>NC_091768.1:101122100-102373600 GCF_029378745.1 Bos indicus
CCTGCCGCCCACCGAAAGCATTCTACCCTTCACCTTGGTGTATTGCACTTCTAATTTGTCAGCTGATCATTTCTTTTTTTTTTTTTATGAACGTAACATTAAGTTTCATACAGAGTCTCTCTCATTTTCTGGTATATCCTCATATACTCATCAGTAGCTATTACACAACTGACAGAGTGGCAGCTAATATATCTGACTTTAATGTAAACACGTGTCTTCCACTTGTCAGATTCAAATTCAATGCATAAATCCAGGCTTCTTCATGGGAGAGAAAAACAAACCATTCCTCTCCAGCAGCCCTAACTTAAAAAGTAAAGGAAAACATTGAGCAGAAACAGCTACGGTTAGGATTGCAACAGAAATGTTCACAAAGTGTGTAAAAAACTATGACATTATCATCATGGCACATTAAAACAGGAGGAGAGTTTACACTGTGACATACATTGAGAAGACAGGGATTTCCTTTAAGAAATAAAATTTATAACAAAATACCAGGGGAATTATGCAAAACACATACTAAAGACATACAAGAATATAGATAAAAATCTTAGTGAAAAGAATCATTTTATTGAACTAAACCTATTTCCAATTTTTAAGAAGCAAGATATACATATATATATATATAATTGAGAATTATATATAGACATAATTTTATATAAAATTATATATAAAATATATTTTACCAGCATAATTTCACTCCTCAACAACACTTAAAAGTATCATTGCTAAGAATCAATATAGAATATAAAAGTGAAGTCTTAGAACCAGAAGGAATTTGGGAGATCATCAAATCAAAGCCCAGGTCAAGCTAACAGACTGAGCAGGTGTGCTGGACTAGTGAAAGCTGGATGACCCACATCTCACTAGTACAACATTTAACAAAGAACTCTAAAGTCTCTGATTTTTTTATAAAAAGAAAAAATTCCCTTCAGTCTTCTAAATCTTTCATTCAGTCACTCAGTCACATCTGACTCTTTGCGACTCCGTGGACTGCAGCATGCCAGGCTTCCCTGTCCATCACCAACTCCCAAAGCTTGCTCAAACTCACGTCCACCGAATCAGGGATGCCGTCCACCCATCTCACCCTCTGCCGTCCGCTTCTCCTCCCGCCTTCAATCTTTCCCAGCATCAGGGTCTTTTCAAATGAGTCAGTTCTTCGTATCAAGTGGCCAAAGTATTGGAGCTTCAGCTTTGGCATCAGTCCTTCCATTGAATATTCAGGACTTATTTCCTCTAGGGTGGACTGGTTGGATCTCCTTGCAGTCCAAGGGACTCTCAAGAGTCTTCTCCAACAACCACAGTTCAAAAGCATCAATTCTTCGGTGCTCAGCTTTCTTTATAGTCCAACTCTCACACTTGTACATGACTACTGGAAAAAAACAAAACTTTGACTAGATGGACCTTTGTTGGCAAAGTAATGTCTCTGCATTTTAATATGCTGTCCAGGTTGGTCACAGCTTTTCTTACAAGGAGCAAGCGTCTTTCAAGCGGCATGCTGAGTTCCAAACTGTCACTTGTGATAAAGACATCTCCTGTCTCTGACGCCACAACACAGCGCTAGGCTCTTACAAACTTTTAGTCCAAAAAAAATGCACAGGAAATATTTTTAACAGGTCAAGGGTATCTTTTAAAATAATGAATTGTCACATCCCTATGAATAATGAATTTCACTCCTATGAGTGCTAGGGAGAAAATAATTATAGTGATTCTTACTGTAACACATTTAAGTCTAACAGCATAAGCCCAAAACACAACTAGGTTTTTAAAGACAACTTCTTAGAATAGTTTTAAGTTCCACAGAGAAATTGAGAGGAAGGTACAAGGATTTCCTATATATCACCTACCACTACATGTGTAGCCTCCTCCATTATCAATATTTCCCACCAGAGTGGTTCATTTGTTACAATCCATAAACCTCCACTGACATGTCATAATCACCTGAAGTCCACAGTCGATATTAAGCCCTGACTCTTTGTGACCCCATGGACTGCAGCATGCCAGGCCTCCCTGTCCATCACCAACCCCCAGAGCCTGCTCAAACTCATGTCCATCAAGTCGGTGATGCCATCCAACCATCTCATCCTCTGTTGTCTCCTTCTCCTCCGATCTTCAATCCCAGCATCAGGGTCTTTTCCAATGACTCAGATCTTCGCATCAGGTGGCCAAAGGACTGGAGTTCAATGATCTACTTACTTCACATTCAGTTCAGTTCAGTTGCTCAGTCATGTCCGACTCTTTGTGACCCCATGAATCGCAGCACACCAGGCCTCCCTGTCCATCACCAACTCCCGGAGTTCACCCAAACTCATGTCCATCGAGTCGGTGATGCCATCCAGCCATCTCATCCTCTGTCGTCCCCTTCTCTTCCTGCCCCCAATCCCTCCCAGCATCAGAGTCTTTTCCAATGAGTCAACTCTTCACATGAGGTGGCCAAAGTATTGGAGTTTCACCTTTATAATTAGTCCTTCCAATGAACACCCAGGGCTGATCTCTTTTAGAATGGACTGGTTGATCTCCTTGCAGTCCAAGGGACTCTCAGAGTCTTCTCCAACACCACAGTTCAAAAGCATCAATTCTTCGGTGCTCAGGTTTCTTCACAGTCCAAATCTCACATCCATACATGACCACTGGAAAAACCATAGCCTTGACTAGATGAACCTTTGTTGGCAAAGTAATGTCTCTGCTTTTGAATATTCTGTCTAGGTTGGTCAAAACTTTTCTTCCAAGGAGCAAATTGTCTTTTAATTTCATGGCTGCAATCACCATTTGCAGTGATTTTGGAGCCCAAAAAAATAAAGTCTGACACTGTTTTCACTGTTTCCCCATCTATTTCCCATGAAGTGATGGGACCAGATGCCATGATCTTCGTTTTCTGAATGTTGAGCTTTAAGCCAACTTTTTCACTCTCCTCTTTCACTTTCATCAAGAGGCTTTTTAGTTCCTCTTCACTTTCTGCCATAAGAAGGGTGGTATCATCTGCATATCTGAGGTTATTGATATTTCTCCCAGCAATCTTGATTCCAGCTTGTGCTTCTTCCAGCCCGGCGTTTCTCACGATGTACTCTGCATAGAAGTTAAATAAGCAGGGTGACAATATACAGCCTTGACGTACTCCTTTTCCTATTTGGAACCAGTCTGCTGTTCTATGTCTGGTTCTAATCATTGTTTGTTGATCTATATGCAGATTTATCAGGAAGCTGGTAAGGTGGGCTGCTATTTCCATCTCTTTAAGAATTTTCCACAGTTTGTTGTGATCCACACAATCAAAGGCTTTAGCATAATCAATAAAGCAGAAGTATATGTTTTTCTGGCACTCTCTTGCTTTTTTGATGATCCAACGGATGTTGGTAATTTGATCTCTGGTTCCTCTGCCTTTTCTAAATCCAGCTTGAACATCTGAAAGTTCTCAGTTCACATACTGTTGAAGCCTAGCTTGAAGGATTTTGAGCATCACTTTGCTAGCACGTGAGATGAGTGACAGATATTCTGTCATTTCTGAAATTGCACCCAAGTACTGCATTTCAGACTCTTTTGTTGACTGTGAGGGCTACTCCATTTCTTCTGAGGGATTCCTGCCCACAGTAGTAGATGTAATGGTCATCTGAGTTAAATTCACTCGTTCAGTCTCTTTTGGTTCACTGATTTTTAACATGTCAGTGTTCACTCTTGCCATCTCCTGCTTGACCACTTCCAATTTGCCTAGATTCATGGCCCTAACTTTCCAGGTCCCTATGCAATATTGCTCTTTACAGCATCAGACCCTGCTTCTATCCACAGTCACATTCACAGCTGGGTATTGTTTTTGCTTTGGCTCCATCCCTTCATTCTTTCTGGAGTTATTTCTCCACTGATCTCCAGTAGCATACTGGGCACCTACCCACCTGGAGAGTTCATCTTTCAGTGTCATCTTTTTGCCTTTTCATACTGTTCATGGGGTTCTCATGGCAAGAACTGAAGTGGTTTGCCATTCCCTTCTCCAGTGGACCACATTTTGTCAGAACTCTTGACCAGGACCCATCCGTCTTGGGTGGCCCTACATGGCATGGCTCATTATTTCATTAAGTTAGACAAGGCTTATCAAATCTGTCAACAAACATTTACCAAGTGTCTCCTGGAACCACAGAAGCAACATTTTCTAGCAAAGAACTAGAAACACACGGTCACAAAGTCTATAAGGCTGTGCTTGTTCAACACAGTAGCGATTAGCCACGTGTGGCAATTGAGCACTTGAAAAGCTGCTGCTTCAAAGGGAGAGGTGATTTAAGTATAAAATGTACATGGATTTCAAAGACAACAGTATGAGTATAAGAGTGTAAGATTAAAAAAACCGATTACTTACTGGAGTAAATTAGATGCATTATTACAGTTAATTTTGGCTGTTTACTTTTTTAGTGTCTACTAAGCAATGGCACCCCACTCCAGTATTCTTGCCTGGAAAATCCCATGGATGGAGGAGCCTGGTAGGCTGCAGTCTATGGGGTTGCTAAGAGTCGGACACGACTGAGCGACTTCACTTTCACTTTTCACTTTCATGCACTGGAGAAGGAAATGGCAACCCACTCCAGTGTTCTTGCCTGGAGAATCCCAGGGACAGGGGAGCCTGGTGGGCTACCGTCTCTGGGGTCGCACAGAGTCGGACACGACTGAAGTGACTTAGCAGCAGCAGCAGGAAACGTTTAGTAACTTGTATATGTGGTTGGCACCACGTTTATGTTGGAGAGCACTGCTCCAAGGCCTTTGTTTTCCAGCTTATGCCAGATCTCTGTCCCTTAATTGAGGCCATTAAAGCACACCGCAGAAACCAACTGCCCGCCACTCAGCTGCCATCCTGAGTCTTGGGTTCCACATCGAGAGGTAAACTTAATGTTTCCTTCTCTCGTCAGAGTGTTATTAGACTCAAAAGACACGCTCCAGCCTTCTCAACCTACTTATAAACACTGATTTGGACTTAACTATTTTAAGTGATAAATATGTGAAACAAATAACAGTTCTGATTTATATAAACTGATGTGTATCAACAAAATTTCTTTAACCTTTTACAGCTCACCTAGTCCATTGCCTCATGTGACTATACCAACAGCCTTGAGGGAGTGAAGGCTGCTTGTTCTCCCCTTTTATGATGAAAAACCCAAACCAAGCATGAGTCACCTGCCCAAGAACAGAAAACTGACTCATCAGTGGCAGGGGCTTCCCTGGTGGCTCAGTGGTAAAGAATCCCCCTGCCAAGGCAAGAGACACAGGTTTAGTCCCTGATCAGGGAAGATCCCACATGCCGAAGAGCAACCAAACCCGTGCACCTCAACTGTGGACCCTGTACTCTGGGGCCCGGAAACCTCGACGACCGAAGCCCATGCGCCCTAGAGCAAGAGCTCGCCAATAGGAGAAGCCGCCGCAGTGAAGCCCAGGTGGCAGCACTGGGCAGCGGCCCCCGCTTTCCACAGTAGAGAAGAGCCTGCACAGCAATGAGGACCCAGCACAGCCGTGAATAAACAAGTACTTTATTTTAAGAAAAAAAAAAAAGCTGGACTATACCATGCTCGCTGCTATTGCGTGATCTCTACTGCTGATGCTGACTAGTCCTTGGAGATTCTATCTGTCTTAACATATCTGTTGGCCCACATTTCCTTAAAGAATCAACGTTAACTAGAGCAGAGAGAAATGCCATCAGGAAGGCACATTCTCAGAGGAAGTTGGGCACCAGAAATAAAATGGACATGCACTAACTCAGGACTGCATTTTACATGCTGAAAAGCAATGGAAAGTAACAAAATGCAAAAGGACATTATAATCCAGTGTGACGGATGGCCTTATGGCAGCCCTCGAAAACCAATGCATACTCCTTTCAGACAACTTTATTTCTAAAATTGCTTTAAAAGCCAGAATGACTCTTTCTAATAAATGTATAAATGCTAACTGCATCCAATAGTAAGCATGCAAAAAGAGACTATTAATCTGATCTGATATCTGAGACATGCAAATATATAACTACACTGTTCCTAGTGCTTAGATTTAGTTGCACTCACCAGGAGAACAATCAAGATAAATGGAGGAGCTGTGACTAAGAATTAATGAATGCATATAGTAATGTGATTTACCATATACCTAAAAAATGCATATTTGAAGTTACAAAAAATCATTGTTTTACCATATTAATATAAAAACAGGATATTTTAAGATAAATGTTTTCTAAATCAAAACCAATATTCTCAAGCATTACTTAATTTTAAAACCGGAATAACTCAATTTTCTCTAACAAAGTTAATAAACTGCTATCTCATTCCCCAAAAGACTTCAAAGTCTTTTCTGAAAAGACCTGTGCTATACAGGATCTTCAATGTATCAACTTTCTAAACTTTGACTTAAAACTGTCTCCACCATTAGCACGATCTTTAAAGACAGAACTGTATCTTATTCATCTTCTCATTCCCAGTGCCTGTAACTACTGCTGATCTGTGTCAGCAGCAGTAGTCATGTTCTATGAAGCCAAAGCAAACATGAAGCAGTGACTACTGAAACACTTCTCATGGGAAAATAAATACAAGGTGGAAGCGTGAAAGTGTCCGTTGGTCAGTTGTGTCCAACTCTTTGCAATCCATTGGGCTACAGCCCACCAGGCTCTTCTGTCCATGGGATTTCTCCAGGCAAGAATACTGGAGTGGGTTGCCGTTTCCTTCTCCAGGGGATCTTCCCAACAGCGATAGAACACAGGTCTCTTGCATTGGAGGCCAATTCTTCGCCATCTGAGCCATCAGGGAAGACCAAAATACAGGCTTAGATTCCTGTAAACTTCCGTCACAATATTTTCACCAATAGATCAATATAGAGCCTTGCTTTATGTATGTTTCTATTTAAAGGCACCTTAAATACATAATGTGTGTTAGTTGCTCAGTCGCATCCAGCTCTTTGAAACCTCATGGACTGTAGCCTGCCATGCTCCTATGTCCGTGAAAACCTCCAGGCAAGAATACTGGAGTGGGTAGCCATTCCCTTCTCCAGGGGCTCTCCCCAACCCAGGAATCAAACCCAGCTTTCCTGCATTGCAGGCAGATTCTTTACCATCTGAGCCACCAGGGAAGCATTAAATATATAATAAATATACCTAATTTAGCAAATATTGATGATTTGATAACACTGAACTCTTGGCTCACAGCACTGTAACTCATTCTTGAAGGAAGCTTATCTGATACATGCATTTTCTCCATAAAAAGGCACATCACAGCCTAAACAACACTTGCACGCTACACTTGGAAGCCATTTCAGCAGCAAAGTTAGTAATAAAAAGCACAAAAATGAGCAAAATGTGACACAAATATACCACAAAAATGAGTTTTGTTTACAGTATGAGAACTGAAAAAATAAGGTAGTGTATGGCATTGTTCGACCTCAGCTGGGAATGCGTGTGCAGATGTTACCACTGCTCATGTTATCCACTGCTCTGTGTATACACATGCCCACGAATAACATGAAACCACTGTGAGTGTTGATTCTGAAGTTACAAATAAATTTTAGTGAGCAGACAAATTTGCAAATGCAGAATCCACAAATAATGAGATTTGACTCATTTTCACATAGCAGTTATTTGATAAATGTCTTAGAACTGAATGAATAAATGAAAGAAATCACTATCATAATGAGACATTCCTCTTCCTTCCAGTAATTTCATTATTTTGATCCCGTTTAAGACACATCCATATGACACTGAATCTACCAAACTGCTAGCAGTCAACCAAACAACTTGAGTCTGTGGGGAATAAGCCTTCTGGCTCACCTATCTTGTTTATCCTACTAGCTTTTTTTGGCTGATAAATATAAATATAATGAAATAGCACATGCAGTGAAATTATATTGGGAAACCTAAGGAGTCAAGTCCTAACAACAGACTGGAACAAGAAATTACACACCATTTACAACTGGCACTGAGATATTAAAAACTTCCTCTGTTTAAGAGTCAGTACCACTGCTGCGGATAGTTCGCTCAGAGGGGAAGTAAGGTCAGAATGGAGCTGAGGGAATTGTGCTCCCTGATCTCAGACTATACAGCAAAGCTACAGTAATCAAAACAGTCTGGTACTGGCATAAAAACACACACATCAGTGGAATAAGATAGACTGCCCAAAGGTAAACCCACATACCTATGGTCAACTAATTCAAGACAAAGGAGGCAAGACTATACAATGGAGGAAAAAAGTCTCTTCAATAAGTGATGCTAGGAAAACTGGACGGCTACATGTAAAAGAATGTAATCAGAACATTTTCTAACACCACATACAAAAATTAACTCAAAAAGGATCAATATATAAATCTAAATGTAAGACCAGATACTATAAAACTCCTAGAGGGAAACAGGCAGAACACTCTTTTACATAAATCGCAGCCATAGTTTTTTTTATTTGTCTCCTAAAGTAATGAAAATAAAAAGAAAAAAATTTTAATGTGGCCTAATTAAACACAAACACTTTCATACAGCAAAAGAAACCATTGACAAAATGAAAAGATAATCTATGGACTGGGAGAAAATATCTGTAAATGATGCTACTGACAAGGGATTAACTTCCAAAATATACAAACAGCTCATACAGCTTAATATCTAATAAATAAATAAACCCAATCAAAAAATGGGCAGAAGATCTAAGCAGACATTTTTCCAAAGAAGACAAACAGATGGCCAAGAGGCACATGGAAAGATGCTCAATATTTCTAATTATTAAAGAAATGCAAATCAAAAGGACAATAAGGTATCACCTCACACCAGTAAGAATGACCATTATTAAAAAGTCTACAAATCATAAGTGCTGAAGAAGCTGTGGCAAAAAAATGAACATTCATACATAGGTGATGGGAATGTAAATTGGTGCAGCCATTGTGGAGAACAGTTTGGAGATTTCTTTAAAAACTAAAACTAGAGTTACCATATGAGTCTGCAATCCCACGTCTAGGCATATATCTGAAGAAAACTTTAATGTGAAAAGACACATGTATCCCAAAGTCATAGAAGTGCTATTTACAATAGCAAAGACATGGAGGAATCCTAAAGTGTCTACTGACAGATGAACAGATAAAGAAGATGTGGTATGTACACGCACGGCGGAACGTTACTCGGCCATAAAAAAGAATGAAATAATGCCACCTGCAGCGACATGGCTGGACCAAGAGACAGTCACACTGAGCGAAGTCGGTCAGACACAGACAGACAAACGCCATATGATATCACTTACACACAGAATCTTCAAAATGACTGAGCGAAGTCGGTCCGACACAGAAAGACAAACGCCATATGATATCACTTACACACAGAATCTTCAAAATATGAATATAAACGAATATATTTACAAAACAAATAGACTCATAGACAGAAAACAAACTTACGGTTATCAAAGGGGATAGAGGGAAGGCAGAAGAGATAAAGTAGGAGTTTGGGACTGACATATACACGCTATTATATATGAAACAGATAAACAACAAAAACCTACTGTGTATCACAGGGAACTACACTCAATGTCTTGTTATAACCTAGTGGAAAAGAATCTGAAAAAGAATACATAGTATGTGTGTGTGTATATATATATTCCATTGTATAATATAGATACAACTCACTTTGCTATATGCCTGAAATGAACACAACACTGTAAATTAACTTATTTCAATTAATACATTGGTACAAAATGATTTACCAAATTAAAGAATAATAATAATGATTAAGGACCCACTTTGTCCCTAGTGAGTAAGAAATGCCACAATTAGGAATACAAGCATCTACACCACACACTATTTAAACCTGCTGCACAGGAGAACTGTGTTCATTTATACTGGAGAAAAATTTAAATACAGACACGTCCGTTTTCTTAAGTTTCACGAAATGTCGCCTAGTAGCTCCAGAGCTCCGGTTCCCTTCCTCAGTACTGAATCACCAATGATGATAGCTAAGTCGGCAGCCAAAGAAAAGGTCCGTTATTTTTCTGGTCACTACGACTGAGCGACTTCACTTTCACTTTTCACTTTCATGCACTGGACAAGGAAATGGCAACCCACACCAGTGTTCTTGCCTGGAGAATCCTAGGGATGGGGGAGCCTGGTGGGCTGCCGTCTACGGGGTCAAAAAGTCGGACACGACTGAAGTGACTTAGCAACAGTAGCAGCAGCATGACACCAGTTAACCTGTTGGTTAGAGAAAGACTGCCAGGGTCCTTCTCTGAGCTCTACCACTAGCTGAGTTATTGAACAAGTTATTCAGACTTTTTGAACCTCAATTTCTGTGAAACAGAGACAAAAACAGTACTTATACCTTATAGGATTGTTTTCAGAATTAAGTGAGATATTAGATGAAAACTGTTTAAAATTGTGCTCAGTAATTGCTAGCAACTGCTCGCACATACATATGAGACACTAGTCAACATATTAACAAAAGACACAATACTATGTTGTCAGAAACGAGGACTAAGTAGAATACTACAGCTTTGGGAATTAAATGGCATTTAAAAATTCCCAAAACACTTTTCAGTTTCCTGAAAAAAATATGAAGATTATTCTCTGCAGGTTTTCATTTTCAACATACTTTACCATTCTTTATTATTCTAATTGGATTTACATGCTTATTACTGTAATCTAGAGTTCTCATTGCCAGCGTTATTCAAAAGTGTGTATTTTGAAATAGGAAATCTAGATGATAATGAAAAACCTGAACTTCACTAACCTGAGTTGAACTCTGAATTAATACCTAATAATTTTTGCAACCCCATGGACTGTAGCACACCAGGGTCCTCTATCCATGAGATTTTCTAGGCAAGAATACTGGAGTGGATTGCCATTTCCTTCTCCAGAGGATCTTCCCAACCCAGGGATTGAACCCGGGTCTCTTGCATTGCAGGCAGACTCTTTACTGTCTGAGCTACCAAGAAATTCAAACTGTGGGAAATTCTTAAAGAAACGGGAATACCAGACCACCTTATCTGGCTCCTGAGAAACCTGTATGCAGGTCAAGAAGCAACAATTAGAACTAGACATGAAACAATGGACTGGTTTAAAATCAGGAAAGAAGTACATCAAGGCGGTATATTGTCACCCTGCTTATTTAACTTATATGCAGAATACATCATGCGAAATGCTGGGCTGGATGAAGCTCAAGCTGGCAAGATTGCAGGGAGAAAATCAATAACCTCAGACATGCAGATGACACCACCTTTATATCAGAAAGAGAAGAGGAACTAAAGAGCCTCTTGATAAAGGTGAAAGAGGAGAGTGGAAAAGCTAGCTTAAAACTCAACATTCAAGAACCGAAGGTCATGGCATCCGGTCCCATCATTTCATGGCAAATAGATTGGGAAAAAATGGAAACAGTGACAGATTTTATTTTCTTCGGCTCCAAAATCACTGCAGATGGTGACTGCAGCCATGATATTAAAAGATGCTTACTCCTTGGAAGAAAAGCTATGACAAACCTCAACAGTGTATTAAAAAGCAGAGACATCACTTTGCCAACAAAGGTCTGCATAGTCCAACCTATGGTTTTTCCAGTAGTCTTGTATGGATGTGAGAGTTGGACCATAAAGAAGGCTAAGCACTAAAGAATTAATGCTTTCTTTGGTGCTTGGAGAATCCTAAAGGAAATCAACCCTGAATGTACATTGGAAGGACAGATGCTGAAGCTGAAGCTCCAATACTTTGGCCTGATAGGAAGAGCCGACTTATTGGAAAAGAGCCTTATGCCGGGAAAGACTGAAGGCAGGAGGAGGGGGGGGACGACAGAGGATGAGATGGTTGGATGGCATCACCGACTCAATGGACAATGAGTTTGAGCAAACTGTGGGAGACAGTGAAGGAGAGGGAAGCCTGGCACGCTGCAGTCCATGGATGACAAAGAGTCAGACACAACTGAGGGACTGAAGAAAAACAACAATTTTGATATATAATATGCTGGGATGTTTAGGTTTTCAGACAGTTTGTTCATTTTGCTACAGGAAACCTGAGCTTCCCTTTTTACCAAAAGTCATAAAATTACAGGTTTGAAGTTCTCTTTATTCTCAAAGATTTCATAATGTTAAGCATTCATATAGTTAAGCAGACAATACAGCAGGTGATAAAATGCTCAGACTTTATCAATGCAATGATAATTTGGCTCTAGAGTATGATCTGATTGATGTGTTTTTTTTTTTTTTTAATCAGCAGAGGGAATGTGTTTGGCATTTATACCAGTAGATTATCACCGGTTTGAACAGTTCAGTCCCATGAAACTAATATTCCTGCATGTTTCAGTACAAATGCCAGTAAGTATTTCTGAGTGAATAGCCTGTCAGATGTTAAGTGCACTGAACTGATTCCAGTCCATACTTTTTTCCTCCTCCTCACAGGTTTATTAAGAAAGGGATGATACACAGGTATCCTCAAATTTGCCACCCTTATTTTTTTCACACAAAAGCACAAAAATAAATGCTGGGCTTTGGGAGTGGTAACAAAAATATCACAGAAATCATGCATAATGAGTTAAACATATTTTTGCTGACCAACATTTCTGACGAACAATACAGAAATAATACTAAATGGTTTAAACAGACGGGAATCTGGCCTTCAGTCAAGCAAAGCAATAATATGTTTAAAAAAAAATACTTCAATAGAGCTGATTTTTCAGACAAAGAGCCTTTTCTCGCTACTTATCAGCTGTCTGACATCAGGGGAGCGCTGTGTGCGTCAGCCAGCCCAGCAGGGACCCCGGCTCGTGGCAATGCGCCATGGCTGCTTATCTTATCGGTTTACACTGCGTGGCACTTCACCCATTACTGTGTGAACCCGCGAGGAAGGGAGGTGTGTAACTGTGAGGGTGGAGGTTAGAGCTGTGAGCTAAGCAGGTTCTAGCCACTTATTAACAACAACAAAAAAAAGAAAACAGTTCAATGTGTTACGTTAATTATAACGAAAGTTTCTGCCCTTAAACCCAATCTTAAGCGAAAGAGGGGGTTTTTTTATTGTTTTTTTTAAAGGCTTTCTAAACTATATGACAACTACTTCTACTTATGCAAATGTATGTCAAAGTTACAGTTCCAGAAGAATGACTGTTATATTCCACATAGGAGAGTTTTAAAAAGGAATCTGGTAGAAAATGTACATGTAACTCTTATATTAGCTCTATTAAAACTGGTGTCTGGTGGCTGGTAATGAGACAAACTGCTTTCGAGACTCTGCCAATGTTCACAATTCTAAACACAAGATCCGAAAGGCAGGGAGAGGTACCCTTAACCCTGAATCACATCACTCAAACCAGGACTGAGTTTCCTGCAGAGAAAAACTGTCTCATAAAAACTACCTAAAAATTATTTTTTTTAAATTGCTGAACTTCAAAGTCATTGTAAATGTAATAAACACTTATGTTTTAAATATCCAAAACTAATTTTTATTTACTATTCTCAACTTCTGCATGCTAAGTTGCTTGGGTAGTGTCCAACTCTTTGCAACCTCAGAGACTGTAGCCCACCAGGCTCCTTTGTCCATGGGAAAAAACACTGGAGCGGTTTGCCATGCCCTCCTCTAGGGGATCTTCCTGACCAGGGTCTCTTCTATCTCTTGCATTGGCAAGCAGATTCTTCACCACTAGCGCCACCAGGAAAGCCCACAACTTGGCTTGTACGTTGAATGGTTCTCTGTTAAAAAATGATATATCTCAAAATACTATATACCACAAACTACATTGTCATCTGGGTTATATATCTAATAAAACTACAGGTATAAAATTACACCAAACCCACTGCTTATTATTCCTTCAAGCTTACCTGTTAAATTAGAATACATGTAATTAATTTGCACCCAAACACCCCTCTATATGGGCTTCCCTGGTGGCTCAGATAGTAAAGAATCCCCCTGCAATGCAGACGACCTGGGTTGGGAAGGAGGAGGGCATGGCAACCCACTCCAGCATTCTTGCCTGGAGAATCCCATGGACAGAGGAGCCTGGCAGGCTGCAGTCCATAGGGTCACAAAGAGCCAGACAGGACTGAGTGACTAAGCACAGCACCCTTCTATATGGTTTGGAGGTCATAAATCATGGACTGCAAAATCATCCTTTCTCTCCCAGGACAAAATTCCCCTGACCACACCTTCTGTTATGGACTGAACTGTGTCCCCACAAAATTCTACACTGAAGCTCAAACCCTCAGTGCAATGGTATTTGGAGATGGGGTCCTTGGGAGGTAATTAGGTCATGGGAGTGGATCCCTCCTGAAGGCATTAGTGCCCTTAAGAGATGTCTGCCTGTCTCTCTGCCCCTGAGCACCCAGGAAGAAAAGGACCATGTGCAAACCCGGAAAAGAGCCCTCATCAGGAAGCGACCCAGCCAATGCCTGGATCGTGGACTCCCCAGATTTCAGAAGAGCGGGCGGTGCCTGTGACTTAAGCCACACAGTCATTAACAGTCTGTCTCATCAAGCCTAGGGACTGAACGCCTTCCGTCCTCACACCCTGCTCTTTCTTCCCTGTTGGGCCTGGTCTCCGCCCCCAAGTGTACCCTTTGGCCCCTGTCCACCTGGTTTCCCCACTTTTAGAATTAATTTTTTCTCATTACTGAGCCTGAAAATCTTTGCCAATTACTGCAAGGATGGCTTAGCTACCACCACAGAATGCCATGCATATCCCCAACAGTAGATAAACCCACCATCCAATTCCCTTCATTGGTATTTCTGTTTAAAGAGGAAAAATACAGTCATGCCAATACTTCTTATTTCTCCCTGGATGACTTCCTATGATGGTCCCAAAGTAGCTGAACCAAGACTGTTGCATTGTTCTCAACATCCAGACACATAACTGTCTCCCTGACATGTGACTTGACCTCCCCCCCACCCCCGAGAGGATCCTTCACTTCTCCTATTCAACATTTCTCTTTCTATCTTCTCCTAGAACTGAGCTAGTGCTTTTCTCTTGGTTCTTCAGTAAGTCTGTGCCTTGCTCACTCAGGTATTTACCTCTACATCTCAAGTCTTCAAACTTTTTATCCCCTTCTATCAGATTTCTAATAAGCTCAGGTTTCCGCTCACCCTGAAACAACAACAAAAATTTCCTCAAGCCCAGTGAATTCAACACATGCTCTATTTTTCTTTTTTTTCACCATCAAAGTCAAATTAGCAGTCCAGTGCTTACTTGATGTACTCAATTCCGATTCATGCCTTAATCATCACACTATGAGATCACCTCCCAGCGCTACAATGAAACCAAACTTCTCTGAACAGCTTATTATGATTATCTCAGTCTTCATCTTCCTCAGTCTCAGCAATATCAGATATTGTTAACCAATTCCTTTTTCTCCTGAGAATTTCTCCTATATGACACAGCAAAGAAGGTCCATCAGCCAACAACCAATTTTTCTAAAGCAAATATATTATTAAACAGATGAACCACTCTATGAAAAGTAAAATGAAAAACAGTCAATTTCAAAGGGAAAAGAAAAAAAAAAATGTTAAAAGTCCATCCGGTATAAAATGCTACAAGCTTTTTACACAATAAACCCCAGCCAAGGATGCTGTGGGAGACTGACTGAGAGCCGATATCAAAAAATTCAACATGTAAATGAAACAAGTTTTAGTTGATTGACAATTTTCATGAACTGACACATTTTAAAACTTGGAGCTGGCTACAAAGTACTAGTTTGCTATCTAAATGGCCCTTCCAAGTTTCTTTGCTGACTTAGAGACTCTACTCACCTGTTACAATGTTGACATTTCTTCTGTTCTATCCTCATTCAACACTGTTTTCTAAAGTCTTCTCAACCCCCTATGTCTTAAACCACAACATCTCTGTGAATGACTTCTGTATCTTTACCTGTAGCTTCTAAACCAACTTAAAAAAAAATCACATAACTATAAGATAGTTGCCACCTTCCTTTCTTGAAACTTTACTCCTCTCTTTTCTGCATCCCTCTCTTTGATTCCGTCGGGTAGCGATTCTCTTCCACCCAATCACCTAAACTAAATATCTTCTAAATCACTCTCTGCATCAGTCCTCAAACACACATAATTGCTGAGTCCTGTCCATGCTAGCTCCATAATATTTCTCATCCTTTTAGCTTTTTCTTTTCTCAGTGGTACTGCCTTTGTTCAGGACACTGTCAGTCAATATTTTCTTTATGTCTGGGAAGGCAACTATAGTGGACAGATAAATTAAGCATGAAAATAACTTCATTCCTCTGAAATACGAAAATAATTCATCCCCTGTAGAGTCATCACATGGGAAAACCTCTCTCCTTCCATCTTCACAGCAGATCTGTGGCTAAAGCACCTATCTTGTCACCATCAGAACAAAAGTAATTAACAGACCGGAAGAATAAAAACTGTATCCTTAAGAACCTCAGGGAGGCACTGAATTAATCAATCCTGGAGCTGCCCTACCTCAGGGCTGCTTATTTTATGACATAGGTTTCCCAACCATTTAAGCAATTTGGAGTTGAGCTTCTATTACAAATTGCAACTCAAAGGGACCCCAACTTACAGTCCTACCAATCAAGTGAAACAGCCTCCTCCTCTTTTCAGGCCTCCAGGTTAATCTCTTGCCATACCAGCCTGAGAACTACTTTTCTGGAAGGTGAAAAACCCTTAGCCCCGAATGTCCGTGACCGCACAGCTCGGAGGACAGACCCCATATTCCAGGTGAGGCCTTCCACACCACACTCCAGTAATTCAGGAACGGTTCGAGGGACTGAGGACCTCAGGGAGACAAGACTGCACATGGGCAAGTCCTGAGGCTGCAGCTGTCACCAGCCTTGACCATCCTGCCCCTGCAAGGCCTGTGAAGACCCCACACTTCCTCAGACCACCCTATCCCTGGCATCCCGGGTGGAGCCAACGGGTCTACCCACAGGCTTTTACTCCCCTGCTCTGCGAGCAGGGTGAGACAACCTGTGGGGCCACCTTGAGGCCAGAATCAGCCGGGGATCCCTCACTCCGGTCTCCCTAACCCAAGCTTTCTCCAGATGGCCAGAGAAACAGTCACACTGCCCTAGCTCCCCTGGTTCCCTACGGGGGTTGCACTCAAGGGTGGGACGGCGGGGGCACTTCCGGGGACATCACAGTGTATACCGGAAATGCAGCCTAGCTGCCTGCCCAGGCACTTCCGTTTCCGCCAGCACGAGAAGACCGGAATCTTCCTTCATCCGACGAGGCGCTGCAACCTCAAATCCAGAACCCACAGCTAGAGAATGCGCCAAGAACCCTTGAAGGAGTATTAAAATATGCAATCCCCATGGCTTTGTGCACCTGGTCGGCCTCCTCCGCCCTTTTCTGGCCTCTCCGCTCGCCCTGGCTGGAGAAAAGTCTCCAGGATAGAGAACCTCAAAGCTCTCCTACAAAATGCCTTGACCTTTCTTGGCCACCAGGCTTTTTTCTACTTCTGTTATTTCAGGCTTAATTTAACTCACTGTCGCCCTTTCTGCCTTGAAGCTCTAAGTGCCTAAAAGTCAGCCATGGGCGTGCTGGACTGTGCTGGATGCAGTACCACTCCCGCCCTAGGGTGTTGGTGGTGTCGGAGACCTCCAAGAGCGGGCCAGTAAACAGCTGAGCGCAAGTACCACACTAGTGCCAAGGCAAGGTCAGAAAAGGCACTCCAAGACGGAGGACATGCAAGCTGGTCTTGTCACTTCCTGAGCAGACGAGACGGAAGGGTATCCCAGACAGGAGGAATGGCACAGACATTAGCAGGGAAGCGTGAAGGCCCAACGTCCTAGGGAGTTGGGAAACTGTAGGTGCATCTCATGGGGAGATGGAAGATGCTCCCAAAGTAAGCAGAGGCTCTTCCATGCCGTGCTAAGGACTTGAAACACTGCCGGTGACTGGGGACACCTGAGAATATAGCCTCAAGAATGGTATACTCAGATTTGCTTTTCGGAATAATCTTTATTTCCACAGAGATGAGTAACCAAATCCAGAAAGGCCTATTAAGAAATCACTGCAGCAGTGCAGTTGACAAACAACAAGGGGGAAAAAGGAATATAATTAAGTGGTAGGACTGACGGGACTAGATGACCAGTTAGAGGCATGTTGTGAAAGAGGACACTGATAATTCCGCTCAGTCTTGACGCTCTTTCTCTCATGTCTCATGTCCAAACTGTTAGGCAATCCTGTTGTCCAATACTTCAAAATACATTTGAAATCTGACCCTGTTTCATGCCCCTAACAGTCAGCACTCTTGTTCAAGCTTCATCTCTTTCATCTGGATGGGACAATAATAGCTTCCTAACTGGTCATCCTGCATCTGTCTAGCCTCTGGTCTCAATATAGCAACTGTCAAAATGTGAGACCATATCTATCCTCTGCTCAGAACCTTCCGACATCTCCCAAGCTCACACAGATTAAAAGTCAAAGTCCTTAGAGGGATTTACAAGGTCATACACGATCTGACCTGCACAACCCCTCTGACCTTCTAGAACAAACGAGATACACCTGCACATGGGAACCTTGGCCCTGGTTGTTGTCTCTGCCTGTAATGCTCATTTCTCAGGTATCTACATAGACTAGTTGTTCACCTCCTTTAAACTGACTTAAAGTCAGTTTAAAATGTCACCATTTCATTTGGGGCTGTGGTTGACCACTGTGTTGAAAATTGCTGTCTTTCAGTGCCCACTGACCCAAGCTCTCTCCTCACTCTGCTCTATTTATACACTTCCCCCATGACACTCTACCACTCTCTAATATTGTGCAATTTATTTTGAATTTACCTTTTTGGTCGTCTCCCCTACTGGGATATATGAGAGACAAGAGCAAGAATCTTTTTTATTGTTATTGTTCACAGAAGTATCTCAAACACCTAGAAACATGCCTGCCCCATAATAGATGCTCAATAAATATTTAAATCATAAATATTTGAACAAATGAACCCATGGGAAGGAATGGGTCAGGTAGGTCTTCTGGAAACAATGCCTGAACTGAGTCTTAATGGGAAGGAATTATGCAGCAAAGAGGTGGTTTCGGAATTTCCAGACAAGGCTCAGAGCATGACAAGACACAGATACTAGAGGTGCATGAGGCATATATACTGCAAGCACTACGTGTATACTAATGTATACTGCAAGCACTACATGTATACTACATGTATACCACAAGTACTCCGATGTTGATGGAGAGTAAATAAAAGGCAGAAAGGCATAAATGAAGCTGATGCTCGTGTATTTGAGGCCTTATCTTCCAACTCAAGTCTACCATACATTTTTGAAGCATCCACCTCATTTTAGTGAAGAATATTAACTTCAAGAAAAAAACAGCAATGTTTGTACAGGGAGTAGGAAAGCATCTGAGATATATTTAAGAGAGGCAGTGAGCAGGAGTTATTAATTGGCTGAATGATTGGTAGGTCAGTGCTGAATGAGAATGAAGAGTCCCACATCATTTTTACTATACTAAGTTAAAAAAAAAAGGTGATGAAAATAAGTGTTGTTTCTGTTATGGTGAAACTAAGGAGAGAAACATCTACTTCTGCTTCATTGACTATGCTAAAAGCCTTTGACTATGTGAATTACAACAAACTATGGAAAATTCTTAAAGAAAGGAGAATATCAGACCACCTTACTGCCTCCTGAGAAACCTGTACACAGGACACGAAGCAACAGTTAAAACAGGACAAGGAACAATGGACTGGTTCTAAACTGAGAAATGAGTATGTCAAGGCTGTATATTGTCAGCCTGTTTATTTAACTTCTATGCAGAGTAATCATGCAAAAGGCCGGGCTGAATGAATCACAAACTGGAAGCAAGATTGCTGGGAGAAATATAAATAGCCTCAAATATGCAGATGACACCGCCTTTATGGCAGAAAGCAAAAAAGAAACTAAAGAGCCTGTTGATAAAGGTTAAAGAGGACAGTGAAAAAGTTGGCTTAAAACTCAACATTCAAAAAACGGAGATCATGGCATCCGGCCCTATTGCTTCATGGCAAACAGATGGGGGAAATGTGGAAACACTGTCAGATTTCACTTTCTTGGGCTCCAAAATCAATGCAGATGGTGACTGCAGCCACAAAATTAAGATACACTTGCTCCTTGGAAGAATAGCTATGTCAAACCTGGACAGTGTTTTAAAAAGCAGAGACATCACTTTGCCAACAAAGGTCCATCTAGTCAAACTATGGTTTTTCCAGTAGTCATGTATGGATATGAGAGTTGGACCATAAAGAAGGCTGAGTACCAAAGAATTGATGCTTTGGAACTGTGGTGTTGGAGAAGACTCTTGATAGTCCCTTGGACTGCAAGGAGATCAAACCAGTCCATCCTAAAGGAAATCAGTCCTGAATATTCATTGGAAGGACTGATGCTGAAGCTGAAGCTGAAGCTTCAGTACTTTGGCCACCTGACAAGAAAAGCTGACTCATTGGAAAAGCCCCTGACGCTGGGAAAGATTGAGGGCAGGAGGAGAAGGGGGTGACAAAGGATGAGATGGTTGGATGGCATCACTTACTCAAAGGACTTGAATTTGAGCAAACTCAAGGAGATAGTGATGGACAGAGAGGCCTGACATGCTGCAGTTCACGGGGTCACAGAGTCAGAGAGAACTTAGCAACTGGACAACAGCTATGGAAAACAGTGTGGTTTCTTAAAAAACTAAAAATAGCATTACCATGATCCTGCAGTCCCACCTCTGAGCATGTAACTGGAAAAGATACATGCACTCCAATGTTCAGAGCACAGTTATTTACAGTAGCTAAGACATGGAAGTAACCTAAGTGTCCATCAACAGATGATTGGATAAAGATTCATTCACACACACACACTATGGAATATTACTCAGCCATAAAGAGGAAGGAAATAATGCTCTTTATGGCAACATGGATGAACCTAGAGATTATCATGCTAAGTAAGCCTGAAAGAGGACAACTATCACATTACGTTGTTCATATGTGGAATCAAAAAATGAGACAAATGAATTATACTTACAAAATGAAACAGACTCACATATAAAACAAACTTATGGTTACCAAAGGCAGGGGTGGGGGGGATAGACTAAGAGTTTGGGATTAAAATATACAAACTACTATATGTCAAATAGATAAACAAAAGGGACCTAAATGTATAGCACAGGGAACTACATCTAATGTCCTGTAATAACCTTTAATGGAAGAGAACATAAAAAAAGTACATCAGATCAGATCAGATCAGTCACTCAGTCGTGTCCGACTCTTTGCGATCCCATGAATCGCAGCACGCCAGGCCTCCCTGTCCATCACCAACTCCGGGAGTTCACTCAGACTCACGTCCATCGAGTCAGCGATGCCATCCAGCCATCTCATCCTCTGTCGTCCCCTTCTCCTCCTGCCCCCAATCCCTCCCAGCATCAGGGTCTTTTCCAATGAGTCAACTCTTTGCATGAGGTGGCCAAAGTACTGGAGTTTCAGCTTTAGCATCATTCCTTCCAAAGAAATCCCAGGGCTGATCTTCTTCAGAATGGACTGGTTGGATCTCCTTGCAGTCCAAGGGACTCTCAGGAGTCTTCTCCAACATCACAGTTCAAAAGCATCAATTCTTCGGTGCTCAGCCTTCTTCACAGTCCAACTCTCACATCCATACATGACCACAGGAAAAACCATAGCCTTGACTAGACGAACCTTTGTTGGCAAAGTAATGTCTCTGCTTTTGAATATGCTATCTAGGTTGGTCATAACTTTCCTTCCAAGGAGTAAGCGTCTTTTAATTTCATGGCTGCAGTCACCGTCTGTAGTGATTTTGGAGCCCCCCAAAATAAAGTCTGACACTGTTTCCACTGTTTCCCCATCTAGTTCCCATGAAGTGGTGGGACTGGATGTCATGATCTTCGTTTTCTGAATGTTAAGCTTTAAGCCAACTTTTCTGCTCTCCACTTTCACTTTCATCAAGAGGCTTTTTAGTTCCTCTTCACTTTCTTCCATAAGGGTGGTGTCATCTGCATATCTGAGGTTATTGATATTTCTCCCGGCAATCTTGATTCCGGTTTGTGTTTCTTCCAGTCCAGCGTTTCTCATGATGTACTCTGCATATAAGTTAAATAAACAGGGTGACAATATACAGCCTTGACGTACTCCTATTCCTATTTGGAACCAGTCTGTTGTTCCATGTCCAGTTCTAACTGTTGCTTCCTGACTTGCATAAAGGTTTCTCAAGAGGCAGCTCAGGTGGTCTGGTATTCCCATCTCTTTCAGAATTTTCCACAGTTGATTGTGATCCACACAGTCAAAGGCTTTGGCATAGTCAATAAAGCAGAAAGAGATGTTTTTCTGGAACTCTCTTGCTTTTTCTATGATCCAGTGGATGTTGGCAATTTGATCTCTGGTTCCTCTGCCTTTTCTAAAACCAGCTTGAACATCTGGAAGTTCACAGTTCACATATTGCTGAAGCCTGGCTTGGAGAATTTTGAGCATTACTTTACTAGCGTGTGAGATGAGTGCAACTGTGTGGTAGTTTGAGCATTCTTTGGCATTGCCTTTCTTTGGGATTGGAATGAAAACTGACCTTTTCCAGTCCTGTGGCCACTGCTGAGTTTTCCAAATTTGCTGGCATATTGAGTGCAGCACTTTCACAGCATCATCTTTCAGGATTTGAAATAGCTCAACTGGAATTCCATGACCTCCACTAGCTTTGCTCATAGTGATGCTTTCTAAGGCCCACTTGACTCCACATTCCAGGATGTCTGGCTCTAGGTCAGTGATCACACCATTGTGATTATCTGGGTCGTGAAGATCTTTTTTGTACAGTTCTTCTGTGTATTCCTGCCATCTCTTCTTAATATCTTCTGCTTCTGTTAGGTCCATACCATTTCTGTCCTTTATCGAGCTCATCTTTGCATGAAATGTTCCTTTGGTATCTCTGATTTTCTTGAACAGATCCCTAGTCTTTCCCATTCTGTTGTTTTCCTCTATTTCTTTGCATTGATCGCTGAAGAAGCCCTTCTTATCTCTTCTTGCTGTTCTTTGTAACTCTGCATTCAGATGCTTATATCTTTCTTTTTCTCCTTTGTTTTTCGCTTCTCTTCTTTTCACAGCTATTTGTAAGGCCTCCCTAGACAGCCATTTTGCTTTTTTGCATTTCTTTTCTATGGGAACGGTCTTGATCCCTGTCTCCTGTACAATGTCAAGAACCTCATTCCATAGTTCATCAGGCACTCTATCTATCAGATCTAGGCCCTTAAATCTATTTCTCACTTCCACTGTATAATCATAAGGGATTTGATTGAGGTCATACCTGAATGGTCTAGTGGTTTTCCCTACTTTCTTCAATTTCATTCTGAATTTGGCAATAAAGAATTCATGGTCTGAGCCACAGTCAGCTCCTGGTCTTATTTTTGCTGACTGTATAGAGCTTCTCCATCTTTGGCTGCAAAGCATATAATCAGTCTGATTTCAGTGTTGACCATCTGGTGATGTCCAAGTATAGAGTCTTCTCTTGTGTTGTTGGAAGAGGGTGTTTGTTATGACCAGTGCATTTTCTTGGGAAAACTCTATTAGTCTTTGCCCTGCTTTATTCCGTATTCCAAGGTCAAATTTGCCTGTTACTCCAGGTGTTTCTTGACTTCCTACTTTTGCATTCCAGTCCCCTATAATGAAAAGGACATCTTTTTTGGGTGTTAGTTCTAAAAGGTCTTGTAAAGGGGATCAACTGCATGATGATGGATGAAAACTAACCTTGTGGTGGCAGGCACACTGGAGGGTGTGTGGAAGCACAAATATAATGTCACACATGTGAGACATAGCATGTATTAAACCAAAGATACCTCCATTTTTTTTAATTAATGTTTCAAAGTATTCTAATTAGGGGAGTTGATACAATTCTATATCCTAAACTGGGCAAAAGCAGGACAAATATGGGATACAAAAATTTAAAGATCAAAATTCATATGTTGACTATCACATCAGCAACATCTGCAGCTACTATTCAGACATTAGTCAATTCCTTCAGTCTTATTAGTAAACATTTATGTTTTAGTAAAGATATTTTTATTAAAAGAAGACATGTTAAAATAGTAAATGTACTCCTATTCAGCTTGTAAATAAAGATACTAATAGTATTAAGCATGTAGAATCACCCTGAAGAAGTTAAGGATGCAAACAGTATCAAATGGAGATTCCAAAGACAAAAATTTTCCTCAGATTTCCTGTTCTATCATAGGCCACAGAAGAAACTATTCTAAGTGAGCTAAATCATTAATATTAATAGTTGTACCATAAGATTCTTACTGAATCATACTAGCCTATAATACATCAGCTTGCGCATAATTGCTTTCTATGCCCATTACTTTGTATAATCATTTTTAATTGCCTTTCCTGGTAAAGAAAGCCCTATAGTATGGGATGTGAATTGGAACTAGCATGATAGGCAGATGGAGTAGATAGAGCCCCAGCTCTCGCCGCTGACAGGGACCAGAAGGAGTAACACAAGCTGCAGTGGTCTCGGCTGCTCAACACTGTCGCCCACTAAACAGGGCCAGGGGTCCTTGGAGAATGGTTGACTCCACACTGTTGCCCACTAAACGGGGCCAGGGGTCCTTGGAGAATGGTTGACTCAACACTGTCGCCCACTAAACAGGGCCAGGGGTCCTTGGAGAATGGTTGACTCCAGGTCTGAGATAGGAAAGTATGAAGTAAGGAAGGAAAAGTTTGTACAAGGTGATGGAGACATGAAATGGAGTAAGGAAGTGTTTCGAAAAGAATTGATACTGGCCAGACATGGGGCAGTTTGATGATCAAAAATAATAAAAACAGCAATAGATGGTGACATTAAACATAAGACAAAAAGAACACATATTTTAATGTATCATTATAGCATTGAATATAAAAGGAACCCATGAATGCATAATGCTATGCAAAACAAGGCAAAACAACAAAAACTGAAAGCAGTAAGGCCAGAAGCAGGAGGTGTCATGTCAGGAGGGGGCTGCGACGAGAGCTCTCTGTAGGATAAGTCAAGGTTTAAACGTACAACAAACAGAATTTTCAAATATCATCATTCTGTAAAAATCTCAAAATAATAATTCAGGCAAAGATAGTCAATGAATGTAAAACCACTGAATGAAAGGGTATTAGAAGCATGATATTCACACCACCTCCAAGTATCTTTCCAAAGACCACTCATAACAAAGGGGAAAAGACACCTTTACAGTACAGACATCTGGCGGACACCATCTGAGCCTAGTGAGCAAATTCAGCAGCACCAGAAATAGAACTGACATTATGGGATGCAGCAAGAATCTGCACGAAGCCAGAGAACCATATACTCTCCTGCATAACATGAGAGAGAATTAACACATACAGAAGAGGTAGGTGATAAAGCTGGTATGCTAAACGAGATGCAAGAGGTCGGGTAATCTCTGATCTACTGATGAAGAAACTGAGATTTGGCCAAGTCAGAGAACTTTCTCAAAGTCAAGTATCTTGTGACTGGCAAAGCTGAAATTTAAACCAAGTCCCCCTGATTCTAAAACACAGATTCATCTGACTATGTGAGCCAGGTAACCTCAACCCCCACTGGTTCTAAAGTCTAGGTGTAGCTTGCTGCCTTCAGCATTGGCCAGTTCCTCCAGGGCCAGCCTTATCTGCCTCAGCCTCAGTCCTCCCCTTGCCCAACCTACTCGTCCTTGCATCAGTTCTTACGAAACACAAACTGGAATTCCCCACTGCCACCAAAGCAGTGACACAGCACCACTAAGTGAAGACACCTAGATGTCTTTGGCTCTATTATAGTCAAGAAAAATGATCCAGTTGTCATAAGGAAGGATGGCTGCAAAGTCAATAAAGATGAGCTCATAGTACAACCAAAAGTAAAAGATTATTACTATTTCATCATTCTAGTCAATTTAAATAACTAAGTAAAATCAACCATGAGACATAGCCATGAAATGCTTGCCTGCAATCCATTACAAATGAAAATCAAAGCCTGTTTTAATCTAGTTTTAACACCCAGACTTCTATCATAACTTCACCAAAAGCCTACTCGGTAGCTCTAGTTAACATGTCCAAAACCAAAAAAACACCTGATTTTCTCACCAACCCGATCCTTCATTTTTCCAAAACGCTGGCCAGGAAACTTGGCCAAAACTTTGACACCATCATTCATGTCTTTCTCTCCCACTCCACGTCCAGATCCACTGGAACTCAGTCCTGTTAGCTGTATCTTTAAAGTATGTCCACAACCCGCTGTTTTTCATCAGTCCACCGCCTCTGCTGTGGCCTGGCCACCATCGTCCTTTGCCTGGATTAGCCATTGGCTTCCTATCCTGTCTCCCTGTTTCCACCCTTCTTCTCCTTATAGTCTGTTCTCAAAGCAGCAGTCAGGGCATTGTTACTAAGTCAGATAAATCACTCCTCTCCTTAAACCCTTTACGGCTCCCTGTCTTACACAGAGAAGAGACTTAACCCTTATTGGAGAGTTTCTACAGTCCCTTTTTTTGCTCCTCTACTTCCACGGTCTCGCTGCAATCAGTGCTCTCAAACACGTCAGCTGTGCTCTCAGACCTGGTGTCTGCACTTGCTGGTTGCTCCCTCTGCTTGAAACGTTGTCACCAGAGATCACGCAGCTCACCTGCTCAGAATCTCTGCTGAGATTCTGCCTCTTAATGTAGCCTATTCCGCATCTATCAACTAAAATTACAACTACACTCTCTGTCCGCCCTCACTGCTCTGTTCTTCCCCATACCACTTACTGCCAGCCTGACACTCTTACATGTCACTTGTTCTGTCTACCTGCGAGGTAGACATCCAGGTAGTATCCAGGAGGACAGGGTTTGATTTTTGTTTTATCTGTTCACTGCTCTATTCCCACTTCCTAAAATAGTAGGTACCTAATATCTGTCGTGTAAACGAATATCTGCTGAAGCTCCAATACTTTGGCCACCTGATGCAAAGAGCCAGCTCCTTGGAAAAGACCCTGATGCCAGGAAAGACAGAAGGCAAAAGGAGAAGGGATGACAGAGGATGAGATGGCTGGATGGCATCACTGACTCAATGGACATGAATTTGCGAAAACTCCAGGAGACAGTGGAGGACAGAGGAGCCTGGTGTGCTGCAGTCCATGGGTCATAAAGAGTTAGGCACGACTTACTGACTAACAATAACAGCAACATGTGAGTGTCAGATGGATAAATACACGACAGACCTACAGCTATAACCATGATTAAGAAAATCACCCTTCTGGGTTGTGTTTTTAGGCCGCTTTCTTCCAACTCAGGCTTTAACGATCAACTAGTCGTACGTTGCCTCGGCTCTTAAACTGTACGGAGAACAGTCAGTCAGAGAGCTTTCAGCTGCAGTTGTACCCAAGCATTTTCCTACACAGAACTCAAGTTTTAGCCACAGAAATGTTTTCTCCCTTTAGGTAATCTGTGTTGACTACAAAATCGTGTTAAGGTAACTTGCGTGTGACATTAAATGTGACTACTATGATTAACAGGAAGAAGCCCCTCAAGTCCAAATGTGGTGCATAGACAAAGACTTGGGAAATAGGACAGAAACAAATCCACTTCAGAAAGGGCACGTCTCTACTACACGTTCTAGTTAATTCTTTTCCCGAGAGCTTAGTGACTGCGGACGGATCTTAGCAATGTCAAACTAAAGCAGACAAGAGAAATCTGTTGTTCGGTCGCTCAGTCGTGTCCGACTCTTCTCGACCCCATGCACTGTAGCCCGCCAGGCTCCTCTGTCCATGAGGTTTTTCCAGGAAGAATACTGGAGTGGGTTGCCATTTCCTTCTCCAAAGGATCTTCCCAGACCAGGGACTGAACTCCGTGTCTCCTGCATTGGCAGGTAGATTCTTTACCACTGAGCCCCCTAGGAAGCCCCAGACAAGGGAAACCATGAATGATACCAGATTTACTTACAGTTCTGGTTGAGTCCTTCACATGCCTTTAAATCTTATTTTTACATATCATGGAATGTAATTAGAAGCTAACAGAAAGAAGACTGCAAGCCTAATATAATGGAAAAGAAATGGAAGAGTGAAATAGATGTCTCCTGGGAACCAAACACTATGACAACAAGAACTTCACCAAAATAAGTAACATTTTGGCCCATGGCCTCTTGGCTTACTCAAGGCCATAAATCAGACTACCAAACTACTTATAGTCTTAATATAAAAAGACATTTTCCCCCACTTATTTTTTGTGGAGGAAAACCCCCAAACCTGTCAATTTGCTGGTTAGATCTTAAAATACCAACATGCTGGTGCTAAGTCGCTTCAGTCGTGTCCGACTCTGTGAGATCCCATAGGCGGCAGCCCACCAGGCTCCTCCATCCCTGGGACTCTCCAAGCAAGAACACTGGAGTGGGTTGCCATTTCCCTCTCCAATGCATGAAAGTGAAAAGTGAAAGTGAAGTCGCTCAGTCATGTCTGACTCTTAGCGACCCCATGGACTGAAGCCTACCAGGCTCCTCCATCCATGGGATTCTCCAGGCAAGAGTGCTGGAGTGGGGTGCCATTGCCTTCTCCGAAAATACCAACATACATTTTAGCAAATATCTAATTGCATCTGAGAATGGTAAAATTTATTGTCATAAAAGTTTGAAAGCAAACTCTACTACTCATATTTAATTTCTATTCTCCTATTTCCAGAGCTTGGAGAGAGCCCCCAAAGACGAACACGATGAGAGCGACCTTAAAAATATCGCTTCTAAGCGTTACATGCAAATGCAGTGGCAACCCTGTCAAGTCACCATGTAAAGCGGGTAAAATAAATGAAGCAAACACTTCTCAGCAAAACTGTTTAAAACTCTCCACGTTCAGTCACTGGTACAGAAGCTGGTACACATCACATAAAAGGCAGTTCATCCCTTCACTTGTAATTGAACAAATGGTACGGTCCCTACTGTGTGACCTGGGCAATGGACTTGTGCTAAGGTTCAGATCTGTAGAATGGTGGTAATAACAGTACCAGTCTTGTAAGAATCTCTGTGACGGCTAATAAAGGTAATGCAGGTAAAGTCCTCAACATGCCATCTAGAACACCTAACTCCTCAGTAAATGGTTCCTGAGGCTCTTCTATTTTCTATTAAGCGTATACAATGGGTAGTGTTAGTTGCTCAGTCGTGTCTGAGTCTTTGCGACCCCATGGACTGCAGCCCACTAGGCTCCTCTGTCCATGGGATTTTCCAGGCAAGGATCCTGGAGCGGTTTGCCATTTCCTTCTCCCGGGATAATGGGTGGAATTACTGATTAATTTTCAAAGGAAAAAAAAAAAAAATCCCTCTCCCTGTCCTTTTCCACATAAATTAGAAGACTCCATGTGCTTTAGACCAAGAGTTAGAAATTCGCTTTTGCTGTCAGCTAGGAGCATAGCTTTGGACTTGAATTTATGTAAAATGACATGGCCAGATCCATGCATCCTGCCAACCTTTGCATCACTTCATCCGCTGTCTCTGGAAGAGATCTCTAGCTGTCTCTTATGGCATGTTCTCCATCCTTATTTTCTACCCTACCCAGATGGGTCTCTGCAATCCTTCACAGAGACAAGCAACAGTCCCACCACAAGGTTCTTCTAGATTAGCCTGAACTCTAATCCAGACATTCTAATATCTATTTCACGCTAGTAACCTTGGAAATGCCACAGTATAGGACGAAATTTATAAAGAATGTAAGCCATCACGATGAATCGTATACGCCAGCTCCCCCCTTACCGTGACTGCCTGTGTTTCTGGTGAGTAATAAAATGCTCTGCTGGAAACAAAAGCATACGAAAACAAGCCAAGCAAAGTGTACACCCGCACCTCCGTAAGGAAAACACAGTCCTGGGCAGCCCCAGCTCAGCTTAACGCACCCCCTTGCAATGGGGATGAAGTTTTCTCTGTTCCACGAAGGCACAGTGTCTCTACAGTTCTCTTTTTCCTCTATCTCTTTCCCAGCTTCTCTCTGATAAATTGCATCACAATCAATTTCTGTTTTAGTTTTCTCATCCGTCTCTCTCCTACCCTTTGAGAAGAATGAAAAGGCAGAGAAACCCTTGAAGCCATGGCTTTTATCCTTTCACCGACATCAACGAGGAAAATCCCAGGTGTCCCCGTTACGTGATGATACCGTAAAACAGTGACTTAGAGGACCCAGGGGTCTTTAAACAGGCTGGGCACCCTGGGACACAGTAAGGGCTGATAAGCATCTGAGGCTGTACCACTGGAACAAGCCCCCTCCTCACCATACCATCTTGCCATCCCACAGAAAGTCATTAGCTGCCGGGGCTCGCAGGCAGAAGGAAGCAGGAGGGCTTCTCTGGTCGACCGCACAGCACTGCTAAGCTGGCCCCTCCGGCCCGCCCGGCCTCTCGGGCAGCCTGACTCCCGGGGCTGACATCCGGCCTGCGGGCTTTCCTGGGGACAAGGGCTTGCTCACGAGTCCTCAGACGGCCTCCTCTCCACCCGGAGTCCAAGCAGACACACCGGCAGAGTCTCCCGCTGCCCAGCTCTCTCAGGCCGAGGACTGACCAACCGCCCTCCAACAGATTCCAACTGCCATGGGCTGGGGACAAGCTTCTGCCCCCCGGGCCGCTGACATCACAGTCCCAGCCTGGAACCTTCACGTCCCTGCACCTCCCTCGCCCCTCCCCGGCCAGAGGCTTGAGTCTCTGTCCACCAGCATGTCCCAGCTCCGTGGGAAGGTGACACTGCAGAGTCCCTCTCCCTCACTCCTCCAGGGTTCCAGGGAAGCCGCGCTGCATTTTCAGGGCTCCAGGCTGGGGACCGATGGTCAAGAGGGCTGAGCCTTCCCAAGACACTCACCCCTCGGTAGAGAGAGTGAGGGGAGGAAGCCCATGGTTCTAAAGGACAATTGCTAGGAAATGGCAGGGAACGAGTTCTCTGGAAAGTGTGGGCGTGAGACAGGCTGGCACCTGGACCTTTGCTGCAGTGCCTGCCCCCGGACAAACATCTTCAACGACTAAATACAAAGAAACCGTAAGGGATGAAAAATAACTCTGTGGATGTGCCTGCGTGCCTGCTATGTCACTTCAGTCGTGTCCGACTCTTTGCGACCCCATGGACTGCAGCCCTCCAGGCTCCTCTGTCCATGGGATTCTCCAGGCAAGAATAATGGAATGGGTTACCATGCCCTCCTCCAGGGATCTTCCTGACCCAGGGATCAAACCCGAGTCTCTTATGTCTCTTGCATTGGCAGGCAGGTTCTTTACCACTAGAATAACCTGGAAAGCGTGTGCATGTACAGTTGGGGCAAATTACAAACAAAGAGACCAAAAACTTCCAACTGCCATTCTGAAGAGCAGCAAACAAAAGCAGGGTGTCCAGGGCAAAGCAGGGTACTGCCCATGACCCCTGCACACAGCACCACCAAAGGGGAGACAGACCCCCAAGCCATGCTGCCAGCCTCTCCCCGGGCACACTCCCTGCCCTCACCCCATCTAAGGAACCAGCTTGTCCCCCTCCCCCAGCAAGAGAGCGGGCAAGGGGACCTACTGTCTGTTCTCCTCGCTCCCCCCTGGTGCAGCAGGGACCCCAATTAAGCCTTGCCTGGATTTGATGTCTGGCCTCTGATTGATTCCTATTGATCAAGGAGGCCAAGAACCCTGGTCCTTGACAGTTTTAACATCAGGGTAAACACTTAAGCCAATGAGAAAGTGGATTGGTTGCCTTTTGAGGGTCTGTGTTTCCATTCAAGAAATAAAACTGTATTCTCGTGTGTGTGTGTGTGTGTGTGCATGTGCACACGCATGTGTGTGGACACACACAGGTATATGTAACTGCTCGGATGTGCCCTTCAGTGGACGGTATAGCAAGGGCTTCTTCCTGGGCCCATCACAGACCCCGGCCCCCATCACAGACCCCGCCCCCATCACAGAGCCCAGGCCCCCATCATAGAGCCCAGGCCCCCATCACAGACCCCTGCCTCCATCACAGACCCCCGATCCCATCACAGACCCCCGCCCCCATCACAGACCCCGCCTCCATCACAGACCCCCCCAGCCCCATCACAGACCCCACCCCCATCACAGATCCCGGCCCCCATCACAGAGCCCAGGCCCCATCACAGACCCCCGGCCCCCATCACAGACCCCACCCCATCACAGAGCCCAGGCCCCCATCACAGACCCTGGCCCCTCCCACTACCCTCTCCTGCACTCCAGCAGAGCGGGTACCCTCCCCTTGCATGAACTTTCTCAGTGGATTCTTCGACCTCCGCTCCCCTTCCTGCTGGCAGATTTACATCCACATATTTCCTCATCAAACCTTTCACTCCCACACTGTGCGTTCCATCAAGGTCTTGAGGCTGTTTAATCAAGGACACAGTAAAGTATCTGCCCACAGAGGTACCTGCAGGGCCCACTTAGCTGCCTTTAACGTCTCTGCCAGGGTTATACCCAGTGCAATCACAACTTGGTATTTTCAAATATTGCTCCTACTCAATCCCCTTCACCCGTGCCTCTCAGATAAGGAATTAATTCTTAAAACAGACTTGCTGCTGAAAGCAGTGTTAGCCAAATCTAGTACCCAAACATTTAGATTAACTATGATTTCAATATTTTTTCTTTAGCTACTCAAATTCAATCATACTAGCATTTTGGTTTCTTTTTGTAATTTTCATTGGAACACAGTTGATTTACGGTGTCCTGTTAGCTTCAGGTGTACAGCACAGTGCATCAGTCACCACACGTGTCCGCGTCTAACAGTGTTCTTCCCACACAGGCCGTTGTAGAGCGGTAGGTGGAATTTCCCGTCCTTACAGTAGGTCTCTATCAGTTATCTGTTTATACACAGTGTTATGTATACGTCAATTCCAGTCTCCCAAATTATCCTTCCCCTAGCATTCTGTTTTTCAAAGAGCTCTTATCACACATAATTTATTACACATGATTTGGTAACATTTGTTGAGTGGCTGCTATGTACTTGGCAAGGTTTCTTGTGACTTAGTAGCATTACTGGGCTTCCCAGGGGGCTCAGTGGTAAAGAATCTGACTGCCAGTGCGGGAAGACGCAGGACACACGGCTTCGACCCCTGGGCTGGGGAAGATCTCCTGGAGGCAGAAATGGCAACCCACTCCAGCATTCTTGCCTGGAAAATCCCATGGACAGAGGAGCCTGGCGGGCTATAGTCCATGAGGTCCCAAAGACTGAGCGTGCCCGCACACGCACGCACACACACACACACACACACACACACAAGGAGCACTACAGCATGTCAGGTTTACAGCTGACATGAGCTTGGTAGGCTGCAGTCCATGGGGTCGCGAGAGTCAGACATGACTGAGCGACTTCACTTTCACTTTTCACTTTCATGCACTGGAGAAGGAAACAGCAACCCACTCCAGTGTTTTGCCTGGAGAATCCCAGGGACGGTGGAGCCTGGTGGGCTGCCATCTGTGGGGTCACACAGAGTCGGACACAACTGAAGCAACTTAGTAGTAGGAGGAGGAGGAGGAGGTAGAGATGCAGACGCTGTCACACAAGAGTTGATACACTCCAGGACTTACAGCCAGCTTCCCTGTCCTTCAAATTCACTTTACAAGAGAAACTGCTTTCAAAATGTCCTAGTCTCTTAATGCCCTAGCCCTGCCATTTTTACATTAAGAACCTGAACCAAGAACTGCCAGATGTATAAGCTGGATTTAGCAAAGGCAGAGGAACCAGAGATCAAATCACCAACATCCGCTGGATCCTAGAAAAAAACAAAAGAATTCCAGAAAAACATCTACTTCTAATCCATTGACTACACTAAAGTCTTTGTGTGGATCACAAAAAAACTGTGGAAACTTCTTAGAGATGAGAATACCAGACCACCTGACCTGCCTCCTAAGAAATCTGTATGCAGGTCAAGAAGCAACAGTTAGAACTGGACATGGAACAACAGACTGGTTCCAGGTTGGGAAAGGAGTATGTCAAGGCTGTATATTGTCACCCTGCTTATTTAATTTATATGCAGAGTACATCATGCGAAATGCCGGGCTGGATGAAGATCAAGCTTCATCATCAATCTTGATGAAGATAAAGATTGCCAGGAGAAATAACCTCAGATATACAGATGACACCACCTTTATGGCAGAAAGTGAAAAGGAACTAAAGAGCTTCTTGATGAAAGTGAAAGAGAAGAGTTGAAAAAGCTGGCTTAAAACTCAACATTAAAAAAATAAAGATCATCACATCCAGTCACATCACTTCATGGCAAATAGATGGGGAAACAATGGAAACAATGACAGATTTTATTTTCTTCAGCTCCAAAATCACTGCAGACAGTGACTGCAGCCATGAAATTAAAAGCTGCTTGCTCCTTGGAAGAAAAGCTATGACAAATCTTGACAGTGTATTAAAAAGCAGAGACATCACTTTGCTAACAAAGGTCTATATGGTCAAAGCTATGGTTTCTCCAGCAGTCATGTATGGATGTGAGAGGTGAACCATAAAGAAGGCTGAGCACCAAAGAATTAATGCTTTTGAATTGTGCTTTTGGAGAATCCTAAAGGAAATCAACCCTGAATGTTCATTGGAACGACTAATGCTGAAGCTGAAGCTCCAATACTTTGGTTACCTGATGTGAAGAGATGACTTACTGGAAAAGACCCTGATGCTGGGAAAGATTGAGGGCAGGAGGAGAAGGGGATGACAGAGGATGAGATGGTTGGATGGCATCACTGACTCAATGGATGAGTTTGAGCAAACTCTGGGAGATGGTGAAAGACAGGGAAGTCTGGCATGCTGCAGCTCATGGGGTTGCAAAGAATCGGACATGACTTAGCGACTGAAAAACAACAGCAACAAACTCTTCCAAAATCTTAGTGACTTAAAACATCAAAGATTTCTTTTCACTCACTAAACCTGCCCACTGACGTTCTCGGGACACACCTTCACTTTGCTCTCACTTAGCCACTCGCAGTGCCAGTCCAGAGCATCACTGCTCAGCCTGGGGAAGGCAACACGGTAAACTGCGCGCTGACCATCAGAGAAGCCCACTGCGGAGTAACACACCCGACTTCCTTCTGCATTTTACCGGCCAAAGCGTCGAGCTTGAAGGGGACGGGGAGATGTAGTCTAACCTCACACCCAGGAGAGAAAACCAGAAATATCGCCGGGGATTACAGTGGGAACAGAAGAGCATTTCTTAGAGCGGCAGGTGTACCGGGAACAGCAAGTGGGAGAAAGGCTCGGAGGAGGCTCGGGGAAGAATGTGCAGAGGTCGGCAGAGAGCAAACAGCAAGTCAGGTGGGAGGAGAAGCCCCTGTGGCGTGGTGTGGCTGCAGCACGGAGAGTGTGCAGGTCGTGTGGGAGCCTGGGCTGAGGAAGGGCGTTGAGTCAGGTTGCTAAGGGCTCTGAGGCGATGTACCTGGTCACACCGTGGTGGCAACCCAGGAGACTGGTGTGGTGCTACTTATAATTGAAGACGATCAACCTAAGGCTCTTTATAGTCTAATAGGAAGCATGTTTATTCTGTTGTTAAACTTATCAAAGAAAAACCCAAGTTTCTCTAGTTCCTTGCTTCATTAGCTTGGAAATAGCAGACTGATATTTTCCAAAATACTTTTCCCACTTTGATGGAGAAAAATGTTAACTTTTGGGAATGCATGAACCGTAGAAATTGTAAGAGCTCAAATGCACACGCATCTCTTACAAAGGGCAGCTTCTCCTCTGGAAGGACGAGGCCACATCTGCACCGCAAAGCCCAGTCCTCGACGTGTGGCTGATGAAGTTCTGAGATTATTATTCCAGGACCAGTGCAGACAGAACTGGGCAGGTGCCCGGTTAAGACAGCTTCAGGCACATGGTGCTGTCTCCACATGAGACCCCGGGTCTCTGGCGTCAGCTGAGCTCACAGAGCAGCAAGGGCAGGGCCTTAACACCACCGCTGTGTCATGAGATTGGGTCAAAATGCCCGTCCCCACAAACAGCCACCTTCCGTTGATTATTCTAGAAACAGTTCTGCTTCAAGTAGTGCTTCTGTTGCCATACATGATAACTTACAGGATTTTCAAATACAATTCCCACCTCGTGGGTAAAGTGCCCACTATGTTTGCTACCTCATATCCATCTGCCTTTTCTTGTGACGATTTGAGTCCAGCCCTGAAAACTTTTCTACCTTCATTTGTGTGACAGAGAAAGAGATTGGAAAACCCTGAAAAAATCCCTGCATGTAGAGTCAGGAAAGCCCTTCCTGGCTTGAGTCCTGGTCCTTAAATTCTCATCTGACCTTTAACAGAAGGTTCAGGTCACTCATCACCTCAGCTTTCTCTTCATAAAGTAAGGGAAAGGACTTGTGTAACTTTGAGAGTCTTTGCCCTGGAAGCAGCCGACAGCCCAAATCCATGTTACAGTAAACCCTGAGGCCACCTGACCCCGGAGCTGCCTCAGTCTCTCTCCTACGGTGGTGTTCCTTTCCACCGAACCGAATCCCAACATGTTTGTCAAAAGACCCTTTCAACTGCAAGAGACAAAAATCCCAATTCATACTTAGCCCAGCAAACAAACAACCAAGCAAGCAAGCAAAAAGTGTGGCGTTATGACGCTCTCATCTGGTCCTGAGGTGACCTGTGTGGGAAAAGGAAAGACGTGACTGTCACACGGAGCTGGGACACTCCGGGGCTGCTCGTTATGGCACTGTAACCTGGCCCGTCCTGACTGTAGCACAGGCTTCCACACACAACAGACAAGGCACACGCCACCCCTGCCTACCAACCTCAGCAAAATGAGAGGCCCCCACCCCGCATCCCCTCCCAGCCCTGCACAAGGGCCCGGATGAGCCGTGGCAGAGTCCCTGCCCTGATGATGGACACTGCGAGGTCCAGCCCAAGCCACAGGCCTTCTAGTAAAGCAGGTATGCAGGGCCTGTGACCAGGAGCTGAGGGATGACCAGATGAGGGACAAGTACCACTGGCCACGGAATTCTCTCTCTCTAAAACTAACCTAGTGAAAGTCCCTCCATCGTGTCTGACTCTTTGCGACCCCATGGACTATACAGTCCATGGAATTCTCCAGGCCAGAATACTGGAGTGGGTAGCCTTTCCCTTCTCCAGGGGACATTCCCAACCCAGGGATTGAATCCAGGTCTCCCACATTGCAGGTGGATTCTCTACCAGCTGAGCCACCAGGGAAGCCCAAAACTAACCTAATCTCTGCACAATTACCTGCTAGCCTGTCACATTAGTGGGGTAGTGGCCATACATGTTTTCATTCTCTTGAAAGCAACATGCAGAACATTCTCCATAAATATTAATACAATTTCCTCTAAGAAAACCTGCCACAGTGTTTGGGTTAAACGAGCTGTGTTTGTTTAATAAAACCATAAGTAAAACAAAGATCATGTACTGTTTATGTTATTTTAGCTCCTTCATTCAAAAATCAGCTCTCTTTCCCAGCCTCTGAGGACCTGCCAAGTTCCAGCTGAAAGTCACACGGTCATGAGTAACTACTGCAGACAGCTTCAGCTGGCAACAGAGACGGGACGCCCCTTCCCCTGTGCCTTACACACCCCCGTGCCGGCTTCTCCCAGGGACTGAAAACACACACCATCCACGTGCAGAAGACAACTCATCTCGCACAGGGTTTCAAACATCACCACATACTGAACAATATAACTGGGAGAAACGATCTGCACAGAAATATCCAGGCTAAATTACCCATTACAAATCTAAAGGTAGCCCAAATGAGATGTCTACTGCTCAGAGAACAGAAAGCAGTTTTCTGACGGGAGCATTTTTCCTTCTCGTATTCCTCCCAACTACGGCAACCCTATGGGAGGGTCTTCTCACTCCTGTCTGAAACCCAACAGCTGCACGCAAACATCAGGAACACTCTCTGCATCCGCACACACTTTTGAAGAAGTCTTCACATCAGAAAATGAAGTGAGAAATAAACCTCTTTGGTTCACTTCATGCCAAGAACACGGACTGAAGCACACCATAAGAGACGGCACTGAAACATCTCTAGAGAAAGACTCTCCCCTCGCTGCACTTCTTTCACGAATAACTATAAAAATATCTCAGCTTCCACACAGCAAAACCCAAAACATTACCATTTTAATCAATAGGGCATAAATTCAAACAGAATGACATGAGAACTACCAGCAAAATCCTTTATTACATCTGTAATCGGAAGCAGTGTTCAAAGATGAAAATTCACTCCAATCTGACACATAAAATGTCCTAAAACTCCAACAGAAAAGAGTATTTTTATTTAGGCAATAGTTCCTCTTTTACATTCCCTGGTTTCCTTTCACATATTCACACTTTAAATTGAAAAACAAACATCTCGTTTTGTTCCTGTTCCTTGCATTGCATGGTGTCATAGAAGGTAATGTGACTTCCCCAATAGGTGCTGTCTTTTGAAGAGTAATAAAACACATTCTTTGCACGTGTTTGGATGTATTTCCTTGAACATACTTCACCCCGTAACCCAGCAGACAATGAACCAAATATTTGATTTCAGTTGAGAAATCGCAAATTTGTGGACACTGAGGAAGCCCACAGAACTCTAAAGTAGAGGCAATCAAACATTACTAGTCACAATGAAGTGTGAAATCACCCGAGTCAACGCACTGCAGAGCTCCTCTTCCAATGGCAGCAGAAACATTGAAGACGCAGCGATACTTTAATCAACAACGAGACGCCAGCCCTGACAGTCTCTCTCCAGACTCAGGTCCCCACAGGACCTGCGACTATACGCCCGTGGTCTGGACTCGTTGGGCCAATGTGCACATCAGACCCAGCTGGCCCAAACCAAGTTCTTCCTCTGCTCTGAGCGGGCCCTCCTCCTGGGCCCACACCCTTCCCCGTTGGGTCGTCCCGTCCGCCTGTCCTCCCTGCCCCCTGTCCTCCCTGCCCCTCTGTCCTCCCTGCCCCCCTCTCCAGGACCCACATCCCCAAGCTGTGCTGATGATGTCCTGCAGACATCTCTCAGAGATTCCCTTTTCACCCCTTTTGTCAGGGACTGGGTCCTAAACACTCCACTAGCTCCTTTCTGCTTTTATTCAAGCCCTCCCAAACTAGCCTCCAAAAATGCTAAAGTCTTCTTCGTCAGTGTTCATTTAACCTTATCCCTTATTCCTTAAGAGTTTGCAGCTGGTCCTCATCCCTCAATCAGATCAGATCAGATCAGGCACTCAGTCGTGTCCAACTCTTTGCAACCCCATGAATCGCAGCACGCCAGGCCTCCCTGTCCATCACCAACTCCCGGAGTTCACTCAGACTCACATCTATCGAGTCAGTGCTGCCATCCAGCCATCTCATCCCTCAAAGGTAACATCAAAACTGTGGATGCTACTCAGAAAGCCTCCCAACATCCCATCCCAAGCCACCCCCTCTGCCTCCCTTCCCCAGCTCAACACCTCCCGACTCTAAGTGCAAGGACAGTGACCAGCCCCTGGACGCTGGGACAGACCACACACGCCTGCCTCAGGCCTGGCCACACACACGTAGGCTTCCGAATCCGCCTTCCGGGTGCCCAGCGTCCCTGCCTCCCACCCCGCCTCTTCCCCTCCCTGGTGCCTACCCCCTACCCCCAGCCCCCACTCACACCGCCCCCAAGGCCCAGGTGTCTCCCAAGCGTCCCTGGAATCTGCCTGACCCCAGTACAGCTCCCCCAGTGCACGGAGCCTGCCCTAGCTGCTCCCCCGGAGCCTTTTTCAGAACAGGGACTATTTTTATCTTGTTCACTGTTATATTTCGGCAGTTAGCAGAGTTCCTGGCACACTGGAGGCATCCAAGAAACATCTGAATAACTGATGAAGTGCATGAAAGTTGAGAAAATACTCCCTGTGCAGCTCCAGAGTGTCTCCTGGTCGCACGGAAGTAAGGGCTGGGCCAGGGGCCTGCTCGCTGTTAAGGAGCGTGATAAAATAAGAGTCTAATGAGCACAGTGGTAGACTCACCGGACCCAGTTTACACAAATACATACAAAATAATTAAACCCCACTCATTATATTAAGATAAAACAAATCTGTAAGGTAGCTAATTAAGTCATTATAACTATGTAAAACCATCATTTTAAATGTCAGTCTTCCAAAGAAGCTGTTTATTCAGATACTCTCAACAAAACTTTGGAATGTTACGGATACCAAAGTGATGAAGATAAGTCTGGACTGCTCCCATGAGTGACAAACAGAAGCAAGAGGCAAGACGCTCATGAGGTGAGGATGAAGGCAATGAGACACGATCGCTTTGTGGGCATCCTTTTTTTTTAACAATTGTTAAAATATTAGATGTGTGAGCCCGAGGTTCTTTCAAGTGTGATGGGTACCAAAATGTTTCAAGAAAATTTTATTTTAAAACACTTTTCTGCAAAGAATACTTTATGCATAATAAGGTGTACTCGCTCAGCTTAGATTCATTTTATGGGGCTACTACTCACTTCTCTTACTAAAGCTCAATGTCTTCTCACACTTGCATTGCTCCCTCTCGGCACCTCCATCAGGACCACTTACGGTCACTCTCATTTGCTGGCTCCTGTGACCCAAGGCTGCGTCCCTGTGTTTGCAGCGCTGCGGGAAGAGCACCCAAAACCCCCGAAAGGAGGAAGCACAGCAACATCTATTTTCATTGATTCACACGCGATAACCTAGAACCCTGACTTCTGCCCACAAGCCGCAGTTTTCCTCCTTTAGTTTTACGCCAGATTTGCAGTTGGAAAACACTGGCTTTCCAGGAAGTTGCCTGAACTTCAGTTCCCCTGCTGCTCTTCCCAAGGAACAGAAGGCATTCTCCAGGTGGGCCGTGGTTCAGTGCCACGCGGCGCTGCCCACGAGACAGGGACGCCAGAGAGCAGAGCTCAGCGGGCAGCGACTGCCATCTCCTCTACTTTCCTTAGGCAGGAAACTCGCAGGAACCAATCTCCAAAGTTACTCTGAAAGTCAGCGCTCGCTCTAGCACAGAGCCTAGCTTTAAACAGCCTAAACTGTATTTACCAAGGAGATAGCACAAGGTGCCGGGAGTTGAGTTCACGAAATAACGGCTCCTTGGTAGCCACAGTAAACTCTTAAAAAAATATCATTCCAGTTTTTCCTCAGGTAGCTTTCATGCCCCTTGAGAAACATTTTCTTTAGGCAGACAGCCTAAAGGGGATAGATCTTTTGTGGCCTTTTCTAAAGTTTCTTTGACATATTATCATAATGTGAATATATATATATGAAAAACACAAAATCCACAACAAGATATTATAATAAGATGTGACCATGTACAAAGGGCTTCCCAGGTGGCACTAGTGGTAAAGAAAGAACTCGCCTGTAAATGCAGGAGATGTAAGAGATGAGGGTTCCATCCCTGAGTCAGGAAGATCCCCTGGAGGAGGGCATGGCAACCCACTCCAGTATTCTTGCCCGGAGAATCCCATGGACAGAGGAGCCGGGCAGGCTGCAGCTCATGGGGTCAGCAGGAGTCAGACATGACTCAAGCGACTTTGTGCACACACACCTTGCACAGGTGACGCCAAGAGCACTGCTACTACAGGCACTCGGCTTGGGTGTCCAGTCAATATTCGACCAGATTATTACACAGCCACTGAACTTCAAAGGCGAGCTACCTCCTAGCCCAGTGAAGGATTTTGTTAATAGACAACTTCTCAGTTTCTCCTGAACCCAGCCAGTTAAAGTGCACTGCAGTTTCCTATGCAAATCAAAGAGTGGATTTCTCAACAACCGAGGGAAAGGCACATATACTGTACACCACCAGCATCTTCACTGCGAAACACTGAAAGCGATATAGATAAGGAACAGATCGCTTTTTCGATACAATTTATTTTAGATAAATATCTTCAGTTACACTGGCAGGCATCTCCTGAATCTCTGCAGAATTAGGCAATGCTATTTCTGTACTAGATGCCTAGAGTCAAAACCAAGGGCACAACTTCAAGAAAATACATGTTCGTAGAAGAGATATTTGCAATGAAAAGAGACTGATGTTTTCTCAAGTGCAAGATGCTTTCTTGAGTGTGGTAACGCTTACATCCTTAGGTCCTGAAAAGCCAGGAGAAACTCTGGGATGACAAGCTGAGCAATCCCTAAAGGGTGAAGCCCATTTCTCCAGAGAGCAGAGGTCAGTCCTGTCCTCTGACTCCGTCAGGCAAGCTGACCTCCTGCCACAACCAACTACCCGAGGAAGCAGTGCCCAGAATCAGGACGGGGTCAGTTTTAGGACTTTGGTACCTCCTGCAGGACCACACCTTTCAACTCTGCATGGACAACTTCAAACGAGCTGTTTCATCTCATCAGCTGCCAACTGCCAGTACCGCAGTAAGGGAGGTGGTGGCTAGGACCTTGCGGAGGTGAGCCCCTCGGAAACTCTGGCTCCAGGATAAGCGGCTCTCTTGGCTTGCCTGAGAGGGACTGAGGGGCTTCCCAGGACGTGAGACATTCTGTCCTAAAGTCAGGAAAGTCCCAGCCACACAGGACCAGTCAGGAGGTCAGCCTACCCTATAGATGTGACTGCCGCATGAGATTTAGCCAAAATAGAGGTCAACTAAACACAGAATCAACCTTATGAGCAGATTAAATCCCTCTGGCCTTCAGCCTCAAGGATCCACGCTTATTCACAAAACTCTCAGGAGTGGAGCACAGCATCAACAGTGGAAGAATCCCACAGCAACAAAGACTGCTTTTTCTCTAAAAAAAATTACATGTTGAGAAATGGAGCGTTTCCTGCCTTATCAGTAAACAAGGATGTCACAATCATCAGGGAGCCCAGCCCTCCAACGTGAGCCCTGAGGGCACTCGGGAAGGAAAAGAATACCAGCCATCAGGCTGCACCCACTCCTGACGGTGAGCCCCAAGGCAGCTCGGGATGTGAAAACACAGGATGCTGGGCCAGGAGGGCTGAGATGCATGTGAAAGGGATGATTCTTCCAGCGAGCCTAGACGCTTGCATCTTCCCATGTATAGAAAAGCTCTGAATTCCTTAACTTGGGATATCCTTGTTGTTGTTCCATCGCTCAGTCATGTTCGACTCTTGGTGACCCCTTGGACTGCAGCACACCAGGATTCCCTGTCTTTCACTCTCTCCTGGAGTTTGCTTAAACTCATGTCCAATGAGTCAGTGATGCCATCCAACCATCTCCTCCTCTGTCTTTCCCCCATCTCCTCTTGCCTTCAATCTTTCCCAGCATCAGGGTCTTTTCCAATGAGTTAGCTCTTTGTATTGCATATCAGGTTTATTTTCATTAAAAGTAATCTTCTGATGTTCTGATTCCCTGCCCTTTGTTGTAAAACCTCTATATAACCTGGCTTCTCCCCTCGCTTCCTCAGAGCAGTTCTCGCCAAGTTCACTTGAGATGCTGTCTCTCAGGCTTAAAGTCCTGAAAATTCCCACCAAATAAAAAATAACTCAACTTTTAGGCTGTGACTACTTTTCTGAAAACTGATCAGTGAAATATTCAGAGAAGAATACAGTGACCCTAATTTTTTGATAGCAAAAATAGCTTGTATATAGACACAGGTGTATAAATACACATATGTAATATGTATTGGTTAAATATGTGTTTGCTACATTGGCACAACTGGTGTGTAAGAAAATCACTTGGACTAACATAATTGTCTAGTAATTTGGATTTTTACATTATGTTAGTGTAGCAAAACTTCAACTTGCAGGTTAGCCAGGTGAAAGAGACATGGGGAGCAGAATTTGCTTTGCGAGTAATTCCTGGGTCTAAAGCCTGGATGCTGCTTTAGATGGGTGTGAAGTCCACCCACTTTGCAAACACAGAAAAGGCAATGTGAGGACTATCCAGAGGCGGCCTGCGCTGGCCGTCTATGTCAGCCCGTGTCTCCTCACACCACCACGGGCACATCTCAGCGTCCAGCACGGAACCGGCTGTGATTCACACACATGGAGCCCATCTCCTGGAGGAGAAAGTGGGCTGTGTGAAGAAAGGACCAAAGACACGGAGGGAATAACAGTCGTCTGAGCCAGAGACCCCAAGAATGGCATGGTCCTTCTGCCCATGGAGACTCACGAAGAGGGGGTTCAGGCCCCCCTCCAGTATTTTCCACGTCTCCAGCCAGGGAAATTTGTGCAGAAATACAACACTGCCAGCTCCACCCCTCGGCCCCTACCCCAACCCTCCTGGGCCAGACCCTGATGAACTGTACCAGCTCCCCCTCCTCCTGTAATAAACTTGTTCACCTCACAGTTCACAGTGAAAGGCTCAAACCCTCCGATGAGATGTGAAAGAGGAACAGTGTCGGGTAAGCATTAAAAAAGAAAAAAAAAGCAGTGTTGGTAGGTAACCAAAGAGCCCTAAGCATGCGGCCTGGCAGTGGGCCCATGCCCTGGTCAGCATGGGAAGGACGTGCAGTGTAATGACCCAGGGTATCATCCTGAGAACCAGACCCAAGGGGTTCTCACCCACCTCAGAGCACACTCAACAATCAACCTAGATGCCAAGGGACTCGATCACATGATCACATCGTACACCCTTTAACCTGTGACACAAGAATTGCAGAGAGACCCAGAGGGAGGGAAGGAAGCAGGGAATGGGGGAGAGGGAGAGAAAAGAAATCAGAGAAACCAAAACACTCTCAAACAGCACTGCCAGAAAGGTCATCAAGGGAAGCACCTTTGAAACAGCAACTTTCTCAGGGTACAAAATTATTTATAAACCTTACACTTACTTAAATGAAAAAGGAATGGTAATTTGGGAATATGTCACAGAAGACAAGCTCTCCAGATTTCAATGAGGTTTCCTCTCAATATTTTATTTGAAAGTGGTTTATTCTTGCTTTATACATGATTTTATACCTTGTTTATCTGGATTATAAACCAATGCCACAGTGCAGCAGCAGAACAAACAAAAATAGCTGTAAACGATAAAAATCTTAAAACCGTCAGGATTTAAGAGACTAGTGTGGTGTGACAATCTTCAAGCATCAGAAAATAAAATAGCACCACTCTGAGATCAGCTTGCCTGGGTTTTGGAACTCTCTGTGCTCACAGGCCAAGTTATCTAATCTCTCTGACGTTTCTTTTCCTTATATATATTCAACGAAGAAAATCTCCACTACCTCACAGGTCAGACCAAGGCTCACATAAAACAAGCCAGGCAAGACGCTAAGCACAGTGCCTGACACAGGCTGCGGATGCACGGATTTTCGTTATTTCTATCAAGAAAAGACCAAGTGATGTTAGTTTGCTCTGATTCGTAAGTCAGAAGAGCACGCATAACTTTCAAGCAAAATTTAGAAGATTTCCACCCAAAATGGTAACTTTTTCAAGTGTGACTGCTTCAAGGGGTGGTGAAACTGGTTAATTCACTAAGCTGGTCTAAACCTCAAGAATGATAAATAACTGGATTCACTACCTCATCTTTTGTCACAGTGAAAAGCACTGTAATGGTCCGAATAATCCATGTGCAGGATTGAAAAAAATATCCAGATCATGAAATGAGCCCTGACTTCACTGAGGGCAGCTGACCTGTGTGTTTCAAAGGCCCAGACTTTTGTCAGAGTTGAAATCAGCATCCCTGATTTCAGGATGTTCATGGTGTCAGTTTTTTGGGTTTTTTTTTTTTTTTTAACACAGAGATAAATGACTTGACACAATTTCAGTATTTCTGATGTGCAAGTGGGTAGATGGTGTGGGAGGATGTGATGACTAAGTGGTGAACAACTTTTGAACGGTTCCTGGGAGTCGCAGAAGTTAAGCTCTGCAGTGAGCCTGTGAGCAGATAAGATGGAGTCAGTTCAGTTCATTTCAGTTGCTCAGTCGTGTCCGACTGTTTGCGACCCCATGAACCGCAGCACGCCAGGCCTCCCTGTCCATCCTCCCTGTCCATCACCAACTCCCGGAGTTCACCCAAACTCATGTCCATCAAGTCGGTGATGCCATCCAGCCATCTCACCCTCTGTTGTCCCCTTCTCCTCCTGCCCCCAATCCCTCCCAGCATCAGAGTCTTTTCCAAAGAGTCAACTCTTCACATGAAGTGACCAAAGTATTGGAGTTTCAGCTTCAGTATCAGTCCTTCCAGTGAACACCCAGGACTGATCTCCTTTAGAATGAACTGGCTGGATCTCCTTGCAGCCCAAGGGACTCTCAAGAGTCTTCTCCAACGTCAGAGGCAGCAGCAAACTCGAAGGTAGAGAGCCTCGCCTACCAAACTCCGGAGAAAGCAATGACAGTGTGTGCTCTACGCACTCCTCACGCGCCTGAGGACACAGCACAGAAAGGAGGATTCCAGCAGGCCGGGCTCGAGAAGGAGACATGATTCTAACAGCACACAGCTAAGGTGCCATGGAAAACAGTCTCCCCTGACCTGGAGCTTTAAAATATCACAATGCCAGATTCACGAAGTCAAACAACGGGTCATTTGAATGACATTTTAAAATCCAAACTTTTAAAAAAATAAAATAAAAAAAAATAAAATAAAATCCAAACTTTTTATCACCTTAAGTAGATACAAAAAGGAGAAAGAGGTGGCAGAGACTGAGAGGGTTAGCTAGCATCACCAACTCAATGGACATGAATCTTAGCAAACTCTGGGAGGCAGAGAAGGACAGGGAAGTCTGGAGCACTGCAGTTCACAGAATCACAAAGAGTTGGACACAAGACTAAACAACAACAACAAGAAGATATAAATTAGTTACAAACTTTCCAAGTAAACTTAATAATTTTTTTTATTGATGTCGAGTTGGTTTACACTGTTGTGTTAGTTCCAGGCGTACGGGAAAGTGACTCAGTTATCCATATATATATTCTTTCAAGTTCTATTCTCTTATAGATTATTACAAAATGCTGAGTATTGGTTCCCTGTGCTATACAATAGGTCCTTGTTAATTATCTATTTTATATATAGTAGTGTATACATTTTAATAGCAAAAATTACTTTCAATTGGCCTAGTTTGAGTTATGAGAATTTTTTTTTAATTAAAAGTGCACTAGAGAATTTTAACCAGCTCGGGATTAGCAATTGCTTTCAATGTAAAAGTGAACAAGAACAAATTGTTACGACCGCATTAAACCATTTTTACTGCACTGGTTTCATTTTGGTTCCAACTAAACACCACTTTCAATATAAAGAACTTACCCACAGTTAGTAAAAATCAAATGCAAAGCACTCATCATCTGAAACAATACTTCAAGCTTCTTGAAAGCTTCGTAACTTCAATACAAAATCAGAGAATCCAAGCATAGCTCTTACAACACTGACTTAAATGTACATAAAGACTGTGATTATGTGGAAAATGGATCGTAATTATCCCATACAACTTCATGTATAGTGATGTGAAGGAATTACGACCTTATATCGTAACTGTTTTTAAGTGTACAATTCAATGGCAGGAATCTCATTCACAATGTTATACAACCAGCACCATTCTCTAGTTGCAAAGCTTCTTAATCGCCCCGGACAGAAACTCTGTAACCATTAAGCAGCGTACCCCCATTCTCTGCTCCTGGAGCCCTGGGTAACCTCCATTTGCCTTTCTGTCTCTAAAAGTTGGCCTCTGCTAGACAGTTCGTGTAAGTGGAACTACACAGTCTTTAATCCTTTTTCATCTGACATGTCTTCAAGATTTAACCATGTTGCAGCATGTGTCAGACTTTCCTTTCTTCTTAAGACTGAATGATATTGCATACTACGGACGGACCACATTTTGTGCATCCATTCATCTGTCAGTGGACATCTGGAATGTTCCCACCCTTTGGCTGTTGTGAATAACGCCGCAATCAACTTTATCGTACAAGTATTAGTTTGTGTCCCTGATTACAGTTCCTCTGGACATACATGCCTAAGAGTGGACCTGCTGGGTCCTTGGTGATTCTATGTCTAGGTTCTTAAGGAACCACGGGCTGTTTCCCCTGACGGCTGCACCAGTTTACATTCCCTTCAGCAGCGCAGGAAGTTCCAAATTTCTCAGCACTCTCACCAACAATAACTTTACATTTTTTAAATTATTGCTATTGTATTCGGCATGAGATGGTATCTCATTCTGGTTTTGATTTCATTTCCCTAATGGTTAATGAGGCAGAGCGTCCTTTCATATGCTTATTGGCCACCTGCATGTGTTCTCTGGAGAAATGTCATTCGAATCCTTTGACCATGTTTAATTGTCTTTTTTCCCATGAGTTGTAGGAGTTCTTTACATATTCTGGTTATTAAACCCCTATCAAATATGATTTCCAAATATTCTCTCTCACTCCATACACTTTTTTTTCACTTTCTTGATAGTGTCCCTTGACACCCCAAAGTTTTTAATTCTTATGAAGTCCAATTTATCTATTTTTTTTATTATGTTGTGCTTTTTTATTATGTTGTGTTTTTATAATCAACAGATTATATCCAGAATCTGTTTCCCATACAGACTCTTTCTGAAGGAAGCTTTACCTTTTTCATTCTTTGTTCTATTTCTTATTGTGCATTTCACACTTAGAACATATCTATTCTGCCCACCATAGCTAACACTGGTAGGACACATTTACAGAGCATGTTTGGAAATGAAAAAATATTTCTACTGTAAATTATCAGAGAAATGTACACTTGACAATACTGATGTTTTAGATACAGACAGAAAAAGGACGACGCAATCTCACAAAAGGCACGATGCTGATAGTCTAAACAACGATCGGAGACTCTATATGCGTTAAGTCTTCTGAGTAGAAAATGTGAAGAATAAAGGAGATCTTGGAGAGACAGAACCCAAGGGTCAGCTCCTCCACAGCCTGCTGGGTGGACCTCTCGCTGCTCCAAGTGCAAAGCTCTGTCTAGCTCTCCCGCAAATGGCCCAGAGCAACAAAGTTTAATGATAAAATAAAATGTAAGTATCGAAAGAACTGAAGTTACTCTTCCTCTGCACTGTGCATGAGGTCGCCTAACCACTGTCTTTTGACTGATTACAGGGAGGGTCAGTGTCAACTCAGCCATCTGACATGTCGTCTGTGTACACTCTGGCCCTAGCATTCACCTGAGAGTAAGGATGGGGGAAAATATCAATTCTTTCAGGACTGCTTGAGACAATTTGGACAAAAGCAAACTACCATCAACAAGTCCCTTCCAAAAATGCAGGCTGTATTATCTATATCACATTTATTAATTATAGGACACCATTGGTTATGTGTCTGAATTAAATACCTTTCTACATTTTTATTACAAAATTTAAATTTACTGCTATAAAACCATTAATAAACAAAACATTACACCTATAAGGAAGAACTGTTAATAATTCCCGTGAGTGCAGAGGGGATAAATAAGCACTAGCTCCCAAAGCTGTGTGTACAGCCTACAGGGGTTACAACTGTCTTACAAATGTCTATCAGATATTATGTCTCATATAAAACCTAAATTTAACAAAAATGTCCTTATACACTTAGACTATAAGCAGACATCACCAAAAGATGGTGCCTAATACTCAAGAGGAAAGTGAAGTGAAAGTGTTGGTAGCTCAGTCCTGTCCCACTCTTTGCGACCCCCTGGACTGTAGACCACCAGGCTCCTCTGTCCATGGGATTCTCCAGGCAAGAATACTGGAATGGGTTGTCATTTCTTTCTCCAGGGGCTCTTTCCAACCCAGGGATCAAACCTGGGTCTCCCACATTGTAGGCAGATACACAAGGGGCAGTGATATAAAAGAAGATTAAAGAAAAAATTGGGGTATCAAGACGCTGAGATCACAGAGGCTGCGGGAGGTGAATGCCATTCCTCTCGAAGCAGGAAGCCACAGAAGCTATGCTGCTTTAGAATCAAAGGAAATGGAATTCTAGTTTGAGTTTAAAGCACATAAGCTCAGATAGGAGACCATGACGGCAAATGTCAAATAACAGCTACACAGAAAGCTCTTGAGGACAGAGAACAGTGGGCTGGCTCTCTCTCCTGAGAAATTCCTTCACACTGCAATTTTAACAAACTTCTATCACTTTAGAGAACCATCAGGAAATGCACTGTTTTGAAGAAAATTGAACTCTGTGCTCAATCTCAGCAGCTTCCAAGAAGCTGTGAGATAAGGGTTCATCACAACCACCATAACTTGGGATTTCAAATTAAGGACAAAAAAAGATGGACTTCCAATGCCGTGGGTCCCAGGACCTCGGTACGTCTCGGTAGGAGAACCTCTGTCCTGATGCTACAGCCCTGGGGGATGACGTGGCCATGGGAAGGCTGTCCTTGCACGTGTCAGACACACTCGAGCCAAACAGGCTGCTGGTGTGCAGCAACTGTAGTCACAGATGTGGGAACGAGGGCTCCTTCAAGCACTTAAACTCCAACTGGAGAAAGTACTGGAGGTTCACAGGACTCTAGCTCCAGGACACCCCGACTAACGAGCTTCGGTAACATCACCTCGTTCTTTAGCGCCACACGCCCAGGAATCGGCAGGATCCTAGCTCTGCCTGAAGACACAGGGCTTCCTCCCACCTGAGATCCAAGGTGTCATGATAAAACATTGCCATCACCTTGGGTATTTTTCCATCCGTCGGAAGAGACTATTTCACAATTTCTGTGAAGAGCGTACCATACTGATGTCTGAGAACAAAGTCACTCTGTAGAAAAACCCAGCTTTTTATCTTGCTCTGATGTGAACACTGCACAGGGAAGTCCATGTCTGTGCTTTATGCATTTGTGAGATGTAGGCTTGCTCTTCTAGGGTTTCCTTGGTGGCTGAGACAGTAAAGAATCTGCCTGCAGTGCAGGAGACCCACATTTGATCCCTGGGTCGGGAAGATCCCCCGGGCATGGAAACCCACTCCAGCATTCTTGCCTGGAGAATCCCATGGACAGAGGAGCCTGGTGGGCTACAGTTTATAGGGTTGGAAAAGAGTCAGACATGACTGAGTGACTAAGCACACAGCCTTACTCTTCTACCTCCAAACAAAGCACAGGGAGAAATGAATACTAAGGAGCATAAATAATAACGATTAGGAAGGCACCCTCCATTAACTTCACGGCCCTGAAATCCAGCTCTGAAGGGCCTCTGCACACGGAGGGCCCGGGAGCTCAAAGAGGAGCAGACGCTTCAGCAACATGGGACCAGGTCTCCTCTGTGCAGAAGCGTATCAGAGTTCAGTGTAAGATTAAAGCTGTGGGGTCCCCCGGGGCAGGGCAGGAGAGAGCCCACAAGATCAGGGACTGAGGCCAGTCAGCCCTGCAACTGAAGGGCTAAGTGCAAACGGTTCACCTCAACATCTTCAGGAGGTGGGATTTCCTTAATGAAGATATTATACAATCTTCAGGCTTCTCTGATAGCTCAGTTGGTAAAGAATCCGCCTGAAATGCAAGAGACCCTGGTTCAATTCCTGGGTTGGGAAGGTCCGCTGGAGAAGGGATAGGCTACCAGCTACCCATTCCGGTATTCTTGGGCTTCCCTTGTGGCTCAGCTTGTAAAGAATCCGCCTGCAATGTGGAAGACCTGGGTTTGACACCTGGGTTGGGAAGATCCCCTGGAGAAGGGAAAGGCTACCCACTCCAGTGGGATTTTCTTAATGAAGATACTATACAATCTTCACTGACAGCCTAACTTTTATCTTCATAGTTACAGAGTCACAGACTGCATTCTGTATATTAAAAAAGGGAAAAAAACGAAGACAGGATTCGAACTCCCCTTGGAAGAAAGAAAGGGTGGAATAACTAAGAAAAGAAACCAAAAAGCAAACATTTTTAAAACCCTGCCTTAATTTCTCCAAAGGAAATAGGGATGGGCAGTTTGGAGGAGCTGGACAGTAGGGACAGTACAGATCCATTTTTATTTCTAAAAATTCCTTTTTTCCCATGATAGATATTTTATAGAAGTGACGTCTAAAAACTGAATCCTTAAAAATTGAATTGAAATGTGCAGACATGAAGCTTCTGTTATTTAAGGAAATCCTATCTGTGAAACAATTATTTTCTTCCTAGAAAAAAAGAAAAGAAACAAAAAGTCTCTGAGGGGTTCTCAAAGTGAAGAGTACATCAGCTGATGCCCTGAGTTCCGGTTGCAGGAGGTGAGGGGAGGGGCTGAGGCACCCTGAGAACCCTGCTGGGTCAGCTCTGACACTCTGGATGCGTGTGCTTGGCTTGCGGCATGGTTGTGTTCAGGGCCTTCCCAGGGGGCTCAGCGGTAAAGAATCTGTCTTCAATGTAGGAGACATGGTTCAATCCCTGAGTAGGGACAATCCCCTGGAGAAGCAAACGGCAACCCACTCGAGTATTCTTGCCTGGAAAATCCCATGGACAGAGGAGCCTGGGGGGCTACAGTCCACGGGGTCACAAAAAAGTAGGACACGATTTAGCAACTAAACAACAACAATGGTTGCGTTGGCAGCTCCCCCGGCGAAGCTCATCTGTGTTGGTGGAGTGTCAAAGCTGTTATCTCCTGTTATCTGCTGGTCTTCCTGAAGGAGGAGGTGGCACAGTTGGTGGGATGAGCTTGGGTTTTCCAGGAACATGACTTACAGCTGAACTGAATCCTGCCACTCAAGTTTGTAGCCCCATGGCCATAAAAATCACTGGTTCCTTTCAGTTAAAACAAAGATAATACATTCGACTGTCTCAAGATCATACTAAATAATGAATATATGAAGATCATTCATTCTGCCTTGTTCCAGAGAGTATGTACTGCAAGCATACATCAAGCACAATGAAAAAAACAATATAAAATCAAACAAAATTAAAAAGAAAACAAAAAAGAATAAGGAAATAAAATAGCAGAAACATGGATAAGACAAAACACGTACGACAGAAAGTGACAGATACTGCTGGGCTTTCAGAGCAGACTTTCTGTAGACGCAGCCTCACTCTAACGTCCCCCGTACGGAGCCCCATTCACACGGACGGGTGCAGTCCAGGTCTCCGGCCCGTCCTAACTCTAGCCTCTACCTTCCAGGTGGCAAGCACTGACCTATGAGACTTCCTGAAGAGCCGCTGGACTTCCTGAAAAGCAGTTCCTCCAGGTTGTCAGTTAGACAAGCACTCATTTGAGACAGAGGGTGACCGGGTATTTTCACTACAATGGAGCAGCCACATCCCCCTCCAGGCAGAGACCACGCCCTCACAGCTGCTGGGCTGTGGACTCCCCTGGTTGCGGGCTGGAGCTGTCCTCAGAGAAAGCTTTGGATTTCACTCTGGCAGAGACAAACGGGCAAGTCAGACCCCAAAGGGAATGAGCGCTGTGGGCGCGTGCCCAGCACAGGGAATGGGTTTTTAAAAAGCAGCAGCACAGGTGGTCTCTGCAGAGAGATCTCACTTGTGATCACTTGTAAGGCTCCACGGTTATTGCTTATCCCGTTACCAGGCTGAATGGAGGTGCCAATTTAGTCTTGGCATAAGCACCCCATCACAGATGGGATTTGGCTTCGGGGCACAGTCAAAGAGGGTCTCTGTGTGTGTGTACATACATGTGTGCATGTGCATATGTGTTCGGTGTCGCTGGGAGGCAGGGGGAGTTCAACCACATACAACTTCTTTCTGAGTGTACAGTCGCAGTCGGCCCATTAAATCAGTGAGTGAGGAAGGAGACTTGCAAAACCTCTTAGGTCTGCATTTGTAGACAATTAACTTAGGAAGCCTCTGTGCGTGACAAGCAACAAACCAGACTTGGAATCGTGCTGTACAATAGAACAAGTGGATACGCTAGTTAGAGTGTAGTTATATCCATTTTACTTTACTTTAAAAGGGATTTGTGACAAGTCTAAACATTTTCCTAGCTATGCATTTAGTAAAACTTTTTCAGAAATTTGGAACTGCTTCTTAGAACAGTTTAAATTATATTCAAATAAATGAATAGGTCTATTTAAATAAAAAATGTTAAAGACAGTTGTCTTTGCTGAAATACATAATTTGAGGAATTCAATAAAGAAGATAGCTTTAATAACCACCTGAGGAGTAATCATGAACAAAAAACCAAGAGAAAGGAATATTATTTTTTAATTTAATAAAAACCAAAGATTCTACTTTCTTAACAGAAAAATATTAAATGCCACATAAACACAGTAATCTGCCTGGAGGCAGTGTTTCAAACAGTAACATTCAAAATAACTGCAAATATCTCAAGCTAAGGGTTATCATTATTGTAAGCATCTCAGCATAATTCGAGCCATTCCCATGACCTCTAGAAGTCCCTCAGTGTTTATTCTTTACTTTTTCTACAAATTTCAGATGCATAATTCTCTCTATATTCTATCTATAGGTAGACACTTACGTTCATGTGGTAAATTCAAAATCTCTCATTCACCTGGGATAACACGTGGTGCACGTTACCAAAAGAACCTCATATTCTACCCTCGGGTTACGGTGAATCGTGGGAAATGAATCTCATACGCTTACCCCATGCACTTTATCATATCAGCAAATGAACAAATCAGTTCACTGGTTTGATTCTGACACAGAACACACACACACACACAAACCCCGCACACACATCCCTCGAAACAAAGTTCTAACGATTCTTCTGAGGAGTAAAATTGAGGGTGAAAATATGGAAACATAACTTGATATCGTCTTTCCACTGATATAGGATTGTGAGGACTAAAATCAATTGTCAAGAAGGAGCACTGTGATCTAATTGCAATTTACAGCTTTTTGGAGAATCTTCACAGGAAGAGCGCAGGCAAAGGCAGCCCCGACAGGAAACCTCACATTCCAGACGTTCCCGGGTGAAGGCTCAAGAGAATCCAGGAACAGCGGCCATCTGTCCAGTCATTCCCACAGAGAACGAAATCGCGCTCACCATTCCAGCAGAGGAATCGCTACACATGCAGTCATTCTGCAGAAACTAGGCAGGCTGTTTACACACTCACATGGACACAGGCGTAAACAATTAGCTAGAGCTGCAGCAGTGAGCCTCCACGCCATGCGCCCGCTGCTTCAAGCCGGCGTGACTCTGCATGGTACAAACGCCCAATTCCCAAACCAGACACCCTCCACCCCGACCAGGGCAGGCTCTGGGCACAGGGACAAGTCAGAGCCTTTGCTCTTGGCCGAGGGACTGTCACCGGGTCACTGAAAAGTGAAGTGAATTCGTCAGTAGCTCCATCGTGTCCGACTCTGTGACCCCATAGACTGTAGCCCACCAGGCTCCTCTGTCCATGGGATTCTCCAGGCAAGAATTCTGGAGTGAGTTGCCATTCCCTTCTTCAGGGGATCTTCCTGACCCAAGGATCTGAACTGGGTCACCCACATAGCAGGCAGACTCTTTACCATCTGAGACATCAGGGGAGCCCTAAGTCACTGGATGCCTCAAAACCAATTTATAATCTGCAAAACAACAGCCTGCCTCTCTAGCAAGAGGGCTGTGACCACACCTGAGATGATTAACCTGAAAATCCTCAGTAAAGGAAACAAGAGCTGAGATGTGTTCAGTGCATTGCCCTCACGCCTATTATTTAACTAGGTCAATCTATGACAAGGTACCATTCTTTTCATTCTGTTTTATAGATGCGATCAGTACAGTCCAATTGCTCAGTCGTGTCCGACTCTTTGCAACCCCATGGACTGCAGCACGCCAGGCCTCCCTGTCCATCATCAACTCCCGGAGCTTGCTCAAACTTATGTCCATTAAGTCGGTGATGCCATCCAACCATCTCATCCTCTGTTGTCCCCTTCTCCTCCTGCTTTCAGTCTTTCCCAGCATCAGGGTCTTTTCAAATGAGTCAGTTCTTCACATCAGGTGGCCAAAATATTGGAGCTTCAGCTTCACCATCAGTCCTTCCAGTGAATATTCAGGACTGATCTCCTTTAGGATTGACTGGTTGGATCTCCTTGCAGTCCAAGGGACTCTCAAGAGTCTTCTCCAACATCACAGTTCAAAAGCATCAATTCTTCAGTGCTCAGTTTTCTTTATAGTCCAACTCTCACATCCATACATGACCACTGGAAAAACCACTGCCTTGACTAGATGGACCTTTGTTGGCATAGATGAGATAACTGAGGCAAAAAGCAGTCACACCACTAACTGCTCACAGACAGTAAGCTGAGGCTCTTCCCCACCTGAACCAGACACAGGAACACAGCCTACACAGACCCATCACCGGCCTCCCCAGGCTGCCGTCCCCCTAGTCCCTGCCCACATCTCCCACCCAGCCTGGCCGGCCTGGGCCGAGAGGTGCATTTACGACCGGATCAACCTACCTGTGACAGGCACTGACTGTACCTAACCACAAAAGGCTGGGTGCAATCTGTTTCGTCCCCAGAACTGAGCTGTATGGTGGACGGTGGTCACACACACACACACACACACACACACACACACACACAGGTTTTGGAAAATTACTCACATCTGCCCTGAGAAAGTAGATACTACATCCAGCCAATGGGCTTCCCTGGTGGCTCAGACAGTAAAGACTCTGCCTAAAATGAGGGAAACCTGGGCTGGACCCCTGGGTTGGGAGGATCCCTGGGAAGAGGGCACGGCAACCCACTCAGTAATTCTCTTGGGAGCACTGGCTGTGTGTCAGGCAACATCACAGGATCACAAAGATAAGGGCCTCGTTTTTAATGGTGTGTACAAGGCTCTGTCCCAGTGCCATCCAATCAGGAGGAAGAGAAGAGCAAGGACCAGGCCACCTCCCCACCCAGACCTGAGTGTGTGGTTCCTGGGGTGGGGGTGGGGGCAGGCGGGAGAGCCTCCCAGGTTTGCAGTAAAGCCCTTCCAGAGTTCCCACTGAATTCCCTGGACGTATTTCCAATAAAGGCGGGATGCCAAAGCAGAAGGCAAAATCTGGCTTGAGTTTCCCTCCAGCCAAAAAATATTTTCTAAAAATGTGCCTTGTCTACCTCTTGGAAGTAAGAAAATGCTTTTTAGCAATTATTCTCCGTATTCCGATTTTCCCATCAGTTTTTATTCCAGATCCCATCTCCCCTCATCTCCATTCACTACTTGCTGTGAGTACATGCTGTCAATAACATCTCTTCTGAAAATGAGTCAGGATCTCTTCTTATGCTTTGAGAAAAGGTCCGACTCAAAATGGGTATCTAATCAGATTCTAAGATTATGCCTTTTGTGAAGTGCCTCAGAGTAAAGCCTCCTGCTTTCTGCCAAAAAAAAGCAAGAAAGAAGGAAGGAAGGCAACAATTTTAACCTCTTCCATTTGGAAGTGATTCTAATATGCAGCACATCTACCCTTTCCTTATATTTCCACTTTACAATTCAGATTACTTTAAACACAGTAGTAGTCAAAAGTAAATGCAAAGAAATTTTAATAAGGAAGGAAGCAGAGAGAGAGAGGGCTCAGATATTTTTATATCAAAGAAAATCCATCATTAAAAGAAAAACAACGTAATTTTCATATGCCTGCAGCATTGTGCTCATTCTGAAAGGACGCGTTGTAATCCTCTCCCTCCGCTCAGGCCAGCTCACCTGCACTGTTGTTTGGAAAAGAACACTCACACCGCAGAGGCTGTGCTGTCGACGGAACTACACAGATCCAGGCAAGGAAAATGAAATGTTTACAAAGCGTATACTATGAAATCTGAAAGCTCGATCATTTAAATGTACACTAGTCAACGTGGTGAAAGTTAAGTTCATCATCCCAAGGTTAAGACCCCCACACTGGATAAGAAGCTATGTACTTGGCTGCCCACCTAGCACTCTAAAAGAGAGCCTGTGAACAACACCGGCAGATGAGCGCCTGAGGGGGAGCCAGGCCCTGAGAGCCTGTAGCACAGAGCTGCCACTCAGACACCGCGCAACAATGAGAGCCATTAAGGTTTATGCTCCCTGTCCCCCGCATTTTATAAAATGCCCTGGGGACACATCACACTTGCACTGAATTTTACAGGTTACAGAGCGCGTTCACATTCACTGTCTCATCCTTATCCTGACCATAAAGGGAGAGAGGGGGGGACGGGCAGAGAGTGAGACGGCCACCGTGTTACAAAGCGCTCAGTGATGCAGTGGCGTGTCCAGGCGCCGTGACCAACAGGTCGGAGGCGTCAGCATTCACACTGCCCCGCATCCAAACCCTGCTCGTCAGATCCAAGGCGTAACATTCTCTCCATTACCCTCTGATACCTATATTTTATCACCTTGCTGCTATTATGACTTTTCCTTCATTACTTTAATTTGTACAGCTGAAAATTCAGAAGCTAATCTGATTTTGATAGGAAGTCATATCTATGATAATTCTCAACTGCAATTGATAAAGGATAAAAATTGAAGGAAGACATAAAAAAATAACCTATGTAACATCAAATGCAGCAAAGGCCTTTAAATTGCACGCATGTCACTCTTTTCCATTAGGATGTAAGAAATGCAGACAATGTGGAATTTTTAGATGTCGAAAATGCTTTTAAACTGCTAAAAGGTTTTCAAATTGTAACAGTTCTGATGGCTTTTAACAATTATCTTTTAAATCTTTCAAAAGTCGCATGCCTTTCTGTTTCTGTATTATTTTAGATGTAATATTAAGATTTTACACCACTTTCCAGTCTCTGACCACAATACATCATTTACTCAGTAACCACATATTAAACAAGTACAACTATACTATTCTTGATCTGTAAAGGTTTCAAAGTAAAAATTTCACATTGTTCTATCAACAGATTGTATTGTGAAATTTACACAAGCCTACTCATGTGACTCCAAAACAGCAAGAGAAGCAGTTAAGTTACTTTAGCACAAAGAAAAGCTAAAGAACATGAAAACCTAAGGAGCATTTCCATGTAAGAACCTACAAGTCACTAGGAACTATCAGTCACTGCTGGGGTGCTTGTCCGCTTCCTCTCCCCCCAACCTTCCTGTTACAAGCACTGAAAACATGCCAGACGCTCATCTGCAGATCAGATGTATAAAATAAAGTTTTGGTAAACCATGCGATGTTGTTGATGTAACAAATTTAGATCAAACCTGGATTGTGTAAATAATAGTCTACACATTTTGAACAAAACGTACTTACTAGAAATAGTTTATAAGTTTGGCAGAGAGTAATATAATTCACCTGGTAAATACAACTTTATTGATCCTTGCTTTGCCCAGCACCTTATCGGGAAAGACAGAAAATGCACACACGGAGTCACTATCACTCACCCTGGTCACCACCCCAGGAACCACTCTCCCTGTGGTCAGGAGTGAAGTCACCACCGCAGGGGGTGTGCTCCACCCACATGCAGGCCCACAGTTCCCATAATCAAGGCTAGTGACCTCCCACAGATGTGTGTCCGCCTCTCCTGAGAGGCGACAGAAGCAGCAAGCTGCCTAGGGCGGGAAGGGAGGACAGGCAAGCCTTTGAGGCTGATGCCCACGGATCTGCAGAGGGAAAAAGGGGGGCGGAGGGAACAACCTTAAAAGTTGCAACAAGGACTCCCTAGGGGTCCAGTAGGTAAGATTCCGTGATCCCAATGCAGCGGGCCCCGGTCCGATCCCTGGTCCAGGCACTAAATCCCGAATGCCGCAGCTAGAAGGCCCTGCAGGATGCAACGAAGACAGAAGACTCCACGTGCTGCAACTAAGACCCAGCACAGCCAGAGAAGTATTTTCTAAAAAATATATCGACCAACAGAATGTTTGCACTTCTCTATAGAAAACGGCTTCAAGAAAGAGAAATAAGAATGCACAGCTGTCTGAGGTTATTCATTAGAGCAGTCTATAGAACCATAAACCTTAAAAATTCTTTAAGGCATTTCTATTTTACAAAAGAATAATAATTGATGCTTGTAAGGATAAAAGGGAGAATAATTAGATTCACAATACACATCTAATAGGATAAGAATGGCATCACACATTTTTGGAAGATTTCTATGTAAAATAACTTATTAAAAGCAGATGCTTTACACAGACAGGGTGAACAGACTTGTGGACACAGCTGGGGAGGGGAGGATGGGACGAATTGAGAGAATAGCATGGAAACACATACATTACCAGGAGTAAAACAGACAGCCCGAGGAACTGGCTGTATGATCAAGTCTAAGTGTAGTCGCTCAGTCGTGTCCGACTCTTCGATCCCATGAACTGGTTTCTCCGTACGTGCACTTTTCCAGGCAAGAATACTGGAGTGGGCTGCCCTTCCCTTCTCCTGCATTGCAGGCAGACTCTGAGCCACTAGGGAAGCCCACTGTATGAGGCAGGAAGCTAAAACCTGGTGCTCTAGGACAACCTAGAGGGGCGCAGTGCGGCAAGGCGGGGGGAAGAGGTGGGAGGGAGGTTCAAGAGGGCGGGAACATATGTTCACCTATGGCTGATCCGTGTTGATGTATGGCAGAAACCAACACCATATTGTAAAGGAATTATCCCCAACTAAAAATAAATAATTTTTAAAAAACAACATATATTTTAAAAAGTAGATGCTTTAAAAATTACACTTCAGTAATCTGGGAAAGGTTTCCCTCCAGACAGTCTGGACCACAGGGGCAAAGGCGGTCCAGCCCAGGGCGACGCGGCAGGAGGCCACCTCGCAGGCGCCTCTGGACCGCAGCGGCCTGGACCAAGGCTCGAGGCGTCCACAGCCCTGGGCCCAGGCCTGCACCCCGGGGCTCTCGTTGCTTACAGTCTGTCCTCTCCGCACGGTTTTTAAGAACCACAGGAGCAAACTTCCAGTTACAAAGTCAGTCACTGGGATGAAAGGTACAGCATAGGAAATACAGTCACTAACACTGTAGTAACTTTGTGTGACAGGTGGTAACTGGACTTACTGAGCTGATCATTTCATAATGCATAAAAATACTGAATCACTGTTATACACCTGAAACTCAAGTAACACCGTAAGTCAATTATCCTTCAATAAAAAGGAACCATGGGAAATCATGACTATAAATAAATTTACAAACTGAAAACTTTTCCAGGTCTGCAAGGTGCTGCCATTCAGGTTACTGTCCCGGTCACTGGGTGTCTCCGCCGGCCCCCACGGCAGCACCAGCGGCGTGTGCCTCGGGGACGTCAAGCCCATGTGAAGGGCGTACCCGCGCCGGAATCTGGTTTCTTCCATCATCCATCAGGGAGGTGCTTGCCTGTGATCAATCGGTCCGCCTTGCGGGGAGGGCAGCGTATCTCTTGGACCCTGACGAGGCACCAGATCCCACACGCACGCCTGGGAGAGAAGCACCCCTTCCCAGGCCTCTGCTCCTCCAACAGAACACCTCCCGTCCACCCAGCCCTCCCCTCGCTCCTCTTCAGAGCATCCACACCCACCGATCAGCCAGCCTCCTCCTCCTCCCTGTCTCTTCCCCAAGGGGACGAGTGCCCAGCCTAGCTCCACCCCTGGGCACACGGGTCCAGCTGGCTGGCTGAGGTCTGCCTGGACTGCTGGACACAGGCCTCAGAGCTGTGGACACTCCCAGCTTTGTTCACCTCTGTACCAACGCCACGAAGCCCTCAAAAAAACACTCACTGGATCAAAGTGCATACGCATGAAATTTGAAATAATCACACAGGGACTTCCCTGATGATCCAGTGGTTAAGAACCCACCCTCCAATGCGTGGGTTCAATTGCTGGTTTAGGAAGATCCCACAAACCTGAGAGCTACTAAGCCCTGGCACAACAAGTGCAGAGCTCCTGAGCCCGAGAGCCCGAACTCTGCAGCAGGAGAAGCCACCGCAGAGAGAAGCCCACGTGCAGCAAGGGAGAGACCCAGCACAGCCAAAAAAATAACTGATCAATTTTTAAAAATTAAATAAACATAATCCACCACAGAGATACCCAGGGGGCGTGCTCTGCTACACAAAGAGGTGTGTGCCTGCTAAGTCCCTACGGTCGTGTTCAACTCTGTGACGGGAGCACGCCAGGCTCCTCTGTCCATGGCAGTCTCCAGGCAAGAATACCGGAGTGGGTGGCCATGCCCTCCTCCAGGGGATCTTCCTGACCCAGGGGTCGAACTCGGGTCTCCTGCATTGCAGGCGGCTTCTTTACCCTCTGAGCCATTGTGGAAGCCGACACAAGGAGGCGTGTGCAGTCCCAGCGCCCGCGGTCTGATGTCAGGAGGGGAGAGACCTGGTGCACAGCAGGAAGGCAATCGCGGGTCCTCTCTGGCCTCGTGGAAGACGCCGGCCAGCCAAACCGCGGGCGCAGTCCCCGTCGGTAACCTCGACGTCCTTGGCTGTCCCCCTCTCGCAGGGCTTTCAGTTCTTGGGTGGGGGACCCCGCGGCCCGGGTGGGTAGTGACCGCCTTTCACACCCGCTCCCTCTTCCGCGGCATACTTTCACTTCCGGAAGAAAGGGAACCCTCTCTCACGTTCTTAGGTTGGCATAGAAGACTTTCTGTCACAAGTTTAAATAGATGTACGTTTCCACATGTTTTTTACAGCAAATACGTCTTACGCGTACTTCCGTCAAAACCTTAGCACCGAGGCATCGTTCATTCAGACTATGGAGCCTGTCCTGTGAGGTGCCTGACTGGAAAGCCAGTCTTCCACAGCCTTGAACGACTAAGTCAGGCCCGGTTCCTGTTTGAAGAGGTTACTTTAAAAGGCAGACATATCCAAAGCTGCGCCTCACTTCCGGGAGAGAATCTGAAGACGGAGGAAGGACAGGGGCAGGGGCAGCCGCGAGCTTGAGAAGCAGAGGCTCGGCGTCCGCAGCAGCTCCGAGGGCCTCGCCCCCGACCCTCCGTCAGAGCAGGGTCTCCTCAGCGGGGTCGGAGTCGGCCCTCCCTCGCCCCAGACCCTCCGTGGGAGCAGGGTCTCCTCAGTGGGGTCTCAGTCTGCGCCTCCGCGGGCCTCGCCCCTCCCCACCGGACCCTCCATCGTCGGAGCAGGGTCTCCTCAAGGGGTCGGAGTTGGCGCCCACGGGCCTCGCCCCGGACCCTCCGTGGGAGCAGGGTCTCCTCAGGGGGTCAGAGTCGGCCCTCCCTCGCCCCAGACCCTCCGTGGGAGCAGGGTCTCCTCAGTGGGGTCTCAGTCTGCGCCTCCGCGGGCCTCGCCCCTCCCCACCGGACCCTCCATCGTCAGAGCAGGGTCTCCTCAGGGGGTCTGAGTCTGCGCCTCCGCGGGCCTCGCCCCTCCCCACCGGACCCTCCATCGTCAGAGCAGGGTCTCCTCAGGGGGTCTGAGTCTGCGCCTCCGCGGGCCTCGCCCCTCCCCACCGGACCCTCCATGGGAGCAGGGTCTCCTCAGGGGGTCCCAGTCGGCACCGTGTCTACACTCCGGGCCAGCAAGGCGCTGAGACTGCGCAGGAGCCGGGGTGAGCCCTTCTGCTGCTATGAGGAGTAGCACAGTCCTGAAAGGGACGCAGACTCATTTCTTCCAGAGTCTGTGTGAACAGTGAGAACACAGAAGTTGATTTCTTTAAATCCATTTCTTAACATCTTTGCCAAGCCCCCTTCTTGAAAAGGGGCTTCCCAGGAGGCACTGGTGGTAAAGAACCCGCCTGCCACCACAAGAGACCTAAGAGACGTGGACTCGACCCCTGGGTCAGGAAGATCTCCTGGAGGAAGGCATGGCTACCCACTCCAATGTTCTTGGAAAATCCCATGGACAGAGCAGCCTGGTGGGCTATAGCCCACAGGGCTGCAAAGGGTTGGACAGGACCGAACCGACTGAGCAGGCAAGTATGCACGCCTCTTGAAAGTGGGAACACCAGTTTGAAGACACTGGATAAGGAATTTCCGCCATTTCAAGGCTTTTAGGGCTTCGCTGATAGCTCAGTTGGTAAAGAATCTGCCTGCAAGGCAAGAGACCCCAGTTAGATTCCTGGGTCCGGAAGATCCTCTGGAGAAGGAATAGGTTACCCACTTCAGTATTCTTGGGCTTCCTTTGTGAGTCAGCTGGTGAAGAATCAGCCTGCAATGAAGGAGACCTGGGTTCCATCCCTGGGTTGGGAAGATCCCCTGGAGAAGGGAAAGGCTGCCCACTCCAGTATTCTGGCCTGGAGAATTCCATGGACTGTATAGTCCATGGGGTCGCAGAGAGTCAGACACGACTGAGCGGCTTTCACTTTCACCATTTCAGGAGAGCCCTGGGGTCCACCCGTCATCTCCGCTGAGTGGGGGCATCTCCCTCCCTTCACCCTGGGCACCACATGGAGGAAGACAGGCCCAGCAATTTCCCTCGGGCTTCTTTAATGTAGCCATTCCATTATTCACGCATTACTATTACACATGCATTGTAATAATGACACATGATCATATCTAATGTATATGTCACTATGCATTACGTACTCAGCATACATTCAGTATGCAAACCGTGCTAAAATGTTCCTAATATATCTAAATAATAAGTCCAGGCTGCATTACTCAAATCTTCCCCAGGATCAGTGATCAATGTATTAAGAAAGAAAGATATGCACATATGTATATGATAACAAGGATTCCTTGACAAACTGGCCATTCTGGGCACTAAGTCACTGATCTCTGTGTGCATCAACCTGGTTACCCACAGAAAAGGGTATGGCAATAACGTCTTTCCAGGCAAATTCAACTGTACAAAAAAAAATGCAAAGCACTCTGCCAAGAGAAATAACACATGCATCATATGGTTCCCAGAGATAAGTGCGTATTTATACATGTGTCTGCTGATTTCTGTCTTCTTCTCTGCGAAGTGATTTAGGACTACAAGACGTTTAAAGGAAAAAAAAAAAATCATCGATACCAATTCTACATGGAGCACCAAAACAGCTCTTGTTTTATGAAACCGCTGCCCTTTCGACTCTCCACAGAAGCTGAATTACTGGAGCAGGCGCCCTGCCTTAAACAAACTGGGCCACTGGAGCAGGGAGCCAGCCAGCCACACTGCGGGGTGGGCGTCCGCATGCCCAAACAAGGAACATGACCTCAGATACTCTTTCCATTGAAAGAGGGCTTAGTGCTTTCCAAATGCCTGAAGCAAGGCATTTGTGTTCATCAAAATAATATATTCTTCTAACATGAGGGGTCAGCAAACTCCAGCCCATGCCAGGTTTTGTAAATAAGGTCATTCATCCCTGCTCTGCCCATGTCTTCCCGCTACGGCAGCAGAGCTGAGACGGGATGACAGAAGCTGTGTCCCACCAAGTCTAAAACAGGAACTATCAAGCCCTTCACAGAAACAGTCCACCCTGTTCTCAGACAACAAATTCATATCGATGCTTTCATATAGTTTTAGCATTTACTTTGAAATAGTCTGTTTCTCAGTAGTCTTAGGTAACCACTGTATTGATTGAATCGATCTTCTGATTTGGAAACATCCGACAGGAAAGCTATCTTCCATTGTTGTTCTGTCACTAAGTCGTGTCTCACTTTATGGGACCCCATGGACTGCAGTGTACCAGGCTCTTCCCAGAGTTTGCTCAGATTCCTATCCACTGAGTCAGTGATGCTGTCGAACCATCTCATCCTCTGTCGCCCGCTTCTCCTTTCGCCTTCAATCTTTCCCAGCATCAGGGTCTTTTCCAGTGAGTTGGCTCTTCCCATGAGGTAGCCAAAGTATAGGAGCTTCAGCTTCAGCATCAGCCCTTCCAATGAATATTCAAGGTTGATTTCTTCTGGAATTGACTTGCTAACCTAAATTCCATCTGTGCCAAACGTATAAATAAAGCTACATTCCCTCTGCAGTTTTAATATATTATCCAGAAGAATCACTTGTGAAAGCTGAGGACGAGGAACAGCAACATGAAACTTCTGGTTTCTGGCCCAGCAATGGGGGCCTGTTCCTAGCAAGGTGAGACCCCCCCCTCCAGACCCAGGGTGGTCTGCATCCTATGTGGGTGCACACCCTGAGCCCGGAAGGAGAGACAAGGCCCTCCGGGAAGTGCAGGAGTGTCTGGAAGTGCAGGGTGAGCACCAAGGAGGATCATCCCCAGTGGGGAGGTGGGTGACCACTGCTGGCTGGCTCCCACCCCGAGCCTTGAGGGGGAGGGGGCAACCCTTGTGGAGAGAGGTCCCTCTGCTCCAGGGGGGGGTGGCCAGCAGAGCATGAAAGTGAAAGTTGCTCAGTCGTGTCTGACTCTTTGTGACCCCATGGACTGTACAGTTCATGGAATTCTCCAGGCCAGAATACTGGAGTGGGTAGCCTTTCCCTTCTCCAGGGGATCTTTCCAAACCAGGGATCGAACCCAGGTATCCCACATTGCACGTGGATTCTTTACCAGCTGAGCCACTAGGGAAGCCCAAGAATACTGGAGTGGGTAGCCTATCCCTTCTCCAGCGGATCTTCTCGACCCAGGAATCAAACCAGGGTCTCCTGCATTGCAGGTGGACTCTTTACCAACTGAGCTATGAGGCCTGGAATCACCTCCCAAATCAACTACCTCTGTTTTCAGGGAAGGTCGAACTAAAAAACTAGAGTTCCTTGAAATCTTTCCTCAAGGGAAACTGAGTATTAAGAGAACCGCTGGAGCCGGAGGTGTGAGCCCAGGGTGACTTCACAGACACGCATCCACACTCAGCTCCAGGGGACCTGCAGGAGCGCTCAGATAAGACGTCCCCCCAACCTCTCACAAGCTTCAGCCGGGCACTTGACGCCACCGGGAGCAGCTACTAGGCCACCCGCAGATGGTTCACAGACTCCTGGGCTTGAGGACGGGCTCCTCACACAAAAGAAGAGAGCAGGACAAACAAGGCAACGAGACCCAGCAGGCGACGCACACAGCAGGTCAGCCCCTGACACCGGAGCCAGGAAGACGGGCCACCCGCGCCGCCAGCACCAGCTCTGCAGCGGGAGGGCCCGCGACTTCCCCAGCCACGCTCCATTACAGAACCCTCCGGGAAGCCAGAGATCCTTCTAAAAATCAGAGGCAGTATTTTAAGGATTTCTGAAAACTTGTGTATTTTCTTTGAGTATGGTTTTTCCAGTAGTCATGTATGGATGTCAGAGCTGGACCATAAAGAAAGCTGAGTGCCGAAGAATTGATGCTGTTGAACTGTGGTGTTGGAGAAGACTCTTGAGAGTCCCTTGGACTGCAAGGAGGTCCAACCAGTCCATCCTAAAGGAGATCAGTCCTGAATATTCATTGGAAGGACTAATGCTGAAGCTGAAGCTCGAATACTCTGGCCACCTGATGCGAAGAACTGACTCATCTGAAAAGACCCTGATGCTGGGAAAGATTGGGGGCAGGAGCAGAAGGGGACGACAGAGGATGAGATGGTTGGATGGCATCACTGACTCAATAGACATGAGTTTGAGTAAACTCCGGGAGTTGGTGATGGACAGGGAGGCCTGGCGAGCTGCAGTCCCTGGGGTCGCAAAGAGTCAGACACAACTGAGCAACTGAACTGAACTGAACTTTAATATTAAAAAAAAAAATCAGCTGAGCCTCTCATGCGTAACATAAAATCAGAATGAAAACTTCACAGATCTAAAGTTGTTACAGTTCAACGAAGTCCAAGGTGCTCTGACTCAGATCTGTTATTTCTTCTTTGGGGAAGCGAGCATATACTGAGCACCTGTTTCACAGGTGAGCAGAGCTTAGCTCAGAAATCAGGCAGAGCTGAGGCATGAACCCACATCTTGTGCCAAAACACCTTTCCAGGGCACCAGTTGCTCTTGGGAAGCCTTCATTCGCTGCACACTTCATGAGTGATTCCTGCTGAAGACTCTGCGGGATCTGAGGTCCAGAGAGGGCCCATCTCGACCCCACAGTTAAGGAAAGACAGATGAACAGTGAGCAGTTTCGGCATCAGGACAGACTAACCACCCAGCTCAGGTCTCCGTACAAAGAGCAGAGGGGCGGGCAGGAAGTGCTTGCTAAGGCTGAAGGGATGAATGAAAGCCCTGGAGCTGCTTTTGATTTTTGTGAACTATTCTCCACTGGAAGTGAGTGACAGTTGCTCAGTCTTGTCCGACTCTTTGTGAGCCTATGGACTGCAGCCCACCAGGATCCTCTGTCCATGGGATTCCCCAGGCAAGAATCCCAGAGTGGGGTGCTATTCCCTTCTCCAGGGGATCTTCCCAACCCAAGGATCGAACCCATGTCTCCGGCATTGCAGGCGAATTCTTTACTGTCTGAGCCACAAGAAAGCCCCACACTACTGAAAAAAGGAAGCAATTCAGTATTTTTTTAAAAAATACACATGTCCACTATACAGTATGAGAGAATTCCAAAAGATCATAACAGATAAAAGCGCAATTCTTCAAATTATTTGTCAAGTTTTTAATGAAAATAATATGTCATTGATAGTTTTGTTTCAGATAAATGCAAACCAGATACAGAGTGTTATTTTTTTTTTTAATGGTTTAAAGTGTAGCCTCGAAATTCACCCTTAAGGAGGTTAACTGTTCATGGGTACATTCTCACCTCTCTCCAAGTGAGAGTTCATTAAATCACAAAAGAGAAGTGTAACACACATATATAGGACTCAGACCATTCACAGAGCTAATTCAAAATGTAGACCAACAATCTACAAAATTTTGACGTGACTAAAGAGCCAGCTGCAAAGAAAATATCATACCTAGGAACCAAATCTAACCCATGCTGCCCTCTGGATGGAGCCCAGAGGGAAGCGATGCCCCGGGTCTGCGCCCGGCCCCCCTGAGGACACCCGGCACCCAGCACAGCCAGCTGCAGAGCTTCCCCACTGGACCCGAGAGCGGGAAGGCCCCGAGGAAACCAGAAACGTCCCTCCTGAGTCAGGCCAAGTGCAGGCGAACAGTTCAGAGACACAAGAAAATAGAGGTCAAAGGCCTTCGAAGCGCGGAGGCCCCCAAATGGGGGACATGACAGCCATTCAAACAATAGATCCCCTAAATGGAAGAATGCTGGTGATCGTCACTTTTTTTTTCTTCAGTTCTTTTCTCTTTGCAAAAATCCTTCCCTTTTATTTTCAACACGTTTTCCTTTAATTCCTTGCCAAGAAAGTGGAATTACTCTAAGGCTCCAGCCATTTCCTGCTATCAGTGTTTCTAGAAGCTACGCTTCCTGTAACTACAAAGAAAACACCTTCTGTGCCCAGTGGATGCGCCAGGCAGCCTTTCCCTTGCGTCCCTCTGCCCCTGACCGCCTCCTGCCCGCCATCATCTCCTGCCTCCCAGTGCCCTCGTGGGGCTGCCCTGCCTCCCTCCCGGGAAAGACGGTCCCTCAGGGCTCCTCAGGGCCCAGGGATTCGTGGACGCAACATGCTCCGGCACTTCCTCTGTTCAAGGCATCGCTGCCAACACTGGACACACATCATTTCATCTCACCTTCGCTCCAACGTGGTCTTGTCTAACCCCACAAGCACCACCTTAGGCCGATTCCTGGGCATCTGCTTAACAGATGAGGGACACAGACTCACTTCCAGGGCCTCAGACTACCTGCTTTTCCTTCCTGAGAAGTCACCAGCCCCAAAGCACTACGGAACACTGGCCAGGGTCGGCAGTGTATCAGCAGAGAAAGAAAAGACGAACAAGAGTATGAACTGTTTGTATCTCTCTCCACACACACACCCCCACCCCTCCCCAGGGGTCTCTGTTCACGTCTCATCATCACATTTGCAAAAAGATCAGGTCATCCCACCTGAAACCTGGTACCCAAAAACTTGCTGTCTTAATAGTCTGGGGTACTTTTCACCAGACTGCAACCCACAAGAAGTCATAATAATTTTGAATCTCAAGAATCTGGCCAGGATAATTTCAAAAAGTGTACCAATACGAAACAAAAAGAATTGAAAATAACTTAGGAAAAAAAAGTGACAGATTTCCTAATGATGGCCCATTTGACAAAAGAAAAAAAAAAATAGAACGGTTACAATGCACAGAAGGCGCCAGAACCCCCAACTATGACAGGCTCTCAGGAGAAATGCAATTCAACGAGAGCAGTAACATTAATAAAGAATAACCTTTAACACGAAGGCATTCCCAGTGACCCGGAAAGCCTTGACAGCATCTGCGGTGCTCAACAGAGTGAAAGGAGGGATTCCAACCCCCTCCCCCGGATCCACACGTCCCATCCAGGGAAAGAGAAGAGGGAGCATCAGGGGTGTCCCTGAAACCCTGGCTACTATGGGGAAGTCGTGCCTTCAAGCAAGAGGCCCAAGTATGTGCAAGCTGACAACGTCTCGTCCCCAAGGCTAGGGTGTGTAACAAGGATTAACTGAAGATCCCAGAAGCAAGGACACACGGGTCAAAGAAATCGGTGAAGGTAGTGACAGGCTGATGCTTAAGGTTAGGAAAGGGTCTGCACAAAATCCAGTAACTAGGAAGGAAGCAGCAGCTAAAATAAAACCAATGGGTGGACTAGGAGGAAATAATATTAAGTGATAAGACAAAGAAAAACGTCAATGGTATAAGCAGAACACAGGAAAAATCAGCAGGGGTGAAGTTCAAACTAAGGGGATAGGAAAGAAACCCACTCAGACACTCAGAGCAACAGGGAAGAGCAACTGTAAACCTAAAATAAAGTCAGAGAAGAGACCAGAAATGTGAGGATCTAAAGAATTCGGTTCCACCACAAAAGCACAGCCAGAAGGCGGGCACTGTCCTTGGTGGACAGTGAGGTCTCTGAGGTCAGGGCAGGTTTCCACCGGGTCTGCCCAGACGGTGCCCACAGCGGCCGAGAAGGATGAATGGATGCATGAGCTCACACCTTGCCGGCTTGAAAGGAAAAACCCCGATCACTGCCACGAGGGAATAAATTACAATCCACCACCGTCTCCTGCCGAGGGGCATTATTCAGTCGCAAGACCACTCAAGGTTACATTTGCACTCCCTTAAGAAGCTCTAAAATGCAAAGCCCACGTTTTCACAGGGAAGACACTCAGTTTCTTGCCAAAATGTAGTGATTTCCACCAGATGAAGCTGGCTGGGCAGCTCTCCAACAGTGTAAACAACAGTTCATCTCTCAAATGTGAAACCATAGACTCTATCGGAGTCAGAAAGTACATTAAAATAGAAGTGGCTTTGTTTCCATTTTCAAATCTGCGCATGACGTAGAAAGGAGCTGATAAGTATGAGAGGTAATTGATGCATGAGATTTTTTTAATATGCATAGTTTGACATTTCGAGATCTTGTGTAGGAGAAGTAAGTGGGAGGCTAGAGGAAGGCAGAATCAAGTGAACAAACTTCAGGGGCTGAAAAATCAACTACGATCTCAACAGGAGGACAATGAAAAAGAAAAGATTACATCAACCACAAACTAGGGCAACTACACTTTGGCCATCTGAAGCGAAGAGCCGACTCATTGGAAAAGACCCTGATGCTGGGAAAGACTGAGGGCAGGAGGAGAAGGGGACTACAGAGGATGAGATGGTTGAATGGCATCGCTGACTCAACGGACGTGAGTTTGAGCAAGCTCTGGGAGATGCTGATGGACAGGGAAGCCTGGCGTGCTGCAGTCCATGGGGTCGCAAAGAGTCGGATGCGACTGAGCGACTGAACGACAACAGTTAGTTAAATGGCATTTCGGTAAAATCTTACTTCCTTTTCAATTTAATTTTGAATAGGTAATAAATTATTCAAAAATCAAAAAAAAAAAACATAAAAAGCTATGGAGTGAAGTCTCCCTACATCTCCTGCTGCCCCTGCCCCCGGGTATCCACTACTCCCACGGAACTGCCAACAAAGCACTGGGCGCGCTTTCTGAGTTTCCGCCATGTTTCTTCATGCAACACAGATGCACACAGGCATACGCTTTCACTGTCTTTTCCAACACAAAAGTGTGGGTGTGTGCACGGCTTTACACTTTGCTTTCTCCACATGACGATGTATACGAAGAGCTTTAGTGCATTCATTTCACTGCTACAGATTTTCTTTAGCCTGGTCCCTACAGGCCAACTTCCGGTGGTTTCTTCGACTGTTCTCTTCAACCAGCGCTGCAATCAGTTAACACTGGGCTTCTCAGGTGGCACTAGTGGTAAAGAACCCGCCTGCCAATGCCAGAGACGCAGGAGATGCGGGTTCAATCCCTGGGTCAGGAAGATAGATCCACTGGAGGAGAGCAGGACAACCCACTCCAGGATTCCTGCCTGGAGAATCCCCATGGACAGAGGAGCCCAGTGGGCTACATTCCACAGGGTCGCAAAGAGTTAGCTATGACTGAAGCAGCTTAGCATGCATGCTAATACCCGGTGAAGTCATCTTGCCTGTGTGTGAGTACATCTGAATGATAAACTCCCAGAAGTAAAACAACTGATTCAACGTGAAGTGAAAGTCGCTCAGTTGTGTCTGACTCTGCAACCCCGTGGACTGTAGCCCACCAGGTTCCTCTGTCCATGGAACTCTCCAGACCAGAGCACTGGAGTGGGTTGCCATTTCCTTCTACAAGGAATATTTCCAACCCAGGGACTGAACCTAGGTCTTCCGCACTGCAGGCAGATTCTTTACCGTCTGAACCACCAGGGGAGCCCAACTGATTCAAAGAGTACATGCACTGTTAATTCTGATCGGCACTGCCAAATTGCTCTCTTCCCGGGCTCTACCAATGGGTGCTCCTACCAGGAATGCACACCAATACCTGCCTCCTCATAAAATTACCAACGGTGTGTTAAACAATCTACTAATTTTTGCAAATCCAACAGGAGAAAATGGTACCTTGGTGTGCTTTTAAATGGCGTTTATCTAATCATGAAAGGGGCTTCCCTGGTGGCTTAAATGGTAAAGCGTCTGCCTGAAATGCAGGAGACCTGGGTTCAATCCCTGGGTCAGGAAGATCCCCTGGAGAAGGAAATGGCAACCCACTCCAGCATTCTTGCCTGGAAAATCCTATGGTCGGAGGAGTCTGATAGGTTACAGTCCATGGGGTTGCAAAGAGTCAGACATGACTAAGCGACTTCACTATCTTATCCTGAAGGAGGCTGAGCATCTCTTTGTTCATATCCTTTGACTATTTTTATTGGGTTGTTCTCTTTCTTCATCATTCTGGGAGCTCCCTGTATGTCAGGCAGAGCTCTGCTGTGATACGGACTATTAGAGTTTTCTTACAAGGCTGATGGTAAAGAAGAGCCTTGACTGCCCTGTTAGAAGCAGGAGAGAGAGAGTGCAGACGGGCAGAGGGTGTCAGAATAAACTGTGATTTGATGTTATTTAGGACCATCAAAAGGTGTTTTTGCAAATGTAGACTCCTCAATCTCTCCTTTGATTAATTCCAGATTTTGAGTCACATGTAATGGCCCTCCCTACTCCAAGGCAAAGTCGGACAACTGAACTGAACTGAACTCCAAGGCTAGAAAGGAACCTCCTTGTTTCTATGGTATCTTTAAACATATGATCCATATGGAATTTATCCTGGAGTAAAAGATACGCTCTAATTTTATTTTGTTTCCAGATGAGTACTCAGTCGTCCCCAAATCATTTATTCAATAGTCCATCTCTACTTCTCCTACATGAGATGACACTTTCGAAGTATACTAAATTCCTCTACGTGTCTGGCGCTGCTTTTAAGACCTTTCCATTCTGTTGTACTGGTTTATCTGTTCACATGCCAGCACCACACTGTTTGAATCTCTGCAGTTCTGTGAGTAGGTATTTAACCTGCCTTAAGATAATTAACCATGAGATGCAAAGAACATTATCCTAAAAAGGCACAAGGACTGAGGACCCGAGAATGTTTCCACAGTAAACTTCTGGTCCTGGGACAAAAGAAAATTGGAAAAAAAGCATGCAGTCTTAATAGCAAAGATAAAGTGTACACTGACCCAAATGGAGGCAGCACAGTGATCAAGCTCCTGTGGGTATCACTGCAGAGGTTTATTTGAGAAGCTGCTAGAACCCCGGGGCAGGGGGGCACACCCAGGTCGTGGGCAGAGCGGCGCAGCCTGACTGCCCCCCGCTCGGGGTGCTCCGCCCAGGCAGGACCACGCTCTTCCTGCAAAACTGCTTCTTACACAGCACTCACCGACTTCTAAAAGTCCAGATACGCTTGCATGCTTATAAATAATTCAGCACGTCCAAACACATGGCACTGTTTCAGCACTTCATAAGCAACGCTTTCTCTTTCCTAGTCTAGAAAATGTTTTCGTCAAAGTAAAAAGCTTTTTATCACCGCCTCGGGAACTAAAGCTGAGGCGGCCAGAACGCTCTTAACGCTGATCGCCCCTCCGCCCTCAGCCCTGGAGCTCCCCGAGCCCATGGCTCAGACACAGGAAGATGCCACGCTCTCAGCGACTCCGAGGCCCTGTCACCGGGGCCAGAGCGTACTCAGATCCCGTGGAAAAGAAAAAAGAATCAAAGAAGTTCTGGCTTACATGGGCAGAATTTATTGGCCACATTACCTATCTCATTGTTCCTCTGTGGAAACTCATGTTTTTACAGGACCATCTTGCTCGGTCTCTCCCACTCTCACACCTTCTCCTGCTTATTCCTTAGACTTCTGTCACCGACATTTGCACGAGGCACTGAGGTTAAGACAAGGAATAGAAGGTGCTTCCTGCCCTCGGGGAGCACACGCGTGTGGCCCAGTACAAGCTCCAGGCACTGGGAGACACAGATGGGCCCGTGAGCATGCTAGGAGCAGGGCTGGACTCCAGAGGACCCGAAGCTGCCCTGGCTGGGGGGAAGGGCTGGGTGTAGGAGGAGACCTCCTGACCCAGCCAGAAGCTCAGGGTCCCAAGCGGTTGGCACCGTGGGCACTGGAGGGGAGGTGAGGCGGGAGGCGCCGGGGGGTCACCGCACGGAGAGCTTTAAAGGCAGATGGAGGGAGACACAGAGGTCTTCCTGGGGGCGGTAGATGCCATTAAAGCACATGCTTCCCACTGTGAAACCCTCCACCAGTCACCAGTGATTGCCTTTGATCTTGTCCGCATCCCTCATCACGCAGCAGCTTGTCGAAGGCAAGGATGGGTCTGGACCGACGCATGAGCAGTGGGGACAAAGGCAGCTGGTGCTCAGTGGACACGCGCACGTTAGATCATCTGATGACACCCCTTCCCCAACCAAACACTGGAATGACCTGGGGTGTGGGGGGGGTGTGGGGCGGGGCCGGACCTGGTAGTCTCTCCTGGCTCCCTCCCACCAGCTTTATCTTCCCTCCTCTGCAGGAAGCCCCCACCAGATCACCCCACTTCTGCGTCTGGGATTCTGACGGCAGACTCCCCTCCAGGCTCACCTCCACACGCCTAACGCTCTGCCCCCTCGAGACACTTCTCAAGTCTCATCCCGCCAGACCATTGTCACCAAGATGTGTCCTCAGAGCTCACAAGTGTCCACGCTTCCTGGTTCAACACAGACGCGCGTGCCCATGCTCTGTGCCAGCTCACCCTCACCCACGCCCCCCGACGCACTGTGAAGGGTCAGCCCTCCATGCTCCTTTCACCATATACCTTCCCTCCTGCAAGGCTCTCCGCTGTTCCCGTCACTCCGCTAACTGTCCAGTCTCCCGTCCACCCCCTCTGACCAGGGCAGGACCTTCCGATCGCGCCCCTGACTCTGGTGTGGCCCCGGGCAGCTCGGCTCGGGGGACTCGCCCTCCTACCCTCCCACTCCCATCCCTCTCAGAGCCCAGGGCGCTGCCCAGTCAGGGAGCCGGCAGGAGGGCCCGCGAGGGGGCTGTCAGGCCCTCAGCCCCTGGGCCGCTCACCCTGCCCCCTCTCTGAGGACAAGGTCCCCAGAGGCTCCGAGGTTCTGTCCCGCTCTCTTTTTGCTTAGTCTTCAAACTCCTTTTCCTCAACGAATAACTCTCCGGCCAGTCCTAGGTGGGAAAAGCCAGCATGTCCCTCCCCGGGCCATGGGGTGACCCCCAGGTCACGGGGTATCCCCTGGGTCATGGGGCGACCCCTGGGTCTAGGGGCGACGTCTCCCCTTCCTTCTGTGAGGACTAAACACCGCGCGTCTCGTCTCCACTGCCCCCCAGCCCCTGAAGACAGCTCCGCCTCCACCGCTCCCCGGAAGCCCCGCGGAGGCCGCCTGCAGCTCCTGGCTCCACTGACTCTGGGGAAACCGGGGCACTGGCCGCCTCCGCCTCCAGGTCCTTCTTCCAGACTCTGCGGCTTGCTCTGCTCTGCTTCGCCTCCTGGCTCTCAGACGGCCCCTCCTCAGGGCCTCCACGGCCCTTCTCTCCCGCTGGCTTTGCCTCTGGCCCTTCACTCCCACGGTTATTTCGGGTTCCCATTCAGAACAGGGCTCCACCTGCTCCCTGCGGAGTCACAGATCTCCTCAGTTCCCTGTCCAGAGCCCCCCGTCACTCATCAGAGCCGGGGGGAGCCTCACCCCACAGCACAGGGCTGATTCTTGAGCGACCGCCACCAAGACCCTCGACTTCACCTGAAGTACCCACAGACTCACAGCAGGGAACATACAATCCCACGGCTTTAAACACCATGATTATAATCTAAATCCTCCGGTCTTGGTCCATTGACCCTTCCAGTTTCCAGACTTAACTTTTCCAACTGCCTTCTCATCAGCTCCACTGAACTGCGCCGCGGGCATCTTAGACTTGACACGGCCACGAAGGACGCCTGAGTCCCTCCCGTCACAGCAGTTTCGCTTGGTGCCCGGCGCTCCAGCCAAACCCTGGGCCTTGTTCTGGACGCCTTGCCCACCCCCCCGCCCCTCCACGTAGCTGATCCACTTGCACGTCTTATACATTCTGCCCCCAAACACGGCCCCGAAGCCACGGAATTCGACAGCTTCCTTTGCCATCATCACCACCCTGATCCAAACGACCACTGTCTCTGGTCCCAACTACAGCGAGGTGGCCTTCGGGCCACCATACCCACCGCAGCCCCTCAGACTCACTGGCCTGACGGCAGGAAGAAGGGACTGACCTCACGGATCACCCATCACACACCTGCCTAGAACCTTCGGAGACCGTCCCCCACGAGGGAGCAAAAGGCAAACTGGACAGGACCCTAACCACCCGTGGGCACCTCAGCGAGGTGCTCCCAGGGGTCAGGCCTCACTCTGCTCCTCGGGGCGACCTCTGTCTGGGGTGACCTCTTTCTCATGCCCACCGAGCTGGCAGCCCTCGGTCGCTGACATTCCAATGTAACTTCCTCTTCCCAGAGAGACTCTCATGGATCACCCAGACTAGAGCGGCCAACTCTCCAGTTTAACTCACTGCAAACTCTGAAGATGCTTGACACTTCTGCTATCTGGGGTCCCCGCGTCTGACGGCTCGGGGCCTACAGCACAGTGGATAGGCACCACCAGCAGGGCTCGCCACAGGGCAGGCGCAGCGTCTTTCCATGCTGATCTTTCTTCTCTCCGGGTCACAGGACCGTGCCCCACCCCCAAAATACACCTCCACCGTCCCCGACCTCACACGGTCATCCAGCCCATCTCGGCCCGGCCCGGCCTCCCCTCACCTGGTAGAGTGCCTGCCACAGAGGAGCCCCCCGCCCTCGCCTCCGCCTCTGCCCAGCTCTACCTCAGAAGGCGGTCTTCTCACCTTCCCCCTTACGTCTCTGTACAGCCCTTCAAAGGACAACCGTGAGACCCGCGGCAGCGGCCTGGAGGAGCTCCGTCAGTCTTACAGCCCCCTCCCCAGGACGCCCCTCAGCCACCTCCTGAAGGAACAGGGAAGCACCAGCTCTGACTGCCTGCGGGTCTCTGTCTTGCCCGTCAACCTCTGCTTCCCACTGCCTCTGTCACAACAATCACTAAAAGGATGCCATCTCTAGGCTTCCCTGGTGGCTCAGAGGTATAGCGTCTGCCTGCCATGCGGGAGACCTGGGTTCGATCGCCGGGTCGGGAAGATCCCCTGGAGAAGGAAATGGCAACCCACCCGCTCCAGTACTCTTGCCTGGAAAATTCCACGGATGGAGGAGCCTGGTAGGCTACAGTCCATGGGATCGCCAAGAGTTGCACGGGACTGAGCAACTTCACTTCCTTAATGGTCTGCCTCCGAGAACCTGCCCCACGGCCAGAATGTGAAACTAAAGAGCCTTTGTTCAGCTCAGGGGAACACCCTGACCCTGCCCCCGGGTTAATGGCTGCAGGAACCAAGAAACTAACACATCCCCTCCCCAGGCCGGCCTCTCACTTGGCTCCTTCAGGTCCTCGCCCTCCCCGTTCTATAAGAGACCAGCCTCCAGACTCCCAGAGAGGGTACTCCAGGGCGAGTCCACAATCGTCCTGGATGCCGGACTTTGGAACAAACTTGCTGCTCCTTGCATCCACACCTCGTCTTCTGATTACTGGCTCGTCCTGCAGTGAGCAGACCACCCCTGGACTCAGGAACACAGAGAGTAAGCTCCGATGTGCCCTTCCCCAGCCCTCTTCCCCCGGCCCTGCCTGGAAGAACCCTCCACTGCAAGACCTGGCCCAGCTGCTGTGGAATGTTTTCTGGGCCCTCCGAGGAGAGGGGCCTCAGCTTGGGCCCCAGAGCTGCTGCACCGGCTTCGCCAAGGAACCTGCTGTCTGCTGGCCCCAACAGCCCTAACCTCCTGTCCGCTGGCCCGTCTCTGTGATCCCTAACACACGGTGGGCCGACTCCTGGCTCCTCAGGACAGGGCCAAGGCCAAGGGCACTTCTGATGAGTGGCCTTCAGCGTCTAAGCTCCTAGAAGGCAGACATCATGTTGCTGTTGGGCTTCCTTTCGCCTCTGAATTTTCAACACAAGGATCTGGCTCCTTCCACGGATGTGTCACCGTCTCTCCAGGCTCAGGACTATAACCCAGGAAGACGAGCCCCTGCCCTCAGGTTCCCACCAGGCTCTCCTTCTGCACAGGGAGACAGGCAGGAGCAAGCAGGCCAGTCCCTGAGTGAGAGAACTGCAGAGGTGCATAATGCAGCAAGTAAAATCCCAGTGCAGGCATCCTCTACTTCCTTTGTAAGATTTGAGCAGCTCCACCACCGAGCTGACTATGGCTCCAATCATCAGCTTGTTGCAAAATTCAGACTCAAATTGAAGAAAGGAGGGAAAACCACACTTTGGAGAAGGAAATGGCAACCCACTCCAGTATTCTTGCCTGGGGAATCCTATCCGGCTACAGTCCATGGGGTCGCAAAGAGTCGAACACGACTGAGCGACTTCACTTTCACGTTCTTTCACTCAGGTATGACCTAAATCAAATCCCTTGTGATTATACAGTGGACGTGAAGAATAGACTCAAGAGATTAGATCCGGTGGACAGAGTGCCTGGAGACTATGCACAGTGCTTTGTAGCGCTGTACAGCAGGTGGTGACCAGAACGATCCCAAAGAAAAGAACTGCAAGAAGGCAAAGCGATTGTCTCACAGGGCCTTACACATAGCGGAGGAAAGAAGAGAAGTGAAAGGCTAGGAGAAAGGAAAAGATAAACCCAACTGAATGCAGAGTTCCAGAGAATAGCTAGGAGAGATAAGAAAACCTTCATAAGTGAACAATGTAAGGAAATTGAGGAAAACAATAGAATGGGAAAGACTAGAGATCGAGTCCAGAGAATTGGAGATACCAAGGAAACATTTCATCCAAAGATGGGCTCAATGAAGGACAGAAATGGTGTGGACCTAACAGAAGCAGAAGACAAGAAGAAGAGGTGTCAAGAATACATAGAAGAACTGTACAAAGAAGGTCGTAATGACCTGGATAACCAGGATGGTGTGGTCACTCACATAAAGCCAGACATCCTAGACTGTGAGGTCAAGTGGGCCTTAGGAACTATTACTACTAACGAAGCTAATAGAGGTGATGGAATTCCAGCTGAGCTATTTCAAATCCTAAAAGATGATGCTGTGAAAGTGTTGCACTCAATATGTCAGCAAATTTGGAAAACTCAGCAATGGCCCCAGGACTGCAAAAGGTCAGTTTTCATTCCAATCTCAAAGAACTTTCAAACTATCACACAGTTGTGCTCAGTTCACAGGCTAACAAGGAATGCTCAAAAGCCTTCAAGGTAGGCTTCAGCGGTATGTGAACCAAAATCTTTCAGATGTTCAAGCTGGATTTAGAAAAGGCACAGGAACCAGAGATCAAATCACCAGCATTTGTTGGATTATAGAGAAAGCAAGGGAATTTCAGAAAAATAAACATCTACTTCTGCTTTTACTGACTAGCTAAAACCTTTGACTGAGTTGTTGTTGTTCAGTCACTAAGTCATGTGCAATCCTTTGCAACCCCGTGGACTGTAATACGTCAGGCTTCCCTGTCCTTCACTATCTCCGGGAGTTTGTTCAAACTCATGTCCATTGAGCCGGTGATGCCATCCAACCATCTCATCCTCTGTCATCCCCTTCTCCTCTTGCCCTCAGTCTTTCCCATCATCAGCGTCTTTTCCAGTGAGTCAGCTCTTCCCATCAGGTGGCCAAAGTACTGGAGCCTCAGCTTCCACATCAGTCCTTCCAATGAATATTCAGGGTTGATTTCTTTTAGGATGAACTGGCTGGATCTCCTTGCAGTCCAAGGGACTCTCAAGAGTCTCTCCAGCACCACAGTTTGAAAGCATCATTTCTTTGGTGCTCAGCCTTCTTTATGGTCCAACTTTCACATCATACATGACTTCAGATCTGACTGTGGGGATCACAACAAACTATGGAAAATTCTTAAAGACATGGGAAAACCAGACCACCTGACCTGTCACCTGAGAAACCTGTATTCAGATCAAGAAGCAACAGTTGGAATTGGACACAGAACAATGGGCTGTCCAATTGGGAAAGGACTACATCAAGGCTGCATACCGCCATCCTGCTTATTTAACTTGTATGCAGAATACATCATTTGAAATGCTGGGCTGGATGAAGCACAAGCTGGAATCAAGATTTCCAGGAGAAATATCAGTAACCTCAGATATGCAGCCCTCTAATGGCAGAAAGCAAAGAAGAACTAAAGAGCCTCTTGATGAAGGTGAAAGAGAGTGAAAAAGCTGGTTTAAACCCAACATAAAAAACTAGGATCATGGCATCCAGTCCCATGACTTCATGGCAAATAGATGGGGAAAAGGTGAAAATAGTAACAGATTTTCTTTTCTTGGGCTCCAAAATCACTGGGGATGGTGACTGAAGCCATACAATTGAAAGACACTTGCTCCTTGGAAGAAAAGCTCTGACAAACCTGGACAGCATATTAAAGCAGACCCATCACTTTGCCAACAAAGGTCTGTATAGTCAAAGCTATGGTTTTTCCAGTAGACATGTATGGATGTGAGAGTTTGGACCATAAGGTTGAGTGCTGGAAAATTGATGCTTTTGAACTATGGTGCTGGAGAAGACTCTTGAGAGTCTCTTGGACTATAAGAGGTCAAACCAGTCCACCCTAAAAGAAATCAGTCTTGAATATTCATTGGAAGGACTGATGCTTAAACTGAAGCTCCAATACTTTGGCCACCTGATATGAAGAGTCAACTTACTGGAAGAGACCCTGATGCTGGGAAAGACTGAAAGCAAAAAGAGAAGGGGAAGACAGAGGCTGAGAAGGTTGGATAGCATCAGTGACTCAATGCATGTGAGTTTGAGCAAACTCTGGAAGACAGTGAAGGACAGGGAAGCCTGGCTTGCTGCAGTCCACGGGTCACAAAGAGTGGGACAAGACTGAGCAATGGTATAATAAATTAGTGGAGTTTCCCCTTAGTCAGATTTATATCAGCTGGAGGAGCTCGATCTACATTTTAAAAGGAAATTAAAATGTTTCTTAATTAAAACTAAGTTCTTCTTTTAAGAGGGAAATATTCCTTTTTCGTTAAAATTATTTTTTCTTTCCTTCTCAGAATTTGTGAGCTGATTTTAACAAACAATAGCTAACAGTGTATTAACTGGTAAAATGTTCACCACATCAAGCTTAACCTTCTGTACAATAAACAGAATCTACTACCTCATATACTGTATTTGTGTGTGTGTGATAAGTACTTTTAAGATCTACTCCCTTGGTAACTTTCAAATATGTAATACAGTATTAATAATTACAGTCACCATGCTGTATCCCCATCACTTATTTATTTATTGACCTCACTTAATTTTGTTAATGGGACAGAAAAAGTTTTAGATGCAAAATTACCTCAAGCTAATGGGTCAGGCTGACATTGCAGAAGACACCATCTTCTATGGTTTCCACTGTTTCTCATTTAAATGTTTAGGGATTATCTTTGTTCGTGGAAGTTGCTTGAAATTAAAAGAAGAATTTTGTGAAACTAAAAATTGATGAATATGAATAACTCCTCCCAGTTCAAACAGCTTCTCCTTTGATTAAACCCTGATTCCACCAGTCAGGACAGACACTGGCACCTCCACTTCGCTGGGCTCTTTCCTGATCTCACCCGGGCCTGGCGGCAAGTCCTCACAGTGTTCCTCTGCTGGTTATCTTGGTGGGTATCCCATCGGCACTGCAGCTCCTCCGAAGGACTGGTTTCCGCTGTTTGCATCTCCCTGTCAGTTGCTGTTAACTGATTTCTACCCAGTTTCGCTGCTGCGTAGTCAGCCTTGCATCCCACTGCAATCCCAGAATCATCAGGTCCACAGGAACAAGTTAAATGTGAAGTCTAGAGTAGAGTCTGTGTGTTATACGCACTTGCTCTTAAAAGGGACCATATTTATCTCAGTTTGCTCAAGTGTTGGCCACACAGTATCTTAAGTCTCAAGAAACAGAGCAAGGAGTGGTTAGTCATGGATGGAGAGTATATTAAAAATCCACCTTTCCTAAACACATACACATTTTCTGTTCAGAATATTTTAGAAATATACAACAAATTGTAGCGTGAAGACGTGTTTGCCGCCAGCAGCAACACTTTCTCATCCTATCTCGTCTCTCCTATCTCATTTTCCTCGCTATCTCTGCTGTCTCTGAGCAGTATTTTTCTTTTCTACAGCTCTATGCATTATTCACAGCAGCCTACCGGGGAAACACCCATGAGGAGAGAGGCAGGAGCATTTGTGAGAGGAAGAGAGAGACAAGGACCTTCCTTTAACTTTCGTGTGTTCTTAGGGCAGGATTCCCAACTCAACTCCAAGTCCTTGCCCCACCGGTGTACATACCTCCTGCACGCCCTGCCACGCTCCACGTGTAGACAAAGTGAGCTGTTTCCTCCAAAAGACAATGCAGCTCCTACTGGCCTGTCAAAGCATGGCCTCTTGGTGTTCCTTTCCTGTCTGCGCACACACGCACACATGCACACACGCACACACACACAAACACACACACGGCACTGCAGAGCGGACTTCACAGCAACACCTCTGCGAGCAGTGAAGTCCCGAAGCCCAGTACCGGAGGACAAGCTCAGAGGTCAGCGCTTAAAGGCAGATGGGTGATGAAGCTCAGTCAGCACCAGCCTGCCAGGGTCAGAGAACGACCGCCGAGCCCCCTGGCACTGGGCGTCATTGCCGCACTTGCTTCTCGGAGGCTCTCTTCTCAAGTTGGTGAACTCTTGGACTACAGCCTGGTAGGGCAGCGCCTGGCAAGTGGCAGGAGCTCTTAATAAGTGTTTGTTCCATGCATTACCGAGCGAATCAGTGAATCTGTGTGAACCAAAATGCAGAGCCAAAATGGACAGGAGTGAAAACAGGATATTATACTCTCAAAACACGATTTGCTTTCCGATAATGGTAAAACAGGCATTTCTACAAACAACAATCAGACATAGCAGCCTTTATGTGACAACTTGCTTGTTAGACCCAGAAGAGATCAGACAGAAAGGAAAAAAGGGAATAAACGGCCACCAGCTATGACACATCCTTACACATGTGGGCACTTTTGCATTCTTACAGAAACCCAGATTTTTCTCAAAAAGACTCATTTTCATTGACAAATATCAAAAAAGTCTGCCAAGGTTCAGGTACTTCAGCAATTCCCACAAATGTGGCTTGTCACGCAGCAATAGACAGAAAGAGAGTCCCTAACGTGAAGGACACAGTGTCCGAGCAGAAACTGATGCGGTTCTTAAAGCCACCATCTAGCCTCTTGCCATTTTTGCAGTGAGCTGGGTCCAATAATAGATTTTTCTCAAAAGTGTGTGTGCGTGTGTGTGAAAGTCGCTCAGTTGTGTCCGACTCTTTGAACCCCATGGACTACACAGTCCATGGAATTCTCCAGGCCAGAATACTGGAATGGGTAGCCATTCCCTTTTCCACAGGATCTTCCCAACCCAGGGACCTTTAGTATTTACTACCTTAGTAATGTTCCAAAGATTTTTATAAACATTGGTTCCTATTCAAATCCCAAGCTACTTCTCACTGACTTGATTAAGGGGGAGGAAAAAAAAAAAAAAACCATGAAACAAACAAAAACCTTCAACAACTCCTGAGTCTATTATCACTGGGCCTCTCCCTGTGGAAACTCCCTGCAGGGCAGCGGGTGGGAAGGGGGGCAGATGGCCCTCTCCCCCGGGGTCCTGTCTTTCCAAAAAGACAGTTTGCTAAGGACTCTCCCAGGACACCTCCATCTTACCTGAGATGTTCATCTTTATTCTTCTCCCCAACATCCCTCCCAACCTGCCCCACCCCAGACAAACAGCAGTAACAACAGGAACAGAAACTTCATCATTTTAGGGAAATCCCTACACACCCAGTCTCCCTAGCACAGTCATCCACCCAAAACTTTCATATGCAATGTATGGGAGCCTCCACCCCCGTCTCCCTCCCTTCCACTATCTGCAAATTGTGAAAAACTGCTGTTTTATTTTTTAGTGAAAGAAATCCCTAGTTCAAGAGGAAAGGGGCAGACTGGAACCCCAGTCCTAGGCACCGGACTAACCCAACTCAAGTCAGAGTGAGTTAGGAGCTCCACACTCTCCGCCAGCCTTCATTCAGTTCACTGCCAAGCGGGGTCCGTTTCAACAAGTACAGATGTCCATACCTAACACGTCTAAGGGCAGCAGGCGAGGCCGCTCCCCGCAGACCGTGTCCTTCCTGAACCGCAGCAATTAGGAGTCAAGCAACACCCGCAAGGTGGGGGCCCGAAGGAGGCAGACACCTGAGAGCTGCCCTGCGGGTCGGACTAGGGGGAGGCTACAGGATAGGAGTGTCCGCTGGGCGTCCAGGGCCCACACCCCGCTGTCCTTCCAGGTCAATGGCAAACACGAGCAGAGACTGCCGCCAGCGGCTCCAGACCGCCAACAAGCGTCCGCGAGGCCGCTGGGTCCCGCGGCCCGAGCGGGCTGAACCTGGCCAGGGAGGCGGGAGCTCGCGGCAGGATGGGGGGCGGCGGCCAGGCCCCACCAGACACGCTCACACGCCCGGGAACGGCACCCCAGAGGCTCCCGGGCGGGCGGTGAGCCCAGACGGGTTCCGGCCGCGAGGAGGGGTCGGACCCCAGGTGCCCGGGAGGTGCAGGCCGGCCGGGGCTGCGGAGTGAGCGGCAGATGGGAGCAGGAAGCCGAAAACGGCCACCCTGGAACCGCCGGCCGGGAGAAGGCGCCGCGGAAACGCGGGTCCCGGGCGAGAAGCAGACAAAGGCTCGGGAGCGCACGCGGTGGACGGTGGCGCCGGAGCCCGCGCCGAGGGCCGTGAGGAGCCGCGCCCGACCCGGCTGGCGCCGGAATCGCCCGGGGTTCCCGCGGGCGCGACCTCCCGCCCCGCCCCGGTCTCCGGTCCTCACCTCGCTCGCCCTCCATCCAAGACAACGGCGGCCCCCTCCTCCGCGCACCCGGCGCCTCTTCCCTGAACATCTCCTGCCTCCTGCCTCCTAGCAAATATCTGCCTCGATGCTTCTGCTCGGTTTTGCCCCCCTCCCCCGTGACACGCCTTTCGCCACCCCTGCTCCGGCGCGCTCCGAGCCCCGCTCGCGGGGAGTGCCCGGGGTCCCGGGTGGGGCGCGGCCCCAGGGGTCCGGACCGGCGGCGCCGTTCTCCTTCGCCCTAACAGCCCATTGTCTTGCCCCTTACCAACCCGAGCACCGGCTAACCCCAGGATCTAGACTCGAGATCCGAGAGAAAGTGGACTCTGGGCGGAGGCGCACCCATCTCCACGCGGTCAGTCCACGCTCTGGAAACGGGTCCCGGTGGGGCCCGGGGTAGCCAGGCCGGGCCGCGACACCGAGCCCGGGGAACAGCCCGTGCCTCCACCTTGGGGAGCGCGGGGTCCCGGGGCCCTGGCCTGCCCTCCTCCAGCCGAGGCAGACAGCAGGCGGGACCCCCCCGGAGGAAGGAAGCGCCTCTGCTCCAGCCAAGTGGCCCCAGGCTAAACAGAGAGAAGCCGGCGTCCGTGGTGTGGGAGATCATAGCAAAAGACGTGCAGGGCGAGCGTGGCCAGAAACAGCCCCGGGGGCCGAGGCGGGCAGCAGCAGGTCCCGTCCCAAGCGCGCGGCTCCCGCCGCCCTCCCGGCTTACCCTTCCCCGCGACACGAGGAGCCTGGGAAGCCCGGGGTCCCGGGCTGGCCGAGCCCCCCGACCCTCCAGAGAAGCCCGTCGCCGGCCGCCCAACGCCCCCCGGCCGGCCACACACACCCGGCCCGCCGCCCGCCGCGGGGAACGCGGAACCTGACACTTACTGGGGCTCAGGAAACACTCCGTCAGCCTTCGGAAGCAGCTCGCGTTATTAGAAGGTCCATCTTCCATGTCGGAGGCGAAGAGCAGCGGGAACGCGGCGGCGAGCGCGGCGCCGGCGCCTCGAGGCCGCCGCGCCGTTCGGCCGCCGCCGCCCGGGCTGGGACCGGGACCGGGACCCGGAGCGGGGCAGCCCCCGCCGGCGCCCGGGAAGCCGCGGGAACCCGCGCGGGGGGCGGCCGGGCCGAGCGGGAGCCGGGGCGGCGGCGGCGGCCGGGGCCCGGCGCGGGCCGAGAGCAGCAAGCCTCGGAGCGCGGGGGAGAGGAAGAGCCGCCGCCGCCCGCCGCCGCCGCCGCGGTGACTCCTGCTGGGGGGGACGCTCAGGGGAGCCGCCTCTTGTCCGCCGCCGCCGCCAGCATCGCCGCCGCCTCCTCGGGCCGCCGCCGCCGCCGCCGCTGCGCCCTCCCTTCCTGGGAGACGCGCGGGGAGGTGAAAAGCAGATGAGGAGGGGAGAAGAGAAGGCGGGGGTTGGGGGGGCGGCGGCCAGAAGTAAAAGGAAGATGGAGCGGAGGCGCGGACCGGGGAGGAGAAGGCGAGCGCGAAGGGAGCGCGCGCTGCGACCCAGCCGCCCCCGCCGCCGCGCGCAGACAGGGCGCCGGGGCCCCCCGGGGGGCTGGCGCGGCCAGCGGAAGAGGGGGGGCGGGCGCGGGGACCAGGCGCGCTCGGCCCGGCCGCGACCAGGCGGCTCGGGGGCCGGGCCCGGGCCCGCTGCGCTCCTCCCGCCGGCGGCGCTGCGCCCGGGCTCCGGGCGGAGTTTGCCGGAGCCGGGCTCGTCCCCCGCCGCGGGCAGGGGGGCCTGGGGGCGGGGAGCAAGTGGCTCTTCGGGGCTGGCCATAGCCCCCCTCCTCCTCCTCGGGCCGCCGGTGGGGGCCGGCCGCGGGCGGGAGGGGCGCGCGACAGGCCGGGACTCCGCGGGCTCCGCCCCCGCAGGGCCAGCCCTCCCGGGCCGATCAGCCCGTTCGTCCGTCTGGTCCTCCTCTCCGGTCTTCCGCGCCCGCTCGGCCCAGTCTTCACATCGTATTCCGCATGGGGGGCCGGGAGGACCCGGGGCCGGGCGGGCGAGTCCCCCGCGGCGGCGCCTGGCTCCCGGCCGGCGCGCACAATCGGCGTGCTCCCGGCGGGCGAGGGGCGGCGGAGACGCTGCCTGCAAGCGTGGCGTGGTCTGTGCGCGCTCCGGTGGTGGCTAAGCCTCAGCGACTGCTCGAAAGCAGCGGAGAAAAGCGCCGCAGTGCCGCTGCCCGTGGAGGCGGCGGCGGCGGCTGCAGAAGACGCCCACTGGCGGAGCCAAGGCGCCCCACGCCGCAGCCGCCCGCGCCCACGCAGCGCGCCCCGCAGCTACTTGGCCCCCCGGCGCCAGGCCCCACACCCCAGCGGCTCCCGGCGTCCAGGGTGCGCCCCGGGCCCGGGCCGGAAGACCGAGCGACGCCTGGGTCTTGCGAGGCGTCCTCACATCTGGGCCTGGTGTTAGATTCTTGATACCCGCCGCCCTGCAGCTGCTCCAGCTGTGCACCGCCGGGCGAGCCTTGTCCCCTGCCCGGGCCCGGGCACCCTCCCGCCAGCCGGCCCGCAGCTCCAACCGAAATGTGCTCACAACTCCCAGGAGAGTGCCAACTCAGACGCTGGGTTGGAATTTCTATCAAGGCTTACTGTTCCCAGTAAACTAGGGTTTAGCAAGCCAGCTCTTCCCCAGGACTCCCTCTCTGATACTCACTTTACAACGAACTTTGTGTGCACAACCCAGTTCGCCCAGGTGAGGCCAGAGAATAGAAAAGGCAAACAAGTTCTGAGACTGAGTCCTCACTCTCGGCTTTCTCGGACCATGCCCCCTCCCTCGGCCCCCAGCCCCAATCCAGACAATTACTACAAAAGGGACTATGTCGCCCAACGGGCGCTCTGAGCACGGAGCGGCCGCCAGAAGTTTGCCAAGTTGGAGAGCCGAGCGCCGGGCGCGCAGGTGTCGGTACCCGCCCATCGCAGGCAGCCGGGCCATCGCAGCGCTGCGGAGCGGGGGTTGGGGCGGTGGGCCGGCTGCCCCACGGCGGGACGGGCTACCCAGACTCCCTGGCCTAGGTCACCTTCCCAGGACTGGGGCCGGCGCGCCGAAGCCCTGCTTCCGCGAAGGTCAAGACGGTCACCTGAGCGAGAGGCATGTGCGGCGGTGCAGCCGCTCGGTGGACGCAGGGCCGGGGACCCCAGTGTGCGCTTGGTCCCGGGGTCTCTTCTAGCCTTCCACTTTTTTTTTTTTCTTCTCTCCGTCCAGTTCGGAGGGGTTTTTTATCTTGAAATATAATTTCTTCCCTAGTCTGCTTTTCCCCACTCTAATCCAAACGGCCACAGTGGAAAAGGGCATGTATGTATTTGCACCAGACTGAGCAGACGGGGCGCCGGGACGGCGGCGCGGCCCCGGTTCCCCAGCCAGGTCCCCGGGCGTTTCCGCGACTGCCCGGTGAACTCTGAGCGTCGCTCCTAGCGCGCGCCATCCCTGGCACTCGCTGGATCGGAATTCTTCACTTTGCAGAACCAGCAAAAGATTGCGGTGGCTCTTACCTTACGGGGGGTGGAAGGGGGTGGAATTTGCCTGCTGGGTTTTTTTTTTTTTTTTTTTTTTTGGCGAAGAAAGAACCGAAACGGCCGAGCCGCATAGCCCGGTCTTCCGAAGCCTCCAGGCCGACGCGGCTGGCTTCGCTAACACCTGTTACTCTCCCGGAAGTCGGGGATCCGCGCGCGCGGCGCCCTCGGCCCCGCGGGAAGGGTCTGCCTGGCTGCCCGGCGGTTTGGGGAGGATGCGTTTCTTCTGGAAGTGTTCACTGTTTATTCTTCTACAGGCAGAATGCTTCTCAATGTCCTTTAGGTTTCTTCGGTTGCCTTTTGGAGTCATTAAAGTGACTTTCCTGTTACAAGAAAATGTGTCTTTAGTTTGAAGAGAAGCCATCGGAGCGCCGGGCACAGGGCGCAGGGAGGAAAGCATCAGATATTTGTTCTTCTGGGTCTTCGTTAAATCAGGACACAAGCTTCAGGATGGTCACTAGCCCTCTTCTGAAATCAACTTCTTTCTAGTTTACTTCCTTCTTTTCTCCAGCCGATGGCTGGACAGCACACACTTCCCGTACCAATGAAAAATGCCAGAGCCTGACAACGGAAAAGGAACAGGTTGAGGAGGAGCCTACTGATTATTGATCATATCTGTTAAGTGTCCTCCTTACTTAATACTGGAGGGCACTTCTGTTCATGTGAATCCAATAGGCGCCCAGCCACTGTTTCTTCTTCATGAAATATTTAGTCAAAGATTTAAATCACAGACACACAGCCTCAGCGGGCGCTGTCACTCACCCCCGTGTGCAGGTGCTGCAACACCTGTCGAATGCTGTTTCTTGCCGATTCTTTTCCTTCGCTTTGAGTTTCCTTAGTGATGTCTCAGAAGGAGGAGAAGACTGGGACTGAACACTTGTTACTCCAAACCTTTCAGGAATAAACAGGTTGGCTCATAATTAAGTGAGCTCTGCATTCTGATAGCCCTCATAAAACTTGAAACTTAGTTACATGTCAAAATGTTATCAGATCACAATACAATTTAAGCAAACCGAAATTAGGAGCTGTAATTCCAAAAGCAGAGGAAGAACCACTGCCAAAATTCACCCCACTACTAGGTACTCTCTATGAAATGAACAATTTCCTTCGTTCTCAGGTGAAGACATGCCCGTCCACACTGCAAAGATTGGAAACTAAGAGAATATCAGCAGGGCAGCTAACACCAGAAAGGGTGCCAAGATCATGATGCTCATCACTAGCAGTTCAACGTTTTAGAATATAAAACACTCGCCTCTGCCCTCTATGAAGGAAAACGATCAAGAAAGAAATTTATATTGGTAATGAAGCCTTATATTAGTGGACCTGTGCAACCACAAGCATACTTAAATTCTCTAAGAATTCTTCTATGTTATTTTAAAATTAGCTTAATTGCATATTAATTTTATATTAATTTTAGTATTTTATGCATAATAATCCATACATAGAGGAAAGAATATCTGCCTGATTATTATCTAATTTGAAAGATATGTTCATAAAAACATTTTAAAGCATGGCTCAAGGAAGAGACTAAGAAATGGTAAAATGTTGGTTTTTCTCATAAAATTTCTTTATAAGTTAACCATGCACCCCTTTTACAAAAGAGCTTAAGAGTTAGGTACAATAAATACAATTAATATTTTATGAATGCTTTGATCAACATGTGGGCCTGTGTCTCATTGATTTTATTTTACAACTTTTAATATTAGTGCTTACAGCTATAAAAATTCACAGTGCTAATTCTTGAATAACCTGTTTTTTCTTTTTAAATGCTAGTAACCTTTCTTTATAAAGATATAAGACACAGGTTGATTAAATATTAAACTTGTCTATTTATACAGTTTATAAAAGGACATTCTATCTTGATTTTAATTTCTCTGACACTTAAAAGTTATTTGAGCAAAATAATTTATAGGCAAGTGTCTATTGCTCCCAAACACAGTAAAAACATGTGGGTTTATATGTCAGACTTTTCCATTTAATTGCTGCTAAGTTATCAACATGTATCATATCACACAAGATCTCTGCACTCTAAGAAGATAATTTATTCCTTGTCTGGCATGTTAACCTGGAGTCCAGCCGCCAGGCACTAATTCATGCCTCCCAAGCCCACCAAGTTCTCATTGGAGTTTTAAGCACTTCTTTCTCAAAGCCTGCCTTCATTTTTCTCCAACCCATCACAGCTTTGTTGTCTCCTGGAACTAAGGTATTTTATCTGCATATATGAACCTGTTACACTAAACCTCTTCCAAGTTTTAATGCACATAAAATTTGCATTGACAATTTTACTTTAAACAGGTGATATGTGAAGTCATGCGTCTCTTCCTCCGTAGTCTTCAGCAGAGGCCAGCACACAAGAGGCACTCAGCGTTTGCTCCCTACCTGCCACCTCACGCCACCTGAGTACAAACTGCTGTCAGCACTGATGTTAGCAAATCCTGACGGAAGAGAAGCAGGCATTCTTACAGTGTTATTATAGTCAGGCCTGTTTCTTAAAAGGGCATTACAATTCCAACAAGAACAATGTTGTTATACAGTCAATACACTGAATGGGACAGCCTTGAAAATAGACTGGAGTTGAGAAAACCAACTCCTTCAGCCCTAATATTCCTAAAACTGCAGTTTTGATTAAATTATTTTATGAACTCAAATAAATTAACTATAAAACAAATTAAATTTTAGTATTGCTTTGTGTTATAAAACAACTAAAAACCAGTTGTTATTCTTCACCAAAACAATGCCAAAATGGTGCTTAATTTTCAATTAGGGAATGTTTTTGAGAACCGGCCAGTTGTTAAAACATTAATATTCCAAATAAATCTCCTTAAGTATGAAAGGGGGATTCAGCATATTCCTTGCTGAATAATAAGATCCAAGTAGAAATTTTCATTAATCAAAAGCAAAACATTAATTCCTCATGCAAATAAGCTCTGCTTAATGGCTGTGAGTATCCAGCCCCTGGGGCTTCCCTGGTGGCTCAGACAGCAAAGAATCTGCCTGCAATTGGAGAGACCTGGGTTCAATCCCTGGGTCAGGGAATGCCAACCCACTCCAGTATTCTCGCCTGGAGAATTCCATGGACAGAGGAGCCTGGTGGGCTACCGTCCACGGGGTCACAAAGAGCTGGACACGACTGAGACTAACACCTTCGCTGCTTTCATCTAGCCCCCAGGAGACTGGTGCTAAGAGGCCTGCTGAGATTAAACAATCAATACTAAGTTTCTGTGATAATCCCTATGAGCATAACTACATTTTGAAGATACTGCCATTTTGAAAATATCGAGTCACTTCAGAAACCCACTGAGATTCACAGGATGCTGAGGCAGTCTTCGCTTCTCAAAAGCACCCAAATTAGAATACAACCCTGTTAAACAATCAACACTGTTAAAGTGTTAAATGATCAACACTTTCAATCAGCTTTCAGAGGTCACATGTATCAGTTTCCTTTGAGGCTATCTTAAGAGTCAAACAGAAAACTGAATAAGAGAATTATATACATTTTTATATAATTATATAAATAAAAGACTTAAACAAAAGAAATACTCCTCAAAGAGAGCCAAAGTCAATTCAAAGCATTTAAGTAGAAAGTGACCATGGAGGCACTGGGGATAAATAAGACAAGCTGCTGCTGCTAAGTCGCTTCAGTCGTGTTCGACTCTGTGGGACCCCATAGACGGCAGCCCACCAGGCTCCTCCGTCCCTGGGATTCTCCAGGCAAGAACACTGGAGTGGGTTGCCATTTCCTTCTCTAATGCATGAAAGTGAGAAGTGAAAGCAGCCCATCAGGCTCCTCCGTCCATGGGATTCTCCAGGCAAGAGTACTGGAATGGGGTGCCATCGCCTTCTCCGAAATAAGACAAGTTGGGAATGGCCTAAATTTCCTGACCCCTGAGACCACCTTACATATAGACAAGCAGAGCGTTTCATAAACAGCTGTTAAAGTTCCTAATGAGTGTGTTCCCCAGGGAGGCTCGCCTTGTGTCCACACAAATGACTGTGTTGTTAAGGTCATTTGAAATAAGCAGGTCTTCATCTGTGGCCTGGGAATCCTTTCCTTGCAAACATTATTTTAATAGCCACATTTCGCAATGAGACTTGACCTTTATACGAGGGGACATGGTGCCGTTGTGAGAAAAAGTAAAATTGTTGATTCCAAGATTTGTCTCAAAAATAAGAAACAAAATGGCTCATTTAATCCAGAGAATGTATTCCTTTCTGTTCATCTCAAAACAAAACCCCAGCAGAACACAAAAACCGGCGGCTCCAGACTCGTGCTCGGATCTGGAGCAGGGCTGGCGGGCCTCTACGGGCGGCCAGCGGAGGCCGTGGCCGTTCCCACGGGCGGGCGGCTCGGGCCGTGACTGACCAAGACTGCGTTCTCCTGAGCTCCTCTCAGAAGAGCACCCAAAGGGAAAAGGAGACGGAGAGAAAGGCTGGTGCAGCCGCCGAGGGCTCTGCGCACATCAGACACAGTTTTTTCCTGGTCTGGGTTTCATGATACAGACGGCCGTTTTCCATTTTCCAGACGACGGCAGCCCTCCTCACACACATGCCATCTCGGGTCTGGAAGAGCTACACGTTGTGAACTATCACTGAAGTGAAGTGAAGTCGCTCAGTCGTGTCCGACTCTTTGCAACCCCATGGACTGTACCCCACCAGGCTCCTCTGTCCATGGGATTTTCCAAATACTGGAGTGGGTTTCCATTTCCTTCTCCACAGGATCTTTCCGACCCAGGGACTGAACCCAGGTCTCCCGCATGGTAGGCAGATGCTTTACCATCTGAGCCACCGACTTTTCATATTAAATCTTTTGAAAGGACCCTTATCACACACACACACACACACACACACAAAGGACTCACAGAAGCCAGAAAGTAAGCAGCCTTGTTTTTTCAGCCACAGTTGTCTGTGTGACCACAGGAGCCAGAGAGCTGTGCTTGAAGGAAGAGAAAGCTGAGACAGTGTGTCCTCCGAAACCTCTGGACACTTCCACTTTGTGTGGTTGAGATGCAGGGGTTTAATAACTTTGCTTTATCATCTGTACTAATTCACACTGTGGTCATCAACAAGAGCAATGGTACAGTCTCCTTCCCTCCCCAAGGAGCTCTTTGGCAGGACGTCCTTTGTTTCAGACAGAGGAGAGGAAAATACTACGAGCCAGAGCCTGGAGGACCCAAGTTCAAATCCGCCCCTTTGAAGATCCTTGGTGTCTGGTTAGATTTTTGCCATCTGCTGGTGTGTGTGAAGGGCTTCTCCAGTGGCTCAGGGGTAAAGAATCCATGTGCTGTGCAGGAGCTGCAAGAGACGCAGGTTCAGTTCCTGGGTGGGAAAGATCCCTGGAGAAGGAAATGGCAGCCCACTCCAGTATTCTAGTCTGGAGAATCCCATGGACAGAGGAGCCTGGCAGGCTACAGCCCATGGGGTTGCAAAGAGCCGGACATGACTGAAACGACTTAGCACACACGTATGGTGTATGTGAAAATTCCCTTCTCCTCCTCCCTCTAGGACTCCACTCTGGCAGAGATTTTCACAGGATGTTTCCAGAAATCTCCACCAGGAGTGTTGAGCCCCTGGTGCAGTATTCCACACTCTGCCTGTGTGCTATGCGGTGCTAGTTGCTTAGTCGTGTCCAATGCTTTGAGACCCCACGGACTGTAGCCCGCCAGGTCGTCTGTCCATGGGAGTCTCCAGGCAAGAACACTGGAGTGGGTTGCCATTCCCTTCTCCAGGGGATCTCCCCAATCCAAGAATCCAACCAGGAGCTCCTGCATTGCAGGAGGATTCTTTACCAGCTAAGCTACCAGGGAAGCCCCATACTCTGCCTACTGGTGTTCAAAGTAATCCTACGTAAGAACACGTGCTGCATTCAAATAACCCATCATCACTTCTATCACTAACCAAACCCAACTATGCAGCATATCAAGCCTAGCTGAAAAAATAGAACAAAAAGCCACATATGTTCCTAACTGGAATTCCCCATAATAAATATCCAGTTTTCTTTTCTTCAGCTTGCTGTGCCCTGAGAGCTTCTGGCTGAGGGACATGACTGTGGCCAACCAGGCAGACGCCATCTTTGCAGAAGACCACACCAAGGCTAAGTGGCCTTAAGTAATCTGTTGGCTTTGCTTTCCACGTCACACTGGTCCTTTCTAGAGGCCCAGCTGGCCCCAAGAAAGTCCAAGACAGTGCACCTGTCATTGATGGGGAGAAAGGGATCGTCTGTTAAAACCGTGCCACCCGGCAGGGGGCCAGGATGCTGCTCTGTCACACTGCATGGCTCATGGGGCCTCAGCCACGGACAGCTTCGGATGGGCAAGCCCTGGGCACTCTCTGTGTCAACTCTGCCCGTCTTCTCCTTCCAAAGGGAGTGAGGGTGGGCCTCTGGCCCCAACATGGGCCTCTTAATCTGAAGACGGAGTAGAGGTGGACATATATGGCGCCCAGACCTAGTACACCCCTTAACCTGAGTCACTAGGAAATGCATTTGAGTGTAATACAGAAAACAAAGGGTGGTTTCAAGGCGGTCACACCACAGTTACCACTCAGGGGCTGATTTCCCATTCACAGCATAAAGGGGCACTTACCACTTACCATAAAGGGGCACTTTCCCTTACCACAGGGCCACCGAGAAAAATAACAGAACATCATTAACTCAGATTCAACTCATTGACAACAAAAGTTTAGAAATGTTAATGTGCATCCTGAAAAATTCTCCTGTTGCTGCTGCTGCTAAGTCGCTTCAGTCGTGTCCAACTCTGTGCGACCCCATAGACAGCAGCCCATGAGGCTCCCCCGTCCCTGGGATTCTCCAGGCAAAAACACTGGAGTGGGTTGCCATTTCCTTCTCCAATGCATGAAAGTGAAAAGTGAAAGTGAAGTCGCTCAGTCATGTCCGACACTTCGAGACTCCATGGACTGCAGCCCACCAGGCTCCTCCGCCCATGGGATCCTCCAGGCAAGAGTACTGGAGTGGGGTGGAATTGAACATTAAAACCAAGTTTAAAATGACTGTGATTTTTATCTCATAATCTTACATAATTGCAAATAAGTCGAGATACAGTCACCTTGATGTAAACCTGTGTGTTCCCCGTGGGAGCCTTATACCTCGGCTCTGGAGTTTAACTAGAAGCAGTGGCGATATTTCTAGGGAAGCTGTCGAGGTCAGACCTGGTAGAGAGGACTTACAATCCCTGGGCTCCTAAAATACCCCAATCTCCAGCACATTACACACTTTAGGTGAGGAACAAATATGGGGATAAATGTAAAACAAACTGAGAAGTTACAGTGGGAGGGGCCCCACTAGTTGAATTGGGGTCACACTGGATGAAGGAGACCTTCCCGGTGTCTCTGTTGACCGTGTTCCTCCACCTTCTTGCTAACTGCTGGAGTCTTAACAGGTGGACACTGTACGCCCATGGCTTGCCTTTCACACTGTTGTTGTTAAGTCACTAACTCATGTCCAACTCTTTTCAACTCCATGGACTGCAGCACGCCAGGCTTCCCTGTCCTTCACCATCTCCCAGAGCTTGCTCCAACTCATGTCCGTAGAGTCAGTGATGCCATCCAACCACCTCATCCTCTGTCACCCTCTTCCCCTCCTGCCCTCAACCTTTCTCAGCATCAGGGTCTTTTCCAGTGAGTCAGCTCTTCACATCAGGTGGCCAGAGTATTGGAGCTTCAGCTTCAGCATCAGTCCTTCCAACGAATATTCAGAGTTGATTTCCTTTAGGCTTAACTAGTTTGATCTCCTTGCTGTCCAAGGGACCCTCCAAGAGTCTTCCCCAACACCACAGTTCAAAAGCATCAATCCTTCTGTGCTCAGCCTTCTTTATGGTCCAACATGCATGAATATCAGAAAAACCATAGCTCTGACTATATGGACCTTTGTTGGCAAAGTGATGTCTCTGCTTTTTAATATGCTGTTTAGGCTTGTCACAGCTTTTCTTTCAAGGAACAAGCGTCTTTAATTTCATGGCTGCAGCCAGCATCGTCAGTGATTTTGGAGCCCAACAAAAGACAATCTGTCACTTTCACATTACCCTACTCTGGTAAACAGATGGATTTCACAGGTGTTCAATGTATCACTGTTAAATCACCCTGAAGAAGAAGATCACGGTTTTTGAAGAACAAAAAGTAAATGAGGACTCCCCTGGTGGCACAGTGGATAAGAATCCAACTTGCCAATGCAGGGGACATGGGTTCCATTCCCTGCCGGGGAAGATCCCACACGCCCTGAAGCAAGAAAGCCTGTGCGCCACAACTACTGAACCGGTGCTCCAGAGCCCGTGGGCTGCAGCTTCCAGAGCCCACTCGCCTAGAACCAGGCTCCACAACAAGAGAGCCACCAAGGTGAGGAGCCTCCTGCAACTAGAGAAAGCCCGTGCACAGCAACGCAGACCCACGGCAACCAAAGATAAAAAGAAAAAGTAAATGCTCTCTGCTTATAAATTCCCAGGGTCTCTGTTTTTCTGAATATCAGCCCATGAGAGGCTGCAGTGAAACACTGTTTTGATCTTTTTAAACTATTTTGATTAAATTTTCCTAACTCTCTTTTCCCAAGACTGGTAGATTTGGTAGTTATGGTTTCAGGATCCAATGAGCCTGACACCCCGGGGTGACCACAGAGGACAGGTAACCCCTGAAAAGCATAGATTGGCAATAGCTACTGGTGCCCCCTGAACTCGAGGACTGAGCATGCACCATTCACACAGCCCCTGAGAGCCACGTCAGGCCAGGAGGAGAGAACAGATTGCTGGTTCTGCCCCCTTCATGCCGACCATTTCCTGTGTCTCTCCATGAATGTGTTATTACGGCTGCTCTCAAACACTCAAGTTAATTTACTCCCGTAACTGCTCATAACAGCTCTCGAGGTGACTTTTATGGGCTAGGAATTAGGCCCATTTTGTAGATTTTGCATGTGGATTATAAACCTGATGAAAGGCAGCTACAGAAGGCAAATTAGGGCCTTTGATTTCCCTTTAAATATATAATGTGTGCTTTATTCTCCAAAGCAGCATGTCTGCATTCGGTATTTCCAAATTTTTGTGTTTATTATAGTTAGATCACTTTAAAAAGGGCTCAGTTAATATGCTCCTCTGATATAAAAGCAAGCTTAAGCATGAAATAGCCCAGTTTTCTATAGCTGGGTTTTTAAGTATACATGCTATGAAAATCTATCCATTTGTTTTCAGTCAAATCCTATTTCTTAAGTAACCATAAAATACAGGTGAAGTCTGATTTAATGTTTTGGACTCTGATTTAAAGAAGTTCACTGTAAGTATTCAGGAGATCAATGCAAGGAGGTTAGGGTTAGGGCTAGGGCTAGGGTTGGATCTACAATCTAACTTAAAATATCCCTTTATTCATCTGTTTGCTTGTCTCTGTTTGGCCAGATCTCAGCTTTTGGAATCAGAGTTCCCTGACTCGGCATCAGCTCTGGCCCTGGGCAGTGAAACTGTCCTAACTACTTGACTGCCAGAGATTTCCCTAGAATATCCATTTGAATCCTGCATTTAGAACCTGATTCAAATTATAAAAAAGAAGATTTCCACAAAGTTTATCAGAAAATCATTAATTGCATAAAGGTATCCATTACCCATCTATATCTCCTGGGTCACTGTCCAAAGCAAGGGCTTTTAACTTGACCAAAGCCTTTTAACAAAACTCCAGCAATTCACTGCAGCCACTGGAGTCTCCAGTCTGTACTGGATGTCAGAGCCTCCTTTCCCATTCCCTTTACAGAGGATTAAAATAAGGTGAGAGCGGTGGGCTGACACTGATCAAGACGGTGAAACTTGGAACTAAACACATTTAGCATGTCCCAGAACTGTCATTTCTGGGTGGATTTATCTAGGATACAGTTACTGAGCACAGTATAACTCTGAAGAAACTATAATTAGTGGGGGAAAAAATCTAATTTTTCAAATCTTTCATTTGGCTTATAAAATCACATTTCACTTTAAAACATTAAAAGGTAGAAGACTCACCATCACAATTTCTTGGCGCCGTGACGGTGTTGCTGTGCTAGTACAGGCCGGACGGGCACGGTTTGTGAAGTCTACTTGGTAGGGCAAGTCTTAATTGGAAAGGAAACGTGCAGATTCACAATCACAAAATACAGATGGAAAGTTCTGTAGTAACAGAAAAACCCAAAACCCTGCCTCTAAAAAGGCCAAATCAGTGGCAATACACGAGCTCTGAGTGGCAAAGAATTTAAAGAGGGTCTAAAAATCACGGTCTATCTGTTGAATAAGTAGTCACCAGGCACAGCTCAGCTCTGACGAAAATATAACTTTATCAGTAGATGAAGGAGATGAAGGAAGGGACTAGGACGTGCACCCATACAAGTGAACATAACTCAAGATTCCATACTGTGGGCAGACTCCCCAGAGTGCATTTCCATGGAATTCAGTTTACAAAAGCCAAACCTATAACCCTACTTTGAAGCACGCTATTCCAAAATGAGAAACTCAGAGCAGGTAAACGTTTTTCATTGTTTTCTTTCCAGACCACAGCAGGTTTGGCTTCTTTAGACCAACGTATTGAATGGCTTCTTTCTCAAGTTTAAAAGACAACGGCTAATACTCAGGTCCTCAGAGAGTAGGAGTTACTATACTGTGGCAGCGAGAGGCCCCCCAGAGATCCCGAGATCCCACCCACAACTCAAGCCTCTTCCGCCACTTCCTGTTTCAGAGAGTCAGTTTCAATATCGTAGTTTCTCTTATCTTTTACGCTCTTGGTTTCAGCTGCTCTGAATTCTCTCTTTGCACTTGCACTTACCAGACCGTCTTCTCTCAGCTTTTTGTGATGTGTACTCAGCTCCTTTATTTTCAGGCTTTCTTCTCTCATGCTGAAGTCATTTCCTTCCATGCATTTTCCCCGAGTTGTGCTTTCAGGGATCCCATGGTCTTCGAAATAAAATATTCCCCCTTCCACATGTTTCTAAATTTCTAATTTCAGTTTTAACATCCTCTCTGATAGACGGGTTATACAGAAGTGTGCTTGTCAATTTCCAAGTAGCAAAGAATGTTTTCAGCCACATTATTATTGTTTTTAAAAATTTTTTGACTATAGTAAAAGAATATGCCCTGTAAAATCTCTGGTTTTACATTTAAAGTGTTCTTTGCATCCAAGTGTAAGTTTAACTTTTATAAAGATCTGGTGGGGAAGAAGAATCTGAGCTGGGCAGACTTGTGTCTTTGTTGGAGAGACAAACTGGCCAAGTTTAAACTGCTTATACCTCCTTCCAAGTGTGTGTCTCTGAACAAAATACAGAACTGCTTTGAGCTTCATTTTTCTTCGTCAAAGTGGGAACAATAATAGTATTCATGTCCTAATGTTATGGTGAGAATTATGGAGGACAACGTGTGTAGAATGTCTCACGTGGTGCCTGGCATGTCGTATGCAGGCAATAGACAGGAATACTATTAAGAAAAAAGGAAAAGAAAGAAACTGCTCTCTGGAGTCAGAAGAGCCTGATTTTGAAGCCTGGATCTGCCACACCCTGGCAGCTCTTCCAAGTCATTTTAGACGTAACTGTGAGGATTAACTGTGAGGATTCAGAGAGAAAATGCATGCCTGGCACAGGGCCAGCGCCCCACGACTGGGACCTACTATTTTTCTTAGGGTCATAAAATGAGACAACTCAGGCTGAACCGTGCTTTTAGCGAACAAGCTTTTAGCCTAACTGATGATTCTTGAAGGCCTTCCCAGGCCAAAGAAAACCAGTGATCTTGTCGCGAAAGGACAGAAGCCACCAGGCCTCAAAGCGTCTGCCGCAGAAAAGTGCAGCTGCTCTGTGAGCACTGTCACACCAACTTCCAACACCAATCGGGATTTTTCGTGTGTTTTGTGGGCTTCTCCCCAGCTCAGTTCTCAAAGCTCGGGGACATGTGGTTCCATTCTGTCTCTTCCTTATTCCCTCACCTCTCAGCCTCCTCCCTGAGCCTTGGCATTTTCTCCATCCAGGTGCCCACAGTCCACACCCACCCACCGCAGCCAGGGCCTTTTCTTCTGCGAAAACTGAGCAAAATTGTCAAGCTTGAGTTTTTAGAGTAAGTCATCTTGGTGATAAAAAGAGAGGTGAAGATATCAAGATAATTTGATATTAGAAAAATCAATGGTTTTCTGTACTTCTGTCTGCCCTAAAACTATGGCTATATTTTTAATATGAATTTGCTATTCTGAAAATAAGCAACTCTTTTTATATGCTTTTGAAACCCTACGATTTAAATATCTGCTTTGTTTGCTTGTTTTTGTTTGGAAAGATATGTATTAAGCAAAAGGTGCAAACCCCAGAACTTTGCATCTCATCACTGCAAAGTGTAAATAAAATTAGACTACATGCTGGCTAGTCATTAGCAGTGCCATCCATGCCTGGATCTGAAGTCGGGGTTTATTTTTATTTGATAAGGCTAAAGTATATTATTCTGTAAGTATTTTCTGCATATTGAGAAGAGAAAAGAAGTCTTTCAATATTTTTTAGTTCAAATTTTTTCTTGAATGATTTACATTCTATATTTAGTTAAAATAAGATCATTTTTAAAATCAAATGAACGAATGCACTCAGGGCGCTCATGTGTGTGGATGCCCCAGAGGAGACACGCAAATGGAAAAGCACTGCCATCTCTCCCCAGGTGGCCTCGGGCCAAGGAGGAAACCCGGCAACGCTGGCCGAGGGGCCTGGGGGCGGCTGACCACCAGCTCTTGCACCACACTAGGAAATCACTCATGTGCTCCGTCAACAGACACTAGCTGGGTGTCCGCCGCACCAGGCATTATTCTAGACGCTTGGGATACATGAGTGAACCAAGCAGACAGAAACCCCTGCCCTTACAAAGCCCATACTCCAGGATGGAGAATAGAAAGCCATAAATGTCATGAGTAAGTAGGCTGGACAGTGGCAGCCGTGGTGGGTACTAGGGGGTTGGGCACTGGCAGCCTTTCAGCAGCAGGTGGGCGGGGCTCACTGAGAAGCTGAGATGTGAGTCAAGACTTGGCAGAGGCGAGGGTGAGCCCGTGGGCGTGGGGAGAATACTACTCCAGGGGGAAATACTTCACGGGCCCCACGAAGACAGCGTGTGTGGCTTCTCCAAAGGAGCCAGGCGGTCAGTGTGCCAGGAGAAGACTTGAGGCGGGCGGGGGCGGGAGTGGCCAGGAGGTAGCAAGGGCATGGCCACCAGTTCCTGCAAGCTGTTTAGGCCATTGGCCTTGTGGTGGGGGCCAGTGTGAGGCACTCCGCCCGTGGCAAAGGTCATGAGGAAGGAGGCTCGACATACGCAAAGCGGGATCGAGCCTCAGGAGTCCCCCTGGAAATCCTCGAGCATCTACCCCCATAACCAGAGCCTGCCTACTTTACTACTTTGTGCTCTCACCTACACCTCTGACTTTACGGGGGGCTGTCCCCCACCACCTCTTTCAGAGAAGGAGCTAACTTAGAGCTCCAGTTAATAAAAATTCCTGGGCATGATAGGAGTGTTTCAACCTACAAACTCCTCTGAAGGTTCTCTAGCCTGCCTGACAGGCTCGTCCTGCCACATGTGATTGCTCACAGCCTCCTAACCGTGAGAGGCACGAGATGCTTTAAACCTTCTAAAAACAGGTTCCTTAGAAAAGTCAGAAAACCATTAGTATAAGTATAGTGGGCTGATTAGAAATTGTATTGGTGAAGGGTTTTTCATTTGTTGAGCCAATGTTTGTTGCTAAGTCTCCACATCCCCTGCCCTTATACACATTAATGAATATATAGAAGAAATAAGTATTAACCTTTGATATTAATCACGTTAGACCTTAGGCTAAGTAAATTCTTTCCTTAACTAAAACCCACTACACCCTCACCCTATAGAAATGTAACTTTATTTGGGTGGCGTCTGTTTTAAGAATAATCACCCCTGGAGAAATAAGTGTCCTGGTTGACTGACCGCTGTCACAAGGAGAGGGTCATAAATTGTCAGCAGGCCCCCTGGCCAGAAGATGATGTAACACCCCTAAGACCTCTGTATACATTTGTATGAAGCACCTGACTCTGATAAAAGTCAGGACTGCTGACCCCGCATGACTTTTGCATAACATCTCAGTGTATAAAGGCAGACCATGGAAAATAAAGAATTGGGATCAGTTCCTCGAAATACTGGTCTCCCCATGTTGTTCTCTGTCTCAAACTCTAGCTGAGTCTCCATCTGGAGCACAGAACCCACCACACTTACTAATTATGCCTGGGCTTCTAAGATCCGACCGGGGAGGCCTCAGTGTCTCCTCTCCTTCGGGAGAACGGAAGGACGCCTGTGGCCTACGTAAGTGGTGCAAACTTCTTGTCTTGAAGTTTTATTGGTCTCCCGTGTCAACCAAGCTACTCAGCCTCTTTTCTCCACTGAATTTTCCTACTGAGATATCCTCATTCTATTACTCTTTACATCTCTAATTAATATCTAATTGAAGCTATTGTATCCTGATCCTCGCTGACGCCGTCCCCGCTTTGAACTCCCTGGATCAGCCGGGGCTGGACCCCAGCAGCCTTGGTCTCCCTTCTTCATGAAATGGGGAAACTTTGGTGGACTTATATGATCTGACTTTTGTTTTTAAAAAATATTATCTACATTTCATGTATATTTTTTCTCCTGAATTGCTCTGGAAGGATGGAGGTACCAGGAGGCTGGCAAAGTGGCAATCCACAGCTGTGCCCCCTTTCCTGTGTAAGGACAGGTCTGTAAGCTCAGGAGTGGGTGGAAAAGTGAAAGTGAAAATCACTCCGTCGTGTCCGACTCTCTGTGACCCCAGGGACTTCAGTCCATGGAATTCTCCAGGCCAGAATACTGGGGTGGGTAGAGTGGGTAGTCTCCGACATTGCAGGCAGATTCTTTACCAGCTGAGCCACCAGAGAAGCCCAAGAATACTGGAGTGGGTAGCCTATCCCCTCTCCAGCGGATCTTCCCAACCCAGGGATCAAATTGGGGTCTCCTGCATTGCAGGTGGATTCTTTACCAGCTGAGTGGACGGAAGCTGACCTTCAAAGAGCCCTGAAGGTGAATGGGGGAGGGGCCTCAAGAGCCATCTCCTCCTGCAGGAGAGGTACTATCTTATTCCCAAGAAATGAAACTGTTCTGATAACGACTTTCAAAACAAAATTACAAGATCTTTCTTAAGTTATCCACATTCTTCCTTCCTGCAGTGGTTCACTTTGTACATCCGTTTGCCTCCCCATGGTGCCCACATGTGTGGTCCGCACGGTGCAGGGAAGGTGTCCTTTGGACGAGATGAACACTGACGCTCACAGACGCTGGTGCTCCTCTTCCTGTCTGTCTCTTTCTCCCCCTCAAGTAACCCCAATGCTTTTGGTTCTGCTTCTATGTAGAACACTTCCCCAGGATCCCTTCCTTGTTGTTAAACCTTGTATTTAGACCTTGCTCTTCAGTATTTCCAGAAAATGTTTCTGTATTATCTCTTACTAAGCAACAACCTTTTGGGATTTCTTTTTTTTTTTTTTAATTTAAACTGCAAGGGTGAAAGCACAAATCCTCATAGCAATTTTACTTGTATTCCAAAATACAGTTGGTAAAAATGGCCTCCATCCCCTATTCTGCTTGCCTTGCAGAGACAGTTTGTCTTATGCTACTCACTCCTCGCCAGGCCCCAGCCCCAGCCATGTCCTTTGCCAAATGAGTCTCAAACCCTCTCTCCGCTGTATTGGATCACGGCCCTCATCCACCCACACCAGCTTCTCCTTCTTTCTTCCTCCCTTTGTGCTAACAGGTTTTGCACATAAGCTCTTACCAAAAAATAAAATTCTCTTTGAATGATAAATTAGCAGGCACATTCCTATTCACACGTGGTGGAAATTCTATCCTAGCAACAGTCACCAAATTAATTGTCATCCACAAGGATTGGGTCTGTTTTCTTCTAGAAGGAGATTTAAAACCATTAGCCAGACTTTTCCAGATTCTTTTATGTTAAGGAGTTCATTAGGAGATAAAAGCAGGGAAACAAATCCCACTGAAATGATCTGTTTGAACTTCTGACTTTTTCAAAGCGTATTTTGATAACATTCTGTATGAAAAACATTTGAAGTGTGGAGCATGTGGTCTCTTCAGGTAGCTGTGGTCTGGGCGTTCAGACACAACAGCCTGTATCCGTCAGCGCAGCTGTACTTTGAACAACCTCATCCGGAAGGGAGAACAAAATGTGAAGGGATAAGAAAAGAGAGCTGGGTGAGATAATGTAGCTCTACTTAAAAACTAATTTAGGCAGATAAATCTCAGCCCAAATAACCTGATCTTTAACAAAAGGGGGAGGGAAGGAGGAAGCTTCAAAGTTGATAAGGAAAAGAGGTGCAGAGCCTCCTTGAGTCCTAACAAACCTGGAGGCAGGTACAGGGTCAGGAAGGCTGCCTGGCAGGGGCAGTCTGGATTTTGATGCAGCCCTTACCTCTCCCAGGCTGGAGGGGCTGCCTCCTCCTCCTTCTGACAAAAACCCTCCAGAGATGCTGTCCACGTGAAGCTGGCCTCTGGAAGCTGTCTCAGTACAGGAATGCCAAGGAAATACTTCACAGTCTCCTTAGGTACAGGCTATTCTGCTTCACTTTGGGAAAATATATGTAATACAGTTGGACCTATGAAATTGCTGGTACTCAACCGATTTTGCCCTGTAGAAATGGTATTTCACATGGTTGAGTTCAACCCTCTTTCACTTTAAAGACACAGGGTAACAGGATTTCTTGAGTCTAGTTTCAAGATACAAAAAGAAAAGTTTGGGAAGTGGCACTTCTGAAATGGTCTTCATCCACAGTCACCATGGATATGTTAGATACGGCTGGGTACCTACTGTGGGTAGTGTTAAGTGTTAGCTACCCCATTGGGTGCTAAGTCACATCAGTCATGTCCGACTCTGTGCGACCCATAGACAGCAGCCCACCAGGCTCCCCCGTCCCCGGGATTCTCCAGGCAAGAACACTGGAGTGGGTTGCCATTTCTTCTCCAATGCATGAAAGTGAAAAGTGAAAGTAAAGTCGCTCAGTCGTGTCCGACTCTTAGCGATCCCATGGACTGCAGCCCACCAGGCTCCTCCGTCCATGGGAGTTTCCAGGCAAGAGTACTGGAGTGGGTTGCCAGTGCCTTCTCCATTGGGTAGTGGGATGGAAACAAATAATTTTGGATCTTGTTCTTTGGTTTTTCTCCTAAGGAGTATAACACCTAACTGGGAGAAATGAAAAAACTCTACCATGAAATTTCTTCTTTAAGGTATAGGGAGTAATACGTTAATTCAGATGACCATTATATCTACTACTGTGGGCAAGAATCCCTTAGAAGAAATGCAGCTGCCCTCATAGTCAACAAAAGAGTCTGAAATGCAATACTTGGGTGCAATCTCAAAAACAGCAGAATGATCTCTGTTCACTTCCAAGGCAAACCATTCAATATCACAGTAATCCAAGTCTATGCCCCAATGACTAACACCAAAAAAGCTGAAGTTGACTGGTTCTATGAAGACCTACTAGAACTTCTAGAACTAACACTGGAAAAGATGTCCTTTTCATCATCAGGGACTGCAATACAAAAGCAGGAAGTCAAGAGATACCTGGAGTAACAGGCAAGTTTGGCCTTGAGTACAAAATGAAGCAGGGCAAAGGCTAATAGAGTTTTGCCAAAAGAGTGCACTGATCATAGCAAACACCCTCTTCCAACAACACAAGAGGATTCTACAAAGGGACATCACCAGATGGCCCAAACCAAAATCAGATGGATTATATTCTTTGTAGCCAAAGATGGAGAAGCTCTATACAGTCAGCAAAAACAAGATTAGGAGCTGACTATGGCTCAGATCATGAACTCCTTATTGCCAAATTCAGACTTAAATTGATGAAAGTAGAGAAAAACTACTAGATTGTTTGGGTATGACCTAAATCAAATTTCTTACGATCATACAGTGGACACGATAAACAGATTCAAGGGATTAGATCTGAAAAACAGAATGCCTGAAGAACTATGGACGAAGGTTCGTGACATTGTTACAAGAGGCAGTAATTAAGACCATCCCGAAGAAAAAGAAATGCAAAGAAGCAAAACGGCTGCCTGAGGAAGCCTCACAAATAGCTGAGAAAAGAAGAGAAGCAAAAGGCAAAGGAGAAAAGGAAATACACACCCATCTGAATGAAGAATGCCAAAGAATAGCAAAGAGAGATAACAAAGCCTTTCTAAGCGAACAATGCAAAGAAATTGAGGAAAACGATAGAATGGGCAAGACTAGAGATCTCTTCAAGAAAATCAGAGATACCAAGGGAATATTTCATGCAAAGATGGGCACCATAAAGGACAGAAATGGTATGGACCTAACAGAAGCAGAAGATATTAAGAAGAGGTGGCAAGAATACATAGAAGAACTATACAAAAAAGATCTTAATACCCAGATAACCAGGATGGTGTGATCACTCACCTAGAGTCAGACATTTTGGACTGTGAAGTCAAGTGGGCCTTAGGAAGCATCACTATGAACAAAGCTAGTGGAGGTGATGGAGTTCCAGTTGAGCTATTTCAAATCCTAAAAGATGATGCTGTGAAAGTGCTGCACTCAGTATGCCAGCAAAGTTGGAAAACTCAGCAGTGGCCACAGGACTGGAAAAGGTCAGTTTTCATTACAATCCCAAAGAAAGGCAATGCCAAAGAATGCTCAAACTACCACACAATTGCACTTATTTCACATGCTAGCGAAGTAATGCTGAAAATTCTCCATGCTAGGCTTCAACAGGGCATGAACTGAGAACTTCCAAATGGACAAGTTGGATTTAGAAAAAGTACAGGAACCAGAGATCAAATTGCCAACCTCTGTTGGATCAGAGAAAAAGCAAGAGAATTCCAGAAAAACATCTACTTCTGCTTCATTGACTCTGCTAAAGCCTTTGACTATGTGGATCACAACAAACTGTGGAAAATTCCTCAAGAGATGGGAATACCAGATCACCTTATCTGCCTCCTGAGAAACCTGTATGCAGGTCAAGAAGCAACAGTTAGAACCAGACATGGAACAAGAGATTTTTTCCAAACTGGGAAAGGAGTAGGTCAAGGCTGTATGTTATCACCCTGTTTATTTAACTCATATGCAGAGTACATTATGCGAAATGCCGGGCTGGATGTAGCCCAAGTGTGTATGCATGTGTGTGTGTGCATATGTGTGTATGTCTGTGTGTACTGTGTATGTGTGCACGTGTTTGTGCTCATGCATGTGTGTATGTGTGATAATGCATGTAAATGTGTGTGCATGTGTGTGTGCGTGTGTGTGTATGGTTTCCCATAAAGTGGTGGTTGACTGTCTGGAGGATCTCTAAGGAGTAGTCTGCTCGCCCCAGAGCTCCTGGTTCAGACCCAGCCTGGGCTGAGCACGCATGTTTCTAGCAAGTCCCCAGCTGGGCCAACACAAGACTACTATTTCCTTAAAATGATAAAGGAGCCTATGGTTATTTCAGATCCTTCTCTCTTTCATCTAAAAAGAACAAACTGTAAACAGGAAACAGTCACCATATCAGTGTTTTGAAATTCACGTGTTGTTTACTCAGAATCAGCTCTGAGCTGAATCACCTTATAACATGGCGTGGTCTTTGCAGGGTCTCGGTGACTAAGCCGAACGGTCTGGTTTCACAAGGGCACTGGCCACCGCCACTTGCTTTGCCCTAACAGAGCCCATAGAGAAAGCGAGACGCTTAGAGAAGTGCATCGACATCTTAAACTAACTTGGTGATACCTCCATTTGTGTTAATGATAAGGAGTCTCACTTTTCTGAAAGCATTTATTGTCATTGAAAGAGTGTACAATCACTCAGAGAACAGTGGGTGTCGTTCTGGAAAATCTATTTCCCACGGCCATGATGAACTGGCTCTAAGCTGTCCTTGATCTAGTTTTTGACGTGCTGATTTTCCACCAATTTATGAAACCAGACAAACTGATCTCAACATGGCATTTACCATCCCGTGGGAACATGGTCAACAGCTACAGTCTGGAACCTGGTGGTGGCAGCTGCCACGTCACCGCTTCTGGAGGGCCGCACGCCACCCGCAGGTCTGGGCTGGTGTCCTCCGATCCACCCTGTGGACACCTACGTTTTCCCTATGTTTTCCCCATGTCAGCACTAGTGGTAAAGTCAGCTGCTCGCCCCTCTGGTCCCTCCTCACTCCTCAGCTCCCCACTCCCCATCTCCCTCCGCCAACAACGAACAACTTGGGCAGAGACCAGCTCTGTGTGCATCACTGTCTCTGACACTTAGCCCAGCTCCTGGCACTTAGTACATATTCACTAAAACAGCTGCTGAACGGATGGCTGACAGGAAGCAAGGAAGACCGGAGATGCAGATGATAACTCAGCGTGGGGAGTTTTCTCAAGGAGACTGATTATCTGTGCTCCGGGAGGACAGCGCAGAGCAGACGCCAGGAGATGGTGAAGGACAGGGGTGCCTGGCGTGCTGCCGTCCACGGGGTCACAGAGCAGGACGCGACTGAGGGACTGAACAAGAATCAGAGTACAGACGCAGACCTCGGGGGTCCGGGGGACGGACGCAGCGTGAGCAGAAAGAATGTGGTTTAGGTACCGACGCAGACCTCGGGGGACCGGGGGACGGACGCAGCGTGAGCAGAAAGAATGTGGTTTAGGACGCACTGAAGACCTCCCTGGGGGCACCACCAACACAGACCTTCAGGGAACGGCACAGCCAACAGGCATCCCGAAGGAAAAGTCAGACAAGCACCGAGAAACAACAAAGAGTGTGGAAGTAAACACACGCGCACACAGCACCTGCTAAGACCCTTCTGAAGCGGCTCTGCAGCCGCACTTGTCTGATGGGGCACACTCCTACCATCCCAGGAGGAGCCCTGCCGGTCCTGAGATGGGATGCGTTTGGAGCCTCTGCTTGCAAGACTCTTGGGTCTTTCCTGTCGGGCTCGGTGCCTCATGACTGAGGACAGGAAACGCCTCCAGGAGTCTGACTCTTCTTGAAAGTCTGCCGCCTCCTGTCTTTGCCGCCATGCTGGCTTCAGGAGACCTCTTATCTTTGGGCGACCACGTGTGCTGTTGCTCGGGGAGGAGCCACAGCCACCCTCCCAGCGTCAGGCTTACTGGTTCTGTTCTAAACACCAGAGTGAGACTGGAATTCCTGCAGTGTCAGCATTTAAAATAACACATAGGGCCTTCCCTGGTGGCCCAGTGGCTAGGACTCTGCGCTCCCAGCGCAGGGGCCCAGGTTCCATCCCTGGTCGGGGACCCAGATCCCATATGCTGCAACTAAAACCAGGCGCAGCCAAATAAATACTGTTTTTTTGTAAAAAATAAATAAAACAACACATAAAGAAGACAGAGTACAACGTCTAAGACAAAGGTCTCTAATATATGTTCGTAGTAGGAAGAAAAACAGCCTCTTTTCCAATCAAATCATAAGTTGTGTTTGTACCGGTTCTTTCGTTTTGTCATGTCCTGGTAAGTAAGTGCTTTTTAGAAAGCCCTGAGAGACGCTGTGGACGCTGGTCATTCAGACGTGGGCACAAATACGAGCAGAAGCGTCGTCACAGCGTTTGTTGGCTCTCGCGGGCCTGAGCCTGCTCGCAGGGCAGGACACGAGCTCCTGCCTAGATGCTCTGGAGACCACCCTCTCCATTAGATGCTATTAGATGCACCATGGGAACGCTTTGGAAACCGCACAATACAGGAACAACACTCGAACAGAAACAATAGCTGCTTAAATGACTTCTAAATTTCTGTCTATTCAAAGTTTTAGCAAAAAGCAACTCAGCGCGTGGCTGTTCCCCACCACCCACTCTCCTTTCAGTCTGCCCCCACATGCACCCACACCCGTCCTCCAGTGGCTTTAAGGCACCCGCCCGCCCTGCCAGCTTCCACGATGCCCACGGGCAGGCCGCTGCCCGAGTCAAGCACGCTTTTTGCAGGGAGACTGTATTTCCACATCAATCACTCATGAAGATGTCTTAACTACAGAATCGCCAAGCAGAGGGAATCTGAGGTGGTTCTTTAGCATAAACTTGAGCGTCACTACCTTGTATTTAACTCTCAGCGGACCTGAGTTTGAGCAAACTCCAGGGGGTGGTAAAGGACAGGGAAGCCTGGTGTGCTGCAGAGTATGGGGCCACAGAGTCAGGCACGACTTAGCCACTGACCAACAACAACAAGAACAGAAGAACTGTAAAATCAAGAAGTTCGTAAGTAAAAGACGTCACCGAGTGGGACACCCTGAACCATCATCGACCAGCTTCTTTCCCACTAGTTCCACTAGCAGGATGCGGGTTTTCAGAGATGTGCATTGGTTTGGTAGTGGTGAGGGGTCAACTTTAAAATGATCCTTTCTTCAAGTATAAACTGCAGAGACCCACCAACATTTGTATCATGTATCAGGCTTTGCCTGTCTAAGTCACTTCTTTATACTTTATCTCACAGCGCTTCCATGAAATATTGTTACTGGCTCCACATTCCAGACAGGCAGTCTTAGACACAGAGGCTGAGGTTCCCAGCGAGGAACCTGATTATTTTTAAACAAATACTATGCGGTGTTCACTCTTTGCCAGACATTGTTTCCCAAATATTCACTCCTTTAATAACCCAGCAGCCTCAGGGTGTGAGAACTAGGAGGCTGAGCGGGACAGAGGCAAGGAGCTCGCCGTGGTCACAGCTGTAAGTGGCAGAGCTGAGATCTGAGCTGAGACTGGCCGGACTCCAAAGCCCCTGCCCTCAGGCACCACCCCAGGCCAGCGGGTGGGCCCCACAAATGTAGCCAGTTGGTGTGGCTAACCCAAGACTGAAAACACACGTGCGTGCTAAGTCACTTCAGTCGTGTCTGACTCTGCAACTCCATGGACTGTCGCCCACCAGGCTCCTCTGTCCATGGGATCCTCCAGGCAAGAACACTGGAGTGGGTTGCCATTTCCTTCTCCAGGGGATCTTCCTGACCCAGGCATCGAACCTTTTCTCCTGCTTGGCAGGCAGATTCTTTATCACTGAGCCACCTTGGAAGTCCAAAGTCATTAACTTGAGATGTCCAGTTTTCTTTAACAGTACTTTTAATATTCCAACCACCTGGTTTGTGTTGCAGAATCCCTGTGTGTGCTGGCCCCTCCCTTGCCTATTCGGAACAGTCCCTCAGACCTATCTGAGAGGCTGTCTTCCAGGCTTAAGCCCTCAGTTTTGTTTGCCAAATAGCACGTAGTTCTCCGCTTTCGGGCTGCACATTTTCTGCGGTTGACAGTTTCCGATCTGGTACGTGGTCTCCTCCCAACAGAAACAGTCTCTGGCTGCTTGGGCGCTGTTCTTCTGGCACCTTTCTCCACAAGTCCTCACATCCAACGTTGGTACAATCGCAACCGTTCCAGCCCGCCCGCTTTCTGGTCTTCCCGGCTGTGCCCACCTCCATCCGTTTCCTTACGAAGCCAGAGTGAGCTCCAGAAACCTGGAATCTGATCCAGCCACCCTCTTGGTTCTCAGGGACAAGTCCGAGCTGCTGGTGAGCCTCGTAGGGTCTTCATGGGGTTACATCTCCCACCACCTACAGACGCCTGAAGCCACAGCACAGCCTCGGGCTCCCTGGGTGCCCACCTGCTTCACCTCCTGGGCTGAGCACAAGCTCCTACTGGTCTCCTCCTCTCCTTCACCCCATTCCTACCTGAGCAACTCCTGAGGTGCCCTCAGGAGCCTCTCCCAAGCCTCCAAGTGTCCAACCAGAGCTCCAGCAGGGATGTCTTTCCTGCCTGAACTTCCCAAGGAGCCCCAGAGCTCCCAGCTATTCATCCTGCCTCCCATGGGCTATAAACTCTGAGCTGGTCCTGTTTACCATTCATCTGACACTTTTAAAACAAGCACTTGCTAAGCACTTCCTGAATTAGTGAATTTTCATTATATCTTTCACACTTATTGAACATACATCGGATGAAACTGATAAGCAGTCATCCCTTTTACTCCATACAGTGAGTCACCCCTGGAACAGGGTCCCCTTCCATCAGTAATTTTACATTAAAAGACACGATTCTAAAATGTATCTAATTAGTGACAGGACTAACTCTCAAACACAGACCAGCATAGTCTAGACCAGCATACTGCTCTGTTCACTAGACTCCACTAATGCAAGAGGGAAGGAAGGGGATGAGCTGTGACAGAGGGCTTTGACGCAGGAAGATGGAGGTTCATATCCAGCTCCAGGCCTATATCTGCCAGCCTCTCCAGAGTGATGGTCATAAGGCCAGGCCTCACAGAGTTCTGTGAGACTGTAAAGGTGCCTGAGGATGGGAGGGCACTTGCCAAGCTCTCCTTATATTCAGATCCACAGTTCTGGTGAAAGGGGTGTGGCAAAGGGTTTAGCTTGTATTTCAGGGTATAACTTCATAGCAGACTGCTGTGCTCTGAAGAGGTGAAGGCATTCCCTCTTCTTCAGGGCACCTGTGAATGAGGACAGTACTGTGCTTAAGCCTTTGGCGTGCCCTCTTTGATGGCAGACATATTAAAAGGCAGAGACATTACTTTGCCAACAAAGGTCCGTCTAGTCAAGGCTATGGTTTTTCCAGTACTCATGTATGGATGTGAGAGTTGGACTATAAAGAAAGCTGACCACTAAAGAATTGATGCTTTTGAACTGTGGTGTTGGAGAAGACTTTTGAGAGTCCCTTGGACTGCAAGGAGATCCAATCAGTCCATCCTAAAGGAGATCAGTCCTGAATATTCATTGGAAGGAATGATGTTGAAGCTGAAGCTCCAACACTTTGGCCAGCTGATGCAAAGAACTGACTCACTGGAAAAGACCCTGATGCTTGGAAAGACTGAAAACAGGAAGAGAAGGGGACGACAGAGGATGAGATGGTTGGATGGCATCACTGACTCAATGGATGTGAGTTTGAGTACACTCCAGGAATTGGCGATGGACAGGGAGGCCTGGTGTGCTGCAGTCCATGGGCTCGAAAAGAGTCAGATACAACTGAGTGACTGAACTGAACCTTTGGTGGTGAGTGGGCACTACAAAGACTTCTGCTCTCACAGGCAGTGACGAGCCAGGGCTTGTCTTTCACCAGCCCAGGAGTCCTGTCTGTCCGCACCGGGCCCACTTCCTGACCACCATCAACAGGACCCCACAGCCTTCTGCTCGTCCTTCCAAGTGCCTTTAGGCTGAAACGTCCCACAGCTACGCTTATGTGGAGGAGTGCTTCTCTTTAAAACCTTAGTCTGGAAAGCATTTTCTTGGCAGTAACACAAACAGCACACATCAGCCTTGTAAATTCTAAACAGATTTTGTGTTTAGGGGAAAATTCATATTTAGAAATTACCAGAGCATTTTTGATTACATATTTGCAACCTTTCTAGCAAAATAAAAAGTACTGCCTCATACAACCAGAGAAGTGGAGTGCTGCATTTTATTTCTAAGTTTCAACTAAACCCACAGTGGCTGTGCTGCAGACACGTGTCTGCAGTGCATTTCTGGGGTGCAGGAAATGGGGTCCTCTTATTTTGTTCACGCCACAGAGAAGACAGAACAGGCCTGGGTAACCAGCAGCAGCCTGACAGATGCATCTGTTCTAGGTGTCACATTTTAATTACAAAAAATCATTATGTCTTCTAGTTTGTGCTGAGTGTTGAATCTCTGAGGGAGGGATTTAGAAACACTGGCTTGAGTGATTTGCGTTTCACACTGGGTATCTATACAATGGTCAGTTCAGATTCTCATTTGGGAGAATACTGGGTGAAATCATGAGTGAAGTGAAACATTTAACACTGTGTGACTGTTTTAGAAAATGAGTATCAGTCAAGTACAATATTCTACCTCACCATCATGGCTTCTCTTTTTACTATTATTTTAAAACCTGTAAGTACTCCAAGTCTCACAATGTTGGTTTTAAGGACTTGACTTGTCTGAATAATTTTCACCAACCTAAAAGGACAACCTTGTATTTCCCAATCTTGGCACCAACCAAATTCATCTCAGGAATTAATTCTTTTGTGGGGCCAATTGACTTCAGGCAAGAAGACAAAATAATTCATTCACAGAGCGTTGTTAAGCAATTTTCAGATTTCAGATAGTGACGGCTCTTCCCATATACTCATAAAAGTTTTAAAAAGTTTGTTTTTCCACTATGCAATATAGTTATATGAATCATCTTATTGTTTTTCCAAAATATATTCTGAATTTCATGAATTCAGTTTGAAAGAAATATTTTAATGGATACAGGTCAAAACACTGCACAAACCCACACAACATGGGTGCACAGTGGTGTTAGATAAAGGAAATGGAACATTGTGGTCAGTCGTGTCCAACTATTTGCAACCCCATGGACTGTAGCCCACCAGGCTGCTCTGTCCATGGGATTTTCCAGGCAAGGATACTGGAGCGGGATGCCATTTCCTTCTCCACCGTTAGATACTGTGTATATAACTCAAGGCCCTCTGAATGTAACATAAACCAAAAGGAAAGGTGGCTCACTATATAACAGGCTTCATGCTGTTGGGGGAAAGGCATAAGTATATCTCACTACAACTATCAGAGACAGACTTACAAAATCAGATAAGCAGGGAATTCTATAATTTTTTGACATTGTTGTTCAGTTGCTCAGCCGTATCCGACTCTTTGTGACCCCATGAACTGCAGCACGCCAGGCTTCCTTGTCCATCACCAACTCCCAGAGCTTGCTCAGACTCATGTCCACTGAGTTGGTGATGCCATCCAACCATTTCATCCTCTGTCGTCCGCTTCTCCTCCTGCCTTCAATCTTTCCCAGCATCAGGGTCTTTTCCAATGAGTCAGCTCTTCACATCAGGTGCCTAAAGTACTGGAGTTTCAGCATCAGGAAATCACTCCTGAAAATTCATTGGAAGGAACTGATGTTGAAACTGAAACTCCAGTACTTTGGAGTTTAAAATAATGTCTCTGCTTTTTAATATACTTTTTAATACACTTTCTAGGTTTATCACAGCTTTTCTTCCAACGAGCAGGTATCTTTTAATTTCATGGCTGCAGTCACCATCTGTAGTGGTTTTGGAGCCAAAATAATAATAATAATAATAATCTTTCACTGTTTCCATTGTTTCCCCATCTATTTGCCATGAAGTGATGGGACCAAATGCCATGATCTTAGTTCCCTGAATGTTGAGTTTTAAGCCAGCTTGTTCACTCTCCACTTTCACTTTCATCAAGAGGCTTTTTAGTTCCTCTTCACTTTCTGCCATAAGGGTGGTGTCATCTGCATATCTGAGGTTATTGATATTTCCCCTGTAATCTTGATTCCAGCTTGTGCTTCATCCAACCCAGCGTTTCTCATGATGTACTCTGCATATAAGTTAAATAAGCAGGGTGACAATATACAGCCTTGACGTCCTCCTTTTCCTATTTGGAACCAGTCTGTTGTTCCATGTCCGGTTCTAACTGTTGCTTCCTGACCTGCACACAGGTTTCTCAGGAAGCAGGTCAGGTGGTCCAGTATTCCCATCTCGTTAAGAATCTTCCAGTTTGTTGTGATCCAGAGTCAAAGGCTTTAGCATAGTCAATGAAGCAGATGTTTTTCTGGAATTCCCTTGCTTTTTCTATGATCCAATTGATGTTGGCAATTTGATCTCTGGTTCCTCTGCCTTTTCTAAAACCAGCTTCAACATCTGGAAGTTCATGGTTCACGTATTGCTGAAGCCTGGCTTGGAGAATTTTGAGCATTACTTTACTAGCATGTGAGATGAGTGCAATTGTGCGGTAGTTTGAACATTCTTTGGCACTTCCTTCTTTGAGATTGAAATGAAAACTGACCTTTTCCAGTCCTGTGGCCACTGCTGAGTTTTCCAACTTTGCTGGCATACTGAGTCCAGCACTTTCACAGCATCATCTTTTAGGATTTGAAAGAGTTCAGCTGGAATTCCATCACCTCCACTAGCTTTGTTCATAGTGAAGCTTCCTAATGCACACTTGACTTCGCATCCCAGGATGTCTGGCTCTAGATGGGTGATCACACCATTGTGGCTATCTGGTTTTTGTCATTACCCTCAGCCTTGTAATCAATCCATTTTAAGGACGCTGTGCACCATGTTTCACTGTAGAAGCTACAGGCAAAGATACGGAGCCCCCTCCATCAGCATGCTGAGAACCAAGTGGTTGGGGCGGCAGCAGGAAGTCATGCATGACGTGCCACTGCATGAGTGGAGGTCTGGTCTATAAGCTAAACTGTTGAATCCCCTAGTGCTAGAGGCTGGGGTTCACTGCTCTTCAACTCCACTCCGAAAGTGTCCTGTAACAGCAGCAGCTAGAGCATGGAGCCACCATGGGGCAGGAGATCAGGGCTTTGCCACATGGGGCTGATGATGGCAAGAAGCCTCATACCCCCAGGACTGTATTCCCTCGCTTACAAAAAATGAGAAGAGTTCAGTCCAAGGTCTCTAAATGCCTGCTCAGCTAGAAGCTTCTCTGGATAAATGCATCACCCAGTAAGGCTTTGTTCTGTTTGTTTTTAACTATCTGGGACACAGGGTGGATGAGAAGGGAACACTGACAGTGTGTATTTAAGACAAGACACAAAATCAGAACAAAATCTGGCTCCTAAATGAAACAAAAGGCTCCTCGTGGAGAGCGTTGACTCCCTGAAAACACAGTTTTAACCAGTCAGCAGTTTCCCCTGTATTTGCCATGGCTTTCCATGCGATCGGTTATGGGACTTTTCCTCCCAGGAATAAATCTCTCTTACTTGAAACTGAAGGCAATGGAAAGCCATGTTTGTTTCTCAGCCTCATTCCCGTAACACTTTATCCCCTGAAGTGAACAATGTTTCCATAAGAGATATAAATGAAGGTATTTTTTCTCTAATGGCTAATAATCAGAATACTATCATTTAGAGATCAATGTTCCACCACAATGTGAAGAGCTCTGTGGGCTCCTTACCAATGAAACTGGTGAAAACTGTGGGGGAAAATCCATATACTTGAAGTCTCCGAAGTGACTGCAAAAGCACACAGCAAATGGAGACACCTCCATGCAAGAGCATCTACAGTCATTTGTTAACGAGACAGTCTGTGATAATTGCACCAAGATGGCATCTTCCCTTCCTCCGGCCAGCTGCACCTCAGACAGCCGCAGCCAAGACGGCAGGGCTCCTCTCCCTGGCGCCAGGCCCCGGGCAGGAGAAGCAGTGGCTGCAGCGTTTCTCACCCGGCCCAGCTCCCCGCGGCTGACCCGAGTCCCAGGTGAGCGCGGTGCAGAGTTTCCTTCTCAGCTCAGGCTCAATTCATGGAGAGGAGGCTCTACCGTGGCTGTGGCATGTTCAGAAGTCTATGCCCCAGGCACCACTCCTCCAGCTGCAAGGCGGTAGTTCCATGCCAGGAGAGGAGAGCTAAGGGGACCCCAGACTGCTGTCTACCTCTCTGCTCCCACAAGCACTCAGCCTCCAGAGCAGAAGTGTCACTCAGAAAGAAGTTGGCCACTGTCCCCACTCCCAGCCACAGAGCCTCGGCTCAGCACTTCTGTCTGGGGAGGGAAGCATACTGTAAAACAGGTAGCTCCTATGTCTTTGCAGTTGTTCAGTCACTCAGTCGTGTCTGACTCTTTGCAACCCCATGGACCACAGCACGCCAGGCCTCCCTGTCCATCACCATCTCCCAGAGCTTGCTCAAACTCATGCCCATCGAGTCGGTGATGCCATCCAACCATCTCATCCTCTGTCGTCCCCTTCTCCTCCCGCCTTCAACCCTTCCCAGCATCAGGGTCTTTTCTAATGAGTCAGTTCTTTGCATCACTTGGCCACAGTACTGGAGCTTCAGTTTCAGCATCAGTTCCTTCAGTGAATATTCAGGATTGATTTCCTTTAGGGTGGACTGGTTGGATCTCCTTGTAGTCCAAGGGACTCTCAAGAGTCTTCTCCAATATCACAGTTCAAAAATATCAATTGTTCGGTGCTCAGCTTTCTTTATGGTCTATCTCTTAGGAAGCGGAAGGAACTGACTTCACTTCCAGAGAAGTTTAAGTCTGAGGGCAACTTCAAGAACAGCAGAGGTTGAGATGAAAGGCAACTGGGAAGAGATTGATGATTTTAAGGAAATGACAGTCTCAGCTAGCTTGCTGGAGAGAACTAAGGAATAAGATCACCCTCAGTGGGTGCCCTCTTAGGGTTAAAATATCAAACATGACCTAAGAAACCTTTCCTTCAAAGGAGCCAGAATTTGATTGGATTCGTTTGTCAATCAATCTATCCCCAGGGCATTGTTGAAAGTAATCAAATAATCTTCCCATCAGGTGGCCAAAGTATTGGAGCTTCAGCTTCAGCATCAGTCCTTCCAATGAATATTCAGCACTGACTTCCTTTAGGGGTGACTGGTGTGACCTCCTTGCAGTCAGAAGCTTATGCTGTGTGTATTGTGTGTGTGTGTGCTCACCCGTGCACACACTAAAACAATCCGGCAATAACTAAACCAATAAGCAAGCAAATACAACAAGCCCTGGTCAGAAGGAGGACCAGAACCAGAGTGGCTACAATATATTATCTGAAATGTCCAGTTTCCTAAAAAAAGTTATGATACATGTAAATAAACTGGGAAGTATGACCCGAACACTGGGGAAAAGGCTGGGGGAGGGAGGGAAAGTAAAAAATAGAAACTGACTATGAGAGCAACCAGATGTCAGAGTTAATAGGAGATACCAAAGTAGTCATTATAAATATGTTCACAGAACTAAAAGAAACCATGATTAAAGAAGTAAAAGAAGGCATAATGACAATGTCACATCAAATAGACAATATCAGAAAATAAAGAGAAATGTATAAAAAAAGAACCAGATGGAAATTGTGAAGTTCAAAAGTGCAATGAAAAATTGACTAGGTACTTCCCTGGCAGTCCAGTCATTAAGACACTGTGCTTCCAACGTAGGGGATGTGGGTTCCATCCCTGGTCAGGGAACTAAGGCATGCTGTGTGGCCCAGCCAAAAAAAACTAGGGGAGCTCAACAGTAGATGCAGACTGGCAGAAGAAAGAATTAGCAGACTTGAAGAAAGTTTGACAGAGGTTGAAAAGAGAGAGAGAAAAAAAAAGGAACAGAACTTTACAGAAAAGTGGAGTACCATTAAATGTACTAACCTACACATAATATAAGTACCAAAAGGACAGAGAAAAAAGAAGTCTTCAAATAAATAATGCCTCAAACTTCTCCAATTCACTGAAAAACTATGACCGATAGCCTACACACCTAGGAAGCTGAATGAACTTCAAACGTGATCAACTCGAAAGAAAGACCCACAAATAGACACATCATTGTAAAAATACTGAATGGTGAAGACAGGAGAAAACCTTGAAAAAGGCAAGAGAAAATGAATGTGCATTAAAAGCAACCACAACAAAGTTAAAAGCTCACTTCTCAGGAGAAACAACAAGTCAGAAGGCAGCCAAAAACACATCTGAAGTGCTCAAAGGAAAAAAACCCTGTCAGCAAAGAAGTCTGTACACAGCAAAGATACACCTCAAAAATGAAGGGGAAATAAAGAACTTCCCAAAGCAAAAACTGAAATAACTTGCTGCTAGAAAACTTGTTTTACAAAAAAATATTAACGGAGTTTTTTAGCCTCAAGATTATAATTCTAATACACATGAGTAAAGACCACTAGCAGAAATAGTTACAAAAAACACTCTAACTGCATGTTTTTTTCTGATTCATAACTCACTAAAAAAGCTACTATATAAAAATAACTACATAAAGTAATGGCTGTATTATATTTTTTGGTCCTATAACATAAGACATGTGATAGAACTATAGTGTATCTGCCAATAACAGCACAAGGGAAGTGGGTGGGGACAAGGCTGTAATTCCTCGGAAATGGTGGCAGATGGTAAAGGAATAATTACGAAAATATATTGTAAGAAAATATACTGTTGGATTTGTATTATAATAAACTTAATATGTATAACAGTAATACCATCAGAAGGGGGGGAAGCAATAGGGCTGTATAGTAATACTAGCAGCATTTCTATATCTCACTGGACTGGTTCAGCTGCTCAGTCGTGTCTGACTCTTTGAGATTCCATAGACTGTAGCTCACCAGGCTCTCTGTCCTCCACTTTCTCCCCAAGTTTGCTCTAATTCATGTCCATTGAGTCGGTGATGCCATCCAAGCATCTCATCCTCTGTCACCCCTTTCTCCTCCCACCTTCAATCTTTCCCAGCATCAAGGTCTTTTCCAATGAGTTGGCTCTTTGGATCAGGTGGCCAAAGTATTAGAGTTTCAGCATCAGTCCTTCTAGTGAATATTCAGGGTTGATTCCTTTTAGGATTGCCTAATTTGATCTCCTTGCAGTCCAAGGGACTCTCAAGAGTCTTCTCTAGCACCACAGTTTGCAAGCATCAATTCTTCAGTGCTCAGCCTTCATTACAAACCAACTCTCACATCACATGTGACTACTGGAAAAATCATAGCTTTGACTATATGGACCTTCGTCTACACAGCTCAGTGATAAAGAATTTGCCTGCCAAGCAGGAGATGAGAGTTCAGTCTCTGAGTCGTGAAGATCTTCTGGAGAAGGGAATGGTAACCCACTCCAGTATTCCGGCCTGGAGGATTCCATGGACAGAGAAACCTGGTGGGCTACAGTCCATGGGGTCGTGAAAGAGTCAGACATGACTGAGGGGCCGAACAACAAAGACCCCATCACTGGACTTGAGCTAGTATAAATCTGAAGCTGCTTCTAATATGTCAAGATATATATGGCAGGCCTTAGAGCAACCACTAAAAAAATAACTCAAAAATACAGTGGCCAATTCACACCCATCAGGATGACTCTTATCAAAAAACCAAAATAAAAAACAACAAATGAAAATAACAAGGATGTGGAGAAACTGGAACCTTTGTTAGTTGGTGGCTGATGGAAATGTAAAATGATGCAGCCATTATGAAAAAGTGCTATGGCAACTTCTCAAACTTTAAGCAGTTCTACCTCTGTGTTTATACCCAAAAGAAGTGAAAGCAGGGACTGAAACATACTTATGCTCTGATATTCTCAGCAACTTTATTCACAATGGACAAAAGGTGGAAACGACCCAAGTGTTTGCTGGTGGATGAATGGATCAACAAATTATGGTACATACATACAACAGAATATTAGTTTAAATGATTTAGATGGTAACTTTTATGCTATGGGTATTTTACCCATAATAAAAAAAATTAATTGTAACTACAGGGTAAAGATGAAATTTTTCCAGTCTTACGACAGAATGATCTCTATTCGTTTCCAAGGCAAACCATTCAATATCACCATAATCCAAGTCTATGCCCCAACCAGTAATGCTGAAGAAGCTGAAGTTGAATGGTTCTATGAAGACCTACAAGACCTTTTAGAACTAACACCCAAAAAAGATGTCCTTTTCATTATGGGGGACTGGAATGCAAAAGTAGGAAGTCAAGAAACACCTGGGGTAACAGGCAACTTTGGCCTTGGAATACGGAATGAAGCAGGGCAAAGGCTAACACAGTTTTGCCAAGAGAACGCACTGGTCATAGCAAACACCCTCTTCCAACAACACAAGAGAAGACTCTACACATGGACATCACTAGACGGTCAACACTGAAATCAGACTGATTATATTCTTTGCAGCCAAAGATGGAGAAGCTCTATATAGTCAGCAAAAACAAGACCGGCAGCTGACTGTGGCTCAGATCATGAGCTCCTTATTGCCAAATTCAGACTTAAATTGAAGAAAGTAGGCAAAACCACTAGACCATTCAGGTATGACCTAAATCAATCCCTTATGATTATACAGTGGAAGTGAGAAATAGATTTAAGGGACTAGATCTGATAGAGTGCCTGATGAACTATGGATGGAGGTTCATGACATTGTACAGGAGACAGGGATCATGACCATCCCCATGGAAAAGAAATGCAAAAAAGCAAAATGGCTGTCTGGGGAGGCCTTACAAATAGCTGTGAAAAGAAGCAAAGCGCAAAGCAAAGGAGAAAAGGAAAGATATAAGCATCTGAATGCAGAGTTCCAAAGAATAGCAAGGAGAGATAAGAAAGCCTTCCTCAGCGATCAATGCAAAGAAATAGAGGAAAACAACAGAATGGGAAAGACTAGAGATCTCTTCAAGAAAATTAGAGATACCAGGGGAACATTTCATGCAAAGATAGGCTCGATAAAGGACAGAAATGGTATGGACCTAACAGAAGCAGAAGATATTAAGAATGTGGCAGGAATACACAGAAGAACTGTACAAAAGAGATCTTCACGACGGAGATAATCACGATGGTGTGATCACTCACCCAGAGCCAAACATTCTGGAATGTGAAGTCAAGTGGGCCTTAGAAAGCATTACTAGGAACAAAGCTAGTGGAGGTGATGGAATTCCAGTGGAGCTATTTCAAATCCTGAAAGATGATGCTGTGAAAGTGCTGCACTCATTATGCCAGCAAATTTGGAAAACTCAGCAGTGGCCACAGGACTGGAAAAGGTCAGTTTTCATTCCAATCCCAAAGAAAGGCAATGCCAAACAATGCTCAAACTACCACACAATTGCACTCATCTCACACATTAGTAAAGTAATGCTCAAAATTCTCCAAGCCAGACTTCAGCAATATGGGAACCGTGAACTTCCAGATGTTCATGCTGGTTCTAGAAAAGGCAGAGGAAACAGAGATCAAATTGCCAACATCCGCTGGATCATGGAAAAAGCAAGAGAGTTCCAGAAAAACATCTATTTCTGTTTTGTTGACTATGCCAAAGCCTTTGACTGTGTGGATCACAACAAACTGTGGAAAATTCTGAAAGAGATGGGAATACCAGACCACCTGAGCTGCCTCTTGAGAAACCTATATGCAGGTCAGGAAGCAACAGTTAGAACTGGACATGGAACAACAGACTGGTTCCAAATAGGAAAAGGAGTACGTCAAGGCTGTATATTGTCACCCTGCTTATTTACCTTACATGCAGAGTACATCATGAGAAATGCTGGGCTGGAAGAAGCACAAGCTGGAATCAAGATTGTTGGGAGAAATATCAATAACCTCAGATATGCAGATGACACCACCCTTATGGCAGAAAGTGAAGAGGAACTAAAGACCCTCTTGATGAAAGTCAAAGAGGAGAGTGAAAAAGTTGGCTTAAAGCTCAACATTCAGAAAACGAAGATCATGGCATCTGGTCCCATCACTTCATGGCAAATAGATGGAGAAACAGTGGAAACAGTGGCAGACTTTTTTCTGGGCTCCAAAATCACTGCAGATAGTGACTGTAGCCATGAAATTAAAAGACACTTACTCCTTGGAAGGCAAATTATGACCAACCTAGACAGTCTATTAAAGAGCAGAGACATTACTTTGCCAACAAATGTCCATCTAGTCAAGGCTATGGTTTTTCCAGTGGTCATGTATGGATGTGAGAGTTGGACTGTCAAGAAAGCTGAGCATCGAAGAACTGATGCTTTTGAACTGTGGTGTTGGAGAAGACTCTTGAGAGTCCCTTGGACTGCAAGGAGATCCAACCAGTCCATCCTAAAGGAGACCAGTCCTGGGTGTTCATTGGAAGGAATGATGCTAAAGCTGAAACTCCAGTACTTTGGCCACCTCATGCGCAGAGTTGACTCACTGGAAAAGACTCTGATGCTGGGAGGGATTGGGGGCAGGAGGAGAAGGGGACGACAGAGGATGAGATGGCTGGATGGCATCACCGACTCAATGGACATGAGTTAAAGTGAACTCCGGGAGTTGGTGATGGACAGGGAGGCCTGGCGTGCTGAGATTCATGGGGTCACAAAGAGTCAGACATGATTAAGCGACTAAACTGAACTGAACTGAACTCAATCACCATTCCTAGGAGTAGTGAGTACTGGTTCCTATCCATCGTCCTAATAATAGCACCTCAGAGAATTATTTTATGCCTCAGGCTTGGCTTTGTAGAATTAACCTCATGAAGTGAATCCTTCCTTTTCCTTCAACATACCAACTTCCTATTATTAAATAAAACAAACAAACAGAAACATATTTCCTTAGTGCTTAACTACAACTTTATTTTTTTGGCTTGTGGGATCTGTTTGCCATCAAAGATGAAACCTATGTCCCCTGCAGTGGAAGCATGGAATCCTAACCACAAGACTGCCAGGAATTCTTCCCAACTGAATTTTAAGAGCTATGAATGAACACCAGGGAGATTATTCAGCAATAATACTAGTTGTTCAAGGAACCGCTATTTGAACAGGCAGGTAAAGCAGGGACTCCTTGGCTCAGCTAGCAATCTCTTCTGTCTCTAGTGAAACACTTAGGTTAAGCCCTAAATTCTAGTCCCTTCCCCAGTGTTATAAAAACATTAAAATTGGGATAAATAACCCTAATAAGGGCTACTACCTAAGGAAAAAGCAAGGAACCTGAACTGGGGCCCTATGGAGAGAAAACTATCTATAATCATAAATGTAAGAAGCGGCCTGATACAATAGAAGGTGAGAGCGGTTTGCAATCAGAAAGAAAAAATAGAATGAAAAAGTCATTAATGAGATTAAAATGTTACCGTGAGATTAAAATGTTACCTTAGAAAATATTATGCAAGGCCAAAGAAATCAGTGAAGGAAAAACACAGAAACAAAAATGAGATATATCTCTAAACGAGATACACAGGGACAAAAGTAAAACAGCAGACTTAAATCCAACTACAACTAACACAACATTGTTAATCAACTATACTCCAATATAAAATAAAAAATTTAAAAATTCAACTATATTAATAATAACATTAAATGTAAATAGGTTGAACAATCCAACTAAAAGGCAGAAATTGTCAGACGATTAAAAACTCTTTATTATCTACTGAAGATGTACTTTAAATTGAAAGATATAAATAGGTTTAAAGTAAAAAGATGAAAAAGATATTATCAGGAAAATAGTACCCACAGGAAAGCTGGAGTAACTAGTATCAGGCAAAACAGAGTTTAAAACAAAATATATGTTACTAGAGATAAATAGGGCTATTGCATAATGATAAAAAGGTGAATCCATCTGGAAGATATAACAAAGATACATGCACTTAACACCATAGCACTGAAATATATGAAGCAAAAACTGACATAATTTAAGAGGGAAAAGGACAATTCAACAGTAAGAGAGGTTTCAATACCCCGATTTACAATGAGGCAGACGATCAAGAAGGAACGAGAAGACACGCGCAACATGGGACACTCCACGTACCAGCAGCGGGACACGTTCTTCTCGAGAGCACACAGCAGATTCTCCAGGACAGACCAGATGCTAGAGCATAAAACGACCTTAACGAGTTAACAAAGATAAAAGTAATAGGAAGTATGTTCTCTGGTCACAGTGCAATAAAATTAAGAATCAACAACATGGAGATCTGGAAAAGTCAAAAATAAATGAAAATTAAGCAACACTCAACAACCAGTGGGTCAAAGAAGAACTAAAAAGGGCACCAGAAAATACTTTTAGATGAATGAAAATGAAGACAGCATAACAGAATTTACAGAATGCAGCTACAGCAGTGCTTGGGTGGGAACACAGAGCTGCAAACGCCTTTGTTAATAAAGCAGAAAGATCACAAATCAATAACCTATCCTTCCACTTTACGACACTGAAAAAGACACTGCAAACTAAACAAAGCAAGCAGAAGGAAGCAAATTATACAGATTATAAGAGCAGAAATTAATGATAAGGACACAAAAACAACAGAGAAGATCAACAAAGCACACATGTTTAAAACAGCATTACCAGCAATAGCCAAAAGGTGAAAATAATCCGAATGTCCACCGACCAGAGAGTGGAGAGACAAAATGTGGTATGTCCATCAAATGGAATAGTATTTGTCCACAGAAACGAGCGAGGCACTTTCTACACACAGTACAACATGGACAAAGCTTGAGGACATTACGCTGCGTGAAAGAAGCCAGCCACGTAAGACCGTGCGCCACGCGAGCCCCTCCTGCAGAAGTCGGAGCGGTAGGGACAGACTGCGTGAAAGAAGCCAGCCACGAAAGACCGTGCGCCACGCGAGCCCCTCCTACAGAAGTCGGAGCAGTAGGGACAGAGAGCTGGGCTGCTTAGGGACACGCGAGGGCGGCGGAGCCACGGGCAGGGGCTGGGAGCTAAAGGGCGTGCAGTTCCATCCTGAAGTAACAAAGATGTTCCAAAACTGACTGCGGTGACGGCTGCACGGATCTATGAATATACCCCAAACCATCTAATTGCAGGCTTCAAATGAGCAAATGATACCTCAGGAAAGCTGCTGCTGCTGCTGTTGTTTAAATATCACTTCTCTTAGTGTCTCCCAGCATGAGCACAGACACAGCGTGTCCTTCTTTACCTTTTGCAGGTAACATCACACAGAATATTAGAGAACTGGGCGGGGATTAAAATGCTATCTATTCATTATATTGTGTCAAATGGGGACAGAAGAGAATTTGGAAGATCAGATTTGAATTTAAAGTAACTTTTGCTGCAGGTTACATGGGTCATCCTATGCAGCTTTATACCTACTTTTCTAAAGATAATGCTGCAGGATCATTGTGATTGGAATGAAATTTCATCTTCCAAGTGCCAGCCATAAGAGTTTTTGCCGAGTGTACCACCGCTGGAAGTATTTCAGCAGCAGCTTATCTCTGGTGTCAGAGCAACACATACATTCCGCAACTTACTAGGTTTCTTGTCCCCTTAGGACAAACTCTGAGGAAAAAGGTACAATTTAACGTTTACATGACTTTTTTTTTTTCTTAAACAGAAGATAAAGTTATCATGCAGATGATTTTACAGGTAGTACCAATGAGAGAAAGTGAGACATCTGAAGGGTTTATCTATGCAGGGTCGTCAGCAGCCCTGGCTGGGAAACTGTAAGATATTCAGTGTCTGAAATCTGCATTCTGTCAGTATTACAATTGGGAGAACAAAGTCAGAGGTCCTATTTGTAATATCAGATTCTCTTGCGTCTCACAGATAACGGTACCTCAGTTAAATGCCTTGCATATACAGAATAAACATCAGTTATGAAGCATGCTCCAGCTCTATAGATAGACCGAAGGATGATATTTTGTTGGCACAAAAGGCCCTGGCTTCAGACGCCCGGGCGAATTCCTGAGAAAACCAGAGCGCCTGCAGAAGGGCCGCCCTCAGCTCTGCTGAGGCCCACCACCCGCTCGGTCTCGGGGGTCTCCGTGCTGTCCACAGGTGAGCGCCCTCTGTCCTCGGCTTGTGTGCAGAACCAGAACCCCAGCCACACAGCAGGCCATTCTCGCTGGGCTCTCAACTGTGAGAGGAGGGCTCCGTGAATGCTGACCCTGGCAGCTCCACTCCAGTCCCAGCTGAGAGCGTGCCATCTTCCGCGATTCCACAAAAACCGTTCTGTTGACTTCCTAACATGTTCCCATACGGTGGTGGCGGTGCAGTTGCTTAGCAGTGTCTGACTCTTGCGACCCCATGGACTGTAGCCCACCGGGCTCCTCTGTTAGTGGGATTCTCCAGGCGAGAACGCTGGAGTGTGCGAGTACATAAGGTGGCTTCTGCCCTCAGGAGAGTCGGTCTGGAGAGGAGGCAGACGTAAGTAGTCTCAGAATACCACGAGGTGAGAGGACAAGATACGCTGGTACCTGGAAGGGAGGACCATCAGCTCTTCCTGGAGAATGTGCGTGTTTGGAGTGAGGTATGGGGAAGACTGGAGAAGGCAATGGCACCCCACTCCGGTACTCTTGCCTGGAAAATCCCATCCCATGGATGGAGGAGCCTGGTGGGCTACAGTCCAAGGGGTCGTGAAGAATCAGACATGACTAAGCGACTTCACTTTCACTTTTCACTTTCATGCACTGGAGAAGGAAATGGCAACCCACTCCACTGTTCTTGCCTGGAGAATCCCAGGGACGGAGGAGCCTGGTAGGCTGCCGTCTATGGGGTCGCAGAGAGTCGGACACGACTGAAGTGACTTAGCAGCAGCATGGGGAAGACTATATAGGCTTGAGATGTGTCTTGAAAGAATGACTTGCTTGATAAACTAACGGAAGAGAGTTACGGCAGTGGAGGGACCCTCACGTGCTACAAAGGGGCTGCTGGGGGACCCTGGGAGCTGTGGCCCTGGGTGCTGCAGCCTCAGGGGCAAGACAGGAGGGCCTGCAGAAGGTGGAACCACCTGCTGGAGGGCATCGATCCTTCCTTCAGGAGGCGAACACTGTCTGAGCCCCCGAAGGATGGAGCTTCCTCAAGGTGAGGGTCAGGACAGACCCTGAGACACAGAGTCGGCTTAAGGGTAAACTCCGTGAGAGATAAAGGGCAAAGGGAAAACCCCGCAAGGCAGAGAACAGGTGCACTTGTTAGACCGAATTTTCTAAAAACACCCAGCCCTTTGTCTCCTTCTGAAAGTGAGCACTTTTAACTAACAAAAAGGCCAGACCATGCTCCCCGGGAGCTGACATCAATGAGCTTTCTGCCTGAGGAAGGACCTCAGAGCCGCCCCAAAGGGCTTGAGTCTAATCTCGGGACAGGCCGGCAGCATCCTTCCACAGCGACAGCTGGGGCGGCACTGCCGTTGGGACACGTGCACATACAGGCCCGCACAGGGACGCTCCGCAGCACGGCAGACACCTGAGCGCCAAGGAGCAGACCGTCAGGATCAACAAGCTCGAGGCGGGAGTGGCAGCACGTGGCACACTCAGGCGTGTGCTAAGCAAAGAAGCAGTGCACGACTCAAGGGGGCGGGGAGCGGGGCTGGACAAAGGCGGCCCGCTGTGGGTGCAGGAAGCCGGGCTGGCAGCCGGCTCGGGCCTCCCACGTCATCCGAGCAGCAAGCACGGCTCGTTACAGTCACTCACGCTCTCTATCTAATCTGCTAGAACCAGAGGAACACAGGGGCTCTGATACTCGTGTTACACAAGACGACGGCGCGCAGAAGCAGGATTTGCCCTGGGAAAGGCCGCTGCTGACGAGGAGCAGGCCAGGGAGAACCCATGGCCTCCGGAAGGCGCGCGGAGGCCCGGCGCTCGCCACCCAGCCCGCCACCCCGAGACCGCCTGAGCAAAAGAGTCGGACAGCGCCTCTCAGAGGCAAAGGCACGCACGCCGCTCACGCAGGAACAGCACGGGTGGGGAAGGGAAGGGCGTGTCGTGCTGCACACCGCGGGTCCCGGGGCTGTATAAACCTGTGAATAATTATTTCAGTAAGGCAGGACTGCAGCCACTCCCCACGCCGGTTCCAGTAGTGCAGACTCTGGGATCACTGTGTCACACCATCTCACACTGTCACACCATATTACACACACAGTACACAGTGTCACACCACTGCACATTGTGTCACACCATCTCACACACAGTGTCATACGATCTCACACCATCTCACACTGTCTCACACCATATTACACAGTACACAGTGCCACACCATCTCACACACACAGTGCCACACCATCTTACACCATGTCACAGTCTCACACCATGTCACACCATCTCCGACACACAGTGTCACACCGTCTCACACACACAGTGTCACACCGTCTCACACACACAGTGTCACACTGTCTCGCACACAATGTTACACCATCTCACAACATCTCACACACAATGTCACACTGTCTCACACCATCTCACATACACAGTGTCACACCATCTCACACTGTCTCACACTGTGTCACACCATCTCATAGTGTCACACCATCTTACACCATGTCACATTGTCTCACACACACTGTGTCACACCATCTCACACTGTCTCATACCATATTACATACACAGTACGCAGTGTCACACTATCTCACAAAGTGTCACACCATCTCACACCATGTCACAGTCTCACACCATGTCACACCATCTCACACCATGTCACACCATATTACACACACAGTACACAGTGTCACACCATCTCACACACACTTTGTCACACCATCTCACACACACAGTGTCACACCATCTTACACCGTGTCACAGTCTCACACTGTGTCACACCATCTCACACACAGTGTCACACCATCTCACACCATGTCACAGTCTCACACCATGTCACACCGGCGAGTGGTCCAGCCTTTCCTAAGAAGGGCTCTGCCGTCAGGAGGGGAGGTTGATGCAACTGTCACGTTAGCCTCCTCCAGAGATGGCGAGGGGGAGCAAAAACATGGCCTCGCTTTGCCAGGTTTAGAGCTGTAAGAGGTTTTGGGGGCAACACCATACAAAGATAAAGACACAGCTGGGCTCCTTCTGTGCTCACTCCCTGTGAGCTCTCTGCCCCCGCCGTGAGTTTCAAGGAAGCAACACATGGCAGAGACTGTCCGCCAGCTCAGGGCCTTCAACAGTAAGTTCAAAAGTCATAGATCTGAAGTTAAGGAACGTGGAAATGCAGCTGAGGCTATCTTCCAAGAATAACGATAAAAAATATTACTCATCTGAGAGCTCAGAAACTCTGTCCAATTTGCTAAATTACTCCAAAGACCATGCTGTACCTTGCTGTTCATTCTGTAAATCTTGGTCTTAGGCCAGAGGCAAGAAAATGTGACCTGACCTTCTCTGGGGCTTCCCACCTTCCACCTCCATCCTGCCTCTTCAGCACCTCCTAATCATCAGTCCTTCCCAACAGCAACCCTCACCATAGGCCAGTGGACAGCGTGGGGCTGAGAAGCTGACCAGGGACAGCCAGCCTGTCTCTGCTTCTTTGCACACCCCCTGAGATTCTCTGAGAAGAAGTGGAGGTGGCCAGTCCCTCAGCAGTAAGGATGTGACTTCGCAAGTCAGAAAGTCAGCTTGCCAGGAAGAATGGAAGCAACAATCAGCTACTGGAGTTGTCAAGCCATGGGGAACACAGCTTCTAAGCATTTCCTTTCTCCACACATTTTCCCAGGCAGCTGCACACACCCCCAAACGTATTCACACGTGTTCACCAAGGAGGGGGTAAACCCAGCTGCGGCAGCATCACACACGACGGTGAGTTGTCCCTAACAGAGAAATTCTGTATACGTTTGGGAACGGGCTCAAGTTCTCAGGCTCTGGGCCAGCAAACACTGTGGGCGTTGTTGGCTGTGGTCCTTGAGCGATACCCACTGCCAGCTGAACAGGGGCACACAATGCCAACAGCTCTGGAGGAACCCGCATGTGCTCCTTTAAAGAAAGGGAGAGTAGCGTGGGGTCAGGAAAGAGAGCGAGCAAAGACCCAGGAGAACCCGCGTAAACTATGAGTCAGCCACCATCCCCACAGCCTGTCTGCTGGGGGCCTGGCTGAGAGCGCTCCAGGGAGAGCTGGCGGCAGGAAGGCTTCCCTGTCCAGTGCTCCCTCCCAGACAAGTTCACACAGAGGTGACATACGTTATCCTGTCACCACTCAGACCCCTCAGAGGCGCTTCTGTCCTTACCATCACACCTCCGAATGCACCAGTGTGCCGACATTAAGAGGGGACAGAAATCAATGAGATTTGATCAACAGCAAAAATTCCTGACAATTAGGTTTTGAGGACAGGTTTCACTGAACAGGAAATGTACCTTTTCGTAGATCTGGAGAAGTGTGAGAGATTAATAACATAAACACAAAAAAAGCTACAAACCCACACAGATAGACAAAATACCATTCCTGTCATATACCTCATCATCTTTATGGTCCAACTCTCACATCCATACATGACCACTGGAAAAACCATAGCTTTGACTAGATGGACCTTTGTTGGCAAAGTAATGTCTCTGCTTTTTAATATGCTGTCTAGTTTTGTCACAGATGTTCAGGCAAGGAGCAGCATTTTAATTTTGTGCTGCAGTCATGGTCTTCAATGATTTTTGGAGCCCAAGAAAGTAAAATTTGTCACTGTTTCCACTTTTTCCCCATCTATTTGCCATGAAGTGCAACCCTGAATATTCACTGGAAGGACTGATGCTGAAGCTGAGGCTCTAATACTTTGGCCATCTGATGCGAAGAGCTGACTCATTCAAAAAGACCCTGATGCTGGGAAAGATTAAGGGCAACAGGAGATGAGGGCAACAGAGGATGAGATAGTTAGATAGCATCACTGACTCAATGGACATGAGTTTGAGCAAACTCCAGGAGATGGTGATGGACAGGGAGGCCTGGCGTGCTGTAGTCCCTGGGGTCGCAAAGAGTCAGATCTGACTGAGTGGCTGAACAAAAGAACATAATACACCTGATCATCTTATGGTTTTGACTGATTGAGTGAAAGTCACCCAGTCGTGTTTGACTCTTTTCCACCCCATGAACTGTATAGTTCATGGACTTCTCCTGGCCAGAATACTGGAGTAGGTAGCCTTTCCCTCTTCAGAGAATCTTCCCAACCTAGGGATCGAACCCAGGTCTCCCACATTGCAGGCGGATTCTTTACCAGCTGAGCCACCAGGGAAGCCTAAGAATACTGGAGTGGGCAGCCTATCCCTTCTCCAGCAGATCTTCCCAACCCAGGAATTAAATTGGAGTCTCCTGCATTGAAGGCAGATTCTTTACCAGCTGAGCTACTAGGGAAGCCCTCATACATTTTTGGTCAAGGGGAAAAAAGTCATACTGTAGAAAAATAGAACAAATTAACTGCATCATCAGTTGATAGCAGTCCACAACCAAGTGTACAATTACAGCGTACATCTGGGACTTCCTCTCCTCCTCATTTCTGACTCTGCCTTTCAGATCACCTCCTTTCAGCAATCGTCCTCTTTTCCCCTGTGGACCCTACTGTCCTCATGGGCAAGTGCAATCCTGACGCTGCAGCAGGTGGCTTCTCAGGAATTCTTGCAACATTTCAAACAGAAAACTTTTCAAAGCACAGAGATGGCTTTAGGCTTCACCACGTTCCCGGAGCCCCTCGCATGATGCCAAAAGCAGAGTAGTCTTCTAAAAAATGCTTTTTGGGGTGGTGAGGCCGAGTCCATGAACTCAAGAACTTATTCAAATAATCTGTTTTATAGAACTGAGTGATATCAAATACAATTGACAGTAAGTAGACCTTCAGCCGGAAAATATTCATACACAGTTTTTGGTTTTTGATCTTTTGATATAAAAGATGGCTATTAAAATTTACATACTAGACAATTTTGATAAAAGGTAAAATATGGGGTGTGTTTTTAGAAAAGATGCCTCATGACTTTAAAAATATCACAACTGCCTGTGGATTACTAAGATGATAACTAAAAATCACTGCTGGTGGGAATGCAAACTAGTACAGCCACTATGGAGAACAGTGTGGAGATTCCTTAAAAAACTGGAAACAGAACTGCCATATGACCCAGCAATCCCACTGCTGGGCATACACACTGAGGAAACCAGAATTGAAAGAGATACATGTATCCCAATTTTCATCGCAGCACTGTTTATAATAGCCAGGACATGGAAGCAACCTAGATGTCCATCAGCAGACGAATGGATAAAAAAGCTGTGGTACATATACACAATGGAGTATTACTCAGCCATTAAAAAGAATACATTTGAATCAGTTCTAATGAGGTGGATGAAACTGGAGCCTATTATACAGAGTGAAGTAAGCCAGAAATAAAAACACCAATACAGTATACTAATGCATATATATGGAATTTAGAAAGATGGTAACGATAACCCTGTATGTGAGACAGCAAAAGAGACACAGATGTATAGAACAGTCTTTGGAGTCTGTGGGAGAGAGAGAGGGTGGGATGTTTTGGGAGAATGGCATTGAAACATGTATAACATCATATAAGAAATGAATCGCCAATCCAGGTTTGATGCAGGATGCAAGATGCTTGGGGCTTGTATGGGGTCATACATACAAGGGGCTTGTATGGGGTCCCCCCTCCCTCCCCGTACCATTCCTCTGGGAGATGGCATGGGGAGGGAGGTGGGAGTGGGGTTCAGGATGGGGAACACGTGTACAGCCGTGGCAGATTCATGTTGATGTACAGCAAAACCAATACTGTAAAATAAAAAAAAAATTTTTAATCTTTTGCTAAGGGGAACCCTTCATTTAAACATTGACAAGCTCAGGAGTTTCAATTTACCATGTGAGTTCCCCACCTCCAAAAAGAGTTGAGATTGACTAGAACAGTAACACAGGTGACCCAAGAAAGAGTCAGGCAAGCTGTGGTCCCCCTGGAATGCGGAGGTAATGGGATGCCTGTCCTCCCAGTGGGATGGCCATCCTCCTCCTCATACAGCATTCTAACACTGGTGACAGAGACACATCCAGAAAGATGTGGATGGATGGACTGCTGACATGGTGCAGTAGTTTCAGAAAAGCCCACTTGAGTGGTGCTCAGCTTAGTAGGGAGGGGAAAAATAAAAGTCTGAGAACAAAAGCATCCCCGTCACCAGACAATGTTCTCAGTGGGGCAGCAGGTGCACCGGGTGATGTTACCATGGTCTAGGGAAGCGTCCTTCAGGATGCGATCGCCCTGTACCTTCACTCTGCATCCCTAAGCAAATCCTCACTGCTATTCTGGCTTCCTAGACATCTCAGTATCAGGAAAGAGGTTTCCATGGATTACAGACAGGAAGATTCTGGTTACTAGAAAGAGACTGTCATTGTTACAAGTCAACTGGTCCTCTGATAACTACTTGAGATGGCAGTCAATTACCCAACATGAATACTTATTTGATGCTTTTGAACTGTGGTGTTGGAGAAGACTCTTGAGGGTCCCTTGGACTGCAAGGAGATCCAACCTGTCAATCCAAAAGGAAATCAGTCCTGAATATTCATTGGAAGGACTGATGTTGAAGCTGAAATTCCAATACTTTGGCCATCTGATGTGAAGAACCGACTCACTGGAAAAGACCCTGATGCTGGGAAAGATTGAAGGCAGGAGGAAAAGGGGACAAAAGAGGATGAGATTGTTGGATGGCATCACTGACGCAATGGACATGAGTTTGAATTGGCTCTGGGAGTTGGTGATGGGCAGGGAAGCCTGGCGTGCTGCAGTCCATGGGGTCACACAGAGTCAGACACAGTTGAACAACTGAACTGAATACTTATTTATGTAGGGTAACTGACAAAGATCAGTGTCTCATCCTTCTTGGCTGAGAACAGGGCTTGAACCAGAGTCAGATCCAGAGGCCCTGTCCCCCCCAACCTCCATCCTGTTCTCTCACTTGATCCCAATGACTCTCTTTAGCCTCAGTGTTAAACTTTCCTCCCGTTAAAACTTCAAAGACTATGATTAAATCAATCCATCCTTCTAGAAGCTTCATGGTAGCCATGACAAAAAAAGGAGAGAAACTGTGGTAGAGAATTAGTTCTCATTACCTGATGAAAGGATTCTTTGGAAACAATATTAAAATCTGATTTTCATTCACCATGAAGACATTAGAGAAATAAAGACTCATGTATGACAATTTACATGATTTCATTCCAGAAAAGCAAATTTTTCAAGAGTTTTAAAATGTTGAGAGACTATTCTTAGACTTAACCCCAGGGCTATCCCTATTAGGGTAAGTAGTTCAGAATTTGCTTAAGCCTTTGACAAATGCTAACACTGTAATCCTAACTAGGAATGCTAACATATAAAAGTTGAAATTCTAAAGTTTATTTCAAGTCAATTGTTTAAAACACGAAATATATCTCCATGGAAATAGCAGCCTTAAAATTATGGGAATTGCTGGGGCAGAAGCCCAGAAAATCCTATTTGACCCCAAATGTAGCTGAAATGGTGCTTATAGATGTCATGAGCAAATACCATGGCTGGATCGCTGGCCCCTGAGCCAGGTTGCCCCAGGCTGCACAGTGGCTCCCCAGCCCTGCTGATTCTCTCCAAAACAGGGTTGTACAGACCATTCCTCTCTGCTCAGAACCAAGTTTCAGGGCGCCCAGACCCTGGCCAGGGCCCTGCCCACCAACGTCCCAGAGACAGCGTGGAGCCCGGACTCAGAGGCCCCCCTTCCACTCGTCCTTTGAGGAAGCTAGCCTCCCTGAGCCTCCGGGTCACATGGAATGTGCTAATGAGCCTTGTGCTTCAGGACGCCCCAGGGTGGAGGACAGGAAGCTTCTCTGTGGATCACCACACAGTCTCAGCTTCTAGGGCATCCTGTACTGAGTTTCAAATAATTGAATTACAAGCAAAAAGTTGAAGTATTATTGTTGGAGTTGCCTTTATTATATTTTTACTGACTTTTTGTGTTCAATTTTCTTCTCTTACAATAAACTGGTTAGTATTAATAGCTGTTGATTTGGGGTTCACCTCTGCAATTCACACAGGCAACCTAAGATCTCCTGTCTCCTAAATCTTCCAGTGTATGGTATGGCTTTCGCTATGTTTCTCATTCAGGATTGACAAATCCCTTTTCAGCTTGCTTTGCTCCCTTTTCCAATGAATATTTCCTCTTCTTCCAGGCTAATTTTTCCTTAGGCTTCCCTGGTGGCTCAGACGATAAAGAATCTGCCTGCAATTCAGGAGACCTGGGTTCAGTCTCTGGGTCGGGAAGAACCCCTGGAAAAGGAAATGGCAACCCACTCACTCCAGTATTCTTGCCTAGAGAATTCCATGGATAGAGGAGCCTGGCAGGCTACAGTCCATGGGGTCACAAAGAGTTGGATTTGACTGAGCGACTAACACCTTCACTGTTTCACACAGGCCTTTGTGGGAGAACTCTCAGCAGCCTGGCCCCCAGAATGTGCTGTGTAAACAGACTGCTTCTGCACTCTTCTCTGAGTAGCCACTCACCACGTGCGGCCACTGAGCACTGCTAATGCGGTGGTATGATTGAGAAACTGAATTTTTAATTCCATTGACCTTTGATGAATTTAAATTACAGTAGCCACAGAGGGCAAGTGGCTACCCAATAATGTAAAGACGCTGTGACTGGTTTCCACACTGTACTTGTATTTGACGTTAGACTTGACTTTGCGTGTGTGTGTGTGTGTGTGTGTGTGTGTGTGTGTGTGTGTGTCTAACTGTCTGCAGCTGGCTGGCACTGCTTTTTCTTCGAGGCATCTTGACTGGTGGGATAAGCAGCTTTTTTCCTATGATTAAGGCTGAAGGGAAACCATAGATCTTGCTCTGGAGACTTCTATAGGTCGGAGGCGATCTCCACCTGGCTAGAGGATGACTGAGTTTGCTACGGAGACACAGAGGGTTCAGTCACTCTGCCTGGCCCCATATTAAAATAAATTAAGAGTAAACAAACCCTTCTGACCCCACCTCCCTGACAGCTTATCATCCTACCTCCTTGTTCTATGAAGCAAACCCCACGGCAAGAGTGCTCCACGCCTGCTGCCTTCCGTGCCCACGTTCTGCCTGGGCACCCCCGACTCTGTCAGCCCTGGGCCCCCCCGACAGCCCCACGTTCTGCCTGGGCCCCCCGTCAGCCCCACGCTCTGCCTGGGCCCCCCCGACAGACCCACGTTCTGCCTGGGCCCCCCATCAGCCCCACGTTCTGCCTGGGCCCTCCCGACAGACCCACGTTCTGCCTGGGCCCCCCGACAGACCCACGTTCTGCCTGGGCCCACCCCCAACAGCCCCCGGCCCGGCCCCGCTGGGAACAGCTCTCCCACAGGTCCGCGCGGGGCCCACGCTGCCCAGCCCTGCCCTCCGCTCTCCAGGCCCTTTGTCACCTGCTCGCTTTCTCCTGGAAAGGCTCCCCTTTCTCGGCCTCTAGTCCCCCTCGCCTGGCCTCCCGCCCCCGTAGCCCCCGCAGGCGCACCGGGTTCCAGAGGCCGCAGGGCTCACTCCTCAGTGGGACCCGGCACTTCCCTAGGAGACCCCAGCCACGAGCTCACCCACCACACGGCTTCTCACCACCTGTCAGTCCCTGCAGCATCAGCACCCACGCTATCTATTCAATGAAGAGCATGCCTGACCTAACCTTAAAAATCAAAGAGATAAAGAGCAAGCATACTGGTCAAACAGACCTTCAAACATGGGAAAAGTAAGTGAGAGAGCCAAAAGCCACGCAGGTTTTCTTGAAAATTCATGTCAGGCTGCCTGCATTCCTGGGAACCACACTAACATCAACCGTGCCCATCTCTCTCCCAATTGTGCACAGCTTTTTTGGCCACTGTCCACGAAGCCCCCGCTCGGATGAAGAGGGGTTCTCAGAGAAGGGGGAGACAGGCTGAGGGGAGGGGGCGCGTCACAGCAGGCCTTCCTTCGTACCTGAGGCATCGCAGGCGTCCAGGCCGCCTTCCGCTGGCTCATGGCTCATCTGCTCCTGGGGGTCTGTCCTGCTTCTCAGGGTCAGCAAAGCGGGTCCTCTGCTCCCGCTCTTCAGTGTGAAAGGGAGGCAGCTGGCTGGAGAGAACAAGAGGAGACGGTGTTAATGTCGATGAACAGCGAGGCGTGGGACTTCCCAGGTGTGCAGTGGTATACAGTCTGCCTGCCGGTACAGGAGACGCGAGAGAGGTGGGTTCTGTCCCTGGGTGGGGAAGAGCCCCTGGAGGAGGGCGTGGCGACCTGCTCCAGTATTCTTGCCCGGAAAATTTCAAGGACAGAGGGGCCTGTGGCTATGGTCCAGGGGGTCGCAAAGAGTCAACCACAACTGAGAGACTGAGCACACGCACACACACCCTCCCCCCCAGTGAAACATGCCACTACAACCAGGAATGGGCCTCCCTGCAAGTCTCTAACCGCAGGCAGATGACTTTCTGTGTGCCTTTGTGCCCACTCCCTGACAAAGGTCTGTCTCAGCTGCAGGATTTGGCCTGAGAATTACTTCATCTATAAGGTACCTGGGGAGAGGGAGACAGGAAAGGTGCCCTGTACCTTTCACTCCCTGGTGGCTCAGACAGTAAAGAACCTGCCTGCAGTGCAGGAGATGTGAGTTCAGTCCCTAGGTTGGGAAGATCCCCTGGAGAAGGGCATGGCTATCCACTCCAGCATTCTTGCCCAGAGAATTCTATGGACAGAGGAGCCTGGAGGGCTGCAGTCCACGGGGTCACAAAGAGTTGGATGAGGCTGAGAGACTTAACAGTTTCACTTTCCCTTCACCCTTCACCCAGCTTTAACCACTGGGTCCCAATGGCATCCTCTATTAAGAACCTGCTGGCTTTGAAAAATACCAAGTGGCTTGGGGGAGTTTGCAACTTCAGCTCTTCTTCTGTTGAAAGTAACTTGTTACAGTAAATATGATTTTTAGTAATAACAGTTTGGCCTTTTCTTGAAAATCAATTAGAAGAGGCAGGTTCATCTCTCATTTGCAATCGGAATGGCTTTCTAGAGTGGTAGGGATGGGACAGAGGTCCAGTTATCCAGTGGGAGCTGCCCACGGCCCTGGCATTTCCACAGGCCAGAGCTGAGCCAGTGACCGCCGTCGTAGTCAACAAGGCTGGAGAGCACTTTTCTAGAGCCAGACCTCAGGGGCCAGCGCTTCCGTAGGACCATGAAGGAGCGGGGACCACTGAGCAGCACGGGCAGAAGACCTGGGCACTGCACGCTGGAAAAAGCAAGGACTGAGGAGAGGGGCAAAGGGGGCCGAAGACGAAGAGACACGGGAGCAAACAAGCCCAGAAGCACGGCAAAGGCGTCCTCTTCAGCCATCAGCCCGGCCCTCTCCGTGCCATTCGCAGCAGGGAGGGGAGCCGGGGGAGAGCCAGGACTTCAGGCATTAAGACGTGTGCGTGAGGCATCCGTGGGTCTCTGGCTTGCTATTCTCACCTTTCACATATAAATAACTAACAGGAAAGCCAAGGTCACAGATGTCTGAAGTGAAAAATCATCAACACTCGACTGTAAGGAATTTTTAAGTCCTACGTACAGATTCTAGAATGTTTTATTGGTGAAAGGAGGACTTCTGATATGTAATAGACATTTATACATGTGAATTATTTTAAGACAGCTTCACGAAGGCATAGCTGACACCTAAACTGCCCATATTTAAACACAGCACTTGAATAAATCGGGATACATGTATGCACCCGTGAAACCACCAGCATAACATTTTGAGTAATTAGAGTAGTGTGGAAACGAAAACACAGAATGGAGCAAATGCTGGAGTCGGACGACTAGCATCCTAGTCTGAGCTTCAGTATCCCCACGCAGCACAGACAGGTAACATCACACGCCTCATACCAGAGTCACACTACGGGCTCGACGCAGGGTCATGAGCACTGCCTCTTTCATGCGGAGAGCCCACCAGGCGGCAGCGATGTGAACCGGCAGGCAGGGCAGGGCCAGGCGTGGGGCATCCCCAGCTTTGCCTTCCTGACCCCTCCAGTCTCCAGGCTTGCGTGGTGTAATATTGCGTGTGTGCTAAGTCACGTCAGTCATGTCCGACTCTTTGCAACCCCATGGACTGCAGCCTGCCAGGCTCCTCTGTCCATGAGATCCTCCAAGCAAGAATCCTGGAGTGGGTTGCCGTGCCCTTCTTTGGGGGGATCTTCCTGACCCAGGGATTGAACCCACGTCTCTTATGCCTCCTGCGTTGGTAGGCAGCACCTGGGAAGCCCATAATAGATCACATATGTTCCTTTAAAATTTCAGGATATTCTAATGATATATGTGTCTAAAAGAGCAGAGCCAAAGTTTCTTTCTAAAATAAGAGGAATAGACAGTGGCTAAGACCCAGGACATCACGGGTCAGCAGGAGGTGCCCTTCTCCTGAAAAGCTGAGACGGGGGGGGCAGGCGACACCTCCCTGTCCTGACCAGGACTCTCCGTGCCTGCAGCTAGGACAGTTTCCAGGACTGCGCTATAGGCACAGACAAGCTGGTTGTCAGACTAGGGGAAACAGGAACTGGATCACAGAGGGGGCCTCTGGGGCCCTTGAGAGCAATCCACTGATTGACATGTTCAGGAGTCTGCTGTGACCATCTGGATTCAGTCCAGGGCTGGGGGCTGCAGAGAGTCACTGTTCTGCACACAAGCGATGGGCACATAAGAAGGTGTGTGTGTGAACACAGAGGGTGCTGCGCTGGGCTCCAGTGATGCCAAGCCCAGCAGGTAGGTCAGCAGAGCACCTAGGGGCAACTGCTCTTCCCTGCAAAGCTCAGATGAGCAGAGACTGGGAGCTCTGGGGCCAGACCAGCAGGGTGATCCGCCCTTGGCAGGGGCCCAGGCCCACACATGGGCTGTGGGCACAGGGCAGAGGTGGGGATGGGCTTGAAGCGGCAGAGGCTGGTAGTCCTGAGGACAGGGGGCAGTGGAGAGAGACTGAGAGGGCGTAAAACGGCACCCGAGTGCTCAAACCTGGAGAGGCTGAGGGACGCAGGTGACAAACATTTCTGAGATAAGCAGCCCCATTTTTATATGGATGAAAACCAGCGTTTAAAGTTTTTTAATATAAGATGAAAAACATTAGTCCTAAACAACATGCCGCACACAGACTTGACAATCAGCCAGCAGAAGCTGCACATGCATTGATAAAGATCGTCTAAATTTAAGCCAATCTCGAATTTAGGCATTTCCCTCCAAATAAACCATTCAGCGGATTCCAGGAAGGCTGTGTTTTGGAGCCACTGAAAAGACCACGTTTTCCTAAAGGAGAAAAGACATGCAGAGGAGTATCGGATTTCAAGAGGAGAAGGGGGAGACATGACAAGCGAGGACACACACATTCACACATACACACACGTGCACACACATGCACACACACGTAAACACGCCAAGCCTCTTTCAGAGAGTGAGAGCCTGGCCGCATGGAAGGCCAGCCAGATGGATCAGGGCCCAGAAAGAAGACAAGACAAAGCTGCCTGACAGAAAGCAGGGATGATCCAATGGCTCTAGAACAGTGGGGGCTGCTTCTGGGGGCAGCCGCTCTCTGCATTCTAAAATTGTGGGAGTCCAGCCTGATTTCCCAGCACCTGTATCCTTCACTCTGGACTAACTCAGGTTACTCTTACAAATTGCTTTCTACCCAGCCTTATCCTGGAGAAGGAAATGGCAACCCACTCCAGTACTCGTGCCTGGAGAATCCCAGGGACAGAGGAGCCTGGTGGGCTACAGTCCATGGGGTCACAAAGAGTCAGACACGACTGAGTGACTAGCACAAAAGCCTTAGCCTCTTCCACCAGAGCACTCAGGTTTCCCTTCCTTCTCTACACCATTCCTGGGAGTTGAGGAAACGCAGGCTCCTTGACTATGGCAGGCCGTCTGCTTAGGGACGAAGCCACAGAGTAAGTAACTTCACCCGCGGAGGACAAAGCTCGGAAGAGCCGAGTTCTAGCAGGAAGACCACGGAGCATGCTCTCATCCAGACTGCAGAAACCAGGTGCCCAGGTGCCAGGCCTGCACTCTGCACCCACCAACAGTCAGGGAGTCTTTCCGACAACAGGGCACCGAGGCCGGGGTGGTAAATTTCCACAACTGTAAAATGCACAATTTATTTACAGTCGATTCAGTTTGTGAAATTCACAGCATGGCTGCTTTACAAAAGCAGCTCCTCCATTTTCCTTTATTTTCTGAATGAGCTCAGGCACCCAGCAGGGCAAGGCACGAGAGGGGGTGTTTCAGGATGGAACACGAGCCGCAGGCACACTGAGAGGCGAGTCCCGCTGTGCAGGACCCGGTGCCCCGTGAGGACCGTGGAAGCAGCGCTGTCCCTGGCCATCAGCGGCTTTCAGAGGGCCAGGCCTCAGGAAGCAGTTTCAGGAGCGCTCGGGGCAGGGCGTGGAGGTGAGGTGGGAGGCATTCTGAGAAGAGCGGATGCTTGGAGATGCGAAGCAGAGCGGGCAGGATGAGGCCTGTGTGGAGAATGTGCTGGAAGAGATCTGCCTTAGGCTGATGGAGCCTGGAGCTCGGCTTTAATAAGGGAAGGAGAAGCTGGTGACGACAGGGATTCACGTTTATGGACGAGCAGTCAGGGTGCAGAGCCTAGCTGCTGTGTGAGCAACTGGATGAGGAGGAAGATGTTATTATGCCTCAGGGAAGGAGGGAAGACAGATCTTTGTGCATTTAGGAAAAAGGAAGCAATGGGTGAAGACAGAAAGAACTCTATCATGAAGAAAACTAAGAGAGAGGAGGCACTCAAGACGGTTTTGAACATCTGAGCAAGATGAAATACCTGGGAACGCAAATGTTTTCTTTTTAATGGCTATTCCTGACTTGAAATTTTTTTAAATCTCGGTGCATACGCACACAAACTTTTACCATAAAACTTTACCATTTTTACCTTTTAAAAGTGTTTGGTTCACTGTCCAAAGTGTAAAAGTTCCTGTCATCACCAGCTGCTTCTTCTGTTATTAAAGCCGAGCTCCAGACTCCATGAGCCTAAGGCGGATCTCTTGAAAGTGTTAAGCGCACTCACCTTGCTATACAGACGTGATCACAGGCTGTCTCCAAAAGTCTTTTCATCTTCCCAAACTGAAGCTCTGGGCCCACTGAAAGCTACCCCCCAGGCTTTCCACTTCGAGCCCTGGGAACCACCAATCTGCTTTCCATCTCTGTCAACCTGACTACTCTAGGAACTTTGAGTGGAATCGTGCAGTATTTGTCCTTTTGCAACTTAAGTTTATCAACTTAAGTTTATCTCATTTAACACATTGCCCAAGCTTCATCTATGTTGTTGTATGTGTCAGAATTCCCGGCCTCTTGAAGGTGAAGAATATCCCACTGGGTGGATATAGCCACATTCTTTCATCCATTCATCCCTGATGGACACCTGGGTTGCTTCTACCTTTCGGCCACTGTGAACATAGATAGGCATGTACAACTATCTCTTTGAACTCTGCCTTCACGTCTCTTGGGTGTACTTCCAGAAGTGAAATTGTTGGATCATATATTTTTGAAGAGTCATCACACTATTTTCCACTGCTGCTGGATAATTTTCACATTCCCATCCACATTTCACAAGGGTCCAACATTTCTATATCCTCAGCAGCTCTTGTTCTTTTCTTATTTTCCTTTTTATATATTAAAAAAAAAAACAGTCATTCTGAGGGATGTGGAGTGGTATCTCATTTTGGTCTTGATCTGTATTCCTCTAATGCTTCCTAATGTTAAGCATCTTTTCATGTGCTTACTGAACATTAGTATGCCTTCCTCAGAGAAATGTTTATTCAAGTCTTTTGTCCATTTTTTAATTGGATTGAGTTTTGTTGTTGTTGAGTTGCAGGTGTGCTTTATACAGTCTGGATGGCAATCCACCATCAGATACATGATTTGCAAATACTCTGTCCCATTCTGTGGGCTGCCTTTTCACTCTGTCTATTGTGCCCAAAACTAAAATGAAAACTTTCAAGTTTTGACGAAGGCCAATTATCCCTTTTTCACTGTCATCTATGCTTTTGGAATCATACCCAGGAAATCACTGTAAATCCAGGTCATAAAGTTTTCTTTTTATTTTCTCTTAAGAGTTTTATAGTTTTAACCTATATGGTTAGGCCCTTGGTAAATGTTGAGTTAATTTTTTGAAAATGTGAAATATAGTAGAAATTTACTTGTCATCCTTGCACATAAGCCATGCTATTCTTCTCTAAGTTCCAATTTTAGTACACGTTCTGCCAAACCAAGCACTGAAACAAAATCCTTGGAAGAAGTGCATTAACATAAGTATACGAAAATAAGACTGTTTATGATACACTTATAGTAATAAACGCTCTCACTAACTTGAGGATTCAACGTATTTATCCTGGCTCCACCAGATGCTTTAACTGTCACTGTTGAAGCCCAACTTTGCCTCCTCCACTCGCAGTGAAGCGTTTCCTTAAGGTTCTGACCCTGACTCACACATGTTCTATAATTATTCTCCAGGCTTATGCCAATGTCTTTCCCACTCTCAGTGACAAACCAATAGGAACATAGCAAGATTTTTAGGTCCTCTTATCAATTTTCCATAATTTACAGATGGAAGCCATGATGAAGACATTTCAAAGAAATTAGATATTGATTCATACAAGGGGGTTGGTTTGAAAGCCTTACATCGAGAGTCCAGACCTGCAGACACTTTCCCCCATCCCTAGAAGAAGCAAAGGATTTATTCCTGGGACAAACTAAAGCAGAGAGACTCTGAAATCAGACACACTGGGGAGAGGATGGAGAACGCTGCACACAGAGGAGGGCAGAGCTGAGGCTCTAGACCGACAGGAACACAGTTAAGAAGCAGCATTTCTGAATGCAGGGCGCCCCGACACTGCCCCAGCTGCCTCTTCCCACGCAGCTGCTGGAATGTGCACTTCCAGTGTCTACTCCTGCACCCACCCTGCCCTGACAGGAGACAGGAGGCCTCTTCCCCAGAACAGACCGTGCCAGAAACAAGACCTGCCGGTACTGACACCCGAGATCGCCCCATACAGTCATTCTACAGAGAGCTCACCAGACCACAATCTCTGACATCCCTCTCACTTCACTGGAGCTGCCAATTTGCTTTTCAGGTGTCATTCTTAAGTAGGAAAGGATTATGAAGGATAACGCAATAGTCAAGGAAAGTTTCCAACATGGAAGACTGAGGCCAAAATCACGAGCAGTTAAAAGAACCTTGGAAAGAGACCACAAGGAGGAAAAAAAGTTCTTAACACTATAATATTCTCAGAGAGAGAAGAAAATATATTACATTCATGGTAAAAGGAATGCTATAAAATGAACAACTGGAGAACAGTAAAGAATTCTTGAAAAAATAGAACATTAAAAACTGTAAAAATCAGTGGAGAATTTCAGGGAAAAAATTGAAAAACTCTCAAAAGTAGAACAAAAATAACTAAAGAAGAGAAAAGATAAAAAATATAAATATTAATTCAACACAGGAAAAAAAAAAACAGAAGAAATAATAAGGAAAATAACCCAGGACTGAAGCATATAAGTCTCTGCTATTGTTGTTCAGTCACAAAGACACCGACTCTGTGTGACCCTGTGGACTGTAGCCCACCAGACTCCTCTGTCCCTGGGATTCTCCTGGCAAGAAGACTGGAGTGGGTTTCCATTTCCTTCTCCAGTAAGTCTCTGAACTGTCTGACATATCACATGCCTGGGACAAGAGAAAGAGTCCAAAAATGCCTCCCCAGAGTTCCAGACACCATCCATGGTCCACAGTGAATTAAAAAGCAACCCGACTGCTTTTACGGATGGAGTCTGGAACCACTTACGATGTCAGTGTGTAAGTGGCGTTACAGTATGGACAGGAAACAAGGGTAACATTTTAAAGTCTATCATCAGCGGAGATCCAGAACAGCGTCCAAGAGCTCCCAGAGAAGAAGAGGCCGCAGACAAAGGGAAGGGAGGAAGAATGGTGTTCTCTTTCTTAAGAACCTCACTGGACACCAGAAGATAGTGAAGCAAAGTGTCCAGAACTCAGACAAAAACGGGTTTTCAACCTCGAATTCTGTTTCCATTGGAAACATAATGGAGGGAGGAAAAAAGAATCTTCACAGATACACAGTCTCAAAATGTTTACTCCAGGTACCCTTTGTCAGAAAGGTACTACATAATGGGTTCCGACAAAGTGAGGGCACGAACCAACAAAAAGAGAAACACGAGGTAGAGGGGCTCCCGGGCGCGCCCCAGGCTGCTGATGAAGCAGCTCCCAGGGCCACAGTGTGCAACAGGTGTGGCCCTTCCAGTGGGCCAGAGCCGAAGGTGCCGGGAGAGTGCTCCAAGCGAACAGACCACGGGGCTGGTGGGGAGCTCTGAACATGTTTGAAATAAATTTGGAAACTGGCTTGTTAGCTGTGACAAATCTGTTAGAGCATTTGGGGAAAAAAATCAAACTAAGATATAGCTAAAAAATAAAGCACACAAAAAACAAGGTTAATTCTAAGCAAAGGGAAAATAAGTTACACAAGATTAAAAAAAAATGGAATTCAGGTACCCTATTTAGCTCAGCTATGAGGAATATTTACATGGACCAAATAACACAAATGCCATCGCCTTAACTAACAGCTGAGATCTCAACACACTGAGCTCACGAGAGTGTATGGTAAAAGTGAGTGTCCTCAGGAGAGGCAGTCCTTGGCTCCATCACAGAATTTCAGCAGATGACCTGATGTGACTGGTAAGAGCTAGGGAGCTGTGACACAATTCTAGGATGAATAAAAGCAAGTCCATTCTCAAGAAATGGAAGACCACACCAACCAATCCCCTGCTCTGGCCTGGCCACTTAAGCACTACTGTTCTCAGTCCCAGGGATTAAGGAGGCCACTGGCTGTGTTCATGCAGTCTTGAAATTGGCAAAGAGAAATCACAGGGAGAGCATGTACCGTCTCCTGGAACTACAGATCTTCCTCAACTTACAATGGGGCTTTCCCCATAAACCCATCATCAGTGGACAATACTATTAAGTCTAAAATATATTTAGTACACCTAGCCTACTGAACACCACGGCTTAGCCTAGCTGGCTTTAAACATACTCAGAACACGTGCATTAGCCTACAGTTGGGCACAATCATCTAACAAAAAGCCTGTTTTGTAATAAGTGTTGAATAGCTCATGAAGTTTATTGAATACAGTATTGAAAGTGAAAAACAGAATAGTTGGAAGTGTATTGGCCTTTCAGCCTCGTGATCTCGTGGCTGACTGGGAGCTGTAGCTCACTGCCCGGCAGCAGGGAAGAGGAGCAAACCACGCGTCCCTTGCCTAGAAAAGATCAAGATTCAAAATTGGGAGTACCGTTTCTACTGGACACACATCACTTCCACACGACTGTAAAGCTGAAAACTGAAAGCCAAACCATGATAAACTGGGGACCATCTGTAGTCGTGGGCTTCCCTGGTGGCTCAGACGATAAAGAATCCACTTGCAATGCGGGAGACCTGGGTCCAATCCCTAGGTTGGGAAGATCCCCTGGAGGGGGCGTGGCAACCCACTCCAGTATTCTTGCCTGGAGAATCTCATGGACAGAGGAGCCTGGCGGGCTACAGTCCATGGTGTCACAAAAGAGTTGGACACGACTGAGCAACTAAGCACAACATCTGTAGTCTTAGAAATTAAGAATGCCATACAAACCAGCAATTAGACATCTTTAAATGTAGAAGATTGAAAGAATTATATGGAGAGAGAGACTGACTCATTATAAAGAACTTTCTATTGAGCTACTCAAAAATAAAATGTGTTGCCTTGCACTGTAGGGACGAGAACTGGGCCCCTGTTGGGCAGGACAGGAGGACAAAGATACAAGGGCTTTCTTGCCCTGGCTGAGACCGACTTCTAGTATGAAGGGTTGATGATTTCATGTATTCTATCACTTCCTCTGAACCTTGAGCTAGGAAACTAAGCTTCAAAAATATGTAAGTGTTTGGTAAGAAATGATGTCATCCCCAATCCGATTCATGACTTCTTAACTTGAAAACACTGTATTGCTTTTTATTTGCTTCAAGGTTACTGATACTTTGGGATGTGAATTAAGACCCAAGAGAATTTTCTAGGAGGGATGTTGAATGTGAACCTCTCAACTCTGGGGAGGCTTTTTTGTCACCCTTATTTCCTGTCCATATTGTAATGCCACTTACATCGTAAGTGGTTCCAGACTTCATCCATGATCTACAGTGAATTAAAAAGCAATAGAATCCAGATGCTTTTTCTGGTAAACAGTTTCTTTGTAGTAAACAGAAGAGGAAGGACATTCACTGCCCTCCCTACCACACTCAGTCACACAGGAGCGGGTACTGGGTACTCTGTACCCAGTAGGCACACCAGCCCCATCTGTAAACTCACTGGCGCATAAATATCACCCACCTTACACATTTCTGCACTTCTTTTAATTCATTGATTGTAATGTTAAATGACATAAAGTGAGTATGGTCTAGACAAAAAGATGCTGATATATAAATTAAGAGAAGCTGAGGCTCTAATGAAACTCTTAAAGCTGTTAAAAATTTCCTCTGAGGACTGTTGATTACAATCTTGTCACATTTAGCAACCAATTTTTGGTGCTGAAATTACAGTTCTCAGGGCATTACACTCTTTTCTAAACCTAAGGATTCCAAGTTGATTTCTTATGTGGGTGTTAGAGAACAAATTTATAAATTTAATCAAATATACTGCCCTCCAATTTTTTGAATGGTAAAGAATTAATTACAGGGTTATGTCAGATAATTGTACCAGATTAACCTCATGTTGAGGTTGGATGAACTTTACGGAAATCTATTTCCAAACATGCCCAATGCTGTGATACAAAGCAAATACGATGAATTTCCTACTACATTTATCATTATCTGTGAAAAACGGAAGGTCGATTCCTTTGACCTAATTCTGCAAAACTGGTTTATAACTATGACACAAGTGTTAAAGTGTTTGTTTTTATTCATATTCATGCCAGAACACCACCAGGTGAGGCAAGACACTTGCGAAGTCAGGTATATAGTTCAGGGCCTTTCCTCCTGCTGAGCACGCTGATAATCAGTTAACATTATGTCACACCTTTGCAGGTAAAACAACAAAGCCCATTGATCTTATGAACCCTTTCATAAAATTTGTTCCAAAATAAATAAATCTATATTTTGCACCCAGAAGCTTAGTTTGGACAGTCTTTTTACTTGAATTAATATATAATAACTCCTCTTGATTTGATATAAACAAAACATGAACCCAGGCACATCACCCTCTGCTTTAGACAACAGAGTGAATGATCAGGCCCTCATCCCCCTCTCTCTGGATACATACAGTCCAGCCGAGGAGATAAACACACAGCTATGACTGTAAAGCAGATCTGACCAGAGCCACAGTCACACCAGCCGTGGCAGTTCAGAGTGCCCACGGGGGGAGGCTGTGGACCTCTCACCTGGACGGCAGTGACAAGTCTTGAGATTCACTCCAGACACATCTCAGTTTCTCCTTCATCCACTTCTCCACATGCGTTCTCTCTTCTTCGCTTTCTCAGGAGGTAGGGGTGAGCGCTTTCTATCTCGTATACAGTGATCTCTGAGTCCTTCTGCTTACAACATGACATATCCAGCGAAAACAATGAGCCTTCATTGTCCTCTTTCACACGAAATTTCACTTGCTCACACTCAGCAGAGGGACGTGCTCACCGGGGCACAGGCAGGGAGCAGCAGAGCTGGAAATCCAAGCCACGTCTGTCACGCTCAGAAGTCCCCAGAGGGCCGTGTGCATCCTGAATCTCCCAGTGATCAAAACACATAGGCCTTCCTTGATGGCTCAGATGGTAAAGCGTCTGCCTGCCAATGCAGGAGACCTGGGTTCCATCCCTGGGTCGGGAAGATGCCCTGGAGAAGTAAATGGCAACCCATTCCAGTACTCTTGCCTGGAGAATCCCATGGACAGAGGAGCCTGGCGGGCTACAGTGCATGGGGTCACAAAGAGTCGGACGACTGACAGTAACACTTTCACTTTCAAGCCAATGCTGAAGGTGTACGAACAAACAAGGAAGAAAGTAACAGTTTGATTTTTTAATTTTCCCTTGGAGGTAAGTCTGTGAATTTCATTCAAATAATAAAATTCCTCTGAGAGAAACTGAAAAAAAAAGAATTTTATTTCACTGAGAAACGCATGCCATGAATTATATAAGCTATCAAGACTAATCAGGCTTTTGGTGTATGCTACAGGTTTAATGTTTGTAGCATATAGTTCATCAAAGTTAAAAGTCTGAAGATTAGTTAGCAAAACACTCCATTTAAAATGGCCTTAATCTGTGTGCATATACAGGGTCACGAGAGGAAGATTTAATGCTGGGAGACTCTGCCATGTACACATTATACAAAACTGGAGATTTTATTTAAATTCATAGCATGGTGATGTTGGATTTGGAAAAGACACTAGAATTCTAATCTCCTTCTCTATAGGTTTTTCATCTATCAAATGAGGTTAAATTCTTTACTGTTCTCCTCAGGGCCATTTTGAGACCACGAGTGTTACAGATGTGAAAATGTGGTAAGAACATCAGAAAAATTATTATTCCCATAACTATCATTCTGACCGAGCAACAGGTAGGCTGTTAAGACTGTTGGAAAAAGACTACCTAGAATTGAGGCTTGTAACTTGTCTTTACTAACCTGAAATATTAATAGTAATTTATATATAAATATGTCTTCATGAGATCCATCTAGACACTCAAGGATAATTTCAAAGTTTCTTTTATCATGCCTACCAGGTCCTTGTGATTTCTCTAAGCTATACTTACAGGTGTCATTAACAGAAGTTTGTCCAAATTTCCACATTGACTGAAAAATGGCTCTCATCAATTGAGGTTTACTTCTATTACCAATAACTGGGTAGAAGGAAATGCAGAGTGAAAACCGCAGGGTGCGGTCAAGCAGGTCAAACACTCGAAAGCTAGAGACTGTTGATCATCCGTGGAGACGACATGGGATTCCAGGGTCGTTTTTCTCACTGCCGCAGAGGCAGGCTCCCTCTCCGGGGACGCAGAAGACCGAGACACTGCAGCTTGTTCATTTCAGGTCCTTTCCTGCTCCAAGTCCACGAGAATCCACGAGACTTGTGCAGTCAGGCGCGAGGGCCGGGTTACGGCGACCCCTAAGGCTCGGGGTTGCCTCTTCACTCCCTCTTCCTAAAGATGCCCTTCTCTGCTCTGTGACACTTACGGGAAGGCCAGCCATTTGTACTGATCTCTCCTTAGAGTCTGACTGAAGGCCTCCCCTGCCACCACCTGTTTGCCTCCCGGTTCTTCTTCTGTTGCTTCCCATAAAGATGTACTCTCTCTGCCACTACTGACCTTCACCATTGTCCAGCTGGACCTCCAGCTCCATGCCATTATCTACAAAATCTGACGTGGCAGCTCATCCACCTCTCCGGTGAATGAGACGGCTGTGAGTGCAGGGGTTTTGAAGGGCCCTGTCCATCTGGTTCAAGCTACAGAAGTCGAGTGAAATCAGCGCTGTCATCTGATGGATCATGGAAAAAGCAAGAGAGTTCCATTTCTCTATTTCTGCTTTATTGACTATGCCAAAGCCTTTGACTGTGTGGATCACAATAAACTGTGGAAAATTCTGAAAGAAATGGGAATACCAGACCACCTGACCTGCCTCTTGAGAAATCTATATGCAGGTCAGGAAGCAACAGTTAAAACTGGACATGGAACAACAGACTGGTTCCAAATAGGAAAAGGAGGACGTCAAGGCTGTATATTGTCACCCTGTTTGTTTAACTTATGTGCAGAGTACATCATGAGAAATGCTGGACTGGAAGAAACACAAGCTGGAATCAAGATTGCCGGGAGAAATATCAATAACCTCAGATATGCAGATGACACCACCCTTATGGCAGAAAGTGAAGAGGTACTAAAAAGCCTCTTGATGAAAGTGAAAGTGGAGAGTGAAAAGGTTGGCTTAAAGCTCAACATTCACAAAACTAAGATCATGGCATCTGGTCCCATCACTTCATGGCAAATAGATGGGGAAACAGTGGAAACAGTGTCAGACTTTATTTTGGGGGGCTCCAAAATGATTGCAGATGGTGACTGCAGCAATGAAATTAAAAGACGCTTGCTCCTTGGAAGGAAAGTTATGACCAACCTAGACAGCATATTCAAAAGCAGAGACATTACTTTGCCAACAAAGGTTCATCTAGTCAAGGCCATGGTTTTTCCAGTGGTCATGTATGGATGTGAGAGTTGGACTGTGAAGAAAACTGAGCGCCGAAGAATTGATGCTTTTGAACTGTGGTGTTGGAGAAGACTCTTGAGAGTCCCTTGGACTGCAAGGAGATCCAACCAGTCCATTCTGAAGGAGATCAGCCCTGGGACTTCTTTGGAAGCAATGATGCTGAAGCTGAAACTCCAGTAGTTTGGCCACCTCCTTCGAAGAGTTGACTAACTGGAAAAGACTCTGATGCTAGGAGGGATTGGGGGCAGGAGGAGAAGGGGACGACAGAGGATGAGATGGCTGGGTGGCATCACCGACTTGATGGACGTGAATCTGAGTGAACTCCGTGAGTTGGTGATGGACAGGGAGGCCTGGTGTGCTGTGATTCATGGAGTCGCAAAGAGTCGGACACGACTGAGCGACTGAACTAAATTGAACTGAACTGTCTTCTTCAGAGGCTCACTCCCACTGTTGAGAATATGGTCTTGGAAATAACAGCTCTATTTCTACTTGATTTAACACAGACAAGTGTATAATATATTGTACTACTGTGCACATGCAAGGCAGGGGGAGGAAGAACCAAGGAGCCACACAGTTCACAGGATACACTTCCAGGGTCTCACAGAGCGAAGACAACGCATGCCAGGAGAAGGCTCACGTCCTGCGGTGCTCCGGCTCTTGGAAGAAGCGAGGGAGGAAGCATACCGAACTCCAGGGGTTCACTACCCTCTCAAGCGATCAGACACATAAACTGAGAAACACTCTACAGAACTGGAAAGCATTATCATGTTGGGAAAAACAGAATGAGGAAACATCAGAAAAAATGTTTTCCCCTGGGGAAAAGAATTATCCTCAACAGTTAGATGAAAATCTTCAAAATTTTACATTTAGTGACAAACACAGCTAGTCTTATAAATAAGCAAAATAAACCCAGATGACATAATTCAAATAATGTCAGCAAAAACCTGAAGAGATGACCACGGGGCTAAAAAAAATGAGGAGAAAGCTGGTGGGAGGAGGCCTGCAAAAGCTCAGTGGCTGCAAGTCAGAATGCTGCTGGACCAGTCGTCCTTGCTGGCTTGTCTGTAAAAGGCAGGGTGGGGGTGTCCGGTGGATCCCACCCGGCCTGAGAAGCAGCTTCTCTGGGCAGACCCATCCCTCCCGACATCAGGGCACAGAATAACACAGGACTTCCCTTGCTGAGTTGAACACACAGCACCGTATTTTATAAGAACAGATGCCTACTCAAGGAAAACAAGCCGAAACTCCGCTCTGGGAAAAGTTCTCCACTTCATTTGTGACCCAACTAGAGATTACAGAGAAGCCCAAATGTGCTCCAAACCAGCAAAACAGAAAGCAACCCCAAGGGCAGATGGGCATAGGGAGAAGAAAAGGTGAATGTGCCATCGTGTCAACAGACAGTCCAGGGGAAAGGATCCTTCCGTGGCCCTGGAGGGGAGCGCGCGCTGAGGCGTCTCTGCCCTTCCAGCCGCCCTGCCTCCAGGCCGGAGTCCGTGCTGTGGGCCCAGCACCGGACAGGACACGGTTTCCCAGCTGCGATGACCGCGCACCAGGCCCCCCGGATGAGCTGAAGGCTGACTTCACGCAGAAGCGCTGACCGCAGGAGCGCCGTGACTAACACGGAGGAGAGTTCTTGAGAACTGACACCCGTTTCCTCTTCAGAATCACATCCTAATGTTGCAGCCAAATTTTACTTAACTTTTTGTCATGATTCTTGCTCAGGAGCTTACGTCAGAGGTCAGCATGTAGAGCCTGTCAGAGAAAAGCCACCCTCCAGTGAATCAGGAGGGACTCATGCCTACTGAAGCCAAGGAGCCTTTCCAGGAGTCCAGGGATTTTTAAAAAGTTAATTCTACGTGTCTCTTCCTCTTCCTTCCTTTCCCTGAAGAGAGTTCAGGGTCCGGGAAGGAATTACTGCAAAAAAGCCGGCCCCAAATTGACAGATGGCCTGCAAGTGTCTCCTGAGCCAGCTCATTGGTTATTTTCCTAAGGCTGAAGCCACAGTGGTCTACTCAAGAATTCAAAATGTTTATGGAAATTTGGAGGGAACAGATAGGAGGAAGAGGGCCAGGAGACCAAAAACTATAAAAGAAATGAATAAATCATTTGCTTTCTTGTCCAATCACTTGATTCACTGCAAGGAAAAATCTTAGCCTGTTTGTTTATTTAATGAAACATAAGTTCAATAACCCATGTTTCCAAAGAAAAATGAAGACATTTTATTTTGTCCAGCTGCTTTTCATCTTATGCTGCTGAAAAGACCAAAATTCAAAGCTGCTTTGTACACTTGCAAAAATGAGATGGGGGGCAGGGAGAAAGAAGCAAAGGGGATTTAAATTGTTTTCTTCTCAGACAACTGGGCCTTAGTCTTTAGCAGAAAACTAGGCAAAAATCCAACCATTCAAGGAATCCCATGCACCCCCAGCACACACACTTTCGAGAAGATAAGACAGTGAGATCTACGGCAGTTTGCAGGAACTCTGCTTGTGCGGGATTTCTTCTGAGGCCCTGCACCCTGAAGTAGAAGTTATCTACTGGCAGAATCTCTGAAAGCTCATTAGAGCAGCTGACCCTTTCATGGAGTCTCAGAGTCAACACCGTTGCTCTCATTTTGCCCAGCTACTCTTCTAAGCACCTACGGAGCAGCTTCTGGGGCACAAGAAGAAACTCGTGGGTTTCACCACACACCAGGAGAGGAGGGCACAAACGTCAGCCAGCTCAGAGCTGGCTTCACCCCTCCTTCAGGAGTGACGTGGGTGCTGGCACTGACCCAGCACAAAGATTAGCTCTCCTGCTTCCACGCAGAGTTTCTCCAAAACAATACACATTCTGAGAAACGTCTGAAGACAAAGAATCCATTTACAATTCCAACACGCCAGTTTTCACCATGCAAAAAATTGACCCCCCCACGATGCTGATATGATAATGACTATGACAATACTAGAAGAGTTGCAACAGTTAAAAAAGAAAAAAGAAAAAAGAACAAGGATATTGCAACGATAACATATTTAGGCAAAATGCATTTTTAAGCCATTTGAAGTGGAGGTAAGATACATGAGCAAGCTTCGGGAGTTGGTGATGGACAGGGAAGCCTGGCGTGCTGCAGTCCATGGGATCACAAAGAGTCGGACATGACTGAGAGACTGAACTGAACTGAAGATACATGAAAATGTAAAATACCCTGGAATAAGAACAGAGAACAGCCTGGGAGAGACTGTACCACATCCAAAGACACTCACATCCCCAGTGAGACGTAAACCACCTCCTGGGCCAAACAGCTCCGATTTTTAGGGCCCAAGTTGATCTCAAAGTCCTTAGTTTTTGGGACTCTGCTTTCTGTGTTGACTAATTTATATGATGGAATAATTATAAACATTTTTCATAAAAGAAGAACTGTCTTTGAATGACGTGAATTAAACAGAGGTCAGGGAAAATGCATGTATTTAAAGCTTTCCAGTGAAAATTCAATTTCAGTGAAACTGAATATCAGCCTTCTTCAGAAGCAAAACACTCAAAATACAATAGATTTTTTTTTATCCTGATTTCATTTTCGAACTTAAAGACATAAAGAGATAAAGTAAAACAAAAGAACATTTGGATAAATTATTTAAAGCAATTGTTTCAAACATGGAGAGTTAGAAACCTTTTTTAAAAAAAAGATTGCGTGAAGAGACACAAGTGAAAAGTGGAAGAGTTAGTCGCTCAGTCATGTCCGACTCTTTGCGACCCCCGGACTATAGCCCGCCAGGCTCCTCTGTCCATGGGACTCCACAGGCAAGAATAGTGGAGTAGATTGCCATTCCCTTCTCCAGGGGATCTTCTCGACCCAGGGATCAAACCCACGTCTCCTGCATTAAAGGCCGATTCTTTACCAGCTGAGCCACCAGGGAAGCCCAAGAATAAATAATCACCACCTGCTCCTACCACTAGGAGGCAGTAACCCAATACTCACCTAACTGGGGCGCTCAGTGGGTAACCTTGGGGCCCAGCCACATGGATCCAAAGTTTGTGGGGGTCACTGTACTAATGGGATCAGTCTTGGTAAATCTCTGACTTAAGTGTGTTAAAACCATTAGCTTGATTAGGTCTACAGGGGTGATAACTTCAAAGGTGAGCATTTAAAAAAAAAACTGCAAAGGGGAGAGCAAATATTGAAAGTGTTCATATCTGTTCTCAGATAACCATGCCTGCCATGGATTATTAGGCAGAAAAAAGTCTCAGGTTATTTTAAGGGTAAACCAGATGAGGTGCAGGCTTCTAGGTACCACCAGAAGCTGGAGACAGTGGAGCAAATTTCTGTTGTTTGTGATCGAATGACCTGAGCAGTCAAGCTGTGTTTTGAAGGCAGCTGATAGACTTTCATATATATATATATATATATATATATATATATATATACACACGTATATATATATACACACACACACACACACACCTATATATAATATGCCACCTGTACATGTTTTCTGAAAAAATTACTAGAAGTTGCACTCCAATTAAAAGACAAGGGAAAAAAAAACCCAAGACCACGCAAAACTCAAGACTGGGTTAAAAAAAAAAACAGTAGGGGACCCTGAGAACAAGCAAAGGTAAAGCTGAAGGAAAATCACTCCTTCCCAGCATTTCCACACCCCTCCTCTATTTCTTCCGACGTGTTCCATGACTTTATTTTTCTGGACTCCAAAATCACTGCAGATGGTGACTGCAGCCATGAAATTAAAAGACGCTTACTCCTTGGAAGGAAAGTTATGACCAACCTAGACAGTATATTAAAAAGCAGAGACATTACTTTGCCAACAAAGGTCCGTCTAGTCAAGGCTATGGTTTTTCCAGTGGTCATGTATGGATGTGAGAGTTGGGACTGTGAAGAAAACTGAGCGCCGAAGAATTGATGCTCTTGAACTGTAGTGTTGGAGAAGACTCTTGAGAGTCCCTTGGACTGCAAGGAAATCCAACCAGTCCATCTAAAGGAGATCAGTCCTGGGTGTTCACTGGAAGGAATGATGCTGAAGCTGAAACTCCAATACTTTGGCCACCTCATGCGAAGAGCTGACTCATTTGAAAAGACCCTGATGCTGGGAAAGATTGAGGGCAGGAGGAGAAGGGGATGACAGAGGATGAGATGGCTGGATGGCATCACCAACTCGATGGACATGGGTTTGGCTGAACTCTGAGAGTTAGTGATGGACAGGGAGGCCTGGCATGCTGTGGTTCATGGGGTCACAAAGAATCAGACACGACTGAGCAACTGAACTGAACTGAAAGCCAAAAGCCACATTTGCTCGGAAGTCTTTCTCTATTTGAGGTCCCCTTGTCAAAGGCATCACTCCCTCTGATCCCAGAAGGCTTTCTGCACTATCCTCTCTACAGCATGCATACAAAAATGTGAGCAAGTAGTTCAGGATTCAGGTATCCAGGCCAGTGATAGAATACTACCCCAATCCAGAAGCTCTGGGGTTTCCCCTCCTTACACCCCACACCTCCAGAGGGAACCATCATCCTGTGGGTCCCAGAGACGTAGCAGAGAATGTGACAGGCAAACCTAGCCCCTGGGAGAGACAGACAGGAGAGAAATACCGCTGTCAAGCAGGCAGGCAGGTGGTGAGTGCTGTGGAGGAGTCACGCAGGGAAGGGGCTTGTGGTGTCAGGAGAGGGGTCTGGACTCTCCTGTGCCAAGCAGGCATTTGAGCAGAGACAGGAAGGGATTGAAGGAGGGAGCCCTGAGACTATCTGGGGAAGGGGCGTCAGGGCAGAAGCACCAAGTCTGCCGTCCATGTGGTCGCAAAGAGCCAGACACACCTGAGCGACTGGACAGCAACATCAAGTACAGCGTGCAGAGCGCGCCTGCGGGGCTGGAGGAACGGCAAAGACCAGCGTGGCTGGAGGAGAGTCAGCAAAGGATGACTCCAGGGTTTTGCATTAGTAACTGGAAGAGCGGAAAAATGAACTGCTGCCATCAATACGTACTAATTTTCTAAAGAGAAAACCTAATAGTTACTTTAACACAGTAAGAGCAAACCAATAAAAATGTCATGTGAGATCAAAGTCTGAGTGCATCTCAAGGATAATTCTCCAAGCCCTGTCCAAGTGCTACTGATCCAGGAAATACTGCAGAGCAGTAAAATGCCTCCCCTCTAAAGCCCAGACTTCGGTTTAAACCCTAACACTGCCACTCTGAATACTGTAGCAACAGCGAGTCATTTAACCTTCCTGGGCCTCAGTTTCCTTACCCACAGGATGGACACACTGCATCGTGTTACTCCGAGGGCTGTGTGCGTTCAGGCATTAGGGCACTGAGCACTATGCCTAGGAGGCAGTAGGGCTCAGAAAGAGTTATTATCTGTATGATGAGCTAGACCTGCAGGAGACTCAGTATTTTCTTTTCACCTGGTATCAAGGGCCAAGGTAAGAAGGAGACAATAAAGGCGTTTTTGGTAAACGCCTTTCAGTTCATTTCAGTTCAGTCGCTCCAGTCGCTCAGTCGTGTCCAACTCTTTGCAACCTCATGAATCGCAGCACGCCAGGCCTCCCTGTCCATCACCAACTCCTGGAGTTCACTCAGACTCACGTCCATCTAGTCGGTGATGCCATCCAGCCATCTCATCCTCTCATTTAGGCAAATGCCTCTACGTTTTTGGTAAAACTAAAGACATGCCCATGGTTTTCAGATCCTTTATGTGAAACTCACAAAATGAACTTTTCTGGATGTAGTTATGACAGGGAAATAAGTGTTCTTTTATGAGAAAGTTACTCCTGGCACGGCATGGACCACACAGTGAGAAGCCTCTCATTCTGAGTTAGCTCACCCTGTTGTCTGTTTTGCTATGGCTTTCAGGAAACATGAAGGTAAGCGTGTCCTCCCCTGAAGAAACTCGACCAGCTTTCTGACGGTAACGTAGCCTTCAGTTCAGTTCAGTTCAGTCACTCAGTCGTGTCCGACTCTTTGCGACCTCATGAATCGCAGCACGCCAGGCCTCCCTGTCCATCACCAACTCCCAGAGTTCACCCAGACTCACGTCCATCAAGTCAGTGATGCCATCCAGCCATCTCATCCTCTGTCGTAGCCTTAGCCCTTCTGTTAGTTCATGCTCTCCCTTCCTGCTTTACCACCCAGGGTTTTCCTGGGGTTAAGCCAACTCCACACGATGTCCCGGCAGCCCTTCACCTTTTGACAGCTCTCTTACAGGAGCCTGTTGGCATTTTCGCCCTCGGGTCCCTGGTTCCCCGTGACAGTTCTCTGGGATGCCAGTCATCTGTCTGGATGACTGACCACCACCTGCTCTCAAGCCCACAGGTTCTCTGTGCCAAGGAAGGCTGCGCTGTTCCAGAACGGCACGCCCTCCACTTCCTACATTGTTGATCGGGGCTACAGACATGCTTTCTTTCCCACTGCAATTATCCTAGTAAGCCCTGTTCTCGTCTTGCTGAAAACTTCACCAGCCATGCCCCATAAAGTCAGAGATACAAAGCAAAAGCGAGCAAGAAGCTAGCCTATTAAGTCTCTTCTCTGAAGACCATGCAGGATGGTGATTTACTTTCTTCTATATTGTTTTAGGTTAAAACCCCTTCCTTGAGCTGGGCAAGGGGGAAAGACTCTTCCTATGTTTCTGGCTGCACGTGTGTGAACTTATTCACGGGATAATCTGTTTTCAGTGTTGGGCTCCCTGGTCCTCATGTTCAATTAAACCAACTCTCCCGCTAACCAACTAGCTTCCACAGTGTGCAAAGGTGTTGTCAGGATAAATGGCAAGGTCTACAAAGCACTTAGAATTCTCTGAACAAAAAGCGCAGTAGAAGAAAGAGTGTTAGCACGTTATTATGCTCATAAAGTGTGGGTGGAATGTGCAAAGAGAAATCATGTCAAAGATGTAAGGAAACTTGAAAGTCTGAGACTTTAAAAGGCTAAGATTATTAAAACACCCAGTTGTTTGACAGGAGAAAATTAAACTGTTCTCCTGTCTCAAAAGATATAATGCCACTTTCTCATTACTTACTGTACCTCAGTCTCTTCTTCCTGCACCGAGCTTTCAGAGAAGCCAAGAAAGCGCAATATGTGAAAAACTGCTGTACAGATGCAGCATAAAATGACAATCTGATCATGAGGGGGGAAAGGAACAATGCTCTTTTGCCAAAAATAGCACCTCTAGTGATGGGTTACCTGTAGGACCCAAATGCAACACCCAGGTCCCCAGGCAACATTCACCTCTTGTTCGTGGATATGGCATGAGGCTGTGGGTCCATGCAAGTTGGGGAAACGAAGCTGAGACATCAGCTTAGACCTGGGACTCTACACGGGCTGCATCCCCACGGAAAAGGAAGCTAGAAGGATCTATTCACTGGAAAGAGAGCCTGCAGGCAGCACATGCTTCCCTGGTCTCTAGGGGAAAAGATCTCTGAGGAGTAAAACACGATGACTGCGTGGATTTGGGATCTAACTTACACTGTCTGTGCGGTGTGGGAACCCACCCCCTGGGGCAAAAAAAAAAGCCTAAGGATGGTTCACAGGGAGGTGCTGCTCCTGGACCACCTGCCAAAAGCAAAATAACACCCATCTGGAGGAGCGTGGCCACCACCTAAGCCACATATGCTTCCCAGTGTAAAGGTATCAACGTGAAAAATGACCAAATGGGAGGCAAGCATACACAGAGGCTATGGACATACAGCAAACCAAGACTAGCACTCCCCCCACTTCAAAAACTAGGACAAGAGAGAAAAATGACAGGTCTACTTGGAATTCTTAGATAGGAAAGGACTGAGAACCACAAAGCAAAAGTGTTATGAAGAAAGAGGCAGGCAGATTTGAAAAAGAACCAAATAATAGCTTCTGGAAATGGACATATAGTCACTGAAAATAGAAAAAGAAATAAGCAGCATATTGGATGACGGAGATGAGAGAGAACTGGTGGACCAGAAGGTGGAATGGAAGATTCCCTAGAACATACCTGGACCAAAGAGTCAGGACATGGAAAGGAACTGTTAGGAGACAAGGCGCGCAGACGGGCCACCAGCACGTGCCCAGTCTGAGCACCAGAGGAGGAGATAGAGAGCGTGGCCGAGACGGACGCAGGGGCAGACTGCTCAGGACTGTGGAACGTCAAGACCTCTCACATCAGAGGAGCGCACCACTTCCCGGCAGGATAAATATCCACACACCTGATATTAACTCTGCATTCATCAGGGGGCTCCAGAGAAACAGAATTAATAATATATATACAAAGAGGATTCTTATAAGGAAGTTCCTCATGAAATCATCATCTGTCCCAGTTTGGGTGTGAGGGTTGGAGGCTGCTGTAGACACAGGTGGAGCTGACGCTCTAGCCGAGGCCACAGGCAGGATTCACTTAGGGAGGGTCAGTCCTTCGTTCCCATCAGGCCTTCAGCCAATGGAATGATGAGCCCCAGCCACACCCTGAAAGTGAATGTTGCTCAGTCGTGTCCGACTCTTTGCGAACCCATGGACTATACAGTCCATGGAATTCCCCAGGCCAGAATACTGGAGTGGGTACTCTATCCCTTCTCCAGCGGATCTTCCTGACCCAGGAATGGAACCAGGGTCTCCCGCATTGCAGGTGGATTCTTTACCAACTGAGCTATCAGGGAAGCCCATGAAGGGCAATATGATTTACTCAGTCTGCCAATTTACAGAGGAATCCCATCCAAAAATACCCTCACAGAAACACCCGGAATAATCTTTGACCAAATGGTCCAGTCCAGTCAACACATAATAATGAAATGAACCATCGCAGACTTTAAGTGAAATTACAGAATGCCAAAAGACAAAAAGAAAAAAGTTAAATAACCAGAGAAGGAAGATATTTGATCTGAGAAAGGACAAAATGGGCCTGCGGGAACTTCTTCACTGATCAGAAAATATTTATAGTATCTTCAAAGTGTTGAGGAAAAATAAATGTTAACAGAATTTTCTTTTACTCAATCTATTATTCAAGAGTATGGGAAAAATAAAGACTATTATAGGAACTCAAGGGCTAGGAGAGTTTTCGACGCCTAGCTCAGAATGTTTCTCAGGAGACGGAAACCGCACTCAGAGAGAAGTGGTCACCAGAGTAACAGTAGCAAAACACGAGCAAACCGAAGGCGGCACACACACAGGTACTTCTGAGGAAGAATCCCGAACCTGGTTATTCCTCCAGCTTCATTGCTGTCACTGGTATTATTACTGGTGGTGGTTAAAACAAACACATTTACTAGATGTAGTGTTACTCAGTCGTGTCCGACTTTTTGCGACCCTATGAACTGGAGAGTCCGCCAGGCTCCTCTGTCCATGGGATTCTCCAGGCAAGAATACTGGAGTGGGCTGCCATGCCCTTTTCCAGGAATTTACTAGATGGGTAACTAAAATGTTGTTGACAAAGATCTACATCATCCAAAACTGTTAATGGCAGTTTGATGCTGACACAGTTCCAGAGGGATCTGCCGGTAGTAGAGTACAGGTGTACCTTACTACTACCCAGCAACTTTACTTCATGAACAATAACTTTTTTTAAAAAAAGGGTATCATCTTATAACATTTAAAAGTAAACACAACAATGCTATGTATTATACAGAAAAATATATATACATACAGTAGAAATTTTAAAATGTGAATGTGAACAAAAGCTGCTAAATTTAGGTGAGTGGATTCTTATGGTGTGGGCAGGAAGGAAGTGGGATTGATGATGGGGACACAGGAAGACCTATTTATATCTTTTATGATTAACTTTTTTTTAAAAAATTCTGCAGAATATGACTTCTAAATTTACAAGACCACAAATTACAGGCAAAAAGGTTTTCTCTAGAGATTTTATTTCCATTTTTCTGATACTTCATTTGCAAAGATGACATACTGAGACTGTAAAATCCGTACTGTGATGAAATGCTGGCAGCAAGGTATGAAAGAGCAGTGGGATTTAAACAAAGCCACATGTGTTTGGTGCAGATCAGGATAATCATCATAGTAAGGGGCACCTACTGATGCCTAAGGGCTTCATTCCAGTTCTTTCCATCTCCAAATTCTCCTAATCATTACGATGGCAATCACTCAAAGGGGCACTGGTAGTAACCCCCTTTCACTAGAAAAGAACGAAGCGCAAAGTGAAGCAACCTGCCTGTGAGAGATGCACCTTGACCCAAACCCAACCCGTCTGACTCCAGAACTAACTATGTCCATCGGGTAAGTCAAGCAGTCCTCACACAGGCACAAGACCGCTGCACCTGGCCTCCAGCTTCTATGTATTTTAAGACAAGCTTACGAGCAAATGGATCAGCGTGTCTCACAACGATGACCAAGGCAGATTAGACTTAGATCTCTGGCCACTGGCCTGCCTTCAGTTCAGCAAGACGGTTCCTTGAGCAGGCCCCCTGTGTGGACAACTGGCTCCTACACACCCTGCTGCCAGCACCGCTTGTCTCTCCCCTCTGTGCCAGCCCAGATCCCAGCACACACACGGCGCAGCACAGCAGAAGTGCAGGCTCACCATCCCAGTTCACCAACAGAAAGCTGAAACTCAGTACTGCCTGCTTGGACTAACTGAGAACAAATCAGATACGGCGCCCTGAAGTGTCCAACACTTGCCAAGAGGTGTTCAATTAATGCCTGCTCTGACGTCACCTTACCTTTTATAGAGGAAAACACTTCCTAGTGAGCTATTTTGGTACCAGTGATGAGCCTGTGTCTTAGCTGTCATTCATTATTACTGAGGTGAGTGAATCATTCATTCATTCACTAGTAACTGTGTACCGACAAAGTGCTGATTTCTACCCTGGGCACTAGGAATAAAGTCCATGATACTCTAGTTCACCTGTTTTATAAACGCTCCTGGATATGGCACTTTTAAAAACGTTTCTATTTTGCAGTCTTTCTAGTTGTACAGAACTACAGAAATGAGGTGCCGGGGCTCCACACACCGCCACCGGTTTGCTCCACTGCTAACACTTCACAGCTTCTTAAAGAAGTTGCCTTGGTACCATACTAACCAGATCCCGTTCCTCACCTTCTACCCTGAGGACTGTTCGGAAAGCACCTCTCCTGCTCGTCTTTGGTTTCCACCCGAGGCTGTCCCCACGTCAACCCTCTGCCTGCAGTGTCAAGTGGGGAGAGCTATAAGAGATCCAACTTATCAGGCCAGTCTGTGTGCAGGAGCCTCAGCTTCTGATCTCATAAGTGGGAGCAATGTGCTCTTGCAAGTAGTGTAGACACTGCCACATGGCAGGCTCTCCAGGTTATTATATGGTTTTAACACAGCAAACAACACAGCAGAGGCCACTTACTAAATCAGCATCAATCGCAGAGCCAAGGAAGTGAAAAGCTGCGATTCAAATGGAGATGCTCTGACTCCCTAGTTTATCTTCAACAAGAACATTACTCATTATCTTTATTTATAGATGAGAAAATAGAGGTTCCATGTGATTAGATCAAGTTATTTTTATTCTAATGACTTTTGGATGGTGACTTATCACTTCCCTATACCTCCAGGTTCCTTAACTCAGCAGTTTCCACAGAACTGGAAAAGGTCAGTTTTCATCCCAATCCCAGAGATAGGCAATACCAAAGAATGTTCAAACTACCACACAATTGCACTCATCTCACACACTAGCAAAGTAATGCTCAAAGTTCTCCAAGCTAGGGTTCAACAGTATGTGAACTGAGAAATTTCAGAGGTTCAAGCTGTATTCAGAAAAGGCAGAGGAACCAGAGATCAAACTGCCAACATCCGTTGGATCACAGAAAAAGCAAGAGAGTTCCAGAAAAACATCTACTTCTGCTTTATTGACTATGCGAAAGCCATTGACTGTGTGGATCACAGCAAACTGTGGAAATTTCTTCAAGAGATGGGAAGAATTTCCTGAGAAATCTGTATGTAGGTCAAGAAGCAATAGAACCAGACATGGAACAATGGATTGGTTTCAAACTGCAAAAGGAGTACATAAAGGCCGTATATTGTCACTCTGTTTATTTAACTTATATGCAGAGTACATCATGTGAAATGCTGGGCTGGATGAAGCACAAGCTGGAATCAAGATTGCGGGGAGAAATATCAATAACCTCAGATATGAAGATGACACCACTCTTATGGTAGAAAGCAAAGAGGAACTGAAGAGCCTCTTGATGAAGGTGAAAGAGAGAGTGAAAAAGGTGGCTTAAAACTCAACATTCAAAAAACTAAGATCATGGCATCTGGTCCCATCAATCCATGGCAAATACATGGGGAAATAATGGAAACAGTGACAGAATTTATTTTCTTGGGCTCCAAAATCACTATAGATGGTGACTGCAGTGATGAAATTAAAAGACACTGCTCCTTGAAAGAAAAGCTATGACCAAGCTAGACAGCATATTAAAAAAGCAGAGACATTACTTTGCCAACAAAGGTCCGTCTAGTCAAAGCTATGGTTTTTCCAGTAGTCATGCATGGATGTGAGAGCTGGACCGTAAGGAAAGCTGAGTGCTGAAGAATTGATGCTTTTGAACTGCGGTGTTAGAGAAGACTCTTGAGAATCCCCTGGACAGCAAGAATATCCAACCGGTCCATCCTAAAGGAAATCAGTCCTGAATAGTCATTGGAAGGACTGATGCTGACGTTGAAACTCCAATACTTCGGCCACCTGATGTGAAGAACTGACTCATTGGAAAAGACCCTGATGCTGAGAAAGACTGAAGGCAAAGGGGACGACAGAGGATGAGATGGTTGGATGGTATCACTGACTCAATGGACATGAGTTTGAGCAACCTCCAGGAGTTGGTGATGGACAGGGAGGCCTGGCGTGCTGCAGTCCATGGGGTGGCCAAGAGTTGGACACGACTGAGGGACTGAACTGAACTGAATACTGGCAGGTGGCGCTAGTGGTAAAGAATCTGCAGGAGACTTAAGAGAAGCAGGTTCCATCACTGGGTTGGGAAGATCCCCTGGAGGAAGATATGGCAACCCACTCCAGCACTCTTGCCTGGAGAATCCATGGACAGAGGAGCCTGGCGGGTTACAGTCCATAAGGTGACAAACAGTTGGACACGACTGAAGTGATTTAGCATGCTTGCATGCATTATTGTCTATAGGGTAAAACAGAGTTAAGGGTAATCTATTTGAAACGAGTATTTTCAAAAAATGGTTTTACAGTCTCTCAGGAAAATGGCAGAAATAATGTAAGACTCTACATTCATTACAAATTTCTGACATAATCCATGTTTATAAATAGTAATGTCTACAGAAAAAAGCATCCCAAATTCATCCAATTCTTATAGAGCAAACTCACTGGAACAGATGAGGCAGGCAAGCTTGCATTTTCACATCAACTATAATTAAAGATCTCATAGTAAAGACTGAGCCAGTTTTTAAACATTTTAAAAACAGTTTTGCATACTGGTACATAGTTTCCTTAATTTTAATTTTAGTCTTCTTAGTGTTTCACCAAGTTACTCTATCAATTTTCCCATGATATCTCACTTTAAATGGTTTCATAGTTTACATTATTTGTGTCAGAAAGAATACTGATATTAATAATATCGTTTTGATATGAGGTCTTACACATATTTATGAAATAAAAAAGCACAAACCTAAGATTTTTTTTTACATGCTTGAAAGCAAAATCTATTTTTTTCCCCTTAAGTTTACACTCAAAATTCATTGTGAGTCATTATCTTGCTAACATGTTCCACATAAAGATATCAATGTATTTCAATGTAAGATGTCACTTCATATCCTTTGGGTGTTACAGGACATACAGCAGATGCATATAACATCTTAAAAAAAAATAAAGTCTGAATTCTGAAGCACATTCTGCCCAGAGTTTGGACAAGGGATTGTGGACCAGTTTTTCCTTTATCATACTTTGAGTCACTTATTTTTGGTAAGTTTCTAGAAGTGAGATTCCTGATCTAAAGGGTACAAATGTTTTTATTTAAAAATATTATTCTGATTTACAATATTATTGGCAATTTTTCAGGATAACTATTCCCTTCAACCTCTTCTGTATTCAATTTCATTTTAGAATAGCTTTTGTTAGTTTTACAGGATGCAAATAGTAGTTCATTGGTATTTTAATTATCTTTTATTTATACACGAGCCAATTTAATAATTTTTCCCAAATGATGAGCTCAATAAGAATAATCTCTTGATGAGGCACTTAAAGTTGTGGGAAAGTTCATGTCATGGTTTCTTTACGTAAAGTGTCTTTGAATTTTCTTTACACACATTCTTTATTTTTAATTACTTGTATAATGTGTTGTATATATTAACCCTTGACCATCACATTTATCACAGCTGTTTTTCCATTATTTTTTTTCCACTTTTAGCTGTATTTTAGTTGTATTGATTTTCACTGTACAAAATTCAGGTCTTTACACTTTTAATTTGTAATTCCTTAAAATGCTTCCTTTAGTAGAAAACTGTCAGTTTTGAATAGCTAACTCATATCCTTTCAAAGCTAATAGTATTTTTATACTTTTATTGACTTAATAAATGCCTGCTATAGATATGATTAGAAAACTTACTTCATTCCCAGTAAACCACTACTTCCCCATGCTGCTGCTGCTGCTAAGTCGCTTTAGTTGTGTCTGACTCTGTGAAACCCCACAGACGGCAACCCACCAGGCTCCTCTGTCCCTGGGACTCTCCAGGCAAGAATACTGGAGTAGGTTGCCATTTCCTTCCCCAATGCATGCATGCATGCTAAGTCGATTCAGTCATGCCCGACTCTGTGCAACCCTATGGGCAGCAGCCCTCTGGACTCCTCTGTCCACAGGATTCTCCAAGCAAGAATTCTGGAGTGGGTTGCCATTTCCTTCTCCCTGCTGCTGCTGCTGATGCTGCTGCTGCTAAGTCGCTTCAGTCGTGTCCAACTCTGTGTGACCCCATAGACGGCAGCCCACCAGGCTCCCCCGTCCCTGGGATTCTCCAGGCAAGAACACTGGAGTGGGTTGCCATTTCCTTCTCCAATGCAGGAAAGTGAAAAGTGAAAGGGAAGTCGCTCAGTCATGTCCGACTCCCAACGACCCCATGGACTGCAGCCTACCAGGCTCCTCCATCCACGGGATTTTCCAGGCAAGAGTACTGGAGTGGGGTGCCATTGCCTTCTCCATTTCTTCTCCCTACTTCCCCATAAATGTATTTAATTCACAATATAGAATTCAGTCAAATAACGTTAAAACTCATGCTTGGCTTATTGGTTAAAACAACATTGATCTTTACCTCTTTCTAGCTGTTTATAAACATTTTTACAACTTTGAGGTTATTGTTTATTACATGAAAATCTCTTTGCAACTGTTTCAACACAGTCCAGCATAAGACTAGGGGCATGCACTCATTCAGTGCTTCTAACTTAGTGACTTGGTACATGCCTCTCAGCTCCAAGGGGTAAGAAAGATACATCAGAACTGATCCTTGCACTCAACTTTTTGCAGTTTGTTTAGAAGGCCAGGAAACATCGAAAATCAAGGCAGAAAATCGTAAGCACAAAAGGAATCTCCAGGGGATCTTCCCAGTCCAGGGATCAAACCAGGTCTCCCCCATTGCGGGCAGATTCTTTACTGACTGAGCCACCAGGGAAGCAAAAAAAGAAATAATCTAGACATTAAATATCTGGTTGAGAGAAACAAGAACAGGGTGAGTATATTAGTTAGGTGACTCGCCTCAGATTTATTCTCTAAATGCTGTTTTATAAACATGAGTTTTTAGGCAGACCCAGTAAAACAGCCCATCATAAATTAATAGAGAAGAAACTGGGACCTTAGGAAGTAAATTCGGGAACATTAAATTAAAGCTGGGGCCCACAACATCATATTATCTGCTCTGCTTTACTTTGAAAGAAAGTGGCTATGGGATCAACCTATGTTTGAGCTCCCAGGCAAGTGAAGTCATGAGGAAAATGTACACTAAGCTCACATGATTTGTGCATGTGATTTGTGCACGTAAGTGTGCACATGACTGAAAAAAGACCATTCGCTAGAAGAAAATGGATAGGCCTGGACAGCTGTGTTCAAAACTCAAACTTACCCTCAATAACATCCCTAAAGCACATAGGATAACAAGCATCCTCTCAAAGCAAAACAATCATACTTCTCAAGAGTGCAATTCATAAAGGAAACAAAGCCACATGGGGGCCAGAAAGCCAAGTTTCGGATCATTTAACTTGATTTCAGGATAGTATTAAAATAGTTAATATGTTGAAAATATGCATAAGAACTAAGATCTGATCATGACTGCTTGAAGTGGTTGTTAAAAATTAGACTTTTCAAAGTTTTTAAAAAAATAAACAGTAAACAAAATTTACTGAATACTTTCTCACATCCATTATGATGATCACTGGGCCTTTCTCCTTCGCTAGAGGATATTGTAAATTACATCAACATTTGTCAGCTGAATAATGTTCAAATGTCCACACAACTTGGTCTTAATTTTTTAAAAATTCAGTCAGTCCAATAAGCTATTCTTTAAATAATTATTGTTTATGTATTTATAGGTGGGACTGGCTTACGATTTTTCCCTATGTCATTTCCTGGCATTTCCTTTAATATCAGAAATACCACACTAAGGGCCTTGTAAGTGCATGTACAACTGACTTTTCACAACAAATAGAATTAGCCCCCCTGACTTATGCCACATACAAAAATCAGTTCAGATAGGGAAAGCCTTTAACACAAAAAGACAGCTTTAAAATGCTTAGCAGAAAATTTGGGAGAGTATACCTTTAAGATCTGTAAAAACAAATCATAAAAATAATGGTTACAGAAGTGAGACCTTTAAAATTAAAAAATTCTGTTCATCAACAGGAATAATAAATAATTAAAATGAAACAACTCAGAGTAGCAAGAAGATACTTATGAATATAAATATAAATAGGAAATAACAAGTATCTAGAATATTAAAAAACCACAAATCTGCTATGCTGCTGCTGCTGCTAACTCACTTCAGTCGTGTCCGACTCTGTGCGACCCCATAGACAGCAGTCTATCAGGCACCGCTGTCCCTGGGATTCTCCAGGCAAGAACACTGAAGTGCGGTGCCACTGCCTTCTCCAATGCATGAAACTGAAAAGTGAAAGTAAAGTCACTCAGTTGTGTTCGACTGCAGCCTACCAGGCTCCTCCATCCACGGGATTTTCCAGGCAAGAGTACTGGAGTGGGGTGCCATTGCCTTCTCCCAAATCTGCTATGGAAGACATCAAAAACCCAATAGAAAATGAGTAAAAGGAATGCCAGACGGCCACAGAAAATACCCTAGCTCCTCCTACTTAAATGTGAATCTTTTGCTCCAAAAAGGCCCACTAGCATTTAATTGCCAGTTCTCCTTTTATTATTTATACTGGTTAGGTACTTAGAACATAGAAGTTTCTTGCCCTGAAAATGGATACACAAACCATTGGAAAAGATTAAGTGCTAAGCTACCTAAGCCTTGAGGAAAGTGGTTTGGGTTCTGTACTCCTCCTTTGTCGTGCGGTTTCTAACATCGTAGCATGAACGTGTACTTCCTCCCTGCTGGAACTGCAAGGGTTGTATTCTTTTTCCCCTTTCAAATTTTTTCTTCCAATGAACTTCAGAGTCTCTGGTTCTGCTACCACCACCACTGCTGTTTCAAAGTCAAGGACATAATAGAAATACTTATGTTTTCTCGTCTGTGCCAAAGGAAATATGTGGGTTGTGGAAGCAAACTGTTCACAGTAACTACTACCAACAGCTCTCCCAAGGCAGGGACGAGGGGCAGTTACCCGGGAAGGAGCAAATCCCACAGGAGAAAACGGATGCAGAGGAGGGACACTACACAGAGGCTCGAGAAATCCAGTGTCGAAATCTGAGTGCCCACTTCACTTTTGGGAAGGGTGTGTGTGTGTGTGTGTGTGGTTTGACCCACCTGTGAAGAGCCACCATAATTGGGAAATAGAATTACATTACCCTGAGGGACCAGCTGGAGAGGCAGAAGTGTGTGAGTGCTCAGTCGCTCAGTCGTGTCTGACTCTTTGAGACCCCGTGGGCTGTAGCCCACCAGTCTCTTCTGTCCATGGGATTCTCCAGCCAAGCATACTGGAGTGGGTTTCTATTTCCTATTCCAGGGGATCTTCCCCACCCAGGGATCAAACCAGCATCTCTCTCATACATCTCCCACATTGGTGGGCAGGTTCTTTAGCATAGAGCCGGCAAAAGAGTGTAGCTCAATGCAGGTTAGGACTTCTAATGTATGCCATTGCCACTGAGTGCTTTGAGCAAGTTCCTAGCCCCCTCTACCCCAGTGTCCTCATAGGTAAAGTGAGGATAATAATAGTACCAATCTGGTAAAGCTGCTATGAGAATCAAGTGAGTTAATGCACATTAGAGGTAATACACATGAGAACTGAATTTGGCACATACAAAGTTCTCAGTTAAGACACAGCTATCATTGTCACCGTCACCAAACACCACCACCCTCATCACCACCACCACCACCGCCACCACCACCATCTCATCATTATCACCTCACCACCACGTACCACCATTCTCATCACCATAATCTGTATCAACCATATCACCATCATCATTCATGGACTATTCTTCCAGTGAAGAAATTATTAAATTATAAAGTCATTGAAGTGAAGTGAAGTCACTCAGTCCTGTCCGACTCTCTTCGACCCCATAGACTGTAGCCTACCAGGCTCCTCCATCCATGGGATTTTCCAGGCAAGAGTACTAGAGTGGATTGCCATTTCCTTCTCCAGGGGATCTTCCCCACCCAGGGATCGAACCCTGGTCTCCCGCACTGTAGGCAGATGCTTTAACGTCTGAGCCACAAGGGAAGCAAGAAAAACAAATCCAAAACAGGCAACTAAAAACTCCTAAAATATTAAAAGGACTTCAAATATTCCCAGTTGAAGGCACCTTTTTACTCACTTTCCTACTGGCACACTTACAAACTGATTCTGACCTCCTCTCAAATCTAATTTCTTTACACTTTTATTGGTGTATGAGAAATATTTCTCTTTCAAATTTCTGCTTTTTAGTATTTACCCTGACACTAAATGGGCAAAGAGAAACACCACCTGTTGATTCAGAAATGCCTCACGTTTCCAGCTCAAACCCTGAGACTTACTCTTTCCTTAGCATTCATCAGCTACTCACATTTCCTGAAGTTTTCTGTGTGGTGTTTAGCGGGAGTGTGTGAGAGGTGGGGTCCTGGGATCTGGCTTCCTGGTCCTCCTTGACTGACAGGCTTCTGCGGGAGCCATGTGAAGAGGGAGTCGACTTGACAGAAGGAAGGCACGGGTGGGTGGCAGGCGTGTGGGCACTGCGCAGAGTTGGAAGCCGCGGAAACAGGCTTTTGTTCAGTGAAGGGAAAGACGCTGCCTGAGTCGGTGGAGGATGAGAGCTGCAGTTCGTGTAGAGACCTCGAGCGCATTGGAACGATTAGGAGGAATTATCCGAATTTAAGTTCTGAAATTGAAGTGGTCAAAATGGCCAACTGAAAAGCAAGAAAGGACTGGAGTCCTGAGAACTTTTCAAGGATTCGGAAGACTGCAGTTGAGGGAAACAAGGACGGCAGAGACGGTGCAGGGACCTCCGAGGAGTTGCGGGTAGCCTTGTGAGGCCTCACGTCCACGTCCACCCCTGGGCCACGGCGAACAGAGCGGATGGACCGGAAGCACTTAGCCTTCGGCTTCCGGTTGGCCCTGGAGGGCCCTGGGTTACAGCTTACGACTGCCTTTGGTTCCTTTTCAGACGCCATCTTTCGCCTCCTGTCTGAGGCGCAAATTTGAGCTTTAGTTCACAGTTGTCTCTGAGGCTGTGGGCTGACCTCCTGCAAGTGTCACACAGCCGGGAGTGCCCCCCTGGGGAGAACGGGCAGATGCACAGCCATAATTGGTGGGTACCATTTCTGTGCACAGAGCCCTGGGTGCTCGCTCACAGGAGACCACTCTCCCTCGACTGTTCACCCGGGGATGGCAGTGCTGTCTTCAAGCCCACGTTTCATGAGGGGCCCTAAGTCTCCTTAACACATTCACCTTTCCTGCTTTTATGCTTTCCAGAGTCAGTGTGGCAAGTGCTTCTATGGTGACTCCAGTGGCTCCCGCCTTCTGGGGGGTGGGGAGGGTCACACCTGTGTTGCCCCCTCCCCTCGAGGGTGATTTGCTCTGATGGATGGAATGCAGCAGAAGGGATGAGAGGCCAGCCTGGCAGTGTGCCCAGGGAGTGAAGGAAGGTCAGGAGAGGTTGTGAGAGGCCTAGAGCCAGAGGACCCTGAAGAGCTGCACCCCAACTCCTCACCCACAGGAACCCAGAGACAGGAAGTGTGTGCCCCTTCAAAGTGCCAGGATGTGGAGTCTTTTGTTACACAGCCATGGGTAATCAGTAGAACTGGTTCTGTCATCTGTGCCCCAAAGAGTCTTAATTAATACATCAACTTGGCAGGAGTACTAAAAATTCTCAAATGCTCTTTCCTTCAGGTTAGAACAGTAAGGGACTCTGAGCATTTCATTTCTACTGCCAGCATCTGTAAGGAAACAACCTTTGAAGAGATGCTATTTGAAATATGAACTATACTACACAGAGTTATGTATCCTCTGATGATTTTCTTTTATTCTTGTGGGAAAGTTACCAAAATTAAATCACATTAGGAAATGTCCATTCATTTCTTATATATGTATTAAATGTATGTATCCATGAATAACAACTACTTTTAATATGCAAATCATTTTACTAAAGAAAAAGACCTATTGTTATAATTTGAGAGAAATATGAATAGTCTTTAAGTTGATTATCAATTAAATGTTTCTGTGAACAATATGTGAAACTATATTACTTGAATTTTAGATAACCAAGACAAGTCAGAGTTGTTAGAAATATATCTAGTATCAATGTTATGTTGTCTTGCATCTTTATTGTTTAGTCCCTAAGCCATGTCTGACTCTTTTTGTGACCCTGTGGACTGTAACCCAACAGGCTCTTCTGTCTATGGGATTATCCAGGCTAGAATACTAGAGTAGGTTTCCATTTCCTACTCAAGGGGATCTTCCTGACCCAGGGATCAAACCCACGTCTCCTGCATTGCAGGTGGATTCTTTACCACTGAATCACCAGGGAAGCCTATTGCATCTTTAACAAATCAAATAATGTACTTTAGACCTTCATTCCCAGGGATTTTGTAGGTTAGGTTGAAGGAATGCATTTCACACAGTCTTGGGTAGATAGACTGGCAGGGTCCACCTTTGGACTCTATTCAGATAGCTTAACCTCTAGCAAGGGGCGGGGGGGGGGTGGTGGGGGGTGGGATGGGAACCAAACTCTCGATAGGAAGGGCACCTGATGGTGTCTCATCAGACAAATTCTAAAGGAGGAACTTTATTTCACACACGGAAGGCCCCCATGAACAGCTTTCCTTTACCTAAGCTAAGAATACACTTTGTTTTTGTTTTAAATAAAAATGTGAGAACTCACAGGTTTTATTTCTTAAAGGATAATCACAATTTTGATTTAGTGTTTAGTTTTCTTTTTTCCCTACCATAGATACTAATTTAAGAAGGAAATGGCAAGCCACTCCCATAGGCAGAGGAGCCTGGTGGGTTACAGTCCATAGGGTCTCAGAGAGTCAGACATAAGTGATCATACACATATGATGCTAATTTGCTTAAATTTAAGCTAAATGAATTTCAATAACTAATTATGGGCTTAAAGTTTTGGGTAACTTCCTTTCAGTGACAGAATCTCATATAATTCATCATAGTAAAGTATTCCTGAGAGTTTACAATGCTGCTGTACTTAGAAGTGCAGAAATACTAATGTCTGTACATGCTTTCCATATTGATATAAGCGTGGTTATAATTGACTAGAAATAAGAAAACACAGACAATAATTCCTCAACAATCATTTGCTTCACTTTCATGATTTAGCATACCCCAAACACATGCAGCTAGTGAGATACGTAATGTGATGTACATACCAAGGTTGCCAAGGGCACTAGAGTCTAGTCAGGTTGTAACCTGGTGCCAGGAAGATGGCATAAGTGACAGTAGAACTGAACCTCCAATGTTTCTGAAGCACAGATTGGAAACATCTCCCCAGAGAATGAACTAGAACAATCATTTGCTTCCTACAGAGCAATGAAGACCTACTACTGCTGATGTTAATACTAACCAGTGTGCTGTTGGAGAAAACTGCTTTAAAGGTAGTTTTTTGAAAATATATATTTAAATCTTAACATAACAGTTCTTATAGGTATGGACAATCAAAACATACTTTATGTACATACGTGTGTGTATCTTTTTATTATTATTTTTGGTGGCTAAGCACATGGATTTTGGATTCAGAGAGCTGCAACTCCACTTCACTTACAATGTGGACTTGGACAGGTCATTTAACCTTTTAAAGCTTCAGTTTCCTCACCTTCAGAATGGCAGTAACAAGGATATCCTATTCATTGTGTTGTTTTAGGAATTAATTAGATAAAACATGTAAAACACTTAGCTGGTCACCCTTTTGGAGTCAAGAATAGAAATATGTCACTCCCATCTGAACACCTATCTTACCGCAAATCATTTAATCAATCTAGAATTAGAATTTCTGGGACACAATAAATAAGCTTCTCACAAAGAGCTTCTATCTTGAATATTATCTAGAAATATTACAAAAAGTAGATTTTTATTTCAATAATGTTTGTGTTTAAAATTGAACAAAACCCCCAAGCAGTAAAATAGAGTTTATATAGACAGACATGCTTAGTTCTTTGAATATTTGAATAATATCTGAAGTCCTATAAAGGCTAACAGTGTTCAAACAAAAGTATTGGGCAGTTTGTGATGAGTATAATAGGCAATGGCTGTTCACAGCCATCTTAGAAGGCTTGTTTCCTTAAAGCCATTATTGAGAATCAGCTTCAAGTGGGGGAAATAAAGTTTGAAAGCGCTGTCAATTATACACACAGCTGCACTGTGGCAGAAAGCCATGGCTGTGAGTGTCTTTGGTCTCTGAGAACAGTGAGCATATGATAATCAGTGTTGGTATTTCTGTTTCTAAGTCAGTAAAGGATGCTGGAGCTGTGCTTTGTTTTCAATAAAACAGTATGTATCTGTGGTCAGTAAGCTTTAAAAAAATTCTCTTTATTTTCTTACAGATAATTTTAATATGAAATCATCACGATGTATACTATGAATATTTTACAAATTTACTCGTTAATTATATTACAATAAAGTTTAAACTGGGGCTTCCCTGGTGGCTCAGACAGTAAAGAACCTGCCTGCAGTGGGAGAGACTGGGGTTTGATCCCTGGGTTGGGAAGAGCCCCTGGAGGAAAAAGTGGCAACCCAATGCAGCATTGCTGCTTGGGAAATCCCATGGACAGAGGAGCCTGGCGGGCTACAGTCCATGGGGTCACAGAGAGTCAGACACTACTGAGAAACCAACACTTTCACTTTTTTCAAAGCTAAAATTAAAAACTAAATATCCCTCCATGGGGGCGGGGGGGGGAATCTCATTGCAAACACTTGTGTGGTTTTGGTTTTTACTGTTTACCCGTAAGTTAGGAGTGTTAGGGAAAAAGTCCAAATCCATGTCTCGGAACTGTTCTGCATCTATCTTAGATATTAAACAACAAGCAAAGAGAGACAGCCACCCCCTACCTCCTCCACCCTCCCCTCTGGAGGTGACTCCGTTGAGGATAGGGCAAAGCAGAAATGAATTCCTAAAAACATTTTTCTTTTGCTATTGAACTTCTCTGAAGAGGTACTTGTGTCCTCCGTTCAGAGGAAATCAGGAGGCATTGACCTGACACGGACCTGGGGAGAGCAGGAAAGTCGAGTCTGAGTCTTTCTGGGCTTTGCTAAAAGTGGCCGGCATCCTCATGAAAAACAGCACTCTTCATGAGATCAGTGAGTAGCAATTATTATTTCGTGCTAATAGGGTCCTGACTCTGACCATGTTACAGAATGATAACTACAAGTTATCAACTTTAAAGTACTTATGACACTTAATTATAAGACAATAAAATAAACAGTCACCCTGGGGAAATAAGGTCTTTGAAATGATCCCATAGCTGGGCATCTGAAGAAAAAGCTCCCTGTGTTTAAACAAGTCTTTCTCAGCAGACTTCTCTCTCTAAATATCATTCTACCGTCACTCAGAAACACTGCTATTAGAATCACTCTTTTCCTTAAAATACAGCACAAAAAGCAGGGTGTCTAGTCTTCATTATCAAATAAGCTTCAAAGCTGTTCTTCACCTAGTAATTTGGAAGAACGGCTGATAAACAGTGATTTAAACCAGGGAACGATAGGGTTTCATGTTTCGAAAGGCAGTAAAGGGAAAGAACCCGGGTGGAGGGGGTTTGTGGAAGAAGAGACGGGAGAGAGGGAAACACAGAGCGTTGAAGAGGCTGGAGGGCCGCCCTCAGCCCCGCCCAGGGGCGCGTCTGGCTCCGGGGATCACGGGCAGTCCAGCCATCAACCGCCTCAGCACAGGACTCAGGGCCGCGGGTTCAGCGGGTCTGGCCACGCCTGGGGAAGCAGCAGAAACCTGGGCGGGCGCCGACGTGCCTGGGGCATGTTTCCAACAGCGGTCCTTCTGCAGCTTCCTCTCTCCACATGGACACAGGAGGCTGATTTTCCCAGCGTCCAAGCGCAGGTCCAGAGGAACCCCCGCCATGGGACCGATGGGGAAGCCGGGACCTGCCCATTCTGGGAGCCAAATCCCTACTCTGTGACCCCCAGGACTTGGAGCTCTGCTTTTCTCTCAGATCAGATCAGATCAGATCAGTCACTCAGTCGTGTCCGACTCTTTGCGACCCCATGAATCGGAGCAGGCCAGGCCTCCCTGTCCATCACCAACTCCCGGAGTTCACTGAGACTCACGTCCATCGAGTCAGTGATGCCATCCAGCCATCTCATCCTCTGTCATCCCCTTCTCCTCTTGCCCCCAATTCCTCCCAGCATCAGAGTCTTTTCCAATAAGTCAACTCTTTGAATGAGGTAGCCAAAGTACTGGAGTTTCAGCTTTAGCATCATTCCTTCCAAAGAAATCCCAGGGCTGATCTCCTTCAGAATGGACTGGTTGGATCTCCTTGCAGTCCAAGGGACTCTCAAGAGTCTTCTCCAACACCACAGTTCAAAAGCATCAATTCTTTGGCGCTCAGCCTTCTTCACAGTCCAACTTGCACATCCATACATGACCACAGGAAAAACCATAGCCTTGACTAGATGAACCTTTGTTGGCAAAGTAATGTCTCTGCTTTTGATATGCTATCCAGGTTGGTCATAACTTTCCTTCCAAGGAGAAAGCATCTTTTAATTTCATGGCTGCAGTCACCGTCTGTAGTGATTTTGGAGCCCCCCAAAATAAAGTCTGACACTGTTTCCACTGTTTCCCCATCTATTTCCCATGAAGTGATGGGACCGCATGCCATGATCTTTGTTTTCTGAATGTTGAGCTTAAAGCCAACTTTTTCACTCTCCATCACTTTTTTTTTTTCACTTTCATCAAAAGGCTTTTGAATTCCTCTTCACTTTCTGCCATAAGGGTGGTGTCATCTGCATATCTGAGGTTATTGATATTTCTCCTGGCAATCTTGATTCCAGCTTGTGTTTCTTCCAGTCCAGCGTTTCTCATGAGGTACTCTGCATATAAGTTAAATAAACAGGGTGACAATATACAGCCTTGACAAACTCCTTTTCCTATTTGGAACCAGTCTGTTGTTCCATGTCCAGTTCTAACTGTTGCTTCCTGACCTGCATACAAATTTCTCAAGAGGCAGATCAGGTGGTCTGGTAGTCCCATCTCTTGAAGAATTTTCCACAGTTGATTGTGATCCACACAGTCAAAGGCTTTGGCATAGTCAATAAAGCAGAAATAGATGTTTTTCTGGAACTCTTTTGCTTTTTCGATGATCCAGCGGATGTTGGCAATTTGATCTCTGGTTCCTCTGCCTTTTCTAAAACCAGCTTGAACATCAGGAAGTTCACGGTTCACGTATTGCTGAAGCCTGGCTTGGAGAATTTTGAGCATTACTTTACAAGCATGTGAGATGAGTGCAATTGTGCGGTAGTTTGAGCATTCTTTGGCATTGCCTTTCTTTGGGATTGAAATGCTCCGGGAAAGGATGGGCCCTCTCTCCCCTAGTTTGTCTCCTTCCACTGAAGAAATTTGCTCCAAAGATGTAAACAATGTGAAGGAAAGAATACGGAGAGCAGGCCACACGAATAACCTTGTTTATAGGTTTCTGAGCACAGTTTCCAACTAATGATATATATATATATATATATATATATATATATATATATATTTATCTATAGGATAGATCATGAAATACATCACCCGACAGGCCTTTTCCTAAAGATCAGCAAGTTCTGTCTTCTCATTGAAAACACGTGGAAAATCCAATTCAAAGTGGATTACAGAGCCGGCAGATCATCCAGCTCTCCCGGCCTCTGTTGTGCCTTCCTTATCCCTCCTCTGTAGCTGCTCACTTTGATTAACTATGGGCTTCCCTAGTGGCTCAGACAGTAAAGAATCCACCTGCAATGCAGGAGACCCAGGTTCGACCCCTGGGTTGGGAAGATCTCCTGGAGAAGGGAATGACTACCTGCTCCAGTGTTCTCGCCTGGAGAACGCCACTGCCAGAGGAACCTGGTGAACTACAGCCCACAGAGTCGCAAAGAGTCAGATTAAACTATACTTGCAGTGGGCTGAAAAGTGAGTTCTAAAATTGTCTCATAAGTGGTATTATTTTTGTTTCACGTCTACTTCATCCTTGTAGAATTATTTTGTACTTAATTGCATATATTGGTTAAAAGCAATGTACTGAACATTACTGCTATAATTTTGCACATAAAGTGCACATCCTAGAATAATTTGATCCTAGAATAAAATGTACCGAGTTTAATCCCATGATACTTTTCGGAAATGAATCTTTTTCAAAAGGGTGAAGACATGTAAGTTATCTCACGGTCTTCTCTTCCCATGTACAGTTAGTACAGCAAGAGAGCCCTGTCGCAGAGGTTTTTCATCGTTCGTATAAAGGGAGTGAAAATGGGATTTAATTTCATCTTCCTACACTGTCTCAAAGCCTAGAGTTGAGATTAATCTGAAGGCTGGCTAATCGCCCACCGGGTCCCTGGGCCACTCACAGTAGCCGCTAAAACACTACACACGTGTGTCTCCATGGCACCCCAGCGCAGAATCCCTGCCTGGGAAATCCCATGGGCAGAGGAGCCTGGTAGACTATAGCCCAGGGGCTTGCAGAGTTGGATACGACTGAGCGACTGAACAACAATGCATCTCCACACATTGGGGATTACTGACAACTCATTTCCAGCTATTTTTTCCTAAACATGAAATTGGCTGCTCAGCTAATTGCAGCATTAGAGAAAAAAAAAAAAAAAAACCTTGATTATTACATTTACGCCCCAGATGTTCATCACCATTCTTCTGCTTCTGATTACTTCACTAGATCTGCTACTCACTTTACAAAATTGTAACTTATTTCTTTGTTTTTTTGATAACCATCTTTCATCCAATTCTTTGCTGTCAAGTTCTAAGCTTCTTCTACTTCCAACTTCATTTCCAGGAGGAGTCTTATTGCCTATATAAAGGGAAAACGTACAGTACAATGTATTTTCCGCTTCTTTGTGTGTATTTACTTAACAGCGGAATAATAGTGTTTTGTGTACCCCAGCCAGTATGCAGGAACACCAATGGTACTCATAGTAACTGATATCTAATTACTACTGCTTCCGTCGCAATTGGCACGTGTGAGCACTTGCTCTCTGCCAGGTGCTTCTCCAAGCCAAGGCCTGAGACGAGCGTGGTCAGCTGCACCCATCCTTCTCTCTTGTCCTGGATGCTGACCCTGGAATACCCAAGGGCGCTTGTTGGCTCTGTTGTGTGCCACTCCCTTCAGAAAAGATGAACTCTCATTTTTCTGTCCTTTATTTCCAAAGGCAAAACTTAACTTGGACATGCGGTTTTATATGGATGATCTCTTTTACTGCTTGGTCACATAGTGGATAAGAAGACCATGTGGTTTTCGTCTTTCCTGGACTCAGAGTTTACCTAAAGCAGTTATTTCAACCTTGTCACTGTTTCCTTCCATCCTCCTCTATCTTATTCCCTTTCTGCATCCCTCCCCAAACGAATCCCTCCCCATCCTCTTCAAATGAACATTATTCATTTCTAATAACCCACTTTACAGATGAGAAAACTGAAGTCTGAGCAAGCTCTTGGGATTTCCCAGGTCACATGGCTGTTCAGTGGCTTGGACCAGATTTGCTGATTTCCTCCCCCTCTGCTTTTTCCATCATGTCAGCTACTAGGTTTTAATAAATATTTGTTGACAGCGCATGAAGTATGTGTGCTAAGCATTTCACGGGCGCACCCATAAGAATAAAGGAGTGAGACCCTGCCTCCTAGAGCGAGGGCGGCTGCTGGCTGAAACTTACTCTCCCACGCCCCACTTGATGTTTCACAGGTGTCATCTTAGTCTTCTAACGGAAGCATGATCACTCTCGTTTCAAAGGTGAGACCACTGAGTTCATACCAATTTACCGACTAGTCCCAGGCCCCACGGCTGGTAAGTGGCCGGGAAGCCCCAGTTTGAGGCATGGGTTTCGGTTAACACAGCTCGAGCTGGCTCTGGGGCCTCCTCCTGGTCTGCCCCCTGAAGAGTTTACACTCACGCTGATGGAGAGGATGGACATGCAAGAAGGCAGTATGAAATGACAGCACCTTTCCTACGATTGATAGGAAACGTAAACGCTACAGAGGTTCACATGCATGAAATAAATCAGGTGCGGACCTTGGGAAATGAAGATGACTGCGCTGATGTTTAGTTAAGGATCACCTCTCACTTAACTTTCTGTATCTTTTAAATGTTTCTAAAATCTGAAGACCTGGTGACCACTGACAGAATGAGTTGTAGACAACCTTTAAAAAGGCATTAGCTAAAAAGACCATTCAGTGGATTTCTATTAAAAATAACCAGAGAAAGGATCAGTTACTGTTTTTCAGTTACTTCTTACTGTAGAAGGTAGTTTTAGCCACGTAAGATGATGTACTTCAAAACATTTATTTTATAATTTACATCTCAGTGTCATTTGAAAGTTCTATCAGCTGGTCATCTGTAGTATCTCTGCTGGGTCCATCACAACTTTGCCAAGACCCTTTACATCTCCCCTCAGTTTTTTAAAACTCATTTATTTTTAATTGAAGAAAAATTGCTTTACAGTATTGTGTTGGTTTCTGCCATACATCAACATGAATCATTCTGGGTATATGCATGTTCCCTCCCTCTTGAACCTCCCTGGCACCACCCACCCCATTCCCTTCAGTTTTGCTTAATATACAAGCATGACTTTAAATTTAAAATGTTGGGGAGGGAGGTGGGAGGAGGGTTCAGGATGGGGAACACATGTATACCTGTGGCAGATTCATTTTGATATATGGCAAACCAATACAATATTGTAAAGTTAAATAAAATAAAATTAAAAAAAATAAAAAATAAAATGTTCTACATAAAGTTAAGACACCAGGTCACAGTAGATACTTAAAACAGCAGATTAAAAGAGCAATCTCAGTTATTATAAATACAAAACACTTAGTGTTTTGATGCAAATAATTAAAACATATTGTTGTTGTTGTTCATTTGCTCAGTAATGCCCAACTCTTTTCGACCCCATGGACCGAAGCACTCCAGGCTTACCCGTCCTCCACCATCTCCCAGAGCTTGCTCAAACTCATGTCCATTGAGTCAGTGATGCCATCCAACCATCTCATCCTCTGTCATCCCCTTCTCCTCCTGCCCTCAGTCTTTCCCAGCATCAGGGTCTTTTCTAATGAGTCAGCTCTTTGAATCAGGTGGCCAAATTGTTGGAGCTTAAGTTTCAGTGTCAATGAATAATCAGGGTTAGTTTCCTTTAAGATTGACTGGTTTGATCACCTTAAAGTCCAAGGGACTCTCAAGAGTCTTCTCCAACACCACAGTTCAAAAGTATCAATTCTTCTGCCCTCAGCCTTCTTTATGGTCCAGCTCTCACATCCATACATGGCTACTCAAAAAACCATAGCTTTGGCTATAGTGACCTTTGTTGGCAAAGTAATGTCTCTGTTCTTTAATATGCTGTCTAAAATATATTACAATGTTTTAAATGAATATTATATCTGCTGTCAATACAATGAATATATAGAAGACACAGAAATATCCCTTTCAAAGGAAACTGAAATGTAAATTATAAGATAAATCTTTTAAAGCACACCCGGTCAGGTGGTTGGAACAACCTTCTACAGTAAGAAGTAACTGGATGCCTAGTAAATGATCCTCTCTCTTGTTATTTTTAATGGAAATCCACTGAATGGTCTTTAAACATAATGCTTTTTAAAAGGTTCATTGCAACTTATCCTGTGAATGGTCACCAGATCTTTAGATTTCAGAAACATTAAAAAAAAATGATGGTTTAAGAGTAAGGAAGACAAAAAGGGGGAAATTACTAATTTTGTAGACCTATTCTGTAATTATGTCTTACAGTTATACAAGGGATCATTACAAATTAAGTGAATGAGAACACAAAAACATAATGATTACAAATCAAATAGCCATGGTTCTTATAGAAATTTAGCTACAGTGTTTTCCTATGTCACACAGAGGCTACCACCTTTGCCTCAACGAACTTACTCCATTGTCCTTGGGCTATTGTCTCCACAATAATAGCAGGTGAAATATAGGGCCATGTGTGCATAGAAGCACTGAGTAGTAGTCCTTGAAGATTATGACGACTGGACTCAGGAGAAAGGTGTTTATTTCTGACTGCTTTTGCACATCCAGTATATGGTAGGACATATGCCAGTACTTACTTGAAATAAAACTTTTAGCCTAGAAAGAGCTAGCTTATATTGACTCAGAAAGATTCATTCTTGCATATGATTATATTATTTAGTTACACATGGCTTATAAGGTCTTGTTGTTGTCGCTCAGTTGCTAAGTCCTGTCCAACTCTTTGCCACCCTGTGGACTGCAGCTCCAGGCTTCCCTGTCCTTCACCATCTCCCAGAGCTTGCTCAAATTCGTGTCCATGGAGTCGGTAATACCATCCAACCATCTCATCCTCTGTCACCCCCTTCTCCTTCTGAGCTCAATCTTTTCCAGCATCAAGGGTCAAATCAGTTGGCTCTTCACATCAGGTGGCCAAAGTACTGGAGCTTCAGCTACAGCATCCGTCCTTCCAATGAATATCCAAGGTTGATTTCCTTTAGAATTGACTAGTCTGCTCTCCTTGCTGTCCAAGAGACTCTCAGAAGTCTTCTCTAACACAACAATTATAAGGCCTTAGCAAGAATTTTATTTTAAAGTTTGATTTATCTTGTCCCCATTCAATTTGGCATGGAGACCATGGTTGAGTGCCTGGCTGAAAAGCTCTGTATAAAGTTTAGACAATGAACTGGAAACCCTAGCAGACAGTCTGAAGGCTTTTGCAAATTAAGATCAAATCACCATGCAATTGTTTTGTTCTGCAAGCTAGCTGAATTTAAAAAAATATTACACCCATACTTTTATTGTTTATTGGTCATGTGGCAAACGCTTCCTGCCGGCAACTTGTCCAGGCTGGATTTTTTTCACAGCCCAGCAGATGAAGCCCCCAGACCCGCCGCTCTGCGGTGATCCTGCCAAGGGACTTCAGAGATTTAAATACAAATGCAGAGAGCGACAAACAAGTGGAAATAAATGTGCTTAGTAGTTTGCCAGTGCACTCAGAATCATTCCATTTACTGCAAACTTTAGAGACATATGAACATCCTGTGTGGTGCAGAGCTCTATTTATACAGCCGTTAAAAGATTATAGAACATGCAGTCTTGACTTTAAAAAAAGATGCTTACTACTTGAGTCTTTCAAACTTTTCATTGTTTTATAATTGAATTTTCTGGCTCACAAATAACACACTCCGCTTATAATTTATACTTTTAGCTAAAGTGAAAAGAGCCGCTTTCTTACATTTCTACATGACAACAGGGACTCGATTTCGCGGTTATCATTTCACTCTGACACTTGAACTTTTCCCCCTCAGGTTCCCTAAAACATTGGATCAGACAACACTCAAGAAACTTACATACGATTAGATAAAGTGTTAAAAAGAAAAACCAAGAATTATATATTTATTTTAAAATATTTTATTGCAATATAATAATATACCATAAAATTCATCCTTTAATAAAAGCACATAGTTTGACTGTAGAATAGTCACAAAGCTGCACAACCCCCAGCTGAACATTTCCTAATCCCCAAGGGAAACCCCATCCCCATTAGAGGTCACCCCCATTCCTTCCATCCCCCAGCTCCTAGCAACCACTAGCTTCATTTCCGTCTCTGTGCATTTGCTTACTCTGTTTCGTATACACAGAATCTTACAACATGAGATCCTCTGTGACCGGCTTCCTTCACTTAGCATGTTTCCAAAATTCATCCATAGATGAATGATGCTTAGATGTTTTAGCATCTATTAGTACTTCATGCTTTTTATGGCTGAATGCTATTCTGTGGTAGAGATATGCCTTATTCTGATTTTCTGTCCATCAGCTGATGGACATTTGAGTTGTTTCCGCGCTGGGGTTATAACTATGTTACTCCTCAGTTCAGTTCAGTTCAGTTCAGTCGCTCAGTCGTGTCCGAGTCTTTGCGACCCCATGAAATGCAGCACGCCAGACCTCCCTGTCCATCACCAACTCCCGGAGTTTACTCCTGTGAACATTCAAATTCAAGTTTTCATGTGACTATATACTTCCAATTATCTTGGGTATATATTTAGTAGTGGAATTGCTGAGTCTTATGATATCTCTATGTTTCACTTTTTGAGGAGCTGGCAATTTCTTTTCCACCATGGCTGCACCATTTTAACATTCCCACTGAAAGGTACAGGGTTATAATTTCACATGTTTTTGTCAACACTTGATTTTTTTTTTTTTTTTTTTTATTTTAGCCATCCTAGTCGGTGCAATTCCATCACATGAGCTTGAGCAAGCTCCAGGAGGTGGTGCAGGACAGGGAAGCCTGCAGTCCTTCGTGTCGCAAAGAGCGGGACACGACTGAGCGACTGAACGAGGACAAAGTGGGTGGGAAGGTATCTCACTGTTACTCTGATTTGCATCTCCCTGCTCACTAATGATGTCAAGTGTGTTTGCATGGCTAGTTGACCATTTGTATATCTTCTTTGGACCGACTCAATGGACATGAATCTGAACAAACTCTAGGAGACAGAGGACAGAGGAGGCTGGCATGCTGCAGTCCATGGGGTCCCGGGGAGTCTGACAAGACTTAGCAACTGCACAGTGCAATGCATATCTTCTTTAGAGACACAGCTATTTAAATCCTTTCCTTCTTTTAAAATTGGATTGTGTTTTTATTGTTGAGTTGCAAAAGTTCTTTATCAACTAGATCCTTATCAGATATACTCTGCAAATTCATTCTCCCGTCCTGTGGGTTGGTCTTTTCACTTTATCAATAGTGTTCTTTGAGAAACAAGTTTTTCTTTTTGATGAAGTACAGTTTTTTTCTTTTGTTGAGTGTGCTTTAAGTTATCACATATAAGCAACAACTGCCTTTTAGGGCTTCCCTGGAGGCTCAGATGGTAAAGAATCTGCCTGCAATGTGGGAGACACAAATTAAATTCCTGGGTTGGGAAGATCCCCTGGAAAAGGGAATGACTAATCACTCCAGTATTCTTGTCTGGAGAATCCAATGGACAGAGGAGCCTGGCAGGCTACAGTCCATGGGATTGCAAAGAGTTGGACACAAATGAGCGACTTTCACTTTCTTCTAAGAGTTTCATAATTTTAACTTTTACATTTAGGTTTTTGATCTATTTTGAGTTAATTTTTCTATATGGTGTAAGGTGAAAGTTGCTCAGTCGTGCCCGACTCTTTGTAACCCCATGGACTGTAGTCCATGAATTTTTCCAGGCCAGAATACTGGAGTAGGTAGCCTTTCCCTTCCCTCCAGGGGAACTTCCCAATCCAGGGATTAAACCCAGGTCTTCCGTATTGCAGAACTTTAGACTGCAATGGACGCATTCTACTCTTTACCAGCTGAGCCACAAGGGAAGTCCAAGAATACTAGTATAGGTAGCTTATCCCTTCTCCAGCTGATCTTTCTGACCCAGGAACTGAACTGGCATCTCCTGAATTGCAGGTGGATTCTTTACTAACTGAGCTATCAAGGAAGCCCACATGGTGTAAGGTAGTGATTTCTTTTAAATGTCCTTCACTTAGCTCTCAAACTTTTCCATATCTATAGAAAGTGAAAGTGAAGCCGCCCAGTCGTGTCTGACTCTTTGCAACCCCGTGGACTGAAGTCTACCAGGCTCTTCCATCCATGGAATTTTCCAGGCAAGAGTACTGGAGTGGGTTGCCATTTCCTTCTCCAGGGGATCTTGCCAACAACTCAGGGATCGAACTCAGGTCTCCCACATCATAGGCAGACACTTTACCATCTGAGCCACCAGGCAAGTCCTAAAAAAGATTATACGAAGTCCTTCTATAGGGAAACAGAAAATTACCCAACATCACTGATCATATTAGATCACCTATATAAAGAATGCCTAAGCACTTTTGAAGCTCAATGTATCATATACATAGAGAGAGAAAGTTAACGCCAGAACAATGCTGGCCTTAGGGGTACTGACCTACTGCATAGTTGACAATTTGAGCGTAACTTATAATCAGTTCAGTTCAGTTGCTCAGTCATGTCCAATTCTCTGCAACCCCATGCACTGCAGCATGCCAGGCTTCCCTGTCCATCACCGACTTGCAGAGCTTGCTCACACTCATGTCCATTGAATCAGTGATGCCATCCAACCATCTCATCCTCTGTAGTTGCCCCTCCCAATATGCGGTTCCTCTGGATGCACGGTTCTGCATCCATAGATTCAACCAACTTCATATCACACAGTGATGCAAAAAATTTGTGGATACTGCAAAAAATTCACACATAAGCAGAACCACCCAGTTCAAACGTGTTATTCAAAGGGGTCAAATATATGTATATTTAATATGTATATATATGTATATTTTATACATATATTCCATTCATATATGTATATAATATATATGTATGTATATAAAGTATGATAATCTAGGGTTAGAAACCCAAAGAATACTAGGAAGAACAGATAGGAAATCAAGATTGGCCTTTAAATCATTTTTCCTCAGATATCAGTGAAGGGCAGTAAATGTCAGTGGTCTGCGCCACATCCCTTCAGTTGTGTCCGATCCTTTGGGACCCTGTGGACTGCAGGCTGCCAGGCTCCTCTGTCCATGGGATTCTTTATAACTCCACCCAAAGCAGCACACTGTGTGCGAACTCGAGCCAGCTCCTGCCGTCACAGTGACCGTCATCCACGTGACTGTTCCCACACTTTCCTCCCTTTGTCTAAAACAGCAAACAAAGCACAGCAAGCACGGAGCGTCACAAACTCAAACGTGTTACATGCCACGTGAGGACAGGACAGAGGCAACTGCAGCCCCGACGCATGCTTGGTGTTCTGGTCTGTGAGAAATATACAGGGAGCTGCATCTCTGCCTTCACTACACTTCACAAAGCACTACAGAAAGTTTTCCGCCTGGACTCTGTTTATGACCTATGTTCATTCTAGACTAGTGCAATCCAATGGAACTTCCTGAGGGGACGGCATATTCTGTACCTGTGCTATCCCATACAGGGCCATAACAACCTGTGGCTATTCGGTGTTTGAAGTTTGGCCAGGCTGGCTAAGGAGTTCAGTGCTTAACATTGTCTGTTGTAAGTGAGTCAAAATAACCACAGGTGGCTACCGTGCTGATGCCACACCTTTATCATCTAGGGGAAGCAGTGACAGATTTTATTTTCTTGGCTCCAAAATCACTGCAGAAGGTGACTGCCGCAAGGAAATTAAAAGACGCTTGCTCCTTGGAAGAAAAGCTATGACGAAACTAGACAGCATGTTAAAAAAAAAAAAAGACACATCACTTTGCTGATAAAAGTCCATCTAGTCAAAGCTATGGCTTTTCCAGCAGTCACGTAGGGATGTGAGAGGTGGACTATAAAGAAAGCTGAGTGCTGAAGAATAGATGCTTTCGAACTGCAGTACTGGAGAAGACGTTTGAGAGTCCCTTAGACTGCAAGGAGATCAAATGAGTCAATCCTATAGGAAATCATCCCTGAATATTCATTGGAAGGACTGATGCTGAAGCTCCAACACTTTGGCCACCTGACATGAAGAACCTACTCATTGGAAAAGACACTGATGCTGAGAAAAATTGAAGGCAAGAGGAGAAGGGGTTGACAGAGGATGAGATGGTTGGATGGCATCACTGACTCAGTGGACATGAATTTAAGCAAACTTCAGGAAGCAGTGGAGGACAGAGGAGGCTGGCATGCTACAGTCCACGGGGTTGCAAAGAGTCAGATATGACTTAGCAACCGAACAACAATTAAAATATATGAATTTTAGAATCGGTGAGACTGCCTGCTGAAACTGACCTATTTGAAAAAAGGTGGCGGGGGTGGGGGCACTGGGGGAAAGTTGAGATGTAGCTCCTGTGGCAATCTGTATTGGTTAATTTAAACAGTGATGTATATGTTGAGACTCACTTCCTCTCTCTCTGCCAAAGAAAAGAACATATGCAGACTTCTGGCTGAATGTATCTTAGACTCTGCCAAGTATGTAACTAAAATTAAGCAAAAGTTAATTGCTAATAGTTTTTCTTTTTTTACGTGCTGTGAAAATCCTGGAAAGCACATAATCAGAGCAATCACATTCATATGGAAACGTAAAACATGAGCAAGCTTGTCTGTGAGCAGAGGCACGGTGTAGAGCCTCGTATCTCAACAGAGAACACACAGCACTTTATGACACGGACCAGAGAAGAGAAGCCAGCCTCAGCGCTGCGTTAAAAACTATCTTGCTCACTTAATGCTTTCGTCTTCAAGAGTTTGTATGTATAACACAAATGTAATAAATTATTTATGCAACACGCTATCTTGGGAATTGGAAGGAACTCTATACACACAAATTCCTTGCAGATAAAAAGATCATCCTTAGTCTACTATATGATTTTTATTTTTTCTTTTAATGTAATTCCAGAAAATATCAACAGATACTGATATTTTCTAAAGAAACTCCCTTTTTTACTCAAAAAGGAATCCTGCAAAAGAGACACTGATGTATAGAACAGTCTTTTGGACTCTGTGGGAGAGGGAAAGGGTGGGATGATTTGGAGAATGGCATTGAAATACGTATAATATCATATATGAAACGAGTCGCCAGTCCAGGTTCGATGCACGATACTGGATGCTTGGGGCTGGTGAACTGGGACGACCTAGAGGGATGGTATGGGGAGGGAGAAGGGAGGAGGGTTCAGGATGGGGAACACATGTATACCTGTGGTGGATTCATTTCGATATTTGGCAAAACCAATACAATATTGTAAAGTTTAAAAATAAAATAAAAAAGGAGTCCTGGCTATTGAACTATTATGTTGTACATATAAAGCTATTATATGTCAATTATGTTAATTTTTTTAAGGGGAGTCTTGACAAGATCCTACTCTCCATATCTATTCCTGAATAACACACAGAGGAGCAAACATTGCAATAGAAATATTACCAAATGAAAACAAACAAAATCCATCTGTTAGCAGAGGCATGATTTTAAAAAAAGGTAGATCCTTTCTCCTGGGGCTAGAACAGGGTCCTGTGAGGGCCCACTGGCAGTGCTCAGGGACTTAGGAATTGTCCAACGGTGTGCTCCGCAGCGTAGAAAACAAACGTGCAGAAAGGTGTCCCGTGGCGAGTGCAAGTCTCCCCACCAATCCCCAGTCTGCACCTCCACCGCCGGGATGAAGAAACATTTCCCCTGCATCCTCCCAAAATGTTGTCTGTGCAGATATTCACACATAACAGGCAGTCTTTTATTTCAAGAAATCATGTAAGTTTCATGAGCCTGAAGACGAGCTCTGGATTTCCACCCTAGAAACAATGGAATCCCTTTGGACTCGCACTTCCCCTCCTGTTCACACAGTACTCGGCCCAGGCTCCTCTGACCATGTGACGTCATGACATCACCTACAGGAGAAAATGCAAAGTCCAGGAGCAGAGCACTGGGACCCTGCTGCCCCTTCCCCCGGCGCCCATTGCTGCTGCCAACCTGCCAGTCCTTGCTTCTCTCTAGAATTTCCTACCCAGACATCCTGCTGATGGTCACCATTCCGTGCTAGGACACCCACACTCTCTGCCCGAAGACCACGCTCCTGGGGAGACTCACCACAGTCAGTGGACTTTGATTGAGGTTCCCAGGGCAGGGCTCCTGTTTTGCTAGTATATTTATCTGTCCTGCCCAGTACAGTCTGTGGCTGAATGTGTTAGTTGCTGAGTTGTGTCCGACTCTTTGCAACCCTATGGACTGTAGCCTGCCAGGTTCCTGTGTCCATGGGATGCTCCAGGCAAGAACACAGGAGTGGGTTGCCGTGCCCTTCTCCAGGGAATCTTCTCAACGCAGTGACCAAACGTGGGTCTCCCATGTTGCAGGCAGATTCTTTACCATCTGTGTCACCAGGGAAGCACCAAATATCTGTATTGATTAAACAAAAAGGAGACCCAGAGAGTCCATAGTGGTCACTGTGGAGTATGAGTATCAACACCCACGGAAGCTGAACTGATTTCATTCTGTTGTGGCTGCAGAGCCCCAGGAACCAGGTATGGCTGGGTTGCATCGCATCACAGGACAGGACCGCTAAACCTCGCGTGACGCCTCTCCCAGCCCCCAGCCCCATTTCCCTGTTAGCCCCACAGACTCGTCAGCGAATGCCTCTAGGTTTATCCGCACAGCCCTGATTCCACAGGTCCAACAAGTAGGTTCTCATACATGTGAAGCGACCTGCAGGAGACTTCCATTTACTCCAATGAAATAAACAAGGAATAAAACTTCCTCCCTCAAAGCTTATGTTCCTCAACAATGCTCCATATAAAACAAATAATGCACTTGTGACGATGACAAGTCATGTAACTTTAAGATCCTGATTTCACTGCTATCAAATTTCCAGTTTTTTTTTTTTTTTTTTTGAAGACGGGAACAAAAGAACTTGGAAGCCCTGCTTATCTCTCCTACCTCATTAGGCTCTAGCTTGTGAGCTGGTGGCCATTCTGGGAAGTTTGTGGACTGTGCAACCTCTGCCTGCACTAGAACAGCACGAAGGCTCTAACCACGGCCACAGGTGGTCGATTCCAGTGCCCGCAGGGCTGTGTCCACGTAACCGGCAGTGGGCCTGGGCTCCTAACTGGTGGGATCAGAGCCGAAGTCTTGTAGCGCTGCTGGGTTTGCCTTCAGAAGTTCCCTTGATCCTTCTCCTAAAGCTGAACCTTCACACCGGTGTATGTATTTAGCTGTGTTTGAAAATACCTCTTTAAAACATCTACCTTAAATATTCATATTTCTGTGAAACTGGAATGATGTTTAACTCTGATAATATCTTTTAAAATAATACAAACTGCTTTTAGTCCCATTGGCAAGAATAAAGAATAAAGCACTGAGCATTTTGAAAAAAGTCTGAAGAGGAAACTGCTATCTTATAGGGATTTTTTTTTCGTGTTTAAATAGGATGCACTTTAGTTATTGTGCAACGTAATTAGGCTAAATACGCTTTCAATGTTCTTCAACATTTTCATATCCATCTTCTGCCTACAGTAAAGCCCTAACAAAGAGGAAGAAGAAACCCAACCCTTTAACCTTTAACTCCTCTTTCAAAACCCTGCTGCTTCCCTGGTGTCTGTTTTAACATCGCATCACGTCCGGCCTTGGAGCCCCTCCTCTGCTGGTTTCCACTCGCTCCTTCTAAAACCCTGGTCCTTCCCGTGGTGGGGGGCCCGCTTTTCCGAGGAGCAGTAGGACCTCCCGGGGCGGTTCTCCTTCATCAGGGGGCTCCTCACCTCATCTAAATATGGTCGGCTGGGTGACCTCTAGGGTCCCTTTCTAACTTTATGATCTAACAATTATGACCATTTTTTGTTGTGTATTTTAATTAGCACTTTACTTTCCAAACGAATCAAGCTGGGAAAACAAACGGGGGTGGGGGAGGGGAGGACGCAAGGGCTCTGACTCCTTTTTCATTTAATAATTGAAGAAAGATGGTGCTGGTTGATTTTGATGGGGAACAAAGACTTGGACAGAGTGAAAAGTCTGAAAGACTATTCAAAGAAAAACAACATTTTGTAAAGCAATTATCCTTCAATTAAAAATTTTTAAAAATATTAAAATTATATATATATATATAAAAGAAGCAACAGCTCGCCCTGTGACCTGGGCCGTGGCCCCCAGCCCAGCAAAGCACACACATTCCTGGACTAGCCTGTGCACCAACCATCATTTTCATGGAAATAAGTTAAGTGAGTTCTTCATCCTTAGAAAACGGATCTTTCAGCAAAAGTCATCTCTGTCATTTTTCCCTGGGCCAAATCATTTTTTTAACAGGCAAAATGATCTGTGAAAGCACGTATCTCTCTGAATTTTCATGTTTTATTACTTCAGATTCAAATTAATGAGCTTTTACTTATATCTAAAACAGCACAAATCATTATATTAAAATATGCACATGCGTAACTGGTCTCTTCCATCATTGGCAGAAGAAATAATCATTTTTTCTTCTTGAAAATATTTCTTTTTTTTTAATTTGAGAAATGAATGTTGATGCTCTGGGTCCTCTCAGAAGTTTCCACATCTGAAGGAATGTTCTGCAGAAAGTCTGCCCCATGTTGCTATGAGAGGCAGCCTTTGAAAAGCTGGCCTTATCATTTGTGATGACAACTTGTTCCCTATTGCTTCATCACTTTTTTCATATACTCAAATAAAAGCATTAACTAAAAAAAACAGAAAGCATTTCTCATTTTAAAATATTTCTTTTTTCTTCCCACAAAGAAAAATTCAGATCTTCAACTTTAGTTATTTTGACCAGGACACACCCAAGAACCAAAAATAAGAAAGAGGCCTGTGACACAAATTTATGCTCTTAATGAGTGCCCCACAGATAGAAGGCTAGTCTGGGTTTATTAATTTATGGTTAAACTTTCCAAGTTGTTAAGAATGGTTTATTAAGAATCAGGAAGGAGAGGGTTTCCAGAGTCTTAACCAAGGATGAGAGCAAAAGTGTCTGTCAATGTGACACTAAGTCAATGGACAGAAATACAATAAAATCTAGATATAAGAGAAAAAAAAATCACGTGGGGCCATCAGTGCAACAGGGGAAACAGCCCTCAACCTTGGAGAATCTTAAATCATATGATTCAGCAAGCATATTCAACATGGTACAGGGCTTGTTTGTTTTCTGTTTGTATTTTTAAGGCTAAGATGTGTTTAAGACATTATTTCAGAAAGACTACCATCCAAAGAAGATCTGGCATTTCAATTGACTGGGAAAGTCACTTGTAACCAATCTCTTCAAAAACCTCCAATAAACGGAGACCTTTTAAATTTAACATTCTCTTCCTCTGAAAGTGGGATAGAAAGAAAAAGTGAAGTAAAAAGTCAATGTAAAGTGAAAGAACTTCTACAAGGTGAAGGTAGATGGATGTGACATGGGTGCGATTATCTTTAAATTTTGTGCTTTCTTTTCATCTTAATTTCACTCTAAAAATAATTATTAAATAGCAAGATTCTTAGGAAGAGATTTGCAACCATAGAAATTAGAATTATCTATCTTTAAGAGAATGTTGAGGGGAGAAAGCGAATTGTAGGGACATACAGAAATAAATATATGGTTTTTTGGTATATTTTAAAAACACACATAGATTGACTATGTATTATATCCTGTGAATATGCAACCGTTTAGTAGAATGGCCTGGAAAATCATACACCAAACTCCCTATAGTCATTGCTCTGGAGAGTATGGGAAAGAGCTGGCAGAAAGAACTTCCTGTCTTACTGATAATCCTTCCTTTACTTGAAAGAAAAAGCTACTTTTTCCTTCACTTGAAAGGAAAAGATTGTTACTTAAAAGCTAATGTGACAAAATGACAACTCACAATTCTGGATGGCTGGAATACAGCTCTATGCTTTATTACTTGCTTTAATTTTCTGTTTTTAATTTTTTTGTTTCTTTAATACTTCTCACTTTGGGCATGACCCATCGTGGCCATGATTCTGAGGACAGTGAGAGGCTAGGAACTTGACTTCTGGCTTCTCTCCATCTCATTATTTAGAAGAGAAAAATCAAGAAGACCACCAGCAGCCTGTGAAACAGTGTCAGGCTGAGTGACCTGCCCGTCTCTGGAAACAATCCACATTCCGCTAAATACAAATGTGAATGCTTCCAGCCGGCCAAGTGGAGATTTTTTTCTGGTTTATCTCAACAGTATTATCGAGAATATAGTTAGTGGGAAACAAAAGAGAAGCATTGAAAGCCATTTTCAGGACTGGCTCGTTGCTACAATAAGAATGGTAATCACTGGTGCGGAGCGGATACCAGGTAGAATTCCAACCCCTGCAGAAGAGCTGACGTCTTCCTAACGCGTGGAGTGGCCATAACAACCACTTGGGCAGCACAATGCCTTCCACCGTAACACTTCCTTAGCAACCATTTAACACCCTGACTTTGAAATCATCCATTATTTTGGCGACAGGAAGAATATTTGCTGTTCATGAACTTTCAAAGGTCATCAGCTGAAAACAAAACCGCTTCCTGTGATTCAGCCCCTCCCCATTCATGAAATGTACAAACCACTCTGCAGATGTAAAACCTAATTTGTTGAGGAAAAAATACTTTTTGCACCTTTAATGGGAAAATAAAATCTTATTTTGGGTACATTAGAAAAAAAAATCCTAATGTCAATGCCCACATTTTATTAACTGCTACTGATTAATAGAAAGAATAAAAATTATCAAAAATGAATCATTTTGTGGAAGCAGTTTTAAGCATTTTGGTTTATCCTTTAAAGTCAGTTATTAGAGTAAGACTTTAATAGGCTTATTAAAGCCTATTAAAAATTGCCAGGAGAACTATTAACAGCCTCAAATGTGCAGATAATACCACTCTAAAGGCAGAAAGTGAAGAGGAACTAAAGAGCCTCTTAACGAGGGTGAAAGAGGAGAGTGAAGAAGCTGATTTAAAACTCAACATTCAGAGAACTAAGATCACAGCATCTGGTCCCATCACTTCATGGCAAATAGAAGGGGAAAGATTGGAAACAGAGACTATTTTCTTGGGCTCCAAAATCACTGCAGACGGTGACTGCAGCCATGAAATTAAAAGACACTTGCTCCTTGGAAGGAAAGCTCTGACAAAACTAAACAGCAGAGACATCACTTTGCTGACAAAGGTCCCATCTAGTCAAAGCTATGGTTTTTCCTGTTGTCAAGTAGGAATGTGAGAGTTGGACCATAAAGAAGGTTGAGCACTAAAGAATTGATGATTTTGAACTGTGGTGTTGGAGAAGACTTTTGAGAGTCCCTTGTAAGCCAGGAGATCAAACAAGTCAGTCCTACAGGAAATCACCCCTGAATGTTCACTGGAAGAACCAGTGCTGAAGCTGAAGCTCCAATGATTTGGCCACCTGACATGAAAAGCCAACTCATTGGAAAAGACGCTGATGCTGGGAAAGATTGAGGGCAGGAGGAGAAGGGGGTGACAGGATGAGACGGTAGGATGGCATTACCAATTCAATTGACGTGAGTTTGAGCAAACTCCAGGAGGTAGTGGAGGACAGGGAAGCCTGGCGTGCTGCAGTCCTTAGGGTCACAAAGAGTTGGATGTGACTTAGAAACTGAACAACAAAGTAAGACTGTAAATGGAATTATTTTGTTAATTATCTTTTTGGGTTGTTCATTGCTACTATAGAAATGCAACTGATTTTTGTGTGTTGAATTTGTATTTTGGAACTTTGCTGAATTCATTTATTAGCTCTAACTTCATGTGTATAATCTCTAGCATTTTCTAGATAAAAGATCATGTTGTTTGTGAATACAGATAATTTCATTTCTTCCTTTCTAATTTGAATGCCTTTTTCTTGCAGAATATCTAATATGATATTGACTAGAAGTGGCAAAAGTGGGCTCTGTTCCTGATTCCAGGGGGAAAGCTTTAGTCTTTTGCTGCTGAATATGTTGCTAGCCATGAGTTTTTTGTATATGGACTTTTATCATAGTAAGTTTCCTTCTATTTCTACTTCATTAAGTGTTTTTATTATGAAAGGATATGGAAGTTTGTCAAATTCTTATATTGCATCAACCGAAATGATTTTTTTTCCCCTCATTCTATTAAGGTAACTTATCACATTGATTAATTTTTGTTGACCCGATTCTCAAATTCCAGGAATAAATTCTACTTGGTCATAGTGTAAAAAAATAAAGTAAGTAAGCCTGTAAAGCTCATACAGTTAGCAAAAATGCAAAATTAGTTGACTTTCAAATTTTAACTAATATTATTAAGACTTGAACTTAATTTTCAACAGGAAAGAAAAAGTGGCCAATGTTTATACTACTTCCAGAAAAGCATAGTTTCATATTGTTATCAAATTCACTTGAATAATGCATTTAATCAGCTTCTACATTGGCAATGTCTTCAAATAATTTTACCAGCTGGGTATGTCTGAGAAGAAATCAGAGAATTTTCCAATACTATTGAGGTGCTTTCATTTATTAACTATTTTCAAAATACCCTACTTGATGAGAAGAAAATACTCAAACTGTTTCTCAAAGCTTTATGGCTCATTTTACTTGCTCCGGCTAGAACCTCTAATATAGTATTGAATAGAAGTAGCTGTGAGATTCATACTAATTAGAATAAACTTATTTTTAGAATGATTCTTGTTAATTTTATAAACCAAGTAGTTTTTTTTTTTTACTAATTATGCATATGTGTAGCACATATTTAAATCTAAAGTATAAAAAGGCTAAAATGTAAGAAAATTTGAGGAGGTTTCTGCTTCCGTTTTCTCCTGGTGAATCACAGTGATGTCCAAATGTGTCCAACAAATTCAAAAGTTGGTACAGTTGTTGGCTGTTTTTGCTCATTTCTGTGAATTGAAACAACTGCAGTAAATACACAAGGTGAATGGTTCAGAAATAAAATACTTGCTTTCACTCTAACTCCTTACAAAACAGCAAGTTATTCTTTATGTACATATAGTAATTATTGGGAGAAGGCAATGGCAACCCAGTCCAGTACTCTTGCCTGGAAAATCCCATGGACGGAGGAGCCTGGTAGGCTGCGGTCCACGGGGTCACTAAGAGTTGGACACAACTGATCGTATTCACTTTCACTTTCATGCATTGGAGAAGGAAATGGCAACCCACTCCAGTGTTCTTGCCTGGAGAATCCCAGGGATGGGGGAGCCTGGTGGGCTGCTGTCTATGGGGTCGCACAGAGTCGGACACGACTGAAAGCGACTTAGCAGCAGCAGCAGCAGTCATTATTACCAGTCATTGCCCTTTGCAATGGCATTACTCACTTTAACTTCATGAGCTCTCTGGAGTTCCCAAAGCCTTTCCACGAACTGCCTTTTCTCCACGGTCTGCGGTTAACTACCCTCTTCCCTCCTCCAGCCTCCGTCTTCACCACTCCCTCTTCATCCCTTCCTCCCTCCCTCCTTTCCATCCACAAGGACCTTGTATTCTGCTCTGAAAGCATTGAGGAGGCCACGTGACTGATCCCTGAGAAAGTCACAGGCGAGTCATCAAAGTGGAGAGGTGGAGAGCAGGGCAGGGGTCCTTTTGTTTTAAGACTTGGGAACTGAGGTTCATGGAGGGTGAAAAGCTACCTGCGGGGAGCGAGCTCCGCCTCTGGCAAAGGTCATGAGGAAGGAGGCTTGGCATACGCAAAGGCGGGATCAAGCCTCAGGAGTCTCCCTGGAAATTCTCGAGCAATCTACCCCCAAAACCAGAGTCTGCCTACTTTCTGCTTTGTGCTTTCACCTACATCTCTGACTTTACGGGGGGCTGTCCCCCACTACCTCTCTGAAAAAAGTTAGCTTACAGCTCCAGTTAATAATTCCTGGGTGTGACAGTGTTTAACCTACAAACTCCTTTGGAAATCCTCTAGCCTGCCTGAATAGGTTTTTCCGGCCGCATGTGATTGTTCAGAGCCTCCCAACTGTGAGAGGCAGGAGATGTTCTAAACTGTCTAAACACAGATTCTTTTGAGTAGTTAAAAGACTGATTAGAAATTGTATTGGTGAAGGGATTTTCACTTGTTGGGCCAATGTTTGCTGCTAAGTTTCCATATCCCTTACCTGCTGTGTCCCTGGCAGTGTATTGATTAATATAACTGGTGTAAATAGTAGCTTTAATGTTTGTAACCTGGGACCCTTGAGTTAATTCTTTTTCTTGTTATAGCCCACCACACCTTTGCTCTGTAGGAATACAACTTTATCTAATGCTTTTGGAGGGTGGCTCCTGACCAATCACCTTTAGAGAAAAATAAGTTTTCTGAAGAAAAGGTCTTAAAATGTTAACAGGCCTCCGGGCCAGAAGATGATGCAAATCACCTAAGCTTTTGCATATGATAAGTTTGCAGGAAGAAAGCCTGGCTTGCTGCCTGACTCTACCCCTTCCCCCATTATCCTCTATGCATAACTTAAGGTATAAAAACTACTTTGGAAAATAAAGTGCGGGCCTTGTTCACCGAAACTTGGTCTCACCATGTCGTTCTTTCTCTTACCTTCTGGCTGAATTATTCAGCCTCTTTTCTCCACTGAATTTCCTCACTGAGCTATCCTCATTCTATTACTCTTTATATCCTTAATTAACATTTAATTAAGCAATTGTCTCCTGATCTTCGCCTACGCCGTCTCTCCTTCGAATACCCTGGATCAGCCGGGGCTGGTCCCCGGCAGCTACCCAAGGTTTAATCAAATCAGCACCAGGTCCTAAGTCTCCTGGATGTTTTTTCCAACTAAGACTTTTCTCTCCATGTTCAGATGTATGTAGCAAAAGGAACCATACGTACGTGTGGGTTTGATCCTCCCATTCTCTCCATTTTAAAAATAAGGAGCAGCAGGTGTGAAGCAGGGAGGCAGGGGAAGGAGAATCTGGGTCCTGCCCCCCTGGCGTCTTTGAAGCACACATTAGTGCCGGTGTCCTGCAGTTTCCTGAAGACCAGCGTTGGGTCCAGAGCCCGCTTCCCTCCACGGGCCTGACGCGTGGCGGTGGGTGGAGGATGGCGCGTTCGAGTGGCAGGAGAGCTGCTCTCCTGCCATGTGCGTGTCTCCTGCCATGTGCGTGTATGTATCCGTGGGGGCAGAGAGCGAGAACAGACAAAGACGGTGCGGTTTCCAGGGAGGCAGGGGACTGCCTTTCCTCCCGAGGAATGAGTTGATTGCTTTCTCTGTGTATTGTTGCAGTTTTCACGAATGACCCTTTTCTAAGGAATGGTTAAGACAGGACACTGGTCATTTAACCCATGAGAAGAGAGCCAGAGCCTCATCTTTGCCACCAACAGCACTCCGCCTCTAGGAAGGATAACGGATTATTCTGAATTATCTTAAGCAAGAAGATAAATCTGGTGAACTTTCTGTGAAAAGCAGGTGGGTGCTCTCCTGTTATGATCAAGTTCTAGCCTAGGGAAATGGCCGGCTGTGCAAAAGGACTTGAAAGATGGATTAAGACAGAGAAGGTTCATTCCCCCAGGGCATTTTCCTGTATTGTTGTTCAATGTTTAATGCTTCCAAAAGACTATCTGTATAAAGCACAGTGCTAAGTTATGAAGCTTGAGAATAAAGTGACCACTGTGAGTCAGTCATCAAACACGGAATGGGAACAGGCCTCCACCGGCACTTCAGCTCTGGCCTGCTCTCTCCCCTCCCCATTTCCACCTTCTCCCTAGAGGGCCCGTATTTCTCGTGTCTATTTTTTAGCTTTGCTTGGTTTGGGATTTCAGCAAACCGTGTCACCGTGTTTACAATATGCCAGCTTTCATTTAGCATTTTGTTTCTAAATTCACCCACTTGGTAGCATGTAGATGACATAGCCATTTTCACTTCTGCCTAATGTTCCATTTTGTGAATAAACAACTTTTGTTCCTCCTGTTGACGGATTTCTGGGTTGTCTCCAAAGCCACTGTGCACCTCCCTAGCAGATCTGAACCCACCTTCCACTGTCACGACGCAGGGTGGGTTCCATCCTGCGGGTTTCTTTCACCTCCCACCTTCCCACATGGACACAGCTCTGACTGGCCTAGAAAGGACCCTACCCTTCAATGCACTGCTGAAGCTGAAGCTCCAATACTTTGGCCACCTGATGTGAAGAGCTGACTCATTGGAAAAGACCCTGATGCTGGGAAAGATTGAAGGTGGGAGGAGAAGGGGACGACAGAGGATGAGATGGCTGGATGGCATCACCGACTCGATGGACATGACTTTGAGTGGCTCTGGGAGTTGGTGATGGACAGGGAGGCCTGGCGTGCTGCAGTCCATGGGGTCGCAGAGAGTTGGACATGACTGAGCGACTGAGCTGAACTCACGGGTGCCCATGCCCCGAAAGGCCCAGGCACAGTCACAGAGCATGTGTCATGCCCTGCTGGTCTCCTGAAGTATGCAGAACCTAACCAGGCCATTTCCCACCACCCTTACTCCAGGTAACCTGCCGTGTAGAATTCCGATCCTTGATTCTCACCCACTGCTTCTGTCCTCCTCATCACCTGTGACGTTCCCCACGATGTCCTGCCCTGCTCCCGCCTCCCTCCAGGATGAGGTCAGGGCCTTCCTCCCAGTGTTCCACTCCACCCTTGCTGACTTCTTTCTGGCCCTCAGCATCATTTCACTTACCCAGTAATGAGTCATCAAATGTTCTAACTTTGAATAAATGATTTTTAAGAACTCATATGACCTTCATCTTGACCTGCCAAGTCTACTGCATTGGAAGACCTTATAAGCACATGAGGAAACTTCAGCTCCAGCCTCCAGAACTCAGCACATTCTCAGTTCACCACAACCATCTCACCTGCTACTTGATACAATCTCAGCCCTACCAAATTTGCTCTTGTATTCAGTCAACAAACATGTATATATATACATGACTCATTGGTAAAGAATCTGCCTGCCAGTGCAGGAGATGCAGGTTCGAGCCACTGGAGAAGGAAAAGTATTCCAGTATTCTTGCCTGAAAAGTCCCATGGACTTAGAAGCCTGGTGGGCTATACTCCGTGGGGCATAGGGTTGGACACGACTGAACTACTGAGCACACATGCATATACATTAATATATAGTGATGTTGACGGAGAACTGAATAGGACAGGGTTCTTGCCCACAGGGGGCTCACAGGTAAGAACACAGACAGACAACTGTAAGCAGCCCTGGTGAGTTTGAAGGTAGAGAAACACTCTTTTAAAGGGCATGCCTGGCGGGGACATCTAGCTTCTTCAGGGCTGGAGGAGGAGGTGTTCAGTGACAATTTCCTGGAGGTGAGTGGGATCTGGCAGAGCAAAGCTGCTGCTGCTGCTGCTAAGTCGCTTCAGTCGTGTCCGACTGTGTGCAACCCCATAGATGGCAGCCCACCAGGCTCTGCCGTCCCTGGGATTCTCCAGGCAAGAACACTGGAGCGGGTTGCCATTGCAGAGCCAAGAGGAAGCATCTATTCCATCGAGAAGGTAAAACACGAGCAAAGGAAATCAGGGAAGCGTATCGTGGTGAATGTAGGGAACTTCAAATTATTCCAGAACTTCTCTACCACCTCCTCTGACACGGCTCCTTCCATAATCCTCTCCCTCCCATGTCTGTGCCTGTCTTCCTCTGGCTCATTCTTTTCCATCTACAAGCCTCGTCCAAGTCTCCCTTGTTCTAATGACCCTCGCTCAGCCCTGCCGTCAGCTCAGGGGCAGGTCCTCGACAGGTGCTCGCCAGCCTACCCACCACAGAACTGGGATCCAAGAGTGAGGCAGACTGCCCTGCTGCCTCTTCTCTTCCTGTCCTCCCATTGCTTGGAGCAAGACACGGTAGCGGGACCCAATCCAAAACTGCTCAGCACTCAAAAACCGGGAAAATCTCCACTTGCGTGGGAAAGACGATCAACCAAGGCCAAAGCAAAGATGACACAGGTGTTGCTATTCAGATACATCAAAACAGCTATTACACAGAAAGGATTTGGAGTTTTGCGTTTACCTGGTATGCGAGACTCTGTGCTACTTGGAATAAGTTCTCTTTCTGAGGACAGAGGCCTGGTTTTGCCTCAAGTCTGAATGTCTTATTGCCTTTTACATCCTCTGCTGCATGCTAAGTCACTTCTGTCATGACCAACTCCTTGTGACTCTATGGACTGTAGCCCTCTAGACTCCTCAGTCCACAGGATTCCAGGCAAGAATATTGGAGTGCGTTGCCATGCCCTCTCCATATATTCAATTTTTTCCCTTCTCAGATTATTCACATTTATATCTTTAAGTGGTACAGGTTTGAATCCAATTGTAAAGTGCCTTGAGTTTGTCTAAGGACAATGAAATTTAACAAATAATAAAAATAATAATTCCTAGTAATTTTTTTGCCTAAGCATTCAGCGTGAAAGTGCAATAAAATAGAATAGTCTTTAATATTCAGAAAGGCCAGTCATTTTCTTTCAAAATGTAATTGAAATTTTCATGCTTAATGAATCCCAGTATGAAAAGTAATTAATAGAGATGTTGAATCTAGTAAAGTGACAAAAATGTGTTTGTAACAATTATCTTTACACCAAAAAAATGAATATATCATAAGAGAAGAGTTAATAACCCCCTCATGTGATTAATTTGAACTGCTGTGTTTTCCAGATAATACATTAGAGCCTGTGTTACAGTGGGGGAAAAAAGAATCCCTATGAAAGTTATAAATGGAAAATGGTGAAGTAAAATAGCACAGTTCTGCAGGTGCCCAACAAATGCCATCCGACACTGGGTTCTCAGGAAGATGGAGAGCAAAGTGACAAGCTTGGAAAGCCAGGTCCCTGGTGTTTAACGAAGTCCACGCAAGAGGAAAGCATCATCTCTGAGAATTTATGAGACCATCTCTGTGCTCTCTGTAGTCACCAAATCTTCGTGATAAATAACCGCTGAGATTTTGTGCACAGGAGGCACAGCACCGAGCTTCACCTGCCTGCGCCGGCATCAGGGGCTGATTGGACCTTGACAGAGGTATCTGATGATCAACCCTCCTGCATATTTAATATAATGCCTGACACTGACTGTCTCTCTACTCAGCATCTGCTTGGTGTTTTAACTTCCTGTATCTGGTGTCTGACCATGCTGCTGCTGCTACTGCTGCTAAGTCACTTTAGTCATGTTCGACCCTGTGCGACCCCATAGACGGCAGCCCACCAGGCTCTGGTCCCTGGGATTCTCCAGGCAAGAACACTGGAGTGTGTTGCCATTTCCTTCTCCAAAGCATGAAACTGAAAAGTGAAAGTGAAGTTGCTCAGTCGTGTCCGATCTTAGCAACCCCATGGACTGCAGCCCACCAGGCTCCTCCATCCATGGAATTTTCCAGGCAAGAGTACTGGAGTGGGGTGCCGTTGCCTTCTCCAGTGTCTGACCATAGGCAGGTTCAACTCTGGTTGATGTCTTGCTGTTTCTTATCTGGTGCATTCAGCCCTAAGACTGGGTATCTGTGCAAAAGGAGCAAAAAAGAATTAAGAGAGATGCAAAGACAATAATAGCATTATCCTTTCAGGACTTTGTGTGTTGGAGAACATGAAATACACGAACACTAACCATCCTATTTTGGTGAGAGCCTGTAGTCAGCAGAATAAGGTCCCCCTCCTAAAAGATGCTCAAGTCCTAATTTCTGGAAACTGAGAATGTTATCTTATGTGCAAAAGGGTCTGTGAAGATGTAATTAACTTGCAGATCTTAAGATGGGGCTATCATCCTGGATTTATCAAGTGAGCCCACTTGATAAATCGCTGTTGCTATTTAGTTACTGAGTTGTGTCTGACTCTCTGTGACCCCATGGACTGTAGCCCTGCAGGGCTCTTCTATCCATGGGATTTCCAGCGAAGACTACTAGGGTCGGTTACCATTTCCTTCTGCAGGGGATCATCCCAACCCAGGAATCCATCCCACATCTCCTGCATTGGCAGGCAGATTCTTTGCCACTGAGCCACCAGGGAAGCTCTAATGTAATCACAGGGGACCTTAAAAGTGGGAGGCAAAAATAGAAGGAGAAGCAGAGAAAGATTTGACTGTAGAAGAGGAGGTGATATTACATGAGAAAGACTTGGACAGATGCTGCTGGCTTTGAAGATGGAGGAAGAGGCCACAAGCCAATGAATGTGGACAATTTGTAGAAACTGGAAAATTCAAGAAGGAAAAGGCTCCAAAAGAAATGCCTTCTACTAACACCTTGATTTACCCAATACAGCAGGACCTGTGCTGAACGTGTAATTCATAAAGCTGCAAGATAATGCTTTTATGTCATCTTAGTCCACTACGTCTTTGGTTATTTGTTACACTAGCCATAGAAAATAACACAATGCCCCAAATCAAGGGGAAAAAAAAAAAAGGCCATAGAAGGGAGAAATACTCAAAAATATGGAAACTTAGCTTCCTTAATTGGTAGTTAATTTGCTGTCTAAGCTAAGTATAATCCGAAAGTTGTAATTAAAGTATGTTCACCTTGAACTCTTAAATCAAAAGTTTCTTAATAATTCAAAATTTAATCACGAAGTTAGCATATAGCTCTGTAAAAGGACTAAGTCATGTGAATCACTGACAAGTTAATTGTCTTCTGGGATTTTCCTGTCAGCCTCTTCATGAATTTGATTTATTGCTTCAGAAAAATTATATTGCTAATTTAAGCCTGCCTTACAGGCCTTGCCACAGACACACCCCCTTACTTCAATGCACAGAAATGTATTTGATCATCCTAATTGAAAATCACTCTGTAACCTAGTCAGAGGGTCCGGAGCGGGGCCAAGGTGTGGGAAGTCCGATCAAGCCTGTTACAAACTGCCTAAAAATAGATTGAGCCCTATTGATCCCTAAGGCAGTTCAGACGTGTACAAGCGTCACACGCAAAGTTAAAGATCAATACGGTTTCATTGGTTTTCACTTGACCTTCAGAGATGAACACTGGACTCAATTACCCAACCCTCCCCTAACATTTCCTGTGGGACTTGGAACTCTGCTAACTCAATTCACCGTGTTTCCCCCTCGTCCACACACAACGCAGCATCCGTCATAAACTAACTCTGAAGCCGCGACGTTACTCAGGACAAGAACCACATCTTACTGCATGCCCAGTGACGCACATTCTGCTTCAGTGCATCGGCTCTACGGTGCCTCTCGACCTAGCTAATATCCATCATGTGGAGTAGGAAATCGTACAGCCAGATTTCAAAAGCCAAGTTCAATTTTTTAGGTGAATTATGCACAGTTTTAAAATGCCGCTGAATACAAAGAGAACAAAATGACCCAAACACAGATTTTAGTGTGCAGCTTTCATGCTGCTGCAGGTTTTTAACACTTACTTTGTCACACTCTGATGTTTCACATCCACTTTCTTGCTCATAAATTAACGAGTAAATAACTTGCCTACTCCATAAAATCATGCAATCCTTGAAGGCAGTGACCACTTTATGGCTACCTGGCAATCCGAAATAGTGTATTCCGTAGGCAAGGGCTTGGTGAGTAGCTGCTTTCCTAGAGATTAAAAAAAAAAAACCCTAGAGGAGAGCATCTTATCATGACCGTCCAGCTACACAGACCCCAGGGACTATTACAGAACATGTCGTGAGTTACTATTACAGTTGTAACTTTACTCATGGTTTTTAAAGTGCGTTCTATCAGTCCTACAAGGATATATTCTCTTTGAAGGTCAGGAACAGATGGTTTAGATTTTTATCCTCTACCCGAGCATGTAATGTGGCACAGTTTTACTCATTCATACCATTCCTACAGAAGGAATGAATAACATCAAGAAACAGCTGTGTGCACTAAAAAAGGGGTCATCTCTCCTACCAAGGGTTTTTAGGAGTGTGATAATTCTGTTTAAAGCCTGATTTCTAAAGCAGTGGTGGGCATTGATCATAGAAGAGAAGATTCTTCTCAGGAAGGAAGATTTCTTTCCCAGAAGCACAAGGAGAGCCCTGGGGCACAGTGAGACTGTTGGTTTAGAGAAATCTCACACTCAGAACTGGAGTATCATAGGCTCAGTGCTCTACAAATCTTGAGCTGAGTGTTGATGGGCCAGTTTAAAAACTCTGAAAAATAACACTCTTTAAGAACCAGGAGTGATGAAAGAGTCCATCTAATTCAACCACCTTCATTTTAGAGAAGAGGAAATCAGAACAGAAGAGTAAGTTCCAACTACTAGTTAACTTAAAAGCTGGGAGCAACCCAGGTTGATGGTGAGAAATGAATTAACTGGTGTCTGGAGAAATTGAGAGAAGGCAACGGAGGAGGGGAAATGTGTCTTTAATTCATGTGACTGGTAACAGCACACTTCAGAGTTGTGTAGGACTCACTTCTGTCTAGTCAAGGCTATGGTTTTTGCAGTAGTCATGTATGGATGTGAGAGTTGGACCATAAAGAAAGCTGAGCACTGAAGAATTGATGCTTTTGAACTGTGGCGTTGGAGAAGACTCTTGAGAGTCCCTTGGACTGCAAGGAGATCCAACCACTCCATCCTAAAGGAGATCAGTCCTGGGTATTCATTGGAAGGACTGATGCTGAAGCTGAAACTCCAATACTTTGGCCACCTGATGTGGAGAGTTGACTAACTGGAAAAGACCCTGATGCTGGGAGGGATTGGAGGCAGGAGGAGAAGGGGACGACAGAGGATGAGATGGCTGGATGGCATCACCGACTCAATGGACATGAGTTTGAGTGAACTCCAGGAGTTGGTGATGGACAGGGAGGCCTGGCATGCTGCGATTCATGGGGTCGCAGAGAGTGGGACATGACTGAGCAACTGAACTGAACTGAAGACTCACTTCCCTGGCCCTCGGGGCTGTTGATCAAATAACCCACCCCATGTCCACCTTCTCACCCTTTATCTTCTCCTTTCCACTTTTCCACATTAACGTCCTGCTGTGTGCTCACTGCAGTAGTTCCATCGACAAGCAAATCCTTTCTCATCTTTTTAGTTTTTAGGCCCCCTTTTTTTTTACAAAGGTAAGGAAATTAATACAGTTGAATAAAATTAAATAATTCCAACTTCAAGCTTCCAGTATGGTAGAATACTGAATAATACACAAGAGGTATTGTCACTACCTTTAACAGGAGCTAAATCCAAAAGTAGCAAGTGATGCCAAATCACTTACTTAAATGTGCTCTTGAAAGTGATACAAATGAACTTACTGACAAAACAGAAAGAGATTCACAGACTTAGAAAACGACGTTATGTTTGCTGGGGGGAAGAGATAGTTAGGGAGTTTGGGAAGGTCATATACTCACTGCCATATTTAAAACGGATAATCAACAATTGCCTACTGTATAGAACACGGAACTCTGCTCAATGTTATGTGCCAGCCTGGATGGGAGGGGAGTTTGGGGGATTATGGATACATGTGTATGTATGACTGAGTCCCTTTGCTGTTCTCCTGAAACTACCACAACATTGTTAATCAGCTATGTGTGTGTGCCTGCCAAGTTGCTTTAGTCATGTCCAATTCTTTGCAACCCTATGGACTGTAGCCGCCCAGGCTCCTCTGTCCATGGGGACAGGAGTGTGTTGCCTCGCCCTCCTCCAGGGGAGCTTCCCCACCTAGGGATTGAACCTGCATCTCCTGAGGCTCCTGAGTTGCAGATGGATTCTTTACTGCTGAGCTACTAGGAAAGCCCATTAACCAGCTATACTCCCAATACAAAATAAAAAGTTTAAAGCTTGGAAAAAACCTTAATGTGGACTTGAAAATCACCATCCACTTTACAACCTCATAATAAGTTCAAATGTCCCCAATAATTTTGCTTTTATTTGTTTTCCATGCAGACCAAGTTAGCTGCTCAGAGGGTGGGAAAGTGATGGACACTGGACTGGACAAGGTAGACTGAGTCTGTGAGGCGATAGCTGCAGACAGGATTCAGGTGGGAACTGTACGGCTGAGGTGGGGTCAAGACAAGGAAAGGTGACCATGGGGATAGAACTGCTTGAGTTCCATTTGAAGAAGATCAAACAAGGTCAGGAAGAGTTGGGGCTGGGACTTTTCAGTGCCAGGGAAGGTTCAATCCTGGTGGATTGGTACCTGTGGGAAGACCTGGAGAAAATATTGCTCGTGAACCTCAAAAAAGAATGTGGAGCCACAGGAACTCTCATTCATTGCTGATGGGAATCCAACATGGTAGAGCTATTTTATAGACAGTTTGACAGTTTCTTACAAAGTCAGACACAATCTTGGGGGACCTCCCTGGTGGTCCAGGGACTGAGGCTCTGCCTTCCCAATGAGGGGGCCCGGGTTCAATCCCTGGTTAGGGAACTAGATCCCACACACCGCGACAAAGTGTTCACACGAGGCAGTGAAGGATCCCTCAGGCTGCAGCTAAGACCTGGCGCAGCAAATGAATAAATGTTGAAAACGAAACAAAAGCGTAATCCCACCAGATGGTCCAGCAACCCAGGTCTTTATCGTTCACGAGCGGAGGGCCCCTCCCAGGGCTTCTGCCTGACCTTTGTGGTAGTTCATGCATCCGTCCAGCCATCCATCCATGCATCCATCTACGTCTTCTAACATTTGGGGCACTGTGATGTCATGCTTTTAAAGAGGCAAATAACTGCCCATAGCAGCCATCTGTCTGGATAATATTAATAGCAAAATACTCTAAGTTATTTTGTACTCTCTTACGTATAAAGTTGGTAGAAACTTATTGTTGCTTTGTATTATTTAAATGCATTTTGTTTTGGTAAATGAACTGAGTATAAAATATTTAGGCCGTTAACACTGTTTTCAGAAAGCTTTTTAATTTCAGCAAGTTTGGCCACGTGTTGCAGGCCGTTAACACAGCTGACTTTCCGCATCAGCATACTGCACACTTCTTTGTCCTGTTGTTGACTTGCAAGCCCTAGTCATGGCCGAGTACATGCACAGCAACAGAAGTAAATTAAAGATTCTGGCCAAGACTGGATTATGTGGAATCCAGTCTCTGGTTTTGGGTCATTATGTAAAAGGCCTGAAGAATTACCACCTTAGTGTGCCATCTGTTATAACTGAATGTTCTTTGTATATCTGTCTCTGGTGTAAAAGGTGGAGTAACATAATTACAATACATGATTAAATGCAGTAGTCCAGATTTTTTTTCATTTCCAATAAATACCTCTTATTTACGACCTCTAGAAAACGAAAGAAAGTTTTAAAGCTCTTCAGGGAAGGAAAAACAAAACGAAACTGAGGTCTGATGAAACTTCAGGTAGTTATTTTCAAAAAAAATTGAGTTGAAATGAGTTGAAAACTTATGTTCACACCAATACCTACATATAGATATTACCGCAGCTTTATTACTAATTGCTAAAACTTGGAACCAACCAAGATGTAAACTAGTACATTCAGTCCTAAAAAGAAATGAGCTATCAACCATAAAACAACATGGAGGAACTTCAAATGCATGTTACTAAGTGAGAGAAGCTGAAAGCGCTTCATGCCGTATCATTCCAACTATAAGACATTCTAGAAAAGGGAAAACTGGAGATGATGCAAAGATCATGGTCGCCAAGGGTTGGGATGCGGAAGGGGTGAGTACACGGGCCACAGAAGATTTTTAGGGCTCTTAATCTGTTCCCTGTGATATTATAATGGTAGATACATGACATTACCTGCCACTTGCATTTGGCAAAACCCACAGAATGTACCAAGAGCGATCCCTAGGATAAACTACAGACTTCAGTTAGTAATAATGTATCAATGTCGGTTCATCAATCCTAACACATGTGCTGCACTCACATAACATGTCAGTAATAAGGGAACTATTGCAGGAAGGGATGTGAAGGGAAGATGAAAAAGGAATATAAGGAACATTGTTCTTTCTGCTCAACTTTTCTGTAAGCCTATAATTACTCTAAAACACAAAATCTTGTCAGGGGCACTGACAAGAATAATCAATTTTAGGCTTGGACACTCATGGCTGATAGTTCAAAATATCACTGCCGTTTTTCTACAGTGGTTTAGTGACCGAGAACCATCATGCCACTCCACTCCACCCGTTCCCAGTCTTTGTTTCTCTGTCTTAATTGTAAGAAGGCACAGGCCTTATAAAAAGAAAAGGAATGATTCACTACGAAGAAGAAAAACCTCCATTTCACAGTTTCAAAAATCCCGTCATCAGAAATAAAGACGTGACTCAAGGTCTTTTGACAAGAGGCCAGCTTTCCCTCTGGCTTCAGCAGATCATGCCACCTGGCAGTGCTCTGCTCTGGCTGCGTGGCTCCCACAGCCTCCTCCTGACGGTTTACCAGTGAGGAGCCTGAGCCCCACGGCTGCCCAAGCAGCTGCAGATCACTGGTACCCAGCGGAAGCTGCTCTCAGCAGGCCGGCTGGGGGAGCTCCTCCTGGGTGGTCCCTGCCCATTCTGCCACATCAGGGGCACACACCCTGTTACCCATGATTGTAAGAAAGTGGGCAGCTACTTCTGAACTAGCCAGTGGCTCCACCAACTTGCAAAGAGGGTTAAGGATAGGTGTTTTGATACGCAGCTCAAAGGCTAGCATTTTGCGTTTTAACTTCTGTAGATAGCTCTCCAATGTTAAAAGGGAATAAATACCTGTTTGACAGATTTCCACACTGAAATACATCTAATGAAAAAGAAACATTCACAAAATAACAGTAATTTGAATTTATTGTGTTTATTATGGGTCAGGTATCGGAACTGACACCTTACTCACATCATCTCATTTTGCTTTCAAAAAGTAGTGTAAAATAGGTAGAATTTTTGTTTTATAGAGTCACAAAAATCTAAACCTGCCCAACAACTCACAGCTAGTAAGGGGCAGAGAGCTAGGATCCAAAAGCTGCCTCCACATCCTGGTGTCACGTCTCTAATGCAATTCCACTCTGCACACTCACACACCCATGCATTTACACTTGCACACACTCACACCCTCAACTCACTCTCACTTTCACACACTCGCATGCACATACACACTCATTCGTGCACACTCACACACTTGAAACTCACAGGAATGAATTCCTCATATAACAGAAAGACACCTTAACACTGGAACAATTAGATCCTCTGAGAACCCATCTCTGCCAGATATCATGGGTCTTTAAAGAGCATAAAGTGAAGTAAAGATTTGATCATGGAATTGCACAAATCGTCCAGAGTAAGTGAAACTTTCTGGAATGAGGAACTTAAAGTGCTGATGAAAGCGATCTCCAAAATTATTAATGAATAAACATGAATGTGCCTATTGTTTTTGAGCAGCACACAATCCTATAATAGAAAAGATTAAAATTATATAGATACTCTATCATAAAAGAAAACCTTATGCGACACGGGCTTATTTTAGAGCTCTGTCAAAACAGAACTGTCATTTCAATGTCAGAAAAGGAGTGAATTTTTCTGCATCTCTGTACCCCCACCCTCCCAGCTATTGTTCCTGTCATCCAGCGGCACCTGAACTGACTTTCCCGGGGGTGGTTCTGAACAGCCTGACGCAAGGCACCCCCTCTGGAGGGTGGCTGCCGACGCCTTCGTCTCTCTGATCGCTCCTCCTTACTTCCCTCTTGCTCTTTCTTCTGGAAATGCTCTAACGCCTCTCCTGTCCTTTGCACAGTACCCAGCCATCAAGTTGTCTGAATAAATGCATCTCCGGCAGTGATTTCACTGCTCATGACCCTCACTGGCCGCCATACTGTGGTGTCCGGTGTGGGCTGCGCTGGCCACTGGGGTCTTCATGGGACATCAGGGCTAAGAATGGACCAATGCCCTTGGCTGAGCTGAGCGGCTGTGTCTCTGACCTTCACCCCTCTCCTGCCCTGGAAACGTCCTTACTGACGGAGACCTGGGTGCACAAGTGAGGTCAAAAGGAATATTGACTTGTGGTCCTCCACCTCCACACTCACTCAGATTGTCCTTTGGATGAACCCGACAGCTACATTATGCATTGGAGCTTGGAGGGATTGATGTTCCTTAGCCTTTATTTTCTCAATATTCATCTGAAACCTCAGTTTTTAAAAAAGTTGCTGAATTCAACACAGTCAAAAGAAAACCCTTGCCCAGGAGGATTCTACAACTAGATTGCATTTCAACACCTCTCAACTCATCCAAAAATTGGAGAAGAGATTTCTTCAGTCTCATTAGCCATCTGCTTACCCATCTGGGCCAAAGGGGCACCTCCCCACAATGGTAGGACCAAGTCATAGGGTGTCCCGTAGTCCTGCTCAGGCTGTGTAATGCCCGAGTGATAGATATAGATCCGTATGATTACATGGAGGAGTCATGTACAGATGTGAGAGTTGGACCATAAAGAAGGCTGCATGCCAAAGAATTGACGCTTGTGAACTATAGTGTTGGAGAAGACTCTTGAGAGTCCCTTGGACTGCAAGCAGATCAAACCAGTCCATCCTAAAGGAAATCAGTCGTGAATATTCATTGAAAAGACTGATGCTGAAGTGGAAGCTCTAATAGTTTGGCCACCTGATTGGAAGAACTGACTCCCTGGAAAAGACCCTGATGCTGGGAAAGATTGAGGGCAGGAGGAGAAGGGGACGACAGAGGATGAGATGGTTGGATGGCATCACCAACTCAATGAACATGAGTTCAAGCAAACTCCAGGAGATGGTGAAAGACTGGGAGGCCTGGCGTGCTGCAGTCCATGGGGTAGCAAAGAGTCAGCCATGACTGAGCCATTGAATAACAACAATGATTATGCATGAAAAGTGAGTGAGTTTGCAAAAGTGAAGTGAAACTTGCTCAGTTGTGTCCGCCTCTTTGTGACTCCGTGGACTATACAGTTCGTGGAATTCTCCAGGCCAGAATACTGAAGTGGGCAGCCTTTCCCTTCTCCAGGGGATCTTCCCAACCCAGGGATCAAGCCCAGGTCTCCCACATTGCAGGCAGATTCTTACCAGCTGAGCCACAAGGGAAGCCCAAGAATACTGGAGTGGGTAGCCTATCCCTTCTCCAGCAGATCTTCCCAATCCAGGAATTAAACCGGGGTCTCCTGCACTGCAGGCAGATTCTTCTCCCTTTCACATAAATTTCACAAATAATAGAATTTATTCTCTAATATCTAGAATCAGATCTTCCCAATTATTCCTCAGTGTCTTCTATAACAACTTTCATTTTTGTTATTCCAAACCAACCTCCAATCAAGGTTCAGGCATTGCCTTTTGGTTGTTATGTGCCTTGAGTTGCTTTCATCAAAATCTTCACGCCCTGGTTCCCTGTCTTCCCACCATTTTCACAACAATGAAGCTGTGAAGAAACCAAGCCAATTCTTTGGTAGAATATTCCACTTTCTGTATTTACTGTTTCCTTATTGTTTCCAAGGGCTTCCCTGGTGGCTCAGAGGTTAAAGTGTCTGCCTCTTCCCGCTTCTTCTATAACTTCTATTTCCTGATTATTAGAAGTTAGATTTAGATGAGGTAACCATATAATTTTTTGTCCAAACTGGAATATTTATGAGAGTAAAAAGGGCCCTTGTTCATAACTACACCTGCATACCAAGCAGGAACTAGGAAATAGGTGCAAACAGGTGAGTGATCACCTTGGTCTGCAGGCTTGATGGAGTTTGGGTGAATGATTCAGGCGAGGACACCTCCTGGGTGCTTCTGTCTACTTTACATTGTCACCATGCTCAGTCTCATGATTCAGTTAAGTAGTGATCATGGGATCCCCACTGTATGGGTTTGGTTTTACAATTTGCAATTAATAAGTCACTATTCATCAGCAGCTTTCATTGAACTGTTTTGAACCCATGGATGATTCTTATCAAATTTGTTATTTCTTTGGGAGTTGAAAAATGATTGTTTCCTAAACCTATCATTTGTCCTACACTTATCAGAGCTTGCATTTTTCATAATGGAGAGCTTTTCCTCATTATCCAGGGTAAACTACAGTCCGTCCTAGAAAGACAGGATAAATTCCTTCCCTTTACTTTACAACGTTCAGAATGAGGACCTAGGGGAGTCACTGCCACAGAAGGAGTAGTATCTTTTCTCCCTTTCTTTAATCATTACTATTGCTTGAAGATACTTTATTTATTCAATATTTTACAATCACTTATAGTAATTATTCTTTTTTATGGTAAGCACATTATTAACATGATCATAAGTTTAGGAGAACTACAGTCTGAAGATTTAGCAAGTGACCAAAGCATAGTAGTCATTTTAAAAATGAAAATATGTATATTTGGAAGATATTTTAAATCTTTGATCTTGAAACAATGAAAGACAAGCACAACATTTACACACCAAACACTTCTTGTTTCAAGCAGGGCAGAGCCATGTGCTCGTTCATTACCGTTTTCCTGCGCTTTGCCTTCTCTAACTTGTGCGATAGTGTGTAAGCCGAAAATACAACGAGGCAGGTGAAAGTGTCAGTAAATTCAGGTCACATTCTATTATTGAGGAAAGCCTGAAGTTAAAGTGTTTTGGATTTAGTAATTTTGGCTTTTGCTTCCATCCTGTTGAAGAAATAGTTCTTGAAGCGGTGGGGGAGGCATCACGCTGCTCCTTCGTACATACTAGAATGCACGTAATTTTAAAATGTCCATGCTTAGCTGGAAAACCAGGTAACTTTGAAGTTTAAGATTTTGTTAACATTGTATTTCTCAAAAATATCACCTTCGTGACCAATTACACACACTCAGTAAAGTTGCTGGTTGTGTTCTGCCTATCTGTTAATGAAAAGTGAATATGGTAGATTTTGTGAAATCAGGTCCTTGTAACAGAAAAATCAGGATAAAAATGATAACAGAGGAATTATGGGGAGACAAGGTGCAAGGTGAGGAGAGCCTTTGGATGTTTGACGTTTGACCCCGCGGGTCCCAGAGTTGTCGTTCTGTCCCGCATGTGTCAGAACTTGGCCATTTTGGTTACTTTCAGACCTCACAAAAAGACAGGCTCCACTCGTGCGCTGCAAAGCCCACACCACTGTCCAAGTTTGAAACAGCGGTCATTTCTTTAAGTGGTGGCTCAGAGGGGACCTGCGGTTGGGAAAGAAAGAAGAGCCTGGGATCCACACCAAATGTGAAGCTGCTTCATCATTCATGCAAAAAGCTGAAACTCTTCACATGGAAATAAAATATTTTAATGATATTAATCATCAAAGTTAAATTTAAACCAGTAGCATTTAAGAGGTGCTTAATTAAATTCAGTGAGGACATGATTATTAATGATAAAAATTAGTGACAACAGACTCCATGGGAACATTAATGGCTCCAATTTAAATTTTGGCCACAAAAACAAAGACTCTAAAGCTGGAATTCCCTTGGCAGCCTGCAAAGCCTGTCTCTGATTTAGAGCTCATTCCTAGTTTCTGTACGGGCTGCCCTGGAGGCTCAAGATGGTGAAGAGTCTGCCTACAATGCAGGAGACACGGGTTCGACACCCAGGTGGTGAAGATCCCCTGGAGGAGGGAATGGCTACCCATTCCAGTATCTTGCTCGGAGAATCCCATGGACAGGATCCCATGGACAGGCTGGTGGGCTACAGTCCATGGGGTCACAAAGAGTTGGACACAACCCAGTGACTATCACTCTCTAGCTTCGGCAGTGAATGAAAATCTGTGAGAGAAAAGCTGCCGTGAACAGGAAACCAGAGAAAGAGGGCAAATCCCTGCTCCCGCCTAAGCTGCCCCGCCTTCTGCCAGCTGCCAGGTCTTTGAGTTTGTTTTGGTGGCTGGTTTAAAATCTTACAAAACTAAGGACTACCTGGGTAGAATTTCTAGAGGTAACTGTTCCTTTTTAAAGCTTTTTAACCATTTTTTAACATTGTTAATCTACAATGTTATGTTCGTTTCTGATGTAAAGCAAAGTGAATCAGATTTTTTGGGCCTCGCCACCCGGCACGTGGAATATCAGTTCCCCGACCACCCTCCTCTCCTGCAGTGGAAGCAGGGTCCCAGCCTCCAGACCAGGGAAGGCCCGGATTCGGTTTTATACGAGTTTTACACGAATCTTTATTACAGGTTATTACAAGATATTGACCGCAGTCCCCCGTGCTGCGCAGTAGGTCCTCGTTGGTTATCTGTTTTATGTACAGCAGTGTGTGCACGTCGGGCTTCCCTGGTGGCTCAGACAGTAGAGAATCTGCCTGCGATGTGGGAGACCTGGTTCAGTCCCTCAGTCAGGAAGACCCCCTAGAGGAGGGCATGGCAACCCACTCCAGTATCCTTGCCTGGAGAATCCCATGGACGGAGGAGCCTGGTGGGCTGCAGTCCACGGGGGCGCACACGACGGAGCGACTAAGCGCAGAGCAGCATGGTGTGAACACGTTAACCCTGAACTCCTGATTTATCTGCCCCCTCCCCTTTACTTTAAGGAACACGTTAATCCTGAACTCCTGGTTTATCCGCCCCCTCCCCTTTACTTTAAGGCTTTTAAAAGAGTATCCTCACGGGGAAATTCTGTCCTGCTTCTTGGTGACAGCCTACTTCACCTCACTTTCCCCTTCTCTCCAGGAAGGCAGACAGCAGTTACGTTCTCTCACTGCTGAGGAACCTTCCTAGAAGAGGCTTGGGAAAGCGTTTTCTGGTTTGGATCTCAGCCACTGAGCAGCATTTCACCCGTTAATGAGTCCCTCCATTCGGCGAGTGTGCACTGAGCATCTGTGTGTGCAGTTCACACCAGATTGCAATTTTCCCCTGCGGTCCTCTTAACTGGGAGACTTCCCACTTCATCGGTAACCACCTTCCCACACTCTAAGTCATCTTTAGACTGACTTGCACCCGATGAGATTAGCACTGGCCTAACCTGGACGCCTCTTCCCCTCTTTCGCAGGTAACACTGTCCTGACTAAACAGATCCTAAGTGGGCTGTGATTGGTAGGGGGGTGGTGTTGGCACTGAACCCGTCAAAGCATGCATGTTGGCTCCTGGCCTGCCGCCCACTCCTCACGTCCTTAACCAGGTCACTTGTTGGCTGTCTCTGGGAACCCTCCTGTGAGGTCTTGTGAGCTCAGCCGAAAGACAAAGATGCAGGTTTGACAGCGAGATCCCCGGGGCATCCTTTCTGAGCAGATATGCTCAGAATTCAGGATTAATAGTTCGGTAAAACTAGGCTAAGGAACGTTTTTAAAAGCAAGTTACCCACACGATTCCCAAAGCAGGATGGTATTGTCCTGGGAGCCGTTGAACAAGAGTAGAAGACAGAAAGCTTAGCTTGTCTTTTCTGCCATTTTTCAGGGGCTGATGGTATAAACAGGCTCTGTCTTCTGAAAATGGACTATATTGTCTCAGGAGCCTGCAGCCTGTCTGCTGGAAAGGTGGGACTGGGAAATGGTGCCTGGCAGATTGGAATCCCTGCCATGGCAGGTGGACCCAGGAAGGTCCTGCTTTGGCTCAAAAGAGTTCAATCCACATATGGAGATTGCTCAAAAAATAAAGAATAGAACTACCGCATGATCCAAGTATCTTACTTTTCGGTATTTACGGAAAGAATTTGTTGTTGTTCAGTCAATAAGTCGTGTCTGGCTCTTTAGAATACATAATTGCTAATCTGAGAAGATATCTGCACCCCCATGCTCACTGAGGCATTATTTTCAACAACCAAGGTGTGGAAGCAACCTAAGTGCCCATCAGCATACGGACGGATAAAGGTGTGGTACATATGAACACAATGAGGATAAAATCTTGCCATTTGTGACAACATGGACGGACCTTGAGAATATTGCGCTAAGTTATTTGAGTCAGATGGAGAAAGACAAGTACCCTAAGAGTTCACTTGAATTTGGAATATAAAAACCAATCAACAAATAGAAACAAAATAAATGAACAAACCAGACAGACATGTAGATAGAGATAAGAGAGTAGTGGTTACCAGAGAGGCAAAGTGGAGGGCAGGGTGAAATAGGTAAAGGAGATTAACTGTGCAGTGATAGGGGAAACTTCTGGTGTGACCAGGCTGTGTTGTATACAGAAGTGGAAATCGAGTGTCATACACATGACACTCCTATAACACTACAAATCAATGTCAGCTCAAAACATTTTAAAAAGGGTTTGATCCAGTATGTTCTACCTGGAATCCCCTCTATGTATCCACATTCTACCTACATGACCTGACCGCATTCGTCCCAGTTTCTCCATAAAGACATTCCAGATTGCATGCTTTCCACTTAACTCTGTTCAGTGTATTTATTATCCTACTGCTTATGCTGATCCTTATTAGGACATTTCATAGCGTTTTTCAGTTGTCTCAGGTTAGATTTATTTTGGCAAATAAATTCTAAGTCTCAAGAAGGCAGGGCTTTGTTTTATGGTACAGATAACCATGATGTCTGGCATAATATTGAAGATGTGATGTATGCTTACAACCTGGTTGAGTCATAGATGGAAGAAATGATTGAACTTAATTATTCCACGTTTTGAAACCAACGTTTAGTGGCACCAAGGGGTATATTTTTTTTTTATAGTGTGGCCCTTTTATCAGATGAATCACCTCTGAATATAAACCATTGCTGCTGCCGCTGCTAACTGGCTTCAGTCCAAAATTTCTTTCAGACATTTAAAATCTCTGAACTTACATACTTGCTCTGTTCTCCTGTCATGATACATATTCTTCCTGCATCATCTTGATTCCTCCCATAATTTCAACTTTTTCTTATGTGTAGGGACCTTCAAACATATCTTTCTGACCCAGCTCCAATGTCATATATCTAACTTCACCATTATATTCCTGTGTGCCTACAGCTTGCTTTTGCTTGCTAAGTTGTTCAGCTCAGTTGTGTCCAACTCTTTGAAACAGCATGGACTGTAGCCAATCAAGAACCTCTGTCCATGGGATTTCCCAGGCAGAAATACTGGAGTGGGTTGCTGTGCCCTTCTCCACGGGATCTTCCCAACCCAGGGGTCAAACTCATGTCTCTTGCATTGGCAGGCAGGTTCTTTACCACTGAGCCACCAGGAAGACCTGTGTCCTTACAGAACCTGTACTAATTGCATCTACAACTATATATAGGAGGGCAGCTGTGGAAAAGAAAAGAACTTAAAGTACATTTAAAGCCATTTGCTTGCCTGTGTTCCTACACTAGACAGGAAGCTCCGTGAAGGTAGAAATGAATCAAATTCACCTTTAAATCCTCAGCACCTAATCTAAGCTGAAATCAAGTAGGAATTTAACAAATAAGCCACAAACAAATGATATATGTCTTGCAGTGAATTGCTAAAAGTGGACATTTTATATAAAATGTTCATGAAATATCTTCCTGGGTTGTATGCCCTACACGCTCCATCCACAAGACGCCTTTGGACGGGACGTTTATCATATCCCTGCCCCTACACTACTGTTCTGTGCGTAGGCTGAGCAGATTCACCTTCCTAGGCAGGGAGACGCACAGCTGAACTTGTCTCCCCCATCCCCCTACGCTGGCCCAGTAACGACTGGGGGTCTCAGCGCACCCCACCTGCCTCACACGTGACCCCTTATGGCCCCAACTCTACTCTTCTAAATGAAAAAACTATTAGTTTTGACAACAAGAATGGAAAAGTAGATACTTTCAAAAAAGGAACTTAGGAAATGAAACAGGGAACAAACTTACTGTTATAAATGGGGAAAGGTTGTCGGGAAGGGATAAATTAGGGTTTGGGGTCAACATATACACACTGCTCTACATAAAGCAGGTAACCAATAAGGACCTACTTATAGCACAGGGAACCACATGCAATATTTTGTGATAACCCATAAGGAAAAAGAATCTGAGAAAGAATAACTCAGTTCAGTTCAGTCGCTCAGTCGTGTCTGACTCTTTGCGACCCCATGAACCACAGCACACCAGGCCTCCCTGTCCATCAGCAACTCCTGGAGTCCACCCAAACCCATGTCCATTGAGTCGGTGATGCCATCCAACCATCTCACCCTCTGTCGTCCCCTTCTCCTCCTGCCCTCAATCTTTCCCAGCATCAGGGTCTTTTCCAATGAGTCAGCTCTTCACATCAGGTGGCCAGAGTACTGGAGTTTCAGATTCAACATCAGTCCTTCCAATGGACACCCAGGACTGGTCATGCAGTCCAAGGGACTCTCAAGAGTCTTCTCCAACACCACAGTTCAAAAGCATCAATTCTTCGGTGCTCAGCTTTCTTTATAGCCCAACTCTCACATCCGTACGTGACCACTACGTTTCTATATATGTATATGCACACACACACACAGCTTTGCTGTACACCTGAAATTAACACAACATTGTACATCAGCCTGTGTGTGTGCTCAGTTGCTCAGTTGTGTCTGACTCCTTGTGAGCCCACAGACTATAGCCCACTGGGCTCTTCTGTCCCATGGAATTTTCCAGGTAAGAATACTGGAGTGTTTTGCTATTTCCTACTCCAGTACTCTTTGTGAAAGTCACATGAGGTCACAAAGAGATGGACATAACTGAGTGACTGAACTGAACTCCAGTACATCCGCTATACTTCAATAAAAATACAACAACTGAAGTATGGAAGCAAGCCTGTGTTTAACCAATTGAAGTATTCTTCAACTGAATTTTACTTAATGAGTCAAAACATGGGTTTACAAAGCTAAATGCTAAAAAACCAGCAAATAGATGTTTTGGAGGGTGGGTGGATGGGGCAGATCTATAGGGAAGATTCAGTGGGAAATATTTTATCAAAACAATGACTCATCCTATACTCAGAGGTCCTCACACTAACATTTTCTTCTAAATCCAGGCTAACACGTTGACTGCTCCAGGAATGTGCTTCAAGTTCCATCCTGATATTATAATTTTCTCACTCTCAATCACTCCTTTGCTTTCAGTTATTTTGTTTTGGATTTTGGTCCCTAGGCTGACAAAGATGAAAGGGATGTTCACGTTGTTTTATCAAAGGCTGGGTGGTGGGGATGAGTGGTGGGTGGTGGATGCGCCCTCCAGAAAGGGAATCAAATGAGATAGCCGGATACCGGAAGCTTGCCCGGGAAGATGGCGCTCTTGGCCATGCGGTCAAGGTCGATTTCCTCTGAACGGCCAAGAAGCTATTGAGAACTCGGGGATGCACAGATGGAGGCATGGGGCGGGGTACTGGCAGGTGGGGCGCCTTGGGAGGGGCAGGAGGGGAGGGAGGGGGGCCGATGCACCGAGGAGCGCTTGCGAGAGAAACCTTTGAAGAAAGCCAAGTGTTGAGCGCCAGGGGGGGACCCTTCCTGCCTTTAAAGCGAGGAGAGAGCTTTGAGCCGCAGAGCATCTCCAGTGCACCCAGGGCGAAGACGACCCATCTGTCCCGGAGCACAAAGTTGCAAGGGGAAGCGTGTGGCACAGCGACTGCGAGGGCCTGGTGCGGGGGCGCCGGGGTCCCCAGGGATCCAGGGGGCCAGCCCGAGCCACCCGCCCCGCGGTCACCTCCTTGGCCCCTCGGAAGCTTTAGCAGGCTCGCCTGTGCTCCCCCGCGGGCGCCAGGAGGTGGAGAGGCTCAAAGTGCAGGGACTAAAAGACAGATGAAAGTCAACGAATGTTTGAAAGTAGAAAAACCCCCAGTGAGAGGTGAAGGAGGCAGGCGCCCCTCCACGGACGGCTGGAGGCGGAGCCACCATCCTTGGGTCCCCGCCCCGCGCCACCCCTCCCGGGAAATTTCCAAACCCCGCCCCCTTCCTCCCCAGTCTTTCTCTCCCCAGCTCTCCATTTCTTTTTAACTCTATTTGCAAGTATATGTAAATACTTTTTATGGTGACAGGAGGGAAGAGAAGGGGTCCCAAAAGACCCGAAACAGACTGCATCAGGACCTCTCCTGCTGGCTGTGCCCTGACTTCTTATTCCTGGTTTACCCAAGTGAATTCTCCCGGCCGGTGAACCATGTGTCTTCCTATTCATCCTACTGACTTAGGTGTTATCCGGCGAAGGCACTGTTTTCCTTTTTGGAGCAGGCCATCTTTATCCTACTTAAACGTTTACAGAATTGAATGAAACTTGGGAGGGTCTCTGAAGCAACTCACCAAAGTGAGGCACTGGGACCTGGTTTTCTGTAGGGACCAGTCAGAGCAGAGGTTGGGCTCACAGTCACCCCAGTGGGTCAGAACCCAGTTCCGGGGGTCTGCAGAGACTGCTCCAGTGACTTAACCTCCCTTAGCCTAATCCATTATCCAAAAAGAGGTCTTGTACAGCCTAGGCTTCCAATGGAAAGGCATGTTTCCAGTGGTCACTACAGAATCTAATACGTTTCATCAGTAGAGTTAGCTCTTCCCTCCAACCGCAACCTTCTGTGGGGCCCTGGTTGACAGAGAGACAAAGATGGATCGCAGCTTTCAAGAGCCCCTTAAACAGCAAGAAATCTCAAACATCGGCATTCCTTGAATCCTCCTGGAATCCATCCAGCACCTGGCCCCAGACATGTACCCTCCGAAAAATGAAGGAAATTGTTTCTGACTTAACAGGTGTCAGCCCACTTCGAGAATGCAGGGATGTGAGGGGAAAAGAAAACCCGCAGTCCCCTCTGGGAGCCTCAGTTGCTTTGCAATGTTGCAGTTCCCCCATCTGCTGGTCCCCTCTCCGGAGCGAAGCCCTGACTGCTTTGGTCTGTCCGGCGGGGAAGCCCTGAGTCGTCTCTGCTCATTTTTGGTTTTGTTTGTCTGATGGGGCCACTGCATTAACCTGTCCCAAGGTCTATGAGAGGACAAGCTGGTCTGTCCTCGCCTCCTGGGGTGGTCTGATCCCTTCCTAGGGTCACAGGGACAGAAAGTGGACAGCAATGTATTAGCAGAGTTGTGGGCCATCTCCCCGGACACCTGCTCTTGCCGACGCCCACACGGAGGCTCTTCTGTTGCTCTGCGCCCGCACTTGGTCAAGGGTGTCGCCTTTCACTGTGTTCACAAGCTGGGGAATCAGCACGCACTGGTGTCGCACGGCCTCTGTAGATCCAGCGGCCTGATGATCCTCCTCATCCAGCACCTCTGGGTCTGGGAACCGTGCTCGTTTAACTTGGAAATTTGGGCAGCCTATTTGTCCTCATTCTCTAAATCTGAAAATAAATTTTAAGATTTTTTTTTTTTTTTTTAGGTCTTCAAATCTCTTAAGTGATCAGCAAACGTTGCTAAAATAACCACTTTGGGTTTTGGAACATAAACATCAGTGTAGGCCTAATTAATTAGGTGTTTTCTGCCAGATTACGGATTTTATGCTTCATCTGCAGATGGCTGCCCCCAGGGGTTACTTCTCAAAATGTTCCAAGATTGGCAAAACCCAGGCACTGAGCACAGAGAGTCAGAAAACAACAGGTCAGATAAAGATAATAAAAATAGCATCAAGGATATTTTCATGAAAAGTAAATCGCATTTTCAGAATAAAACAGATTTTTCAGTGATTAAAACTGACCCCAGGAAGTAATCTTTCTCCTGAAATGCAGCTGAGATGCTCTGATTGAGGCTGACTTTCCTCCCAAATTGGATACTAAACAGACTGCATTTGCTTCAGCCACTGTTGTATTGAAATGTAATGTTTTGAGCATTTTCTTGATCCCCTGTTAAAGAATTAATTGCTTGTCAAAACGATGGTGTAACTGCTTGGCCTTCTAAAAAGGATCAAATGAATAAGAACATCTTTTTCTGGGCTCGCCTTCTATCTATATATTCCGGCGCCAGAGTTTCAATTGGCAATTCTTTAAACGACCTCATAGATGGGTGTGTCTGCTAAATTGCCTCATTCATGTCTGACTCTTTGTGACCCCATGGACTATAGCCCGCCAGGCTCCTCTGTCCACAGGATTTCCCAGGCTAGAAAACTGGAGTGGGTTGCCCTTTCCTCCTCCAGAGGATCTTTCCAACCCGAGGATTGAACCCGTGTCTTCTGCGGGTCCTGCATTGCAGGTGAAGTCTTGACCACCGAGCCACTGGAGAAGCCCCTCATAGATACCCCCGCTGTCTACTGGAGTGGGGAGCAGTACATGTGTTCTTCCGTGTGAGGTGAGTTTCTAGTCTTGGGTGCGTAACTATGGCAAAACCACAGAGGATGAGGGATGCCTGCGTGGATGGGGATCCAGGGGTCCCTTTATACTGGTGGAGGGCCCGCCCTTCCTGTGGCTGAGTGCAGGTTTCAGCGCCCACACCCTGCCATCCAGCCTACCCCAGGTCTTCCTGCAGCTCAGGGGGGTCTTCACCCACCCAGTGGCCCGATTCCTGTTTACAGACTTGACTCCACCCTGAGCGCCTCCGCCCTGAAACTACTCTTCTGGGTGCTCCCTGACTCGGCCCAGACTCTGCTGCTAACATTTCTTCGTCCCCTTGTGTGTGGCGTGTGGCTCACTGAGTTCCCAGGACCTTCCCAGAACTCCATGGGGATTCTTCCCAGTCCACAGGGCCTTCCCCTTAGACACCGCAAACCCCTGCCTGCGAGGACCTCTTACACTGATGTCAAATGCTCCTTCAAAACCAGAGTGAATTGCTTTACATACTGGGTTTTATTTAGTAAATTTAAAAGGCATATTTGTTATTAAACAATAGGAATCCTTATAATTAAAGTCCTTAAAATGTCCCCTTATAATCGTATTTCTTTGCACTTAATAAGTATACCCACATGGTCTACCATATACTACCATTTTCCAATATATTTTGCTAAATTCTAGTCCTTCAGTCACAGTGAGTTCTTTCGGACCAGCCTCTCTTGCAGTTTAAATTGAATCCCTGACCAAAGGTAAGAGAAAACTTGAGATGAGGAATGGAAATGACAGCTCTTCAGTCGGCTATTAATTTTTTAAGCATGTCCATTTCAATCTCTCTAAGAAAGAAGATTCCCTGGCACCCATAAAGTAAATATACAGATGTGTGTATATATGCGTTCTAAGTTGTTTTAGGCATGTCCCACTCTTGCCAACCTGTGGACTGTAGCCCACCAGGCTCCTCTGTCCATGGGATTCTCCAAGTAAGAATACTGAAGATGCCTTCTCCAGGGCATATTCCTGACCCAGGGACTGAACCCGCCTCTCTTACGTCTCCTGCACAGGGTTCTTCACAGCTGAGCCATCGTAACGCCTCTTCTGACGACCGGCAGGATGCGTATGGCCTTCTCAGGTAGTGCTAGAGGTGAAGAACCCGTTGCCAATGCAGGAGATGTAAGGGATAGGGGTTGGATCCCTGGGTCAGGAAGATCCCCTGGAGGAGGGCACGGTAAACCCACTCCCACAGACAGAGGAGCTTGGCGGGCTGCAGTCCATGGGTCACAAAGAGTTGGACAGGACTGAAGCGAGTTAGCAGGCACGCACAGGATGTGTGACGACAGGGCAGGAAGTTGAATCATCCTTGGGATCTTCACTGAGTCACCAGGAAATTCTTTCTGTCTCTGTCTGGGCTTCCGCTGTCTGCACAAGGTGGTCTCCATCGTGGTTTCCACGTGGTCTCTGTACTTTGTTCCCTTCTGCCCCGCCCACAGCAGGCCTGGATTCCAACCAGAAGAACAGAAGAGCTGTGACAGAGCGGATCGGGTGTGCAGTGGAAAGGGACGTCTGGAGCACAGCTGCCGGGCCAGGCCTGGAGGCTGGGATGGCATGAGGTCAGGTGAATGCTGTGGTCACGGAAACGTCTACCATCCGTTGGAAAGAAGCAAAGGGCAAACTCAATGCCAACTGCTAGTTATTCAGGGCTTTAAAATATTTGAAAAGATCATGCCTTAACTCCCCCAAATCCTCTGAGAAATTCAGATTCAAGCTGAAGACACAGAAGCGATTGCGTGCGTGGCGGATGGTCCACGGCACGGGTGGTGTCCCTCTGGGCCGTGGGAGTTGGCGGCGGTCACGTTTTCGTCCGGCCTGAGTTCATTGTTTCTGGACCTAGGTCTGCCTAGTGCTGGTTACACACGTGTCTGTGAAGCCACTGTCACAGCCTTTCCTGCTGCCGCCGCCAATGCGCCAGTATGTGAAGAACTGAGAAATTCTGCAGGGTGGAGAGGGGAAGGTCACGACATAAAGAAATGGATGCGTATTTCGAAAGCCTTTCAAGGAAGACAGAGTTGCTGCTCTGTGCACAGCCGAGCTTCGCCGCCTCATCTTCACTGCCGCCTGCTTTCCAGTTGTGTGGCCCAGTGGTTCCAGGTTCCCTTCCCAGCTCACTGCCTGGAGGTGATCACCTCTGTTACTGCTCCCAGCTCACCTCCTTTGCTGTTCTTGCCGTTATGTGCAAGTCTAGAGGGAAATACTAGGGGCTTCCCAGGTGGCTCAGACTGTAAAGAATCTGCCTGCAATGAGGGAGACCTGGGTTTTACCCCTGAATGGGGAAGATCCCCTGGAGAAGGGAATGGCAACCCACTCCAGTATTCTTGCCTGGAGAACTCCATGGACAGAGGAGCCTGGTGGGCTGCAGGCTATGGGGTTGCAAAGAGTCAGATAAGGCTGAGCGACTAAAACACTAGAGGAATACAGGTGTTCACATTTCCTGGCCAAGCAGAGTTCCCGTTCATACTTACTCGCCGAGAACAATCAAAACCTGCAACCATCACTTATGCCAATTGACTTATACTGTGGCCTTTGCACGGGTCAACGTGCAAAGTGTCCTTTAAATCCAGTTGTGTTGAAAGCACTCTTGTCTATTTAAAATGATAGAGGTTGTGTATGAAAATGACAGGCTGCAATTTTCTTTCATGTGAAGTAAAAAGCATCCTTGCTTGCTAATATTCTTTGACATAATACTGGCAATGTGGACATTAAATATAATTAGAGTGTGCTACATCAGACCTTTTGCCAACACTGGGCAGTTAGGAAGGTAAATCACTCCTGGCAGCAAATCATCCTCCTTTTTAGCACACTTCAGACTTTTGAAACAAATTACTTCGCCCTGAGTATTATTTGCTGGAGCTTCCCAGGTGACTCAGTCTGTCAAGGATCTGCCTGCAGTTCAGGAGACCCGGGTTCGATCCCTGGGTTGGGAAGATCCCCTGGAGAAGAAAATGGGTACCCACTCCAGTATCCTTGCCTGGAAAATCCTATGGACAGAGGAGACTGGTGAGCTGCAGTCCATGGGGTCACAAAGAGGCAGGCGCACCTGAGCAATTAACACTTGCTTACTTACCCAGGTGGCTCAGTGGTGAAGAGCCCACCTGCCAATGCAGGAGACACAGATTCAATCCTGGAGTTGGGATGATGGCCTGGAGAAGGGAACGGCTATCCACTCCAGGATTCTTCCCTGGAAAATCCATGGACAGAGGAGCCTGGCGGCCTACAGTCCATGGGGTCACAAAGAGTCGGACAGGACTGAGCGACTAAACAGCAACATTGTTTGCCGTGGGACTAAAACCTAAATATACACAGTTCGTGCTGCAGAGAACCACATGCTCTGAACCCGGCAGCTCTGAAATCGGCCTTTCCATTGGGAAAATGAAGCTTTGCACTTCCCGGAAGAGGTGAGCTGGAATGTCGGGGGCTCCTTGTCAGCGGCAGCCCTGGGCTCATGAGCCAGTCCTAGAGGTCTCTGCTGTGCTCCAGCCTCGCCCCATCCAACCACCCAACTTGCTGCCCCCTCGCTTAGCCCTTTCACAAATCCCTGTAGCTTTCAGGTTCAAGTTCAACTGCCTTCCTTAAGATGCAAGGGTCCATCTTTGCTGGCTTTTGACCCTCTCCTCCTACTCACGGCCCAGGCCCCTGAGCTCCAGCTGCTGCTGTGCCCCCAGCAGGAGCCTCTCCATGCCAACTCCCTCTCCTCCACCCACTTCTCTGCAACCCAAAGGTCCCTCACACTCCCACAGCAGGAGGGGCTCAGTGTCTCCACAGACCAAGGGCACTTGGGTTTGCTGATTGACCTGTGCAGACCCAGCACCGCGTCTGGCTGCCAGCGAGCTTATTGGGTGCTTAATGGGCAGACCTAACAAAAAACGATGCCTCGGTCATCCCTGGTGGCCCACTGGTAGAGAATTCGCCTGCCGATGCAGGAGACATGGGTTCGATTCCTGGGTGGGGAAGATCCCGCGTGCCTTGGAGCAACTAAGTCCATGTACCACAACTCTAGAGCCTGTGCTCTGCAACAAGAGACGCCACCGCAGTGAGACGCCGACATGGCTGAGATGAGCCCCCGATTGCTGCAACTAGAGAAAAGCCTGCAGGGCAAGGAAACCCACCACAGTCGGTAAAGAAATCAGTCTTTTTAAAAAGTGCTGCCTAGGGTCCACTTTTTAATGTTTGTAGGAAACAAGGCTGAGCTGCTTGGTTCCTACAGGGCTCTGCCAGCAGGCGAAGCCCGGCACACACCAGAATCACCTCTAATGGGGTGCGGGCGGGGACCAGGGGCTCCCCAGAGAGAACTACTGAAGCGACCTGTGGAATGAACCCCCAGTCAGCCAAAAGCACAAAGATACCCGCCCTCCCCGACAACAACTACAAAAAAATCAGACGTGATTTTTTCCCCTTAGATGATACATTCACTCTCTGTGCAACGTGATGGGGTCAGCGGGCTGGGTCTGGAAGAGGCTGGCAGGCGGGCCTTCCTCCTGGTTCCGGGGGCCCCGCTCTGGACCAGGGACACAGCCAGCACCCCATGCCCCGAGGATTTCCACACCCACACGCACTGGTGGTTCAGGAGAGCTGCACTACGATTACTCCCTCCTGACCCATCTGTTTCGAAAACATGAAATTCTGACAGACCCGCAGAGAGCACAGGCTTGCTCTGGAACCAGCATCTGGTTGTCCAGACGTTCCTTCTCTCAGCTTTGTACAGGAAACATGCCTGAAGTTTGTTCAGATCCGATTAAGTACTTTGAGGTGTGACGTGTTAGAGTTCATGTGCTCAGGCGCGTCCAACTCTCTGTGACCCTATGGACTGTAGCCCACCAGGCTCCTCTGTCCAGGGGATTCTCCAGGCAAGAACACTGGTGTGGGTTGTCATTTCCTTCTCCAGGGGATCTTCCCAACTCAGGGATCGAACCCAGGTCTCCTGCACTGCAGGCGGATTCTTTACCAGCTGAGCTACCAGGGAAGCCCCACGTTGCATATTTATGAGCACTGCCTTTCTTTTTACCAGGGGACCCGGTAATGAGGCTTCCTCCTTCCCTGGCAGGTGTCTGCCCCTGGTGGTCTTCATTGCTACACATGCCCCAGTCACGTGTCTGCCCTTTTATTGACTTCAGAATCACTTCCTGGGAATGGTGAATTCTCATGGACCAACCACCGTTTCCTGGTTGATTCCTAAGCTACAGCATCCATTGTGGCCCACGGCCCTGAACATCGGCGTCCTACCTCCAGGATTCTCCTGGAGTCCTGTTGACTTTGACCACCATTCTCTCAAAGTCAACATCTTTAAAACGAAACTCTTTCCCTTCCTCAGACGCCTGTTTGGCAGACGTACAGCCTGCGGTGTGGCCCTCCTCTTTCTGGCTGCTTCTGCCCCACGAGCGTCAGCCCAAGGTTTCTTTCCTCTGAAATGCCTCCGCTCTCAGCTCGGCTCCTCCTCACAGGCAGGCTTTCTGCCCCGGAGCCTTTGCTAGCACCACCTTAGAACTATTCCTAGGTTAATCTTTCTGAGATATTTTCTTCGTTTAATATTTTTCTGTTTGAAAGGGAGAAAAAGCCGACAAGGAGTGGCTGGGTCTTAGTTGCAGCATGCGGGATCTTGTTCCCTGACCAGATACGGAACCCAGGCCCCCTGCATTGGGAGCTCAGTCTGAGCTACCGGACCACCGGGGAAGTACTGGGAGTCCTATTTATCTTTGAAAAATTATTCTAGAAGGGGGTGGCAGAGGATGAGATGGTTGGATAGCATCACTGACTCAGTTGATGTGGGTCTGAGCAAACTCTGGGAGATAGTGAAGGACAAAGAAGCCTGGCATGCTGTAGTTCATGGGGTCACAAAGAGTCAGACACGACTTAGTAACTGAACAGCAATAAAATTATTCTACAACCATTTCTTTCATGATTTCCATAGTCATTAAATTCTGATTCACTTAATATGATTTAAAAATTTATATTTCCTTATTATGTAGGGGTACAAAACAGTAGAAATCAAAATCCAGAGTTTGCAGGAAACTGCTTATACGTGCATATCCCTCAGCTTGGTGTTATTTTGCTATAACTGAAAAAACAAAACACCCTCAGAAAAGAGCCAAACCCACGTTTGATCATAACTGTATAAAGTGATATCATAGCTGTGGAAGTCACCATAGCTATGTAAACAATAAGCCAGCCCCTGACTAACAGGAAGTGGACACAGATCTGGAATTCCTAGCTGACCTAGCAGGCTAGCTGGGCACTCGTCCTGCTGGCTCCTCTGCTGCGTCCAATAAGTCTGATGTTAGAGGCCAGCTGACAGGCCAAATATTGAGACTCATTGGGCTATTTCAGCAGGTCATCCTTGGCACCAGGAAGATGAAAGGCTTGCATGATGAAAATGGACTCTGTGCATCTGTGGTTCTGAAAGGAGACTGAGCATTTTAAAAAATTGCACATGATTTTTATCTCCAGTTGCCTGTTAAGACAAAGGACTAAACACCGTCAGGGTCAACGTTACATGCAGAAACAGATAAAACAAGCAGGGGATGAATCCTTCTCGTCGCTGTACACTCCAGAGCACAGCTTCTTCAGCACTGAGCATTCTCTGTAAACATCAGTGGCTCAGAGAATTCGTCACTTGACAACAGAAGAATCTCTTCCCTGCAGTTCTGACCCAAATCGTGGAAGGCAGGACTCCCTGGTAGCTCAGCTGGTAAAGAATCCGCCTGCAATGCAGGAGACCCCAGTTCAATTGCTGGGTTGGGAAGATCCCCTGGAGAAGGGAAAAGTTACCCACTCCAGTATTCTGGCCTAGAGAATTCCATGGACTGTATAGTCCATGGGGTCTCAAAGAGTCACACGTGACTGAGTGACTTTCACTTTCAGGGTGTCTTTATTCTTAACGGGGTAGGCATGTTAGCTGGGTTTTGAACTCTTGTTAGAAATATCTACTTCCCTGGTGACTCAGATGATGAAAAATCTACCTGCAATGTGGGAGACCCAGGTTGGATCCCTGGGTTGGGAAGATCCTCTGGAGAAGGAAATGGCAACTACTTCAGTATTCTTGCCTGGAGAATCCCATGGACAGAGGAGCCTGGTGGACCTCAGTCTATGGGATCACAAAGAGTAGGACATGATTGAATGGCTAACACATTCACTTTCACTCAGGTTCCTCTGTCCATAGGATTCTCCAAGCAAGAATATTTGAGTGGGTTGCCATGTCCCTCTCCAGGGCATCTTTCTGACCCAGGGACTGAACCCAAGTTTCTTGTGTCTCCTGCGTCGGCAGGATGGTTCTTTACCTCTGGCACCACCTGGGGAAGCCCTAGGAAAATCTAGACCTCCCATTTGGCAGAGGTCAAGGAGAATAGTTTTGCGATCAGTTAACTCATCAGTGACACTGCTGTTAGGGAAATTGCCCAGAGAGGAGAGAATACAAGATCAGTTATGTCTGATGGGGGAAGATGGATGGGAGGGAGATAGGAGGAGCTGAGTCACTTGCATGGGCTTGGGCGTGGAGGTCATGACTGATGGTGCTGAGCTTGTGTGAAGAGGCAGACGTGCGTGGGGGTGGGCTGGGGTTCCAGGCAGAGGGCGAAGCTCCAACAGCGTGCTGAGATCCTGGCCGTGTGACATCATCTAGAGACTGGTCCTCTTTGAGGACTCTATTTGACTTTCCAACTTCAAGTTTTATTTCCTTTGCTCACAGAATGATTGAAGTATTGTTCTTAAATATATGTGTATATTTCCTACTGGGCTTCCTGATGGCTCAGTGGTAAAGAATCTGCCTGCCAGTGCAGGAGAAACAAGTTCGATCCCTGGGTCGGGAAGATCTCCTGGAGGAGGGCATAGCAACCCACTCCAGTGTTCTTGCCCGGGAAATCCCATGGACAGAGGAGCCTGATGGGCTATAGTGCATGGGTCTCAAAAGAGTTGGACAGGACTTAGTGACTGGCCACACACACATATTTCCTCTTAGTTCCTTCCATTCCCTTTCACACTGGACTTGGTGGGTAGCTCTGGTCCACAAGGTATGAAAGGTGGTTCAGCGGGGGCCTCTGATGCCCGTCCGTGGCTCAGTCAGCTGTCTTGTCTCATTCCATCACAGTCACCTCCCTGCCTCGTCCCTCCAAGCTCAGCCCCTCCCAAAGCTGCCTGGTCCCAAGGAAGAACTAGCCCCTGATAAAGAAACATGAGGAAGCCTTCAGTATAATACTTACTGATCAATCATTTATTACATCCTCCCTCTACTAGTTCACATAGGGGCTTTTATTAAAGGAGCTGATACAGTCACTAAGCTCATGAAATCTTCCAGCTATTGAGAGAGAGCGGTAGTTAGGAGCATGTGCTTTGGAGTCAACCTGCTTGGGCTTGAAACACATGACCTCCAGTTACTGGCCATGGGAACTTGGGCTCTGCTTCAGTTTTCTTCTCTGTACAATGGGGAAAGTAGTAGGCCTGTTATGGTCATTAAGTGAATTAATGTTATAAAGTTCTTAGAACATTGCCTGGTAAGTAGGCACTATGTGTTTCTTAAATAGATATACATGCAACAGTAAAGTAATTGCAAACAGCACAAAATCTATTGAAAAGGCTGTGACTATAAGTCAACTTACAGACTGGTTCCAAATCGGGAAAGGAACATGTCAAGGCTGTATATTGTTATCATTTAACTTATATGCAGACTACATCATGAGAAACGCTGGACTGGATGAAGCACAAGCTGGAAACAAGATTGCCGGGAGATATATCAATAACCTCAGATATGCAGATGATACCACCCTTATGGCAGAAAGCGAAGAAGAACTAAAGAGCCTCTTGATGAAAGTGAAAGAGGAGAGTGAAAAAGTTGGCTCAAAATTCAACATTCAGAGAACTAAGATAATGGCATCCAGTCCCATCACTTCATGACAAATAGATGGGGAAACAATGGAAACAGTGAGAGACTTTATTTTCTTGTGCTCCAAAATCACTGCAGATACTGACTGCAGCCATGAAATTGAAAGAGGCTTGCTTTTTGGAATAAAAGTTATGACCAACCTAGACAGTATATTAACAATCAGAGACATTACTTTGCCAACAAAGGTCTGTCTAGTCAAAGCCTTGGTATTTCCAGTAGTCATGTATGGATGTGAGAGTTGGACTGTAAAGGAAGCTGAGCACCAAAGAACTGATGAACTGTGAACTGTTATGCTTGTGAACTGTGGTGTTGGAGAAGACTCTTGAGAATCCCTTGGCCTGCAAGGAGATCCAACCAGTTCATCCTAAAGGAAATCAGTCCTGAATATTCATTGGCCTAACTGATGGTTAAGCTGAAACTCTAGTACTTTGGCCACCTGATGTGAAGACCTGACTCATTGGAAAAGACCCTGATGCTGCAAAAGATGGAAGGCAGGAGGAGAAGGGTATTACAGAGGATAAGATGGTTGATGGTATCACTGACTCAATGGACATGAGTTTGAGTGAACTCAGGGAGTTGGTGATGGACAGGGAAGCTTGGTATTCTGAAGTCCATGGTGTCACAAAGAGTCAGACATGACTGAGCAACTGAACTGAACTGAACTGAATAAACCAATACCGAGCGATGGCACAGAGCACTGCAGGTGTTCAGCAGGTAGAAAGAGAGGGGAAGGAGTCACAGAGGAAAGGGGACTGTGAGCTTTACTCCTGGTCGTAATGCGTTGGACATGGGGCAAAGGAAGTAGAGTGCAGATAGAAGGAAGCCCCGAAGAGGGAATGGTGGATGTGGGGGACTACAGGGTGGCGAGAAGCTGGAGAGAAGTGATGCTGGAGAGGTTAAGATAGTTCCGGTTGCAGATGGTGGGAACACAGCATAAGCCACTGTCACAGAAAAAGAGGACAAATAAAGTGAAAATGTTAGTCAATTCTGCCACCAGACTGTAGCCCGGCAGGCTCCTCTGTCCATGGGATTTTCCAGGCAAGAATACGGGAGAGGATTGTCAAGTCCTCCTCCAGGGATCTTCCCAACCCAAGGATCGAACTCAGGTCTCCTGCGTCTCCTGCGTTGGCAGGCAGACTCTTTACCACCATGCCACCTGGGAAGCCAAAATTTATGAAGAAAAGGACACAAATAAATAAGCTGTGGTTAGTCGTTAGCTTAGAGGTGTGAGGTACTCCTATCCAATCAGTTTGCCAGTGGGAAATGTGAAAATGAGATTCAAAGACTTTAAAGCAAGAATCATTATTTTATGAATGATTATTTCACACTCAGGGCAGATTTTGTATGAACCCATTCTCTTAATAATGGGCAATAACATCTGAAGGGCTTTCAAAGATGGTTGCTATATGTTCTCAAACATTTATTTGGAGCAAATCTATAGATAGTGATGAAAATTTCTTTCAAAGTGATTAATAGAAGATGAAATCCTATTTTTAGTTAATCTCTGTTGGACAGTATTTATATTTAGCAGATGCTGAGTTTCAAATCAATCTAAACTCTTGAAACTTTTCATAATTTGCTTACATTTAGGTTTAAAAATGTCAATTAAGTATACGAAATGCAAGAGGTTGAACAAAATACCATGTAGCTGGGAAACATGTGCATTTTCCTATGTACATTTATGAAACTCCCATCTAAGCTTGAGTTCCGCCTTTACACTAGCTGTGAGATGTCCTACACACAACTCAAGCTCAACATTTCCCAAAACAGGTCCATCTTTTCCTCTAAACTTGGTTCTTCACCCGTGCTCCTTGTCACCATGTGTGCACTGCATCAGCATACCTTGCTGTGATTTTTATCCTCTTCCACCTGCCCAGTTTTGCTTTTTTTTTTTTTTTAGTATACTATGTTCTTAGGTTGAAAGAATAAATATTGTTTAATGACCATACTACCCAAGGCAGCCCACAGATTCAATGAAATCCCTATGAAATTACCAATGGTGTTTTTTACAGAACTAGAAAAAAATAGTTTTAAAATTTGTATGGAAACACAAAAGACCCTGAATAGCCAAAACAATCTTGAGAAAGAAGAGTGGAGCTGAAGGAATCATGCTCCCTGATTCTAGACTATACTACAAAGCTATAGTAATCAAAAGAGTATGGTACTTACACAAAACAGATATGTAGATCAATGGATCAGAGTAGAGAACCCAGAAATAAACCCACCCATTCATCGTAAGTCAATCTACAACAAAGGAGGCAAGAATATGCAATGGAGAAAATACAGTCTCTTCAATAAGTGCTGCTGGGAAAACTGGACTGCTACATGTAAGAGAATGGAATCAGAACATTCTCTAAGACTACACGCAAAAATACATTCAGAATGGATTAGACCTCAATGTAAGCCTGGGCACTACAAAACTCCTACCAGAAAACATAGGCAGAACACACTTTGACATAAATCAGGTAACATTTTTTTGGATTTGTCTCCTAGAAAATGGAAACAAAAACAAAAGTTAATGGGATCTAATTAAACTCAAAAGCTTTTGCACAGCAAATGAAACTGTAAACAAAACAAGAAGACAACCTATGGGATGGGAGAAAACGCTTGTAAGTGATACTAAGCAACTAACTTCCAAAATATACAAACAGCTCCTACAGATATATATATGTACACACATATGTATATATAAAGCTATATATCTGTATATATAAAGCTGCTGCTGCTGCTGCTGCTGCTAAGTCACTTCAGTCATGTCCAACTCTGTGCCATCCCATAGACGGCAGCTCACCAGGCTCCCCCGTCCCTGGGATTCTCCAGACAAGAACACTGGAGTGGGTTGCCATTTCCTTCTCCAATGCATGAAAGTGAAAAGTGAAAGGGAAGTCCCTCAGTCGTGTCGGACTCTTCTCAACCCCATGGACTACAGCCCACCAGGCTCCTCCGTCCAAGGGATTCTCCAGGCAAGAACACTGGAGCAGGTTGCCATTTCCTTCTCCAATGCATGAAAGTGAAAAGTGAAAGTGAAGTCGCTCAGTCGTGTCAGACTCTTAGCGACCGCATGGACTGCAGCCTACCAGGCTCCTCTGCCCATGGGATTTTCCAGGCAAGGGTACTGGAGTGGGGTGCCATTGCCTTCTCCATATATAAAGCTATATATATAGAGAGAGAGAGAGAGAAAGAGAGCTGTATAAGTTGTTTGTATGTGTGTGTGTGTGTATATATATATAAAGCTGAGATATATATATATTTCAGAACAATCAAAACATGAGTAGAAGACCTAAATAAACGTTTCTCCAAAGAAGGCAAAGAGATGGCCAACAAGCTCATGGAAAGATGCTTTAAAATTTAGAGAAATGCATGAGATATCATCTCACGTCAATTAGAATTGTCATCATCAAAAAGTCTACAAATAATAAATGCTGGAGAGGGTATGAAAGAAAAGGGAAACTTCCTACACCGTTGGTAGGGATATAAATTGATTCACACAGCATGAAAAACAGTATGGAAGTTCCTAAAAATGTTAAAAATAGAGTTATCATATGATCGATCCAGCAGTCTCACTCCTGGGCATATATTCAGGAAAGATGAAAATTATAATTTAAAAGTTACACAGACCCAAAAATGCATAGCAACACTATCTACAGTAGACAAAACCTGGAAGTAACCTACGTGTCCATTGACAGAGGAGTGGATGAAGCAAATGTGGTGCATATATACAATGGAATACTACTCAGTCACAAAGAGGATGACATAATGCCATTTCGGCAACATGATGGACCTCGAGTTGATCACACTAAGTGAAGTATATCAGACGTACGTCATATGATATCACTTGCGTGTGACTCTAACAAAATTATAAAAATGAACTTATTTACAAAGCAGAAATGGACTCACAGACATAGAAAACAAACTGATCATTACCAGTGATGAAAAGGTGGGGAGAAGGACAGATTAGAGTTTGAGATAAGCACGTGCACACTACTATGTATACAGTAGACAGGCAACAAGGACCTGCTGACCACACAGGGCACTGTATTCCATGTCTTGTCATAGCCTGCAGTGGGAAAGAACCTAAAAAAGATTACGTATATGCACGTATATGTAAACACACGCACATGTGCGGTTGAGACGGATGTCTGTATCTGTCTGACTTGCACATATATGTAAACACACACACGTGTGCGGTTGAGACGGATGTCTGTATCTGTCTGACTTGCACGTATATGTAAACACACACACGTGTGCGGTTGAGACGGATGTCTGTATCTGTCTGACTTGCACATATATGTAAACACACGCACATGTGCGGTTGAGACGGATGTCTGTATCTGTCTGACTTACTTTGTTGTGCACCCAAAACAAAGACACCAACAACAGAAAGCTTTACTTTTTTTAAAAAAAAAGAAAGATTTCTTTAAGTGAATAGATGGACAGACCATAGGCTGGAATAATTTCAGAGACATTTATTAGGTTGGCTAGATGTTATTCGACCTATTTGATTAATACTTTTTTCAGTAACCCAAGGCACTATTATAAAAAATCTTTTGTGTAACTCCTCACACACAAGCTAGGAGTGTAAAATTCAATAGAGACTTTTTAAAGTAAAACGTCTCTTGAATTATTACAAGTGCAACCATTAAAAATATGTCGTTTTATGTGTGTAGGTATGTATGCCCTCGGTTGCTCAGTCGTGTCCGACTCCATGACCTGATGGACTGCAGCTGCCAGGCTCCTCTGTCTGGGAAATTTTCCAGGCAAGAGCACTGGAGTGGGTTGCCATTTCCTACTCCAATATATATGATATATACCACAAAAATCTATAGCAAAATGTTTGAACAGGATTATTATTACTGGTTTTAGGGTTAAGTTGTACTTATTTTTATATCAAAAATCTCCTATAGTGCATATTAATTTTTACACAAAAGAACAATATAAATCTTTTGTAAGCTTTTCCCCAAGTCACCAGGATCACTTCCAAAGTTCATCATAAATAATCATGTGCTTCCTTTCCTTTCTCCCTGTACTCTGTGAGGTCTGTATTTGTCTTTGTGCTGCCTGCTGCTGCTGCTGCTAAGTTGCTTCAGTCGTGTCCGACTCTGTGGGACCCCATAGACGGCAGCCCACCAGGCTCCCCCGTCCCTGGGATTCTCCAGGCAAGAACACTGGAGTGGGTTGCCATTTCCTTCTCCAATGCATGAAAGTGAAAACTGAAAGTGAAGTCGCTCAGTCGTGTCTGACTCTCAGCGACCCCATGGATTGTACCCCACCAGGCTCCTCCGTCCATGGGATTTTCCAGGCAAGAGTACTGGAGTGGGGTGCCATCGCCTTCTCTACTTTGCACAGCCTACAAGTGAGTATTATCAGCTCTATGCGTGCATGTTTGCTAAGTTGCTTCAATCACGTCTGACTCTTTTCGACCCCATGGACTGTTGCCCACCCGGCTCCTCTCTCCATGGGATTCTCCAGGCAAGAATGCTGGAGTGGGTTGCCATGCCCTCTTCCAGGGGATCAAACCTGTGTCTCCTGTGGTTCCTGCATTGCAGGTGAATTCTTTACCACTGAGCCATGGGGAAGACCTCTCAGTGCTATAATTAACTGTAAATCTTGATTTCCAGTTTATTAAATGAGTGACTCAGAGCATCCTGCAGAGAAGATACCACCCTACTGGGGCTCCAGCAGGACCTCAGGGCTCCCAGGACACCGTCTTCCTGGGCACTGGACTTTATGGAATGTTGCATTTGCACAGGGTTACTTTAGTCAAAGTAAAGAATAAACTGCTATTCAACATAAAGGAAGCAAAATGATATGTTAATGAACCTCAGTTCTTCCACTAATCAGTCACATTTTCAAATGCACTTCCCCTGGAAACACTCTTTCATATCTGTGCTGCATTTTGTTGAAAGCAATCTCTTTACAATTCATACTATTCATTTTCATCGAAGTAACATTCGCTGGCTTTAAAACTGGGGAAAGTAATATGGTTTGGTGAGTGGAGAAAATAAATTTCACAGGCTATTCCATAATTTGGAATCAATACACATTATAATATTATTCTGTTGGACTTGAATCAAATTAATAACACTATCAACGTTTTAACCTCAGAGACTGTTCAACGATGGCTAAAAGCTATTTATTAAGTGCTAATCAACTCAACCAATTAAAACCAAATATTTATCACATGTGGCATGATAAATCTATTCATGGTTTTGATGACTGAAAAATAGCGAAGACTATATAATGTCTGCAGAGAGCATTACGTGAAAAACTTGTAGCTCAAGATTTGGTACAGAACAGAATCTTAGAATCAGTTTTTTAAAGGGAAAAGAATACTTTAGTTGTTGAAGAGAAAATTTTAATTTATAACTATGCATATTAGAAATCAATACCCAGAAAATAAACCGTCTTACAGTAATTCCTAAAACTTTCACCCAACTTTCAGGAGACTTACTACATTATTAATTTCTGGGAACTTCCCTGGTGATCTAGTGGTTAAGACTTTGTGCTTCCAATGCAGGAGGCACAGCTTCAATCCCTGGTTTGGTGGCATGACCAAAAAATAAAAAAAAAATTAATTTCTGCAATAGAGTCAGCTGCCCCCAAATGACTGTAAACACACTCATATGAAACACAAGTATTTGACCACCTGTAACAAAACTGCAGTGAGAGCATTTGTAAAGGAATTTATTGTTACGCTGATCCTATTGAAGTTTAATTCATTTGAAAAGACCCTGATGCTGGGAAAGATTGAGGGCAGGAGGAGAAGGGGATGGCAGAGGATGAGATGGTTGGATGGCATCACCAACTCAGTGGATATGGGTTTGGACTCTGGGAGTTGGTAATGGACAGGGAGGCCTGGCGTGCTGAGGTTCATGGCGTCGCAAAGAGTCGGACATGACTGAGCGACTGAACTGAACTGAACTGAATCGAACTTTAATTAGTAATCAAGAAGGTACCATGGAGGCTCTGTCATATTCTTCCTCCAGATGAGTACTTCTTTTCTATTTGTCCTGCTCAAGGGTCTGCAATGCTATTTTACAGCGTAGTAGGAACAATTTGCAAACTGCAGCACAGAGTAGATGCTCCATAAACCATTGAATAAATGAATGCAACATTGGAAACTTCTTTTAAAAGATCCGAAGTCTCATTCAGCCTTCACCAACTGAGTGAAGTGTGCATACTCTCCAGAGTAACCTTTTGTTCATCGCCTTTCTCTCACTCCACTGCGGAGCAGTAGTTTTTAAATGAGTTTGCAGTGAGTCCGTTCTGATAGAGAAGCAGATGTATGCCTGGAATCAGCACTCCTTTCCCAATGCTGAGCGGAAAACAAAATGGAAACCCTGGGGAAGGCTCTTTTCCCAATTCACTTTCCAAATAAAAAGATCAGGAGTTCAGCCGTACACATTCTAAGTGCAGTGTTTAGCGGGTACAAACTGCCATAAGCTCAGCGAAAAGATCTAGAGGGGAGCCTGGCAGATAGTCAGTGCTCAGTAAGTACTTGGTGAAGGAGTGAGTGGTGAGTGCGGATTGAGACAGCTCGATTTATGATCTGTCTTCCAAACTCAACAACCTTCCCTATCCTCTCTCTTCCTCAAAAATGTAAATCGCGGTGAAGGGAAGAAATGGAACAGTCTGGAGTCAGCTGTGATGGGGCAGGCAGTCACTCACAGTTAACACTTGCCAGTTGGCTCTAGTATAAAGAACCCACCTGCCAATGCAGGAGACATAAGAGATGCAGGTTTGATCCCTGGGTTGGGAAGGCGTGGCGACCCACTTGAGTATTCCTGCCTGAATCCCATGGACAGAAGAGTCCATAGGGTCCTAAAGAGTCAGAGATGACTGAAGCGACCCCATACACAGAGCAAATAAAAGATTGAGTGTCCTCTCCCTGCTCCATCAGTTCCCAGCACTGAAAGGAAGGACATCGAGCAGAGCAACTAATTTTAGGCTCATTAACCTCAGATTCTAACCGCAGATCCTGAGCGGGTTCCTGAGCCGGGCTACCAGTGCTTCAGCGATGCTGAACTAGCTTCTGCGGGTCACGCCCTCACCTTCGATTTCCCTAGCTGCTTCTCCTCAACAAGCCCTTTCCTTCGCTGTGCCCCTTTGCAGAACAAAAGTGAAAAATCATTATCTTGACAGCCTGGAGAAAAAAATGGAAACCAGTTCAATGATGAGGCATTTAATGTTTTAATTACTGATAATTATGATACTGCAGAAGAACAGGGAAGATGGCATTATTTAAATGTAGAAGACAAGTTTAAATTATGCTAATATGTTCTAGCTTGTCTATAATTTTTTTTGACAGAGAATAAAGATCAGAGTCAGCTACTAACTTGAGTGAGTTGTTGGTCGTCTCTTCACCTTGTGATTAGAAGTCGTGACGTTCTGGCCCTGAAGCCTGGCAGGTGGGGTGCAGAGATCACGGGTCACACAGCGAGATGACCTCAACAAGGTCAGCTCGAAGCCTCAGCACAGTGCTCTGAGCTTGCAGTGTCTGAACTTGGCAAAAACCTTCCCTTTTAATCTCACACCCTCCAACTTAAATATTTATGCTTAAATGACATATGTGTGTTCCAGCATCACCATCCTTTCAACTGCTGCCTGAGAGTTTTTTGCTGTTTAAAAGTCCCATGGGTTTTGAATTTAGACATGCCTGAGTTAAACCTCTATATCTATGTTTTAAGTGCAAGTTACTGAATCTCCTGGTGACTCAAATGCTTCCTTATAGGATAGTTGGGGGGCCGCTTGAGAAGACAAAGAATGCCTGACACAGAGGGGAGTTTGGAAAGCATAGCCATCTTCTCCTATAACTAAGTATTTTCAGTAAAATTGAATTTTCAACAGTTATTCAGTTTTCACAAAGTCTGAGTCTTTCACCAGGGGGTGACAGATAAAACCAAACAAAAAAAAATTGCTTGCAAAAATAAAAAATCAATCTCAAAAATATTAGATAGCAAGACCAAATTATTAATGAGCTTTTGATGGGAGTAATATGGATTTGAGAAGCTTTTGCTTTGGGCAAAATTACATAATTGTTGTATAATTCATATGAGCAACCACTGAAAACGCACTTTCCTCAGAGTGCATGTTTATCTCATCATAATCTTCCGAGGGTTTAATCATCTTATTAACAAAACGCTCAGGATCCTGACCTTGGGCTAGTCGCTTTACCCCAGCCCTGGCCTCAGAACAAAGAGGTATCATGCTGTTGCTGTATTTGCGGATGCTAACCTGGCTCAAAGACATGTTTTTAGCAGATCGACATCACCAAGTACTTGGTGATCGTCAAGCCTTCACAGCACATCAAGCCTTCTTGACGTCTCTTGGAAAGAGTTTTCAGCAGCTTTGTTGATTTTCATTTTTTTCAGGACAGTCTATTATCTTTTATTTCTTGCAAAAAATTGATTTCCATGTCATTCTCACTCACTGAATTTTTGAACAGTTACACTCATTTATCTTAAATGATCTATCTTAAATCTACTGAACCACGGAATTGTTGACTGCATTATTTAGACAGGCCTTTAAATTAGCCCTCTCTTTGCTCTCAGGATAGTGCCACATGCAGGCTGGTCTGTCAGGCCCATGGAAGGGAGAGAGCCCTGAACAAGGAGGGAAAGCCACCGATACTTGGCAGATCACTTCTCATGTGGCAACTTCACTCCGTTCAGAAAAGGTAGTACCACCCAGGTTCTCAGCTGTTCACACCACTGCCAGCAGGGCGCAGGTCGATGCCTGGAGATGGTGTCTAGGTGCTGAGTAACACTCGTTCTGGTGGCAAACTGAAACCACTTGAAAAACAGGGCTCAGCTCTGAGCAACTCTTCGGCAGCCGCCAGCCGGCCCAGGCCGTCTCCTCCCGCCCAGACCCCTGCGGGCCCTCCGCCCTGCCCCGCCCGGAGGCTCCCCAGGCCTCCTGACCCTGCGGCCGGAAACCGTGGCCTCCTCGCTCTGGGCTCAGAGCCCTTGTGTTTGCTCGTCCTTCTGCTCGGACACTCTTCCTGCTGATGGTTACAGGACCGTGCGTGACTCTGCTCCAGTGTCACCTACCGAAAACCTTCTACACACACACACACACACACACACACACAAACAACCACACACACACATACACATACAACCATACACAACCACACACACACACAACTACACACACACAACCACCCCCCACACATACACACACACACGCACACACACACACAACCACCCCACACACACACACACACAAACCACACACACGCACAACCACACACACACATACACATACAACCACACACACACACACACACCACACACACACATAACCACACACACAACCACACACACACAACCACACACACACAACCACCCCCACACAGCCACCCCCACACACATACACACACACAACACACACAACCACACACACAACCACACACACACAAACAACCCCCCACATACAACCACACACACATATAACCACATACACACAACCACACACACACAACCCCCACACACAACCACACACACACATAACCACACACACACAACCACACACACACATAACCACACACACACAACCACACACACACAACCCCCACACACACACAACCACACACACACAACCCCCCCACACACACAACCACACACACACAAACAACCCCCACACACAACCACACACACATAACCACACACACACAACCACACACACACAAACAACCCCCCACATACAACCACACACACATATAACCACACACACACAACCACACACACACATAACCACACACACACAACCACACACACACAACCCCCCCACACACACAACCACACACACACAAACAACCCCCACACACAACCACACACACATAACCACACACACACAACCACACACATACAACCACACACATATAACCACACACACACAACCACACACACACAAACAACCCCACACACACAACCACACACACACATAACCACCCACACACACAACCACACACACACATAACCACCCATACACGGAACCACACTCATACAACCACCCCCACACACATACACACACACAACCACACACAAACATACACACTCACACACACAAACCACCACACAGAGATACACACACAACCACCCCACACACATACACACAACCACACACACACCCCCGCATACGCACCCCCTCCCTCCCCCTGGTTTCTGTCCTGACTCCCGTGAGCACCGACCCTGCACATGTTTCTTGCTCTGGGCTCTACCGCCTTCCCCACACCCGCCCCCCCACCCCCGCTGTCTGCTCTGGAGGGCAGGGGTCCCGGCTCGCCGGCTTGCAGCTGCCCCTCTAAACCCCACGTGTTCACAGAGCAGGGCTCCGGCCTGTGTGGGTGCCGGGGTCAGGCAGTCGGAGCAGAGGCCTCCCCCCAAGTTCCGACTCTTGGGAACAGAGGTGGGCCGGATGGAGCTGTGCTCCTCCCGCGGGGCTGGCGAGGCGCTGCTGCAAGGGGCAGAGTAGGCCTCCACGGCCGCCTGTCTCTTCTGCTCCGGGGTCGTCGGAGCTCAGGGCCACCCCACCCCCCGGGGCCAGGCCAGCTTGCGGGGAGCAGACGCAGAGCAGCCCTGGCGGCCCCGTGGTCCCAGGGCCCCCGGGCAGAGAGCGGGGCTGCGTCCAGATGCCCCTGTGCCCGGCGCGCGTGGCTGCCGGTGAAGGAGGCGGGCAGGGCCTCCTGTGAGCCGGCGCCTGCGGGCATCAGACACCTGCTACTGCGCCCGGAAGCTGGGGCCGCCTGGGGGGGTCACCGGCCCAAAGGGGCTCCGCCTGGTGGGGGCATGTCCCCTGCTCGGAAGGGACTGCCACCGCCCGCCACAGCTTGTGGAACGAGTCCCCCAGCACTGCCCTGGCCCGCGTGGACGGCCAGCGCGGGGACAGGGCCAGGTGACCGGGGGGAAGTGGCTCCCGGCCGCAGAAGGAGGAGCGATCCGAGGGCCTGGGTCACGGCCCGTGGGAGGGGCCTCCGGCTGCGGGCGCCCAGAACCCAGTTCAGATCCGCTCAAAGTGGTGCAGCCTCTCGTGGCTCCCTGACACCTGGGGAAGGGAGACCTGAAGCCGCGGAACCTAGCGGGGGTTCTAGCCGGCTTCCTCGGCATCTGGGCAGCCACAGATGGAGAGAAGTAAACGCAGACATCCGCAGAGCCGGCTACCCCAGGCCCGTAAGGGGAGCGGCAAGACCTGGGATCTGCCCTGGTCTCCCTCCTACCGGCGGGCCTCCTGCTGGGTGATTGACCTCCGCTTAGCCCCTCTGACCTGTGGCCCCTGTGCCCGGGGAGCCCCCACGCAGCTGTCTGCTTTCAGGGGTCCCTGCACGAGTGGCTGCCTCTGAGTCCGGGGGTGAGGGTGGGGTGGGGGGTGCTCTCTACACAAAGCAGCTGAAGACTCAAAGACTCCCCTCCCCATCACCCCTGCACGCATGCGGAGTCAGTGGTGTCCGACTCTTTGAGACCCCAGGGAGGGTAGCCCACCAGGCTCCTCTGTCCACGGGATTCTCCAGGCAAGAATCCTGGAGTGGGTTGCCACTTCCTCCTCCAGGGGCTCTTCCTGACCCAGAGATCAAACCGGAGTCTCTTATGTCTCCTGCACTGTCAGGCGGGTTCTTTACCACTGTTGCCATGCAGGAAACCTTCCAATCACGCAGACCCAAGTTACATCTCAGTCCCAGAGTGACAAAGCCTCAGCGGCCGCCAACCCTCTTTTTGATCACTCCTCGTCTGTCTTCCCAGTTTCTCTGAGGACCAGGCCTTAAAAATTAACATCAAGAAACTCTTTTCCTTCCTCAGACATGCTAAAATATCATAGTCATAACTTTGATCAAGATACAGTTTCAAAAGAAGAATTCTCAAGCTTCTTAAAACTGAACCCCACACTCTTCAGTTCCAACTCCCTGTTATATCACAAAATTAGAAAAGGATGGTTTTCTTTTGTGTCAGTCTTTGATATTTCATTTCCTTGGAAGGAAAGTTATGACCAACCTAGATAGCATATTCAAAAGCAGAGACATTACTTTGCCAACAAAGGTCCACCGAGTCAAGGCTATGGTTTTTCCAGTGGTCATGTATGGATGTGAGAGTTGGACTGTGAAGAAGGTTGAGCACCGAAGAATTGATGCTTTTGAACTGTGGTGTTGGAGAAGACTCTTGAGAGTCCCTTGGACTGCAAGGAGATCCAACCACTCCATCCTAAAGGAGATCAGTCCTTAGTGTTCATTGGAAGGACTGATGTTGAAGCTGAAACTCCAATACTTTGACCACCTGATGTGAAGAGCTGACTGACTGGAAAAGACCCTGATGCTGGGAAATATTGAAAGCAGGAGGAGAAGGGGACAGCTGAGGATGAGATGGCTGGATGGCATCACCGACTCAATGGGCATGAGTTTGGGTAAACTCCGAGAGTTGGTGATGGACAGGAAGGCTTGGCTGCTGCAGTCCATGGGGTCGCTAAGACAGGACTGAGGGACTGCACCGAACTGAACTTGACATTTCATGTTTTCTTCTCAATGTCGTTCTCCAAACTGGATTTCTTTTTTCACAAAGCAGATTAAATGTCCTCCCCTCCTTCAAAACAAAGCAAGCCACTGTAGGTAGGTCCCAAGGCACTGAGCCCAGAACAGCACGCAGGTGCACTGGCATCCCGCGAGCTGAGCTGGGCGAGATCCCTGCACATCTGACCTTCTCCTGGGGAAGCGAAGTGAGTGGGCTCCGCAGGGATCGCAGGGATCGTGGGTCCCGCGCGGCTTTCGGGGAGGCGGGGTGGGGCACCGAGGGAGCATGCAGGGAGAAGCGACTGGGAGGGGAAAGGTGGGGAGCAGGGACAGCGGGGACATAGAGCCCAGAAGGATGGATGAAGTCACGAGCGCTCGGAGGGGATGCGGTCGTCCCGGGGCCTGGGGCGGTGCCACCTGCTTGCCCAGGAGATGGCCAGGCCCTCGGGACAAGGCGTGCGCGGGGCCTCGGCTGTGTCCGGGGCGGAGACTGGGGCAGCCCAGCCCGAGGGCGCAGGGCCCCCAACGGCGTGTGTCCAAGCGGGACCAGAGCATCCCGCAGGCGCAGGGCGGGCTGAGTGCCATGGCCCCCCGCGTCCCCGCCCCAGTATGGACCCCACAGGAGAAGCACAGGAACGACAGCAAAAGGTGCGTCCGCTCTCAGCCCCGCACGCGACACGCCCTCCAAACCACAGTGTGGTGGGGGCTTTGCTAGTGATGGGGGTCCGCACCCCAGGCTCCACACTAACGTCTCCCTCTAACCCGCTGTGCCACAGTGACCACCAACCCAGCCACCCGGAGAAAAATGTGGATTTGGGACCGGAGTTTTCAACCTCTAAGTGGATCCAAGTATAGTAGTTTTGTGGGTTGCGAAAAGGAGTACCTGGCTCAGACGGCAAAGAATCTGCCTGCAATGTGGGAGACCAGAGTTCGATCCCTGGGTCAGGAAGGTTACCCTGGAGAAAGGAACAGGTTACCCATTCCAAAATTCTGTCCTGGAGAATTCCACGGAGAGAGGAGGCTGGCGGGCTACAGTCCAAGGGGTCACAAAGAGTCAGACACTAAACCTTGAGATGATGATATTATTAAACACATGTTACTTATTTTGATACATGGCTTTAAGTCTATGTTTCTAATGCATTTTAAAGATGAATCAGAAAAATTGATTGTCCATTAACTCCCAGCAGTAAGGAATCTGGTCCAGACCAGCACAGGAAGGTACAGGTCTGATTTCAGGGCCAGAAAACTCCCCCAGTGACTCTGAGCCTGCTGGACCCAAGAAGAGAAAAGATCAAAATTGAGCTCAAGAAGTGGAACCCTAACAAGGAAGAAACACTTCTGTCTAGAGAAAATGGCTTGTTCTGAGGCATACTCCTTCCTTAGAAATGTAATTAGAAGCAGCATCATTCTTTAATTTATTCAATGCCTATTATTATGGGCTGGACTCTGCAGAAGATACGGAACACAAATAGGTAAACGCCTTACTGGGAAGAATTCCAGCATCTAGGGCATGAAAATCACTCCACACCAACCTGAGAGCAAGTTGGGTCTGAAAAATTAGTATGCTATCTGGGGGAAAGTGTGACACTCAGGTAAATATATATATGTGTGTGTATAGAGAGAGAGCAAGAGAGAGAGAGAGGTGCTTCCCATGTGATTCAGTGGTAAAGAATCCACCTGCAATTCAGGACATGTGGGTTTGACCCCTGGGTCGGGAAGATCCCCTGGAGGAGGGCATGGCAACCCACTCCAGTATTCTTGCTGGAGAATCTCGTGGACAGAGGAGCCTGGTAGGCTATAATCCATGGGGTCATAAAAAAAATGGACATGACTGAAGTGATTACAAAACAACAAACATCAACTATATGTATATATATATAAAATTTATATATGTTATATATAAACATAACATATTGTTATTATATATATGTATATGTTATATATATAAACATTTATAACCATGTGCGCACATTTATCATTGTACATAATTTCAATTATATAATTACAATTATGCATAATGTTAATATTCCCATTTGATAAAGAGCATGAAGTTCTAAGGTAAAATGCACAAGATTGCACAGCCGGAAACTCTGCAGCGTGAGACCCTGAGTGCCGTCTGCTCCTTAGCTGCATGCACATAACCAGACTTGTCAGAGCTGGACCTAACCCTTCAGCAGGTGTAACCAGTCTCCCAAGAGAAGGAGGAGGTCGGGGGCGGGGCCCCGCAGCCCTAAGTCTGGGTCAGTTTCCTATTCAGGGCTGGAGGCTGGAAAAGGAGTCCAGCGGCCTCTCACAAGCCTCTCCTTACTAACTAATGCCTGGCATTATTTGAACAAAGAAGAAGCTTTCACTCTGCAAGAAGACAAAGGCTTATTTAAAGTAACACATCAATGTTAATGAGTTCAAGTTAGCCAATCTAGGAGGTACCGCAGATACTGGCGATCCTGCCTCTGCAGGATTTTAACTGGCTTAGTGCTGGTCAGGGTGACTGTGGTGGCGAAGGATGAGGAAGGAAGGGAGTGAAGGGGCAGGGGCCCCACCTGAAGAGGAAAGGCAGGAAGGAGAAGCAGGGCAGGACAAGGTCTGAAGGGCAGGCCATCCAGGCCGCTGCGGCCTGCCCGGCTGCTCGTGGCTGGGACAGGCTCGTGGAGGCGCCATGGGGCTGTCCAGAGCTGGCTCCCAGGGCACACGGGCCCTCTGAGGTCACTGCTCTCCCGGTTTGGAGCCTGGTGGTTTTGTCAGAACGGCAGTTCTGCTGAAAGGCAAGTGCTCTGCTCCAGCGTGCAAAGCGAAGGACTAATAGTCTGTGTTTGCTCTCTCAGTGAGATGGTGTTCTCAAGTCGGAGAAGTCAGATTTATCGACAAGTTATAATGAAAGCAGAGTCATTGCTTTGTCCTCTTGCTTGTACTGTTTTTGGGAGGAAACGCTCTGGGGACTCTGCTGCAAAGACTCCTCCGTCTCCAAACTGGTCTCCAGTCTCCCCCTGCCTCCCCCCCCCCGCCCCCCCACCTCTGCCTGCCTGCTACCTAAACACTGAAGACAGGAGCAAAAATAGTAACAGCCCTCCGCAGTAAACAATGAGTAATGTCTCCTCTAGAACACACTCCAATACGTTCAGGAGCCAGCTTTTCGGTCCTTTCCAAAAATAATTCAGATGGACGTCAGCGTGGATGCCTCCACACACCAGGTTAGGAAGCCGTGGCAAGCCATGTAACCACCACTCACGGCTTCTCCGAGTGCTCAGAAGCAGGGGGCCTCCCGCCGTGCACCCCATGAATTGTCCGTGTGACACTAGATCTCAGTGTCTGAGGGAGTCGGACCAGCACCCTGGTTGCCTCTAATGACCTGTCTTTCTCCACAGATGGTAGAAAAGAGATGTCCAGTCTCTTCTGTGAAGCATGGTCTGAGCATTTGAAACAGTTACAAGCAAATAATGACGAGCTGGTCGAACTTCAGTTCTCCGTTCCTTATGCCAGTAATATTCCTACAGGGTCAAACTGATTCAAATGGATAATTCTCAGGCAATCCAGACGCTGATTTTTAAGTGTTCATGCTTGGCAGGTTGAAGCTGTCAGATGCTGCACAGCACTCGTTCTATCCAAACCTGAGCGACCAACTCTAAACACACCTTCCCTTTTCTCTGAAAACTTCAGGCACTGATCCTAACTGGTGACCAAGTGTCATTCTGTCCACATAAATAGCCTCAGTTCAGTTCAGTTCAGTCGCTCAGTCGTGTCCGACTCTTTGCGACCCCATGAATCGCAGCACGCCAGGCCTCCCTGTCCATCACCAACTCCTGGAGTTCACCCAGACTCACGTCCATCGAGTCAGTGATGCCATCCAGCCATCTCATCCTCTGTCGTCCCCTTCTCCTCCTGCCCCCAATCCCTCCCAGCATCAGAGGCTTTTCCAATGAGTCAACTCTTCACATGAGGTGGCCAAAGTACTGGAGTTTCAGCTTTAGCATCATTCCTTCCAAAGAAATCCCAGGGCCTCTTTAAAAACAGATTCTTATCTCTCAAACAAATGGTAAGTCCCTCTGACTCTTTGCAACCCCATGGTCTGTAGCCCACCAGGCTGCCCTGTCCATGGTATTTCCCAGCAAGAATACTGGAGTGTGTTGCCATTTCATTCTCCAGGGGATCTTCCCGACCCAGGAATCGAACCCAATCTTCTGCACTGGCAGGGGGATTCTTTACCACCGAGCCACCTGGGAAGCCCCTCTGGTAAGAAGCAATGACCCAGGATAGGAAATCAAACTTCAGTTTACCTTTACTATTTTACAGGTTTCTGTGTATTTAAAAATTGCAGGAATTACTTTTTTACTAAAAATCTTTTTTTTTTTTCTGTTTTCTGGTATACTTGGAACTCCACACTCCTTTTGCACCTCACAAATCTCTCTCTCCTCCGCTTGTCAAGACACCATAGTGTTTTATTCTGTCTTTTGCTTAAAGACAAAAGCTAGCAAACAGATAAAATCACACAAAGACATCTAATGCCCGGCCAGGGGGCTGTCAGAAGACATGTCACAGAATCATGTTGGTTTTGTTTTATGATGGAAAATTATGGAACTTTAAGAAAGTGAAGGTGTTTTTAAAGACCTTTAACTGCCACATTAGGAGAGTGTAAGACTTTGTTTTGAAAGAGATACACGTGTGTATCTAAAACCCAGTGGGAAACCTTTGGTTCCTGTCATGGACAACCACATGCTCTTCCCGTTGGACAGAGCGGAGGGGAGTCGGGGGGTCAGGACTGGGAGGAGGGGCTGCAGGAAGGCCCTGAGCTGCTTCACTGCTACTTCCTACTGGGGCCTGGGAGCTGTCCCTGGAAGAGGTTTGCCCAAGGCAGACAGGGATGCCCAACTCCTGGGACCCCCAGACTAGAGGAGAGGCAGCCCCCCAACCCCATGTGCCCACCCCATCACCTGGCATGTGGGAGACAGAGGTGCTGAGCCAACAGCTGCTCTGCTGGCTCACGTGGGCCGGCCAGAGCCCTAGAAGCTCCCTTCATCCTGTTTCATCACACAGGTTTCATCACACAGGTTTCATCACACAGGTATCAGCTGGCACAATGGACAAAAAGGCCGGCTCTCTGAAGGTTCTGATGTCCACTCCAGGTAAGAGCCGGTGAAGAACAGGTGTCAGAATGCAGGGAGCCAAGCTAACTATCCGTTAGCCCAGGAAAGAGGCAGAGGAGACAAGGGCGGGCCCCCGCACTGGGAGCCGAGGATCCCTGGGGGGAGGGAGAGACACAGACAGGTGAGCCATTAGCCCTAAGGTCCTGAGGTTGTCCTGCCAACATGAGGTTGTTCAGTGCAGCTCGGGGCAGATGGCCCACAAAGACACAGGTCCTGCAGGCCCCAGGGGTCCAGTCCAAGAGGGACCAGAGGAAGCAGTTTAACCCGGAAGTGACTGCACAGACAGAAGGACACACAGCCCAGGGTGCAGGCAGGCGGGCGGGAAGGCGGGCCCACTTCCCAGGGATCTGGAGGCGCCTGCCAGCCCCCTGGTACAGGGCCCCCGACCCTCCGAGCTGCAGCCTGGGTCAAGTGTGCGGGTGAAACCCAAGCTCTGGGGCAGGTGAAGTGCGAGCAGCTCCTGGTTGGTCCCCGGGGGCAAACCCCCGATTTACTCGCCCGGGGTCCCAGCCCCTCCCTGCACAGCAGCCGCAGGGAGGAAAGACGGCCCCCAAGGAGTTGCAGACGGTCCAGCGTGGTCCAGTGGTGGGGTCTGGAAGGGGCTGGGCTGGGGGCAGAGCCCCGCTGACCATTCAGGGAACGGACGCTGAGAAGGTGCAGAGGGAGCGGAGGGAGCTGCGTTCACACCTGGCCAGCCCGGTTCCGCTCCTTTTCACACAGGCGCCGCCGTGGGCAAGTGGCTGGCCCTTCTCAGCCTCCAAACAGCGCCCGAGGGGGCGGCCAGGCCCCCCTCACTCCTTCCCTGGCCGCCCTGTGCCCGGGCCCCAGGGATGCAGGGCCGCGAGGTCCAGCTGCTGACGCTCAGGACTCGTGTGTGTGGAAGTGGGGGTGTGTGGCGAGGTCGGGGGTCACGGCGGGGAAGGGTGACCCTGACCAGCGCCCGTGACGCAGGCGGCAGTGAGACTTCGGTCCCTTCTGAGCCCACGTGCGGTCTCAGGGATACGACAGTGGATCCTGGACCCAGAGGGCGACAGATGCTGACAAGGCCATGTCAGAACCATCCATGGGGCTGCAGACAGAATTCCCGGGGGGTGGGGGAAATGGGAGTGAGTCCGGAGGTCCAGGAGCGTTGACCTTGGCCTCAGAGACTCCGGCAGGTGTCCGCAGCTCATTTCAGTGTCGCATGGCAGTAGCAGACTCCCCCACCACCATCCCGAGACCTCAAGCTGTATTTGAGCAATTATGAGACTACAACTATTTTTTAATGTCATTTTTTCTCTGCACACCCTCCCCCAGATGTCCCCAGGACATTCCTTTATAAGACCAGAGCTTTGCAGATGTGACTAGTCTAGGTTGTCCTGATCTCCACTCCACTCGTCTCCACTCAGCAATTTCCCTCTGTGTCCTGATCTGCTTTCTCTCTCAGACCCTGTGCATTAAAAGCCAGGATAGGGCAGCTGGGGCTCTGCTAAGGTAGGGCTCCTTCCCTTCCACCACCCCAGTCTAAGTGTCTGGACACCGCAGAGCCCTGGAGACGCCTAACAAGGTTCAGCATCTGGGTCTGGCTTCCCACTGCCCTTCCAGTGAGGGCTTCCTGCTCTAGGTTTACTGAACCCATGTGAGAGGGCTCTGCAAGGCTTCAGCCACCTGCTTGTATCAGCCCATGCACGTGGAGCAGAGGGCGCCTGGGGATACGGCCACCCGGAGAAGGGGGGCAGCAGGCAGGTGTGGACAGGAGGGGGCGGCGGAGGAGGACAAGAAGGAGGAGGAGAGTTCCCACAGGAAAGAGCAGGAAGAAGGAGGGTGTGTGCCTGCTAAGTCCAAAGGCCTGTCAGACTCTTGGACCAGCCAGTCTCCTTGGTGCATGGAATCCTCCAGTCAAGAGTACTGGAGTTTGTGCCATGCCCTCCTCCAGGGGATCTTCCGGTAGAGAGTTTCTCCTAAGATAACTTCCCAAGCTGGATGAACACAAGCTGGATTCAAGACTGCCGGAAGAAGTATCAATAACTTCAGATATGCAGATGACACCACCCTTATGGCAGAAAGCGAAGAACTAAAAAGCCTCTTGGTGAAAGTGAAAGAGGAGAGTGAAAAAGTTGGCTTAAAACTCAACATTCAGAAAACATAGATCATGGTATCCCGTCCCATCACTTCATGGTAAATAGATGGGGAAACAGTGGAAACAGTGTCAGACTTTATTTTTCTGGGCTCCAAAATCACTACAGATGGTGACTGCAGCCATGAAATTAAAAGACACTTACTCCTTGGAAGCAAAGTTATGACCAACCTAGATAGCATATTCAAAAGCAGAGACATTACTTTGCCAACAAAGGTTCGTCTAGTCAAGGCTATGGTTTTTCCTGTGGTCATGCATGGATGTGAGAGTTGGACTGTGAAGAAGGCTGAGCGCGGAAGAATTGATGCTTTTGAACTGTGGTGTTGGAGAAGACTCTTGAGAGTCCCTTGGGCTGCAAGGAGATCCAACCAGTCCATTCTGAAGGAGATCAGCCCTGGGATTTCTTTGGAAGGAATGATGCTGAAGCTGAAACTCCAGTACTTTGGCCACCTCATTCTAAGAGTTGACTCATTGGAAAAGACTCTGATGCTGGGAGGGATTGGGGGCAGGAAGAGAAGGGGACGACAGAGGATGAGATGGCTGGATGACATCACCGACTCAATGGACACAAATTTGAGCAAGCTCCAGGAGTTGGTGACGGACAGGGAAGCCTGGTGTGCTGCATTCCAGGGGGTCACGAAGAGTCGGACACGACTGAACGACTGAACTGAACTGAACTTCCTAAGGACTATGATTGATGCCTCCAAAGAGTGAAAACCTCCAATAGCTCCCCCAAAGGAAGCAAGCAAACAAACCAAAATCAAAAAAAATAAAGAAGAGAGAGAAAAAAAATGCAGCTATCTGGTCAACTCAGTTGAACTGAATATGAAATTGCCACGTTTGTAGGTCAAAACCCAGTCCGATGTTAGTGATTCCATGCAGTTCAGCCTAAGGCAGCGCCATCCCCAAGGTCTGCACAAGCGACTCTGTCCCTCCGTAGCGTCTCTTCTGAAACGTGCCCTGTCCCCACGTGGGAAGCGTCAGTTCTCTGGCGTTGCTCGAACCATCTGCCCAGTCTTAGTGTCGTCTCCTTCCTGCTGTCTGTCCGAGGCCTCCCCTTTCTGGGCCGGAGGTCAGACTACAGCAGATTAACTGGGATCTGACTGGGCCTTATCCCCACTCCAGGGCCCATTGGTTTCTGAGGAGTTTTACGGCCCTGTTTTCCAAATGTCTAGCATCTCGCACCTACTACCTTCATTTTTGTAAAGTTGAGATCAGTCGTGAAGGTGGTGTACTGCCCTCCAGGTCTTCCGTAGCTTCTGGAAACATGATCAACCCTTTGACCTTTAGACTGGGGAAGGACTCAAGCTACATCGTCACCTTCTTAGCCCCAGTGTCTTTCTGCCACTGGTTCCTCTTTGTATCACTCTGAAATGGATCCCGTGTGGACAGACCCTGCAGACCAGGTGACTTTCCTGATGGGCCATTGAGAGATTCATGCCACAGGATGATGACTATAAAGGTCATCCGTGTCCCGGGCCCATGATGAGAAGGGGGGTTTCCTGAGTTGCGAGATCCTTAGGAACTCACTGCCTCCCGGGAGCGCCTGGGTGGGGACGAGCGTGGGAAGGCAGGAAGGGAGGGTGGAAACCCATCCTCCTTGGAGGATCTTAAAATCCTCCCAGAGCTTCAGAGTGATGAGAACCCCAAATAAGGAAACTGAAGGCCTGGAGAAATGGTTACTGGGAGGATGCAGGAGACGCTGATGCTTACTAAGAATACAACGAGCACGCTCCACGCTGCAGTTCTGAGAGGCTCTGGTTTGGGTAGCCATGTATGGCCACAGAGTCAACGTGGTAAATTTTCTTCCTTTGTAATCGTTTCCCGTTTTATTTATTATTTTTCCTACGGCCTCTGCTTTCAGACATTCCTGCACTGGCTGCATCATGAACCATGTGGTTCCACGCTTCATCTTTTGCCTAAGCTTTCTCTTTGAAAATGTAAGTCAGCGTTTGCTGCTAGGGGTTATTTTAGAAAATAGAGCAGTCCAGTTACCTCACTAGGAGTGAATAATGTTTAGCGTGAGGAGTCCTGAGGTTCTTCTAAGAAATCTACTGATTTGGGCATCTTCATTTTCCAAAGCTGATCAGAGCCAGGGGCTTCCTGTACCCGAGAACTGTAGGGCCAGCGGATGACCTCAACCTACCGTCACCTTGGGTCCAAGTAACACCGCAGAACGATGTTGTTCCCCTCCCGTGATTTGCAACTCCTGAAATCCTTTGGGAGAATAGCTTTAAAATCATACCATCCTGTTCATTATTTTCTATAGTTACTAAAGAGCCCCAATTAATGGAAGGCCTTTTAGCCTAAGGGATATTAAGCCACAGAATGGTGGATATGAAAAAAAAAGGGTTGTCTAGGATATGTTTTGACCTTTGGTATTCTTTATGTGGAGCTTCCCAGGGGGTTCAGTGGTAAAGAATCTGTCTGCCAAGCAGGAGCTGTGGGTTTGATCCCTGGGTTGGGATGATCCTCTGCAGGAGGGCATGGCTACCCACTCCAGTATTCTTGCCTGGAGAATCCCATGGACAGAGGAGCCTGGCGAGCTACAGTCCATTGGGTCGCAAGAGTTGGACACAACTGAGCAACTAACAACAATCTTTATATATGAGAATTTTTGACACAGTAGTGTCCCACTTTTTATTGAGATATTAATATATTCACACACAAGACATTCATCATTTTAAAGAATACAATTCTAGTCTTAGAACGTCCATGAGGTTCTTCTCCTGACCCCACTCTTTGATTGCATCACGTTTCCTCTGGCCCCAAAGAAACCCCAAGCCCAGCTGCGCTCACTCCCCAGGTCCTCCCTGCTCAGCCCTGGGTGTGTGTGCATGCTTTAGTCGCTTCAGTCATGTCTGACCCTTGCGACCCCATGGACTGTAGCCCACCAGGCTCCTCCATCCATGGGATTTCCTAGGCAAGAGTACTGCAGTGGGTTGCCATTTCTTCTCCAGGGAATCTTCCTGACCCAGCAATTGAACCTGCGTTCTTAACGTCTCCTGACCGGCAGGAGAGTTCTTTACTGCTAGGGCCACCTGGGAAGCCCCAATCCAGCCCAAGCGGTTGGTTTTAATTCAGCGTTTCTCAGAATCTGCAGCTGCTTTGATGACACATGGCACCATGAGTGGGCGCTTGGTGGAGTTCGAAGAGCTGGGTCCTCATTTCAGAGATGTTTCTGCTCCCTGCTTGAGGTCAGGCAGGGCTGACTCTGCCCGTCGGCAATCATGACCAGTTAAATAGGCTGTTCTGAGGACCAGATGAGGACGTTCATGCCAAAGCCCCCAGGGCACAGTAGGTACTCGGCACCCTGAAGGTCACAGCATGCACCATCCTCTGGGGAGGGCCACCTCCTGGGAGACAGGACCCCACAAGGCCGTGTGAGCATGCGCCCTGGTCAGAGGCTGCTTCCCGTGGGGCGGCCTGGGTTAGGAGGAGGAACACAATAGTGCCCCAGGCTCTGCACGTGGTTTGAGGATGGGCAGGTCCTCTCTTCCACCCAACTCTGTGCCTGTGGCTGTGAGCGCTGGTGCTTCTGCAGCCGTTCTGGCAGCAGGAGCCCATGACACACCTGCTCAGAAAGAGATGATGTAGCTTAAGAGCAGCGGTCTCCAGCTCTGTCATCAGGGCTGTCAGCTGAGATGCTGAGCCCAACACCCGCCCCTTGCAGTGTCGTCTCCCCAGGACAGAAGCTGGCCTCTTTTCTCAGCTCGTCCTGCTCCACAGACCCTCCGCTCTCTTCCTCGATTTCCTTCTTACTCAGCTTGGATCTATGATGGGGACCTTCAACTCCACCCCTCCCCATTTTTGCACATCATCTAGAGAAACCTCTACTCAAAAAAATGCCCAATATCTTCTTGTTCTGGATCAGCATGGGAGGGGCCATATAAAGACACATGATGGGACCCTGGAGTCAGCCTTCACTAACAATCAGGACTCAAAACAGGCCCACACATCTGGCACTCAGCGGCACTTTCTGGTCTGCTGGTTCACTGTCTGGGCATCCAACTTTCCCCATCCTTCTCACATCTGCCCAACCCTCTATCTGCTAGGTGATGCTGCCTCCCATGTCTGCTCGCATCCATCTCCCTCCCTTCTATTAAATCAGAGGACAGAATTTTTCTTATTCCAGGCTAATCCCTGTGGCGTGGCCCTCCTGCGTTCCACTTGCCTCAAAACCAGCCCCGGCTGCTGGCCCACTCTGAGCTGCCAGGCAGCTCCTCCTGCACCAGCTCTCCCTGCAGAACTAAGTTTGCTCCTGCTAATTCACACATGCACGCAGGAGACTGCCGGATCTGCACAGCCTCCAGCTTGCCCCCTGGTGCCCTCCTCCTCGTCACCCCAAGTCCACAGAGATGTATCCCAGCCACAGGTCACTCCCCCACTTTCCATGCACAGTTTGACCCATGAGAATCTGGCTCTGCCCTCTCCTCCCATGGACTCAGCCCTTGCTCCTAAATGTAATGGATACTACGTGTCCCCCTCACCGGGCTCTTAGGTGACCCCTGCCTCATGGACGCTCCCTCCCACTGCTGCTGGGTCACTTGCCCCCTGTCCTCCTCCCTGGGCTGCCTGGTCATCTCTGCACTCAGATGCAGCCCCTCCCAAGCTCAGTTGCAGCTCATGAGAGTCCAGACCCCTCCTCTAAACACCACCACTCATCTGTACACCCCTGGTGTCTCCCCTGGGACGTCTCAAAGGTGCCTCAGGTTCCAGAAGGACAGTGTTCCCACTGTCCCTTTGGACAAGCTGGACCTTCTCTGTGCCACCTGGGCCCCCACACTAGTTTCCGTTGGCTCCACTCCCTGTGTGTCTCAACCCCTTCTGACCCCTGGGCCCTGACTGGTCCAATCGCTGTCACCTCTCTTCCAGACTCCTCCAGGGCCACTTATTCCAGTCTACGCTATAAGCTGCAGCTGGAATGGGAATCCAATTGTGTTGAGAAGTGGAGCGTTTCCTGCCATATCAGTAAACAAGGATGTCACAGTCATGGGGAGCCCAGCCCTCCAACGTGAGCCCTGAAGGCACTCGGGAAGGAGAAGAATACCAGCTATCAGGCTGCAGCCACTCCCGTCGGTGAGCCCCAAGGCAGCTCAGGATGTGAAAACACAGGATGCTGGGCCAGGAGGGCTAAGATGCATGTGAAAGGGATAATTCCAGCGAGCCCAGACTCTTGCATCCTCCCACACATAGAAAAGCTCTGAATGCCATAACTTGGAATATGGAGTTTCGTTTCACTGACAATAACCTTCTGATGTTCAGACAACCTGCCCTTTGTTGTAAAACTTCTGTGTAACCTGGCTCCTCTCCTCGCCTCAGAGCAGGTCTCTCAGGGTCACTTGAGGTGGTGCCTCCTGGGCTTGAAGTACTAAAAATTCCCGCCAAAGAAAACATAACTCTCAACTTTCAGGCTGTGACTAATTTTTCAGTCGACACTGTCAGGACTGCCCTGGCTGGAAATGCCTTCCAGGGTGCCCCTCTGTTTTTCTGCTCAGAATTTAACATCCCAAGTGTGGCCTCGATGCCCAGCACGAGCCACTGTTGTCCTGTAGGCTCCGATGCGAGACCCCCCGCTCCAGCTTCCACCAGCCAGGCCTCACCTGGACCCCCCTCGCAGGGAGGCCTCCCTGACTGCACTCTCACCACCACCCCCTTGCACATTCACTGGTGAGAGGTTTCCCTGCACCCCTCCCGCACTTTGATGGCAGGCGCTCCAGTCACTCTTGCTCATAGAGGAATCCCAGCTCCCACGTGGAGCACAGAAGGGCTCCACCAGGGTCTGTCCAAGGAATGAGGAAATGACTGTAAGTGATCGACACTGTCCCGTGATGAGTGACAGAAACAGGGTAGTGAAAGATGCTTCCAAGTGACTTACGTTTTGCCACATTCCGTGAATACAGCAAAGCTCAGAATTTGATCTGAATAAAGAGATACACTCTGTCGTTTGTAGACTGTATTATTTATAGAGTCAAGTGGGCATCTCCCTAACTCTGCTAAACAAATGTTGTGTAGCTGTGTCAGAGGTACCAAAGTGCTGGCTGCCAGACTGGGGCTGGGGCATTAGCACATGACGGAGGCCTCCATCCAGCCCTGATGAGAGCAGTGCTAGGCCCAGGCCACAAGCTCCAGATGGTGAAGGTCCCATGAGGGGGTGGGGCCGGTGCTGAGCACCAGCTCTGGGCTGGAAGTCTTGTTTCCAGACCAAATCACACCAGTGAGTGAATCTGGCCCTTTCTGGCCTCTGCTCTCTCCTCTATGAAGTGCAGAGTGGATTCAATGATCTCCAGAGGAGGAAAAGATGAAATTTAGAGCAGAGAATTGTTGTTTAGTCAATAAGTCATGTCCAACTTTTTGCAGCCCCATGGACTGCAGCACACCAGGCTTCCCTGTCCTTCATTATCTGCCAGAATTTGCTCAAACCCATGTCCATTGAGTCGGTGGTGCCACCCAACCCTCTCATCCTCTGCCACCCCCTTCTCCTCCTGCCTTCAGTCTTTCCCAGCATCAGGGTCTTTCCCAGTGAGTCAGCTCTTTGCACCAGGGGGCCAGAGTGTTGGTGCTTCAGACATAAGGTAATAGAGCAGAGAATGAGGCTGGGTTTTGTGGAGAAGGTACAGCTCGAACAGGAAGCCAAAGGGTTTAGTTGAGGAGGGTGAGAGAAGAGAAACTTTGCCATGAGGAGGCCAGCAGATGATAGGGCCAAGCTTTCTGGAGTGAGGAGGAGCAGGAAACTTTTTCTTCCTCTCAATGAATCAAAAACACCTGTGAAGCATATGCTTAGTACTCGGGCCTGTGTGAGCGTCTGTGGACAGAAAGGTGAAGACATGCATTTATTGCTTCGGAGGGGCTGACACCTCTGTGATCCATCAGACACTGACAAGAGATCCTAAGAACCTGACTTGGTCAGTGTAAGGTTCCCAGTGGTCCTGAGCTGTGGGCAGCTGGGGCACGGAGCCCTGGGAGGTTGAAACAAGGGCTCACATTTGAGAAAGAGGCCCAGGGCTGCAGTGAGGGGGGCAGGACAGCAGAGGCCTGCAGGCCGTGTGCACCCCGACCCCACCCCCAGGGCCCGCGCTGTGCTCCCCGCCGAGTGTGCACACCCCCCCGCGCCTGCGCAGCTCTCAGCCCTGGGTGGGGGATAAGCCCACAGGCAACGTATCCTGCAGGGAACAGTTGTAACAATCCCAGTGAACCAGATTCCCAGGAGTAGAATGGAGAGAGGGTATGGAGCTGAGAAGTATTTAGGAGGTAAAACAACACAATGAGATACCCACTTCCCACTACTTAGGGGGCTATTATCTAAAAAAAAAAAAAAAGAAAAGAAAAGCAAGATTGTTGGTGAGGATGTGGAGTGATTGGAACCTCTGTGCATGTCTGGCGGGAATGTAGAATGGTGCAGCCATAGTAGAAAATAGTGCGGTGATTTCTTAAGAAATTAAACATAAAATTACCACGTAATCTCACTTCCCAGGTAGCACTAGAGGTAAAAAAGCCTCCTGCCAATGCAGAAGATGTAAGAGACATGGGTTTGATCCCTGGGTTGGGAAGATCCTCTGGAGGAGGGCATGGCAACCCACTCCAGTATTCTTGCCTGGAGAATCCCATGGACAGAGGAGCCTGGTGGGCTACATACAGTCCATGGGGTCGCAAAGAGTTGGACGCGACTGAAGCAGCTTAGCACACAGCCAGCACGCATGTGCCCGAAGCAGTGAGAACAGCAAATGTAAGTCACTGCAGTGCAAGTCGCCTGAGATAACACTGAAATTTTGCTCAAGTCAGGGCTAAAGTAAGAGCCCAGGATACTTAAAATTCAGTTTATTGAGCTGAGCAAGAGACTGGGAATTTGTTCTTGAAATGTTGGCTCTCCTCTTTTTTTCTTTTTTTAAACTTCATATTGTGGGAATATTCATTCCTTCTGTTGAAGAACATTCATTAAGTTTGTGCTAATAGCTCAGCGTTACATGGAGCAGGCAGAAGACATACATTCCTGCCCATAGTTAGCTTCTACCCTCATGGCTTGATGCCCAGCTGCTCCATTTCCTCCCGTCCTGCAGCGCTGACGTGGAGAAGCCAGAGTCGGTGAGGGAAGGGTGTCTCAGCAGGAAGGAAAAGCACATGCAAAGGCTCAAAGCCCAGCCAGAGCATCATGGGATTGAAGACGCAGCGGTCGACCAGTAGTCCAGTCCCCGACAGGGTCCTTTAGAGACCTTAAGAAACACTGTTGAATTCTTAGGGCCGTGTTCCCTTGATTCCCAGGAAAAGTCCAGTTTCCAACACAGCTCATTTCCTCTACCTTCTGCCACCTATTCTATGAATCACAGATCAGTCGCAGTGCAAAGCCCACCTGTTCTCCTTTACATCTGTACCAGTGACCTGGCTGTTTCTTAGGCCTGAAGGAATCACTTCAGTTCCCCCTCTCCTTTACTGTGTGGTAAAAATCTTCTCAGGTGGCACTATTGGTAAAGAACCCGCCTGCCAGTGCAGGAGACGTAAGAGATGTGGCTTAGATCCCTGGGTGGGGAAGACCCCCTGGAGGAGGGCATGGCAGCCCACTCCAGTATTCCTGCCTGGAGAATCCCGTGGACAGAGGAGCCTGGTGGGCTACAGTCCACAGGGTCACAAACAGTTGGACACCATTGAAGCAACTTAGCACAAATGGCCACTTGTCTTTCAAGATCTATGTAAGGTCTCACCTCCTCTAGGAAGCCCACCTTGACCCCTCCCAACCCAGCATTCTGTCTCTCCTGGCAGAGCCCCTGTCAGATCAGATCAGTCGCTCAGTCGTGTCCGACTCTTTGCGACCCCATGAATCGCAGCACGCCAGGCCTCCCTGTCCATCACCAACTCCCAGAGTTCACTGAGACTCACGTCCATCGAGTCAGTGATGCCATCCAGCCATCTCATCCTCTGTCATCCCCTTCTCCTCCTGCCCCCAATCCCTCCCAGCATCAGGGTCTTTTCCAATGAATCAACTCTTCACATGAGGTGGCCAAAGTACTGGAGTTTCAGCTTTAGCATCATTCCTTCCAGAGAAATCCCAGGGCTGATCTCCTTCAGAATGGACTGGTTGGATCTCCTTGCAGTCCAAGGGACTCTCAAAAGTCTTCTCCAACACCACGGTTCAAAAGCATCAATTCTTCCGCGCTCAGCCTTCTTCACAGTCCAACTCTCACATCCATACATGACCACAGGATAAACCATAGCCTTGACTAGACGAACCTTTGTTGGCAAAGTAATATCTCTGCTTTTCAATATGCTATCTAGGTTGGTCATAACTTTGCTTCCAAGGAGTAAGTGTCTTTTAATTTCATGGCTGCAGTCACCATCTGTAGTGATTTTGGAGTCCAGAAAAATAAAGTCTGACACTGTTTCCACTGTTTCCCCATCTATTTCCCATGAAGTGGTGGGATTGGATGCCATGATCTTCGTTTTCTGAATGTTGAGCTTTAAGCCAACTTTTTCACTCTCCACTTTCACTTTCATCAAGAGGCTTTTTAGTTCCTCTTCACTTTCTGCCATAAGGGTGGTGTCATCTGCATATCTGAGGGTTATTTCTCCCGGCAATCTTGATCCAGCTTGTGTTTCTTCCAGCCCAGCATTTCTTATGATGTACTCTGCATAGAAGTTAAATAAACAGGGTGATCACTGACCTAGAGCCCCTGTAGCCACAGGCAGAAACAGAAGGGGACGGCAGAGGATGAGATGGTTACATAACATCTCTGACTCAATAGGCATGAGTTTGAGCAAACTCCAGGAGGTCGTGGAGGACAGAGGAGACTGGTGTGCTGCAGTCGATGGGGTCACAAAAAGTCAGACACGACTTAGAGACTGCACAACAGCAGCAAAGGGCTCTTTTCTTCTCCCAGGCAGCCTCCTTCACATCTGAGCTCCAGGGGAACACAACCTTCATCCTTCTCACTCAGGGCCCAGCACATGGGAGACGGTTAACCCTTTTCAAATGTCTTTCTTTGTTTTGCTTTATTGTTATGCGAAACGCAGTATTATATGAACTCAGTCAACTGGATGTTTCTTCTGGGGTTGTGGATGACGGATGCCAAAATGCAGGGTCTGAGGTTTACTCCACACCATCCCTGGTACCCAAGGCTCAGACTCGCCCTGCCTCTGCCCTTTATTACCTGGGCCTGTTTCCTGAGAAACCTCATGATACTCTGGGCAAGGGGTTGCCCTTCCAGTAAGTTCCTCCCCAGATTCTGAGCTGATTTGTGTTGTTTGCAAACAAGAACTCTGAATGGTATGTTGAATGAGTGAAAATATGTGATCTCCAAGCCTGTCCACGGACTCCCTGCTGATCCCTTCCTAGCTGACAGGACTAATTCAGTGAGAAAAGCACTTCTAAAAAGTCTAGAAACTCTTCTCCCAAGTGCCAAACTTTACCACTGACTTCCTACTGTGCCCTTGAGTGAGTCATTTTGCCACCTACCTTCCCCACAAGGGCGTCTTTAGGATTAATGAGTTAATATTCAAAAGTACTTTGTGCTTTAAATAGTGCCTTTCAGCAGAGGATCTCAAAGAATTATAATCACTACAGCTGTGCAGTAAATTATAAAGAGGTTTTTTAAGAACTATCATATTTCTCTCAAACTTTTAATGAGAAATTGACGACAATTGCAAATTTTCCCTTCAAGAAATGGTCAAGACTTTCTGAGTACATGAAACTGCAAAAAAGAGAAAAAGTTACATAAAAATGTAAATTAGATTTCTCTTATTCCAACCCTGTTCTAAATAGGTTGACTAACGACTCAGGATCTCTGTGACTCTGGGGTCCTACCAGACTCCAAGTCCTAGGGGTGAACGATTCTGCAAAGTTGAGAGGGCCTCTCTGTTAAGTCCACAGTGTTGATCCTAATGGGCTCTTGGCCTCTGCTTCTCTGGCTTTTCCCTCTTCCCCTCCCTCCTCCTCTCCATCTTCTGCTCCTCCTTTCCATCCTCACCTCCATCGTCCTCTCCCTCCTCCTCTCCATCTCTCCGTCCTCCTTCCATCTCTTTCTCCCTCCTCTCCATCTTCATCTCCCAGCAACCTGTCACAGAAGCCTCCCATCAGACTGGGCATTCTTAAGCTGGCTGTACTGTCTATAGCCAAAGCCCAGCTTTCATCAATAACGAAGCACTGAAGGCATGGACTTTATCCTACTTGGCCAGAATTTCCTTTGGCACGATCCTAGAGCCAATCTTCCTTTCCCTGAAATACTTCTTGCTCACCCTTTCCTCAATAATGACTTCTAGTCATTAACAGAGGAAGCAGATGTCCACGTAAGTATAGCAGCTGAGCATGACTGAGCCAGGCGAAGGTGCTGGCTCCCCTATTAACTGCACTTTCTCCCAAGTTACTGGAACTGCAGGAGAGGGTGTGAGTCTGCAGGAGAGGAGGTTCTGTGAGTCTTAGGGGTGCGCCTTTGTGTTTCTAGTAGATTCTAACACAGAGTGCTCTGAGTACCCATCCCCATCAGCAAAAGAAGAAGAACGCCCATCTATTTCTGGTCTATGTTTTAACAAACTATATGCAGAGGAAAGGATCAATCCATTAACACATCATGTATATTTTTAAATATATGCTAAAATAAACAATTCACCCTATTTTATAGACCACTCTTCCAGAATTTAATCTGGAGAAATCTCTGTCTACACTCTTCCTTACTGGGGGATTCAGGATTCAGTTACATTTGACTGTATTTAAAACCATCGGGTTTTATTCCCACCTATAGACTTGGCGTCTCAGCTCCGTGCTCTGCAAACAGTGGTGTCCACCAGTTAATTTAATTTAAAGATTCTGAGTAGCTGTTTCTTTCATCTACTTTCGGGCCTCAATTTCCTCTTGGTTTGCCTCTATCGCAGGACCCAGTCTCCCCTTTATCTCTGGCTCACTAGTGAAAACCTCACATTGGTCAAGGGCAGAGCAGGGGATGAGGTGGGCCTTCCAAAGAGCCCCTGGTCTCAGCCCTCCTCGTCCACAGCTCCAGAGGGCTCAGACGAGGCTGGGGAGGGCAGCGTACTGTCACTGCTGACTTCCAAGGGTCCTTGGTGGGCCTCAGGCCAGTCTGAGCACATGGGCACATCTGTGCTGCTCCCAAGCAGAAGGCACTGGAGTACCCACTGCCTCAAGCGATCCCTGTTACCTGCCCTTTGAACAACACAACAGTGTGGAGGCGAGACCGGCAGCTCCCCTCCTGGCGCCCAGTGATCTGAGCTGTCCCTGGGGTCGGTGAGCACTTCCTGGGGCCCTCCTGCCTCCGGTGTGGAGGGGGAACGGCCCAGAGGGACAGAGCAGGGAACAGTCGATGGCCGTGAACAAATGGGTGACTTAGCTCTCACAGCTGGTAACCAGCAGCTTCACCTTAGTTTAGAGGTGGGAGGCCGATGGGCCCCCCAAGGTAAAGCAATTGGAGATTCATTCTCTATTGGCCAAGACTCCAAGACGGGAGTAGGAGGGCAATTAAGGGAGGAGGCTGGGTCCTGCACAGACCACATATTTCTCATTCCCAAAGTCGAGACCTCCCCGACCACACATGCTCAGAAAAGGCTCCTTGGAGGCCAAAGGGGAGTCACGTCAAGGGATGCTCTACCCATAGGCCTTTGTGGTAGGATCCATCTTGGCTACGAGATGCGTGCACACATGAGAACATCCTGAGATAAACCAAATCTGGACTGTGAGCCAGGGAAACCGCAATGACTGACGGAAGGAAACCAGCAGAAATGACGCGTAAGAGTGACTCAAACTGCCACGCGGGCCTGACTCAGCGACCCTCTCTTTCCCCGAGCCCGCCTGTGTGTCTATGCACACGTACTATATTTATTTCCTCTGATAAATACCTCACTTGCTTCACCACTTTCCATCTTCCAAACCATTACAGGCCCAGGCCACCCGAGATCTGTGTTCCTGTGACCACAGCAGAGCAGGGCTTCAGCTCTGGTTTGCCCAGGGAAGAGGCAACTACATCCTTGCTTGTTTGGAATTACTTGAAAGGGAAAGGAAAAATATCTTACTGACATTGATATGATATAAGTTGTGTCCAGAGCGCTGCATCTTGGCTGTGAGTTTTGCTCAGCCTGAGCTGCTGCGTGATTCTGAGGCAGGTTCACAATATTCCTCACTGGCATGTAGCCTCATTAGAAAAAGCCGATGGGCTGGCAGAAGACAGGGAACACATGTGAACAATGGGGAAAGATTTTCTTGATGTGCTTTAAAAAGTAAACTTGTGTTAATATAGCATAACAATGGTCCTATTCCTGTTGAAAGTAAATGCACTTGATAACTTAATGTAACCAAAGTCTTAGTGTGGTTGCCTTTGACATATTAAAAACTTGAAAGATAATGTGGCACCTTTTTAAAAAGTGTTAAGATTGTCAGAATCAATCAGTCAGACAAAAGCTGGGGAATTCAGAGCAGAGATGACAATGTTCATCTGTCTATTTTCACCCCACTTGGTGATGTAACCGCGTGACTTCCATTAAATAAGCCACTTAGAGCCACAGGTGTACCCATTAGGATCCCTCCACAGCTCTGTAATTACTGTTATGAGGAGCTTGGTGCTTAAACCCGTGCATATGCTAAAGAAACGTAGGTATTTGTATTTCAATCCAACTCCCTTGCACGCAGCTCTGGAATTGTCCACCTACTTTAATTCTCCAAGTGAGTTAAAGTGAGTAACGGGTGAAAGCAAGTTAACTTTGGAAATTCATGAAGACCTTCTCCTGGTGGGTGATGCGGGACAGTTGATGACTTTGATTTTACCTTTAGTGAGGTTAGCTCAGCTGTATCTGGCATGTACCGTGCGCCAAGGATTGCATAAACCACCCTGCAGGATCACTTCTTTTTATCCTCATCACTATCTCACGCAGCACTGAGGGGCAAAGCAACTTGCCCAGGGTCACACAGCAAGCTAGCGGTGGAAGAGACAGGCTTCTGGCCTCCAAGGTCAGACATGATGACATGCAGGTAGAACGTCCGCCTTCTCTGGCACTCACTGTGACATTAATGGGCCAGGGCCTAACCTCCCCCAATTCATTCCATGACTCTGAAGCTGGATCACTTCCTCAGGGAAGCCTGGTCTACCTGAAGGGCTGCTGTGACGATGGCTGGAACCATTGGAAGTGGGGACCCAGCAGCCCCTGTGGGTTAGTCCTGTAAGATGTGGATGTATGGCATTGGATAAGGTGTGGCTGATACACACACACACACACACACACACACATCCCCACTGCACCTGACGAGATGGGTCAGAGCCCACCCACTAGAAGAACCCCCTTGAGTTAAGGTGAAAAGACAGGGTCCCACACAGGCTTTAGAAAAACCCCTATGCTTAATGAGGTGGGAATGGACAGGATAAGCTGCAGGAATTCCAGGCAGAATGAGACCACCGTGTGCACGAGAGGAGGCCCCCTGAAGTTGAGAAGGATCTGAGATGGGATAGACGCCCAGCCCAGGGCAGGGCAGACCGAGGCGTCAGGAGCCAGGACTGAAACCAAGAAAAGGCAAAGTGATGCATCAGGAAAAGGAGAGGACTTCTTTCCAGGAGCAGGGGCCGCTGTAACAGGGGGTGTCGTGGGGGAAAGAATAAACACCCGAGCTTTACCCCTGCAGGCTGGGATGGTCCCTGATGGCCTGAGCAGGAGAGGAGACAGTCAAACTGGTGCTTAAAGAGGCCTGTCCTGGAAGGATGAGCTAAATCAGCGAGTGTTAAAGCAAGAGTGTCAGTCGCTCAGTCGTGTCCTACTCTCTGCGACCCTACGGGCTGTAGCCCGCCAGGCTCCTCTGTCCATGGGATTCCGCAGGCAAGGATACCAGAGTGGGTTGCCATGCCCTCCTTCAGGAGATCTTCCTGACCCAGGGATGGAACCTGGGTCTCCCTCTTTGCAAGCAGACTCTTTACCATCTGAGTCATCAGGGAAGTCCAGCTAAATCATTAAAGAGATGCCAAAAAGAGAATGAAGTGGGGGCCTGCCCCTCTCCAGCCCTCACCCCCACCAGAGCCAGAGGTGGCTCTGAAAACCACCACAGGGGGTGTCCCCGGGTCCCAGGGCAAGCGGTCGAGAAGGTCCTGAAACAGGAGCGCTGGGTGAGCATCAGACAGAAGGCTGGTGTGGTCACAGCGCAGACGGGAGGAGAGCAGTGCTTCGCCTTAATGGGACCCTGATTTTCTCCAGGGAGCTCCTTCTTGCAAAAGAAGCCAACAGGCCATTGGTACCAGCCTGGGATGCAGAAGGGGCTGAGTCTGAGCCCGTGGACTTGAAGGTCATTCATACTAAGATCAGGGTTAAGGTCAAAGGGCCTCAGGACATGGAAAGCACAGTGAGCGGAAGAGAGGGTGCAGGTGACCCGTCTCGGGTCCAGGCTGAGTTCTGTGAGCAGCTCTACCCCACCCTTCATGAGAAAGCTCGCGGTGAGGGCTTCAGGAGCAGTGGGTGATACCATACGCAAGGTGCTCACCAGAGAGATGAAAAGGGGAGCCACTTAGGCGCTCCACGCCACCCCGTTACCCATTTTCAAAAACACGCGTGTGATATCTAATTCCCTCGAATCGAACCTGAGCTTGGAAATGTCTTATGAGATATCATAATGCCCGAATCTGAAGTTCCTTGGATAAAAGTTAACTTGAAAGTTCCATGTTTTAAAACCATAAGTCAGGGTAGAGAGAGCTTTTAAACCTTGTTCATTTGACCTAGCAACTTTCATTCTATCTTTTAGGACTATCCTCGATTCTTGTTTTTTAACACTTTAATCATAATTTATGGAGGTTGAAAGAATTCTATTGAAGAAATAACACTATGAAAAGACCAGCACCATTGGGTAGAGTAGGGAGCCTGAAACATCAGGATAAAACATGCCTGGGGCCTTGTTAAAATGAGGACTCGTGGACCGGGAGTGCGCAGGATTGTGGCCAACACATCTCTTTGAAAAAAACAAAAAACAAGACACAAGAGGTGATTCTCATCAGTTCACCCTGGATACACTTTTTTTGACACACTGCTTTATTTTCTTAACTTTACGTTATGGAAGTATTAGCAGCTATGTTTATATCAGGACAGCTTATTACGAGTTAATAATGCGTGAACAGATAATGTAATTCTGAACCTAACAACTTCTGCCGATTTAAGCATTCTTGTAATTTACTTGGCGGGCTGTGCTGTCCCTTTGAGAGGCACTGTCTGATGCTGTAAAGAAACCTCCTTTCTGAGACAAAGAATGAGATGAGAAATAGTGTAAATATTATAGGGTCAAAGTTACAGGGCAAAATGAAGCAGAGACACAAAAGTGGGAGGTATAAGTGTGAATACCTGACGTGATGTGGACTTAGCAACAGTTGTTTTATATTCAAAATTGATCACGGAAAGCAATCCAATCTAAACTGGAAGAAAGAAAAGAAAAATAGCATTTCATGGTTTTCTACAATATATAGAAAATGACAAAGTCAAGGGTATGGTGGCTGTATTAACGAGAGCACCTCACAGGAGGGACCGTCACAAACCACATTCTCAGGGGAAAAAAAAGATTAAATTTGAGTGAATATGAGAAAAGATTAAGAAGAAATAAAGTCAGGATACTGAAAAAACAAGGCCAGTGAGAAGGGAGAGGTCCGTGTTTAACACCAGGCATCAAAACCATCCCACCCACACCCGCGTGGCTGCTCACACCCGTAACGAAAGATGAGACACACATCAGAAACGAGGCATCTCTTCAGGGCTCATGCGCATCATTGCTGGGGCGAGCCCTTTAACCCTCTTATTTGGAAAAATAACGCTAGAGCTGATCAGAATGGTCAGGACCAACAAACAGGTTCAGACAGCCGTGGTCAGTTCCTCAAGGGGTGTGTGTCTCTCTTAAACTTCAAGGCTGCTTGCTGGTGGACATTATTGATGTGCTGTTAAACCTCATAAGGAAAATACTAAAGTTCTCTGGAATCAATGGAACATACGAAACAAGCATTAAAATGTGTCATTTGATATACAGCTTCCTATGGCACATAAATCCGCCGGCATCTGCTAACTATGTAAATGATTTGTGACATTCTCTTGGCGTGTTTAGTAAGAAGACAGTAAATTTGACCGATGACTAGGTATGAGAATGCCAAACCTTCATTAATTAAACAGGAACGTCTCAATGTGGGAAAAAAAAATTCCCTCCTGTGGTTGTAGATGCTAACAGTGAGTGAAAAAACAGAAAGAGGGGTCTGGATGGGGGAACTTGGGGGAGGGTTGATTCTTAAGGCCAGTTTCCAGAATACACACAGCAGCTCATACTCAATCTTGGGCAACTTCCGGCAGAGCGGGGGGCATCTAACAGAGAACGGGCCATGGTGCCTCTCCGGCCGAGAGCTCCGGTTCCCCTGAGCAGATCCACTTGCGAGAGTGGATGCTGTCATTCCAAGACGCTCAGGGGAAGCTGAGCCCTGCGGAGCTGGGGTCCGGGGCCACCCCCCTCACTTTGCGGGTTAGGAAGTGTGGCCAAGTTCTGTGAGACGCCCAGGGTTCACATTCCAGCCCCTCCCTCAGGAGCACTCAGGACTGAGGAGGTTACAAACCTCCCCGGGGCACATCCCAGTTCCCAAACGCAGACGGCTTTGACACCCTGTCACCTGGTGCCAGGGCAGGTGCAAGCCGGTCCAGGGTCCGAGCGGGCAGCCGGCTCAGGAACTGCTCTGTTCAACCTTCAGTACCCAAGGGTCATCTTTCCTGGTGCCCCTCTCCGGTGCCTCTCACCATCACTGTCAATCCGTCAGCTGAGCCTCATTTCAATTCAAGCCCCGGGGACAGAGAGTTCCCTGAGTTTTTTTTTTCTTCTCCAAAAAAAGAGCATGGTTTCTCCTTTAAGCCCTTTGTGGAAGGAGGAAACATGACCAATCGCGATGAACCATTTGGAAACCAAATAAAAGCAAAAAGGGATGAGAAACGACCGCCACAAGCCCTGTGGGAGTAAAGCAAAACTACGCATTCCTTCCTTTCCCTGGGAAGCAAGCCCTGCAGCCTGAACGCCCTGTCCTGTTCCAAAAGCAGCCCCGGGGCTGAGAGCGGGGCTGCTCGGTGCCCAGTTCACAGAGCAGGGAGGGGTGGTGCTCCCTCCAGTGATGCTCCCACCCAGCCAGGTGCAGGGCCGAAAGCCCGTGGCCTTTGGAACACGATGATCACATCACGTTCGAGCACATTTATTTTCCAAAGATGGGAGACTGCCTGCATCTTCCCAAATAAGCAATTGCTTTCTCATTCTCCCATGTAAATCTACTCACCGCAGGTAAAGCCAGATATGTTAAACCTTCCCTTCCTGCCATTTAGGATTCACACAAAAAACAGCAAGGCGCGACAAGGAAGTCCGGAGGCGCCACGCACCACTGCTGGAGCCCCTGCACGCCAGCGATCAGTTTTCAGGATCACTGTCTCATAGCAGAGCTGTTCTTTATGCTGACACAGGAGCTGTAATTAAGCTAACACAAGGGGCTATAAATTATTAGAGGTCGATGGCATCTGATGTATTAGCTACATTTTTATATTCGTTAACAACATTTCTCTAGCATCGTTCTAATACACCTTAGAAACAGCACTTAGGATACACACACGTCTCTCAAAGCCCCTGCCTTACATAAAACAGTCTGATGGGAGACCGTGAGCAGGTTAGCAAGGCATATGAAAAACAAGGAGGAAGATAAATAAATTTGTGATCAAACAAGGGGGGCAGTCATTGTAAACGCTGGGAAACACTCACGTGCAAGTTAGCTGACTTCTTCAGAAATACAGACCTGCCCTGATACTCCTTCTGACAGTAAAGGCCTTGCTTTGAAGCAAGCCAGCTCCCCATACTGTGAACCAGCGGGTTTTGGTTGCTCGTTTTGGGGGCTTTTTATGGGCCATAGTTAACCAAAACATATTTATCAGCAGAACAAAGCTAACTTAAACCTGAAACATTAAAGTGTGAACTGCCGTATTTCTTTGAACCTAAACAAACGTGACTCTCAATCTTGATTTCATTTTACTGGGTTTTTTGGTGACAAGTTATCATATTCAACCTAAATTTCTCTCTCAGTGGTGTCGGTCTGGTTTGTTCAAGCCCCGTGGACGTTTCAGAAGAGAGGCAGCCCCAGTCAGCGCTGCTCTTCTCTTCAGCTTTGCTTATTGCTCCAGTCAACGACATATCGCCTGTGGCGTTTCATCCAGAACTGCGGGTTAAATGTGCATGTGACACTTTGCTCCTTTCTTCTCAAGTTCAGGCTTGGGACACGAGTGTACTGCAGGCAGAAAGGGCAGCTCCCCCTGCTCGGCCATCGGACGCCGACCGACTCACCGAGCACCCGCTCCGCGCTGGGAGCTGTTCGCGCTTTGAGCCACGACCACCCTGGCCCCAAGCAGCTTTGACATGGGGTCACTTGGAGGGTGTGTCCCATGGGCGGTAAGGACACCAAGCCTGTCCGGGGGGGAGCAGGATGTGAGATTGGGTCACTTCTCTTCCAGAGAGGGTGACTGTGAGCAGAGACCAAGGACACGGAGGGCGGCAGGCAGGTGCCCAGGACAGCCCGCAGGCCGGGTGCTGGGGGCAGGAGGTGAGCGCAGAGGGGGCGTGGGGTGGGGTCCACCTCCTGGACTTGTGGAGGACCTTGGCCTTTCCTTCGGCTGAGGTGGATTTTGAGCAGAGGAGTCTCCCAGCCAGGCTCATATTCGGAGGCACATTGAGAACAGAATGTGATCCCGACGGGTCAGGGTCAACGGGACCATAGGGTGTTGCGTAACTTCTCCAAGCCCCTCTCCCTCTCCCACATCAGGGGTCGAGGACGACCCCTCACAGCTTCCTTGGGACAACTGTGTGAGTGATACAACCGAAGGGCTTGACTTCCTGTCAGCTCAATAAACACCCCATCATGGCTACTGCGTGCTGTTATCTACAACTTGTACTTTGCAAGCGCCCACTAAGTTTATCCTGAGAACCTGAAACACAGCCCTGAGAGTCATTCTCCGGCATTTCCTGGGAGCTCATTCTACACCCTCGGAGATGGAAGCAAGGCTGCAGGAGCCCACCGGGAGACCTCACTGGGAAGGGGGTGAGGGGTCACTGCCAGCACCCGCCGGGACTCCCAGGCATCGCTTCCTTGCGGTTGCTGTTGTTCAGGCGCTCGGTCGTGTCCGACTCTTTGTGACCCCAAGGACTGCAGCACGCCAGGCCTCCCTGTCCATCACCATCTCCCAGAGTTTGCTCAAGCTCATGTTCACTGAGTCAGTGAGGCCATCCACCCATCTCATCCTCTGTCGTCCCCTTCTCCTCTCACCTTCAATCTTTCCCAGCATCAGGGTCCTTTCCAATGAGTCAGCTCTTCACATCAGTTGGCCAAAGGACTGGAGCTTCATCTTTAGCGTCAGTCCTTCCAATGAATATTCAGGGTTGATTTCCTTTAGGATGGACTGGTTGGATCTCCTTGTAGTCCTAGGGACCCTCAAGAGTCTTCTCCAACACCACAGTTCAAAAGCATCAGTTCTTCAGCGCTCAGCCTTCTTTATGGTCCAACTCTCACATCCGTACATGACTATTTAAGTCCTAAACTAAACCCATAGGCACCAAGACTGGCAGAATCAGGGCCCTCTGGATATGTCCACGTCCTCAGCGCAGCACCCAGGATGTGTCATGTGACATGGCAAGGAGGAACCAGGTTAGCAGGTGGTAGGGTGGGGGGTGGGGGCGAATGGTTGCTGATCAGCTGACTTTGAGATATGAGTAGTCTGCTCTGTCCAGGGGGATCTGTGCAACCCCGAGGGTCCTTACACACATGGAAGAGGGAGACACCAGAGCATCTGTGAAGGAAGAGGGGTGCAGCCAGGCCCTGTGCAGGAGGGAGGAAGGGGCCAAGGATGAGGAGGGCAGGAGCCCCTGGAAGCTGAAAAAGCCCAGGAAACAGATTCTCCCTGGAGCCTCCAGGAGGACCTTGGCCTTGATTTCCGTCCAGGGAGGCCATCTTGGACGTCTGATGTCAGCATCTCAAGATAGCAAGTTTGTTTAAGCCACTACATCCGTGATCACTTGTCCCATCAGTGATAGGAATTTAACCCAAGTACCAGTGCCTTTATCCATTCCAGCTTCCAAAGCACTGCGTCACAAGCCACGAAAGAACTCTGACTTCACTTTAAAAGCCATCACCTGTGTCATCTCATTTTATGATCTCGTGGGCATTGCTCCCTGGAGTCTAGCAATGGCTCTACCGGGTGGGCGCTGACCGCTTCTGCCATAGAGACGCAGGAGTAGGGGAAACACTTGGGAAGCAGGACAACACGTCTGATAGCAACAGAGCAGCATTTGGGGAGGACCCTAGGATGCGCTCGGCGGGGCCCTGAGCTGCAGGTTTTAAGGCCTCCTTTCTCTGTCCCTGTGGCATCACCAGACTCTCTTTCAAGGTGACTGGAATCATGATCCCAGCCAGCGATGAGGAGGGGGCACCGGAGGAGCCAACCTGGGAACAGCACCCTTCAAGGGACCTGTACCCTCCCTGCTCTTGAACCTGTGTCCCCGGTCCAGCCTCTTCCAATTTCGATGAAAACACAGCCCTGTCCACTCCTGCCTGCCCAACTGACCTCAGCGTCCCCCACATCCCAGAGAAGCCAGCTCACGTGACCCCGGAGTCAGAGAACCAAGAGGAAGGGGGCTGTGAGCACCGGGGCCCCCAGCGCCTGGGGAGTCAAGCTGGTGAGGCCAGAGCTCCCGATCCTTCCGTCTGGAAGTCTAGGTACATAGAACATCCTGGTTTATAGCTGTTGACAGCTAATTAAAATACAGGCGACCCTTGAACAAAGAGGATTTGAATTTCTCCCGTCCACCTTTACGTGGCTTCCAGTGTAAACGCTACCGTCCTCCACGGGCTGACTCCGAGGTTGCAGGTCCATGAATACGGGGGTGGGAGTTGGGGGGCATAAGTTAGGTTTCCAGTTTCGAGGAAGGCCAGTGCCCCAACCCCTCCCTGTTCAAGAGTTGACTGTGTTTTGACTGCTCAGGGCACAGTGACCCGGCCAGGTGTGCCCAGCTGTGGCCCAAGATCCGCCGGGAACATCACTGACTACGACTTTGGCAGCAGGACTTTCCTCCAACGTGGAATGGAAATCAGCAGCGGTTCCATCTGCAGCCATGGGGTTCCCTGCTCCCGGGGCTGTGCCCCGGGCTCACGCCCACCGACTGCCCTTCCGGGGGGAGGTCGCGGACGGTCCGGGGCACCGTGGGAGGGAGGGGGATGGGGTATGACACCTCTGCCCATGTTGGGTGGGGGCCTTGGAAGTGGAGCCTGCCTCAGACCTGCTCCAAGTCAGCCTGTCCCTCCGGTCCTCACATCTGCACCGGCGGCCCAGAACACGGAATCAGGCAACACCACGGGGCCAGAGATTCCCGCAGGCCTCGTGGGGGGCGAGCTGCGTCCTCAGACCCGCGTACTGAAGTCCTCACCCCGCTCCCTAGAATGGCCTCCTTCAGAAACGGGGTCAGTGCAGCTGGAATTAGCTAAGATGAGGTCCGGCCTGAGGTGGGTTGGACCGATGCACCGCTCTTATTGTAGACAAGGGGAATGTGAGCACAGCAGGCAGAGAAACAACAGCACACGAAGATAAAGGCAGAGGTGAGCTGGTGCTTCTGTGCTCGGACTGCACCCAGATTCCCAGCAACCACTAGAGGCTGGGAATCAGTCCTGAATATTGGAAGGGCTGATGCTGAAGCTGAAGCCCTAATACTTTGGCCACCTGATGTGAAGAGCTAACTCATTGGAAAAGACCCTGATGCTGGGAAAGTTTGAGGGCAGGAGGAGAAGGGGATGACAGAGGATGAGAGGGTTGGACGGCATCACCGACTCTATGGACATGAGTTTGAGTGAACTCCGGGAGTTGGTGATGGACAGGGAGGCCTGGCGTGCTGTGGTTCACGGGGTCGCAAAGACTCAGACACTACTGAACGACTGAACTGAACTGAACCAGAAGCTGGGAGAGCTCCTCACAGCCCTAGGAAGAGCCACCTGGGCCGACACCTGGATCTCCGACGTCTAGCCTCCAACTGTGGACGTGGAATTCCTGCCGTCTAAGCCCCGTCTGAGGTGTTTCGTCAGGACCCCACAAACCCCCGCAGGCCAGACATCCCTGTTCGTGGCTGACCCGTGGCCCCTCCTTGCCCGGCTTATTCTTCCCCTGGCTCCGGTGGGGTCTAGAGTCTGCGTTCCCATCACTCGTTCCAGGTCTGACTCGTGAGTCCCATCCACTCGCGTTGGTGCCAACGACCCGCAACGAACTCACATCTTCCCTGGGGTCCCGGGGTCCCTGTGTCTTCAGGGGGGCGGGGGTCCTCTGCTTCCGCCCCCCACAACTGTGCCCCCCCGCCCCTCACCCCTTCCTCACGTCCTCAGGTCTCAGGAGCCTTTCACTCACACCTCAACCCTCACGCAGCAGATCTCGGCGGGCTGAACACACAGGCAGTTTTGAAGATCCACTGTCTTCTATCAAGATGGACATTAAAGAGATTTGCAGAATGTAAACCAATGCCACTCTTAAATTTTGTTTTGGAAAACAGCTGTTTTTCATGGCAGTATGTTGTTTACATTACTTAAAGTGGGCTTATCACTGCTCTTTTAAAAGAGTTCATAAGTGGTTTTCACAGCGTTAACGTCAAATATGGGTATATGTTGGTATCAATAGATAAAAGCCACACAAACAGAAACTCTTTGGAGTCCTTGGGAAGCATCAAAGTTAAGGAAAACTGACTATTCCTGCTGCTTCTTCCAGGGCCCTCTTAAGTGAAGTGTTGGGTTTGCTTCCTCTGTGGTGAGAGCAGAGTGGTGAGGGGCCCGGTGGTGCAGTAACTCCATCCCTCTACAGGGCAGGTGTCAGCCAACTGAAAGGTCAAACACATCTCAGCGTTCTGAGGACTTCCCTGGTGGCTCAGATGGTAAAGCGACTGCCTACAATGCCGGAGACTAGGGCTCAATCCCCGGGTTCGGAAGATCTCCTGGAGAGGGAAATGGCAACCCACTGCAGTATTCTTGCCTGGAAAATCCCATGGACAGAGGAACCTGGTGGGCTACAGTCCATGGGGTAGCAAAGAGTCAGGCGCGACTGAGCGATCTCACGGCATTCTAGAAGACGTTGATCTCCCGACCCCCTTGAAAGTGGGTTAGGATGCCAGGGTCCATGGGCCACAGCCACTGAGCAAAATACACCTCTTATTCCCAGGAATTACTCAGTTTCTTCTAAAAGCATAGTAAAATCAATCAAGTTCAGCTATATGATCCTTCTTAAAAATATGATACGTTTTCAAAATTGACTCACAATCAGCTCCGCTCTTCATCAGGTTTGGGGGCAACTGAAGTGAGGGTGCCTGGTGGTGGGCGCCCTCTGCTGGTCAGCCTGGGACATGACTGACCGCGTGGTTCTCAGTGATCCAGCTCCTTCTGTCCAGTATCCAATTAAGAAGCAGATTAAGGCATTCAAGTATCAACGACATACTTAATTTACTTTCAAAAATTTGCTTTTCCATAATTAAAATGTTTTTGAAAGTCAAGATTATTGCATCAGAATTCAACATGGTTAAAAATACTTCAGTTCAGTCTCTCAGTCGTGTCCAACTCTCTGGGACCCGGTGGACTGCAACATGCCAGGCTTCCCTGTCCATCATCAACTCCCGGAGCTTGCTCAAACTCATGTCCATCGAGTCGATGATGCCATCCAACCATCTCATGGCCATAAAAATATTTGGCGACATTCAATTATCTGTACCTTGTCCGGAATTTTCATTCGGTAACTTAAAACAGAAACCAAAGTCATCTCCTTGTTTATCTTCGTGAGCTACTGATATCTGTGTTAAGCAAGCATCTTGATCAGTCAGCTGCTGCCCTTGGGAGCTGTGTGTGTGTGTGTGTGTGTGTGCGTGTGTGTGTGTGTGTAAAGGGAAACAAAGAAAGTGAGCTGGTAGATTCAAGTAAGAAAAAACAGACTATGGAAAGAAAACTTTCTACCAAACATAAGAGACACCTTTCCACCTGTGTCTCTATCCTAGTCATTATCTTCACCACACATCCAAGGAGGGGTTGATCATGCCTTGTGAAACCCCCCCTAAGAGTTATTCAGGTTTGGATAAATTTACATGGACAATCTCTAGCAAAAATAGAAAAAAGCAATTGAACTATTTTGCATTTAGCAAGAGTCAGCTTGGTTCTGTCAGATGTCAGTATATCTTGAATGATTTGGAATGTCCCTTAGTGGTTCTGCCCGCTTCAGAAAGGCAGGCTGGCCATTCTTCCTCAGTCATCCACCAGGGACTCTTGCACAGGGGCATGCCAAGGGTTAACTGAGCACTTCCTCTGTGCTGGGCATTGTGCCAGGCTAGGGGCAAGGTCAAAGATTCAGTTCTGTTCAGTCACTCAGTCATGTCAGACTCTTTGCGCCCCCATGGACTGAAGCACGCCAGGCTTCCCTGTCCATCACCAACTCCTGGAGCTTGTTCAAACTCATGTCCATCAAGTCAGTGATGCCATCCAACCATCTCATCCTCTGTCGTCCCCTTCTCTTCCTGCCTTCAATCTTTCCCAGCATCGGGGTCTTTTCCAATGAGTCAGTTCTTTGCATCAGGTGGCCAAAGTACTGGAGTTTCAGCTTCAGCATCAGATCTTCCAATGAATATCCGGGACTGATTTCCTTTAGGATGGAGTTGCTTGATCTCCTTTCAGTCCAAGGGACTCTCAAGAGTCTTCTCCAACACCACAGTTCAAAAGCATCAATTCTTCGGTGGTCAGCTTTCTTTATAGTCCAACTCTCACATCCATACATGGCCACTGGAAAAACCATAGCCTTGACTAGATGGACTTTGTTGACAAAGCAATGTCTCTGCTTTTTAATATGCTGTCTAGGTTGGTCATAACTTTTCTTCCAAGGAGTAAGCATCTTTTAATTTCATGGCTGCAGTCACCATCTGCAGTGATTTTGGAGCCCCCAAAAATAAAGTCTGTCACTGTTTCCACTGTTTCCCCATTTATTTTCCATGATGTATGGGACCAGATGCCATGATCTTAGTTTTCTGAATGTTGAGCTTTAAGCCAACTTTTTCACTCTCCTCTCTCACTTTCATCAAGAGGCTCTTTAGTTCCTCTTCACTTTCTGCCATAAGGGTGGTGTCATCTGCATATCTGAGGTTATTGATATTTCTCCTGGAAATCTTGACTCCAGCTTGTGCTTCATCCAGCCCAGCATTTCTCATGATGTACTTACTCTGTATATAAGCTAAATAAGCAGGGTGACAATATACAGCCTTGACGTGCTCTATTTCCTATTTGGAACCGGTCCAGTGTCCATGTCCTTGGTATATTTTATTATGAAATTTGATCAGCTCTGTGTCGCCCTCAAAGCCTTTCATCCAAACCTGCTGCCTCTTCAGATGGAGCAAATGAACACTCAGAGAGGACGGCGCTTGTCATTATGAAATGACCGCTTTTACACCATAGGAAACAGTTGCTGAAACCACCGAGGCGCCACTCAGTCACACTCGGCAGGAGCTGCAGGTGTCAGCGCCGCGGACAGGTCTGCAGCAGCGGCCGCCACCACGTGACAGAGCTGCGTTCAGAGAAGACGTGCATGGAGCCGCTGGAGAACGCTTTGTCAGACGGCCCGCGGTGCCGCACCGAATCCAGGGCAGGGAAAGCGGAGCGGGAGGGGCCATCGCGGGGCGTCTGGCGAAGTCACTGAAGTGCAGAGAGCAGGCCAGCTCACACCCAAGGGCGGCATGCGCCATGCCCCTGTTCCCTGTGACCGCGAGCCTGTGTCTCAGGAAAGGGGTGCTGAAGCCAGTTCACGGGCCAGGAGCTACGATGTAACCCGGGGAAAGTGTAAGACCGAGGCCCAGCTGGTGCTGGGAAAGACTGAGGGCGGGAGGAGAAGGGACGACAGAGGATGAGATGGCTGATGGCATCACCGACTCGATGGACGTGAGTTTGGGTAGGCTCTGGGAGTTGGTGATAGACAGGGAGGCCTGGCGTCACCAAGAGTCGGACACGACTGAGCCACTGAACTGAGCTGAGGGACTAAGAACTAATGGGTCATGGAGAAAGCCAGGTGTTGGACATTTATCATTACATTTGCTCTCCAAGCACAGCTGTTTTTACCTACTTGTTTAAAACCATTCTACGTGCGGATTCTGTTCATTTTCTCACGCTGGAGTCCTTCTCACTACATTATTTCCATTCAGGAATGTATCTGGAGCCTCACTGTTCTTATAGCTATTCTTAAGGCTGCTTTCACATTGCAAGAAATCGTTTCTTCCATAATTCATTTTTTTGTGAATAAGCACTGTATAATAAGCCAACTACATAATAAGCCTTTTTTAATAGGACGTAATCAAAAGAATGATGTAAAAAATTTCCCGTTTGTCAGCCGTGTTTTGTCGACCCAGTGAAAGTTGTTCTTACTGCACTCCTACAACGTTTAGGAATGCAACAGGAATTCAGAACATCACCGGATTCCTGTGAATCAGATTACCAACCCCTCATTTCAAACTGAAACACTCCGGACCCTCAGAGCTTTCCTACCTGCCTTCTGAAAGCAGCTAGCCACTTGGAAGAAAGCCAGAGGCCGCAGATGACTCACTGACCACACTCGGGAAGCATTAATTTGGAAACATGCTTTCAGGACAAGCTGGGGCCCAGGCGGCTCTAGGTCTCGAGGCTGACAGAGCAGAAGTGGTGAATGAGGAGAGAGACGGTGTGGGGGAGAGACAGCGGAGACAGAGCAGATGGCCCCACAGCTGTGGGTCCTTCGCCCCCAAGCCCCCCGCCTGGGCCTGGGGACAGGGGTCCAGCCTGAGTGAGTGGTGGGGTGCAGGGTGTGAGGCAGGGTCGCAAGATGCCGCCCCCCGGCTGGAGGCAAAGCTGAAGTCAGTTGTGGGGAGGACCGGCCCCCTGAACATCCGAACTGTCTCAGTCTGAACTCAGCTGACAGGAGCACCCGAGCCGGCGACTTGGGGCCCCCAAGAAGCCCCCCGGGCCACCCCGTGCCGGCCCCCCACCCTCTGGGGCGGATCTCCCCTGGGGCTCTGCCCGTGGCCAGGGCAGCCGTCGGGACGGCAGGCTTGCTTGCGGCAAGGCCAGGGCATGGCTGTCGGGCGTGCATCTCGCTGGGTGGCGCGTGCCGTCTGCCACCTGCCTGCTGGGCTGTGGGGCCTCTGCTCCCGCCAGCGCCCCCATCAACACCTCCCGCAGTGTCTGCTGGGCAGCTGGGCGTGGGGGGCAAACAGAGGGCAGGGGTCAGGCCCTCTGGCCCCCAGGGCTCAGCTGGTGGGAGGGCCAAGCCAGATACAAAAACGACTGGACTTGAGACAGAGTACTTGTATGGAGACACCCCCGGGGGGCACGGCTCACTGGAGGGTCAGGTTCATGAGGTGGCATCGTTGATCCAGGCCTTGAAGGGGAGGTAAGATTGTGGTGGATGGCGGCCCCCTTTAAGGCCCCGAGACTCCCCTGCATTCAGTGAAAGTCAAGCCAATAGAGACACTGAGGTGAGCTTAAAACCAGCCGGGGAGCCGCAGACGCCAAATCGGGCACGGGGGACCCACGGCACGCCCAGGACTCGCCTGGGACTCGTCTGGCCTCGGTGGGCAGCCAGCCAGCAGCCTCGGATTCTCTCCTGGTGTTGCCAGCTTCCTCTGCCACCAAGTGACACGTCGAGCCACAGAAGCTGCTCAAACTATAGCGGAGCTAAGATTTTAGAAGTTCGGCGGCTTGCTCTCCATTAGCAATTTTCCAAAAAATTCACCATTTTAAAGATAAAATTAAATGAATACATCTGTAATCTTAGATGAATAAATAATACCTTTAAGTACCTAGCATGAAGCTCATGACTGAGTCAAATTGTATATACTTTATGCTCCTGATCACCCAGATGACTCCAGGCCTGTCCATCATGGAGAGGCGCGGTGCCCAGGTCAGTTCAGCCCTGAATTCCAAGCAGAATCACATTAGTTTCCTACTGCTATTGTAACAAATTGTTGTTCAGTCACTAAGTCCTATCTGACTCTTTCCATCTCCATGGCCTGTAGCATGCCAGGCTTCCCTGTCCTTCACTATCTCCTAGAGTTTGCTCAAACTCATGTCCACTGGGCCGGGAACAAATTACTAGTAGCTTAAAACAACACCAATTTATTATCTTAATAGTTCTGGAGGTCAAAAGTCCAGAATGTGCCTCGTGGGGCTAAAATCTAGGTGTGGGCTGGTCTGTCCTCTCTCTGGAATGTCCGGGGGAGGATCTGTTCCTGGGCCTTTTCCACCTTCCAGAGGCGCCCCCATTCCTTGGCCCACGGCCCCGCCATCCATCTTCAAAGCACATCACTCCAACCTGTCTCCGGCATCGCCCTGCCTTCTCTGACCCTCCTGCCTCCGTCTCACCAGGCACCTGTGGTTACACTGGGCCCACAGGGGTGGTCCAGGATCCCGCCTGCAAGTCACTGCTGCCATGGAGAGCGACAGGCGGCAATCCAGGAGTGGATGCCCCCAGAAGCCCGTTACTCTGTCTGCAAGCTCCTGCCACCATGGAAAATGCCAGATCTGCAGAGTGGGGGTCCAGGAGGGGCTGTCCCTGGGACGGACACAACGTCTACCACAGCTTCTTCCTGAACTAGGAAAACGCAAGTCTCACAGCTTATTCAAGGCTTCAGAGCGAGTTGCCCCTGTGCCCCTTATCCCTGCCCTGGAAGCTTCTGCAGTGTTTCAGGAATGTCCCCCTGAGAATGGGGATGACCTGCTGGGTGGTAGGAGGTGGCCAATGCTTCCAAATGGGCTTGCCTTGTTCGCTGACCCTGTATAGAGCGATTTTTCCCCAAACCCCTTGGCAATAGCTTGCTTTCTGTTGATTTGATCATATGACTCTTCTTTTGAATGTGGTTGGGTAAAACTTATGACCACCAATGACTCCTGAAGTCCAGTGACTGCAGCAGGAAAATCTCAGCAAAGACAGACGTTAGGCCATGGATTCTTACACATCAGATGAGGGCATCTCTGGTTTGGGGTCTGGGCTCATTCTGAACACTTTAGCAGACTTACTTTGCAGTTTACAGGGCAATGGTACCTCACAGGATCTTCCAACTATCAGCCAGTTTCCCTCTGTGCAGGGAAGCCGCATGGCTCAGACAGTGAAGAATCCGCCTGCAATGAGGGAGACCTGAGTTCAATCCCTGGGTTGGGAAGATCCCCTGGAGAAGGAAATGGCAACCCACTCCAGTCTTCTTGCCTGGAGAATCCCACGGACAGAGGAGCCTGGTGGGCTACGGTCCATGGGGTCGCAGAGAGTCGGACACAACTGAGCGACTGACACTCCTCTCTGTTAGATGAGGAGCAGCAGAACCTCACCAATGGGAAGAACTCCGGTTTGCTTGTTTTGTTGCTGTTGTTTGGGCTGCACCGTGTGGCTTGTGGAAACTCAGTTCCCGACCGGCGATGGAGCCCGTGACCGCCCTCCCTGCCGGTGGAAGTGCGGAGTCTTAACCACCGGACCGCGGGGGAGTCCTGGGGGAAGAAGTCTGGCTCCCGGCCTGACCACTTACCTAGAGCGTGCTTTCAGGCAAACTGTTCAGTCTTTCTGAGCTTCTGTCCTGCTCCCATGAAATAGGGACAGTAACCCCAGCTTCCTCGGAAGGCTGCTGTGTGAAGACTGAAGGACATCTGGCATGAGGCATTTAGCTCAGCACCAGACCAGCAGGAAGCTCCCTGAGAAAGTGAAGCCTTTTTTTCATTGTATAGTTGATTTACAATGTTGGGTGAAGTACTGTCGTTCACTTTACTAATACTAATGTGAAGAAGCAGAGTAGATAGAATTGTCAATGCTTCCATTAAAAGGATTCTAATTTCAGAAGTGATTTTTTTTTAAGAATCCCATTAGGATATCTAGAGGTGAGACGAGGGCTTCAGGGGCAACTGATGGGCCAAGCGCCCTCTGACCTGGGGTCACTAACCCGCAGAGAGCGAGCACAGGAGCAGGGTGTGGTTGCAAAGACCGGGAGGCGGCCGGCCGGGGACATGTCTGAAGATAATAGCTCTTGGGGGGACTGGGGAGCAAACAAAGGCTGGCACGCCCTCAGTGAGCGGACTCTGAAATTCACCACGAGGACAAAGGCGGGTCAGGGAGAAACGCATCATTTCTGAAGGCAGACTAAACGACGGGGCTTGTCAACAAGCCCTCAATTTTGAGAGCCACACGGGAGTCAGAACAGTTACTCATTTGGAAAGCAGATGGTGCATTTGGTGGTTTGGTCGCTAAGTTGTGTCCGACTCTTGCGACCCCGTGGACAGTAGCCTGCAAGGCTCCTCTGTCCACGGGGATTTCCCAGGCAAGAATACTGGAGTGGGTTGCCATCCCCTTCTCCAGGGGAATCTTCCCAATCCAGGAATCGAACCCAGGTCTCCTGCATTGCAGGCAGATTCTTTACCAATCAAGCTACGAGGGAAGCCCTTAGGGAGAAACAAAAGTATTCGTTTAAAGATTATTTTCCTTAAACTGAAAACATCAGGTGCGCTCGCTACAGAAACCAGGTCACCCTCGTTCTACAGGCAGGTTCTTCTGATCTAAATGTCAGATGGGTGGGATTAGATTAGATACACCAAGCTGACGGTCAGCAGGCTCGGGTCAGAGACTGCGTGGGTGGGGACTCTCAGAACCTTCTTGCTTACAGCTGTGGCCCCCTTGGCCCTTTTCCTGGGCTGGGACCGCAGCCCAACCTCACAGCAATGCAAATGCTCCATCTGATGTCCGAAGGGCCAGCAGGGAGATTGCAGCTCTGAGTCTCCGAGCTCTTCTCCCTGGGATGGTATGATCACTCTCAGCCTTTCTGCTCCATGACGCACGAAGGCTTGGCAGCCGCTCCCAGAACCGGGAGGCTGCTGGTTTTTAACCATTGAGGATCCCAGATAAGCAGGATCTCACGCTGCGGTGGCTCTAACTTTGGGGAGAGAAAGAATCTGATAGGAAATATATGCCAACAATGTCTTCATTTACTTTGCTACCCTGATTTCTGTCTTTGTCAGTTTTCACATAGGATTAGTCAGAATGAAAAGACATTCCTAAGTATCTTTTCCCCATTTTCGTTTGTTTTCTCAAGTGCCTAAGAGCTGGCTCTTTTGAAGTTGTAGTTTAAGTATTTAATTCATTACATTAGGTTTTCTTGAATAATTAGAGGTGAACTTTTTTCATTCAAGTGAGAGTCACACGCTCCCTTATTTTAAACAAGCCAGCATCTGAAGTAAGTAATGTTTAGATTTTCTTTTCTTTCCTCCTTTGGGTTCATCACAGGCTGTTTTTGCTTCACTACTGTATTTATGTACTTATTTCTAAGTAGACACCCGCTCCTGCCCTTCTGTGTCCCGGCCCATGTGCTGGTCTCCTGACCCTGGTGGGGAGGGGGTCTGTGTTTAATGTGTCTGGAAGTCCCAGCGTATCTTCTGGTGCTCAGCATGTATCAGACACATAGATGTTTGTGGTATTAATAACTTCAAGAGTTCCTCACCAACTTTCAAATACACGAGAGTCATCTGAAATTCTGATCATTGCTGCCAAACCCGAAAACCCATCACTTGTTACCCGTAAAAAGCTTCTCTGAAAAGCCGTTTTATGCAAGCTTGTTGTTGTAGAAAGGATCTTGGGCTGGTAAGCTGGAGTACCCTGTTCCAGTTCCCGCCCTGCCCTTTATAGCTATTTGACCGTAAACGAGTCATTTCACTTCTCCACAGTCCAAACCCTACTCTTAAAAGCCAATAAAGGAAGCGGTCTGAGCAGTTATGAAGCATTTGGTCGGATTAAATATCTCTGGGTTAAAACAAAAGAAAACAGATCCGAACTCAACCCCCTGCCGAATCACAGTGAATTATCTGGGTTCTAGTGATGACAGAGGAAAGAACGAAATGTGTGTTCTTGGGAAGAACTAAAAATTAGGGTTTGTGCCAGCTTCTAGGACTTGAGTGGTTTCCTCAATAAAAATGTCTATTGTTAACGGCTTCATCCTGGGTTGATCGATGGGCATTTGCCATTTTAATTCTTTGGAGGGTAGTAAGGTGACTCCCTGCGAAGGACTTGAATCACCCCTAACAGCTCTCAGATATCCCTGCGTGAAGCTGAGCAGACGTCTACGGCCCAACTGTCCTGGTCATGACAGATGACGGAGCTGGAACCAGTGCGGTGTTTCTGTGAGTCTTTATGCTGCATCACAGTCACCACGGGGGTTAAACAACTGAATTGGCTGTACTGTTGCTTGGACGCTAAGTCACGTTCAACCCTTTGTGACCCCATGGACGGTAGCCCACCAGGCTCCTCTATCCGTGGAATTCTCCAGGCAAGAATCCTGGAGTGGGCTGCCATCTCCTTCTCCGCGGGATCTTCCCGACCCCGGGACTGAAACCTTGTCTCCTGCGTTGGCAGGCATGTTCTTTACCCCTGAGCGACCTGGGTTGTACTACAGTCCAGTTGTAATTCGGCCTTTGACTCAGGGAGAGAAGACCCGGGCAACTCCTCTCCTAATGTTACCTCGTAATACGGAGAGTCATATGAAGGATGTCAGAAACCAATCATTCTTGAAGAATTCGAGACGATACCAATTCATTTATTCAATTCAGTGTGAGGTCTGGACCCATGTCAGCTGATCCCAGCCTACACCACCATCGGTCCCCTAAGTATTTCTTAATGATTTCATCACCTTTTTGTCTTAGTCATAAAACTATGCTCATTTCTTTGTTTTAGATACATTTTTTCTGCTTCCTGTTTCTCTCTAGGAAACTGATGACCAGTTTAATAATAACCAATGTCCCTACTGACCCTGAGCAATGTCCTTTCTTGGGTTAAATTACTTATCTACATTTGTGCTCTAGGGAGATGAAGAAGCAAACAGGGTTATAAGTTGCCTTTGGAAATCTGGGGTCTGCTACTGGGAGGAAGTTTGAACATCCCAGTGGGGACGAAGTGCGTCACACTGACTCTCAGATACACCACTGAGAATTTGATGGAATTCTTTAGTGGACTGGAGATAAGTTTTGAATTTTCCCTCTGCTTCCTAATTTCAATTGCAAATACTGTGTACTGTTCAGACTTTTGCAAAAAAAAAAAAAAATTGAGAGAACATACAAATATATATACTTTTAAACATTCAGCACCATAATTTACATAAAGTATATTGATTTTAATTTTATTTTGTAGTCCTCGAATGATCTTTTCTGATAATATTCATTTGAACAAACCTAGTAATAACATGTCTCTTATCTTGCGCAAAAGAAGACACAAATTCACAGGACAAATTCACACCGAGTTAGAGCGTCTCAGGAATTGAACCTCAGATCTGAGAACACGGTGAAGCACCCTGCACACCTCGGCTGAATTTTTTTCTAGTGCAAAACAAGTTCTTCACCCTGTGGGTAAGTTCGCTACCAAGGAAAGAGTGTGCATTTTCCCCAGATGCAAGTAGGTTCATTATGTAGAGCTGCCAACTTTGAATCTCATTCCCTACAGTCGTAACCCAGGGTTGGGAGGAAGACAAAATGAGAGAACGTGATGCCATGTGTGGGATAAAACTCTGAAGTCTTCTCCGCGAGGTACGATCACTGCTGCAGTTTGAACCAGTCGGTCAGTAACCCTCCCCCTGCCCAGAGGGCGGCTCTGGCTATTTTGAGGTTCTGACCAGTTTGCAGTTACAATGATACCGTTTATGCTCCATGTTCTCACAAAACGCTGCTTGCTGCAGCTCAGAGAACAAAGCTTCAGCCTCGGTCCCTGGGGGGAAGGCTGGTAGTAATGGGAACCTATATTTGTATTATGTTTTCCATTTATGGAAGAAGCAGAATTTTCATCATAATTCTTACCAGAGTCTTAAAACAGACACACACTTTGAATTCTTAAATGATCATATTTTAAAAGGAAAATCCGGTAGTGAAAGGACAGTTTATTTTGGTTATCTATCCTTTCCCTTCATAGCATGTGTTTCTCCTTATTTTCATCATCCAAGTTAAGGAGGACAATTTTTTTTTGCATCTAAGTTTTAAAGCACGTCTTTCACGTCTCCTCTAAACATACATGTTATCAAGATTATATTATGATAGCAAGAATTTTTTTAGTTTAATCCCAAATTAGTGTGTTTTATTTTCTGAGTTAAGGAAAGCATTAAAAAACAAAACAAAACCTAAAGTAAATGCTAGCTGTTAAAACAGGTCTGTTTTAAAAATGAGATCAGCAGATGTGTGCTCTCTCTTGAGGAGAGGGCTGAATTTGTGAGAACTGTTGCCCTTCCAGCTCTGAATGTATAATATGAGGTGGTTGTTCGGAAGAACAGAGAGAGGGGTGAACTGGCCGTAGCCCGGGGGGGAAGTCAAGAACAGAGAGAGGGGTGAACTGGCCGTAGCCCGGGGGGGAAGTCACCCTGGGAGCCGGACACCAAGCCGCGAGACCCCCTCGCTGCTGCCAGAGCTTTGTTCTCGTTCCCAGAAACACTCCAGTAGTGCTTTCCCTGTTTGGGGCTGTGTTGAGAACTCACCATTTAAGGAGTTCAAAGAAGTGGTGGTTGAAGTGATTTAAGCAAAGGAGATCATTTTGAGGTAACCTTTCCTGAGCCCCACGGTTCACTGAGCGTGTAGTGGGGGCCGGCCGGCCGCCTGCCAGCCTCTCCTGTGTGACCCCCACCCAGCTAGACGGGACCCCTCCTTTCCCACCCACCCAGTGCGGAGGAGGCTCCCTTCCCTTCCCTCCAGGAAGGCCGCCCCTCCCCCTGTCTTCAGAAGATTCAGTTCAGTCGAGTCAGACTCTTTGTGACCCCATGGACTGCAGCACACCAGGCCTCCCTGTCCAACACCAACTCCCGGAGTCCACCCAAACTCATGTCCATTGAGTCGGTGATGCCATCCAACCTCATCTCATCCTCTGTCGTCCCCTTCTCCTCCTGCCTTCAATCTTTCCCAGCATCAGGGTCTTTTCTAATGAGTCAGCTCTTCCCATCAGGTGGCCAAAGTATTGGAGTTTCAGCTTCAGCATCAGTCCTTCCAATGAATATTCAGGACTCATCTCCTTTAGGATGGACTGGTTGGATCTCCTTGCAATCCATGGGACTCTCAAGAGTCTTCTCCAACATTACAGTTCAAAAGCATCAGTTCTTTGGGGCTCAGCTTTCTTTATGGTCCAACTCTCATATCCATACATGACTGTTGGAAAAACCATAGCCTTGACTAGACGGACCTTTGTTGGCAAAATAATGTCTCTGCTTTTTAACATGGTATCTAAAGCCCCCTATCTAAATAATTTCAGTTTGCAATTCAAACTGAAGCCTCCTTCTGGAAGCAGAGACCCCGGTGGGCATCCCTGAAAGCCACCCCCCTCCCCCTGTCTCTGCTTCCCCCTCAGGCAGGCCCTGTGACGGTGGGAAAACCTCCCTTTTCCCCACCAAGCAGGATTTGGCCTCATGGGCTTCCTCCCCTGGGTGTTTTCCCAGCAAACACAATTCCTCCTCTGGTGGCCGAGTCCCTGGGCCGTGGGGGGCGGGGGGCGGGGGTGGCAGGGAGGGGGTTCCCGGCTCTTGAATCATCTGGATGAGACAGCCGACCTGGTTCCGGCAGAGCCGCGGGGCTGAGGGTTTCCCGGCCCTCGCGGTGATCTCAGGACAGCCTCCGTCCCACTGAGGCCGCTGCCAACCCTGCGTGGGGCTGGAACCCCTTCCTCTCCGCGGTGCTCACGGCCCCTGGCTGCTCCCTCCCATCTCCGTGACTCCCGGGCGCGCCCGCCGCGCCCCTCCTCCCCCCGCCCCACCCCCCAACGCCCCGCGCCCCTCCAGCCAACCCCTGTGGTCCGGGAAACGCCCTGGTGGGCTTTGGATCGGGGAGGGGCGGCCTTCCGGGAGGGAAGGGAAGCGAGCCGCCGCGGAGGTCACACGGAAGAGGCAGGCTGCGGGCGGCCCTCACTACGCGACTGTGAACGGTGGAGTCCGTGATGTGCAATCCGGGTCCACAGCCTTCCAGCGCACAAGCATGAGGGGGTCTCTTTGCTGCAACATTAATGAAAGCAGGACTCCCCAGTAGGTTTTCTACTAACTAGTCTTTAAAAATAAATGTTTTACTTGCTTTCAGTTATTAAACATAAATGGCTTTTCCCTGGTGACTCAGATAGTAAAGAATCTGCCTGTGATGCCGGAGGCCAGGCTTCGATCCCTGGGTCAGGAAGATCCCCTGGAGGAGGGCGTGGCAACCCGCTCCAGTATTCTTGCCTGGAGAATCCCATGGACAGAGGAGTCTGGCGGGCTGCGGTACTTGGGGTCTCAAAGAGTCAGATACAGGCTGAGAGATTAACATTTTCACTTTCATTTAACATAAATGAAAATGGACTGTTACAAACGTACATGTTACAGATGTAATAAGATTCACAAACTAAGGGCAAAGCAACCCAAGCAGAAGCACCGGCGTGTCGTGAAGCACCGCATAGCCCTCTCTGTGGTGCCCTCTGCCGGGACTCTGCGAGGGCAGCAGGGCCCAACCCTGAACCGAGTCCCTAGCAAGTCCTAAAGAGTGTCACTTCTGATTTTCAAGCCCTCTGGAATCTTGGCCCAGGCGGATTTTTTCCAGACTCTCTGCTCTCTAACTTTGACTTTCTGCTGGAAACGCCTGGATCTCTGCCTCTGACTATGTCCCTCATCCTCCTGGAAGGCTCCCCTTTCTCCAACCTGCACCTGGGCTCCAACCCACCCCCCTCCCTCCCAGCAGCTTTCTCTGGGGCTGCAGCCCAGGTCCCCGCCACCCCTTGACTCTGCATTCCCTTCCAGCCAACACCTGCAGGGCCGCAAGTTCCCAAACTGATCTTACTCCACGTGGGCCCCTCAACCTCTGCTGAACTGTTTCTCTGGGTTGTTGGCGTCACCGAGTCAGCCACGGGAAGAACTTGAGTTTCTCTCCACCTGACCCCGACTCCCTCATCTCCCTGTGTTCTCGTGTCCAGGTAAGGTCAGCTCTTCCGTGTCAGCCCCACGCAGGGCCCGCATGCCTACATCCCCACAGCATCCCTTCATGTTCGGGACATCTCTTGCTTTTATTGATTTCTGTCCTTATTTAAAAAGTACAAAGGTTAAAGAACACTAAGAATGTGCTAAAAAGTAGTTGAAAAGGAAAATGATCAATATGGGTCAAAACTGCTAGGTGATCTCCATGAACAGTTCAGCTCGCTGGGACCATACTGTACTACAGACGGTGATGCGTGCTGACTTTTTTTCTTCCACGAAACACTCTCTCATGAACATTGTTCAGTGTGACTGAAACTCCTTCATTTGGCATTTTATGGTCACATTATATTCTGTCATACTTTATTTCCCATTTTTGAACATTTACTTTTTGCTATTATAAAATAATATAGCAAGAACAATTTTCTCATTCGACATTTGTCCACATTTCTATTTTTTGGCTAGATTTCTGGAAGCAGAATTGATGAACTGAAATGAATAAATATCCCTGAGGCTTTCAATACTTGCCAGAAATCTGAGCACTGTAAGAGAGTGCATAGCCCAGTCTGAATCAGCGCCTGACTGATGACGTTGAACTTTGATCAGTTGTTTCAGCCGATATTTTGTCTCCTGCCTCAGTTTCTGGCCTTTGTCCGTTCCAGTGGGAAGGGGGCTGAGAGGTGGTAGTGCAGGAGCTTTTTCACATAAACCCTTTGTTCCCTTTGGAGTGGACATACTTCCCCAGTCGGTTCTTCGCCTTTTAATTTTGTTGAAGATTTCTTGTTGTACAATAGCATGTAATTCTGCTGAAGTCTTTTGCAAATTCTGATGACAAACCCTAAGGGCAAGAGAAAGTCTCTGAGGTCTTTAAGCAAATGCTCAATACCAGGCTTTCTTCTGCAAAGGTTGCTAAGCTGCGGAGCAGGGGAAGGTTTGGAGATTTGATGAAAAAGATGGGGGCCCACGGCGAGAGGCCACTCAGTGGCAACAGAGTGGGCACCCAGCCCTGCACATGCCCACAGCCCAGCCTCCTGAGGGTCATGCCTCCTGTGACACGGACAGCATCCCTGAGGCTGGCCCTCTGTCCCACCCACTCCTGTTCTGACCTCTTGGTTGGGGATCTTTGGGTCATCTCTTCATTCACGCTTTGAGCGCATCTTTAGTAACCGCGTTCAGTAAGAAAGGGTCTCTTTACTTCTGGATTCTGGAAGTACCTGCCCGAAATGCCTGCATATTTGTAGCACGTATCTGTATTCTGTTTTAAGAGCTACTGTAGTAAATATGTGTTCATTTGGTTTGTTTATTGATGGTGGTAAGGTGACTTATGACCAACTCCCATCGGGTGAAGTAATTGTGGAATATAAATAAAAATGTGAATGTCGGCAGCTGGGGAACGATAAGTAAGACACAGCCAAGACAAGGAGAGGAAAGAACGACAAGTGCTGAACTCCTCACATTGGGCAGCTGATCTGTTTCCCCTGCGACCAGGCTGTGAGCTTCCTGCCAATGTTAACAGGTAGATGGAGGCAGCTATCTGGGCTTTATCGTCCAAGGAGACTCCACACCTCTTCTTTCCAAGGACCTAATGCCTGTTTTCTAGCAATCTGTCCCAAAAGTACATTGTCACTTGGACCTCACTGAGCCATTAGTCTCCTAGTGCAATGAAGCGTGTTCTCCGCCACAGCGAGCAACCTCGGGGTGAGCTTGAGTGCGGTCCTTTGATTAAAGTTACAGCATCAAAAGCCAAAAGACAAGTGCAGATCCCGGAGGAAGTCTCTTCAAAGTGAGGCCTGCAACCCCTCTGGAAGGGACCCAAATGCTCCCACACTCAGTCTGACTTGGAGTTCCCATGGCACACAATTCATGGGTTTTGATTTGCACACTGCTAAAGGCATTCCCAGGTGGCTCAGTGGTGAGGAGCCCACCTGCCAATGCAGGAGACATAGGAAGTTCAGGAAGATCTCCTGGAGAAGGAGCTGGCTACCCACTCTAGTATACTTGCCTGGAGAATCCTATGAATAGAGGACCTTCCAAAGCATGGGACTTAGCGACTAAACAACCACCACAAAAGGCATCTCACAGACAGTTAAATAAGGGTCACGAAGATGTGGGACTTGTGAGCTGACAGTGAGTGAGTGTGACGAGCCCGCCGAGGTTCGGATTTGGGATTCTGGAGGCAGCGCTCTGCCGCACAGGGAGCGCGCCTGCTGATGCTCTGGCGGGAGGCTCTGGGGCTGCCCTGAGTCCAGCAGAGTCTTGCTCACCATCTTCCTGGCTTCCTCATTGTAAATTGGCTTAAATGTCACTGTCACCCTTTAGCTCGTTAGGGGTGGTTGGGTGACTGTTCGGGGTTACTTGGCAATGCACAGGGGTGTCCCGTTCCCTCCCCGCTGAGCCTGTCTTCACCGGGGCTGCGACTCCAGGGAGACCCACCATCCCCAAAGTGCTGAAACCTCCCTCTCCCCGCCTTGAGTGGGCATCTCTACGGGTCCTTCCCTGGTTTATGCTGCCTGCGAGTTGGAGCTAAGTAAACCACCGATAACTCACTCACAGGTGAGTGGAGGGGAACCGAGAGATTATATTTAAGTGCTGTAGGCAATCTTTTAATAATATGAAGTCATGTGTCTAAGCTGACATGTGATTAGTTGCTCAGTCGTGTCGGACTCTTTGTGACCCCATGAACTGTAGCCCGCCTGGCTCCTCTGTCCGTGGAATTCTCCAGGCAAGAATACTGGATCCCCTTCTCCAGGTGAATCTTCCGGGCCCAAGGATTGAACCTGGGTCTCCCGCATTGCAGGTGGATTCTTTACCATCTGAGCCAACAGGGAAGCTTATCTAAGCTAATAAGAAAGCGTGTTTATTCGGTAACCCTCTCGATGTTTTTCTATCACAAATGCCTCCTTCCGTGGGAATTCAGGAACAGAGGGTAATCAGCAGGACTTCTGCCCTCGGCACTGTGGCTGCCACCAGGACACAGGGCCCCACAGCCCTAGAGACCTCTCTGCAGACCGCAGGAGCCTCCTGGAGAGCGAAGGTGTGGCCTCCGCTGAGAAAGGCAGCAACCGCCGGTGGAAGGAAGCAACTGCCAGCAACTGCTTCCCGTTCAGTCCTTTCGTGTGTGAATCCTGCTCCGTCTATGGAACACCTGTCTTTAGAGAGTGTGCTTGGGGTTCCCGCTCCTGGAGGCTCTACCATCAAGGCCCAGGCCCAACCCAGGGCTGGAGGCGGATGGCTGTGATGGCTGCACAACGAGGTGAGTGCCCCTAATGGTCAGTTTGCATTGTGCATAATTCACTGCAGTGTTTCAAGGCCCTCCCAAGTCTAGAATCCCGAGCACAAGCAGGCTGCGATGTGCCTTATTAAATCCAAAGCCACAGCACCTACAACTAAGTGACAGGTTCCCAGCCATTTTAAAACTACTGAGCAAGATGCTTCAGTCAAAGATGACTCATTCTATTTTCTTTCTCCATCATGGTTTCCAAAGAACAGTACAGATATGTGTGTGTGCAGAAGTACAGCTGGAAAGAGCAGCCTCCACGGAAGCCGTGGGGCTGCCTGCCGTCCCCCTCCACAATTAAAACCCTGCCCTGTGCTCGTCTAGCAGGCGGCACCCCTGAGCCCACGCCACTGACAGAGGAGGACCCTCTCCCAACTCAGCAAGAGGTCTGCAGAGCAGCGTGTCCTAATCTGGCTTGCTGCCTTGGGAGTCGCGATCATTCTTTACACACACACACACACACACACACACACCTACTGACACCACAGTGCACAGGCAAGAACTGGACTGCAAACAGCAATTTCCTCTCAGAGTTCCTTGTCCTCGGTGGCCCTCTGACCACTTCCCCTCCCCTGGGGTCCCCTCCACGGCCTCCATGGGCTGCATCTTTCACCACAAGGACAAGTTACTAGAAACGGATTCACATTTCCCTGCACTTGGCATGTGCTGGGGGTGGGGGAAGCATGGAATCAGACAGTGCAGGAGGGAAGGGCCTCCCAAGAGGTGTCTTCTTCTCCCTGACCCCCTAGAGAGTCTGAGTATTGTGGGAAGAAGAGAAAAGTGAAATGAAACGTTGGCTGGGGAGAGGTGGCTGAGAGGTTAAGTTTACTCTAAGGAGTGCAGACCCTTCTGGGGTTCCGGCCCCGGTCAGCACTTTGGCTGAGATGCTCAGGGGCTCACGGGGACGGGCCCACAGTCAGCTCAGCTTCAGACACCGGGGTTTCTCTAAGTGGGTGTTCAGTTCAGTTCAGTTCAGTCGCTCAGTCGTGTCCGACTCTTTGCAACCCCATGAATCACAGCACGTCAGGCCTCCCTGTCCATCACCAACTCCTGGAGTTCACTCAAGCTCATGTCCATCCAGTCGGTGATGCCATCCAGCCATGTCATCCTCTGTCGTCCCCTTCTCCTCCTGCCCCCAATCCCTCCCAGCATCAGAGTCTTTTCCAATGAGTTAACTCTTCACATGAGGTGGCCAGAGTATTGGAGTTTCAGCTTTAGCATCAGTCCCTCCAATGAACACCCAGGACCAATCTCCTTTAGGATGGACTGGTTAGATCTCCTTGCAGTCCAAGGGACTCTCAAGAGTCTTCTCTAACACCACAGTTCAAAAGCATCAATTCTTCCGCGCTCAGCTTTCTTCACAGTCCAACTCTCACATCCATACATGACCACTGGAAAAACTATAGCCTTGACTAGACGGACCTTTGTTGGCAAAGTAATATCTCTGCTTTTCAATATGCTGTCTATGTTGGTCATAACTTTCCTTCCAAGGAGTAAGCGTCTTTTAATTTCATGGCTGCAGTCACCATCTGCAGTGATTTTGGAACCCCCAAAAATAAAGTCTGACACTGTTTCCACTGTTTCCCCATCTATTTCCCATGAAGTGATGGGACCAGATGCCATGATCTTCGTTTTCTGAATGTGGAGCTTTAAGCCAACTTTTTCAGTCTCCTCTTTCACTTTCGTCAACAGGCTTTTTAGTTCCTCTTCACTTTCTGCCATAAGGGTAGTGTCATCTGCATATCTGAGGTTATTGATATTTCTCCCAGCAATCTTGATTCCAGCTTGTGCTTCTTCCAGCCCAGCGTTTCTCATGATGTACTCTGCATAGAAGTTAAATAAGCAGGGTGACAATATACAGCTTTGACATACTCCTTTTCCTATTTGGAACCAGTCTGTTGTTCCGTGTCCAGTTCTAACTGTTGCTTCCTGACCTGCATATAGGTTTCTCAAGAGGCAGGTCAGGTGGTCTGGTATTCCCATCTCTTTCAGAATTTTCCAGTTTATTGTGATCCACACAGTCAAAGGCTTTGGCATAGTCAATAAAGCAGAAATAGATGTTTTTCTGGAACTCTCTTGCTTTTTCCATGATCCAGCGGATGTTGGCAATTTGATCTCTGGTTCCTCTGTCTTTTCTAAAACCAGCTTGAACATCTGGAAGTTCACGGTTCACATGTTGCTGAAGCCTGGCTTGGAGAATTTTGAGCATTACTTTACTAGCGTGTGAGATGAGTGCAATTGTGCAGTAGTTTGAGCATTCTTTGGCATTGCCTTTCTTTGGGATTGGGGTGAAAACTGACATTTTCCAGTCCTGTGGCCACTGCTGAGTTTTCCAACTTTGCTGGCATATAGAATGCAGCACTTCCACAGCATCATCTTTCAGGATTTGAAATAGCTCCACTGGAATTCCATCACCTCCACTAGCTTTGTTCGTAGTGATGCTTTCTAAGGCCCACTTGACTTCACATTCCAGGATGTCTGGCTCTAGGTGAGTGATCACACCATTGTGATTATCTGGGTCGTGAAGCTCTTTTTTGTACAGTTCTTCTGTGTATTCTTGCCACCTCTTCTTAAATATCTTCTGCTTTTGTTAGGTCCATACCATTTCTGTCCTTTCTCGAGCCCATCTTTACATGAAATGTTCCCTTGGTATCTGTAATTTTCTTGAAGAGATCTCTAGTCCTTCCCATTCTGTTGTTTTCCTCTATTTCTTTGCATTGATCGCTGAGGAAGGTTTTCTTATCTCTTCTTGCTATTCTTTGGAACTCTGCATTCAGATGCTTATATCTTTCCTTTTCTCCTTTGCTTTTCACTTCTCTTCTTTTCACAGCTATTTGTAAGGCCTCCCCAGACAGCCATTTTGCTTTTTTGCATTTCTTTTCCATGGGGATGGTCTTGATCCCTGTCTCCTGTACAATGTCACGAACCTCATTCCATAGTTCATCAGGCACTCCATCTATCAGATCTAGGCCCTTAAATCTATTTCTCACTTCCACTGTATAGTCATAAGGGATTTGATTTAGGTCATACCTGAATGGTCTAGTGGTTTTCCCTACTTTATTCAATTTAAGTCTGAATTTGGCAATAAGGAGTTCATGGTCTGAGCCACAGTCAGCTCCTAGTCTTGTTTTTGCTGACTGTATAGAGCTTCTCCATCTTTGGCTGCAAAGAATATAATCAATCTGATTTCAGTGTTGACCATCTGGTGATGTCCATGTATAGAGTCTTCTGTTGTGTTGTTGGAAGAGGGTGTTTGCTATGACCAGTGCCTTTTCTTGGCAAAACTCTATTAGTCTTTGCCCTGCTTCATTCCGTATTCCAAGGCCAAATTTGCCTGTTACCCCAGGTGTTTCTTGACTTCCTACTTTTGCATTCCAGTCCCCTATAATGAAAAGGACATCTTTTTTGGGTGTTAGTTCTAAAAGGTCTTGTAGGTCTTCATAGAACCATTCAACTTCAGCTTCTTCAGTGTTACTGGTTGGGGCCTAGACTTGGATTACTGTGATAGTGAATGGTTTGCCTTGGAAACGAACAGAGATCATTCTGTTGTTTTTGAGATTGCATCCAAGTACTGCATTTCAGACTCTTTTGTTGACCATGATGGCTACTCCATTTCTTCTGAGGGATTCCTGCCTGCAGTAGTAGATATAATCGTCATCTGAGTTAAATTCACCCATTCCAGTCCATTTCAGTTCGCTGATTCCTAGAATGTCGACATTCACTTTTGCCATCTCCCATTTGACCACTTCCAATTTGCCTTGATTCACGGACCTGACATTCCAGGTTCCTATGCAATATTGCTCTTTACAGCATCGGACCTTGCTTCTATCACCAGTCACATCCACAGCTGGGTATTGTTTTTGCTTTGGCTCCATCCCTTCATTCTTTCTGGAGTTATTTCTCCACTGATCTCTAGTAGCATATCGGGCACCTACTGACCTGGGGAGTTCCTCTTTCAGTATCCTATCATTTTGCCTTTTCACACTGTTCACGCACCACAGCCTTGTCTAACTCAATGAAACTAAGCCATGCCGTGTGGGGCCACCCAAGACGGGAGGGACATGGTGGAGAGGTCTGACAGAATGTGGTCCACTGGAGAAGGGAATGGTAAACCATTTCAGTGTTCTTGCCTGGAGAACCCCATGAACAGTAAAACCCCCACATCCTCAGGCAAAGAAATTCCGTGTGTTATGTAAACGTGTCCCCATTCTGCAGGAAATCTGCCTTGATCAGGGATTTCCCAAACTAGGTTCACTGTTCAAATCTGAGGCTGCTTCACGCTTGGTGTCTGGGGTGAGGTCTCCTCTGGGCCCTTAGGAGGTCAGCTTGGGCACCACATGGATTCATCCAGATCCACACCCACAGGAATGGGCGCTACAGACAAGGCCCAGGTCACGTCCTTTGCTGTAGATGTTTTTTTTTTTTTTTTCCAGTCGTCCTTTTGAAAATGACAATGGTGCTCTCTCTGAAAGCCTTTACCTTTCCTAATGATATTTCAGGAAACAAAGTAACACGCGGACTGCCTGCCTTCCCTGCTCCAACAGCAGGACAATGTTATCATTTGAGTGGTTTTCCTAGAGTCCATCCTCAACAAAATTGTGAATTAAGATAACTCTCCATGCGGATCCTCCATACCTGTTTATGGAACCCCCTCCCCCACTACTACTCTCCCCGACATGTCTGAGCCCAAGGTTTGCTTCACAAAACAGTACAAGGCGTCTGAACATAACAGTCCACACCAGGGAATAAGTGTGGAACAAGTAAGGCAGGCTGTGCTCCCCAGAAGGATGTGTGGATTTTATTTACATTTTAAAGAATAAAATCATTTCCATTCAAAAAATATTTTTTGTATCAGTCTCTGAAAAACATAGTGGAAAAGGTAAGATTTAGAAATAAAAAATAAAGAAGCTTTAATGGTGGGCAGGAGAGTGGGGAAAAACACTGCTGAGTTTTGTCATCTCAGGCAATGCAAGGCGGGGAGCAGGGACTCGGTCTGCAGAGGAAGTCAGCCCTGGCTGCTCCCGTCCCCATAAGGTAGGTTCCTGATTCAGTGAGGAACACGCTAGAAGAAGTAGTGGCCACATGTTCTAAGCACTTCCGGTACCTGCACTATATGAGCCCTTCGGATAAGCAGTAAGGTGGGTACCATCGTTAGTCCCATTTCATACTCAGGCAGCGGAGGGCAACACGCAAAGGCTTGTTGGAGGGACCGGGCTGGGGAGCAGGGTGATGACCCGGGGTCAGCCCTGAAGCACGTGTCACGTGGCGCCCCTGGGCCACTCGACCGCTGGGAACCCTCCTTTGGAAATAAGAGTGGAGCCAAGACGGTCCATTTCCTTCACTGATGCAGCCCAACAGTGAACGGAATCACATCTCTGGAAGAGTTGCTCTGGCCTAAATCTCCCCTGTTCTATTTTCTGCGTGGCTTCTTTTGCTTGCAAGGACCCAGACGGACGCAGAGTTGGCACCAGAAGTGGAGTCTGGGGCTCCACAAATAAATGCTGGAGAGGGCGTGGCGAGAAGGGGCCCTTCCCACACTGTCGGTGGGAATGTAAATTGGTGCAGCCGCTACGGAGAACAGCCTGGAAGGTTCCTTAAGAATCTAAAAGCAGAGCCCCGTGTGACCCTGTGGTCCTGCTCCTGGGCGCGTGTCTGGGGCAAGCGCGGCCTCAGAAGGCCGCACACGCCCCAGTGCTCACTGCAGCGCTGTTCCCAGCAGCCAAGACGTGGGGGCAGCCCGAGTGTCCATCTGCAGCGGGGGATGGAGGGCATGTGGCGTGCTCATACAGTGGAGTATTACTCAGCCATGAAGTGCCATCGGCAGCAACGTGATCTAGAGATGGTCACACTGGGTGAAGTGAGTCAGACAGAGAAGCAGAACCATTGTACGACATCCCTCAGATGCAGAATCTAACGAGACAGGATACAGATACACTTATTTACAAAACAGAGACTCACAGACTTAGAGAACAAACCTATGGTTGCTGAGGGGAAGGATGAAGGGAAGGGACAGTTAGAGCGTTCGGGATGGACGTGTACACACTGCTATATTTAAAATGGATAATCAGCAAGGACCTACTGTCCAGCACAGGGAGCTCTGCCCAATGTCAGGCGGCAGCCTGGCTGGGAGGGGAGTTCAGGGGAGAATGGTACCTGTCGAGCCCTCGGACATTCCCTGGAGCTCGGGGTCCTCACGGGTCCCTCTGCTCCCGCCCCAGCTGTGCCAAGGCCTGCGGCAGGGCCAGGGTGCCATCTTCCACTGGCAGCCAGCGTTTCAGCTTCCAGTCCTGAGATCACACCACGTGACGACCTTCTGCTGGGAACAGGCTCAGCTGGCGGCCGGGTGGGCACAGCCAAGTCCTACGAGCGAGCTTTCTGGGCGATGCCCTTGGTGCCAAGCACTTCTTGCCTCCTAATTCTTAAATCCATGTGCATTTCAAGGGAAATTTAATCCGTGTGTTTCTCAGTCATTCACACTTAACTCATCATTTTGTCATTTCCTAAGAGCTTTTGATGTTCAAGAAGCCTTCTGTATAGTTTCACAAGCCTTTCTTTTTGTTCTTTAAACCATGAAAACCACATTTTTTTCTTTTTAACAAAAAAGAAAAAAGAGTAAACAAAGCCAGAGTTTGAAAAGACTCAGGGTCGGTTATACACTCAGAAAACGCAAGAAGCCGGACGGCTGTAGGCTTGTCCAGGGCACTTGACCTTCCTGACGGAACCAAATGTTAGGCAAGGCTCTGACTGATGGGAATGGAAAATCACAACCAATTTCAAAAAAGGGTCAATCCTTCAAAACCAGAAAAGTTTAAATAAATAACATCTAAACTCCATCCAGCATGGCAATAAAACACTCTCTAAATGCAAACAACTCTCTAACTGCAAACAAATCATATCCTTTAGAAATAGTTTCCTAGCTGAGGTCAGAGCAGCAAGCAATTTCCAGGTTGGGGAAATGCATTTGAGTGAAACACATGCTGTGCAGGAGGTGGTAAGGGAATTACTGTTTTTTTCTCCCTGCCTGTTCAACTGCCCCCCACCCCATCACACACCTTCACCTTCTTCCTCACTGTTGCAAAAACAGAAGTCACGTGGGAAGATGCTGCCCGGGGCTGCTATTTGTACAACATGCAGAATCCAGATCCCGGGCGGTGGGGTCCCTCGCAGCTCGCAGTGGATCTGGAGTCGGGCCGTGGCCCCCCGGTACCCCTCACTCACCCCGCACAAGTGCTGACACCCGCCTTTCAGCTCCATCTCACCTCCTGAGTGCTGAGGCCCCTCAGGCAGGAACCAGCTCTTTGGCCAAAACATCCTCTTAGTGACAAGATCCCCACACTGAATAAACTGGGACACGAGGCCGATGTCTACTCCTGCCATCGCTGACCACGTCAGACGAGGAGTCCTCGATTCTAACGGTCCCCTGACAGGTCTTCACGGAATGTCTCCAGTGTTCTGACACCGATTTACTGATGGACTGATTCAGCCACTAGACTGTGGTCCTCGGGGCCCACTGCTCCAACCCGGGACGCTCACCATGTCATAGCTCAGGGTGAGTCCTGGCTGAAGGAGTCCGTGACATCAGGCATGACGGCAGGCGAACTGCAGAACCGAGCACGAAGGTGGTTACCACGGTGGGCAAGTTAAGAGCACCGAGGCTGGGATGGGCACTTGAAGTGCCCCAGCCCTGGGTTTGAAGGATGACGAGTGTCACTGCTGAGTCCACCCGCGAGTCTGGCCAGGTTTGCAGGAAGCAGTGGCCGAGTGACAGGGAGGGCGCCCCTGGGGGCCCCACGTCCCTGGCCCAGAGGTGGCCAGGAGAAGGGGGAGGGGTGGGTGGGGCCCCAGACACGGGCTTTGGTTGTGAACAAGCAGCATTACCATCAACGCTCTGCGGCCGGCTGGAGGTGCTGGTGCTGAGTGCGCTCAGGGAGTAGAAAGGGTTACTCCAGGTGGGAAGTTGTACAGAACGTCCTGGAGCTTCATTCCCGATCTAGACTTGGGCTGAAAAGGTCCAGGCCTCAAGCAGAGGTCACACACACTGCAGTGCTGGATCAGCTCCAACCCTGAGTCTCCCCGCTTTGTTCGTCCCGGGAGGAGGCTGCACAATAAGCCAGGACCACACAGAGAAAGGCACAAGAACCCAGAGCATCTGTGTGCCCGAATTCATTCCCCAAACACAGTAGTCCTGCCCGCGGAGAGGAGGCGAGCAGGGCAGCATGCAAAGGCAGACCGCTGACCTGGCCGCCGCCGGGGGGGCTGGGAGATCATGGGGTGCTCACCCAGAGACAACCCCTCCCCAGAACCAACAACCGTGTGTGCGTCACCAGGCCTCTGTCTTCTGCGGTCTCTGGGGGCTGGGGGACAGAAACCTGGGCGTGTGCATTTAAAAGTCGTGTTTCTCAGTCTATAAGCAATAAATGCTGGAGAGGGTGTGGAGAAAAAGGAACCCTCTTACACTGTTGGTGGGAATGCAAACTAGTACAGCCACTATGGAGAACAGTGTGGAGATTCCTTAAAAACTGGAAATAGAATTGCCTTATGACCCAGCAATCCCACTGCTGGGCATACACACTGAGGAAACCAGAATTGAAAGAGACACGTGTACCCCAATGTTCATCGCAGCACTGTTTATAATAGCCAGGACGTGGAAGCAACCTAGATGTCCATCAGCAGACGAATGGATAACAAAGCTGTGGTACATATACACAATGGAGTATTACTCAGCCATTAAAAAGAATACATTTGAATCAGTTCTAATGAGGTGGATGAAACTGGAGCTTATTATACGGAGTGAAGTAAATCAGAAAGAAAAACACCAATACAGTATGCTAATGCATATATATGGAATTTAGAAGTATGGTAACAATAACCCTGTATGCGAGACAGCAAAAGAGACACAGATGTATAGAACAGTCTTGTACTCTGAGGGAAAGGGAGAGGGTGGGATGATTTAGGAGAATGGCATTGAAACATGTGTAATATCATATATGAAACGAATCGCTAGTCCAGGTTCGATGCAGGATACAGGATGCTCACGGCTGGTGCACTGGGATGACCCAGAGGGATGGTATGGGGAGGGAGGAGGGAGGAGGGCTCAGGATGGGGAACACGTGTACACCCGTGGCAGATTCATGTTGATGTATGGCAAAACCAGTACAATATTGTAAAGTAGTTAGCCTCCAATTAAAATAAATAAGTTTATATTAAAAAAAAGTCACGTTTCTCTCTCAAAATTTCCTAGGACTTGAAACCAACACATCGCTGTAAAGCAATCACCCTCCAATTAAAAATAAACTTTAAAAAATGTCATAAACTTGGACCGAAAAGAGCATCTTTCACCCATTTTGAAATTGGATGAAATTTCCATCCATTTCATCCATTTCAAATTGAGGGACTCCTCAATTCGACTCCCACTTAGCCACCACTCAGGGACCACAGGAGCGAGGTGGTCAGGGGTCTGAAGGCCACTGAGTCCCAGTCTGTTTGGGAGACACGGAGTCTAAGCTGTTTGCCCAGCACAGAGCTGGTGGGCGGCAGAGTCTGCGCCGAGAGCCAGGCACCCCTGAGTTCTCACCTTCTGCTTTGAAAATATACTACACACCTAATTTCAATCAATTTGAATCACTTTGGTTTGTTTGAATCTCACAAAGGAAGCAAAAGGTGGTATAAACTTAGTCTTAATGTTGCTGGAGTGACTTCTGTAAAATGCCTTTCACACAGTTAGGAGGGACGCGGGAATTAACCCACATCAGGGTAACTGACCTCCTTCTGATAACAACCACAACAGCAAACCCGGTTCAAAACTGGGAAAGGAGCACATCAAGGCTGTATGTTGTCACCCTGCTTATTTAACTTCTATGCAGAGTGCATCATGCGACATGCTGGGCTGGATCAATCACAAGATAGAATCACGATTGCGGGGAGACATATCAATAACCTCGGATATACAGATGACACCACCCTTATGGCAGAAAATGAAGAGGAACTAAAGAGCCTTTTGAAGAAGGTGAAAGAGGAGAGTGAAAAAGCTGGCTTAAAACTCAGCGTTCAAAAAACCAAGGTCATGGCATCTGGTCCCATCACTTCATGGCAAATAGATGGGGAAAAAATGGAAACAGTGACAGACTTTATTTTCTTGGGCTCCAAAATCACCCAAAATCATCATGGCTGATGGTGACTTCAGCCATGAAATTAAAAGATGCTTGCTTCTTGGAAGAAAAGCTATCACAAACCTAGACAGCATATTAAAAAGCAGAGACATCATTATGCCTACAAATATTCATATAGTCAAGGCTATGGTTTTTCCAATAGTCATGTATGGATGTGAGAAGTGGACCATAAAGAAAGCTGAGTGCTGAAAACTTGATGCTTTCAAATCATGGTGCTGGAGAAGACTCTTCAGAGTCCCTTGGAAAGCAAGGAGATCCAACCAGTCAATCTTAAAAAAAAAAAATCAACCCTGAACATTCATTGGAAGAACTGACGCTGAAGCTGAAGCTCCAATATTTTGGCCACCTGATGTGAAGAGCCAACTCACTGGAAAAGACCCTGATGCTGGGAAAGATTGAAGGCAAAAGGAGAAGGGGGCAACAGAGGATGAGATGGTTGGGTGGCATCACCGACTCGAAGGACATGAGTTTGAGCAAGCTCCGGGAGACAGTGAAGATCAGGGAAGCCTGGTGTGGTGCAGTCCACAGAGGAGTCGCAAAGGTTGGACACAGCTTAGCGACTGGAAAACAAAGGATGAGATTAATTGAACAAGACAATGTGCCAGGCTTTGTTTAGGAAAATTACTGCAAACATGTTCAGCGGTGGGGGCTCCAGGATTAATTGGAAAGAAGACAGCAAAGAACACAGGGGAAGGATACAGACACAGAGGGAGGGAAGACAGTGGCATCCTAATTGCAAGGTTTATATATGCTGTGGTGTAGGGTGTAATTAACACAATTCTGTGGGACTACGCAGCACGGGGTATAAACTGCACGTCTATGCAGAATCTCACCACTAGATGGCAGTGTAGGCCAAATAAAGAAGCTACATCAGCCTCAGGCCGGCAAGTTCTAGGTGCGTATATTGTGATTTTCTGGATTTTTACTACGATTCCAAATCGTATGTCAATCTCTTTTTAAGAATCCGCTGGAAGCGTAAGTGAACACATAGTCAAGACCAGCAAAGAAAGGTCAAGATCAGAGCCTGGTTGTTAAGCATCGGAGTCCACAAGTGAACAGGTGCCTGCCTGTGTGTGTGCTGGGTTTGATGGTGAGGTTGGGGGAAGGGTGGCCTTTTGGAATCGCCTGGAAGCCCTGGGAAGGGCTGGAGACCAGTTCAGATTATGGAGGCAGCATCTGTGGGTAGGACGGGTGGCTGGTAATGGTCACAGTTGAACGAGGTTTCCTGGGCTGTGCCCGCCCACCCGCTGGCCGCAGCAGAGGGCAGTGCTAGCTGAGTGGTGTGCTCTGTTGCGCTCTTAGACCTGGGCTGTGCTGTGTATGCAGATACACAGGTGTGTGTGCGTGCGGAGCGGAGGACAAGAGGACAAAAGGACTCACTTGCCGCGTCCTCTGATCCTGCATCTGTTTCTACATCAGTACAGCTGTCCCTCCCTGTCCACAGGGCGACACATCCCAAGACCCGAGTCAGTCAGTTCAGTCGCTCAGTCGTGTCCGACTCTGCGACCCCATGAACCGCAGCACGCCAGGCCTCCCTGTCCATCACCAACTCCCGGAGTTCACTCAAACTCATGTCCATCGAGTCGGTGATGCCATCCAGCCATCTCATCCTCTGTCGTCCCCTTCTCCTCCTGCCCCCAATCCCTCCCAGCATCAGAGTCTTTTCCAATGAGTCAACTCTTCGCATGAGGTGGCCAAAGTACTGGACTTTCAGCTTCAGCATCATTCCTTCCAAAGAAATCCCAGGGCTGATCTTCTTCAGAATGGACTGGTTGGATCTCCTTGCAGTCCAAGGGCGTCTCAAGAGTCTTCTCCAACACCATAAGACCCCTGAAACCCACTGTGGTACCGGATCCCATATATACCATGTTCTTTCCTGTACATACAGGCTAAGTCGCTTCAGTCACGTCCAACTCTGTGACCCTATGGACCAGGCTCCCCTGTCCATGGGAATCTCCAGGCAAGAATACTGGAGTGAGCTGCCATGCCCTCCTCCAGGGGGCCTTCCCGACCCGGGGGTGGAGCCTGCGTCTCACATCTCCTGCTCGGCAGGCAGGCTCTTCACCACTAGCGCCGCCTGGTGCAGCAGCAGCACCAGTACAGCTCCCCTTTTCCTTCTTTAAAACATTGCAGATAGAAAATTCATTCTTAACAGTAGATCTCAGCAACCTCAGCACGTACTTTTTCTTTCCTTACTGATGAACTTTCATTTTTTCACTCTGAAGATGCACTTTCCGGCTTCTCTGTGGCAGAACAGTGGCCAGCATCAGTCCTCTGGCACTTTGGGGCCACGAGCAAGTATATCAGTCGCTCCAACACCAGCCCCGTGACGCCTCAACCGTCCGTCTGACAGCTGCGGGCTCCTAAGTGCCTACCGGGCTGACATGCTGGACAAAGGGATGACCGTGTACCGAGTGGATTGGAGAGAACAGATTCCACCTTGCGGCTCAGAAGGGACCCGTCAAAACTTATGAATTGCTTACTTCTGGACTTTTCCATTTAATGTGTCTGCACCAAGGTTGGCTGTGGGTAACTGGCACCTTAAAAAGTGAACCCACGGATATGGGACACTGCTGTATCTGTACAGAGAAATGACAGAAATGGCTAAGTTTAACTATGAGAGTTTATATATTTTATATGAGTTTATGTGTGTTTATTCATCTCCTTGAATATTTATCGAATGCCTACAATGAGCTGTACAGGATGCCAAGGAAACTGTAAAGATAAATGAAATCACATTTGTTAATATCTGTAGGGTAGAGAGCCTGAAAACACTCTTGCCACAATACGAACAGAAAAGGCTAGATAAAGTGCTTTTCAAGTCCTCGTACATGCACAGCTGCGTACAGAAGTGAGGTCCCAGGTGTGAGAGGCCCCCGTCTGTCCCTGCACTGGAGAGCCCTATCGCTGCGCACTGCCCCGATGCTCCAGGGACCAGGCGGGAAGGCCTGAGACGGGCTTCGGGCTCGCCCGTGCCAAGCGAGGAGGGGCCAGGGCGCGCGTACAGCCAGAGCCCGGAAGACGCTCTGCGAGCCCATGAAGAGGAAGAGGAGACCCGTGGAAGGACACCGATGGGAGCACTTCTCAGTGGCCTTGGTCCCTTGAGGGGAAAACGTGAAATGTGCCTCTAATGAGACCGCAGTCCTGGGCTGGCCTGGGCTGGCCTGGGCTGGGGTTCAAATGGACACTTCAGCACAGAGTGAGCAAGAAGACGGTTGTAAAGCATTTAAAGCACTGCCGAATTGGGAGCACCAACGAACACCTGGAAATATCAAAAGAAGACCATCACGAGGCAAGTCAAAAGTTACGAGGCTGGGTCTGAGCCTCGGACACCAGGGAGGGGCCGTGTGAGGTTGGAAGCAGAGCGGACGCCTGGGGTCACCAGGAACTGGAGGAGGCAGGAAGCACCCTGCTGGAGGCCTTTGAGGGACTGTGGCCCTAGGACACCCTGATTGTGGACTTCAGGCTTCCAGGGCTGTGGGAAGCATCAATGTCCGATTCATGAAGTCTCCAAGTCTGCCGTGCTCTGTTACAGCCGCCTCAGGACACCCAAACATCAGTTAGCAGTTCCTGACTTTCCACCCCGCCTGCCCTCCAAACCAGTAAGAGGAAGACTGGAGTCTGCAGCTCTCCTGGGACTGAGATCATGTGTCTCCTCCATGGCTGTACCAATTCTCTCTCCCCTCACCACAGTTTCTCCTCTTAGAAGCAGGGTTGGGACAAAGCGCCCTCCGGCTCACTTTTTACGGCACCAAAAAAGTAACGCTAGTGAATGAATGACTACTAATAGCAAAGCCCACGACTGGACAGGACTCGTGAGATGAACAGGAGTCTTTATGAATCAAAATTTGTAAAACTATTTTATTTGCTTAAACAAAGGAGAATCTGCAACGAGCACACGGAAGGTGCAAAAAGTGATTTGTTGTGATCACCAGTGTCCGTGACGGGCAACCGAAGACCACACGACAGCCAGGCCCGCCAAAGGCAGCTCAAAATCCAGATGTCTGTGGCGGGATCTGACTGCAAGAAACCAGGTTTTAACTTGAGAACGTGGTGTTTCCCCATCACAGCCCTGTTGAGAGGACTATGAGAGAACTCTGTGAAAGCCTCTATAAAGAGCTTCTATTTGGAAACCTTGCTATGCGCTGGGTGATGATTATAATTCTGTGACACAAATTAGACCAGCCTTTGGTGTCTTTGAAATGTAGTGTGTTAATAAAGGTACATACAGGTTAAAAGATGCAGCTGTGAAATTACAGGATTTACATGAAATTACCACAAGAGTTTGATGGAGTCCTGGTCTGATTCCACAGAGCAAGTTTCCCATGAAACTGTCTCCTTCTCTCCGAAAGGGCCTTGATCTCTGCACAGCCACCTATGAATTCCACCATGCATAAGGTAATTAAAGGGACCGCAGTATGGGGGGAGATTGCGGAAGGTGGAGGGAAAGCTCTAACATACTTTTCATTGGAGTTCCAGGAAAGTTATGACCAACCTAGATAGCATATTCAAAAGCAGAGACATTACTTTGCCAACAAAGGTTCATCTAGTCAAGGCTATGGTTTTTCCTGTGGTCATGTATGGATGTGAGAGTTGGACTGTGAAGAAGGCTGAGCGCCGAAGAATTGATGCTTTTGAACTGTGGTGTTGGAGAAGACTCTTGAGAGTCCCTTGGGCTGCAAGGAGATCCAACCAGTCCATTCTGAAGGAGATCAGCCCTGGGATTTCTTTGGAGGGAATAATGCTGAAGCTGAAACTCCAGTACTTTGGCCACCTCATGCGAAGAGTTGACTCATTGGAAAAGACTCTGATGCTGGGAGGGATTGAGGGCAAGAGGAGAAGGGGACGACAGAGGATGAGATGGCTGGATGGCATCACTGACTCGATGGACGTGAGTCTGAGTGAACTCCAGGAGTTGGTGATGGACAGGGAGGCCTGGCGTGCCGCAAGTCATGGGGTCACAAAGAGTCGGACACGACTGAGCGACTGAACTGAACTGAAGGAGAGGAGCACTGTTTAAAGACAAACTAAAACTAGTGGAGCACTGGAGAGGCTTCACCCTCCGGGTGAGGAACCGTAAGAAACCTCAGGGAGAACATGTGAATAATGATGGCATCCACACTTATGAACAAGGCAGACATCAAGCACTAATGCAAAAGTCATCCCATCACAGACAAGTGCTTACCATGGTTTTGGAGCCCTGATCTTTGCATATGTCTTGTGTGAAAGTGAAAGTGGCTCAGTTGTGTCCGACTCTTTGCAAGCCCATGAACTATACAGTCCATGGAATTCTACAGGCCAGAATACTGGAGTGGGCAGCCTTTCCCTTCTCCAGGGGATCTTCCCAACCCAGGGATCAAACCCATGTCTCCCACATTGCAGGCAGATTCTTTACCAGCTGAGCCACCAGGGAAGCCCAAGAATACTGGAGTGGGTAGCCTATCCCTTCTCCAGGGGATCTTCCTGACCCAGGAATCGAACCAGGGTCTCCTGCACTGCAGGAGTTGGATTCTTTACCAACTGAGCTATGAGGGAAGGTATACATCTTGTGTAACTTCCATGAATTCAGGGTTAAGGCTGCCTCTGTGATACCCAGGAAAACCCACAAGAGATGAACTCTGAGGAGTGAGAGGCTGCAGGGTTGAGGTCCGCAAGCCATGGTGATGACTAGCAGCTCTCAGAGCTCGGGGTTGACATCACTCCTGCACAGAAGGCAGGATCCACGATCCATGTCACTGGGCAGCACTGCCTCCGAGAAGGAGGATTACAGGGCCCATGCAGAAGTCCTAGAGGACTGTTTGCATGAACTGCTGTTTACCCAAAAGCGCATTCTAAGCAGGCATCTCCTGATGGGTTCAGCCGAGTGCAGCACATCCCCGAACAGGGACATTCCTTGGTGAAATTCACTGGTCTCCATGGAAGGAAAAACCGTCCTGGACGCCTTGGTTTGCCTCTGCTGTGTGGACTGGACAGTGGGGGCTGGGGAGCACCAAGTCTGGGGGGGGTGGTGTTTGGTTCACGAGGCACCTTCTGAGCTTCATCACGGCGCACATTGGGAGATCTGGATAAAACCTGCACTTGCCTGGGCTTCTCCTGCTCTCAGCACAGGAAAATGTCCCAGAGATTCGGGTCCTTTCCCCACCCAGGGCCCTCCAATCAGAATGGTATCAGGTATCGAGAAACTCTAAGGAAGCCCTAGGCCAAAGGTCCAGGAGCTTTTCCTCACAAGGGACCCAAAAGGCTTATTTCTTTTACTCACTGAATCCTCCCCTCCCTCTGCCACATTTCCGGTGCACTCGCTCTGTGCTGGGTCCTCTGGATACACGGATACCCTAAGAGATGGTTCCCCAAGAGCATTTCCTGAGTGCCGGCTCTGTGCCGGTGAGGCAGGAGATGGACACGCCCCTGGGCTGGACAGCTGGTGTTTGTGAGGCGGAGTCAAGCTGAAGCTTCATTCCCATCCGGACACTCCAAGGACAGAGCTAGTGGCAGAGGCTGAGCTCTGCTGAAGTAGAGACAAGGTGCCCGCTCCTGAGGTCAAGGAAGATGTCCCTGTCCTGCACCGCACAGGGGGGCCTCTTGGGGGTCAAAAATGGAGGGGCACCACCCCATAATAAGTGTGGACGTGCACCCACAGGCCTCTGCGGTGGGATCCATCGTAGCAGAAAGTTGCACAGGCATCTTGGGAAGGGTCCTAGGACTGGTCAGGAGTGAAGCAAGCAACAAGATCATTGTCCAAAGGTAAACCAAGACCCAGAAGGACCGTCCTGTGTAAACATTTAAATCATCTCTTTTCTGCGTCCCTCCTCATTGGAGGGGACGCCCACCCTCTGTCTCTGGTGTGTATCTCTGCCCTGCTTCCGGCTTAAACACATGGACTGCTTCTCCGTGCGCTCTCCCATACCTGTGCTGTGTCTCCAGCAGCAGATTTATACCTGCTTTCACAGGTTTTGCCTCCTTCAAACATTCCTGCTTTCAAACCAGGTAAGAGTCAGGGAACCTCTGCCTCTAGCTTCTAGCCCCTGGTGGTCTAGTGGGAAGTTTCCTGGGTTTCATCCAGTTACTCAGGTCCAACTCCTGGGCAGGGACCTCTCACCGCTCTCCCTCCCAGGTCACTGAGTCCTGGCGATCCACGGACACCTCAAGAGATGGTGGCCAGCACAACGCGAGGGGATGACCCCCTCAGAGGGCAAGGTTGAACCACGGCCTCCCAGTGACCTTAGCTAAATCTAATTTAAGGAATCATTTACACAGAAACTAGAAGAGCTCTGTGATACTTTGCAAAAAAAAAAAAAAAAGAATCATCTCATGGACTTTCAATCCAGCGGAGACTGCTGTTTCTTGCTTTCCAGTGGACAGCAGCAAACCCTGGAAACAGGACTCTCCTGAAAGGCGACAAAAGGGCGCCGGTTGGTTGTTGATGGCACTTGCTTTTAGACAAGAAAACAGCAGAGACACAGACGGGGGAGGGAATGAGAGATGACCAATAGGAGATCAATGGCCTCGGGATGGTGACCTCAGCTATTCAAGTCATGTTCTAAATCCTCTATTTTTCATTTCTTTTTGTAAAATAGGCTATATATATATATATATATATATATATATATATATATACACACATGCTGCTGCTAAGTCGCTTCAGTCGTGTCCGACTCTGTGCGACCCCATAGACAGCAGCCCATTAGGCTCCCCCATCCCTGGGATTCTCCAGGCAAGAACACTGGAGTGGGTTGCCATTTCCTTCTCCAATGCAGGAAAGTGAAAAGTGAGAGTGAAGTCGTTCAGTCGTGTCCGACTCTTAGTGACTCCATGGACTGCAGCCTACCAGGCTCCTCCATCCATGGGATTTTCCAGGCAAGAGTACTGGAGTGGGGTGCCATTGAGGTGGTCAAATACTTGTGTTTCATATGAGTGTGTTTAGAGTAATTTGGGGGCAGCTGACTTTATTGCAGAAATTATATAAAACTAGAACATTAGCAAAATCATAAACAAGAATTTAAGCCAAAAACTTCTATCAGGTGTAGCCTAGTATATCCCAGGTCATCTGACTGCATCTATTCTGGACCAGTCCTTATCTTTATTAGATACAGGTAAGTGGCCACACATCCAACAACTGGACTGAGTTCTAAAAACTAGCATAGAATTGTGTCCATGACAGAAGCAGCTGCTTTATATGCTAAGGCCCAAGAAGTCAAGAAAACATTATAAATGACCGTGCGAGTCAGGTCCAGCATCTTGGGCAAGATATCTACTTCTGATGTTGTCTCCTTCTCGTCCCGGCATGAGCCCTCTCCATAGCCCAGTCCGGTGTCTCCTTCTCGTCCTGGTGTGAGCTCTCTCCATAACCCAGTCCGGTGTCTCCTTCTCATCCTGGCGTGAGCCCTCTCCATAGCCCAGTCTGGTGTCTCCTTCTCATCCTGGCGTGAGCCCTCTCCATAGCCCAGTCCGGTGTCTTCTCGTCCTGGTGTGAGCCCTCTCTGTAGACCCCTGTCAGGGAACTTTGGAAGTGGGAACTAACCCAAGAGTCAGTTTCCTTTCAATTTCGCCATGCTTGAGCTAGGTGAGAATACCTGGTACAGCCCCTTCCCCCCAGGTTGGAGATGGTCCTTTAAACTATGTCTTTTCCAGTACGCATAATTTCCAGTTTTTGACCCTCCTATGTTTAGGTTTCATGAGGAGTTAATGAGTTGTGTCCAGAACCACTCTGCTCCATTCTCCTTATACAAAAACATGGAAACCATTGAAACCACCGTTGATGACGTGTCGGGCAGGTTCACCGACGGTAACGAACATCCAGGTGGTGGGGGAGGCGGTGCATGGGGGGTTCGATGGGAACTCTGTACCTTCAGCTCAACTTTGCTGGGAATATAAAACCGCTCTCACAAGCGCGTTCGCTCACTGCTCTGAGAACAAATACAATCACAGGTTCTTTCTTTTCCTCTGTGTGTACTCCCAGCTTCTCCGGGGGTCTCTGGGCACACAGGGAAGCTGCCTGCTGCTCTCTGAGAAGCAGCACTAGAAAGGCGAGGGTGGGACCCTTGTTTATCCTCTTAGACAGCTAAGAGGATAAACGGGCTGAGTCACAGCACAGTGACATCAGACCCCTGTTACTTCAGACACGACTCCATCTACAGCTGCAGAGCTGTGGTCGCTTTCAACTGAGATGGCATCAGGGACCCGGTGTGTGCATTTCTGAAGACATCTGTAGCCGTTACCCCTCGGGCAGGTCTAAACGGTGTTTCCGTTTTATTCACCACCCCTGGTTCCCAGACTGTCAGATGCCCTTTCAAATTCTAGGAAACAGGCTCTCCTCCTCTCCAACATTTTCTTTCTAGTTGATTTTTTTTTAAGTAGTAAACCTTGAACACGTTGTATGATGAGTGGCTGACAGCCCTGAGAGCATTTTCAGCCCTCTTAATGTGTCCTCCGTTGTGTTCCATAAAGGCCTTCGATTTCCTGCCTCATTTTAAGCATGTTGGGAAGGGCTCTAGCAAACTCTCTGAGAGCGGCTTTACGTTTGGCGGTTCGACATTTAGAGCCCTTTTGTCTTTGTGTCCTGTCTTCGTCCCTCTTTTGAGATGTCCCGGCTTATGCGGATGACAAGGTCATGTCAGAGCTTCCGGCGTGGGTGGCTGGGACTCAGGTGTCGGAGGGTGCCGGGGCCTTTGTGACTCAGATCTGTGTCCGCGTGATGCAGTCAGTCACCTCTGAGAGGTGATTGCGTCACGAGGGTAGGACCAGGCACTCCTGCAGAAAACCTCACCAGGGCAGCTTCCTCATGCCCGAGGAAAGGACAAGGCCCCGGCAAACAGCCTGGACTGCCCTGTGGGCCGCTGGCCGCCCTGGCTGGGAGAAGACGTTGGCACAGTTGGCAACCGGCTGTGCCAGCTCCTCCTCCAGGCTGGCGCTCATCTGGACTTGGGCCCCGGTTCCCTCTGTGAAGTTTAGAGCTTGTGCCCAGCTCCAGCTTCCTCCGCCCCTCCGAGCAGCAGTCTCTGCTGACCCCAGCACCTCCGGCTGCTCAGGGCACTCTTTCGTGAGGGTGTGGCTTCACCCTTCCTGGAGGGAGTTCAGGAAAGGCCCTGACAACTCAATCACATGCAAACTGAAGACACGTCCCCACGGCAGAGCGGGGACTCTGTCTGAGGGAAGGCTGACCAGGAGGCTGGGAAGAATCTCCAGGCACACGGCATGGGGCTCTTGCTGGTGAGCTATGCTCTTTTCTGCCTCCACTGGATCATCTGTAACAACCGTGCATTGTTCTGTAATGGTCTCAGTTTATACCTGTCTCTCTCCTCAGGTAGGAGATGCCTATAGAGTGGAGTAGACATGCATGTTAAAGAAGTAGATGTTTACACTTCTTAAACTTCAGTTTGAAATAATCACACACTTATACAAGGGCTGCAGAAAGAACATAAAGTCCTTCAGCCTCCCAAATGTTGCACAGCCACAGTACAATGACCACGAGCAGGAAATCGATGTCAACACAATGTCCTTACGTCCTTAAGAGCCATGATTAAAATTCTGTCAGTTCTACTAATGTCCTTTTTTTCTGGCTTAGAGTCACTTCAGTTCAGTTCAGTTCAGCCGCTCAGTTGTGTCCGACTCTTTGCAACTGCAGCACACCAGGCCTCCCTGTCTGTCACCAATTCCTGGAGTTTGCTCAGACTCATATCCATTGAGTTGGTGATGCCATCCAACCATCTCATCCTCTGTCATCCCCTTCTCCTCCCATCTTCAATCTTTCCCAGCATCAGGGTCTTTTCCAATGAGTCGGTTTTTCGTATCAGGTGGCCAAAGTACTGGAGTTTCAGCTTCATCATCAGTCCTTCCAATGAATATTCAGGACTCATTTCCTTTAGGATGGACTGGTTGGATCTCCTTGCAGTCCAAGGGACCCTCAAGAGTCTTCTCCAACACCACAGTTCAAAAGCATCAATTCTTTGGTGCTCAGCTTTCTTTATAGTCCAGCTCTCACATCCATACATGACTACTGGGAAAACCATAGCCTTGACTAGTGAGAGTCACTTCCTATTACCTTTATTTGTCAAACCTTCATACAAGAGACTATGTGCTGGGACCGCTCCTAAGTCAGACTCTTTCCATACATCTCATCTCATCTTCACAATCTCATTAGTTTGGCTTCTGTTCAGGTCAACACTTGGCTGATGGCCAGGATGAGGCTCAGAGAAGTGAATAAACTTAGAGGTCACACAGCAGTCAACTGCAGTGCTAACGTTTGAAGCCGATATGTCCTTCTCAGCAGCCCGAACTCCTCACCTTATGCATCCACACAGCTGGGCGGCTGGATCTCCACCCTACCCTCTAAGTGCCCCATCCCGCCTGCCTTCGTGTCCTTCCGTTGCCCCAGGAGGTAATATGAGAATATCCTGCAGAGCCCGCAAGACCACGACAAACCTACAGCAGGACTTCAAGAAAGGATCTCTAAGTGCAGCTGAACCTTCCCGGTATTTTTTTTTTAACTTAAATAGAGTTCAGAGTTGTAGCAACCTTGATACCATGTTCGAGCGTCTAGCTTAAAAAATTGTGCTTATGTGGACTCTGAATCTGTTGCTCAGCACAGAGTCCTCTGGTGCTTTGCTGACTCACTGACGGGTTTCGGTTCAGAGTTGACAATAAAAATCCTTTGTTTGTGGCCTGAGTTTCCTTGGTGCAGCCCAGCTGATGTATGCACGGCCCCCAGTCAGACTTGCGGCCACTCTTTGGTCTTCTTGACTTGTACTTCAGGGACTAATTCTAAGTCTGCATCACCTCCTCAATACAGAAGTTTCAAAGAACTCTCTGAGAATAAAATATGGCTGGACCAGGAACTGGTTGGATGCAGCAGCTGATTTACAAACTACGTACTGACAGTGTCTGCCACTGGAGATCGGTCTCTGGAGGAATATCATGTCTCTCTCTCTGGGACACATTCAACCTGTTTTACAGCAATTTGGGTGAAGCCAGAAAAGACATGCTTATCCAATCTGCAGATGACAGACTTATGAGATGTAGCTAACAAGATAAACGACAGACTTGAACTACAGAGGCCCCGACAGGCTAGAACACTTGACTAAAGCCACAAGATGAAATTAAACAGAGATATGTGTCAAGGCCTGCATTTAGGAGCCAAAAATCAATTGCACAAGTACCGGATGGGGAAAACCTGGATTTACAGCCATTCGTGTGGAAAAGACTCAGGAAGAGTTTCAATCGACCACAGGCTCGACTTGGAGCCAAGAGCAGACCTGGCTACTGTGAAAGGGAGCCCCCTGAATCACATCCACTGGGGAAGTGCTAACAGAGGAAGCAGGTAATGGCCCCCCCGGGCTTGGGCTGGCCATGCAACATTGGGAGGATGATGGGCAATCTGGAGGGCCGCGTTTTCAGACGGAAACACTAGAAAACACTTGTTCATGGCTCTTCCAGACCCCGAGGTGTCCTAGAACCAATGTCGTAAGATGGAGAAGCCCTTCACAGGCCCTTGTCAGCCAGATGAGTGGCTCTAGGCCTGGTTGAGTATCAGAAATACCAGGGGAGCTCTCAGGGGATTCAGATACAGGTTTGTCTAGAAGTGTGACATCTGCGTTTTCAAAAGATCTCCAGGAGTTTCTGATAAGCAGCCAGGACTTCGAGCCACTGGCCTAAGAAATAGGCTGAATTTCACAGTTTGGATTTCAGAGGAGTGGAGGTTCACTTCAAGAGCACCCTCCCACCGAATTTCCACTCCACTTGTTGTGCGTTGAACTGTGGCCCCCCAGAACTCATGGTGGAGTCCTACCCCCAGTTCCCATGGATGAACGTGTCTGGAAATGCAGTCTCTGCAGAGGTGAGCATGTTAAAATGAGGTCACCCTCCACCGGCACCGACCCAGTCGACACAGTGGGTTAGAGCAGAAGATGGAGACGCAGAGACACAGAAGGGAGGCGGCCCTGTGAAGACGGAGGCAGGACACACGAGGCTGCTGCGAGCCCGGGGCGCCAGAGCCACTGCAAGAGGGAGGGGCAGGGCTCTGCCCAACCTCACCTGTGGGCCTCTGGCCTCCAGGCTGTGAGAGGGTAAATTTCTGTTGTTCAAGTCACCCAGCTTGTGGCACTGCATTATAGCGGCCCGGGGAACTGAGACAACCTTCACAGGGGCCTCACTCCACAAAAGCAAGCTCCTCCCGGGCCCTGCACATGTCCTGGCAGCCCTGCCTGCTGTTGCCCACAAGGTCTCTCAGCCACCCTGCCCCATGCGGCTGAGTCCTACTGACCCTCCACACTCTGTTCCCACACGCTTCCAGGAAACTACACAGACACCGCTGGCCAGACCCCCGCAGCAGCACCTCATCTTGCATTTGGGGTCTCTGCTGCAGCACGTAGGCCATGTCCCAGATGACACAGGACCAACCCTGCCATCCCCACCGAGCCGTGAGATGCAGAGGACGGCCTCTGTGACTGTCGTTTCAGTAACCGAAGCACCCAGCACCGTGATTTACACATAACACACATACGGCGAATATCTATTAGAAGCCCAGAAACACGAGAATGTGCTTAGAGAAGACACCGAAAGACATATAACAGCTACCTTGAGATATTCAACCATCAGTTGACAGCAGTGTGGGGCTCTTCAGGTGGTGCTGGTGGTAAAGAACCCTCCTGCCAACGCAGGAGACGTAAGAGACACGAGTTCGATCCCTGGGTCAGGAAGATCTGCCTGAGGAGGAAGTGGCAACCCCTCCAGTATTCTCTGGAGAGGGAAATGGCAACCCACTCCAGTATTCTTAACTGGAGAATGTCACGAACGGAGGAGCCCGGCAGGCTACAGTCCATGGGTGGCAAAGAGTCAGACGCGACTGAGGGACTTTCACTTCACTCCAGTATTCTTGCCCGGAGAATCCCCTGGACAAGGAAACTGGCGGGCTACAGTCCGTGGGGTCGCAAAGAGCTGGACATGACTGAGGGACGTGGGAGGCGCGGACAACAATGTGGGCGTTTTCCTGTGGTTCCAGACGCAAGAGGAACAGGAGAAGCAAAAGGATCTCCTCGCCGCTCAGAGTGTCTGCGAGTCGAACTGCCTGCAGAAAGGAGGGACCCTCAGACTTGGAAGCTTGAGGCAAGGGCGGTTGCTGTTTGGGCAGGGCTTCTGGCAGCTGGATTTCTAAGCTGAAGCTCCGAGGAGAGTTCCGGAAGATAACGCACTTTTGGGAGACATCTGGGTATCGACAGGATCTAAACACTTGAGCCTGGGTGAAACCATCCAGAGACAGGTCCGTGCAGACAAGAGGAGAGAGAAGAGTCACGAGGACAGGGCCGTCTGGCCCCGGGGGTGGGAAAGCTGAGGAGCCGGTGGAGGAGGCGGCCAGGAGGGGAGCCTGGTCGGCTGGGAGGGCCGCACCCAGCGCGCCCTCCCTTCTGAGGGCACCTCTCCAAGTCATCTGATCCAGATCTACCCCAGACCCTACTGCCACTGCCCCAGCCTGGCACTGCTCTGCTGGTCTGTGCAGGCTGCCAGCAGCATCCTCACACACAGCTCTCAGGTCACACACTCCAGTGCCAGACCAATCTGTGCCTTGAGTGCAAGCGTGCTGGCTAACTTGGGAGCTAGCTCTCAGCTACTGGGATTTAGGTGGCTCAGTGGTAAAGAACCTGCCTGCAATGCAGGAGTTGTGGGTTCAGCCCCTGGGTCGGGAAGATCCCCTGGAGAAGGGAATGGCAACCCACTCCAGTATTCCTGCCTGGAAAATTCCATGGACAGAGGAGCCTGGCGGGCTACAGTCCCTGAGGTCACGAGGAGTCAGACACACCATAGCAACTAAACAACAACTGCTGAAAAGTACTTTGGAAGCAACTTGAAGAAAAACCTTTGAGGTCATGATCCTCTGCCACATTTTGACTAGAGATGACATCTAGTGATGATCAGACGCAATAAACTAATACCAGTCTAACTCTCACTGTTTATTAACTCATTCTACAAAGATTGAGACCCGCTGTGAACCTGCAGATGTAATACGTGCTGGGTGGGGATGGACAGCAGAGAGCAGAAACACGTCCCACGCCTGCCCTCCGCCCGCTTCCAGTCCAGTGCCTAGAGAAAGATGTATAAACACAGAAAATTAACTCTTTAGTTACAAATTTTGACACGTGCTATGCAGAAAACGCCAAAGAATGTCCAAACTACAGCACAATTGCAGTCATTTCACATGCTGGCAAAGTACTGCTCAAAATTATCCATGCCGGGCTTTAACAGTACATGAATCGAGAACTTCCAGATGTACAAGTTGCATTTAGAAAAGGCAGAGGAACCAGAGATTCATTGCCAACATTCACTGGATCACAGAAAAAGCAAGGGAATTCCAGAAACATATCTACTTCTGCTTTACTGACCATGCTAAAGCCTTTGATTGTGTGGATCACAACAAACTGTGGACAATTCTTCAAGAGATGGGAATACCAGACCACCTGACCTGCCTCCTGTGAAACCTGTATGCAGATCAAGCAGCAACAGTTAGAACTGGACATGGAACAACGGACTGGTTCCAAATTGGGAAAGGAGTACATCAAGGCTGTATGTTGTCACCCTGCTTATTTAACTTCTGTGCAGAGTACATCATGTGAAATGCCAGGCTGAATGAAGCACAAGCTGGAATCAAGATTTGCAGGAAGAAATATCAATAATCTCAGACACACAGATGATACCACCCAAAGCATAGAGGAACTAAAGAGCCTCTTGATGAGGGTGAAAGAGGAGAGTGAAAAAGCTGGCTTAAAACTCAACATTCAGAAAACTAAGATCATGGCGTCCAGTCCCATCAGTTTATGGCAGATAGATGGGGAAACAATGGAAACAGTGACAGACTTTATTATCTTGGTTGGGCTCCAAAATCACTGCAGATGATGACTGCAGCCACGAAATTAAAAGATGCTTGCTCCTTGGAAGAAAAGCTATCACAAACCTGGACACTGTATTAAAAAGCAGAGACATTACTTTGCTGACAAAGGTCCATCTAGTCAAAGCTATAGTTTTTCCAATAGTCATGTATGGATGTAAGAGTTGGACCATAAAGAAAGCTGAGCGTTAAAGAATTGATGTTTTTGAACTGTGGTGTTGGAGAAGGCTTTTGAGAGTCCTTTGGACTGCAAAGAGATCAAACTAGTCCATTCTAAAGGAAATCAATCCTGAATATTCACTGGATGCTGAAGCTGAAGCGCCAATATTTTGGCCACCTGATGCGAAGAGCAAATCATTAGAAAGGACCCTGATGCTGGGAAAGATTGAAGGCGGGAGGAGAAGGGGACGACAGAGATGGTTGGATAGCCAACTCAATGGACATGAGTTTGAGCAAGCTCCGGGAGATAGTGAGGGACAGACAGGGAAGCCTGGCGTGCTGCGATCCATGGGGGTTACAAAGCGTCGGTCACAACTGAGCATCTGAACAACATGCAGAAAAAGCACAGGGCACACCGAGGGACATGACTAACACTGAGTCCTTTCTGAAGACGCGCCGCTTTATCAGGGGCCTAGAGGAGGGTGCCAGTGCATGTCTGCCCGGCTGTGCGGCTCACTCCGAGGTCTTCGGGAGGTCACTCCACTGGCTGAGTTTAGGACTTTGTGACAGAATCAACTGCAGCCACATCCTTGGTGTAAAAATAGCATCTCCCTCTGCTGACAGAGTCGGGTTGCTCAGCAACCTGGTTTTTTCCTGTTTCTTTCTGAATCTCCTAGTACACTAATTTTTCATTGGCCCTTTGGGTAATTAGTGTGGGAGGGCTGATTGGCCAGAACAATCTGATAAGTCATGCTGGCCAGAGTGAGGGGGCTGTGATGCTATAAGGGAGGGAGTAGGACTCCTAGAGGCCCCGCGGATGCCGACCCCTTGGGCCGACTCTGGGGCTTCGCCACCCCAGCCTCAGGCTGAGCGAACCAGGGGGAGGTTTTCAAAGACAAATGGGGGTCTTTTCTGTTAATCCTCAAGAGTAAAGACATCAAATGAGTGGGCATGGAGTCACTTCTGTCTCCTGAACGCGCACACACACACCTATCAGGAAAGGACGAGAGACGGAAGCTGAAGACCTTCCAAGCCCAGTGAGCATTGATCAATAACAGAAAAAGAGGACAGGGCAAGCCAGGGACGAAGCTGAGTCCTCCTTCTCATTGATCTGCAAAGTATAACTACGGTGTTTCACCTGTCTTCAGCACTTCTCATGCACAGCACAATGAATATTACATGGATTAAGTATTTGATGTCACCCGGACTAACCAGAGTACTGGCAATGGGATCTGATTAAAGTTCTGAACAAGCTAATGACTAAAACCGGGCCTGGGGCCACTCTCGCTTGGTAGAGAGACTGTGTCTCGGGTCACTGTTACTGGACGTGATTGGTGACAGCGTGGGAAGCCCGGGGTGTGTGAGATCTGGAGGGTTAGGCCGTGTGGCCACCTCCACACGCACTGAGCTGTCGGCCTGACTCTCGACGGGCAGGTTTGTGATTCACAAGGAAGACACTCACCCAGCTGGAAGCACCGTCTCTACTGGGATGGGGCCGTTTTCTTTTCTGTCACATCTCCAGCACCCAGCCAGGTGCCCAGCGTGACGCTGGTGCCCCCTACTAGCCGGATGAGCTGATGCACGCATAGACAAATGGACCACCACACCAAGCAGCAAAGGACAGGCTTTATTTCCTGTTATTCCTGACTCCACACCAGGAATCTCTTCAAATTCACTTTGCAAAGCAAGTCATCTGAAATATAACTAACGGTGTCATCCTCCTGTTTTAAGATACCAGTGGCTCCCGGGCAGGCAGACTGAAGCCCAAGGTCCTCAGCAAAGCTGCAGGCTGCACGGCCAACCTCCACCTGCTGCACCCTGCCCTCGCCTCACTCTGCTGTCCACCCTCCACCAGCACAGAATGGCCCAGCAGTCCCACACTCATCTGTGCAGCTGGGTCTTGATTTCAGCTTCTCTTTCCTGCGCTTGGAACGGCCTCCTGACTGTCTCCACTGTTCCTTTAAGACTCCATCTGGAAACCACCTCTGGTGGGGCCTCCCCTTTCTGCCCCTGGGGCCTGCCCAGGCCTTCTACTCAGCCTGAGAACTCATCAGAGGGGCATCTGGACAACCAACTGCTCTTGCTACTTCTCAGTCACATGCTGTGATTCCCAAGTGGTCGTGTTCTTCTCATTTCCTTTGTTCCCATGACCGCGCACAGTCCTGTCACATAAAACTGTACAAAGGTATTAGCTGATCTGATATTCACTGTTGAAGTCTGAGTATCGGGGGATTTGCGTACATTCTGTTGTCAAAGTTGCTTTACCAACAGTCTCAGTCTGTTATTAACATTCGATCACTTTCTTCTTACATCACTTGTGTGAAATGTAGGATACAGTGATCAATATTATTTCTTTTCAGATTGAATAAAACAAAGACAAGCCTTTTTTTTTTCAATAGTAGCACTGGCTGCATATGCAGGTTACAACTGCTGCCTCATAAGCTCACGGCCTTTCCAGATCTCTGTTCAGGGAAGCCCACCTCATGTCTCTCCCTCTGATTGCACCCTGACTTCTTTCTCAGACAGCCACAAGATACACATAAGGATTTGAATATGGCCTTCAGTGGCTGAGGGTACATGATTCTGACATAGGTAAGAAGTCAAACAGCTCCCGGGAAATGAATTATTTTCTTTGATTTGTGCTTCTGGCTTCCAAGTCTCAAGCACCAGTTAACTAATTGACTTTTATCAATCCTGACTGACTGGAGGTTTTGGCATCGTAGGCATGGATTGACCACCCTGAAGTATGTTCTTTTCCTTGCACTTTGCTTGATGTCATGGACTCTCATTGCGCCCTCACAGACCTGGCTTTCTACAGTGGCCCATGTTCCGTCAGACAAAGGTTACCTGTGAGCGAGCCGACTACAAAACCACTTGAATTTGTGTTCTCCATCCACAGAAGAGAGTTCTACAAAGCACTTCCCACCAGGGATGATACTTTCCGGCCTCACTTTGCATCCAAAGGCGGCCTCACAGCAGACCCCGGTCAGTGGAACATCGGTGGAAGCACCAGCTGTCCTTCCTGGACCCAAACATACAAATGTACAAGGGTGCCTTCTCCACACTTGCTCCTTCCACAGCACGAGTGCAGACATACACGTCCCTGGGGAGCAGGCTGGGATGAAAGGGGGCCTGGGTCCCTGAGTCTCTCACTGGGGGAAACCTGCCTGGATCAGGAACCCACTGTGCTATGAGCCAGAAATAAAATCCTACTGTATTTGTGCCTTTCTTGGTGACTTGTTTCTTACAGCATCAAGCTCACTAGTTGCCTATGGAACTGAGCAAGGCAGAAGCATAGGTCATGCTGGCACTGTTTCTTCATGTCCTGTATTTAATTCATTACCAAGTCCTGTTGTTTTATTTCCCAAGTAAAACTGAGACAGGGTGAAGGAGAGTCATAGGCGGTTAATGCATTAGGAGGGGTCCAGTTTTGTAGAATTTTATAAGTAGGAAGGTAGGGGGTTTGGATATTCATTCTTGTGCATTGGGATCCCACTGGAGAATGCTAATCAACGGAGATTTTAGATGGTTCCCATTTCTAAAAGATGTCTCTGACTGTTCTGACTACAGCGCAGCAGGACAAGAGAAGAGGACAGAAAACAGACAGGCCACTTCAGACAGCAGCTGGTCAGGCTTCGAGCGGTGGAGATGGAGGGAAGCAGAGGGGGTTAAGACTGACTCTGAGATTGCTTTAAGATTTGACTGTCATATGGAAAAGAAAGAGGGAGATCAAAGATGGCCACTAGCTTTGGTTGGAGGTGCATACCATTTCCTGAGATGCAAAAGCAGGGAAGAGAAAAAAAGAAACTGAAGTGCAAAGCAAGAATTCTCCCTTGGAGGTGTTAAGTGTGAGATTTCAATTAGACATCCACGTGGAGAGGCCCAGCAAACTTTCCATGTCACAGTCTGGTGCTCACTGAAAAGATGAAAAGTGGAGGCAAAATTCTGGACATTACTTTCATAAAGATTAATATTTAAAACCATCATTTTGGATGAGGTCATTTGGGGAAAAAGTATATATACAGAAAAGGGCTTGGTGCTCCAACACTTAGCAAAGAGAGAAGACAGCACAGCAGCTAGGAACTAAGAGGGAGACATCACAGGAGCCAAGGGAAGAACACAGCCAAGGAAGAAGAAGTGGTCAGTGGTGTCAAACTAGCTAACTGATGCAAGTGAGGCTTCCCTGCTGGCTCAGACAGTAAAGGATCTGCCTGCAGTTTGGGACAGTCGGGTTTGATCCCTGCATTGTGAAGATCCCCTGGAGAAGGAACTGGCAACCCACTCCAGTATGCTTGTCTGGAGAATCCCATGGACAGAGGAGCCTGGTGGGCTACAGTCCTTGGGGTCACAAAGAGCTGGACACGACAGAGCCACCACCACACAACTACGAGAAGCACCGCTGGGCTGCGGGGCAACACGAGGAGCCCGCGGAAGAGCAGGGCCGACTCCCCACAGGCTTCACTTTAACAAGAGGGGGCAGCCTCCTCTTTCAACAGATACCTGGAAGAGGGGGAGCAAAAACCAGGTGAAAACTAAGACGAGGTTAGCAGCACCCCACAATCTACAGGAAAATTGGGGGGACATGAAAGGTGGGTGGACTGTAGCTATTAACATGAGGTTCTGTTCCTGTGGAAGCTGTTCTGCAGCAGGACTTGGAAAACTGGGTAGAGCCGTGGTGTTTGGCTTGGCCTTTCTCAGGTGGAGCATCTGACAGGCACCCACAAGGCTCTTCCTGAACCCCAGAGAGCACAGACTAACAAGTGACTGTTAGCAACAGCTCCACGTGGGGCTTGGGTTAAAAAGTGGGAGGGAAAAAGGTAGATTCTCCATCTGCAGCAGAGGAAGAAACCAGGAGGCACTGCCTTCTGAGCAGATGTCAAAGACAACAGCCAGGAAAAGAGCAATGATCCTAAGGACAGCAGAGGGCTTCATTTTTCTCGGGAACAGCTGATTACAAACATGGATTCCATTGCCAGCGGCGCTGCAGGAACCCTTGAGAACAGGCGAGGGGAATTAGGAAGTATCGACACACAGCCTACACACGATAAACAGAAAATCCCAGTGAAACCTGGAGGCGCCGCCAAAGCAGGTTACACGCTCGTTAGCTGACAGTGGGGTTTAGATGCCATTTTTCACGGGGAAAGGCACGCTGCCTAAAGGTGGGCAGAAGACACCATCTGAGAACATGGAACTCCGGCGTCATTGACAGGAGTTGGCTTTGAATTGAACCATCAATTCAAACGGCTTTGAATTTGAAACCCCGGTAAAGTTTGATAAATTGTATGCTTCTAACACCAACTTGAAAGAGCTGAGGTGGCTCAGATGATAAAAATCTGCCTGTAATGCAGGACATCTGAGTTTGAAACTCTGAGTCAGAAAGATCCTCTGGCAAAGGGAATGGCCACCCACTCCAGTACTTTTGCCCAGAGAATTCCATGGACAGAGGAGCCTGGCGGGCTACAGTCCACAGGGTTGCAGAGAGTCAGACACAACTGAGAGAATTACACTTTTACTGGAGGAGCTGAACCAGAGTGCTACTCTCTTCTCTCTTCTGATTCTCTATCACCTTCCTCTACATACATACATACACGTGTCATCTGCCGTTATCCGTAACTGCTGACAACAGAGCAGGTGTAAACTGCAGAAAAGGTGCTGCAAACTCCACATTTCCTTAGGAAAATAGCTGTTTGGATTGTAAGCTCACCAAGTACAAGAAGTGGGGATTTAGGGTTGTGTTTCCCAGGGAGTCACCCTGCTTATTTAACTTATATGCAGAGTACATCATGAGAAACGCTGGGCTGGATACAGCACAAGCTGGAATCAGGGGTGCTGGGAGAAATATCAATAACCTCAGAAATACAGATGACACCACCCTTATGGCAGAAAGCAAAGAAGAACTAAAGAACCTCTTGATGAAAGTGAAAGAGGAGAGTGACAAAGTTGGCTTAAAACTCAACATTCAGAAAACTAAGATCATGGCATCTGGTCCCATCACTTCATGGCAAATAGATGGGGAAACAGTGGAAACAGTGACAGACTTTATTTTGGGGGCTCCAAAATCACTGCAGATGGTGACTGCAGCCATGAAATTAAAAGATGCTTGCTCTTTGGAAGAAAAGTTATGACCAACTTAGGCAGCATGTTAAAAAGTAGAGACATTACTTTGCCAACAAAGGTGTGTCTAGTCAAGGCTATGGTTTTTCCAGTAGTCATGTATGGATGTGAGAGTTGGACTATAAAGAAAGCTGAGGGCCAAAAAATGGATGTTTTTGAACTGTGGTGTTGGAGAAGACTCTTGAGAGTCCCTTGGACATCAAGGAGATCCAACCAGTCCATCCTAAAGGAAATCAGTCCTGAATATTCATTGGAAGGACTGATGCTGAAGCTGAAACTCCAATACTTTGGCCACCTGATGCGAAGAACTGACTCATCTGAAAAGACCCAGATGCTGGTAAATATTGACGGTGGGAGGAGAAAGGGAGGACAGAGGATGAGATGGTTGGATGGCATCACCGACTCAATGGACATGAGTCTGAGTGAACTCTGAGAGTTGGTGATGGACACGGAGGCTTTGCGTGCTATAGTCCATGGGGTTGCAAAGAGTCAGACATGACTGAGCACCTGAACTGAACTTCCCAGGGAGAAACATGGGTCTGGAAAAAGCTGCTTCTCTATCTTGATACAAAGCTTTATCTTGATAATTTACAGGAGTATCAAGAAAATGGAACACAGAAGTCTCAGAGTTGGCTCAACCCAGTTTGGAAGCAGTGGAAGGATCCCCATCTGTTCCATAGAAAATGAAGTTTGTTGCAGGTTCTGAAGAAGACCCTGACTTTATCACAAGGTACTCCTATTAGGGCTCCCTGGTCAAGACCAGCCAGTGATAGAAAAAGGAGAGGAGGAAATATGTTTTTCAGTCATCACAGGGTTTTAATTACTCCATGAATAGGTCTTGACCTGATGATAGGAGGCAGCTGGATCATAAATTTTCCGAAGTTATGATACATTTTTACAACTGCTCACCTGATCAGCTGCCGTGTGTTTGGCAAGGGCACCATCCCTTCAGGCAAACAGGAAATAAAAGAGAAAACAGCTTCAGGATAAAATTAACTAAAGCAGTGGCCTGATACTTTACAGAGGTGTCAAGAGCAACATTAAAAAGGCATTTGTAACCGGCCACCTACTTGGTTCCAGGCGGAAGAGGGTGCAAACAGACTGGAGAAGGCCACCAGTTTGCTCCTCTGCACTTGCAGGAGGTTCCCAAGGCCTGGCTCCATCCTGAAAGATGAAATCCACCCAGGAGGGCCTCTCCTGATACCCAACGACCCAGCCTGAGAAGGCCGGCCAATCTCACAGCTGGCCACAGTGTGGCCCACAAGCCCCCAGGGGTTAACATGCGAAGAGGCCAAAGGAGGACCCTGACGTCTTTCCCCCCTGCCCCCAGCATTCTCAGGGGACGCTCCACCTGCTCCAGGAAGTGCAAGTAGGTGGAGGTGGTGGTTATCCAGGCAGAGGGGGCCCTTCTGCTAGCAGGACCCCCATCGCCTCCTCTGACAGGCCTCCCTGTGACCCCAGCCTCACCCGCGGACTCCACCGCTAGACACTGGGGTGAAAGGCCCACCTGGGGGCCCCCAGCATCCTCCTGGGGTTCCAGCCAGCCCCAGCGGGAGTCAGGACAGGTGGCTTCCCAGCTCCTCTCATCCCAGGACTTTTGTAAGAGTCTGTCCCCTGTGACTGCTCTTGGCATCCCTGGGCTGAGACCCTGGGCACCCTCTGTGGGAAAAGCCCCAGCCTCTCTGACCTGCACATGGTAGCATCCACAGCTCGGGGGCGGGGGGTGGTCAGATCATTCACAACCGTGATGGGAGCCCACAGGGAGCGGAAGTCGGCCACTGTCACAAGAGCAGCAAATGTCACTACAGCTCTGCTCCTGTCCTCTCCTGGGTAACTTTTTCCAAGCGAAAGTCTAGCGGATTCACAGCGCTGTTACTTTCCGGTGTACAGCCCAGAGCTTCGGTTATACATAAACACACATTTGTTCTTTTTTCAGATTCTTTTCCATTCTAAGTTCTTGCAAGATATTGAGTTCTCTGTCCTCTCCTGGCTCCATCTGAATGACCCCCAGGTAGCCCCTCATTCCTGAAGGATTTCCTCCTGCCAACATCAGCGGTCCAGATGCCCGTGCTGTGCGAGGGGGTCTCTCACAGCGGCTCCTCAGTCGGTCTCTTCTCCTCACACGTTCACCACTCCCCACCTCCCCCCAGTCCTCCCCACCCAGTACCCCCACCCTTCTCTCGGGGGCCACCCCTTGCCCTGTGGCTCCCCCACACGGGGGACTCCTCTGTCCACCTCTGGGCTCATTCCTCTCCTCAGCAGCCCAGCCACCACCAGTGAAGCCCATTAATAATCCCCAGGAAATAAACCCGGAATCTGGGTTATAAAATAAAGTCTAATCTTTTTTTCTTCCTTTGCTCTCAGTCTTGCTTCCCTTCAGCGCGGGCACAGGCCTCACTCCCAGCCCCGGACGCCAAGGTGCAAGATGGCGGTGGCAGTGCGCAGAGAGGCTGCGCAGTGGACCTGAGCGGAGCAGCCCCGCCCCGGAGCCCTGCCCCCTCCCTAGCCCCGCCCACCCGGCCAGTGCCACGTGGTGGGCACCGCTCAGCGCACCCCAGTGGAGGGCTTTGCTCTCCCTTCTACCAGGACTCCCTGCTCCAGACCGCGTGCCCTCCTGTCAGGCCTCCACCACTGTGGTGACCCCTGTCCCCGTCTCCTTCCTGCCGCCTTCCCAGCGCCAGACCTCGAAAGCCGCTTCCCTTTCCTATCTCCATCTCACCCTCCCCCGTGGCTTCAAATAGCACCAGTGCCCGTGACTCCACGCTTAATTTTCAGCCAGAACCCCCGGCCAGAGGTCCCACTGCAAGCCCAGCTGTGCTCACACCTTCAGCCCCTGGCACCCCTTTCTCCAGGCTTCCCATTTCGTAAAAAGATCCTTGCTCCTAGTTGCCCAGGACTTCAATCCCGGAGTCCTCCGGACCTGCCTTCTCCCCCACAGACCTCACCAGTCCCCTGCGCATCACTGTGTGTCCAGCGCCAGACCACCCACCGCCCCCCATCCGCCTCACTGTGCCCACTGTGGCTCTGTTGGAGGCCCAGCTTCAAAGTGAGGGGCTCACCACAGCCTTCCAGGCGCCCCAAATTCATCTCTGACGACCCTCCCCTCACTGCCTCCTCTTCCAAGTGTTCAGTGGCTAGCAGTCCACACAGCTTGCTCCCACTAGACCCAGTTTGACTGTTTGTCCCCCGATACCCCTCCAAACACACACACTTCCTACCTCCTTTCCCTGTTTACTTTTTTTTTTGTATTGATCACTGTTTTAAAAATGCACCTGTCTTGTTTATTTTCTCCACTAGAAGGTAAGTCCTGGGCAGGGATTTTACTCTAGTGTTCTCTTTTCTGTGTCCCTACTGCCTGAAATAGTGTTTGGCATGAGCTAAATGCTCCATAAACACATGTTGACTGAAAGATGTGATGTGACATGAAATGACCCAATGTGACATGTTGTGTTGTGATAGATAACCCCATCCTGGATTGGAAGATGAGAGACAAAGATGACCAGGGGTGGGCAGTACCCAAGGACATACTGAACCTTCAAGGAGTAGGGTGTTGGTGAGGAGGTGATCTACTTGGGCAGAAGACTCAGGAAGTCAGAGATGGTGCCCCAGAGCTGAACAGGGGAGCGGGGGGGAAACGATATGTTTACATTCAGACTCTCCCTGACGAACAGATGGGAATGTTTTGATTGCTCATCAGATAGTCAAATGGGATCTAAATAAATTGCTGACAAATTCGCTAAGTACAGTGCTTTCTGCTTGGAAGATTCACAAAGCAACTAACATATACAGTGTCTACCAGCTTAAAAGCAATACTGCCAGAATAAAATCTATATTTGAAAATTTCTTTTAATAACATCTTGGGTTTTTTTTTTTTAAGTCTAATTTGGTTCTTCAAAAGAGATGAAGATTTAGTTCCTAGTAAAAATAAATTTACTTTCTCAATTTCTTTATTCCCATATACTAGAAGATCCTATAACTACACTGGAGTCAAAAATTGCAAAAAATAAGTTCCAAATTTTGCAAATATAACCTAACATGTATCATGAGTGTTACCTTTTGCAAAGCCAAAGAAAAAGAATGTAGATTTGGGGATCAGGAAGCTTGGATCTGAATTGTTTATCAGACATCTTAGTTATTCTGAGCCTCAGTTTCATCGCCTGAAAAATGGGAATCCTGATATGCACCTTGCAGAGCTACTGTAAGGACCAGAACCTGTGTGATCACAGGAACTAGCAGAGTGCCCTGCATATAGCACATACTCCAGGATGGAGCTAACAGCCAATTACCAAAAAATAAAACAAAACATCCTATCTAATCTTGATGTTAGTAAAGGATTTTTAACAATTGTGATGTGATCACGACTCGAAAACTCTCATAACTCTAAAACCCCCGACCATGAACAAAAGCCATCAGCAAATCCTTCTTCCAAAACAATGCTTTTTATTCGAATGAGTCAACTTTTTAATGGAGAAGATAACACATACATGTTGCATTATTTCCTGAACACTTTCACAAACAACAGGGCTCCTAAAATGGCAAGCAAAGACCTTGTTACATAATTCTGAGTTTCTCAGAATTACATATTTTTTTTTTTTTTTTTTTTTACCGAAAAGAACTTTAGAACCATAGAATTTCCCTAAAAATAAAATGATTTTGTTCTACAGACAAGGACTTGAAGACCAGCTCCCATCTGGTTGTCCAGGCAAGACCTAGCACAGTCTCCAGATTGCTAATTCATGACTGTCGCCTGCGCTGTGGCTGGGCCGGCCAGTAAAGCAGATGAGTGAAACCATGGAAAGGTGAGCCGGGGCCTAGAACGCCATTTCAGATGAGGCCCTGTCCACCTCTGGTCCCCGACACCAGTGTTCCTGTATTGTAACGTTCTCTATCTGTGGCTCGCCTGCCGGGAGCAGAGAGATGTGCTGGCCATGGGACCCGGGCTCGCCCCCCACCTCTGCACAGCCTCGAAGGGACGGCAGGGCACACGCCTGGTGAAGTCATCACACCACGTGCACCTTCAGCGCCACGCAGGGAGGGGAGAAGAGGGGCTTGGAGAGCCGGGGGAGGGGGCGTGTGTCCAGGGGGCGAGAGGACGCTCTTGGAGGCCCGGAGGGGACGGCGTCTTTGCTCTGGGAGAGGTCTGCCCTCACCTCCTCGGGCTCACTGCCGGGTCTCCTAGTGGTGTGGAGATTTTACCGATGCACAGTCAGTCCTCATCAGCCATGGATTCCATATCTGTGGATGCCCCTTCGCGCTAAAATGTATTCGTCCCCCCACGCCAGGACTCATGGTGCTTGTGCTCACCATCAGACACACACGTGTGTGCGTGCTGAGTCGCTTTTGTTGTGTCTGACCCTTTGTGACCCTGTGGACCCTTGCCCGCCGTGCTCCTCTGTCCATGGCGTTCTCCAGGCAAGGATCCTGGAGAATTTCCTACTTTAGGCGATCTTCTCAACCCAGGAATCGAACCCGCATCTCTGACGTCTCCTGCATTGGCAGGTGGGTTCTTTACTACTAGCGCCACTTGGGAAGCCCGTCAGATGCACAAAGAGAGGAGAGAATTTTCAGTCTTCTAATGGGGGCACGTGTCCCTGCTGAAGCTGAGCGAGGTGACACTGCCCTCGTGTTGCGGCTTGTGCTCCTGTAAATGAGCGCCCGTCTTGGGGTCTACGAAGTGCCACGCTTCCCACGTTGTCGTGCTTTGTAGGTGTGCATGTGAGTTCACTGTGTAAAACGGCCCCCGAGTCCAGTGCAGAAGTGCTGTTTAGTGCTTTATGGGGCAAGTACATTTGTTAGACAAAGCTCCTTCAGGCATGAGTAACAGTGCACTTGGCTCTGAGTTCAATGTCAGTGAAACCACAGTGTATATTAAATAAGGTCTTTAAACAGAAACACAGCAAATAAGGGTTTTTACTTATCAGTGAACGAAAATGTGACCAGAGGTTGCCGGGAACCTAACCCTGTATTTCCCTTGGGAGCAGTGGCTCAGTGTTCACTGCTTTCGTGTCTGTGGCGACCAGAGAACAGAACTACCGTGACAACAAGAATTGACTGTATGTATGCACATATACAAAAAAAAGACTTTCCTGGTGGCTCAGATGCTAAAAAATTTGCCTGCCATGTGGGAGACCCAGGTTTGATCCCTGGGTTGGGAACATCCCTTGGAGAAGGGCATGGCAATCCACTCCAGTATTCCTGCCTGGAGGATTCCACAGATAGAGGAGCCTGGTGGGCTACAGTCCATGGGGTCACAAAGACACGACTGAGTGGCTACCACTTTCACTTTCACATATATATACACACACTCACACCTAGTCATAGGTATGCTTATGTGCATGTATGTGTGATGACATAAACATGTGTGGGAAGATATGGCTTGTAACTCGGGTCATGGTTTCATGAAAGGCGCCTGTCATGATTCAATAAATTACATAAACCAATAAACCAGGAAACCTCAGGAGATGGGAAGTGAAATAGAAAAGAAGCGTGCTGAGTCTGCGTAAATCATTCATCTGTGGCCTGAATCCAGGACAGGACGTGAGAGAAATGTGTCATGTGTGTGCTGCCCTCAGCTCTGCAGGGAGACTTTATGTCTTCCTTATAACAACTCTGACTTCACCAGGCCTGTGAGAGTTCCAGCACACAGAGCTTCTTTTCATGCATCTCGACGGTAATACTCTCCCCATATTTTCAGTATTCTAAATATTTTAAGTGTCACAAATTATTTGCCTCCAAGTACTTTAAATTATCAAACTTTAAATGTTAATATGTTAAGCCAAACATCCCCCAAACATGCATCTCTATTGGTGTGAGCATAGGAAAAAGGAGGCTTTTCCAACTGTCAACATTTTAAAGCAGTGTTATCAGCTTTGAGGTTCCCATAGCAACGTGCTCCATTGCCTAGGTGACAGTGATTTTATGATGTCACCAATGAGCTAAACAAACTTGGAAAACAAACGGACATGGCCTCCTGAGTGTCCGCACATCTTGAAGTTGCCTCTGGGCCTTGGAAAGGAGTGCAGCCTCATGACATTATGAGGGCATTTCATAAACGTGATCCAGGACCTGACCCATTAAAGCATCCTCACCTTCCAGGGGTTTCCTAACCAAGTGGTCCTTCATGTTATCCCGTGGGGATTTCTCCCAGCTGCTGAGCAGATGCCAGAATGCAGACATGGAATCTTGGAGGAAAACGCAGCAGCTGCACAAAGGGATGAAGGAGAGGGTGGAATGGATCATGTCCAGGGAGGCTGTCACCAACTCAGGCAGCAGGAGCCACTCTGGAAAAAGTTGATGAGATGTGTGAACCATCCGGGGCCAGTTTCTCTTTTCTCAGACCAAGTGAGAGCCAAAATGCAGGAAGAGACGCCCATCTTGGTTTCACTCTATTCACACGTGTGGAAAAGATAAGTTATACAAGCGGGGAGTAGTTTAAAGTACATTTAAGACCAGAAACCTAGACTCAGAAAAGGATTCCATGCTCTCTTCCAATTCATCTCACAACTGATTTGGTTGAAAGACACACATGTGGTCAGGATGCTTGTAGAGGAAAAGTGAAGTTTAGAGAATGGGGATGCAGTTCTGACTTCAAGGCACGGAAACACTGTCCTGTTCTATATTTTTGTTCCAAAATCATAAGGCTTAGGCACTTTATAATTCCCCCAAAGAGGGCTTTTAACAAACAGCATGGAGCTCTAAGTTGAAAATGTATAATTGCAGAATGTGTCCAAAGCCAATTTTCTCTTGCACAAGGATGGTGTTCACTCTAACGGCTTGCATCCAGCTATAAGTGTAAGAACTAGTCTTAGAGGTGGAGGCCCGGCCAGATATTATGTTGGACAAGTGTGAGGCTGCAATTGGAATGATTAGGAAAAAAAAGAAAAAGACAGTGAATTTTCAGGAAATTTTAACATAGAATGAGAAATAACTTGAGAATAAGATAAGAAAGTATAAAGAAATCCTAAAATCTGATATAGACCATACATTCCATGTGAGGGCTAGAATGAAGAATTACGAAGCCCAGTGAACTAAAGAAGAAGGGTAGGCTTTCCCACACCCACTGGAACCTGTTGAGGTCACGTCTTCTCTGTAGCAGAGAAGCAGCAACACGACAGAGCCAAGGAGGGCGTCAGGCACTCCCCCGCCGAGCACAGAGCACCGCTGTCTCTTCTACCATTTCTGTTCCCAGTGACCCGGCCAGCCCAAAAAGTTTCCGCTGAACCCCCAGGGCATTGCTCTTAAAATCAGATGACAGGGACTTCCCTGGTGGTCCAGTGGTTAAGAATCCCCCTCCCAACATAAGGGATGCAAGTTTGAACCCTGGTCAAGGAACTAAGATCCTACATGCCAGGGGCAACAGAGCCTATGTACGGCAACTACTGAGCCCCTGCTCTGCAACGAGAGACATCCACATGCCGCAATGAAGACCCAGCACTGTCGAAAGAATAAACAAATTGTAAAATAAAAAGTGGCCAGAGGACCTGAATAGACATTAAAAAAAAAAGTCAGATGGCACAGTGCTGCATCACTGGGGCCCATGGTCCAACGTGCTCTACTTCTGTTCTCCTAAAAGCCAAGATCATTGCTACAAGCCTAGGTCATGGCCAAGCACGCACTTCATAGTTCCTCCAGCTTCCTTGTCTCTTCAGTACATCACTCAGTCTGCTGGAACACTGGGGTTCAAAGACAGGAGCACCTTTGACATTCTCATGAGGACGTGAATTAGCCAAGATGTTGTGTCCAGGCTCTCTCGCCCCACGTTTTGTAAATAATGGTTATGTAACAGCTGAGATCATTCACAGCACTGCGCGTGCCCGCCAGGAGGCACTTGCTCACTTGATCACGGGCTACTCTGTGCTGTACAGATACGTGAGCCCCACCTAAGAAGCGGCGACATTCCTGCCACGGCTGTGCCCGCTGGGTCTGCCACAGGAGGAGAGAATATACCGTGTCCGCCACCACGGCTGCTGTGCCAGCCAGGAGAGAAGGCAGCGTCCGCAGTTCCTGTGGCTCCTGGCGTTTTCTTCCGGCTTCCCCACTTGCACCTTGTCCACCACCAATTTAACAAACAGTGTGCACCGTGAGAACAGGATCAGCAATACTGATGACCACAGCTTTTAGCTCCCACTTTTGACTGTACGTCTGAAACAATCCAAAGTCTGAGACAATCTTGGAAATAATATGTATGAGTCCACCAGAAAAAGGTTTTGGTGTGAAATCTGGAAAATGCTTAGTCCAGCCACGCCCTTAGGTCTGCACACTACGTTTTAAATGAAGACATAAACAATAGCAAACAACATGCAATCACATTCGCACAAGGTGGCACTGCTAGGGGAACATTCATTTGGGCATGCACAGTGATCCCGCTTCAAATATTCTAAAAAAAAAAAAAAAAACACGTTGTCAGCAATTGTGGGAACTAGTGCCAGTTTCTGATTTGCAATCTGTTGATCCAAACATGTTTCTGCAAAATCTGCCAGGAACAAAAAGGTAAAATGTCTCAAGTGTCGTGAGACTCCATGACCTAATTCCAAGTTTGATTTCCACATGGCCTTTTTTGCTATAACTGGGTCAGATGCGTGCAGATGCGAATCTGTAATTTAAGGCCAAGCCTTCTTGTTGGCTTCATCTTACAGGACAGCACAGCAGCCAAAGCGAATGACGAAGAGAAAAGAATACAAGAAAACAGCGCTTCTCTTCTGCTGCCGCTTCCTCCTGCTTTGCTCCAGATCCGTGTGCACACTGAACTCTTCTGTACTGAGCGTGATGTTGTGTGGCTCTGGGTTAAAAGATGGTAGAAACAGGAAAGCAAAACAGAAAATGCATTCCTTTTGGCCTTCACCGATTACCAACAATTCTGTCTCTTCTGCGTGGTTGTCAAACAATTTCCATATAAACTTGCTCTGTGGGCTGCGGCCCAACCATCTTGTCATTACGATATATTAAAACAATGTCCTCTGTTAACCAATGTTGCCCCTTCTGTCTTTACCATATGGACATCTTGAAAGAGTCATCTCTTTTGTCCAGGTTCAGTGTTGATAGGATATCCTCAGTTACAGGCAGCAGAATATTTCATGAAAAATAGTTTAAATGGTTGCAATTTATTGTTCCACATTAGAAGTCTCAGGGTTGGGTGGTTCAAAGACTGGCTGACTCAGTAACTCAAAGTCAACCCTTTGCTGAAATCTGTTTGGCTTTCCTTCCACTACAGCAAGATGGCAGCAGTAACTGCCAGCATTGCACCCAGCTCAGGGAAGAAGAGATCCCTGGCTCCTAACCCAAGCTTTGTTTCATTTTGGGGGGAAAAAAATGATTTCCCAGCAGCTATCTCCTGCTGCAGAGGCTGGGATTGGGCTACCTGGTCCATATGGAACCATCACTAACAAGGGGAACTGAATTACCATGGCCAGTTAGGGTTCAACCCTGGACTAGAAGAAGCCCACGGTCCCAGGACACTCAAGTGAGATTCTGCCAGGCAAAACAAAGCAGGGAGACAGAACGGCTGCGAAGAGCATTTGCTACTCACCCTGGACAATCTGTAGCTAGGAGATGTTGAACTCTAATGCTTAGTTCCCAGGCAGAATGGGGGCAAATTAGGGAAGAAGACTTCGGCCTCCACTATTGAACATCCATGTGCTAACTGGAGGGGAAATGCTCTGAAGTCGGTCATCTGTAGCTTAATGGGTTCTCCCTTCTAACCTGCATTTTCTCACTGAGGCCCCCAACCATCTGCTCCTGAGGGAGGGACCTGGCTCCCTATCCCCCTGGGGGTTGTGCCTCACTCTCCTCATCCCCCAGCTGATGCTGGGTGAATACAGGAAGCCCATTGGAATTAATTCATTTAATGCTTCTGAAAGGAAAATAACCCTGGAATCCAACAACCAAGGGGGTGGAAGAAAACAGACTGAGCAAAGTTAGCTTGATCTCCGTGTCTCAGAAGCTGGAGGAATGTTGAGCCATGAAGGTCTCACTCATCATGTGTAGAATTGTATGGAAGGCGGCATCAAACATGGAAGCAGTTTCTCTTCTGTAAACTTTTTTAAAAAAGAGATTCAAGTTCACAAAACACTTGAGCAGAAAGTACAGTTTCCACATAAGCCCTACCCCTGACCATGGACTGTATATTCTTTTTTTTTTTAATTTAATTTTATTTTTTTTAATTTTATTTTATTTGGACTGTATATTCTTAAGTTACCAGCAGTGTTTGCAAATATGGATAACAAAAATGTGACTTAAACTTCCAGGTTTAAAACAAGTAAACAAAATGTGTTGGCTTATTTTCATTCAGAACATACCTCAAACCACTGTCAATTTCTGTATTAGGAGAATTGGAATTAATGTCATTGATACTTAAATGATTGTTTATAATCATTATCGGCCTCCAGAAGAGTAACAGAAATTCTTTCCAAACAAGAATTATTTTACTTCCTAACAGTTCAACTGAGATTTGCAATTTTTTTTTTCCGTAGAATTGCTTGAATGACAAACTGATGTTTGCACTTAAATTACTTACATCTAAAAATATATTTAAATATTCCGCATATACGTATGTGCTGCTGCTGCTGCTTGGTCATGAGTCGTGTCTGACTCTGTGAGACCCTGTGGACTGCACCCTGCCAGGCTCCCCTGTCCATGGGATTCTCTAGGCAAGAACACTGGAGTGGGTTGCCAGTTCTTTTTACGGGGGATCTTCTCAACCCAGGGATTGAACCTGAGTCTTTTGCATTGTCGGCAAATTTTTTACCCCTAAGCCACCAGGGAAGCCCTTGTGTAAATGTAGCTACAGTAAAACATGAAGCACGTGAGTTTTCACTTTGGTTTTGATGTGGGCCATTTTTAAAGTCTTTATTGACTCTGTTACAGTATTGCTTCTGTTTTATGCTTCGGTCTGTTGGCCTCAAAGCATACAGAGTCTTGATTCCCCCACCAGGGATGGAACCCACACTTCCTACATCGGAAGGGGAAGTCTTAACCGCTGGACCACCGGGGAAGTCCCAGTTTACATTTTTTAAACCGAGTTGGTTCTGCTGTCGCTTCGCAGAGGCATGTGTGATCCAGACCGCGTCTCCTCCAAGGCTGTCCCCCGAGACGCTCCCCCAGGGGCGGCCGTTCGGGCACCTGGGAGGGCACAGCACAAGCAGCACAGACGTGCGTTCTCTCTGTGGGTGTGTCTGCAAGCTTGTGATAAGTTCCAGGGAGCTGTTTTCAATGACAGATGATGGAGAATCCGCTCCTACCAAACGACAGAAGCGTGGATGGAAATCACAGTCTTCCGGGAAGCGCTTTGTACCCACGTACGTGGCACACTGTCAAGGTTTAAAAACCTGACTCTATTGTTGGATAAACATGGGAAGGGACTTCCTTCCTGAACAGCCCATCTTGATGATAAAAATGTTTTCTTCTCCGACGGACCAGGTTCTTCGGGAGGAATTCAGAGACAGCCCTGTCCCTACACCTGCTGTTCCCGTTCCGGCAGTGACCTCTGCCCCCTCAACCCTGCCCCCCAGATGTGAGCGTGCACCGTCCCTCAGGCAGGGCGGCCAGCAGCACGCTGGGCCCTACACCCCGGATGGGGAGTGCAGGGTCCTCCGTGGCACGTGCTTGGATGCTACGGGCATGCACAGGGTGCCCACCACCCAGGCACGGCCCAGCACTTCCTGCTACCAGACGGCGCTGGGCCCTTCCACTGTCAGCACAGTGTCTCCACTCTAGTCAGAGAGCAGCTAGCTTCCTCTGCCAGGGCCACGTATTCAATAGCAAGTTAGGCTTCTGGGGACACAGAAGGGCTCTCACCCTCACTGCTCGCCTCGCCCTAGTTCCCTTGTCTCCTCCTCTCCCTCTCCCTCCTCCTCCTCCTCCTTCCCTCCTCCCCCAACTCTTGTCCTCCTATTTATGACCCTGTGAGGAGATAGAAGCCATTCTCATTTTGTGGGCTCTACTAAGACAGACCACTGGCTGGGTTGACGGACCTCTGTTTGCAGTCTGTGGGGCCAGGCCAACCATCCGAAGCTATCTTTACAATCCTATTTTTAGAACTACAATCGCTTAGTGGCTCTTCAATCCGATCTTTCCAACATTCCCTGAACTTCATCTTACAGATGAAAGTGGATCCAATCAAAGTCCGACCAAGGCATAGGTCTCCGTTGTGGAAACATTTAGTCAAGGCTGGGGAGTGGATAATAAACGATCAGTCACTGGTTCTGTCCCAAGAGCTTGGAAACCATCGCCCAGAGGACACTGGAACCCGCCTCCCCTCCCCTGCGAGTCACACCTCCTGTTCCTGGACAGTGAAACCAGGATCCCAGAGGCCTGCCGTCCAAACTCTGGTACTGGGCTTTATGCACAAACCCTCTTGTCTACACAGATAAAACAGACAATTCGCAGGGAGCAAAACGTGAAAATATCTGAACCCATCAAAACAGGAAAAATCTCCCCAGGGAGGAGAAAGGAACCAGGTTGTTACACTCTGGTGACACGGGAGCAGACATGAATCACACAAGCAAAAACTGCTCCTATCCTAGTCACAAAGCCAGAGATTATCTGCTTTTCTTATATTTCTGGGAAAGAAGCTTTACACAAAAGTGTGACATGTACAGATACGGACTTTTTAATCTCACGAAAAGACGGTCAACCTCAGTAACCACGAGGGAAAGGCAAATTAAAACCACCATGATGTAACTACATGTAAAAGTAGATAGCCAGTGGGAATTTGTTCTATGATGCAGGGAACCCAAAGCCAGTGCTCCGTGCTAACCTAGAGGGGTGGGATGGGGCGAGAGGTGGGAGGGAGGTTTAAGAGGGAGGGGACGTTTGTACACCTATGGCTGATTCATGTTGATGTATGGCAGAGGCCGTCACAATATTGTAAAGTAATTATCTTCCAATTAAAAATGAAATAAAACAAAAAACTACCACAAGCCACCCTTACACACCTATCAGATGGAGAAGATTTTAGAAACTGGTGACCACATCAAATGCTTGGTGCAGAGGAAGGATGTGAACAAACTAAATCATTGTTATGCTGCTGGTGGGAATGAGAAATGGCCCAGTCAGTCTAGATGATAGCTGGACAGTTTTTTTCAAAACTAAATATTCATTGGGCCGTTCATCAACAGAGGAATAGATAAAAAGGATGTGGTGCATATACATAAGGGAATATTACTCAGCCATAAAAAGAATGAAATGATGCCATTTGCAGAGACACGGATGGACCTAGAGACTGTCATACAGAGAAGTAAGTCAGAAAAAGAAAGTAAAACTTCACATATTAACACATATATGTGGAATTTAGAAAACAGTACATACGAACCAGTTTGCAAAACAGAAACAGACACACACGTAGAGGACAAACATACAGACGCTGGAGGGAGAAAGGTGGAGGATGCCCTGGGAGACTGGGACTGACGTACACGCACTGCTCTGTGTATAATACAGCCAGCCCATCCTAAAGGAGACCAGCCCTGGGTGTTCATTGGAAGCACTGATGCGGAAGCTGAAGCTCCAATACTCTGGCCACCTCGTGCGAAGAGCTGACTCATTGGAAAAGACCCTGATGCTGGGAGGGATCAGGGGCAGGAGGAGAAGGGGACGACAGAGGATGAGATGGCTGGATGGCATCACTGACTCGATGGACATGAGTCTGAGTGAACTCCAGGAGTTGGTGATGGACAGGGAGGCCTGGCGTGCTGCAGTCCATGGGGTCGCAAAGAGTCATACACGACAGCGACTGAACTGAACTGATTATATAATAAATAACTAGTGAGAGCCTACTGTGCAGTGCAGGGTAAACGGAGAGAGCACAATCTGTTTGCAGGATATTGAGTCAACCTTAAAAATGCATCCCCATATACCTGAGGTACAGACAAATACTCTTTGATCCCACTTACACGAGGTCCCCAATAGTCAAATTCACAGAGTCAGAAGGCTGGGGAGGCGGCATGGGGGCCCTAGTGTTTAGTGGGGATAGAGTTTCAATCTAGGAAAGTGAAAACTTCAGGAGACGGATGATGGTGAGTGTTCCAAACAATGTGAATGTGCTTAGTACCACTGAACTGGGCACTTAAAATGGTTGAAACTGTATGTTGTATATTATGTGACTGTTACCACAGTAAAAAAAAAAGAAAAGAAAAAACATTAAAAATACAAAAATCAAAGCATTCATTTGCCATATGACCCAGCAATGGTATCCCTAAATATTTATCCCCACAAAACAAAAACGTTCACACAAAAACTTGTGCTCGAATGTCCCGTAAAAACTCTGGAAGGAACCCATACGTCCTCCAGTCGGTGAAACAAACTGTGCTCCACCCCCAGCACGGACACTGCTCAGCCACAAACATGCGTGGAAGAGTCCCCAGACACTGTGCTGAGTGGAAAGAGACAATTTCAGAAGACTGTGCCGGGGAAGATTGCATTTATATAACGCTCTCGAAATGTCAGCACTGTGTGGATGGAGAACAGATGAGCAGGTGTCAGAGGACAGTGGGTGAGAAGGGGGAGCCGTCTGCTGCAAAAGGGGGCGATCCCTGTGACGGCGCTGCTGAGTACAGATCGTGATGGTGCCGAACAGCTCTGCACAGGCGATAAAGGCGCACGGAACTAAATACACCAATGCGTGAAAGTCGAATGAAATGGATTAACTGACTATATTGTCAAGTTCCTATTGTGACACTGTTCCGTAGTTATGCAAGCTGCTACCACTGGAAAGACTGAGTGAGGGGTATAGGGGGGCCTCCCTGTATTATTATTACTATTTTTAACTTATTTATGTTTAATTGGAGAATAAAGGCTTTATGATATTGTGTTGGTTTCTGCAGTACATCAACGTGAATCAGCCTCAGGTATGTATATATATATATATGTCCCCTCCCTCTTAAACCTTCCTGCCACCTCCCACCTCATCCCACCCCTTTAGGTTGTCACAGAGCCTCCCTGTAGTATTTTTCACAAGTGCATTAAAATCCACATTTATCTCCAAATAAAAGGTTTTAAGAGCTTTATTTCTTGGCCAGTGTGCAGAGCTGATCCAAGGACACCAGCTTCCCACGCGTGTTCTGCTGAGGTTTCCACCTGAAGCGCCCCGGGCAGAGTGAAGGGAGTGAGGCCTCACCGATGCGCCCCGAGATGCCGTCCTCAGCTGCATCTGCAGGGGAGGCTGGAAGCCAAGGCGAGACCGGGGGTTTTGACTGGTGGGGCCAGTTATGCTCAGAACTCACCTAGCTCTTGCTTAGTGCAAAATTCACCCCTTCTAATTTAACAAAAGACACCTTTTAGCCACATTCATCTAGAATTAAACGTGCTTATGTCCTTTAGTTGGAGAAGGCAATGGCAACCCACTCCAGTACTCTTGCCTGGAAAATCCCATGGATGGAGAAGCCTGGTAGGGCTGCAGTCCGTGGGGTCATGAAGAGTCGGACATGACTGAGCAACTTCACTTTCACTTTTCACTTTCATGCATTGGAGAAGGAAATGGCAACCCAATGTCCTTTAGTATTGAGAAAGCATTGCTATTTTGATTTCTTCCACAGTGTTTGTATCAATGTCTAAATTCTTCTTAAAGGCAAATGTCCCATTTCTTATGGAAGAGTCGAGCTTCCCTGGTGGCTCAGAGGGTAAGGAATCTGCCTGCCATGCAGGAGACCCAGATTTGATCCCTAGGTTGGGAAGATCCCCCAGAGAAGGGAATAGCTACCCACTCCAGTATTCTTGCCTGGAGACTCCCATGGACAGAGGAGCCTGGTGGGCCATCATCTGTGGGGTCACAAAGATTTGGAAGCAACTGAGCGACTAACACTTTCATTTTCATATGGAAAACTCAAACAAAAATTCAGTTTGAAAAACCCAGAGTTTGCAGTTAATTGGGAGATTCTGGCTGTGAGCTTGGACGCACAAGTGTTCACACTCCCCCTGCAGGTCTGTGTATTGAACAACAGGAGAGATAACACAAGCCGGATGTTATCCCTGGATGATCAGAGCACACACAGCACCCCACCCGGGAGGGCCAGACATTACACATGACCCCACCCAGCGCTGCAGATCCGGGACCTTCGGACAGACTCGGCTCTCCTTATCCTCAAATGACTTCACAGATCACTGCAAAATCTGTAAACCCCAGAGCTACTATGAATAATTATTTTCCAATAAGGATATTCTACTTCACATCAGAAAGGATTTAATTTTCTAAAGAAATAGGCTGCGTTTCTACAGTATTTGCAGTTACACACAAAAGCTTGCTCAGGGCAGGAGGAAGGCGGCTGGATTTTCCTCTACCTACTAGCTCTAGAACAAACTTATTGGAAGGATGATAGTAAGATCCTTCAGAGCTTAAACTACCGCAAATTCAGCCTAAGAAAGGAATTAAGGATGTAGTTAAAGATTGGGCTGTTAGGATTTTTGTTAAAAATAGCCTAAAAGCCAAGAACAGTAGACTGACTAAATAGGTTATTTACATGTATCTCTCAAAATGATAACATAAAATATGGTGAAAGTGAAAGTGTTAGTAGCTCTGTTGTGTCAGACTCTTTGCAACCCCATGGACTGTAGCCCGCCGGGCTCCTCTGTCCATGGGGATTCTCCAGGATAGAGTACTGGAGTGGGTTGCTATTTCCTTTTCCAAAGGGGATCTTCCCAACTCAGGGACTGAACCTGGGTCTCCAGCATGGTAGGCAGATTCTTTACCCTCTGAGCCACCAGGGAAGCCCAAGAGTATGTTACTAACATGGAAAGATAATCATAATATGGTAAGTTTTTTAAAAGCAGTTTACATCTATTTCTGCTTTATTGACTATGCCAAAGCCTTTGACTGTGTGGATCACAATCAACTGTGGAAAATTCTTCAAGAGATGGGAATACCAGACCACCTGGCCTGCCTCTTGAGAAATTTGTATGCAGGTCAGGAAGCAACAGTTAGAACTGGACATGGAACAACAGACTGGTTTCAAATAGGAAAAGGAGTACATCAAGGTTGCATATTGTCATTTATATGCAGAGTACATCATGAGAAATGCTGGGCCGGAAGAAGCACAAGCTGGAATCAAGATTGCGGGAGAAATATCAGTAACCTCAGATATGCAGATGACACCACCCTTATGGCAGAAAGTGAAGAGGAACTAAAAAGCCTCTTGATGAAGGTGAAAGAGGAGAGTGAAAAAGTTGGCTTAAAGATCAACATTTAGAAAACTAAGATCATGGCATCTGGTCCCATCACTTCATGAGAAATAGATGGGGAAACAGTGGAAACAGTGGCTGACTTTATTTTGGGGGCTCCAAAATCACTGCAGGTGGTGATTGCAGCCATGAAATTAAAAGACGCTTACTCCTTGGAAGGAAAGTTATGACCGACCTAGATAGCATATTCAAAAGCAGAGACATTACTTTGCCAACAAAGGTCCGTCTAGTCAAGGCTATGGTTTTTCCTGTGGTCATGTGTGGATGTGAGAGTTGGACTGTGAAGAAGGTTGAGCACCGAAGAATTGATGCTTTTGAACTGTGGTGTTGGAGAAGACTCTTGAGAGTCCCTTGGACTGCAAGGAGATCCAACCAGTCTATCTTAAAGGAGACCAGTCCTGGGTGTTCATTGGAAGGACTGATGCTGAGGCTGAAACTCCAATACTTTGGCCACCTCATGTGAAGAGTTGACTCATTGGAAAAGACCCTAATGCTGGGAGGGATTGGGGGCAGGAGGAGAAGGGGAAGACAGAAGATGAGATGGCTGGATGGCATCACTGACTCGATGCACATGAGTTTGGGTGAACTCCGGGAGTTGGTGATGGACAGAGAGGCCTGGTGTGCTATGATTCATGGGATCACAAAGAGTTGGAGACGACTGAGCGACTGAATTGAACTGATAAATAGTAACCAAAACATTATTTTTTAAAAAAATACAAATGTATAAGAAGGTTTGAAGAACATACACAGTTATTCCAGGCGTTGGTCTGCGGGTGAAATTCAAGAGTCCTTGTATTTTCTCTTAGTTATGTCTGTATTTTTTTTTTCATTTTTATTTCATTCATATTATTGAGGACTATATATTTTTATTAATTATATCTTGTTAAGCGGTGCTGGGAAAACTGATCAATCACTTGTAAAAGAAAGAAACTAGAACACTTTCTAACACCGTACACAAAAATAAACTCAAAATGGATTAAAGATCTAAATGTAAGACCAGAAACTATAAAACTCCTAGAGGAAAACATAGGCAAAACACTCTCTGACGTAAATCATAATGGGATCCTCTATGAGCCATCTCCCAGAGTAATAGAAATAAAAGCAAAAATAAACAAATGGGACCTAATTAAACCTAAAAGCTTTTGCACAACAAAGGAAACTATAAGCAAGGTGAAAAGACAGCCTTCAGAATGGGAGAAAATAATAGCAAATGAAGCAACTGACAAAGAATTAATCTCAAAAATATACAAGCAACTCCTGCAGCTCAGTTCCAGAAAAATAAATGACCCAATCAAAAAGTGGGCCAAAGAACTAAACAGACATTTCTCCAAAGAAGACATACAGATGGCTAACAAACACATGAAAAGATGCTCAACATCACTCATTATCAGAGAAATGCAAATCAAAACCACAATGAGGTACCATTTCACGCCAGTCAGAATGGCTGCTATCAAAAAGTCTACAAATAATAAATGCTGGAGAGGGTGTGGAGAAAAGGGAACCCTCTTACACTGTTGGTGGGAATGCAAACCAGTACAGCCACTATGGAGAACAGTGTGGAGAGGCCTTAAAAGACTGGAAATAGAACTGCCATATGACCCAGCAATCCCACTGCTGGGCATATACACCAAGGAAACCAGAATTGAAAGAGACACGTGTACCCCAATGTTCATCACAGCACTGTTTATAATAGCCAGGACAGGGAAGCAACCTAGATGTCCATCAGCAGATGCATGGATAAGAAAGCTGTAGCGCATATGCACAATGGAGTATTACTCAGCCATTAAAAAGAATACATTTGAATCAGTTCTAATGAGGTGGATGAAACTGAAGCCTCTTATACAGAGTGAAGTAAGCCAGAACGAAAAACACCAATACAGTATACTAACGCATATATATGGAATTTAGAAAGATGGTAATGGTGACCCTATATGTGAGACAGCAGAAGAGACACAGATGTAAAGAACAGACTTTTGGACTCTGTGGGAGAAGGCGAGGGTGGGATGATCTGAGAGAATAGCATTGAGACATGTATATTATCATATGTGAAACAGATCGCCAGTCTAGGTTCGATGCATGAGACAGGACACTCAGGGCTGGTGCACTGGGATGACCCTGAGGGATGGGATGGGGAGGGAGGTGGGAGGGGGGTTCAGGATGGGGAACACGTGTACACCCGTGGCGGATTCATGTCAGTGTATGGCACAAACCAGTACGAAATTGTAAAGTAATTAGCCTCCAATTAAAATAAATAAAAAATAATGAAAAAAATTATATCTTGTTATGTATGCAGAGCAAGGCAGAGAGGATGGAGGAAGTGGTTCCAAAGAAAGAGAAAGTGTGGGCACAGGTCCAGAGACCTCAAAGCGCTGAAGGGGTGTGTGCACATGAACGATGCCGGAGAAGGAAGAAGAAGGAAGGAGAGACGGTTGTGGTATCGACACCACTCACACGGTCGGACAAGCAGATCTGGCACCAGAAGTTGGCTGAGTCCACAGCACAGGGCGGTGGGAGTGAGTCCAGGTAACCAGAGGCGAAGAGAGTCTTGGCTGTGAAAGAAGGGAGACAGATGCAACCCAGGGAGAACAAGCTTCTTCCGGGAGGAGCCAAGTTTATCCCCGTTGGCAAAGGGAGGAGACGCAGCCAGTGGCAATGGAGAAGGGGTGGAGATTGAGGACAAGGTTCTGACCATTCACCGGTCCCCTGTATCTTGTCTTTTCAGCTCATCAGCATCTCTGCTCTGCGAAGGTATGTTCCTTTAGTCCCTTCCTGCTGGAATTAAAGAGGGGTCAAGGCGGGCAGTAAGGCCCCTCCCATGATCTGGGAGATGGTTTGGTGGGGATAACTGTAGACCATGGGGCCTTCCAGGTGACGCTGGTGGTAAAGAACCTGTCTGCCAATGCAGGCAACGTAGGAGACACGGGTTCTACCCCTGGGTCAGGAAGATGCCCTGGAGGAGGGCATGGCAACCCACTCCAGTAATCTTGACTGGGAAACCCCAGGGACAGAGGAGCCTGGCAGGATACAGTCCAGAGGGCCACAGAGTCAGACATGACTGAAGAGATTTAGCAGGTATGCACAGACTATACTGATGGGGAGTGATCTGTACACATTTCAGAGCATCACTTACTTAACCCCAGGACAAAAGTCTTCTGTACAGTAAGGGGTGACTCAAATGGTTTTCTTTGCCTATACAAGGGAGCACCCTGTGGTCTCAGAAACCCCAGGAGTCTTGAGGACAGCCCTGTCTGTTAGCTGCCTGGTACTCCGTACCCCTGCCACAGCTGTGTGTCTACCCTCAAGAATGAAGCCCCAGGTGGCAACTGCTTGCCACCTAATAAGACTTTTATTCAACTTTTTTTTTTTTTGCAGTGTGCAAGAAGACTTAAGCTAATGTTCAGATTTTAACTGCCTCTCTTCATCTTCTATCTAGCTTCTATTAATTTACAGAACAATTTTTCTTCTGAGTTATTCAAATGGTGAGATGTCCACATTCTCTTACAACAACTTTGCACTGGAATTCATTCTCCTATTGAACCCAAAATAAACTTATGTATTTAAAAGTGTTTAATGTCTGTGCATAATATTCTTTACAACTTATGAAAGAAATATTTTTAAGAAGAGTTGGCACAGAACATGTTCAGACATTGTTACAGGTCCTACAGCACTTGGCTCATAGTAGGACCCAATAAATATTTGTTGAATGAGAGAAGAGTCGGCAGTAATTACTCAGGGAAAGAATAGTGAACAGTCATTTTGGCAAATGGATAAAAGCCAGCTGAGAATGAGCCGTTGTCAGTCACACAAAGCTTGTTGTCAAGAGCAGCAATTCACCATTTAAAAAAAATTACCCAAGTTGTCTAAACAGGATATAACCAAGAATTTACTCGTTCTAAGCCAAACTGGCCTTTTCATAAGTGCTAATAGAAATAGTCTTGCCAATTTCAGAGATTCTTGCCTGTCAAGTCTTAAATTCAGAACCCTATAAACTATCTATGAAGTCAGATAATGTGTTTATAGAGCCAGACACATGCACAGACCTCATGCCATAGACGGATCATAAGTCATTCTTTCCCTCTTAGTCTCTCTCCTTAAAGACTGTAGAAGTCAAAAACTGGTCTATAAATATCAAACATTCCAATATATTGCATTTTCTCCTTCCCAACAAGTCGAGAAGATTTGCAAACTGAGCCAAGAGCTTTGACACCTTTGAAGCACAATTCTGAACACACCAGTAACTCAAGGTTAAAGATCCAAAGGAAGCCAGTTAAAAACCAGAACAACCTGAAGACGTGACCAAATGCTAACACCATTTCATAAAATCGTAGGACAGAATTTATTGGTGGTAATGGCTGTGTGTGTACGCTCAGTGCAGTGTCCGACTCTTTGCAACCCCATGGCCTGTAGCCTACCAGGCTCCTCTGTCTATGGGATTTTCTAGGCAAACATACTGGAGTGGGTTGCCATTTCTTCTTCAGTCAGGTGATCTTCCTGACCCAGGGATCAAACCTATGTCTCCTGCATTGCAGTTGGATTCTTTACCACTGAGCCACTGGGGAAGCCCACGTAAGCTTAAGCTTACATAACTCAGGTCGCACAGGACTGGATTGCCAGCCCAAGTCTGCCTGACCCCCAAATCCTCCCTCCTCTCCATAGGAGCTGTAAAACCACCATAGAGAATCAACAGAGTCGTCTCCAATGGAGACATCCTTTGTTGCTGAAAACTTTTTTTTTATTGTTTTATTTATTTATTTCTGAAGTTCTGTCAGTTTCACATTAGTTGCCCTTCAGGAAAAAGGGCAAGTTCCATGTTATATGTAAAGAAAATTCATTCTCTATATTCTGTGATAATCTAAATGGGAAAATAATGGATACATGTATTTGCATAATTAAGTCACTTTGCTGTCAACCTGAAACCAACACAACCGTTAGTCAACAACATTCCAACGTAAAATAAAAATTAAAAGAGTAAAATTCATTCTCAATTACGTGTGCAGGCTTGAAAAGCTAGTGGGACAAGATTCCATGGATCAAAACCAGAATGGCTGCAACGTACAAATCTTGGAAATACTTACAACATAAATGATTCGCTTGCCCAACAGAACTACGTGCATTTAAACATATTGTACGTGAAATACAAACTCCAGGAGATAGAGAAGGACAGGGAAGCCTGGCATGCTGTAGTCCATGGGGTCAAATAGAGTCGGGCAGGACTTAGAGACTGAACAACCACAACATACGAAATACACTGCAAGTTTTTCCCAATGGATTTGCGTTTTGAACACTTTGATTACTCCAAGCGCCACCTATCCCCTGTTCTTGGGCCTTGGGATTGAGGTCCAAGGAACCAGGAAGCCACAGAATTCTCAGTTCTCTGCAACCCCACAGCTATCCAGTAGAGGCAGCTGGTAAACCTCACATGAGGCCAACCCACCTTTAAGTTGGAAAAGCCTGAAGCTGAACACATGGGCACCAGCTGTTTTTCTATTCAAGAGGATTTACCAAGTGTCTCTTTCACACTCAGCATAAAGGCTCTTTCAGCCATATGCTGTGGCGTCTTCAGCACATTTCCAGTCTGTGGCACCCAGATGCAAACTTTGACTAGACTGAGTCTTTGTAGATAGAATTGTTCTGAATCAGTGTGGAAAAAGGAAGATTGTATTAAAATACGTGCAGTGGAAATGAATCCAGAGAACACACAGACGTGCTGGCAGCTACTTGTCCACAACCAGGCCAAGAATAAAGCGTGATCCATTCCATGTTGGAAGGTGGACCTGCTGGAGACAGCAGCCCCGCCTCTTACACATTTGCTCTTGGGAAGCCCGTGGGAGGCTTTGGTGCAGTTTTCCGTCCTGATGAATATGCAGGACTGGTACTCCCTCTGTCACTCCAGTACTGGGACCCTTGGGGGGACCATTCTAGGGTTCTCTCCATCACTTTCTGCAGACACGCCCCACAGGGCAGTCCTTTCCAGGCCCTGCTGTCTTTCTTGAGGACCCTTACCTGTCCATGCCTCCCTGTGAATTCTCCCTAGAGCTCAGAGCCATTCCGTCCTCAGCCCGTAGCTTCCATTTTATAAAAGGTCGTGAATAAAGTGAAATATGATTAGTTGGTTTTGGGGAATGAACTAACAATATGCACAATTCCGTGAAATTTGTCATTGATGACACACAGGAATAAAGCTAATTTTCTGCAAATTTTGATGCAATAATAGCCCATTTTTTCCTATGAAAAACACAGAACTTAAATTGTTCCATCTTCATAGTGTCTCTTCAAGAACTACCATCCCCAATTGCCCTTAGGATGTTCCAATACCTCCTGGTGTAGCTCAAACAGGGGAGGAAGTAGGGTGAGAAGGTTAGGAATCCTGGCTGGGGTTGCACCCAAATCTGAAACTCAGTAGCCGTGTGATTTTCAGCAAGTCACTTAAACTCTTCCTGCCTTAGTTTCCTCATATAAAAGAGGGATGGTAATACTACCTCTTTCATAGGGTTGTTGTAAGGATTAAGTGAGATGTCGATCACTTAGAATGATGATCAGTGGATAAGGGCTATTAATAATTCACTAAGAAGGTCCGTCTAGTCAAGGCTATGGTTTTTCCAGTAGTCATGTAAGAATGTGAGAGCTGGACTTGAAGAAAGCTGAGCGCTTAAGAATTGATGGTTCTGAACTGTGGTGCTGGAGACGACTCTTCAGAGTCCGTTGGACTGCAAGGAGATCCAACCAATCCATCCTAAAGGAGACCAGTCCTGGGTGTTCATTGGAAGGACTGATGTTAAAGCTGAAACTCCAGTACTTTGGCCACCTCATGTGAAGAGTTGACTCACTGGAAAAGACCCTGATGCTGGGAGGGATTGGGGGCAGGAGGAGAAGGGGACGACAGAGGATGAGATGGCTGGATGGCATCACTGACTCGATGGACATGAATCTGAGTGAACTCTGGGAGTTGGTGATGGACAGGGAGGCCTGGTGTGCTACAATTCATGGGGTCGCACGCAAAAAGTCGGACGCGACTGAGCAACTGAACTGAACTGAACTGAAGAAGATGAGATGGTTGGATGGCATCACTGACTCCATGGACATGACCTTGAGCAAACTCCGGGAGATGGTGAAGGACAGAGGAACCTGGCATGCTGCAATCCATGGGGTCACAAGGAGTCAGACACAACTTAGCAGCTGAACAATAAGAAACCTATAATAAGGAAACTGACACAAACCTGCCTGAAACCAATGGAAGTTTCCCTATTTCTGCAGCTGTTAAGGTACTGTCTTACAAGAGGTACAGAGATACCCCCTTCTTAACCTGTCTGCCTAAACCCAACTTCCTCAGGCCCTTTGATAATGCCCCAGGCTTTGCTGCCCAACCACACGGAGCCTGTGTTCCCCTTTTCATTTGCCCTCTTCTCCAGGCTGACTCAAATCCCGCATCATACATGCTGCCCTTCCAGGAAAGGGGTCTCTTCGGACCCACACAGTCTTTGCTGTGTCCTGCGTCCATGGAGCCTTCCTTTTGCTGTGCTGTTTGCATGATGATTTATGCATCAGATCTTACTCTTCACACTTGATGGCAAGCACCCTAAAAACACTCACATTTTTGTTTTCCTCATAAAACTCCGTTCGATAAATGTCTGCTACCACCTCATTTATTAAATATCTCATTCGGTCTTGTCAACAGTAAGTGTAGTAAACCATATATGTAGTGGGATTTGGCAGGAGAGTTAAAAGTGTCAGTTTAAAGTATCTTCACAAAATAATTAAAGTCTCACTGGAGCTTGCTGTCATCCCCTGTTTTGCTTCCACCTTGAAAATAATTGCAAAAGATGCTAATAATTTGTGACACGCGGTCTTCAGTGTCTCTTTGCACCTGCAGGGGTGGTGGAGTAGGTGTGTTCTGGGAGTTAGTAGCTTCGTCTCCGTCGGCAGTGGGGACGTCTGCTCAGCGGTGCTGGCCGCCCTGCTCCTGCTGTGGGGCACCTGCTTTGCCCTGTCTACTTCCAGTTCCAGTGTGTCCCATGAGTCCCGCTTGACTTCTGCCCGGGGAAACTGCATTAATTCTGACCGTTTACTAGGCACTTGATAAACAGAAATTTCTCCGTTCGGTGTTTTACACCCAGCAGTGTGCTGCTCTAACAGGTGCACGGGGTACAGGGTGGGGGACGCAGCCTGGACTTGGAGGACTTGCCAGTGTCCCAGTGTAAAGGCAGCCAGTCCTGCTCGGGCACGTGAGGATCTGTTCCAGCACGACCGACACATAAGGGCACGACCTGAGCCTTGTTCGGCTCGTCTACGTTGGTTTCATCATGTGAACCAGGCGACCGCAGCAGCAGCACACAAAGGGCACGCGTGTGTCTCTAGGACGATGAGCTGAGCACATCTGCGGGTCGACTCTCTGTCTGGTTCAGAAGACCCTCCCGCCGGCACTTCTCTGGAACGTCGGCTGCACCCCTTGCCTGGGGCCCGCCCTCTCCTCAATTTCCCCTTTCCTCTCCCTATTCTTCTGCTCTCACGTCTCTCTCTCTCTCTCTGGTTCTCTTGTTCTCTTCCCATTGTAGACAGAGGTGTGGGACTACTGAGCCCCTAGCAACGTGGGCCTCCACTTCCACAAGCAAACTTCAGCTTTTTCAAGGTGACCTTACAAAGTGGCGCGTTCATCGCAACATCCACACTTTTCTTAACCAGTCCACGTGGACAAAGTGCTGCCGTGTCCACTGAGCTGCTGCCCCTTCCTTCTGTGTTACTAGCAGCGTTTTGGGTGTTGGGCCCTCCTTGCATTTCCCTACAAGTCCTGCGGTTTTTAACGCACAATTTTGCAAACGTGTTGGGTTTTAGGAAAGCAGACATCACGTGATAGCAGAAGCACCTGCCCATTCCCCTTCCGACCGTCTTGGAAGAGCTGGTTGTGTGCACACAGGTCCCCAACTCGGCATTACTGACATCACAGTGGTCAGCAGAACCCACCACAGCGGGCGGGGGTTGGGGTGGGACTCCGGAATCCACGTCTCTGTCATTCCCAGGAGATGCTGCGGTGCGGGTGTAAACTGAGAACCAGGCCTGAGCGTCAGACCCGCGTGCCCTGCCTCGCGCCCTGCCTCTCCTCTGCAGGAGTCAGGAGCCCCTCCGCCCTCCTCCTGTGCTAATTCGGGGGGAAAGGAATGGGGGAAGACACAGCGAGCCTCATCTGTGTGCACTCACCTCGGGGGCAGGCTGGCTGTGTTGTTGTTGATAGGAAGTAAAAATGACTTAGAGGGAAACATGGGAAAATAAAAACTATTATATAATTATAATAATAAAGGCTAAAATACAAAAACAAGGATGTTGATGTGAGAGACTTCTTTAAAAAATTATTATTTAGTATAAATCTAGTCCAGTCTCTTGTTTTCCCTTTATTCTTGTTAAACTAGACTTCCTTATTGTTATATTATTTCCCTTAAAAAGTGAAGTAAAAAAAAAAAAAGTGAAGTGAGACTGACTTGGAAAACATGGTGCAGTTCAGTTCAGTTCAATTGCTCAGTCGTGTCCGACTCTTTTCGACCCCATGAATCACAGCACACCAGGCCTCCCTGTCCATCACCAACTCCAGAGTTCACTCAAACTCAAGTCCATCGAGTCGGTGATGCCATCCAGCTATCTCATCCTCTGTTGTCCCCTTCTCCTCCTGCCTCCAATCCCTCCGAGCATCAGGGTCTTTTCCAATGAGTCAACTCTTTGCATGAGATGGCCAAAGTATTGGAGTTTCAGCTTCAGCATCAGTCCTTCCAGAGAACACCCAGGACTGATCTCCTTTAGGATGGATTGGTTGGATCTCCTTGCAGTCCAAGGGACTCTCAAGAGTCTTCTCCAACACCACAGTTCAAAAGCATCAATTCTTCGGCACTCAGCTTTCTTCTCAGTCCAACTCTCACATCCATACATGACCACTGGAAAAACCATAGCCTTGACTAGACAGACCTTTGTTGGCAAAGTAATGTCTCTGCTTTTGAATATGCTGTCTAGGTTGGTCATAACTTTCCTTCCAAGGAGTAAGCGTCTTTCAATTTCATGGCTGTAATCACCATCTGCAGTGATTTTGGAGCCCCCAAAAATGAAGTCTGACACTGTTTCCACTGTTTCCCCATCTATTTCCCATGAAATGATGGGACCAGATGCCATGATCTTAGTTTTCTGAATGTTGAGCTTTAAGCCAACTTTTTTACTCTCCTCTTTCGCTTTCATCAAGAACATGGTTAGTTTCCAGAATTTAAAGCATGCTTTATGATTTGAGTAGGAAACCCCAGAGAAAGTTCTAAAAGTTATTCTTACACACAGAAAAGTACAGTCTTTGCTAAATGTTTAACAGGCTTATATATGGTTTGATGTGAAGTATTTAATCCCACATAATTCACTCATAGTAACAGGGTTTGTCCCTGGAGAAAGAAATGGCAACCCACTCCAGTATTCTTTCCTGGGAAACCCCATGGACAGAGGAGCCTGGTGGGCTGCAGTCCATGTAATTGCAAACAGTCGGACGCGGCTGAAGTGACTTAGCACACACACACGGTCTTCACCTGAACCTCGGAAGTCCAAAGGACTGAAGAAAGTGAAATCTGAATTAAAGGTTGGTCACCAGCCTGTCTTGTTAAGCCCTCAGACGTGAAGCAGACTACGCAGTGAACAAAACCGGTGGCAAAAACTCAATGAAACCACGTGCAACTGGGTAAAAGGGGGGAGAGCTTGTCTCTTATCCAGATTTAATAGAGCATCTGTGTCCTTTTTGGAAAGTTACTGATTTCTTTGCACATCCTTCTCTCACGTAAGTTTGACTGATGTGGAAATGTGAGCTAGCTTTGGCTCAAACATATCGCATCTTGATATGTGCCTTCAGGCTCTAAAGGTCAGTGTTGGGGATGGACTAAAGTCCTAGAGACCTTTTGCAAGGCTGATATAAGCCACACCCACTACTTTGGGGTGTCTCGCTGGCTGGGGGAGGATCTGAAAAACCACTTCTGAACCGACGCAGAATCACACTCTACTCACCAGCTCTGTAAAGTAACCAGTTAGGTCACAGGCAACAGAACAGCTGTCACTGTGCCAACTCCGGTTCTAAATGCACGGTGTCATCTCCTAGTAGGCATTACCTGTGCACTTTTTCCCCTGTAAGCTTTGTAGAACTTCAGTTTAGGCTGAATAGTTAGATTAAACTTGGTCCTGTCTTCCTCGGGACACCCTCTGAGCTCCTCGGGACATCCTGGACCCAGGACTGGCCACTTCCTGGGTCACATCTTCAGGTCTCACTGCCCAGTGCCTCCCTTGCCTGGGTCCCTGTGGCGGTTGCTGCCCTTTCAGAGGACCTCATGAGCAATGCTGGATCACTCCTCCGGGAACCTCACCCTCAGGTGCATGATGGGAAATTCCAACTCTTGACCCTCATGTTCGAGGGCCTCTTCAAGGGCCCACGTCCTCTATCCTAGCTAGGTTTCCTCCCAACGCCCCTTCTTCCATTGACAGGGGTCTGATGACCACCCTTCAGCACCACCTGCCTTTTCTTCTGCTTTAATTTTCCAACTCTTCTTCCCACTGAATCCTCCAGATCCAGGTTGAGGCACTGCCCTCCCCATATGAGTGGTGATCTTGCTTTCCTTTAATGAGGGACTGTGGCTCCATTTATCCGTTCAACAAACTTTTATCGAAGACCTACAACGTGCCAGGCACTGTTCTAGCTGCAGAGTCCAAACTCCCCACTGGCATTTCATCACACAGTTGCTGTAATTTGTAACAAACGGTTAACCCTGATCAACAACATGTTGTCTGTGCTTAGTTGCTCAGCTGTCCCCTGCTTTTTGCAACCCTTTGGTCTGCAGCCCACCAGGCTCCTCTGTCCACGGAATTTTCCAGGCAAGGATACTGGAGTGGGTTGCCATTTCCTTCTTCAGGGGATCTTCCCAACCCAGGGATTGGACTCATGTCTCCTGTGTCTCCTGCATTGCAGACGGATTCTTCACCCACTAGGCATCAGGGAAGCCCTTTATCACACAGTCGCTGTAATAATTTATGATAACTAGTTAACATTGATCAGCAACGTACTGCTCCAGGAAATGCGTTAAGTACTTGCTGACATGTCTTATTTCCTTTTCCCAATAACCCCTGAAATGGGGAGTGGTACCCTCAATTTCTCATATGAAGCAGAGAGGCTCAGAGGAATTGGGTAACTTCCCTGGCCAGGATCCAAAGTCTGCTCTCTGGCTCCAGACCCCGTCTGCCCTCCTGCACGGCTCCGTTCTCACCACATGGCCGTCACGGCCTCTGCCACGATTCGTTCCCATTTTTCGTTTTCACCTGTGCGTATCCTGTGTCCTCAACTTAGGTCCCATACCTCTCATTGAGCACCACAGCACAGCTTCTAGGGCAATGGGGTTCACCCATCGTGGTGAGATTTTGCCGGAATTCAAGGTTGGAGTCATGGCAATAAGCGTGTGCCCTGGACTGGTCCTGTTTTCTAGCATGCAGAAAACACACGAAAAGCGTCCAGCACCTCAATTTTACACGCACTTCCCACCTCCTCTGAAACTCAACTTTGGTATTATTGAATGGAAGTTCTTCAGTATTATTATTGCAGTAGAATCTGCGACATTTTCCCCATGAAGTGTTCATTCTGTCTTCTTAAAGAAATAGAGGAAAGTCTCCAGAAGCCTGGGAACTTTGGGAGGGCCCGGAAGCCGCACCCCTCAACTCGGCAGGTCAGCCCGGTGGACTGGGTCTGCGGCTGTCTGGACGCACCTCACCACGTCCCCCGAGTCCGCGAGGCTCAAACATACTCAATGGTTCTTCCCACTCTGCCCCGATCGCTCTCGAAGGAACCTTTTCCATATGTTTGCTCAGTCACTTATTATTTTTGTTAAGAGGCCACAGCGCATTCCTGTTCTAGGCCTGTGGGTTTTCTGACCTCTCCTAACTGTGAAATGGCCGAGCAGCCTCTCTCCCAGCCGCCCCGAGGTGATATTTTAAATCCAGCATCAGGAGGAATTATGAACGGAAACAAGGGAGACTTGAAAAGTAAAGAATCTGTTTTTGGTTTTCTTTTAGCTTGCTGCCAAGCTAGCGTTTTGGCGTTCTAACCGAACTTCATACACTAGGCTTGACTCCATGGCAGATCTGTGACTCTGCGCCTTTATCTTCTCCGTTATTACAGAAGTGCTTTTAAGTGAAAGTCGCTCAGTCGTGTCTGACTCTTTGCAACCCCATAGACTATACAGTCCATGGAATTCTCCAGGCCGGAATACTGGAGTGGGTAGCCTTTCCCTTCTCCAGCAGATCTTCCCAACCCAGGGATCGAACCCAGGTCTCCCACATTGCGGGCGGATTCTTTACCAGCTGAGCTATCAGGGAAGCTATCAGGGAAGTGCTTTAAAACCATTTACTTAATAGCACTTCCCACTTACACCTTACAACATTCAAGGGTGAAATATTCATTTCTAAAATACTCCTTCAAGAGGTAAGAGAGGGAAATGTGGTTGTTAGCAGTTTATTGGAATTGTGGGCTCAGACACTCAGTGGTGTCCAACTCTTTGCGACCCCATGGACTGTAGCCCATCAGTCTCCTCTGTCCAGGGGATTCTCCAGGCAAGAATACTGGAGTGGGTTGCCATGCCCTCCTCCAGGGGATCGTCCTGACCTGGGATCAAACCTGTTTCCTGCATTGTAGGCAGATTCTTTACCACTGTGCCTTTTAAAAATTAGTGCACTTTTTCCTTTGAGCAGTCTTAGGGTTACAGAAAATTGAGCAGAAAGCACAGAGTTCCCATAATCCCCTCCTGCCCTGAACTCTGCTTCCCTATCATTAATACTTGGCATTGACATAGTGTTAAAACTGATGAAGCAATACTAATATATTCTTATTAACTTCGGTCCACAGTTTACCTTGGACAGTCACTCCTAACATGGCACGTTCTGTGGGTTTTGTCAAATACATGTATCATGTACTCACCATTATAGTGTCGTATATGTCCTAAAACCACGTTCAGAGTGGTTTTACTGCCCTCAAAACCCTATGCCCCCTCTGTTCACACCTCCGTCTCTCTTTAACAAATCTTATTCATTCACTTAATTGTATCTTACTTTTGGCCGTGCTGGGTCTTTGCTGCCACGTACGGGCTCTTCTCTGGCTGCAGCAAGCAGCGACTCCTCTCCAGGTGTGCTTGGCCTTCTCATTGCAGTGGCCTCTCTTGTCCTGGAGCATGGCTCAGTAACGAGCACACCGGCCTAGTTGCTCCGAGGCATGTGGGATCTTCCTGGACCAGGAAATGAACCCATGCCTCCTGCATTGGCAGGCACATTCTTAACCCCCAGGCAAGCCCCCTCCCTCCTTCTGAACCCAAGGCAACCACTGATTTTTGTGCCGGCCTTCACAACTCTGCCTGTTTCACAGCGTCCTATGGTTGATGTCGTACAGTACACAGTCTTTTCAGACTGACTTCTTTCACTTAGGAATATGCATTTAAGTTTCCTCCACATCTTTTCCTGATTTGATGGCTCATTTATTTTTAGAGCCGAATAACATTTCATTGTCTGGATAAGCCACAGTTTATCCATCCACTTGCCTACTGAAGGACATTTGGGTTGCTTCCATTGCGTTTTTGGCCACTAGGAATAAAACCACTAAAAAGATGCACGTGAGGGTTTTGTATGGAGAGAAGGAAATTTTTGAGTTAAATTTTACAGGATGGAAGTATTACCGCAGACATCACTTCTGACGTCACTACTATCGTGATTACTGGTGTTACTAAGATTACGTCACCAAACCCAGGGGTAAGAGCAGTGGTGGTGTGGTCACAGAGGAGCCAGGTTTGTTTCTAGATGGTCAGGGCTCAGCCTCGACCTGTGAGGAAACCCTCAGCTGCTAAGGAAGGAGAAAAGCCACTGTGTGTCGCACAGGGAAACACTTGAGCTACAGAAAACCCAACTCCAGAGGCTGCACTACGGGGCTTGGTTTCTCTGAGACGAGAGGAGCAGAAGGAAGCGGAAGCCAGTGTGGTCCTCACACCCCCGACTTCCCTCCTTTCCACGGTCAGCGTGGACACCACCTCCAGCATCGTCGTCCTGCCGGCTCATAGCTGCCAGGTGTGTGTGTCCGGGGGTGGGTGGCATTCAAGCCAGGAGGACCACAGGGGCAGCAGCAGCGTGGCCTTCGCAGGGAAGCATGAGGTTGCCCTGTCGCTTCTGCGTGAACTTCTTCGGTTCGTGTCTCACGGGTCACACGGTGTCCCACGGCCACCTCTGCACCCAAGGGAGGCTCCGAGGCCAGCATTTGCTCTTCACAGCTCTGTGGGGGAGGAGACCGCGGGGAAGGACTTTGGGAACGGTTGTCAGACTGGCTAAGCCCTCGGGTGAATAAACAGCCACAACCATGACAGACTCAACATAGCTGCAGCTGGGCTTGGTCTGAGCACCCTGCAGCCTGCGAAGCTCTCCTTGGTGCCCGTGGGAAGAGCTGGTTGGACAGATGCTCAGACGGGCTGGCATGCTCCATGATGTCTCCCAGGGGCCACCACAGACCTGTTGTCAATCACAGCTCAACAACATGCTCACTGAACATGCCCGGGCAAACCAGTTCCTGCTTGACTGGTGGCTTGGCATGTACAAGGCCCGAGTCTCCCCACCTGCTGAAGTTTAAGGTCAGGCTCTTAATGGAGGGTTGGAAGCAGAGAGAGCATAGCAGAGGCAGAAGTTCATTTTCATGGCACTTCTCACCCATTTTCCACTTCTGTGGCTTGGATTTAGGTCTCATTATCTCTCACTTGGGCTTGCCAAGTGGCACTGGGGGTAAAGAACCCACCTGCCAATGCAGGAGGTGTAAGAGACATGGGTTTGATCCCAGGGTGGGGAAGATCCCCTGGAGGAGGGCATGGCAACCCACCCTAGTATTCTTGTCTGGAGAATCCCATGGACAGAGGAGCCTGGTGGGCTACACTCTGTGGGGTCACAGAGAGTCAGACCCGACTGAAGCGCCTCAGCACACGCATGCACATCTCTCACTTAGATCTTGGCGATGACTTCAAATTGTCTCCCTCTGCCGGTCCCCCCACATCCAGTTCATTTCTCCCAGTGTTTTGAGCCGAGCCTCTGGAAGCACAGGTGCTCACATGCCCGTCCTGCCTGCCTGTCTCCTGCCACATGCAGCCCTGACGCCCTGGACTGACACCCAGCATCTCCACGCCCGGCTCCATCTCTCCATTCCCAGTCGGACTCCGCCCCTACCTCTGAGCCTCTGCTCGTGCTGTTCCCTCTGCCTGTACTGGCTTCTTCTTCTTCTCATAAAAATCCAGAATTTCAATGCACAAAGCATAGAAAAGTATAGATGTATTTAGAAACACTGACACTGAAAAAATTACACAAAACCAAAGAATTTAAAGAATCTATACCCTTAAAAAAATTCTATAACCTGGTAAAATAATAACCTGTAGTGCAAACAAGACACCATAACAAATAAAAACGGGTGGAACGTAGCAGGGCAGCAAATAAAAAACGCTGATTCCTGCAGACATGTGTTGATAGGTTATAGTATGTGACAATATACACTGAATGCATATGAAAATTTTAAAGCTACATAGGGAAGGGCAAACAGTTAACGCTTTCTGGTTATAATTTGTGAACATATTCCTTAATCTTTTGAACCTCAACTGTCACATCTGTAAAATGTACATATTAATAAACTGTACAGAAGATACCGAGAGAGACTAAAAAACTGTTAGTGGTCTTTTCAAGGTTAAAATATCCAATACTATTAGCTATTTAAAAGCAAAAAAGTCTCAAAAATGATTAAATTATTTCATAACAGCAGTCTCTTCTTTTTAGCAGTCTCTGCTTAACTCACGTAAGCACAGGACAAGTACGCATGCAAGGCTAGAACTGGAGGGAGCCACCCTGCGTTATCAGGAGAAATACCTAAGTTGTTATTGTTTCTCCACGTTTCCAGGAGTTTGAGGGAAGGACTCAACACCCCTGGCAACTTCTCTGCCTCTCACTTAGTCCTTTTCTAAAACCTCCTCTGTTCGAGTGACTCGACTCTGTGGTTTCTTGTGGTTTAATTCTTTGAAGTGGTTCTGCCCAGCTGCAAATTTTACTAGTGTCTCTAGAAACCTAAGCAGAATGATGAAAGTTGCACAAGAAAAGCAGTTGTTGTGAAATGTCAGCATGTTCAGGATCGCAACTCCTGTGATAGTCACCTGCAGGATCCTTCTCGCATCTGTGAGCAAAGTAACCCTTCGTCCACGTGGCAGAAATATTTTAACACTTTCTATTTAAACTGTGGCCCAGTTCACCAGATTCTACCTCTTCCCATGGTTCTCACTTAATTACAAAAACATAACTGCTCATACAGGAAGGAGTGGACTATAGGATTTTCTCTGTCCACTGAGCACACGAGAAGGCATGTCTGCTGTGATTCAGAACTCAACCAGGTCATGGAATCAGAGGATGAGTGGGGTCTTAAGAGTCTGCTATATACACAGGGTGGTATGTTCTCAAATATATCTTTTCCTAAAGAGTGGTGAGCTGCACAAGTCCACCCTTGGGGAGCATCTGATGGAGTGACTGTGGCCTGGAGGTCGACAAGTCACCACCAGCCATATGCAGCAGGGCCAGGAACCAGGCCAACAGCTGCCCAGCCCTCCTTCCAGGAGGGGTGGGTGCAAGCCTCTCAGTCGTGTCGGAGACTTTGCGACCCCATGGACTGTAGCCCACCAGACTTCCCTGTCCTTCACCATCTCCTGGCACTTGCTCAGACTCATATCCATTGAGTCGGTGATGCCATCAACCATCTCATCCTCTGCCACTCTCTTCTCCGCCTGCCCTCAATCTTTCCCAGCATCAGGGTCTCTTTTAATTAATCGGCTCTTCACATCAGGTGGCCAAAACATCAGAGCTTCAGCATCAGTCCTTCCAGTGAATATTCAGGGTGGATTTCCTTTAGGAAATCAGCCAATCTTAAAGGAAATTTAGACACTTTGGAAAGAGGCAAACATGTTCAGAGACAAATTATACAAAAGCAGCAACTGCCCTGAAAATAGATGTGTTCTGTCTTGGACTGAGGGAGTCCAAATTCGGTGCACGCTACCCTGGAGACCCTGCAGGGCTCAGGGCTGGGGGGTGGGCGGCTGAGGCCGAGGGGTGAGGGTCCTGCAGTGTCCACGCCTGACTCCTCGTCTGGCAGCCCAGCACCAGCCTCAGAGAAGCTCAGAAGAAAAGCATGAAGCTGGTATTTCTGATCCTTCCCAGACCAGAACTCACACGGAGAGCTTCTCACTCGCAAGAGAAGCAAAAAGGAGGACTCGCTGGTTTACTGAACGGAGACCGGGAGCCTCCAGGACCTTCAAGCAGAGCTCTCCTGCCATCCTCGTCCCTCTGCCTCTCGCCACCAAGGACAGAAGGGGCGCCCGGACCAGGGCGCTGGACGTGTGTGTGCACAGGAGCGAAGGACACAGTGGCCCAGGATGAACGGGAAAGGCCAAGGAACGCCTGTTCTACAGAGAGAAGTAATTACAAAGAACCGGGCCTCCCAGGCGGTAAGAATCTGCCTGCCAGTGCAGGAGACGCAGCTGCAGTCCCTGGGTCGGGAAGATCCCATGGAGGAGGGCATGGCAGCCCCCTCCAGTACTCTTGCCTGGGAAATCCCATGGACACGGGAGCCTGGTGGGCTACAGTCCATGGGGTCTCAAAGAGTCGGACGTGACTGGGAACACACACACACACACCCCTCCGGTGACCTATGATTGAAAAAGAGTTTCATCTCCCTGCATATGTCAGGAGGGTTTTGTTTCCTGATGCTTCTCTCGTCACTTTTACTGGAGAAACGAGAGGCGAGAGCATCCACGGGTGGATGAAAGGAAAAGCTGGAAACACAGCCACAGGGGCCCGTGGACCAGGGCCGTGCGCAGAGCGCGACGGGTCGCAGTTGCTTCCAAGGCAGCACAGAGCTCCAGGCTCAGCTCCGCGCCTGGGGCTGTTCCTGGCAGGATCGCCCAGTGAGAACGGAGGGAAAAGTCTGCAATATGCTCAGTGGAGTGAGGAGCCAAGGTGAGGAGATTCCTAAAAAATGTTCCTCCGGCTGATGGTTTCCATACTGCGGGGCAAGAAACGGTCTTCTCCGGAGCAGGGTGGGGTGGGGAGGGGAGGCAGGGAGGGAGGGGGCCTGGGGCCTGTCCCAGAGCTCTGGGCTTTCCCTCTGTCTCTCATGATCCTGGGAAGGCATACGAAAAAGCACAGGCCTTTGCCATAAAATATTATGAGCCCTTTATCCATTGCCCTCCCTATGAGGAAACTTACATACCATCCTAAGCGGATCAGACCAAAGAAACACGATGATTTATGTCTGCCTTCTGCCTTCACATTGAGACACTGGCTATCTTTGGATGATTTGTGGCAATCAGCCTAGAAAGTTGACTCCCTGGGCATTATTTCATCCAGATCGTCTATTTCTTGGAGAGAAGAATGCAAAGAGGGTCATGAAAGCTGTAGGAGGGCTCCCTGGAAGTTCCTGTGCTGCTCTAGGGGCCCCAGGCTGGGGCCGGCGTGTCCCCTTCCCCCCACCTTCTCCCCGCCAGGTGTCAGCCTCCTGGTGGACAGGCCGGGCCCAGGGCTGGACGACCAAGCAGACAGCCAGGAGCAGCATCCCTGAGAGTTCAGCGGCCGGGGTTCCCCGCAAGGCAGCGTGGCCCCCGCAAGCGTCGAGGGCACCTGGCCTCAAGGTCACGGCTCCTGCCTCCCCGCCCCACCCCCCACCAGTCAGCCAGCACGTCCAAAAGTAAGGAATAGTCTAGAAGGAATCACAGCCCTGAGACAAGGGAGCGGCAACAAGCCCGACGCACGGGGCAGAGTTAGCACCTCCCAACGTGAAAACCCGGCCGCTCCGTGAGTAGGGACACTGAGCTTTAGAAAACCCGGCCACTCTGTGAGTAGGGACACTGAGCTTCAGAGAGCAAGGGCTGCACAGGGAAACCACAGACGGGGCCATCGAACCAGCACAGGTGAGAGCACCAACAGTCCATGACAACCACGGGAAAGGCAAGTAGGAGTCTTTAAAAAAGGAAATGAAGCAAAGCCGAAGAGCATGCAAAGTTCACATTTACGTGGCGAGAATGATGGCAAAGTCGTCCTCCCGGAACACTGCAGCAAGCTTCCAAAGAACACGCCGCAAAGAAACGGAAAACATAAATACAGGTGAGGGTGAGGAGGACCCGCAGGAGTTCCAGGAGGCGCAGACCGAGACCGGAGGAGAGACAGCACCCAGACAGAGGGCAAGACATCGTCCCAAGCTGGGAGAGACAAGCCCCCGCGTGGAAAGGTCATTTTCCACCAAACGCCAACCGGGATAAAACGTTAAGCCCACCCCGAGACATGTCGTCACTCACTTTCAGAACATTAAGGACAGAGAGAAGCTGGTTGGCAAGAAAGGAGAGGTGGAGAACGGGCTGGAAATGCACTGAAGCTGCTCAGAACCAGACAGCAATCCAACAGAGCGGTTCACGGGGTGCGGTGGGGGCGAGTCAGCTGATGAGGACAAAATGAAGGTCCAGGAGAGGAAGGCAGAGGTGTGTGCAGAGACAGGTGGAGCCTGGAGAGCGGGGGAGAAGGGGGACGCAGTGAGGAGACAGGGACTCACTGTCTTTGCTGTTCAGTTCAGTTCAGTTCAGTTGCTCAGCCGTCTGACTCTTGGCAAACCCATGAACCGCAGCACGCCAGGCCTCCTTGTCCATCACCAACTCCTGGAGTCCACCCAAACTCATGTCCATCAAGTCAGTGATGCCATCCAACCATCTCATCCTCTGTTGTCCCCTTCTCCTCCTGCCCTCAATCTTTCCCAGCCTCAGGGTCTTTTCCAGTGAGTCAGCTCTTCACATCAGGTGGCCAAAGAATTGGCACTTCAGCTTTAGCATCAGTCCTTCCAATGAACACCTAGGACTGATCCCCTTTAGGATGGACTGGTTGGACCTCCCTCACTATTACCTGCATGGATTCAGGTCCATAAGACCAGCAAGATGCCCGCCCAGTCACTGAGGGTCAACACCAGGACCACACTCCCCGCAGGCACGAAACCCACCTGCGGGCGGCCAGGCCTTCGTACACGCGGAAGAAGCACACGTGTGCCCAGAGGACCAGCTGCCACTGTGCCCACAGGGATGCTGGGTCTGTCCACTGAACCTGAGCCTTTCGTGAGTTGAAACATAAAACAAGCAGGTGGGCACACGCGTGCGCACACAGACAGCTGTAACTACTGTTCTAGCCACCTGATCTTAGAAGCACAGCAACGTGCCAAGAAGGGACATTTTTCAGATGCTGGCAGGAATGCAACCCAGCTTTCCACCCTTGAAATGAAACTTCTGAAGTAATTAATCAAGATTTATGTGATCTCTCCTCCCACTCCCTCTCGAATACACACACACGCTCACACACAGGCTCACACACACACACTTACGCAAGGAAAGTGGGAACGTATCCTTAATCCTAACTCAGGGCAGCTCAGACTCTCTAGCCATAAAGTAAATCTGTCTCATTTACTCAGACCTTACATGTGAAAAGTGCTTCACAGCTTTCAAAAAACCTCCCCAGACCTCCTCTCTAGCGTGGACTGGCATGTTTTCTGGGAGGATGAAAAAATATATATATCAAGAGCCAAAGATTCTGGGATCAAAGCCTGGCTCTCCTTCCTTCTTGCTGTGTGACCTCTCCTAAGCGGTTTCCTATCTCTGGTCCTAATTTCCAAGTTAAAAAAGGGGAGGATTAAAGGCAACCCCAGGGACTGTGGCGAAAGTCTTATTGGAAGTTTCTGGCTTGAAAATGGACAAGTGGTTTTACCAGGAAGCAAAGCGGCCCCGGGAGTGTCAGTGACGGAGCGGGAGCCCTGGGTGACCGGTGACCACACCTGGACAGACACACGCCCCATCCCCACCCCGCCTCTGGCTTGCCTCACCGCCTGGACATCCCTCCCCCAACCTCTTCACTGGCCCAGCCCGCCTCCCCAACCACCGACCACCAACCACCACCGGGCCCACGGGAAAGGACCCCCACCCTCTGTGCTCTCTCAGCAGGGGCCCTGCAGGCACCACGTGCTGCGTTTAACTCTGGTCTGAGCCCCTGGGTGGCATCAGGTCACCGAGCTGGAAGGGCAGGCAGGGTGCCGGCCACACCGTAGTCACCGGGTTTCCTGGCAGGTGGAAACCCAGGCAGCCCAAGGCGATGACCTCGTGAAATCCACAGACAAAGCTGGCTCATCCCTTTCTCTCTGGTATCGCCAAGCAGTTCGTTTCGTTTCGTCTATAACCCTCCCGGTAAGCGGAAGTCACCTCCTCATTAGCCAGCCTGCAGCAGCAGGGAGCGGTCTGCCCTCATTCACCACAGTCACTCCACGCCCCCGTCCTCCCAAAGAATCAGGGTCCCTCGGGCCGGGGCAAGACCTCAGGCGGCACCCCACTCCACAGAGGCAGGGGAGACCCAGCAGTCCAGGGACGCACAGCTGAGCAACTGCACCCTTTCCTCATGGGCCAGACTTCTCTACCCTCTCATCGCTCTTGTACCTATTCTTCTTCATTTTTTTTTTTTTAATCATTACCAGTTTACTACTTACCCTTTTTAAAAGGTAGAGGAAGTCTGGGCATAAAATCCCTGAAATATTCTTAATTTTAAAACATGCCCAACCGATTCCACTTGAATGACGCTAGTGCAACTCACCAAATACTATTTGTGAATCCTCTCTCATCACCATCAGGAATGCATAGAGACGGCTTTGCTGCACAGCAAAAAAACAACATAATATTGTGGAGCGGCTATACGCCAATAAAATTAAAAAGAATAACAGAAAAACCAAGACAGAGAAAGACACACCCTGTAAACATAGCCATCTGCATAGAAAAGTGACTGGGAGGAAATACATTCATATTTGAATTCTAATATTATCTCTGGGGAGTGAGAAAGCAGGTGATTTTAATTTTCTTCTTCATTTTTTTTTTCTGTTTTGTTTAAAATTTCTGTTAGGACTGAGAATGGTGCTTTTTCAATTTGCCTTAAAACTTTAACAATGCAGGCAATGTAAATATGCAATTAAAAGACAGTGATATGCTGAATGCAGAAAGCCCCGGGACACACCAGCGACTGCACTAGGCCCACACACTGGAAACGTTTTTAAGGCTTAGTCCCTATCACTGGGGGCTTCTCTGGGGTGATGGTGGTAGAGCCTGCCTTTCAATGCAGGAGACTTCAAGAGACCCTGGTTCGATCCCTGGGTTGGGAAGATCGCTTGGAGGAAGAAAGGGCAACCCACTCCAGTATTCTTGCCTGGAGAATCCCATGGACAGAGGAGCGTGGCAGGCTACAGCCCATAGGGTCGCAGAGAGTAGGACACGACTGAAGAGACTTAACACGCAGGCACGCACACCCTATCACCGAGCAGGGCTCAGACTCGAAGGGGCGGCCACAGAAACAGGTAATGACTAGGCGGACGTGTGAATGCAGTAACAGCAACAATAGTTCTTCAACCAATATTCTGTGCTGAGCACACAGACGGACTCACGCCATCATTCGAAGAGAGATCAGGTGCAGAGAGGACAGTGAAAGAGGAGAGGACCTCGGCTTGAGGAAACCAAGGCACACTTCTCAAAGGAGCAGACGCCACCGTGGCTGCTAAGGAGAGACGTCCCCACGCAGAGGAGCCACAAAGCGCAGAGAAGCCCGGCGCCAGGGCTGGTAAGTCGGCTCGCTAAGTGTTTTGCAAATCAGTTCATCTGCATCATTTTTATCTTTAAAATTATTTATGCATGTACTTTTGGCTGTGCTGGTCTTTGTTGCTGCACGGGCTCTTCTCCAGTCCAGCGCTCAGAAAATTCTCACTGCAGCGGTTTCTCCCGTTGCGGAGCAGGCCTCCAGGCTCGTGCGTCTTGCGGTGATGCGTAGGCTCAGCAGCTGTGGCCCACGGGCGTAGCTGCTCTGTGGCGTGTGGGATCTCCCGGTGTCTCCTGCATTGGCAAGTGGGTTCTTTCCCACCTAGCCACCTGGGAAGCCGTGTACCGTCTTTTTGATCCCACACGTGTGGCATTCCATATGATACTTGTCTTTCTCTTCTTGTTTTTTCCGATTTTTATTGGCGTACAGATGATTTATGGTGTCGCGCTGGTTTCTGCTGTTCAGCAAAGTGAGTCAGTTGCACATATACACATACCCACTCTCTTTTAGATTCTTTTCCCATACAGGCCGTGACAGAATATCGCGTTGAGTTCCCTGTGCTACAGGAGTAGGTCCTTGTCCGTTATCTATTTTATATATAGTTGGTGTGTATATGTCAATCCCAGTCTCCCGATTTATCTGCCCCACTTTCACCTCTGTAACCATAAATTTTTTACAACTGTGACTCTACTTCTGTTTTGTAAATCAGCTCATTTGTAGCATTTTTTAAAATTCCATGTATCAGAGATATCATATGACATTTGTCTTTCTGTGTCTGACTTACTTCACTTAGCGTGATAAACTCTAGGTCCATCCATTTGCCGCAAATGGCATTATTTCATTCTTTTTATGGCTGAGTAACATTCCATTGTGTATATATACTTTTCTTTATTCACCTGTTAATGAGTCTAAAAGTTTGATACAGGAGTGTGATGGGATCAGGTTTGCATTTAAGAAGGATCACTCTGATGAAATTTACCAGTCTCTACCCAAAAGCCTGTAAGTTCTATGATAAGTGGGAAAACAAAAAAGCGTTCCCATAAAGTCTTTATTGTTGCTAAAGCTTAAAGACATCCTGGAAGGTTTAAGCAGATGAGAAGAAAGGAGGTGTAAGATATGGAAAGGGGAAGTAAAATTACCATTATTTGTAACTGACTGGACTAGAAGGTTCGGAGAAGGCAATGGCACCCCACTCCAGTATTCTTGCCTGGAAAATCCCATGGACCGAGGAGCCTGGTGGGCTACAGTCCATGGGGTCGCTAAGAGTCGGACATGACTGAGTGACTTCACTTTCACTTTTCACTTTCATGCACTGGAGAAGGAAATGGCAGCCCACTCCAGTGTTCTTGCCTGGAGAATCCCAGGGACGGGGGAGCCTGGTGGGCTGCCGTCTATGGGGTCGCACAGAGTTGGACACGACTGAAGCAACTTAGCAGCAGCAAGACTAGAAGGTTAGATAGCATCACTGACTCAAAGGACATGAGTCTGAGCAAACTCTGGGAGTTAGTGGAGGACAGAGGAGCCTAGCCCGCTGCAGTCCATGAGGTCACAAAGAGTCAGACAGACTTAGCAGCTAATCAGTAACAACCTGACCTACTTGGGAAAACAAGGTGAAGGACAAATATAAATGACCGAAGGTGATTCCTACATAAGGTGGACGAGCAAAAGTCAGCACTGAAACCTCTCTGCCCCTCCTCCTCTTCGTCTTCTGCCTCCTCTTCCCATTCCACAGCTGTGAGCTGGGGGCGGACAAGACAGGGTGCGTGGCTAAGGCCAAGGGCAGAGGAAGCGGGAGCAGAGATCTGGGGTCAGAGCCTGGATGGAGGAGGAAAGCGCCCTCACAGGGGAGCGGAGCATGGCTACACGGAGAAAAACCCATCAAACAGCAATAGGTGTAACTGCAGCCAGGCTTCTCACTGTGGGAGAAGAGAGTCACAAATATGGAGAAGCAGCAAACTTAGAATGAACCCTGTGATGCTGGATTGGAATGAAGATGCTGGCATTTCCTCCACATTTAGGACATACAGAAACATAGGAAAAATACAGATGCAGATGTGTTTGTATATGTGAGCATCTCGGTCTCTCTACACAGATACGGAGATCAAGACTGTAGAGGTAGAGACAGACATGTCAGAAGGTACAGAAACCAGCTGGAAGTGGCTCCCACCAGCCCTGGGACTCTGAGCTCTGAAATAAACACTAGCAGTAAGGCATGGGAACCCACTGACGAAAACAGGAAAACAAGTGTCCAAACTCATGGAAGTCCACAAACCATAGCAATGTTTTCATAGGTCAGTTTCCCAAGGGAGTAGAAATAAAAGCAAAAATAAACAAATGGAACCTGATCGAACTTGTAAGTTTTGCATAGCAAAGGAGACCATCAACGTAACGAAAAGACAGCCTACAGACTGTGAAAAAATATTTGCAAATGATGCAACCAAGGGCTCAATTTCCAAAATATACAAACAGCTCATAAAACTTATTAATAAAAAAACAAACTCATGTAAATCAGCAAATTAATAATCAAATATTTGAAAAGGAAAAGAATACTTGCATGCATTAAAGTTTACCCTCCCACAAATTCCTTACTACTCACAAGGGGGAAAAGTGTAACTTGCAATGGAGACAACTGGAGGACACTCCTTTAATCGACCAAGAGGTCAAAGTGGACATCTTCACTAACGCGACAGATGATTCATGGGCCACTTGTTACGGTGAATATGAAGAACAGGTCATCATTTCAGCGACAGCCCTCCTTACAGGGCCTAGCCTGGGTCTACAAACTCAAACTGAGAGATGCGCTACAAAAGTACTTACTCCTCCTCTTCAAAACCACAAAGGTGGTGCAAACCCGTGAACGACGAGAAACTGCTCCAGGCTGAAAGGGCCTAAAGAAACAAACGCCATGCGAAGCTCTGAGCCTGATCCTGTTATTAAGGATGCTATTAGAACAACTGGAAAGACACGAATGGAGCGGAGGGTTAGATGGTGGAGATGTATCAACATTCAGTTCCAATTTCGATGGGGTGTCATTGTATTCATGTAAGATGTCCTAGTTTGTAGAAAGTTCACAATAAAATATTCGGGGTAGTGGTTCAGGTGAAAAAAAGGTCCTTCTACTGTATAATGCTTGCAACTTTTCTGTAAGTGTATTTCAAAACTTAAAAATCAATTTATAAAACTACTCCAAAATATTTAGTGTAAGACATGTTTACATTTATAAAGGCAGTTTTTTAAAAAAGATAAACACACCTAAGAATGAACTTAGAAATTAGGCAACATGTACATGAAGAAACCTTTGAAACAATACTAAATAACACAACATAGACATTTTCATTATATAGTTTTTGTATCTTTTCAATTTGCACTAACGCATTTATTTTTTGTTGAAGACTCTGCTGTATACCTGAAGCTCTTACAATGTTGTTAATCCACTATGTTCCAATATAAATTAAAAAGTTGAAAAAACATAAAGATGTGAAGTAAACACTAAAAAAAGGAATAACTGAAATTTTGGCAAAGACGATGCACTGAGAAAAACACGATCAGAACATGCACTGAATCTACTAAAGTTATCATGAAGAAGTTTCTTTTAAACAAAGAAAGAAAACTGCACAGCCGCAAGATCCCGTGTGCTTAAACTCGAGGGATAGCTCCCCCACTACCCACACCCAGCCCACCCGTGATTCAACCCTCCCAAGGCTGGGAGGAAAGCGTGGCTCCCTCCCAGAAACCTCTGTAACTCTGGATCACTTCCATGAAGTCGCTCACTTAACGTCTCACGTAACACAGACTTCTATTCCATAAGGACTGAAACTCCTTAAGGGCTGAGAAAATGGACTCTGGCCCATCACTCGTGACAATTGTCCGCTGCTTTACACACAGTGAACACGGGATTGTCAAGCTCTCATTTTCTTTTCTTCTCCCTCGATCCAAACTCAGACCTGAGTTATGAATTAAGTCTCACCAATTAAGAACCAAGTTCTATATACACATAAATTTTTTCTTCTGACAACAGAAGGAAAGGGAGTAAAACAATAGTCATGTATTGCCTCTAATTTTTAAAAAGAAAAATGGAAAGCTTAAATCATCAGACCTGGGGGTTGAAGCAATACTGACAACCACAGCTGCTCCAGACATTTCCAGAGATAATTTGGCATTGATTTTTGCAAATTGGCATGTAGGCAGCCACAAAGCTTTTATTTATTTATCTCATTATTTTACCTCTTTACCTATCACATCTAGATTTGATAAGTAAGATTTCACACTGGATGGAGAAAAACTAAAGAACTATATGTACCCATCACTTGACTCTAATTTAACTTTAAACATTTTAAAGTAATATAAAATAACAAGTGATACTTGTCAAAGTAGCAATCAAGGCATAAATATCAGAGGCTAAGTCCAGTCTCCTGGAGTGTGAGGGGGTGAGCAGAAAAGGTACAGTCTATAACAAAGAAGCCGAGAAGAATCTCACTTAAAGAAACACACACAGTTAATTACTCCCCAAGCACATAAGGCCTTCCCAGGTAAAGAACCTGCCTGCCAGAACAGGAGACATGAGAGACATAGGTTCAATCCTTGGGTCGGGAAGATGCCCTGGAGGAGGGCATGGCAACCCATTCCAGTGTTCTTGCCTGGAGAGTTCCATGGACAGAGGAGCCTGGTGGGCTGCCGTCCATAGGGTCGCAAAGAGTTGGACATGACTGAGCAACTTAGCACAGCACCCAGCACAAGCGCATTAAGATCACAAATTAGGCGTGAAAAGTTTCAATCACATAAACCCAATTTTAGGAAGGAGAGTGTGCCTTTCATTCTATGGTGGAACTCGGAGCATTCTGTCTACCCCCCAGGTGGAGCAACAGGGAACCAAGGATTCAGGTCACTGGTGGGGGCTGCCCCTGGGCAGGGCCAAGACCCAGAGGGGCCCCAGGCTCCCTGCACTGCCTTCTCCGCGGCCCTGACAGGAGCACTCAGACGTGGACCTTCTCCCCGGCCTCCTGGCCTCCTTCCCTCTCACCTTCCACCTCTGCGTGGGGACCCACTGCTCAGGTGTGTTCCAGGTTCTTGGTCATTCACATAAAATCATTTGTTGAACAGCTACTCTGTGCTCATTACTGGAAGAACAACTGGAATGAAGACTTGATCATGTCCTGAAAATGCTTCTGGTCTCGCTGGGGAACCAAGGCTCTCACGGGAGTCTTAGCTGACAGTAAGACAGGGATGAGATAGCCCACCTGGGACTGAGCCCCATAGACGCCACTGTGTCACTGGGTTTCACTTCCAGCTAACACAGGCAGTCTAGAGCCCTCTTAGAGGTGGTCCTGAATCCAGAGAGATTTGCATTAAATCACTTAAATGATTTATTTATTTAATTTTTCATCAAGATAATCACTGGCTCTGCATGAATGCCCAGTTTTATCCGGCTCTGTGTGACCCAATGGACTGTAACCCTCCAGGATCCTCTGTCCATGGGGATTCTCCAGTCAAGAATACTGGAGAGGGTTGCCATTCCCTTCTCCAGGGGACCTTCCGACCCAGGGATTGAACCTGGGTCTCCTGCATCACCCCTGGCAAAGAACCGTAACAGTTCTGATACTATGGACTATCTGCTGTCACCAAGATATCTATAAAATGTGGTCTAGACCAGGGTTTTATGACCTTTTCAACTCACAGTAAGAAGTTCATTTTAAAATAGAACCAGATGCGGCACACACACACACACCACTGAATGGTACCTGCCCCCTGCCGGGCCCACCGTCACGCTCCCCTCCCCTCCTTCGCCGTCTCCCTGTTCCCCGCCACACCCTCTCCCTCCCTTCCCCCCATTCCATTCAGCCTTGAGAAATATGATTTGAGCTTACTAAAGATAGATTCCATGACTCACAAATAGACTGCTACCACAATCTGAAAAAGCACTGGTTTGAGACCGTTCCAAAATGTGGTGGAGCTGAGGGCTCTGAGGATGCCCGTGCATGTTTTGTAGGGGAAAGACACAAGGAGGGTTTATTGAGGATCACTGAAGCTGGCAAAGGAGGGTATTATATGAACAAAAGCTTGAAATCTTTTTAAGAAATAAACATTTTGAAGAAGTGTCCAACAGTCCCTGGCAGTCTAAAGATGTACATGATACAGCAAGGTGCCCCTAGAGGATGAAGACAGGCTCACAACATCAGCAACTAAAGACCACCATGGGGCTTCCCAGGTGGCGCTACTGGTAAAGAACCTGCCTGCCGATGCAGGAGACGTCAGAGACACGGGTTTGATCCCTGGGTCAGGAAGATCCCCTGGAGGAGGAAACGGCAACCCACCCCAGTATTCCTGCCTGGAGAATCCCATAGACAGAGGAGCCTGAAGCGACTGAGTACACGCCCCATCCAGGGACAGAGGAGGCTTAAGTGACTTAGCACACACACCCCATCCAAGGACAGGTGAAGAGAGCACCTTTGTGGAAGTGTCCAGGTGTGACCAGTGTTAGTCTACAAACACAGTAACAATTTCCAGGTGAGTTTTTTTAATCCTTATCACAGTTCCATACTTCCCTGGTAGCTCAGACAGTAAAGCGTCTGCCTGCAATCCAGAAGACTTGGGTTCCATCCCTGGGTCAGGAAGATCCCCTGGAGAAGGAAATGGCTACCCACTCCAGTACTCTTGCCTGGAAAATTCCATGGACAGAGGAGCCTGGTAAGCTACAGTCCACGGGATCGCAAAGAGTCGGACAGGACCGAGCGACTTCACTTCACTTCACAGTTCATTCTCTTGGATATCTGGGCACTCTCCTTCTTCAATAACATCACAGAGTTTCTTAGCAAAACTTAAGCATTTTTGCTTATGAATTAGCCACCCTGTAAACGAGCCATTGAAGTGAAAACGTTTTACCCTTATACTTTCTCAGTTCAGTTCAGTCGCTCAGTCATGTCCAACTCTTTGCGACCCCATGGACCACCAGGCCTCCCTGTCCATCACCAGGTCCTGAAGCATATTCATACATATGTCTGGATAACTACTCCTAGAAGGTATCAGCTTAGCTAAATGGGAGGGTGCCGTAAGGGGCGGGACGGGAGGAACACGAAAGACAGTAAGTCTCTAAGTCTGCATCGCTGCTTTTAGTTGACCACACGTTGGCATGTCCATTATCGCACTGAAACCTCTTCAGGACCGCAGTGCAGCAGACCCTCACGCCAAGGAGAGGGGGTGGCGACCTTCCTGCAGGAGAAGAGACAGTGATGGGCTGCTCGCACTTGCAGGGGAGGGAGCCCGAGGTGGCAGCCGTGTTTCGTGTACGTACTTCTTCAAGTAGACCATGCCCCATTCGTCACATGAGAAGTTCTGTCTTTGGGATGTGGAGGCCAGGCCAGCAGTGTCAAGGTCTTCCTTCCTCTCTGCTCTAGTCCCAAGGTCTGACCTGGAGCTGCAGTTCGCCTCATCAACTAGGGGAGGTGGAGGCAGGCGAAGGGGCCACGTCCAAGGCTGGAGGCCCCCTCGACTCCACCTGCAACCCACCCCCAGGGACTCCCTGCAAACCCCCTCCCACTGAAGTCCCCTTTGGATTTCACCACTTGTAACTGAGAGGGACTCACAGCAAGGAGAGGCTGAAGCATGAGAGCTGGGGGCACGGAGTACAGCTAGGGCACTGCAGCAAAAGCCCACTGCAGCCTTCTCCTGCCTACATCCTGGGCACCCTACGTCTACAGAGAAGTTCTCCTAAAAAGGGCCTTCCATCGTTCCTTCATGCTTTACTCAACAAGTGTTTAAGGAGGACTCAATATCTGCCAGGTTTTACTCTGACTGGGAGAGGTACACCAGGGAAAAACAGAAGTCCGAACAGGCTTCTGTCTTAATCAAGAGCATATTCTCATGGGGAGAAACAGACTATTAAAAAGTAAGCACAATAAGAAAGTCTCGGACAACACTTTGTCCCGTGCGATACGTCCCTTTCCCACAATGACCCCAGGCTCGTGGACCCTGGGAGGCCAGCACTGAGCACAGGCCAGGCGGCAACTCAGGCGCCTGGCAGAGAGGCTAGAGTGGGATGGAAATGCATCATGGCGGGGCCTGGGCGATCCTCGATGGTGTCCTTTCTCTAACTCGCGGTTAATGACTTAGCATATAAAGGGAGCTATTCCCAACACCACTCTCATGAATTTCACAAAATCCTGTCCCTGCAACATTTCAGTTCCATTTTGCAATTCTTGTGCACTTGAGACCATCAGATGACAATGACCTCAGGTCTGACCATCGAAACCGAACAACAAACACTGAAAGGAATGGGCAGGAAAAGAGCTTAATATTAAGCAGAGAGGGAGACGGATTAAAGTAGCATGCTGCTGTTGTTGTTGTTAAGTCGCTTCAGTCATGTCCAACTCTGTGCAACCCCATAGACAGCCGCCCACCAGGCTCCCCCATCCCTGGGATCCTCCAGGGATTTTCCAGGCAAGAGTACTGGAGTGGGTTTCAATTGCCTTCTCCGGCTATCCATTGGTAGTTAATTTTTCTTATATGTTATGACAAATTACTTTTCCCTATTACTTTGCCAACAAAGGTCCGTCTAGTCAAGGCTATGGTTTCTCCAGTAGTTATGTATGGACGTGAGAGTTGGACTATAAAGAAAGCTGAGCATTGAGGAATGGATGCTTTTGAACTGTAGTGTTGGAGAAGACTCTTGAGAGTCCCTTGGACTGCAAGGAGACCCAACCAGTCCATCCTAAAGGAGATCAGTCCTGGGTGTTCATTGGAAGGACTGATGCTGAGGCTGAAACTCCAATACTTAGGCCACCTGATGCGAAGAGCTAATTCATTAGAAAAGACCCTGACGCTGGGAAAGATTGAGGGCAGGAGGAGAAGGGGACGACAGAGGATGAGATGGTTGGATGGCATCACCGACTCAATGGACATGAGTTTGGGTAACTCCGGGAGTTGGTGATGGACAGGGAGGCCTGGTGTGCTGCAGTCCATGGGGTCGCAAAGAGTCAGACGCAGCTGAGCGACTGAACTAACTGATATGCTGTGGACATTCCTAATGAAGTTAAAGGAAATTCTTCCTGCTCTGTAAGTTATTGCTATTTATACATAATAATTATCACCTTCATCATTTAAGATAGGCAGCTGGTTTGGACCCAATCCCTATCGTTTCAAACTGGGTCACTGAAATCCACTGTGTCTGAGTGAACCCAGGGCTGCAAGAATGCCATGCAATCTTTTACCAAACGTCAAGCCAGAGGTGACACCATACTCAGAACAGGAGACTCAGCTGTGACTACAACCAAAGTACTCCAATGAACTTCAAGTTGGGCGAACATGTGATGTGGCCAAAGACAGCTTACGGTCAGGGTTTGGAGTTGAAAGATTTACCCTGAATAGCACTGCAGCCTCGAAATTAAAAGATGCTTGCTCCTTGGAAGGAAAGCTATGACAAACCTGGACAGCATGTTAAAAAGCAGAGACATCACTTCGTTGACAAAGGTTTGTATAGTCAAAACTATGATTTTTCCAGTAGTCTTGTACAGATGTGAGAGTTGGACGATAAGCAAGGCTGAGCACCGAAGAATTGATGCTTTTGAATTGTGGTACTGGACAAGACTCTTGGGAATCCCTCGGGCAGCAAGGAGATCAAACCAGTCAATCCTAATAGAAATCAACCCTGAATATTCATTGGAAGGACTGATGCTGAAGCTGAAACTCCAGCACTTTGGCCATCTGACACAAAGAACTGACTCATTGGGAAAGACCCCGATGCTGGGAAAGATTGAAGGCAGGGGAAGAGGGCAACAGAGGGTGAGATGGTTGGATAGCATCACTGGAACAATGGACATGAATTTGAGCAAACTCCAGGCACAGTGAAGGACAGGGAAGCCTGGCGTGCTGCAGCCCATCGGATTGCAGAGTCAGACACGACTTAGCGACTGAACAACGACAACCTAGAGATACTCAGCGGCCCTAAAAACAGTCTCGGACGCAAGACCTCACGGCTCACCTGGGTCTGGCAGCGACTTCCACACCTCAGGTCTGCTCCGCGTCGGCCCAGACGGGAGACTCAGGCCCTTCACTGGCTCCCATCTACGAGTGAGATGTTGAAGAAATCGGTAGACTTACCAAAGAACTGAGGACACGCAGAGCAGTCCAGCTTCCAGCAGCCACCGAGCGACAGCCCTCGGTGACCCCTGGGCTCTGAGTCCACCAAGCAACAGCCCTCGACGACCCCTGGGCTCTGCATCCGCGCCCCCTGCCCAGCAGCAGGGCTCCTGCTCTGAGTTGAAGCAACAGCCCTCGGCGACCCCTGGGCTCTGAGTCCACCAAGTGCCAGCCCTCGGCGGGCCCCGGGCTCCGAGTCCACCAAGCGCCAGCCCTCGGCGACCCCTGGGCTCCGAGTCCACCAAGCGCCAGCCCTCGGCGACCCCCGGCTCTGAGTCCACCAAGCGCCAGCCCTTGGCGACCCCCAGGCTCCGAGTCCACCAAGCGCCAGCCCTCAGCGGGCCCCAGGCTCCGAGTCCACCAAGCACCAGCCCTCGGCGGGCCCCCGGCTCTGCATCCGTGCCCCCTGCCCAGCAGCAGGGCTCCTGCTCTGAGTTGAAGCGCCAGCCCTCGGCGACCCCCGGCTCCGAGTCCACCAAGCGCCAGCCCTTGGCGACCCCCAGGCTCCGAGTCCACCAAGCGCCAGCCCTCAGCGGGCCCCAGGCTCCGAGTCCACCAAGCACCAGCCCTCGGCGGGCCCCCGGCTCTGCGTCCGCACCGCCTGCCCCGCAGCAGGGCCCCTGCTCTGAGTTGGGGCCTTCACCCTGCTTTCTGCTCCCTCTCACATTCTCTTTTCTTTACACTCAGGGACTTTCCCTGTTGCTGGAGCAACGAAAACTCTTGCCCCCAAGGCGCTAGGGTCTCACCTCTTTCTGTTGCTGTGCATCCCAGTATTTTTCCAAACCAAGATCATTCCCTTCCTGAGAGATGTCCTATAGCTCAATGTTAAGATGATTGAAAGCTGTCCGCCAGCTACAGCACCTGTTATTTAAACATGGCTTTATTATTGCAGGGCAGGGAGTGGCATAAAGTCACATTTGTCCCTTTCCCCTTCTACTTCACAGTTAGCCCAGGCAAGCCCCAGACAAGGCAAACAAATGATGGTCTTGATGTAGAAAAATGCAGAGTCAGGAATCAAAATCATGACAGCTCAAGGTTAGTCTGGGGAAGAAAACAAGGCCCTCCTGGTTATCCTTCCCTTCTTAAAGTGAAGTTACGGACCTTCCTAGGCAGAGATTCCTGTCGGGCAATCCTTCCCCATACAGAAGTAATAGGATCTCCCTTGTGAGCAACTTCACTCAAGACTCTATACCCAGGGGATATTTCATCTTCCTTCTCAACACCGCCTCCTTCAGAGTCAGAGATGCAAGCACAATATACTGTTTAAATGAATAAGAATCAAATTTAACATCCATGGTAGGGAGGAATAACTATTTCTGTGAATCAAAATTCTGTGTAGACTTTTACTAAGAAGAATAAGATCTAGTCCATTTATCAAGATCCTATATGTGGATTGCAAATATTGCCATGTTAAAGTGTGTGGAATACATTAGGGATTTCTTTCATGGATATAACATTTATAATATTCAGACATAGTTCAGTTCAGTTCAGTTCAGTCACTCAGTCGTGTCCAACTCTTTGCAACCCCATGAACCACAGCACGCCAGGCCTCCCTGTCCATCACCAATTCCCAGAGTTTGCTCAAACCCATGTCCATCGAGTCAATGGTGCCGTTCGGCCATCTCATCCTCTGTCGTCCCCTTCTCCTCCTGCCCCCAGTCTTTCCCAGCATCAGGGTCTTTTCCAATGAGTCAGTTCTTCACATCAGGTGGCCAAAGTATTTAGAGAAAGCCATACACCTTCATTGATGGGCTCCAATGACTGATAAAGAACATTCTACAAATGATTACAAAAATGGATGTGTGGGGTATATATTCAAAATAAATGAGTTTTATGTCCACCAAAAGGAAAGCACAGGAGCTGTTTCCTGTCAGTTTTATTTGTAAAGACCCCAATAATAAAATAACCCACATGTCCACCAGGAGTACAAAGGGCAAGTAAACTGTAGAATATTAGCAACACTGCCTAGCACTCGGCAGGAACGAACGACTGTGACCGCACAGCGAGTCCTCCAGACACAGTGTCAAGAAAAGAATCCAGACACAAGGCTGTGGTGCTATTTGATTCCACGTGTATGAGTCGCAAAGCAGTGAAAACTGAGTTCGTGGCAATAGAGTTCAGAATGGTGAATAGGGATTTTATTGGGTCAGAGCAAAAGGAGCTTTCTAGAATGCAGGAAATGTCCTGTGTCCTCAGGCCTGGGTACTGTATATATGTTAACATTAATTGAGCTGTTCGCCTAAGAACGTGAGCTTTCTGAAAGTGTTACAGTTCAATTAAATAGAAAAATATTGGTATGAAAGCAAAATCCAAATTTGTGTAGTTAGGAATTGACTTGTACTGCAGATCTGAGATGCGGGTTTGACCCCTGGGTGGGGAAGACCCCCTGGAGGAGGGCATGGCAACCCACTCCAGTATTCTTGCCTGGAGAATCCCATGGACAGGGGAGCCTGGTGGGCTACAGTCCATGGGGTCGCAAAGAGTCAGACAGGACTGAGTGACTGAGCATGCATGCACGCACGCAGATCTGAGTGTTCAAATTTTATACTTTTAGGCAGAGATTTTTGCCACGGCACAAGTAGTGAATTATCAGAATATGTTTCTGCTTCTCTTTACAATATAGAAAGAAGTCCGGCAGGCACAACCATAACCAAGTGATCCAGCTCAACCTCCCTCGTGGCAGGGCCAGTTGGCAGGATCGTGTGTCCTCTGATGAGACACCAATATCGCCTGTGCAGAGGCTCGTTGTCCAAGACGGTTAACCTGACTGATCATCAGGGGATGTCAGATAGCTGACCTGGACTCTTCAAAACTGTCAAGGTCATGGAGCGCCTCTAGATGAAAAACAACGAGACAACTAAACGCCACATGTGATTCTTGATAGAACCCTAGATCGAGAGGGAAGAACACAGACTGTTATTGGGGGAATTCGAACATGTGCTCCCACTAGATAATATTATGTCAATGCCTAGGCGTCCTCAATGTGGTTGCTGGATTGTGGTCATTTAGGAGAATGCCTTGCTCTTAGAAAATAAATCTGAAGTCTCTAAATCATCACAATGTCTGCAAATAACTCTCAAGTGATTCAGCCAAAAATAATAATCCTCGGATGAGAAAGACGAGGTGGAGGGGAAAGAGGACACGACAGCATAGCCAAAGTTTGTCGTAGCCCCTTGGGAGTGTGATGAACCCCCCTCATCCAAAATTTGGTTTGGATGTCCAGACCGGTGATCCCACCCAAGCATCAAGAGAGTGTGGAAAAGTCTGCTCTGCCATAATGAGCCTTTGCTAGGGGAGCGGGCCAGACTCCTGAAAATGTGTCTGAAAGTGGCTTGGGAGCCAGCACGTGTGGGTTTCACTGCAGTTCCAGGCAGTGCTGGGATTTCTTGTGCAGGGTTTGGGGTTCTTGCGGACTGAGTTCCCACCAGCCCCAAGGGAAGGCCCACGTGGGGTGTCGGATCAGCTGGCCTAGGTGTGGAGCAGATGGGAAGCTGGGTGGTGGTATCTGAAAGCTGTCTGCAGGGAAACATCAGAAATGGAGTCCAAGGCTGCATCACATTGTCACACTGCTGACACAGGGGAAGAGCAGAGGACCTCTCGGGCGTTGCACGAATCCTGTAGCTTTTCTGTCTATGAAACACTTTTCAAAATAGAAAGTGGGAGAAGAGAAGCTGTTCCTACTTTCCTCTCATTAGTCCAAGGCATTAATGTCTTAAAATTCACATAGTCGTAAGGACAACTATTTTTATAAATATGCAATGCTGTTTTAATCGTCTGTGCGTGCTTAATCTCAAAGCCAATGTTCTTTCACAAATGAAAGATTTTACAGCTCAGTATAAATATTCCTCCCTATCTCTAGCCATTTACAAGTAGAATTATCATGGTCACTATTAAATAGAATACTCAATACTTTAAGTTGCCTGAGTTACAGAAACACTGGTCATTTCACTTAAGAAACCGAGTGCCTTCTGTGTAACATGTACTGTATCAAGGGCAGGAATAAAACACTGAACAAGTCAGGAATTATCAGTTCTAGACGAAGCCTTCTGTAAACACACCAGCTAAGACATTGCCCCTGCCCTTCGTGAGTTTATATTCTGTCAATATTTAAGAATCTCAAAGTATACAAAATGCATAAAAGTCATGAAACCCAGACACATCATTGCAGCTATGTGAGAATTCAAGAGCAAAACTTACACCAATCAGAATTTTCATGGATCACCCCAGAAAGTGTATTCATATCCTATTTTATAATAATATACACTTTAAATGACACAACTCTTTCTCTGTTCTTACATGAATTTACAGCAAAATCAAACACCTGTGCCTTTTACAGTAGCTGACATGGACAGAACAGGATACCATATCCACATTTGCTCTAAGCAGGAAGCTGGAAAAGAAACACTGGCCCATAAATCCTAAAATTCATCACAGTTACAATCACCCCACATCTAGTACTGCTCGGACCTCAAATATTCTATCCCACTGATCGATTCGAGGAGCGTGCTTACATTTGCTAATCACTCCAATTTCGCGTCCCTGAAGTAGAATGTCCACAGTGAGAGTAGGTCAATTGCACAAGAGAACTGGGGCAGCTGTGGGCAAACAGGCCTTTGGTGGAGTTTTGGTGGCTGTCACCTCTCTGATCCCACTTCTGTATCTGAAAATTTACCAACAGACACATTCATATGTGTGTGTGTGTGTGTGTGTGTGCATGCATGCATGCTTAGTCATGTCCGACTCTTTGTGACCCCATGGACTATAGCTACCAGGCTCCTCTGTCCATGGAATTTTCCAGGCAAGAATACTGGAGTGGGTTGCCATTTCCAACTCCAGGGGATCTTCCCCACCAAGTGACCTAACCTGCATCTCTTGAGTCTCCTGCATTGACAGGCAGATTCTTTGCCATTGACATTCTTTACCTGGGAGACCCCAAGATTCATTCACACTTGTGCTCAAAAAATACAATGTAGTTGTCTGTTATAGCATTCTTTATAAAAACAAAAGACTAGTAATCCCACAAGAATTCAATCAATAGCTCAGTGATAAAGAATCCACCTGCCAATGCAGGAGACACAAGAGATTCAGGTTAGGTCGCTTGGTGGGGAAGATCCCCTGGAGTAGGAAATAGCAACCCACTCCAGTGTTCTTGCCTGGAAAATTCCATGGACAGAGGAGCCTGATGGACTACAGTCCATGGGGTTGCCAAGAGTCGGACACGCCTGAGGGACTAACACTTTCACTTTCACTTACCTACAATGTAGGAGACCCTGCTTTGGGTTCCTCAGGTTTGATCCCACGGTGGAAGATCCCCTGGAGAAAGGAATGGCAACCCACTAGAGTATTCTTGCCTGGAAAATCCCACGGACAGAGGAACCTGGCGGGCTACAGTCCATGAGGTCACAAAGAATCAGACGCTGAGCATGACTGCGGAAATGCCCGTTACACTGTGCTGTGGAACACTCTACAGACGATGAAAACCAAGTAGATCCATGTACGGCGGCAAATTTCCAACTCGAAGGCAAGTGAACAAAGAAAGGCTGGAGAAGAGTCGACACCGAATGCCTGCGTTTGTCTCAGGAAGGGGTATCAAGTAGGCACCCCGGTACAGTTGACCCCTGAGAAACGGCGCGAGTTCACTTCTACACAGATTTCTTTGCAGGAAATACAAGCGGGATCACATGACCACAGTTGGTGGATTTGCACCTGCTGAACCAAGGATGGGGAGGGCTGACCATGGGACTTGAGTGTTCCTGGGTTTCGGTACCTGCGGTGAATCCTGGAACCGATACCTCGAGGATATTAAAGGACGGCTGTATACGCCCAGAATACTGGTCGGTGACATAACAACCTTGTCACACTGGCGGCCTTTGGGAAATGCGAATGGGGTTAGGGGAGGATAGACATATTTTGCACCTTTTTTGTATGTCCTCTTGTGGTACTTACTGTTCTTATCATGTGTATGTCTGTATACATGTGTGTATGTGTGTGTCTGTGTGTATATATGTGTACAATATAGTGAGAATGACAGCTGTGATTGCTATGCCGTGTTCATCAAGAAGAAATGAGAAAGTTGAAGAGCTCTGAACAACCATCTCATATCACGGTTGCGCAGCTCTCCTCCCGCTAACAAGGTGAAGGTAACTCCGGGTTGCCTGAGAAGCCGAGGTCCCACTCGCAGGGTTAAGGCCCGTCGTGGAAGCATCTCCATGCGGCTCTCGCCTCTGTTTATCTGCAGTCATGTGTCTGCACTGGTGGGAAGGGGAGAGGGGGTGTCTGTGGGGAATGGGAGGGGGCTGGCAAACCAGAGCATCGACGGAACTGCTTACGCCGTGAAGACCTGCTGCAAAATCGCAGACGAGAAGGTGCCCTCTGCTCACACCCCACCAGAGTGCCTGGTGGCTCTGAATGAATGGAAAGAAAGCATTGCGCCAGCCACCAGCCTGCCCAAACTGTGCAGATTTTAAATGACTTCCCTTTCCCAGCCTTTCGGGTCAGTAAGAACTGCTGTTCATCTACTTCCTTTGTGAGCTAGCCTTTAAGCTTGGAGGCCAGTTATGGTTTAACCCACTTGCTTCTTCACGCAATCCTATTCAAAGTCTTGGAAATTGGACCCCCCAGGTCATCTGGTTCAACCTTCTGAGGCTACAGACACAGGAACAAGGGATGGGCGAGTCTCCTCAGACACATGGGACTCACTTTCTGGCCCACATGTGAAGGTTCCACCTGGACACCACCCTCTGTATCCCTGTCCTTCTTGCCCCCTGAGCTCCCCTCCTCCCGCCACCATCTTTGGCACATTGCAGGGCAACCTGGCCTTTCTGATGGGAAGCAGAGAAACTGAGGAGAGAATCAAAAAACCAAGCACCTGTACAACAACTCTGCTTCTGCAGAATGTGTGCTTGTGAGATCTTCTTTAGCATCAGTTTCTTCCAGGGGTCTTGCCCACTCTTTAACATTAATGACTGTAAACCACTCTTTAAGAGATCTTTCAAAATAATAAAAATCTAATCAATTGTTCTTAAAAAAAAAACACATTAATCCATTAATCTGTTAGGGAAAAAATCACTTCAACTGACTTTAGGGGGTCATGTAGATGTAGTCAGTTAAGAACCTAGATGTTCAGCTTTAACTGGCTTTGTGCACGCTCAGTCTCTCAGTTGTGTCCGACTCTTCGAGACCCCATGAACTGTAGCCCACCAGGCTCCTCTGTCCATGGGATTCTCCAGGCAAGGAGACTGGAGAGGGTTGTCATTTCCTCCTCCAGGAGATCTTCTCAACCCAGGGATCGAACCCACGTCTCCTGCGGTTCCTGGAATGGCAGGCAGTTTCTTTACCACTGAGCCACCTGGGAAGCCCAACTAATATCGTGTGATTCAATCAGAGTTTCTGTGTAAATAAGAATTCCTTGAAAAGGGACCATCTGAAGAGAATGAAAAAAGAGAAGTATCTTCTTAAGGGATAAGATCAATAAACATAATCATTCAGTGTTTCCACCATAGCCTCATCCCATATGGTGTTTGACATATAGCCCCCATCATCTTCACGGCCAGATGAAACTCTAACACACGCTCATGTCTACGTTCAAAGCCACAAAGGACAGTAGAAACAAAACAGAAATCGTGGCTGGCAGTGTAGATCTGCACACCAAGTTCCTCTAAGTTGTAAAGGTAAAACCTTTACATGTTTAACATTTTATGCAAACACCTCCCATCAATAGAGTCTGAACATTTTGGTCAGAGAAGTTGGGGCCACAAGAGAACCATATTCTGACCAACGTCACAGTTTTACATACACACACACACACACACACACACACACCCCAGATGACTTCAACGGACATCCAAAGAAATGCTCAGCCCAACTAGCATGGGGCACTTCACTTGCTACTTGCTCCAGATGAACAAATAGGTCAGAGAGAAAAAGGGAACCATCCATGTGTGTTCACAACGACCCATTCACCATCTTCATTCATCCCATAAGGAATCTCTTAGAAGAGAAACTAGGAACAAGATAGGGGCCATCACAGGAAACCCCTGCCTGGGGCCTGAGTGGAGGCCCACCCTCCTGACTGGGGCGCAGGATGGCAGGACTTGGAAAGGAGCAACGGTCTTCTGTCCTTCTGTTCAAAGTTCCCCCTCCACTCTCTCCAGGCAGCCTGCCTGCTTATCAGCTGTTTAAAACTTTAAACCGAGCCAACCTGCTGACAGACGGTCTTGAAATCAATGGCTCCCTCTGAAACTTAATTTCCAATTGCCTTAATCTAATCCATGCCATAAAGTACTTTCAATGGTTGAAATGAACAAGCGCATCAGCCTTCCAAGTTGTCGGAGCTCAGAAGACACCCCTCCTGGTATTCCAGGTCAGCAGAACGGAGGCAAGCACCTTCCTCTGCTGTTTGGTGTGCGGGTTGTCAAGCTTGGCTGGAAGACTCAGAGGGAAAACAACAACCTTGAGTTGGAGAGGTGGTAAGACCCAGATCCTCTAACCCTAACCACATTCAGTGCGAGTGCCAAGCCACCTGTCACTCGAACCCCGGTTTCCACCTGGCCTCCCGTCTCCTACGGTCCAAGTACCCTCAGCCCTACTGCCTGCCATAAAGGTAGAGATGGTCGCCACCACATTCGGTGAGCATCATGGGTACCACTTCCCGAGTAAATGCATTCATCCTCCTATGATAGCTGAGTATTCACACATGTCATGGTTTCTACAGTTACGTATTCATAGGCAATTATCCAGCACCAATTGTATATGCCAATGCAAAGGATACAGTAAAAACATTAGATATTTCCAAGTTTGAACAAAGCCAATCTATACAGCAAGTCACTTCAAAATTATGATAACCTCTGAATACCACAGATACAGGTACTTACTACTGCCCATTGTGGCTTGCAGAATGTACTCGGCCGGGTCCTACCACACTCGGGCATGTGGGATTTTTCTTACTGTTGGTGCAAGACCTCCAGCATGTAGCTTTTAAATTCTAATACCACACAATTCCACCAAGAGGACAATAAATGTTTGTTAAAATAGTATTCTTATTGCTTTTCATAACTAGCAGCCAGGCATTCACTAATTCTTAAAAAATGGCATAAAAGTGTAAACAGGTTGTTATTTACCAGGATGATCACATCAGTTTCCATAGGCTTCACCAGTTGCTTAAGCAAGGGAACATGGTGTGCACCTTTGAGAGCAACCTCAGCCCCAAACTAAATGCTGAGTATGGGACTGATGAGTCTGTCAGACACCTGTGGTGATACAGAGTCATTCTCCCCAAAGATGGAAAAATACCGACCAGTCATTGCAATAGCTGAATGTCTTACCAAATGCCATGTTTGCAGCAGCATGAATGGAAGAAAGGTACTGACTTCTGCTCTCAGATGGAAACTAAGCCAAGAAAGTCAAAACACAGGCAGACACTGAGCTACAACCTCTTCTGGGGTGAGTGGCCAGCTTTGCTCACATCTGCTTCCCTTAAATCCCACTGCTCAGGGAGAGCTGGGTCTAAACCTTGGCTTTAGAACGCACACAAACCACGCACGGTGCCGAGTGGACACACACATCCAGGCTCTGTGAGCAGCCAGGACTTGGGTGACTTTGTGTCTCTCATGACGTCAAAGAAGAAGAGCCATGGGCTCCATCTTAAGACACACGCCCAGTCCCCGGGTGCCCGGCCCTGCCCCGAGCAGCACCAACCAGGAGCCCTCTCGCACTGCCCACACGCCCTCTCAGCTCCTCGTCCACAGCTCCACAGACAGCCAAACACCTGCGTCTGGCTCCTATTTCCTTTGTATTTTAGCCTACAGCCCAGAAAAGAGCTTGCCTGGCTCATCTGGGCCTACCTTTAACCAGACTCAGACTGCTTTCAGTGAAATAAAAGGTGTCTGTTTGGGTTCCTTTCATGTGGCAGTCGGATATCCAAGTACTACTTTGGCTTCCCTAGGAAATTCCCCACCTTCACTTTTTCATGGGTCTAATTCCAGGCCAAGGAGACCCCGGCTGCTGGCACCTCCAACATCTCCCCTTGAGATCACAGCCCAGCACTGGATGGGCCTCAGACCTCCCCTCCAACTTGGGGAGCTTGCACATGGAGGTCTGGCTAAGCAGGGGCTCGGGATTCAACATGACGCAGCCCTGAGCATCCTCCGACCAAGCAGCCTGGGAGAAAGCAGCAGCCCTCCCCAGGGCCCTCGGCGGCCCCAGACACCCCAGCACCCCGCCCTGCAGACGCAGGTGTCCTGCACACGGATGCCAGCGCAGGCCACACATCCATGGGGCAGCTTGTCACCCCCAGGGCTGTGATGGCCAGGCAGCCGGGGGACTGGGAGGGGGGAATGGCCAGCAACCTTGGGCCCAAACTCCTCCTGCCCCCTCTCCACCCCCACCCTCCCCACAGAGTTTCCAAGTTCAGGCAAAGGTGGGTCCTCAGTGTGGGCCTCATCAGCTCCATCCTAGCCCACCCCCAATTTCCCAGAGACACATGCAAAACCCCATCTGTGGGGTGGGGGGGAAAGTGGACTCAAGTTGCCCCGACAAGGCAGCTGCTGTGGAGGAAGGCTGGAACATTCCTGCAGAGGTTCTCAACTCCCAAACCTCCCCGGCCGGCTCCTTCCCGTGCCTCACCCCCTCCCCCTACCTTGCTCCTCGCGGCCGCCCTCAAACCAGGCCGTGGGTTCCTCCTCCGGGAGCTGGGGCTCGCCTCCACCCTCCAGGGCTTTGCGCTTCTTCGACATCTCTGCCGGGGCTGGGGCTCTGGGGTGCTCTTTCCCCACCCCCAGCCTCGCCCCCCCAACCTCGGAGAGGAGAGTGAAGGTGGGGTTAGCTGGGGGGGAGGGAGCCGGGGAGAGGGCTGGGGGGACAGCTGCCGGAGGAGGGAAGGCTCTTCGGAGGATCAGGAAGGCAGCCGGAGGCAGGGACCCGGCGGACAGGCACTGAGATCCTACGTGCGGTTCCTGCAGACCTACGTCTAGGGGGCTGTGTGCTCTCTCTCTCCGTCTCTCTCTCCCTGCCTCTCTCTCTCTTCCCCTCTCCCTCTCTCCTTCCTCTCTTTCCTTCCCCTGGAAGGGTAAGCCCAGAGGAAAAAGAGACCCAACAAAATCAGGGAGAGGAGGCTCCTGGCCCCTCAGCCGGTTTCTTTCTGATGTAGGAGGGGGTGGGTGGGTGGGTGCATGGTACCAGGACTCCTGGCCCTGCCTGGGAAGGACTGAGGTCCTGGGGAGGGGCAGTGGGGTGGGGGTGTCTGTGGCGTTGGGAAGGAATTATTTGCAGAGGACTGCAAGGAGAACTGGGTGGAAGGAAGGAAGGAAGAGGCTGCAGGATGCCAAAAAAGTGATGCCTTCGGGTGCTAGGGGCGCAGACCCCCCTCCTCGGCCGTGACATCATCTGGGCTTTTGCAAAAGGGGCTGGGGGAGGTGGGGAGGTGGCGGGTGGGCCCGGGAGAGCTGCGGCAGAGCCCAGAGGCAGAGAGGGGAGGGGGTCTTGTCCCCCTCCAGAACCCAGGAGCCAGGAGGGTGGGGGGCCGACTCCCGAGGCCCTCTGGGGTCCAGGCTCGCAGCGCGGCCCTTTGCAGCTGGAGGGCAGCCTTCCCCGGAACTTGGAGCTGGGAGCGCTGGCCGGGTGAGGCTGGAGGCACTGGAGTTGGCTGCGGACCCCCTCACCTCCTCTGCCACCCCTCCAGGCTCCTGGTTTTACCCACTTGGGTCTCTTTTTTTTAATCACTTCCCCTCAACATCCCTTCCTCAAGAAAGTCATGTCCCCAGACAACACACACACACACACACACACACACACACACACACACACACACGCACGCACTTCCTTATTGCCCAAAGGGATGAGGGAAATGATGATAACTTTTTGACGTAGGGAAAAGGTTAGATTGTAGTTTTTCCAGACTCCCAAGGGTTAAGTAATAGGTAAACGCAAGAGTCCACTTACCCGCCAAAGTATACGAAGCACCTATCTGCTTTCCACTTCAACTTCACACATTTAAAAGAGAGAGGAGCAGCAAAAAAGAGGGGGTGGGAAGCAGGCGAGCCAGGAGCCGGTGGGTCCGGGGCTCCATTGAGAACTGCGCAGAACAAGTTGACCGTGAGCCCGGGTGGCCCGAGTTCACGACCTCTCCAAGAACACTCGCTCCGGCTCCGCTCCGCAGGCACGTCCCAAAGGCTTGGGGCAGTCCACATTTCGCGCTGGTCATCTCGGAAAAGCGGGGAGACAACTCTAAGCGGAGGGGGTCTTTCCTCTTGCCCTCTTGTCCTTCTGGGGGTCTCCAGGAAAGCCTCGTCGAGCGCGCTCCAGGCGCCAAGGAAGACCGGTCCATCTCAGCTCACCCTCCTTGCGGCCGCAACTTTGGACCGCACACCTACAGGGAACACGGGTGCGAGGGTGCGTGCGTGTCTGAGTGTGCGTGTGTGCGAGTGCGCGAGTGTGCCCGCCCGTGTGCCCGCGCGCACCGGGCTGTGGGAGCATGTGCTTGTCGGGAACGGCGCTCCCCGGCTGCCTGGAACTTGGAGAGTTTTCCTTTAAGCCGGAGCTGCGGCTCGGACACCCCCCCGCGTCCAACAGGAGGCGATGACGTCTGTAGCCTCGTTGCCAGCCAGTCCCCAGGCTGCCGCTGCCGTTCATTGACAGGAGCTGGCGCTCCGACGTCAGCAGCCGGACCTTTGGCAAAGCGGCTCCAGCGGAGACGGCTCCCACCCCCGCACCTGCCAGCCAGCCCGGGGCTTGGGGGATGAAATCAAAGTCTCTGGGGAGGGGCCCGGGGAGGCGCTGGGGCTGCGGGGGGGTAGGGGGGGGACTCCGATCTGTCTCCTTTGTCCTGGAGCCCCGGAGTTTATAAATAGTGCTGTCTCCGGCCAGACTCACAGCGCGCCCCCCCTCTCCTGGCCGCGCACCCGGCATCGCCCCCGCCCCTGCCCGGCTCGCGCGGCCCGGAGGGAGGAGGGGAGGGGGCGGGGAAGCGGGGAGTGGAAATAAACGTTGCTTCGCTTCCCTCTTCCCCATTCATAGATTCGGTTTGAGTCTTGGGGCGGCCGCTCGGCTCCGCGAGCCGCAGTGAATGGAAGCGTGCCCGCGCGCGGGGACCACTGGGCGCGCGGGATGCCGCCCTCGCGGGGGGCGCTCCTCCCGCGCGGAACCCGCGCCCTCTCCTAGGTGCGGGTGGGTGGACCCCCCAACGGCCACCTTGGAGGGACCAAGAGCCTGGCCTCCCACCCTGGGGTTCTTGTCACTGCCCCTGCGGTGCTGGAAAGCCAAACGCAGAGCGAACTGCGCTCAGCCGAGGAGAGCCGGGGCGCGCAGGCAACCAGGGCCAGTCAGGGTCGACCGAGATCGTAGCCACAGCGAGGGGAGCGGCCAGGAGGGGCGGGATACTGGCCGAGGCCACGGGCATCACCTCCCTCTGCGCACCCTGGGTGGCACAAGCCGGCGCCCTCTCGGCTCCAGAACCCCAGGGCGCAGGGGTGCGGGCTGCGGAGGACCGCGCAGCGGTGGGTTCCCACCCTCCCAGCCCAGCTCGCGGGGGATCGATGGGCTCGCGTCGGCTGCGCGCTGCTGCGGGGAACCGAGGGCTGGCGAGGCCCACGCCGGCCGGGAGTGGGACGCGGCGCCCCGGCCTGGGCCGCCCCCCCCCCCAACTTCTGCTCCGGGATCCCACAGGATGGAGTTCTCAGGCGCCCTGTTCATTGCGGGCGCTGGATGGACGCTCGCAAAAGCTGCCATGGGACTCAGAGAGCAGGGTGGCCGAGAGGTCCGGGGCGTCTCTGCTGCCGACGCCCAGCAGCAGGGAGGCTGACCCACTGACCCTTCTGAGCCCGGTTTGGCCCAGCCTGTTGGAGAAGCTGCTCGCTCCGGGGGCTCCCTTCTCCCCGCTCAGGCCCTGACCCGGGCCCCTCTCCCTGCTAGAGTAACCCGCCTTCCCTTCGCGCCCCCTCCTAAGTCCTCTGTTGAGTTGGTCCCGCCCCAAGCATGCTGCCCCGTCTGTCTCCCAAGGGGAAAAAGTAAGTCTTGACACATGTTCTGCATCCCTCCACCCAATTTCTCTCCCCTTGACCACACTGTCTCTGATTTCTCTCCTCTCACTGGCTTTTGAATCCAGGCCTACAGGATGGTCTGAGGGGGTCTAATTCAGGGACTTAGCAAAATCAGCTCTGCCACAGGTCAGAGGTCACCCTGAGTGCTTGGAGCAAAGGTCGGTTCTTAAGCCTCAGCCTCAACTGACTTGCGCATCATGTTGGACGGAGTCTTGGGTCCCCTTCCTGCCTGTGGACACACTGTCCCTGGCTTCCATCCTGCCTTTCTGGTCATTCCCTCTGGGTCACCTTGGTTGAATCTGCATCTCCCCATTTTCTTGATGCTGGAGTTGCCCACGGCTGCCTTACCTACTCTGTCATCCACCTGCTTGGTGGCCTTACTCTACCTCCTGGTCTTAAGTCCAATCTCAACCCTGAAGAGTCAGCATTCATATATTCAGCTCAGAGCTCTCCCCGAAATGTTGGGGTTGCCTGTCTCACTTGCACCTCTACCCGGGTGTCTAAAAAGTGCAGGAAACTCATCAGGACTCACTGGGTTCCTGATTTCACCCTCACCCCAAACCTGCTCTGCCCACAATTCTTCCCACCTCTGCAAAAGGGTGTCTTATCCTCACTGTTGCCCTTGGGCCAAAATATTGGGGTACAGTTGACTCCTTTTGTGTTCACCTTCCACATTCCAGCTGTCAGCAATTGCTGTTCCCGCTACCTTTAGACCCGGACAGGCTCCACGGCCCCCACTGCACAGCCCAGCTCCACGGCCTCCTGCCTGGGCTGCAGTTCCTGCCCCTGCCCTGCCCGTGTGCGCGTCACATGGGTGTCAGAGCCGGTCAAGATGCAAGACCAGGTCTCTGGCTTCTCCCCCACAGTGATGCCGGGTCCCTACAGTGGCTGGTATCTCTCTCTGGCTCACCTTCTTCCTTCCCCACTCCCTGGTCCCCAGTCCCACTGACCTTTCCTGGAACCCACTCAGAACTCTTCCAGAACCCCCTCAGAACTTTCCTAGAACCCACTCATAACTTTCCTAGAACCCCCTCAGAACTCTTCTAGAACCCCCTCAGAACACCCTCAGAACTTTCCTAGAACCCACTCAGAGGTCTTCTAGAACTCTTCTATAACCCCCTCAGAACATTCCCAGAACTCCCTCAGAACTTTCCTAGAACCCACTCAGAGCTCTTCTAGAACCCCCTCAGAACGTTCCCAGAATCCCCTCGGAACTTTCCTAGAACCCCTCAGAAATCTTCTAGAACCCACTCAGAACTCTTCTAGAACCCACTCAGACCTCTGCATCTGTGGATCCCCTCCAGACCCGCCTACTGAAGACCCTCAAGATGACCTCTCTTTCTCCTTCTCACCTCTACTCAAGGGCCTCCTCTGAGAAGCCCTGGAGGGCACCTTGCCGGGGTCCAGCCCAGGTGGATCCAGGGAATTCGAAGTGGGGACAGCCTCGGCAAGGATCAGGAAACAATTGCTTAATTAAACGTTAATTAAGGATATAAAGAGTGGTTAAATAAGGATAGCTCAGTGAGGAAATTCAGTGGAGAAAAGAGGCTGAATAATTCAGCCAGAAGGTAAGAGAAAGAACGACATGGTGAGACCAAGTTTCGGTGAACAAGGCCCGCACTTTATTTTCCAAAGTAGTTTTTATACCTTAAGTTATGCATAGAGGATAATGGGGGAAGGGGTAGAGTCATGCAGCAAGCCAGGCTTTCTTCCTGCAAACTTATCATATGCAAAAGTTTAGGTGATTTGCATCATCTTCTGGCCTGGAGGCCTGTTAACATTTTAAGACCCTTTCTTCAGAAAACTTATTTTTCTCTAAAGGTGATTAGTCAGGCGCCACCCTCCAAAAGCATTAGATAAAATTGCATTCCTATAGGGCAAAAGTGTGGTGGGCTATAAGAAGAAAAAGAATTAACTCAAGGGTCCAAGGTTACAAACATTAAAGCTACTACTTACACCAATTATATTAATCAATACACTGCCAGGGACACAGTAGGTAAGGGATATGGACACTTAGCAGCAAACATTGGCCCAATAAGTGAAAAACCCTTCACCAATACAATTTCTAATCAATTTTTTAACTGCTCAAAGGAATCTGTATTTAGACAGTTTAGAACATCTCATGCCTCTCACAGTTGGGAGGCTCTGAGCAATCACATGTGGCCGGAAAAACCTATTCAGGCAGGCTAGAGGACTTCCAAAGGAGTTTGTAGGTTGAAACACTATCACACCCAGGAACTTTATTAACTGGAGCTGTAAGTTAACTCTTTTTTCAGAGAGGTAGTGGGGGACAGCCCCCCGTAAAGTCAGAGGTGTAGGTGAGAGCACAAAGCAGAAAGTAGGCAGACTCTGGTTTTGGGGGTAGATGCTCGAGAATTTCCAGGGGGACTCCTGAGGCTCGATCCCGCCTTTGAGTATGCCAAGCCTCCTTCCTCATGACCTTTGCCACGGGCGGACCTCCTGCTCCTGGCAGCACCTCACCTAAAACTTGCCTTCAATTCCAGCCCCCATCCCTGCACAGGAATAGCACTTCTGGCCACTCCTTCTGCTTTACTCATTTGCCTTGTTTATTCTGTCTCACCCTCAACTGCTAGCTTCTCGAGGACAGGGGGTTTTGCCTTTGGTTGTAGGCTGCAGTCCATGGGGTCGCTAAGAATCGGATACGACTGAGCGACTTCACTTTCACTTTTATGCATGGGAGAAGGAAATGGCAACCCACTCCAGTGTTCTTGCCTGGAGAATCCCAGGGACGGGGGAGCCTGATGGGCTGCTGTCTATGGGGTCGCACAAAGTCGGACACGACTGAAGTGACTTATGCATAGCATAGCATAATTGCATCAAAAAGTAGGCTTGGCCTCAGGGAAGTTCCTCACCTCACCATACATTCCGGAGATGCTGGGTTTGCAGGAGGAGAAGGGGATGACAGAGGATGAGATGGTTGGATGGCATAACCGACTCGATGGACATGAATTTGGATAAACTCTGGGAGTTGGAGATGGACAGGGAGGCCTGGCGTGCTGTGGTCCAGGGGTCACAAAGAGTCAGACATGATTGAGTGACTAAACTGAACTGAACTGAGCTAGAAGAAGGTGGGCTTGGAGGCTGGCAGGCAGCCTCCATCCGCCACAATGGTCCCCAGATCAAATATCCATCTGGGAGGGTGGGAGCCCCTACCTGAGACCCATAAGGCCTCTGGGTGACTCGGTTCTCTGCTCAGTCACTTTCTGCTTCCATTGCTCCTTTCTCTTTGTATCTCCCTGTTGGGTTTTTCTTTCCTGCCAAGCCTTAAGCCTGCTGTGGTCCACACAGAGGTAAATTGGACCCCGGCTGTCCTGGGTCCTCAGAGACCACACTCCTTCCCTTGAGCCCTTTAGTAGTGGGTTCCCACCCTTCTCATCCAGAGAGTAAATACCCAGTTCCTGAAACTTTAGAATGCCCCCTGTGCACCCAACATTGTATTCATTCAGCAACCCACTGAGCTTGGGAGCAAAGCTCGGAGGCCCTGGTCTCTGCAGCGATCCCCGGGCACAGGAGAGGCCCTGGTCTCTGCAGTGATCCCCGGGCACAGGAGAGGCCTTGAGGCTGTGGAGTGCCCGCTGCAGGTGGCCTGGCATGCTGGGGGGTCCCCCTACAGGAGGCCCCCCAGGGCCAGAGGCAGAAGAGGGATTGTTTGGAAGGCCCAGCGCTCCAGTGTCAGGCTGAGGAGTTGAAGCCATATCCTGAAGGCCCTGGTGGGTGGGCTTCCAGAAAGAGGTGGGATGGAGTCCTCAGTGTGCAAGGGAGACAGCTGGGGAGTGGCGGAAAGGAAGCGGGACCAGAGGCAGGGCGAGTGGGTGGCCCAGAGGCTGTTTTCACGGATCCCAAGTTGAAGGAGGGAACCGGGCTGGCCGCGTGGGTGAGAAGAGGGAGGAGGTGAGGATGCCGGAAATAGTTCTGGGTGCTCATGTGCCGGCCCATCTTCTGAGTAGCATCTGAAAACTCAGCCCAGCTGAGCTGAGGGTTCCAAGGAGGCTGACGTCAAGGAGCAGGCGGGCTGGCACCACTGGACGCCACACGCAAGGGCAGGCTGAGATGGGTCACCCACTCTGCACATCCGGAAACCCCGTGCGCCCCTGTCACCTGCCAGCCTGAGCAGGTGAGGGGGCGGGGCTCGGGGGGGGACTCAGGGCAGGCCCCCTCGATCACCCTGGAAGGGGAGCCTGAGTTTCCTGCATGCTGGCCACCGCTTCCCCCAAATGCATCAGATGACGGGACATGATGTGGATGAGGCCCTTCCATTGAAACTGCCGCAAGGGGAAACGGACCAGTGATGCGAGCTAGCAAAGGCCATGGGCTCTGAGGGCAACGCCCCAACTGCAGTCAGGACATCCTGGCTGTGGCCTGGCCTTCCCTGGCTGCATCTAGAATAAAGAGTGGGGAGATTGCGGCGGGGGTGGTGGGCAGGCAGGCTGGGGCTTGTCCTGACACCTGCAAGGCTCAGCTTGAGGGGGCGGGGGCTGCATTCCCCCTGGTTCTTGGAAGAGCATTTCCAGGTTCTTCTGGTTCCAAGAAGAAGTGAGATCTTTGGATAATGGGGTGTTAATTCTCACCGATTCCAAGAACAGGCTGGGAAAAACAAGCGAAATCAGAGCAGGCTTCCGACCAAGTGTGCCTGCTTGGAAAGCAGGGGTGAGGACTCTGCTGACCGCCGAGCACAAGCATTTCTGCTCCAGGAAGAACTTGTAAGTTGTGGGAGGTGATTTTTCAAACGGGAATTGTAGACACAGAAAGTCTGAAAGCAGCTTATTTAACACTGTGAATGGGTTAAATAGAGTCTAATCACTGATTCGCAGAGTGGAAGGAACATTCAATTAAGTAATGAGACTAATCCCCTAGTCCCAAGTGCTGGGCTATGAATGAGGAAAATGAGGGCAAATAATGCAACACGGCCAAGCAGCAGTGGGCTTCGGTGGTTTGTTTTCTTTTTAAAGGAAGGACAGCACAGCTGTGGACTGTGTTCAGAGTTGTGAGCTGATCATATAAACGCAGAAATTTTATTACATCTTGTCTGTTCCGTAAGTAGTGTGGCTTAATTATCTTAAATATTTCATCTATTTAGAAGCCATCACTCACATCTTTTAGTCTTCTATTTGGAAATAATTTCAAGTAGCAGAAAACTTGCAAGGATAAAAACAGTACAAGGACCTTTCTGATATCCAGACCCTCCTCTGGTGAAATGTTAGTCATATGCACGGTCTCTAGTTTTCTCATTAATGAAGCGTGCATTATCTCTTGGCCCTCTACCCCTGAGATACTTCAGTGTGCATTTCCTAAGAATAAGGATATTTCCTTATATAAACACAGCACTGTAGTCAATAAATAAACATCCCTGATAAAATAGTTTTATCTCACCTCTGTCCATATTCCAGTTTTATCCATTGATCCAATGTCTTTTATTTATTTTATTTATTTTGCAAGGTAAGTTTTATTTGAGGCAAAATGAGGTCTGTAGCCCGGCAGACAGCATGTCAGGTAGCTCTGAGAAACTGCTCCAATCAGGTGGCGGGGGTGGGGGGCGGACGGGAGCTCAATGTATGTGATTTTGGCAAAGGGGGAGTTGATGCAGTTGAACACTTATCCCTTCATGGTGACACCAGATCCAGCGTGTTTTAGACTCGCTCTCCCCTCCAAAGCAGAATGCAGCCTGTTGTTAAGTCAGTAAGCTTTATCCTGCTCTGTGACCCCATGGACTGCAGCACGCCAGGCTTCCCTGTCCTTCACGATCTCCCAGAGTTTGCTCACACTCATGTCCATCAAGTCAGCAATGCCATCCAACCATCTCATCCTCCGTCGCCCCTTCTCTTCCCACCTTCAATCTTTCCCAGCATCAGGGTCCTTTCCAATGAGTCAGCTCTTCGCCTCCGGTGGCTGAGGTATTGGAGCTTCAGCTTCAGGATCAGTCCATCTAATGAATACTCAGGGCTGATTTCCTTTGGGATGGACTGGTTGGATCTCCTTACAGTCCAAGGGACTCTCAAGAGTCTTCTCCAGCCCCACAACTTGAAAGTCTACGGATAAAGATTTCATTGAACTGGCCCAGTCTTAGATTCTTTCACTCTGGAACATTTCCAGAACCCGTCTTTGTCTTCTACGACACAGACATTTTGGAGAGCTGTGGACATCCCCTCCCCTCATTTTACAATAAACCGTTTCTTGGGATGAGTCGGTTAGATGTTTCCAAAGGACTGGATTCGGGTGATCTCAGCTGAAACGCTGCCAAGAGGAGGCTGTTCTTTACCAGACTATCGCCTCCAGAGGCCCTGATGTCCACTCGGTTCTCTCTGAGAATCTGAATCCTGGCCCAGCTCTTGGATGACACCTCCACTGTGTCATCACACGTTTGATCTCATGCTCATGGCTAATAAGCATTCTGGGAAGAATGGCTACTATTCCGCTCCTCGTTGAAATCTGCCCCGAATCTGAGGGTTATGACTTGGTCCGCTCCTGCCTGGACAGCTTGTGAACTCAGCGCACCCTCCACATTCACTCACCAGCCCTGGGGTGGGTGAGAGCCTCCCTTTTCCCTGATTCACACATGCATGTATCCGCTTATTTGTGATGTTGTGAGTATTGAAGTCTTAGGGACTCACAGATTCCCAGTTCTCATGGTTCATAATTCATTTCTTTCTTAAGATGTATTTTATTTATTTACGTATTTTTGGCCACACTGGGTCTTCATGGCTGCGCATGGGCTTTCTCTAGTGCTGAGTGGGAGCTGCTCTCTGGTTGTGGTGCCTGGGGCTCACTGCGGTGGCCTCTCTTGCTGCCGAGCACAGGCTCTAGGCCCTTGGGCTCCAGGAGTTGCAGCCCCAGACTCTAGTGTGCAGGCTCAGTAGTTGCGGTGTGCAGGCCTAGTTGCTCTGCATCATATGGGATCTTCCTGGGCCAGGGACCGAACCCATGTCCCTGGCATTGGCAGGAAGACGCTTAACCAGGATATTTGTTCCGTGCCTGCTCAGTTATGTTCAACTCTTTGTGACCCCATGGGCTGTAGCCCACCAGGCTCCTCTGTCCATGAGATTTCCCAAGCAAGAATACTAGAGTGGATAGCCACTCCCTTCTCCAGTGGATCTTCCCCACCCAGGGGTCAAGCCAGCATCTCCTGCGCCTGCCGCACAGGCAGGGGGATCCTGTATCACTGCGCCATCTGGACCGCCAGGGAAGCCCTGTGATTCACCTCTGTATGCGGCTCTTCTGCTCATGTTTCATCCATAAACGGATCTGTGAGGGTCCCTGTAAACTGGCTGCTGCCCACAGGTCATTGTTTGCCGAACTCTTCCTGACTGTTGGCACCGCAAGATGGTACAGGCTTATCTTGTACCATCCTTGCCTCAGCCTGAAATCAGCCATTTCTTCAAGGAGCGCTGGTCTTTGCAGTGGGATTAGAGACCAAGATCTGGGTACCAGGGCTGCTCACTGCTGCTGAGGGTGTCCGTTCTTCTTGGCCCTTGCAGCTGACGGATCTGGGCAGTCAGCACACACACTATGCACCTACACACGTACACATGTGTCAGGGTCTTTCCTGAATTCCCATGTCATCGGTATATGGCCCTTTATCACCGAGATGACCCCCCGCGCCCCCCCAACCACATCAAGCGTTTAGTCAGTTGCTCAGCTCCACAGTGTGTCTGAAAGCTGGCTTTGCCGGCAACAAACAAACTCAAGGAGGTCAGGATTCCCTGCCTCCCAGCACCTCTCAGAGGACACAGGACCCGGAAGACCTCTAGCCAGCCCTGTGTTCAGAAGGTGCTGGTTGGTTCTGTCTTATGTATTCCCCTTCCATTTCCTCTCCTTTGAATGACGGATGACAGGATTCCTTTGTTTCTGTGTCCATTCAGGTTCAGAGGTTTCCCTTTTCCAGGCTCATTGGTTTAATTTTATTCTCTGAGCATGTAGGCTCCTGAATATACTCCTGAAAGTCAAGACTAAATCTATGGAGAGAGGGTCCTCCATCTAAATTCCTTCTACTCTATCTCTGCCCCCAAGCCTGGTTAGAAACCAGCTTCACTGTTTTCTGGTTTATCTCAAAACTTTCCTCTATAAAGGTAAGTGGATATGTTTGTTTTCTTATTTTCTCTCTTTTTTTTTTCTCCACAAAACTTATACTCTATGTGCTCTTTTGCAATTTGCTGTTTGTCATTAGTAACATCTCCTGGAAATCACTCCCTGCTGTTTTTCAATCTCTCTCTCTATTGTTTTTTTTTTTTTTTTTAACTTTTGGCCGCACTCCAAAGCATTGGGACCTTATTTCCCAGATCAGGGATTGAGTCCGTGCTCCCTGCATCAGAAGAAGTCTTAACCCCTGACTGCCAGGGAAGTTCCTCTTCCTCAGTTTTTAAAAACAACTCTATTGTATGTATGTCCTGTGCTTGGACATTAAGGCAATTTCCAAAACTTTACAATTACAATAAGTGCAAAAAATTGCTTTGTGCATTTTTATTTTCATACTGTGGATGAGTAAATTCCTAGGAGTGGACTCGCTGGTTGTTGTTCAGTCGCTAATCCTGTCTGACTCTTGGGGATCCCATGGACTGCAGCACACCAGGCTCCTCTGTCCTTCACTATCTCCCAGAGTTTGATCAAACTCATGTCCGTTGAGTTGATAATGCCACCGAGCCATCTCACCCTCCGTCTCCCTCTTCTCCTCCTGCCTTCAGTCTTTCCCAGCGTCAGGGTCTTTCCCAGTGAGTCAGCTCTTCTCACCAGGTGGCCAAAGTTTTGGAGCTTTAGCTTCAACATCAGTCCTTCCAATGAATGTTCAGGGTTGATTTCCTTTAGGATTGACTGGTTTGATTTCCTTGTCGTCCCAGTGTCTCTCAAGAGTCTTCTGCCGCACCACAATTCAAAAACGTCTATTCTTTAGCACTTTAGCCTTCTTTATGGTCCACTTTCACATCTGTACATGACTACTGCAAAAACCATAGCTCTGACTATATGGTCCTTTGTTGGCAAAGTAATATCTCTGCTTTTCAATACCTGTCTAGGTTTGTCAGAGTTTTCCTTTCGAGGAGCAAGCGTCTTTTAATTTCATGGCTTCAGTCACCATCTACAGTGATTTTGGAGAAATCTGTCCAAAGAAAATAAGAAAATAAACCTGTCACTGCTTCTACTTTTCTCTATTTGCCATGAAGTGATGGGACTGGATACCATGATCTTAGTGTTTTTTAATGTTTCATTTCAAGCCAGCTTTTTCACTCTCCTCTTTCACCTTCATCAAGAGACTCTTTAGTTCCTTTTCACTTTCTGCCATTAGAGTGGTGTCATCTGCATATCTGAGATTTTTATATTTCTCCCAGCAATCTTGATTCCAGCTTGTGTTGGATCCAGCTGGGCATTTCACATGATATATTCTGCATAGAAGTTAAATAAGCAGGGTGACTATACAGCTTTCATGTACTCCTTTCCCAACCTCGAGCTGGACTGCCGTGTAACTATAAATACAGTCTTGTTCAGTTCAGTTCATTCAGTCGCTCAGTCATGTCTGACTCTTTGTGACCCCATGAATTGCAGCACGCCAGGCCTCCCTGTCCATCACCAACTCCCGGAGTTCACTCAAACTCATGTCCATCAAGTCAGTGATGTCATCCAGCCATCTCATCCTCTGTCATCCCCTTCTCCTCCTGCCCCCAATCCCTCCCAGCATCAGAGTCTTTTCAAATGAGTCAACTCTTCGCATGAGGTGGCCAAAGTACTGGACTTTCAGCTTTAGCATCATTCCTTCCAAAGAACACCCAGGACTAATCTCCTTTAGGATGGACTGGTTGGATCTCCTTGCAGTCCAAGGGACTCTCAAGAGTCTTCTCCAACACCACAGTTCAAAAGCATCAATTCTTCGGCACTCAACTTTCTTCACAGTCCAACTCTCACATCCATACATGACTACTGGAAAAACCATAGCCTTGACTAGACAGACCTTTGTTGACAAAGTAATGTCTCTGCTTTTGAATATGCTATCTAGGTTGGTCATAACTTTCCTTCCAAGGAGTAAGCGTCTTTTAATTTCATGGCTGCAATCACCATCTGCTGTGATTTTGGAGCCCCCAAAAATAAAGTCTGACACTGTTTCTACTGTTTCCCCACCTATTTCCCATGAAGTGATGGGACCGGATGCCATGATCTTCTTTTTCTGAATGTTGAGCTTTAAGCCAACTTTTTCACTCTCCTCTTTCACCTTCATCAAGAGGCTTTTTAGTTCCTCTTCACTTTCTGCCATAAGGGTGGTGTCATCTGCATATCTGAGGTTATTGATATTTCTCCCAGCAAACTTGATTCCAGCTTGTGCTTCTTCCAGCCCAGCGTTTCTCATGATGTACTCTGCATAGAAGTTAAATAAACAGGGTGATAATATACAGCCTTGACGTACTCGTTTTCCTATTTGGAACCAGTCTGTTGTTGTTAGATATTATCAAATTCTTCAAAGGGTTTCCATCAGTTTACAATTCACCAATCATTTTCATTTCATAAAGAAAAAAAAATTCCCCAAATGTAAACAAATTTGCATTAGTGGAAAAAGAAAAGTTTTAAAGAAGTAATTTGCTTCACTGAACTGGTAAGGTTAGGGCCCAGGGTCTGCTTCATCCTCAGGCACCTTGGGGTGAGAAGAACTTGGCAGAACATAATATAAAGATATAAAGATAGGTGATAAGAACATGATATAAAGATATAAAGATGGGCGGTAAGAACATGGTATAAAGATATAAAGATGGGCAGTAAGAACATGATATAAAGATATAAAGATGGGCGATAAGAACATGATATAAAGATATAAAGATGGGCGATAAGAACATGATATAAAGATATAAAGATGGGCGGTAAGAACATGATATAAACACGCACCTCTATCACTCATGTCTACTAAACTGAGCACATACATTCTGAACCTGGAATTCTGCTATATTATGAAATAAATGTGCTGGGAAGAAATCACTTGGAACCAGGCCTCATTTCTGTTCTCAATTCTGTCACGTTCTTGCTCTGTGAGTTTGGGGAAGTCATTTGATGTCACTAAGACTCCTCTCCTCATCTGTAAGATGGAGATAAAAATAATATGTTCCCCGACTCCCTAATGGATCAGACAGAAATGCCTGGATGTTATCTATCTGTCTACAGGTCTGTTAGTTTTTTCTGATTGTCCGATTTGTCCACAGTCTTTGAAACATCTTAATTCTAAGAAGGGGAGGGGAGGGAACATTTAATTGAAATGTTGCAAATCGGCATTTTTTGGTTCATTTTCATCCTCCCCACAGTTAACACACCATTCAGCAGTGTGCTTTCATCTCTCTGGATCTTATCACCCATCTTTATACTATAAAAGGGCTGAACTCCTTCAGCTGTAGATCCTGCCTTGTCCCAAAGCGTTCTGCTTTTTCAAGGAGCCTACGTGAAACCCGCAGTGAGAGCGCCAGCAGGTCTGAGAGGAACGCCACACCCCCTCTTTAAAGAGCTTCACCAAGAAATAGATGATTTCAAAACAGAACATTAACAAAGAGGCCGATACAGTTCCTGAAAGTCTAAGGTCATCTTTCCACCCACGAGGGAAGGCACTGGCCACCTCTGATCCAGGGGAAAGCACTTAGGATTTTTTCCTTAAGACCTCGGATAATTATTTTGAGCTTAGTTGGCTCACAAAGAAAGATTAAAAATCTAAAAAAAAAAAGGCAAAGTGAGAAGAGGCTCTTTTGTGCATCTCCTGCCATTGTCACTCGGGGCTCAACTCAGGAGACCAAGAAATAAAAGCAGTCCCTCACCTGGCAGGAAGAGAGGAGAGAGAAGCTGCGAAGGGGAGGGGCAGTATTCAGGATGCCTGACTGTGATTTTTTAAATACACCTGCACCAGAGATCTGGCTGTGTTGATTCCACCTCCGCTGGACTAGGTTTCCAGAAGGAGCCTGGGGTCCGCTGGCTCAGGCCGCCTCATGCTTGGATGGTGCTCACGGCCCCATAGGTCAGGCCTGGTTCACAACCCCAACCCAGCCAGGCCTGAATGGACCCACCGGGCATCCCTGCTGGACCCCGTCTCCTTCTCCCAGCGGCTCTTAGAAAAACCCCACTGTTCTTCTCAGCCCTCTCCCCAGCCTGGAAGCTATTAGGGTCGTGGACTGTCCCCTCCCCACGCCCAGGGGAGTTTCCGGAAAAGATGCCCGCGCGGGTTGCGTCCTGCCTCAGCCTTGTGCAACCCTTCCGGAAGGACAGCACCCGCTGCCCTGGCACCAGCACACGCTGCCACCTCTGCAGCCTCGCCTCCTCCGCCCGCTCCAGCTCCTCAAGCGCCGGCTGCCCTGAGGACCAGAGGCTGCACAGGCTGCCTTGCAGGACCGAGGCCCCTCCCTCGGCCAGGACACCCTGCCTGGGGTCCGACGACACTGCTCGCACTCTGCTCCCTGCTGCCTGCCCCGGGAAGCTCCCCAGCTCTCTCCCTCCTCCCTGGAGGACACACTGCTCCATCCTTGGGCGGCACCCAGGGGGACCCCAGGGCACTGGCACAGTCAGGCTTCCAGAGCCGCAGAAGCGCCACCGTCCTGCCCTCGCAGAACAGCGAGTCTGGATGCGGGCTGCCTCCTTAGCTGGTCAGGGGCTCAGCGATGCCCAAGCCGCCCCAGGCACCTCTTGGCCTTTTCTTCCTGCTGGTTCCTTCATGGCAAGAATGGCTGCTTGGAGCCAGGCACCATTTCATGTTCAAGGGATGAAGATGAGAGCAGAAAAGTGACAGTGACTGGCACCTGCCTTTTTCAGGAAAAAAGGAAACCTTCTCCAGAAAACATTGGCTTCTCTGGCAGCTCAGTGGTAAAGAACCCACCTGCCAGTGCAGGAGACTGGGGTTCAATCCCTGGGTCAGGAAGGTGCCCTGAAGAAGGGATGGCAACCCACTCCAGTATTCTTGCCTGGGAAATCCCACGGACAGGGGAGCCTGGGGGGCTACATATAGTCCATGGGCTCCCAAAGAGTCAGACACGACTGAGAGACTGACAAAGAATAAATAAAAATACATCACTAACACTTGTGAAAATGCCTCTCTCAGATTTGAGAGTGCTCTCAACATACTCACCAAGGTCTGAAATGTTGGAGATTCTCTTGCAAATCCGGAATGTTCCACTAAGAAATGCTAAGAATTTGACTAACGTACAAATCAAAGAACACACTGTCACAGCACACAACCCATTTAGAATTAGATCTTTGGGGAAGGGTTTTCAATTACTTATTTTGGTAACCATGGCAATGCTGAAACAAATGTATACAGTAAGTGTGGTAAAAGGATTATTGTGGTATGTGTACGCACACATTCAACTCAAATGAAGATCAAAATGGAAAATTTAACACAACCGCATTATCTGTGGAAATTCTATGCACGTTGAGTACTGCTGCTGCTGCTGCTAAGTCGCATCAGTCATGTCTGACTCTGTGTGACCCCATAGATGGAAGCCCACCAGGCTCCTCTGTCCCTGGGATTCTCCAGGCAAGAACAGTGGAGTGGGTTGCCATTTCCTTCTTCCGATGCATGAAAGTGAAAAGTGAAAGTGAGTCACTCAGTCGTGTCCAACTCTTAGCGACCCCATGGACTGCAGCCTACCAGGCTCCTCCGTCCATGGGATTTTCCAGGCAAGAGTACTGGAGTGGGGTGCCATTGCCTTCTCCAATGCACGTTGAGCACAGATGGTAATAAATATCTTTAATTTATTTAAAATATCTTAAGGTCTCTTCAAAAAATTTTTCTGTGTCCACCAATTGGCTTTTATATCTTGAGACACATTTATGTTAAATACACTCTACAAACAGCTAATAAAATATTTCACCCGCAAATAATTACAGAAGGAAACAATACAATCATCAGAGTTCATAGATGGCAGAAACTGGGAAACATACTGCAGGTGGGAAGAAAAATAAGAAAGAAAAAGAAAATCAGAAATATGACTGGAGACTTTTCTATTTGCTCACAGAAACAAGGATGTAAGATCCATCCTTCTCATGGTCCTCAAGTTCGAAGCAACCGTCCCTGTTAACAAAGAGTTTGAACTGAAACAGCTGAACAAGCAAGCACCCTATGACCTGGATTTCAGCTCACCCCAGTTGCTTATGATCTCATCCTTTCATTTGTTTGGTCCCAGAAGATGCATGTGGAGCACACATGCCATGGCAGAGGCTATACATGCACGGCGGGCTCTGTGCCTGGTGGGCTCTGTGTCAGGTGGGCTCCGTGTCTGGTGGGCTCCATGCCTGGTGGGCTCCGTGTCTGGTGGGCTCTGGGCTCCATGCCTGGTGGGCTCCGTGCCTGGTGGGCTCCATGCCTGGTAGGCTCCAAGTCTGGTGGGCTCTGTGTCTGGTGGGCTCTGTGCCTGGTGGGCTCTGAGTTTGGTGGGCTCTGGGCTCCATGCCTGGTGGGCTCCATGCCTGGTGGGCTCTGGGCTCTGTGTCTTGTGGGCTCCGAGTCTGGTGGGCTCCGAGTCTGGTGGGCTCTGGGCTCCATGCCTGGTGGGCTCTGTGCCTGGTGGGCTCTGGGCTCCATGCCTGGTGGGCTCCGTGCCTGTGGGCTCTGGGCTCTGTGTCTGGTGGGCTCTGTGTCTGGTGGGCTCCAAGTCTGGTGGGCTCCAGGCTCCGTGCCTGGTGGGCTCAGTGCCTGGTGGGCTCCAGGTCTGGTGGACTCCATGCCTGGTGGGCTCCACGTCTGGTGGGCTCCAAATCTGGTGGGCTCCGTGCCTGGTGGGCTCCGTGTCTGGTGGGCTCCATGCCTGGTGGGCTCCATGCCTGGTGGGCTCCAAGTCTGGTGGGTGCCATGTCTGGTGGGCTCCGTGCCTGGTGGGCTCCGTGTCTGGTGGGCTCCATGCCTGGTGGGCTCCACATCTGGTGGGTTCCATGTCTGGTGGGCTCCGAGTCTGGTGGGCTCCATGCCCCGTGGGCTCTGAGTCTGGTGGGCTCCGTGCCTGGTGGAGCTGACCGTCTCGGATCTAGTGAGACAGATGATGAGATGGGAACAACGTGTGTCAATGTGTAGCCACGAGTTATAATTCACGCTATGAGGGAAAACGACCCCGAGCAAGCAGAGATCCCCATGATGCTCTGTGTTTGGGGTTGGGATGGAAAGCAGTAGAAGATGTCTTTGAAGTGATATTTCTCATAGGACCTCAAAACAGAGCAGGCCTTCACCAGGAGAGCAGGAGGCGAGAAGCTGATGTTGGGGGAGGAGGGTGGCCTGTGAGCTCTCAGGAGAGAAAGAGCCTTCTAGACACAGAGGAGCGGTGGGCCGGCCAGGGAGACGTGTGATGGGAGTGAGGACATGGGAAGAACCAGATGTCATGGGGCCTGGGAATCAGCACTCAAGATCAGCTTATCCCAGGGCAACAGGCAGGCAGCTAAGAGTCTTCAGGAGGGTGACAGATTCATGGTCTTCCTTTTCTCTAAGGTTCGGCCGTTTCCCTCCCTCCTAGCCATGGACCCAGTCCATGATGATCTCTGCAAGTTTTTAGAAAGCAAAGGAGTCTCCCTGACTTGCAACAAATCCTAAAAAAATTAATGTTTTTGAAAAATCTCATGATCAGGGACGGGCTTCCCAGGTGTTCCTCGTGGTAAAGAACCTGCCTGCCAGTGCAGGAGACATAAGAGACACGGGTTCGATCCCTGGGTCAGGAAGATCCCCCGGAGGAAGGCATGTCAGTCCACTCCAGTATTCTTGTCTGGAGAATCCCATGGACAGAGGAGCCCCACAGACTACAGTCCATGGGATCGCAAAGAGTTGGACACTACTGAAGCGACTTGGCACGCACTCCCGTACTTAGAGACAGAGACGGTTAGGATCGTCTGAGAGGCAAGACCATCAGGTCAGAAGGAAACAGAGGGCAGGACAGACCGTGCCCGTGGGGGGCGGCCCAGAAGGGCAGGCCCAGACAGGAGGCGGGACTAACAGGGAAGCAGGGGGCATGGCTAGGACCACCCACCATTCCACCGTCCCCTTCTGCCGCAGGAAGAGAACTATACAGCCCAGCACGAGCTACAAGTTTCCCAGACCTCACCTGCCCATGGACATGGCCCTCGTGGGTGAGTTCCCCTGAGTGGCTGGCGCAGGAGCTGAGGTCCGCCCGCCCAGGCCGAGGCCCAGGAGAGACAAGGTGGGAGCATCTGCTCTGTGCTCTCCTTTGCTTGCGGCCCGAGTGTCTGTGTGACCTCGGAGGCCACGAGCTGCCAGACTCAGCCCCGGGCCCTGTCCCAGCCTCGAGCAGCTTCTCGGCCAGGTCCCGTGTGACCGCAGCAGAAGATCTCTGTCTGACTAATAAAGGCTGAAGGGCATCAGTCCTGTGCCCTCCTGGCCCCCCCGCCACGCCTGTGGCAGGAAACTTGGACTTCCAGGCACGTCCACCTCCGGGCACAACTGTGCTCAGGGCAAAAGGTACAGGGCAGGGCTCCGGGTGGTAAGCCGGGCTTGGGGAGAAGGATCAGCTGTGTGACTCCCAGGCGGGCAGCATGTTCCGTCCACCCACCACCGGCCACGCAATTTTCTGGGCTCAGTGAGAAATGAAAATTCTAGAACTCTTGTTCAAAAATATTAAGCATCTTAAGAAGGTGACAGGCCCGTAATAACCAAGCTGGAGCCCCACCGACGCAGGACCCCCGGGGCTGCAGGCACAGGCATCCAGCCTCCATCCTATGTCCCCACGGGGTCTGTGCCTGGGGGGGACACTGTGTCTGCCCCACCCCCCAGCAGACTGCACAGAGTGACTGTTCTCTGGGGCCTCAGTTGCAAACACAAGCTCCCAGTCAACACCCGCCTCTCATTCCAAGAGCAGGGCCCTTGGGCCAGGACGACTTGCAAGGCTTTTAAACAGCTGCAAAGCCACCGGAACAGCAGCTACAGAGAACCTCAGTCAACTTCTCTCCTGAGTGTTGACCAAGTTGTGAGCAAGCTGCTTGGTGCCGCCGAGTTCACTGAGAGCAGTGTTCCCAAACACAGAACCAGGAACCCTGACCAGGGCCTTGGGGCCGTGAGCAGAATCACCCCACGCCTCCCCCAGCCCCCAGAACTGTGATGGCAGCACCCGGCATGGCAAGGGGACTCTCCCGTGTGACTGAAGCATGGACCTCGAGACAGGAGAATAAAGTATCGTCCAGCAGGCCCAGCTCAGTTTAGCCACATTTCCCAGGAGAAACACAGCCCTGCCCACACCTTGACTTCAGCTCAGTGAGACCCTCTTGAATTTCTGACCTCCCGAACCAGAAGATGATGCATTCACGTTGTTTTAAGCCACTAATTGGAGGTTGTGTTTACAGTAACCATACGAAACAAATACACTTAGGTTAGCAGTAACCAAACACGTTGAAATGATTTTTCTTCCCCCGAATCCATCCTTACTCCTTGGAAGGAAAGTTATGACCAACCTAGACAGCATTTTAAAAAGCAGAGACATTACTTTGCCAACAAAGGTCTGTCTAGTCAAGGCTATGTTTTTCCAGTGGTCATGTATGGATGTGAAAGTTGGACTGTGAAGAAAGCTGAGCACAGAAGAATTGATGCTTTTGAACTGTGGTGTTGGAGAAGACTCTTGAGAGTCCCTTGGACTGCAAGGAGATCCAACCAGTCCATCCTAAAGGAGATCAGTCCCGGGTGTTCACTGGAAGGACTGATGCTGAAGCTGAAACTCCAATACTTTGGCCACCTCATGCGAAGAGCTGACTCATTTGAAAAGACCCTGATGCTGGGAAAGATTGAGGGCAGGAGGAGAAGGGGACAACAGAGGATGAGATGGTTGGATGGCGTCACTGACTCAATGGACATGAATTTGGGTGAACTCCAGGAGTTGGTGATGGACAGGGAGGCCTGGCGTGCTGCAGTCCATGTGGTCGCAAAGAGTTGGACACGACTGAGCAACTGAACTGAACTGAACTGAACTGAAATCCATTCTATGAATATGCGTCTGTAGTAGGGGTGGGACACTAGCACAGGGAAGATGCAGAGAGGATAAGGATTCAGTCCACCCTGGAGCATTCTCAAATCGGAATAAAGGGACAAGAAAGCCCTTAGTGACTTTTAGTATCGCGTCTCATTTGGGTTCTGCACTTCCCAGGTGGTGCTAACGGTAAAGAACCCCCCTGCCAGCGCAGGAGACATAAGAGACGGGAGTTCCATCCCTGGGTCGGAAAGATCCCCTGGAGGAGGGCATGGCAACCCACTCGAGTATTCTTGCCTGGAGAGTCCCATGGACACAGGAGTCTGACAGGTTACAGTCCATGGGGTTGCAAAGAGTCAGACACAACTGAAGCGACTTAGCACATACGCACTTCTTTGTGTTCTAAAACAGCAGAAGGTACATTTACAGCTGGGTGCCCATAACTCAAGGGCCCCATGGGGGGGTGCGGGCCTCAGAATGGGCAGCTTGGAGAGGAGACCTGGAGGAAGTAGCCTCTCTGAAGACATTCATGTTCGTTTGTTTGTTCTGGTGAAATGCAAACATAACACAGGACTTCCTGGTGGCTCAGATGGTGAAGAATCTGCGTTCAATGTAGAAGACCCAGGTTCAGTCCCTGGGTAGGGAAGATCTCCTGGAGAAGGGAATGGTAACCCACTCCAGTATTCTTGCCTGGAAAATTCCACGGACAGAGGAGCCTGGCGGGCTACAGTCTATGGGGTCGAAAAGAGTCAGACACAACTTAGCAACTGACACAAGACATAACACAGCTGTCTCTAACTGTGCGATTCAGGGACACTGGTCACATTTACGATGCTGCACAACCATCACCTTTATCTTCCAACTTTTTCATCGTGCTAAACAGGAACTCTGTACCCACTAAACACTAAGCCCCCATCCCCACCTCCTCCCAGGCCTGCCAACTGCTCTTCAGTGTATTTTTCTGCCTCCATGAATTTGACTCCTCTAGGGAGAAGGCAATGGCCCCCCATTCCAGTACTCTTGCCTGGAAAATCCCATGGACCGAGGAGCCTGGTGGGGTGCAGTCCATGGGGTCGCTGAGGGTTGGACACGACTGAGCGACTTCACTTTCATTTTTCACTTTCATGCATTGGAGAAGGAAATGGCAACCCACACCAGTGTTCTTGCCTGGAGAATCCCAGGGACGGGGGAGCCTGGTGGGCTGCCGTCTATGGGGTTGCAGAGTCGGACACGACTGAAGCGACTTAGCAGCAGGGACCTCACAGAAGAGAAACCGTACAGTGTTTCTCTTTTTACGACTGGCTTATATCACTTACGGTGGTCCTCCAGTTTCATCCAAGCTGTAGCATGTGTTGGAAGTTTGTTCCTTTTTACAGCTGAATGATATTCCGTTGCATAGGCAGGCCACATTTTGTCTTTCCATTCATCACCAGATCAACATGTGAGTGATTTCTGCCTCTTTTCTGTTGTGAGTCACGCTCCTTTGAATATTAGCATACGAGTAATGTGTGTTCAATTCAAAGATAAAATTAGGATTTGCCGGAGATGAGAAGGAAGTTGTAACAAGAGGTCTTCTCAAAAATCTCTCTCCATGGGCGAGGCTGCTGCATGTTACAGTTGAGCTGGAAAGGCCCACGTGTCTGGGACACCAGGAGTGATGTATCTACTGCACCAACGGCATTCAAGAGGGGGGATGCAGAATGTAAGGCTGAGGCTAAATTGTAGTTGTCAAGGTCAATCTTATATAAGGGATTTTCCAACACACTGAGAAAAGAGTGAATGTGACCAGCTCTTCTCTTGTGGAGAGTGTATGAAAACCTCCAGCTATCGTGGAAAGTGACTGGGAAGCTTGACGTTTACACGCAGTCAGACCTTTGCTTATTCTGATAGAGAAGCAGCGTTTACCTTTAGGCCACCACAGCAGCATCTGCCCCTTCCTCGGGGCTGACCCCAGGGCCCTCTGGCACTAGGCAGTACCTCCCTCCCCAGCTTCTCCGGCGGAGCCTGGCTGACCCCAGAGCTTTACCAGAGCAGCACGGATGGATGCTGGCCGGGCCAAGATCCAACAGCACCCTCAGAGCACAGCATCGCTCATCTTGTTTGTTAACCTGAAAGCTTTTTTTTTTTAACTTAAAAATAACTCTGACTCTAGCAGGTTTCAGACCCTGCCCAGTGGGCTTGCTGGAGAGGGGTCTGCAGGGGTTCTGGCAATGGCAACTCCCTCAGGGGTTTGGCCATCACAAAGTGTCCTTGGGAAACGTGGCGCCTCCCTGCCTCCAGCCTAAGCCCCCTTCCCCTGGGGGCAGCGACCTGCGACCTCCAAGTCTGTGCCTCTCTCTCTCTGGGTCCAGCACCGGCCTCTCCTCCCACCTCCCAGGCAGGGGGTCGGCAGGGGGGCCCAGTGGTGGAGGGCTTGGGGGAGCGCGGAGCAGGTGCAGGGATGGGGTGGTTGAGGAGATGTGGCCGGTGGATCTGGGGGGGCTGGTGCAGCAGAGGCGTGCGGGGGCGCGGAGGGAGGGGCTGGTGAAGAGAGGCAGGTCGGGCTCCGAGGGAGCGCAGCAGTGAGGGCGGGGGCGCGGGGGGCGCGGCAGGGGGGTCCGCAGAGGACCCAGGGCAGCCGGGCGGCGGCACCCTGGCAGCCGGCCCTCGCGCGCCCCTCGCGGGCGCCCTGCGCCCCCATCCCCGCGTCCCCCGCCCGCGGCTGCTGTCGTCAGAGCTGCCTGCGTCAATGCCGCTTGGTGACACACACAGCTTGTTTTTTTATTCCTCCTTTTTCTCAATGAGAGGAGCCTAATGGGATTTTTATTATCAGACTCATAAATCAAGCGGCTGGGGCCATCAGACCTGGCACGCGTCCAGCCCCCCCACTCCCCGCCGCCCGCGCGAAGCGGGGCTGAGCCGCCTGGCCTCCTTTAGAGGAAAAACTTGAAATAGTTCCCCTCTGCGCGGTGAGGAGCGCAGTTCTGCGCGGGGGGCCGGGACGTCGGCGGTGCAGACCCTGGCCGCTGCGCACCCAGAAACAGGGGGACGCGCGATGATTTGCCCGAGAGCGGGGTGCACAGCCCACCCCCCGCCCTAGGCTAACGTCCCATGGGTGGGCGCTGATGGTGCGGAGCAGGTAGCTTCTGTGTGGGTGTGTTATTGACACGAAACAGACCACCAGCCATGAATGCAGATCAGGCAGTAAAGACGTCAGCAGCCGCGGCATGCTTCTGCATGCTAATGCCCGGCGCTCGCAGATGGCCAGCAAGACAAACAGGCCCTCCTGTGTCTCCGCAAGGCCTCGAACAAGGCAGTGGGGGAGCCCCTGCAAGAGCTGGGGGGTGCCCGGCCAGGTTAATCCTCAGAGGGATAGTCCCAGGAAGTGTTCGTCACTCTGTCGGCCCTGTCGGACTCTGTGCGACCCCATGGACTGTAGCCTGCCAGGCTCCTCTGTTCATGAGACTCCCCAGGCAAGAATACTGGAGGGGGTTGCCATTTCCTTCTCCAGGGGATCTTCCAGACCCAGGGATCAAGCCTGGATCTCCTGCATTGCAGGCAGTTTCTTTACCGTGTGAACCACCAGGGAAGCCCCACGAACCCCTCATTTCCATCGTTGGTTCCAGCACAGGCCGCAGCCCGGAGGCTTCACAGGGAGGCCCAGCCAGGCGCAGAGACCAAGCCAGTGGGGTAGGGACGCTGTGGGGAGGGGGTGTCCCTCTTACAGACCTGGCCCGGATGCAGAACAGAGCTCCACCTCTGGAAGCTATCCTTAGAAGCGCTCAGTGTGTTCAGGCCTCTTATCTACACGGAACCCACAAGTTCTTCAAGCAGGTCATCTGGGCCCTAAGAAACCAGGTCTCCCAGAGCCTCCCTGAGAGAACCACTCTGTCTCCTGGATCTTCTCTGGGCTCAGAACCAAGAGCAGAACCCTTAGAACCTGCTCACAACTTTCAACTAAAAGTGAGCATCCAGAGCACACGGCCTTGGAATAAAGTAACTGTAAAGACTGTGGCCTGATTTGTTCCAAATTTGTAATAATTTTGGGCTTCCCTGGTGGCTCAGGTGGTCAAGAATTGGCTCGCAATCTGGGAGACCAGGGTTCAGTTCCTGGGTTGGGAAGATCCCTGGAGGAGGGCATGGCAACCCACTCCAGGATTCTTGCCTGGAGAATCTCCATGGACAGAGGAGCCTGGTGGGTGCAGTCCATGGGGTCACCCAGAATTGGACAGGACTGAGCAACTAAGCACACATAATAATTTTAACTCTTCCCCCCCAACCTGTGTCCTCCATTCTTTCAGTTCTTTCAATGGCCGTAAATAACAACCAGGAGCAGAGTGGTTGTCTCTGCTCTTTCCAGCTCCAGACTCTTCTGATCTTAAAACTGAGGAGGTCCCAGGCTGGAGACCCAGGCTGCACACGGCCACAGGGGAGATGCTTGTCTGCTTGCCTCTGGTCACTGCTGTGTCCAGGTGTCCAGGGCAGCTTCAGCCAGGCCTTCTCCTTCTCCCTGCTTGTTCACAGCAGGACACGCTCTCTGCATGTGTGTGAACTTTCTTCAGGAGTTAGTAAGTCAACTATCACCAGCTAAGGGAGGCAAGTGTTTAGAGGGATCGCATCCACTCCCCGATTCCCCACATTCTTCACTTCAGCAAGAGAGAGAAAGAGACAGAAGCACTGAGGAGGGCCATCTGGAGAGGGCTCGTGAGCAGCTGAAGGAGGGACACGTGGAAAAGAAAAATGAACACTTGCAACTTTGTTTGGCTGTTCGGATGTAGTCCACAGATGTCCAAGACGACATCTCTTATCTGGACTGTGGTACACAGCAGTCTGGGATGCACACCAACAGCAAAAGAAATTGGCATAAGGTCATTGTAGTCTTCGGGACTGTTTCAAAATAAGCTCCGTCATTTCAGTGTCTAAGCACAGGTTCTGCTATGAATGATCTTTATGCCCTGCAAAAGTTGGTTGGTGCAAGAAATATAAAACCTATTTTAAGGGGCTTCCCTGATAGCTCACTTGGTAAGGAATCTGCCCGCAATGTAGGAGACCCCGGGTCGATTCCTGGGTTGGGAAGATGCCCTGGCGAAGGGCAAGGCTACCCACTCCAGTATTCTGGCCTGGAGAATTCCATGGACTGTATAATCCAGGGGGTTGCAAAGAGTCGGACACGACTGAGGGACTTTCATAACGTAACATGTGGATTGAGGGACTTCAGTGGAAGATCCTAATAGGCAGCTTGCATACTGCGCAAAATGAGTTAAATCTGGTTCTGTTGCAAAACGAATTTTATACACAGTTTCAGCAGCAGATATAACGAATGCCACCAGAAAGTTATTCGCTTCCTTTGTGCACCAAAGGTGAGAAATGACCATTCTGCAAATATATAAAGATACAGATGTCAGTAGATATCGGGGGCGGGGGGGGGAGTAGGATCTGCTTTGAGGGGAGAAAACAAGCCTGGGTAAGGGCAGGCAGAGGAGTGGGTCCTGCCGCTGACATTCACCAAGGTCGCGGTGATGGGGTGGGCACCCGCTAGCGGCTGGCTCCGCCCCTGTGACTCCGGAGAGGACCGCTCTCGCACCTTGGATCTGGGCCACGGAGACGCGGACACACGCTGCAGCAGCCGGGAGATGCGTCCACCCGATAGAGAGACCTACCGCGTCCGTGCCGCGTTGCACGGCCGCCTCACGCTGTAGCGGAGACTGAGAAATGAGGGGCGCGCCGGCGGGGCGCCTCGGAGCTGTCCGCGCCGTGGCATCAGGGGCGCGCAGTAAACAGCATCCTTTGCAGTCCCCGGGGGAGGGAAAGCCAAAACAAGGACTGTGCTCCCTGCATCCTACGGCGAGAAGCTGAACGCGCCATCGCCTATCCTGTCCCTCCTGGAGGACCTAACAGTGTGTGCGGGTGAGCCTGTGCGCGCGCACGAGTCTGTAAGCACGTCCTTTGCGCGCACACACTCACAAAAGCATATAGTAGTCCTGCTTGAGGATTGAGTCAGGAAAACACGTAGCGCCTGCAACTTAGCCTTAAATGCATATGAATCCTACAGATATTTCAGTACACACTCCACATCCTCATTTTTCATCATACTCCTCCGTGTGCGCACGAAGATATAATTTGTGTGTTTGGGAGTCAGCTGAGCTCCGCTGACGTCGGCACCTCGAGCTTTGTTCCGCGGCCATCAATCAACCTGACTGCGGCGGCCCGCCCACTGCGGTAAGACGCATGCGCCGCTGGCTAAGCCCACCTCCCCCGTGAGTCAGTCCTTCAGTCGCTCAGTCGTGTCCGACTCTTTACAACCCCATACACTGAAGCACACCAGGCTTCCCTGTCCATCACCAACTCCCAGAGCTTGCTCAAACTCATGTCCATTGAATCGGTGAGGCAGTCCAACCATCTCATCCTCTGTCGTCCCCTTCTCCTCCCACGTTCAATCTTTCCCAGCATCAGGGTCTTTTCCAAGGAGTCAGTTCACATCTGGCGGCCAAAGTATTGGAGTTTCAGCTTCAGCATCACTCCTTCCAATGAATATTCAGAACTGACTTCCTTTAGGATGGACTGGTTGGATCTCCTTGCAGTCCAAGGGACTCTCAAGAGTCTTCTCCAACACCACAGTTCAAAAGCATCAATTCTTCTGTGCTCAGCTTTCTTTACAGTCCAACTCTCACATCCATACTTGACTACTCGAAAAGCCATAGCCTTGACTAGATGGACCTTTGTTGACAAAGTAATGTCTCTGCTTTTTAATAAGCTTAGTTACCTTACTGGCTTAGTTAGCTGTGTACTCTTGGTATGTTTTGATTTTATTAATTAAAAGGAGGAGAAAAAAGCAAAAGAAATATTAAAGGACTGTAGGATTGTGTTTCAAAATGCTTTTTTCCCATGTGAAAGATTGGCATGGTGAGATTAGAGGCACATTTCATTGCTAAATATGTTCTTGCTAAGTATTACAGTGAATTCGGTGAAATTGTGTCAGTATCTCCTCCCTAGAAGAAATGAACCTCTGGATGCTGCTGCTTCTCTACTCTTTGTGTATCCATGTTTAAAATTATGCGGGAATGTTTTTTATGCATTGCCAGTCTTTATATGTTATGCTTCTCAATTATTTTTACCAGTTTCACCACATAAGTTTGTGTGATATGTTAGCTTTCTAATGTATTTATTTCATTGTATAAAGGACATGAGAGAGATGAATTAAGCATATCTTTAATTGAATTAAGCTTATGGATTAAGCACAAATGGTCACAGATGAAACATAGTTAATACTTGCCAAGTTCCTATAGGTTGTAGGGTAACAGTAGTAGGGGCGCCGTTGGGCAAACTGCGAAGCGTCTCATCACAGGGGACCTCTCACAGGGGACCTTCTGGAAAAATCACAGCTCCTGCTCTGAGAACTCGTCTCTGCGCCTGGATACAACAGGATTAACCCTCTTGAGTAAGTAGAGGTAGCAGATGTTTCCTGGATCCTCAGAGTTTCCAGAGGTGGAAACCGGAATATGGGGAAATCACTCTGCAGAGAGAGAGCCAGGCGCTCGGGGTCTGTCTTGGGAAAGTGGCCGTGAGTGAGCACGGATCAGTTGCCCAGAGCTGCCCTGAGAAAGGGCCACACCTAGGAAGAAGCAAAGGCAGCATCTCGCAGTGCTGGAGGCTGGCAGTGTGAGATGGAAGCGTGGGCAGGGTCGTGACCCCTCCGAGCCTGCTAGACCCTGGCTGGCCTCTGCCAGCTTCTGGAGGTGCTATTGAGCCTTGGGGTCCCCTGAGTGCACCACATGACTCTCAGCCCTGCCTCGGGGGTCCCACGGCCTGCTCTCGGCCTGTCCTCTGCTGTTCTTCTGAGGACCCCAGTCCTACTGGTTGGGACTCGCCCAGATGACATCATCTTAAGTGTGCCAAGACCCTATTTCCCCACGAGGTCTCAGTCTCAAATACGGGCTGAGAACTTCAGCCTAACTCTTCAGACGACGCGATTCCACCCACAGCTGGTGTTTTGGGGTTGCACCGTTTGGATGGCCTCTAACTCAGCCCATGAGGAACTTGTCCTGAGTTTCTCAAACCATGCAACTAAGAGCAACAGAGGGAGTTAAGTCCGGAGCTTTCGCCCTGTCTGTCCTTATAGGTTTTCAAGCCTGATGGCGTTAATGGCCTGGACAAGACCCGGGTCAGCAGCAGCAGCTACAGGGATACCCTGATCCTGGGGGAAGGGGGGGTACTGATGAGGTGATGTGGGGGCAGACCTTCCAGCAGGGAGGCTGGCTTCTCAGGCACCCGGGAGAGTGAGGGGACGGCAGGGCCCACGCCAGGGGAGGAGAGGAGCAGAGGAGACTCCAGATGCAGGCTTAGCGCGCAGGCTGCCCCTGGCCCTGCCCTCTCTCCCTGTCCTTCTCGGGCTGGTGAGGTCTGGGGAGGCAGGGATGACCCTCCATACTCTGAGCACAAGTGGACCAGAAGATTGGCTGGAGCTTCTATTTCATCCCGACGTGTGCCTCGTTGTGTAGAGACTCACGGGTGACTACGATGCGTGTTAGTCCAAGAAAATAACTCCCCTGTGAGGGACAGCCAAGTCAGTGATTTCCATCTGTCTTCCACTGAATCCTAGAGTTGGCAAGAGGTACCCCAAGGAACACTCCACGCATGAAGGGGAGGGGTCCTGTGTCTCCCAGCTCAGGGCTGAAAACAGCCACGTGACTGGCATGAGTTCTCCGGCACTCACAGTACACATGCAGTTTGTGAAGGATTCTGTCTGGGTTGAAAGAGCTGAATAGGTTAACTAAGTAATTAATACCTTTATTCGTAGGACAGATACATAGGGCACCTGTGTTCCAAGCATTATTCTAGGTGCATAACATACGTCCATGAACAAAATAAATAATATCCCCTGCACTTGGGGAATTATCATCCTATTGGATGAGGCATAGTTAAGGATAAGACATAATAAAGGCAGATGTTATGATGGAAGGTAATCCATGCCTTGGGTAGAAATACAGCAGTATAGGGGAATCGTAGGACAGTAAGAGCAGAATTTGCCAAGAGGGCGGCACTGGAGCAGAGCTGGGCTGGCGAAGCAGTTAGTAACGTGGGATCCGTGCAACAGCTCTGATTAGAAGGAAGGACTGAGGACAAGCACACGGGGCAGTTCAGAAACCTGCAAGGCCTTCAGGTTTTACTGTGTGACATGGAGGGCCAGGCACTGCTCCGTCGTTCAGATGAACGACACGGTCCTACAAGCATCACAGAAGGATCTCTCGGCCCAGGGCTGAAACTGGGCACGTGAAGAGGACACGCTGCAGAAATCCAGTGTAAAGTGACTCGGCCCAGGGCTGAAACTGGGCACGTGAAGAGGACACGCTGCAGAAAATCCAGTGTAAAGTGACTCGGCCCAGGGCTGAAACTGGGCACGTGAAGAGGACACGCTGCAGAAATCCAGTGTAAAGTGACTCGGCCCAGGGCTGAAACTGGGCACGTGAAGAGGACACGCTGCAGAAATCCAGTGTAAAGTGATGCCATTCAGAGCCACGCAATCGTGGTCAGATAGTAAGATGCGGTCGTGTTCTGAATGCATTTTGAAGATGGAGCTGACAGGACTTCCTGTGGGATGTCAGAGAGGCATCAAGGGTCACTCTAAAGAAGTAAAACCTCAGTTAGAGGTGAAGGTGAATGTAAGAGTGGCACCCCAGATCGGAAGAACCCAGCACTCCCTTCAACTGGACAGAACGTTGGAGGAATGAGGCTAAGGATGTGTGTTTCCCACCAAAGCGTGATAGGGTGGAAGTGCGTATGAACATGTGGAGAAAGAGACACGGAGATGGGAGAGCAGAGAACTTTCTGAGAGCCATGCAGAGCCTGCCAGCCTTCATCAGGGCTTTGGCTTCTGCTTCTCTTCAGAGAAGAGCCAGCTCAAGGAGTGCGTGGGTCAGAGGAGCGATCTGATTCCTATTTTTAAAAACATCTCTCTGAACAGACTTTTGGACATTGTGGGAGAAAGAGAGAGAGGGTGGGATGATTTGAGAGAAGAGCCTTGAAGCGTACACCAACGTTCGCCGTGTGTGAAATGGATAGCCAGTGGGAGTTTGATATATGACACAGGGAACCCAAAGCCGGTGCTCTGAGGTAACTGGAGGGGTGGGGAGGGGAGGGAGGCGGGAGGGGGTTCAGGAGGGAGCGGACACGTGTGTGCCTACGGCTGACTGATGTTGATGCATGGCCGAAGCCATCACAACACTGGAAAGTAATTTTCCTCCAATTAAATAAAGGTCTCTGGCCACAGTACTGACAAGAGCCCATAGGGAGGTGAGGTTGTGGCAACTGCGCCCCAGGTAAAGCTGGCTGGAACCACAGATCAGAGCCAGCTGACTTCAGGAGAGATGTACTCCTAGTCTCTTAACTACTCACCCACAGTGTGCTGTCACTGTGGCCATGCCAAGCTGCACAGCTTTAAAAGTGCAATCCGCAGTGTTGCTGGCTTTACCCTTCCTCATGGCATACGTTTCAGGCTGGTCATGTCTGCTGGATAGAAAACCAAGAGGGGAATTCTTTCACATCGCATCATGTTCAAAATCTCAATGGACTGAAAATATTCCGTGTTGGTATTGCGAGAGCAGTCATCCAGTTGTAAGAAAAAATCATTTTGTCTAGACTTATTTTTTCTGCAGTTGGATTTCTGCATCACTATCAGCTCCTGGATGGATGGGACATGAGTTACCTTGTTTGGCACAAATACGCCCAGTATATGCAGGCAAACATCTGTGATATTAGGTCTTCCCTAGTGGCTCAGATGGTAAAGGATCAACTTGAAATGTGGGAGATGAGAGTTCGATCTCTGGGTCAGGAAGATCCCCTGGAGAAAGGAATTGGTACCCACTCCAGCATTCCCGCCTGGAGAATCCCATGGACAGAGGAGCCTGGTGGGCTGCAGTGCCTGGGGTTCTACAGAATGGGACACAACTGAGCGACTCACACTTTGATTTTCACTTTCATCTGTGATATTCTCTCACACCAGAGTCTCAGTAACCGCAGGTGGTGTTTTAGTCTTATCGGTCTGAAGTCCTTCTTTATAAGATGTCCCCCAGTGCACCAGGGCTTCCCTGGTGGCTCAGAGGGTAAAGCATCTGCCTGCAATGAGGGAGACCCAGGTTCGATCCCTGGGTGGGGAAGATCCCTGGAGAAGGAAATGGCAACCCACTCCGGTATTCTTGCCTGGAAAACCCCATGGATGGAGAAGCCTGGCAGGCTACAGTCCATGGGGTCATAAAGAGTCAGACACGATGGAGCGACTTCAGTTTTTCACTTTCCCCAGCATACCAAGTCCACTTGTAAAATACTGAACTTCTATTTCTCTCTCTCGCTCTCTCTTTTTTTTTATTTCGATCGTCTGTCCTTCAGGGAGTTCTATTGGTGTATTAAAACCTGATTTCCTTCTGTTTTGCCTGTAAATGCCGCTAGAATTTTAATGGCTTCATTGCTTTATTAACCAGTTCAGTTCAGTTCAGTCGCTCAGTCGTGTCCGACTCTCTGTGACTCCATGGACTGCAGCACGCCAGGCCTCCCTGTCCATCACCAACTCCTGGAGTTTGCTCAGACTCGTGTCCATCGAGTCAGTGATGCCATCCTTATTAGCCAGTGCACCTCTGCAAATACTCTTCTCTGGTTTGCGCGCTGACTGTGACTGCGTAACCAACCAACAGCAGACCCAGGATCACACTTCTGAAGAAAACTAGTGAGACTCTGGGCCTTAATTTCTTTACAATAACTGTCATCACACTCCCTGGGTTTACTACTACTAGGGCACTAGTGGCGGTAATAAATGAAGTTAGATAACACAAAATGTACGGCTAAACGCGAAGCTCTCCTAGAAGAGCAGAAACGAGCCAGAGAAGGCCCCTCTCACTGCTGCTGTTCAGCATTGTCCTGGAATTGGTTTTTGTCCATTTTCTCCCCCAATATTGTTTACACACATCACTGTAAAAGTTTAAGGTATGCGGCACAGTGACCTGGCTTACACACACTGCGAATTGAGTTTCAGTAATATCCACTGGGTCTTACAATTACAAAAGCAGGGGGAAAGGTGTTCTTTTGGTTGTGATGAGAACTCAGGATGTGCTCTCTTAACAACTCTCCTATATATCACGCAGCGATGTTAGCGCAAGTTATCATGTTACATATTACATCGCCATACCTGTTTATCTGTTAAGCGGAGACTTTTGTTCATTTATCTGAAATTTTAGAGAAGTCTAACTACTGCAAGCAGATCAGAGCTGGCCTGGACGTGGAAGGTTGGTTGACAACCGAGAGAACTCTTGGGTGTGATGGAAACATTCTATAACTAGATTATGGTATGTATGGTATTTGTATGTATTTATAGGCTCTCTTCTCGTGGGCATCTCAGGTGCCCCTCCCTCCTCCAAGCCCTGGCTCAGAGCCGCCAGCACTGGAAACCACAGTCACAGAGCTGAGCCTGGGACCCCGGTGGACGGGAGACCCTCTCTCCCTTCGGACTCACACTTCGCAAAGCAGCGCTCTTGGTGATACTGTGTTGCACAGAGTTTTCAGTGAAACATCTTTTTTTGGTTTTTCCACCATCCCCAGCCTAAGGGTGGATGACATCCTGGTGGTGGGGAGTGCACTGTATTTATCTATACCATCATCTAGTTGGTATATATACAACTGTACTGCTGTATACATTTGCCAAAACCAATCAAACTGTACACTTAAATGGGGTGTGTTTCCGTGTGTGAAAATCATTCTTTAACAAAGTTAAAGCCGACTTAATGAACTGAGTCTTCAGATCAGATCAGTTGCTCAGTCATGTCCGACTCTTTGTGACCCCATGAATCGAAGCACGCCAGGCCTCCCTGTCCATCACCAACTCCCGGAGTTCACTCAGACTCACGTCCATCGAGTCAGTGATGCCATCCAGCCATCCCATCCTCTGTCGTCCCCTTCTCCTCCTGCCCCCAATCCCTCCCAGCATCAGAGTCTTTTCCAATGAGTCAACTCTTCTCATGAGGTGGCCAAAGTACTGGAGTTTCAGCTTTAGCATCATTCCTTCCAAAGAAATCCCAGGGCTGATCTCCTTCAGAATGGACTAGAAATGTGAAACTCCAAAGCTCAAGACACCAAGCCCAGCTCTAAAAATCATGCCAAGTGGCTCCCCGGTGGCCATAAGGGTCCTTCCGCCCACTAGGGTGAGCTGGGGAGGAGGGTGGGAGCTCTGTAGAAACCATCCCTAACTCGTATTAGTGAAAATTCCTGTCTAACGGAAGGGAGACACTGTTCAGTGGGTGGCGCGCTCTAAGCATCAGAAAAAGCCAGAGTCCAGGCAGGAGAACCCTGCCCCCCATCCCGTCCTTCTCCTGGTTCCGCAGGGGTCAGGGGGTGGGGCGGGGACCCCCCAGTGCCCGCCTCCTCCGGGGGCCCCTTTCAGCCCCACCCTCAGCCCAGCCCCCACATCCTGGAACCTGGGGCATCAGGAGGTGGGCCATCCTCGGGCTGGGGGGAAAGCGGCTCAGCCCACTGCTGCCGAAAAGGGGAGCTGCCCATGGTGGCTCCTTTCAAAGCCATTTTCATTTTTTATAGCTTTGGGCAATCCACAGTGTAGGGGCCCCAAGCCACTGCAGAGCAAACACATGAAAAATTCACCACAGCCCACATTAAATATATATGGGTTTAGCTAAATTGTAGGAAACTAGTTGGTATACTTTTTGTGGACATTTAGTTACACATTCATTTCAAATTTTCCGTGTTTTCCCCACCCACAAACGGTAGCAATTATTTCCCCCTCTGCCATCCTTAAAAATTTCGAAATCTCCAGTAGAGTAGGCCTCCGTGCCCACCAAGCCTAACATGTTAAATAGTCTTTCCCTTCACATAGCTGTTTCTGACATCCTGGTTGTACTATTTTTTCTCTGAAGTTCCTGTTTGTTTAAGGAGCGCTCGCCCATACCAGGGTGGGTGGACGGGGCAGAGCGCTTGTCGCCTGCCCCTCCGGCGTCCATCAGGCCAATCCTTGGCCTCCTCCCCGTTCACCTGCCCAGGCTGAGGGGCTGGGCTGGGCTGGGCCAGGGGTCTTGCGTCTCTCATCAGCTCCGGGGGAGGGGGGACAGAGTGGGGGCTGCTCCTTGTCCTCGGCTGGGTTCCTGTCTAAGTAGTTCTTGAGGAAGAGCTCCCAGAGGGGCCAGTCAGGAGGGGAACACAGGAGAGGGCAGAGAAGAGTGAGCAGAAGTGTGCTATGGAGGGGGGCGGGGGGGAGAAGGGGGACACAGCTTCCACGGCAAGCCTGGGGCTCTGGAGCGAGCATCTCGCTGCCCTCACAGGCAGGGAGAGAGCACCTCAACCTCCCAGGACAGCCCTCAGGAGAGGGCACTTGCAGCCACTCTCAGGGGACGTTCACAGCGGCAGGGCCCTGGAGAGGGGCTGCAGGTCTAGGGGCCTCGCCGGGCACAGAACTCTGGTGCCCAATGCATCAGCAGTGGGGGTCTTCCCACCACCATGGATTTCCAGGATCCACCCCCAAGACAGAGATATTTGCAGAAACTTCCCAGGAATTCCAATTGCAGACAAGTTTGGGTCGCACTGAATTTTAACTGGAATGGCACTGGCTTTAACGCTCCCCAGTAACAGGCATCCATGGCCTGTTTCTGGCACCTTCTCTGATGGGCATCTCAGGTGCCCCTCCCTCCTTCAAGCCCTTGTTCAGAGCCGCCAGCACTGGAAACCACAGCCACAGAGCTGAGGCTGGGACCTCGGTGGACAGGAGACCTTCTCCCCCTTCTGAGGCTGGGACCTCGGTGGACAGGAGACCTTCTCCCCCTTCTGAGCCTGGGACCTCGGTGGACAGGAGACCTTCTCCCCCTTCTGATTCACACTTTGCAAAGCAACGCTCTTGGTGATACTATGTCACACAGAGTTTTCAGTGAAACATCTTTTTTTGGTTTTTCCATCATCCCCAGCCTACGGGTGGATGACATCCTGGTGGTGGGGGAAGTGGACTGTATTTATCCGGGTAATAATGCTGTCAGGATCTCTGCTGGTCCCATACCTCCTGTGGCTGGTAAGGACTGAGGACCGGGGCCATCTTTCTGAGGAGCCTCCTTGGGCTTTCTTGCAGGGTAAACCCCTGGCAGCCTTTAGACCAGTTCTGCTAACACAGGAACTACGCAAGCCAGCAATGGGACAACCTATCTGACTCTATCATTTTCTCTGATTCTAGAAGTGATCTAAGTTCTCTCCTCTTTCTCCTTGTCATGCTTTTCACCAGAAAGAGCAGTTATTTCCTCTAACACATCCAGTGTTGATCCTGAGTGCTTGTGGTAAGAAGACGGTGTGTGTGTGTGTTACACGCATGTGTCCTTTTCACTTTCCACTCTTCTGTATCCATCAAACTGCCTACTGTGCAGACACTGAGCAAGTGTCAGGCTGTCTCTAATCACAAAGGCTAAGTTGAGAAAGGGTGGATGTTCAGCATTTTTTGATGTCTGTATCCAGGTATATGAGTCAAGTTTCATGAATGACCTCATTCTAAATTTCCCTGCATGTGAAGGAAAAAATAATAGGAGGTCTTTTGAACATTTTCTTCTATAGTTAGCTTGCTCCATTAGCTACAAAAATCATAGTGTATGAAAACCTCAGAGCTTCTAATGAGCTGCTAGAATATTTTAGTTTACAATTATCACCTAAAATGAATAGTTTTGTGGAACAGAAACCATTTGTACATCAAACTGCCAAATATCTGTAGGCTTTATGTGGTTTTTCCAGACACGCTCAGAGAAAGACCAAGAAAAGCAGAGGGTGTTGGTTTCATGCATTTTCCAAATTACTGTAAAATGCATATGAAATTACTATTTCATATGCATGTATGCATGCTAAGTTGCTTCAGTCATGTCTGACTTTTTGTGACCCTATGGAATGTAGCCCACCAGGCTCCTCTGTCCATGGAAACTATCCAGCAAGAATACAGGAGTGGGTTGCCATGCCCTCCTCCAGAGGATCTTCTCAACCCAGGGATCGAGCTTCATTTCTCAGTCTCCTGCATTGGCCGGGGGTGCTTTACCACTAGGGCCACCTAGGAAACCCCAATGATTTCACATATAGTAGCTCAAAATGCAGGTCTGTTTTTTCACAGATAATATAAGCATGTCTGAATAAGAAGGTGAAATGTGAAGATTCAACTCGTATCATATTAATCTCATCAATGTGGGCATCAACTTGTGTGCTTCAGGTTAGAAAAGTGTTGACGTGTTTTTAGCATAGCTGTCTTGACTAATCTGATATGTGATGATCACTAACACTTTGGTTGAGATAAAAAGTCCAATGACTGCTACTGTCAGATTACACAAATTATCTTCTGTTGGCATGTCTGGGAGTCAGGGGAATTCAAGGAAAAGAGAGTTGGGTGACTTCGGGGTCTGGGGTTCCATGTCCCCTCTGTCACTCACAGCTGTGTGTCTTCTTGTAATCACATCATCGTTGAAGTTTGAAAAAAAAAGAAGGTGTTAGTTGCTCAGTCATGTGCAACTCTTTGGGACCCCATGGACTATAGCCCAGCAGGCTCCTCTGTCCCTGGGATTCTCCAGGCAAGAATACTGGAGTGGGTTGCCATCTCCTTCTCCAGGGGATCTTACTGATCCAGGGATCAAACCCAGGTCTCCTGCATTTCAGGCAGATTCTTTACCGTCTGAGACATCACCACATCATTGTTGAAGTTCAGATCCAGGCAAACTGTAAGTCCACTCCCTGAAGTCCCGTGGCATTCTAGTCTTGAGAATGTGGCTTACTGAAGGCTAGTTCAAAATTAATCTCAACTGAAAAAGACAGCATGTTATAGAAGAAAGTAACTGTAACACATCTAGAAGTTAAACATACTGTCCAACCCATCTGGCTGCTTTTCTTAACATTTGGACTGTAAGATGGATGCCTACGATATGTAAACAATTCAGCATTTACACATAGAAAACGGCCGTGAAGCTAGAATAATGAGACAGATTTTAATGCCAGAGATACCTGAGATTTTTTAAGAGCTGCATGTTGGGAGACTCTTCTCCGTGTGCCTTTTGTGGTTCTGAATGACTTGCACCAGAGGCACCGACCATGTTTGCTCTGGACAGCTTTTCAAGGACGCTTGCATGTGACCAGCCTTGTGAGACAGAGCTAGAATCTTCCTCCCCAGCAAAGCTCAGGCATGCTCAGCACCCAGTGTGAAAAAGACAATGTCCTCTTCCTGGTGAAGGGCACACTGGCCCATTATTGAAACCCAAGCCAGGGTTCTTCTCATGGACTACCAACAACTGCAAAGTGGAAGTCCCTTTCGAGTTGCCTCATGGGAGTTGGGGTTTGGGGGTGGTCTGAGCTACGGTGGCAGTTGAAGTTGAAAGTGATAAACCATCTTATCCCCATGAACACACATGATCTGTGCAGGCTGACGTGTTAGCTCACAAACAGGGAAAGGCTCAGACCCCTCGCGTGTCTTAACTGAAGGTTGAATTTGCACAGCTTTCCTCTAGGGATCACTAAAACTGACAGTCATGATGATTAATAGGTTTCTTCTTCCTGGTAAGTTTTCAAGTATCAGTGCCCTTCTGAGAATGATGTTATAAGTTGCTTAAATCTTTGATCCTTCATCTCCTCATTTATAAAATATGAATAATGGTGTGATCCTCACAGGGGGATTGAATGAGACATCACACCTGGAAATACCCAGACAATGCCAAGTGTTACAGACATTCAGTTTTCATTTGTGGATTTTGAATTTGACATGTCATCAAGATTTGTCAAAGAGCACAATAGGGAAAAAAAGAGATTAGCCTTCAACTCAGAAATTTAAAAAGTTAAACAATACATAATTCTCAGTTCTTAACTGAATTCTAAAAATATTAATTGTTTAAAGTAAAAATAATAAAAATATATTCTTGGGTGAAGAATTCATGAAGAAGTAAAATATGTCAGAACAGTAGCAAAGAAGACAAGGATTGGGAAAAGGAAGTAAACAGTTGTGAGTTCTTTTCTATATGCACAATATTTTATGAAGAGTAGTACAAATGTTATCGGAAGTATATTTGAAAATTTTAAGATGCAGACTAGGCTCTAGGGCAAACATATACACACGAAGGAAATACAACTAATAATCCATTTATGGCAATAAAATTGAATGTTAAGAAATTAAATACATTATGCCATATGGTAGCCTTGTGTGAGAAATAAAACATGTGCATATATTGAAAAAACTGTCAATGCAAAAGAAAACAGCAGAATAGGGAAGTAGACAAATAATAGGTGGAATAAATCAAAAGCAAGATAATAGACCTAAACCCAAACATACTGATAATCACAGTACCTGTAAATGGTCTAAAGCAGGGATTTCTGCCAAGGGCCAGATAGTGAACATTTTATGCTTTTGCATGCAATACAATCTCTGCTGCAAATACATCAACTCTGCTGTTGTAGCAAGAAATCAGTCATCCGCTTTCCACCAATGAATGGGGGTGACTGTGACCCAACAAACTTTATTTACAAAACTAGGAGATGGGGTTTGGTGTAGGGTCCGTAATTCACTGCTGTCTTGTCTAAACACTTCAATCAAAAGGCAACAATATGGAGATATATATATATGACACTGATAAGCTAATAGTAAAATATTGGGAAAACATATTTTATTAAAGCACCAATCAAAAGAAGTGGGCCTTAGGAAGCATCACTGTGAACAAAGCTAGTGGAGGTGATGGAATTCCAGTTGAGCTATTTCAAATCCTAAAAGATGATGCTATGAAAGTGCTGCATTCAATATGCCAACAAATTTGGAAAACTCAGCAGTGGCCACGGGACTGGAAAAGGTCAGTTTTTATTCCAATCCCAAAGAAAGGCAATGCCAAAGAATGCTCAAACTACCGCACAATTGCACTCATCTCACACGCTAGTAAAGTAATGCTCAAAATTCTCCAAGTCAGGCTTCAGCAGTATGTGAACCGTGAACTTCCAGATGTTCAAGCTGGATTTAGAAAAGACAGAGGAACCAGACATCAAATTGCCAACATCTGCTGGATCATAGAAAAAGCAAGAGAATTCCATAAAAGCATCTACTTCTGCTTTATTGACTATGCCAAAGCCTTTGACTGTGTAGATCACAGCAAACTGGAAAATTCTTAAGCGATGGGAATACCAGATCACCTGACCTGCCTCCTGAGAAATGTGTATGTGGGTCAAGAAGCAACAGTTAGAACCGGACATGGAACAATAGCCTGGTTCCAAATTGGGAAAGGAGTACATCAAGGCTGTATATTGTCACCCTGCTTATTTAACTTATGTGCAGAGTACATCATGCAGAATGCTGGGCTGAATGAAGCACAAGCTGGAATCAAGATTGCTGCAAGAAATATCAATAACCTCAGATATGCAGATGATACCACCCTTATGGCAGAAAGTGAAGAAGAACTAAAGAGTCTCTTGATGAAAGTAAAAGAGGAGAAAGAAAAAGCTGGCTTAAAACTCAACATTCAGAAAACTAAAATCATGGCATCCGGTCCCATCACTTCGTGGCAAATAGATGGGGAAACAGTGGAAACAGTGACAGATTTTATTTTCTTGGGCTGCAAAATCACTGCAGATGGTGACTGCAGCCATGAAATTAAAAGACGCTTGCTCCTTGGAAGAAAAGCTATGATAAACCTAGACAGCATATTAAAAAGCAGAGACATTACTTTATTGACAAAGGTCCATCTAGTCAAAGCTATGTTTTTCCAGTAGTTATGTATGGATGTGAGAGTTGTACTATAAAGAAAGTTGAGTGCTGAAGAATTGATGCTTTTGAACTGTGGTGTTGGAGAAGAGTCTTGAGAATCCATTGGACAGCAAAGAGATCCAACCAGTCCATCCTAAAGGAAATCAGTCCTGAATATTCATTGGAAGGACTGATGCTGAAGTTGTAACTCCAATACTTTGGCTACCTGATGTGAAAAACTGACTCCTTGGAAAAGACCCTCATGCTGGGAAAGATTGAAGGCGGGAGGAGAAGGGGACGACAGAGGATGAGATGGTTGGATGGCATCGCCAACTCAATGGGCATGAGTTTGAGTAAACTCTGGGAGTTGGTGATGGACAGGGAGGCCTGGCGTGCTGCAGTCCATAGGGTCGCAAAGAGTCGGATACGACTGAGCTACTGAACTGACAACTAACCAAGCCGTTGCCTTATTCGGGGAGCCCATTGGCTGCTGTGACCCGCCATTCTCTAGTTCAAGTGCGTGGACCTGGGCTTAGGTGTCCTTCTCACTAGGCTACAGGGTGTGTGGGCACCCCAGGCTACCAGCGTCCTTGTCTAGTGAGGAGCTCCCATTCGTGATGTGTAAGGCTTCTCAGAGTTCTCTATCAGTGTCTAAAATATCTGTCTTCCTTCTCTTCAAGCAACCAAAGCAATGTTGTCAAACTTTGACCTTTAAGATTATTCCAAAAGTTTTGAAATCTTACAGGATTCCCAAAGGACAAAACCTCACAACACTTTAGAAAATAACAATGATAATAACAAAACTGACAACAGTAATCCCTTGCAATAGGAAGAGTACTTTCCCCAAGTAAAGTGTCACACAATTTTGAATCTTACTTCGTTTGTTATTATCATTATTTTGAATTTTCCATGGGAAATCAGACCACCGAAGGCTCAGAAGGTGTATATTTTCTGAATTATACTAAATGAGTAGAGATCTAAATTTGGGGGAGTTTTCAGTACATATGCCAGATTTATCCCCAGGGGAAAAAGAAATAAGAAATTCCTGGCAATTAGAAGACACATGTGAAATTGCTGGGGTAGGCAAATTGTCTTCCAAAGGCGCACTCTCGTGAGCAAGATATAAGAGAGTCTACGGACTGGTCACCTGGCTGATTCTGTCACTCCAGTGGACACGAAGGATCTCTCGCTGTGGCTTTGATTTGCATTTCGCTCTTCACGTAACTATCAGCCCTGCATTTCTGCTTCTGGAAAAGTCTGTTCATAGGTTTTTGCCCATTTCCCTGCTGAATTTTTGCATTTTTCTTATTGGTTAATATGAGGTATTAAGTACTCTTGATATCAGTTCTCTATTGGTTACACTTTACAAACATTTTCTCCCGGTTTTTACCTCACTTTCACTTGTTTTAAGATCTCATTTGGTAAACAAAAGTCCGTAAGTGCAACATCATGGAATAAAGATCGTCTCGTTTTTTTTCTTTCCGAGTTTGTGTCAGTCAGCCAGGCAGGGTCAGTATGAAAGAATGCCTGCCAGGTAGCTCTGGAGAAGGCAATGGCACCCCACTCCAGTACTCTTGCCTGGAAAATCCCATGGATGGAGGAGCCTGGTGGGCTGCCGTCTATGGGGTCGCACAGAGTCGGACACGACTGAAGCGACTTAGCAGCAGCAGCAGCAGCCAGGTAGCTCAGAGAGAGATGTTCAGCACGGAACTCCTTACAAAGATGTTGAAAGAGCTGAAAAGATAATGAGGACCAGGAGACAGCCACGGGGGATGAATTTATCAAAGGTGTGAGCATCCCTCCGCCTTGAGGAACAAAAGGGACCGTGGAGGAAGGAGGGAACTGACCTGAGAAAAAGCAAGCAAAAGGCCTGGACAGTTTGAAAGTATTGCTGTTGACTTTTAAGTTCTTCATCCATCTGGACTGGATTTTTACTCATGGTGTGAGGTATGGATCTGATTTTTTTTTCCAGATTGTCCTGGAGGTGACAGAGTTTCTTGCTTCTCTTCCGGGGACCTGAGACTTTTTTAAGAGAAGAGGATTCAGGGAGTCCTCAGAGCTGTGCGTCTCCCCATCAGCCCCTGCTGCTCACCCCTCCTGCCTGTCTGCATCAGAAAGGGAGGCCCTGCCCCCGAGCTGCTTGGGGAGCACAGGTGCTTTTGAGCAACAAGAGAAGCCCCTGCAATGAGAAGCTGGTGCCCCGCACCTAGAGAGACCTCGATGACCTCACCTAAAGAAAACCCCCGCACATCAGTGAAGACCCAAGGCAGCCATAAATAAATAAATAAAAGCTATTAAAAAAGGAAAAGAAGTGGGTGGAAATCAAACAATGGCTTCAAGCTGGACCACGGGCAGGCAACCCTCCACCCACTCAGGTCAGAGTGTTATGCAGAGGCCACCCAGGGACCCGCCAAGGACTCTCCGCTCCAGCCCTTGCCTCAGTGCATTCAGAGAGAGGGACCAGGGAAGCGAGTCTGATAAAGAAGGAGACTGGTTTAGGACGCAGCGTTACAGCAAGACTGAGGCCAGCGGCTGGGAAGGGGGCACCCGGGACGCCTCCCGGGACACCCCTAACGTTTCCTCTGATGCAGCTGGCCCCACCCGAGGGACGAAGAGATGTGAACGGAGGAGCAGGAGTCGGGCAGGCTGCGGAGGCAGGAGCCAAGGAGGCTCCCCTTGGGGGAGGAGGGCAGGGGTGCTTGGGCTTCGTCTCATGATCTGTAAAGACCTGGAGAAGGAAATGGCCACCCACTCCAGTATTCTTGCCTGGAGAATCCCATGGACAGAGGAGCCTGGCAGGCTACAGTCCATGGGGTCACAAAGAGTCAGACACGACTAAAGTGACTTAGCACAAAGATCTGTAAAGTCAAACAGCTGGACCACACCATACTTAAGATGCTTCCCTCCTTTAAGATTGCATTTCTCCCTTGTTTTAGGTTAAAAGTGAAAGCAAGCCCACGCTGTCTCACTCTGGGAATCAGGTCTCAGACGCTGGGCCGAGTCCTGGCTGGTGACACCCGGAGTGAGATTAGGTGTATTTCCACGGGCATGCGTGCCCGCTAAGTGAGTTCAGCCGTGCCCGATTCTTGGTGAGTCCGTGGACTGGAGCCCACAGGCTCCTCTGTCTATAGGATTCTCCAGTCAAGAGTACTGGAGTGGGTTGCCATGGCCTTCTTCAGGGAATCTTCCTGACCCAGGGATCCAGCGTCTCCTGCATGGGTAGGCAGGTTCTTTACCACTAGCACCACCTGGAAAGCCCCTAAATTTCCGCTGGAATAATTTCCACTGGAATTGAATTAAATGATGAAATGAGAACAGGAAGGTGATTCTGAAGATCCTGTTTTTCTGAGGAGAGAAAATAACCTATAACATACTTCATCCTCAATTTCCCAAAAGAAAAGGGCTTTACATAAAACTGTCTTTGAAAGATCTGCCATAAATCAGCAAGGCACTTTTTTATGTCCATTGAATTTTGCTTAGAGAGGAAAGGAATGTGTCCTTCAGCGTCAACTGAGAGTTAGGAAAGAGTAATTTGAGGTTAGGACAAAAATGCCAAACTTCACATCATCAATGCACATCCTTATTTTTCATATTAGTAACAACAAGAATCACATCCAACCTAGAAAAACTTCCACTTGAGAACGTTTAAGCAGCTATCTATTTATGATCTTACTTTTCCTCGCTGAACCTCCAGGAGGAAATGGGCTGGATTACTGCTTTCTGCAGCTGTGCAGAGAGGGCGTAGGACCCCTCGCTGTGGACGAGGTGGGGGCTGTGGGGGCTGTTCCTCCAGAGGTGACTCCGGCCCAGGGCTTTGTCTCCCGGACCAGACGCCATCAGCTGATGGGACTATTGCCCCGGTGGGCGTCACCAGAATCCTTTCGGTGGTACAGAATGGACTCATTCATTCAGCCTGGGTGGCATAGGCCCCACCCAGACGTGTCACAAGTCCCCGTCTCCATCAGTTCTCTGTCTTTCCCTTTCTTCTTCTGTCCTTTCTTCTTTGCTCTGCTTCCATGGACTTGTTTGCCTGCTCAGGGACTAGTGTGGGGTGTCATGCATAGACGGCGTCTGTAAATATTTACTGAGTAACTATACTGAGTAACTAAAGGGACGCACGAAACACGGAATGTTTACGGTGGCTCTGAAGGTAAACAGCCTCACCACACCATTTGTCCCACTGACATGATTAAAACAGAAGATTCGTGCAGCGCTATCCTATTTCCTGGCTTGGTATCCGGGAGGGATCTCTAAGCAGAGCAGCCTGAGAGTAACGCAGACACGAGTGCTGAGCCTCTGTCAGATACCAAGTGCTCCTGGCACGATCCTGTAATTTAACCCTCACAGGTCTCTTGTATGGCTGGGGTGCCTGGCAGCTACTCACAAAAATCAAGTGCCTAATGTACAGAAAGAGCTTCCCAGGTGGTACTAGTGGTAAAGAATCTGCCTGCCAATGCAGGAGACATAAGAGATGTGGGTTCGGTCCCTGGGTCAGGAAGATCCCCTGGAGGAGGAAATGGCAACCCATTCCAGTATTCCTGCCTGGAGAATCCCATGGATGAGGAGCCTGGAGGCTACAGTCCACGGGGTCGCAGAGTCGGATGCGGCTGAGCCGCTGAGCACAAGATATAGAAGGAAATATTTCAGGTGTGTGTTCTGCATCTTATGAAGCCTGTAAGAAGATTGGGAAAGAGGCTCAGTAAGCAGAAACCAAGAGAGGTTAAGGGATGCGGGCGAAGGTCACGTCCAAGGGACGTCCGCCAAAGACGCCCCCCACACTTCCGCCCTCCTTTCCAGCTCGCTCTCGTGTTGTGACCCTCCCTCAGGGTGCAGCAGCTTGGGTGAGAGCGTCTGATTGGTTGGCTAGAGTCACAGGCTCACATCCTAGCTGCCAGGGTTGTGGGCTTTTCTGGGGGAGAGGTGGGTCACCTCCACCAAGACTCATAATACGAACCATTAGGATCCAAAAGAATGTGTGCTCGTATCTTGAGTAGGAAAAAAAAAAATCCAACTAGCCGTAGGTAGTATTATTCCTGGGCTTCCTTGGTGGCTCAGTGGTAAAGAACCCACCTGCAATTCAGGAGCCAGAGGAGATGTGGGGTCAATCCCTGAGTCAGGAAGATCCCCTCGAGGAGGGCATGGCAACTCACTCCAGTATTCTTGATGGGAAACCCCACGAACAGAGGAGCCTGGCGTGCTCCAGTCCACGGGGTCGCAGAGAGTCTGACAAGACGGAGCGACTTAGCAGAGCGCAGCACTGTCACACCCGCTTACAGAGGAGGAGACCCAGGCTCAGGAGTTACGTGAGCCATCGAAAGCCACACACGACCAAGTTGTACTGCGATGCTGAGGGATGAGCAGAGGCCCGGGGGGCTGTCCTGCCTTTTCGTTGGCCAGTGAGCTCATTCAGCGTAGTACAGGTTGAGCGATGACTCTGAGCCAGGAAGTGTTCCCGGTGACACAAACGCTGCGGTGAGCCAGCTACCGCCTGCCATGGTGGTCCCCACCCTCTTGGTGTTTACAATCTAGTGGGGATAAAGACATTAAACATGTAAGCCTGAGATGAAATAAACAAGGGCCACTTTGTTGCAATTAAGAAGAAAAAAATACCACAGGGGAATTTAAAGTTGAATGCGGTTTGTTAAAGTTGTCTGAGACAGGAGCTTTTATCTGAGTGGGGGCCAGTGGCAGGAGGAATGGGGGACACAGCGTCACAGGTGTTTCAGGATCCAGGAACCCCTGGGGTTGGAAAGGGCTTTACTTCCTCGACAGGATCACAAGCTCCTGTGTCTCTTCAAAGACAACCGTGACTAGAGTCTGCCAAACTCTCGTTTTTCCAAGGCCAAAGTAAACATGTGTAACCATTAAATGCACGAGAAGATCTGAGTGACTGGTTATTGATCGTTTCATGTCATGATGCATTCTTGACATAAGTGACAAAAAGCTACAAGCCTGCAAAGAGCCGAGGGAGGTCTCTCCGGCCTCGGGGAGCTTCGTCACCCCAGAGATCGTCCTCAGTGGTCCTGATGTCTGCGTGGAAACCAGAGATGCAGAGAAGGAGACAGAGCTCTGGGAGGTGGGAAGTCCACCCTTCAATCGAGGAATCATCACCAGACCCTCCGCCTGTTTCCACAGCCCTGTCCAAGCGTGCCCGTTCTCCGGGCAGGAACCGTCTTCTGTCCGTGTCCAGCTGGGCTTGGCTAAGCTTCGGGGACAAACGGCTGCCGTTCCTACGTGGTGGGGACAGCAGTACGTGCTTCCTGCTCGTGCTGCACGTCCACTGCGAGTAGGTGGCCGGTCTTCACTCCCTGCGGTCACTTAGGAATGAGCTCGGCAGGGACGGACCTCGGCACGTGTGAGGAGAAGGGCTGTGGTGGCGGACACGCACCGGCTCTTCAGGCTTCGTACTTCAAGTGACACGTGGCTCTCACCAGAGCAAGTGACGGGGTCACCGCCAACTTCAGAGAGGGTGGGAAAGTGCCTGGATCAGGGGAGAGAACTGAGACCTTCACCAGGAAACCTCGAGAAAACCACGGGGCAAGCGTAGCCCTGGGCTTCGTGGGGTCTCAGGAGCATCACCAAGGTGTGCAGCCAACCTGCACTCTCCCCTCCTTTAAATCTGGCCATCAGCCAGGATCCATTCGTGAAATCAGAAACTACTGCAGGTATTTCAAGCCTGGAGGAATTTAGTTCTACAGCGTTGGAAACGCTGAGAGAGGAACAGGGAGGGGAGGCAGGAGGATCAACAATGACCAGGTTGATCTCGAGGGCGCTGACGGACCTGGGCTGGGGTCGCCAGGCCTGCACTGCAGCTGCACTTGGCTTTGCGTCTACCACTAAGATGCCCCCTCCCGGGGGCTGTAACTGTCACCGACGGTGTACACACAGCTGCACCGCTCACCTCGGTGGGGCTTGACTGAGGTCGCATCATTGTTTTTATTTACAAATCAGAAACAGAGCCACAGACACAGAAAACAAGCTTATGGTTACTGAAGGGAAAGAGGAGAGGAAACAGTTAAGAGTTTGGGATTAGCAGGTACACACTGCAACATATAAAACGGGTAAGCCACAAGAACTTTGCTCAACAGAATGGGAAAGACTATGAACAAGAATATATGCGTGCATGCATAACTGAATGACTGCTGTTCAGCAGAAATAAGGCAACGTTGTAAATCAGCTATGTGAAAGTGAAAGGTGCTCAGTCATGTCTAACTCTTTTTGACCCCAGGGACTATACAGTCCATGGAATTCTCCAGGCCAGAATACTGGAGTCGGTAGCCTTTCCCTTCTCCAGGGATCTTCCCAACCCAGGGATCAAACCCAGGTTTTCCACATTGCAGGCAGATTCTTTACCAGCTGAGCCACCAACCAAGCCCAAGTCAGCCGTGTACTCCAATTTTTCTTTTTTTAATGGCTGTATTGTGTTGTTGTTGTTTAATTGTTCAGTTATGTCTGACTCCCTACAACCCCGTGGACTGCAGCCTGCCAGGCTCCCCCGTCCATGGGATTCTCCAGGCAAGAATACTGGAGTGGTTTGCCATTTCCTATTGTGGGTATGTAGGAAATATCTTTACACTTAGGCAGCACACATTAAAATATTAGAGGGTGACAGAGCATCGATTTGGCAAATCGCTTTCAAAAATGCAGGTGAAAACCCATGCCGTGTACTGTCTGGATTGCAAATATTTACAAATTTGAGATTACTTAATTTTTTTACATTTAAAAGCTGACAGGCTTCTCTAGTGTCTCAGTGGTAAAGAATCAGCCTGCCAGGGCTGGAGACATGGGTTCGATCTCTGATCCAGGAAGGTCCCACAAGCTGCAGAGCAAATAAGCCCATGAGCCAGCGCTCCTGAGCCTGTGTGCTGCCGCTTCTGAAGCCGGCACGACCTACAGCATGAGCCCCGCGACAAGAGAGACCACGGCAGTGAGGAGACAGCGGGCCACAGCTGGGGAGAAGCCTGTGCTTGGCGAAGCTGGGGAGAAGCCTGTGCAGCAAGGGAGACTTAAAGATGTAATAAATAAGTAAATTATGTTTTCAAAAAGTTGCTGAGCTTGGGAGCATGAGTAGCTCAACTGAACAAGAAATATCCTCTTGCCTTCCCCGGGTGAAGCCACAGCCTCGCTCTTCGGGAACACCTGCCGGTTCCCAGGCCAGGCTTGCTCCGTTGGCACCGGGACCCTGAGACGCTGGGTGGCAGCCACCGCTTGGACTTTAACAGGACTCTCACCGTGTGCCCAGATGGACGTGTCTGCTCTCTGGGAACCGGGACCACTAGGACGTTGCAGACGCCTTCTGTTGGGACAGCGGGCTCTCTCAGAAGGTCAAGAAAGAGGGTGGCTGGACCCCTCTCCTCCCTCCCTGTCCCCAGCCCCCCAGGGCAGGGATGCTGGGGACACAGCCCCTGGAAAGGTCACTGTTCGGGGTGCAGACTTTTTTAGTAGCTCTGGGGCGCCTCTTTCCAGGGCATTCCTTATTCTTCGAATCAACTCCGTTGGCGTGAATTGACATACCGTGAAATGCAAGAGTCTCAGGTGCAGAATTCATGGGTGTTTCTTGGGATTAGAATTTCTATTACCTCAAGTATTTCCCCATACTCCTTTGCTTTGTCCTCACTCCCCCAAACCACTGATGTGGTCTCTGACAGCACCGTCAAACTTTTGCTAGAATTTCCTGGTAATGACTCAGGGTCTGCGGTCTCCCGTGTCTGCTCTCCTTGGCTGAGTGTCATGCTCTGGGGACTTGGCCCTGATGGGCTGTTTGAGTGACTGTGCCTTTCTTCTGCCTAATAGAATTCTGTTCCGCACACACACCGCAATTCGTTTATAAGAATCCCAAAACCAGTAGCGTAAGTTCTCCAACTTGGTCATCATTTTTAAAAACTGTCTTGGATTTTTCAGGTCCTTTGCATTTGCAAATAAAGTTTAGCATCAGCTCATGGGCTTCTACCAAAATGCCTGTTGGGTTTTGATTGGGTTTGCATCGAAAACCAGTCAGTTTGGGGAAAGAAAACATCCCAACAATATTGATTCCTCTGTGATGTGAAGGTGAAATCTCTCTACACTTATTTGGTCCTTAATTTTTTTCAACAATTTTCTATATTTTTTTGTTTGAGTTTACAGTATAGATTGCCAAACTCTCTATGCTGTTATTTAGCATATTTTGTTTAATCTATCCCTACGTATTTCACTTTCTGATGCTCTTTTAAGTGATCAGACTTAAATTGCAGTTTTTAGTCAATTACTGCTGGTATACAGAAGTATAGTTAATTTCTCTGTATTGCTCATATAATCTGCACTTGCTAAAATAATTTTTTAGTAGCTTTTCAACAGTTTCTTTGGAATTTTTCTGTGTAGACAGTCATGCAGTCTGTGAAGAAAGCCAGTTTTAATTTTCCCTCTCTAAGCTACATACTTGTTTTCCTCCCCTTACCTTATGGCGTTGTGTGGGACCTCCCAAACCAAGTGGTGCTAGTCAGTCTTCTCGCCTTATTTCAGATCTTAAGGGCAAAGCAGTCTTCCACTTTGACATACAAGGTTGGCTACTGTAGGTTTTTTTAATCACTGTGCTTTATCATGTTGATGAAATTAATTCACATGCCTAGTTTTCCAAGAATTTTATTTACTACAAATGAATATTAAATTTTGTAAACATCTTTTTTGAATTTATTAAGATGATAAGATTTTTCTAGCCCATTGATATGCTGAATTATTCTAATTAGTTTTCAAAAATTAAATCAAGTTTACTTTCATGAAATGATACCCACCCATTTATGATGTACTATGTTTCTTAATATTGGAGAAGGAAATGGCAACCCACTCCAGTGTTCTTGCCTGGAGAATCCCAGGGACGTGGGAGCCTGGTGGACTGCCGTCTATGGGGTCGTACAGGGTTGGACACAACTGAAGCGACTTAGCAGCAGACTAGGCAGCATTCATTTTGTGAATGTTTTACTGAGGTCATTTCCACCTCTGATCATAAGGTATATTGATCTGCTTTTGGAGTCAGGATCATATTGGTCTCCTAAACGGAGTTAGGAAGTGTCTCAACTCCTTACCATGTCCGTGAAGGATCTGTGTGCAACTGGCGCTGCTCTCTCCTTCAGTATATGATATTCATAGAACTCGCCAGGGAAGCTACCTGGCCTGGAGGGTTTTGCTTGTTTGGGGTGTTTTGTTGGGAATATTTTAAAGTAGAATTTAGCTCCTTTATAGATACAGAGCTACTCAGGTTACTAATTTTTTCTTGAGTGACTTTGGTAGTTGGCAGACTTTGCCTTCTTTATTTCATTCTGTCTGCTTATAGTTTAGTAATTTTGCTGACTTTTTCAGATAACATAGTTCTGATTTCACTGGTTTTCTTTACTGACTTTCTATTTCACTGATCTGTTCTCTTTAACATTTTTTTTTTCATTCCTCTTGCTTAGGATTAACTTGTCATTTTTCCTTATTTCTTAGAGTTAAAGCTTAAGATTGATCTGAGACCTTTCTTCTTTGACAATATAAGCATTTAATGCTAAAAAAGTTACTCTCTGGGCACAGCTTTATCTGATTGCCACAAATGATGGCACGTTGTGCTTTCATTTTTATACAATTCAGCATGTTTTCAAATTTTATTTATGGTTTCTTCTTTTACCCCTGGTTACTTAGAATGTTTTGTTCTGTTTTCAAATATTTGGATATTTTCAATGTAATTTCTGTTATTAATTTCTGATATTTTGCTGTCATGAAAGGAGAATATGCTTTTATGCTCTCAGTTCTCTTAAATCTATTTAGATTTGCTTTATGGCTCAGAATATAGTCTTTCTTAATAAATGTTTTATTTGTACTAAAAAAAAAATGTGTATTATGTTGCTGTTGGATGGAGTCTGATACAAAAGTCAAGATATCAAGTCGGATGGTAGCTGTAAGCTGAATGTGTGAGTGCTCAGACACTCAGTCATGTCTGACTCTTTGTGACCCCATGGACTGTAGCCTGCCAGGCTCCTCTGTCCAAGAACACTGGCGTGAAGTGCCGTTTCCTCCTCCAGGGGACCTTCCGAACCCAGAGACAGAACCACCGTCTTTCACATCTCCTGCACTGGCAGGCAGATTCTTCACCACCAGCACCGCCTGGGAAGACCATGAGCTAGATAAGGGCCCCAGGTAAGTCTAAGCCCCAGGACCTATGTATGTTGCCATATATGGTAATGGGGACTTTGCATACGGGATTGAGTTAAGGAAACTGAGATGAAGTAATCCTCCTGGCAATAAGGAGTTCATAATCTGAGCCACAGTCAGCTCCTGGTCTTGTTTTTGTTGACTGTATAGAGCTTCTCCATCTTTGGCTGTAAAGAATATAATCAATCTGATTTCAGCGTTGACCATCTGGTGATGTCCATGTGTAGAGTCTTCTCTTGTGTTGGAAGAGGGTGTTTGCTATGACCAGTGCATTTTCTTGGCAAAACTCTATTAGTCTTTGCCCTGCTTCATTCCGTATTCCAAGGCCAAATTTGCCTGTTATTCCAGGTGTTTCTTGACTTCCTACTTTTGCATTCCAGTCCCCTATAATGAAAAGGACATCTTTTTTGGGTGTTAGTTCTAAAAGGTCTTGGAGATCTTCATAGAACCGTTCAACAATAAACTGTGGAAAATTCTGAAAGAGATGGGAATACCAGACCACCTGGCCTGCCTCTTGAGAAACCTGTATGCAGGTCAGGAAGCAACAGTTAAAACTGGACATGGAACAACAGACTGGTTCCAAATAGGAAAAGGAGTACGTCAAGGCTGTATACTGTCACCCTGCTTATTTAACTTATATGCAGAGTACATCATGAGAAACGCTGGGCTGGAAGAAGCACAAGCTGGAATCAAGATTGCCAGTAAAAATAGCAATAGCCTCACATATGCAGATGATACCACCCTTATGGCAGAAAGTGAAGAGGAGCTAAAAAGCCTCTTGATGAAAGTGAAAATGGAGAGTGAAAAAGTTGGCTTAAAGCTCAACATTCAGAAAAAGAAGATCATGGCATCTGGTCCCATCACTTCATGGGAAATAGATGGGGAAACAGTGGAAACAGTGTCAGACTTTATTTTTCTGGGCTCCAAAATCACTGCAGATGATGACTGCAGCCATGAAATTAAAAGATGCTTACTCCTTGGAAGGAAAATTATGACCAACCTAGACAGCATATTCAAAAGCAGAGACATTATTTTGCCAACAAAGGTCCGTCTAGTCAAGGCTATGGTTTTTCCAGTAGTCATGTATGGATGTGAGTGTTGGACTGTGAAGACAGCTGAGCGTGGAAGAATTGATGCTTTTGAACTGTGGTGTTGGAGAAGACTCCTGAGAGTCCCTTGGACTGCAAGGAGATCCAACCAGTCCATTCTGAAGGAGATCAGCCCTGGGATTTCTTTGGAAGGAATGATGCTAAAGCTGAAACTCCAGTACTTTGGCCACCTTGTGAGAAGAGTTGACTCATTGGAAAAGACTCTGATGCTGGGAGGGATTGGGGGCAGGAGGAGAAGGGGACGACAGAGGATGAGATGGCTGGATGGCATCACCGACTCGATGGACGTGAGTCTGAGTGAACTGCGGGAGTTGGTGATGGACAGGGAGGCCTGGTGTGCTGCGATTCATGGGGTCGCAAAGAGTCGGACACGACTGAGCGACTGAGCTGAACTGAATCCTCCCGGGTTATCTCCCTGCGACTTAAATGTGATCACAAGAACCCTTGTGACCGGGAGGCAGAGGCTGATGTGAAGAAGCTACAGGGCTGGTCCTGAAGACGTGGGAAGGCGCCATGAGTCGAGCGGTGCACACAGTGCGGCTTTAGAAGATGGGAAAGCCTGGAGATCTGTTCCCTCTGGAGCCTTGTTTGTCTCCTCCTGCACTGCTAGTGTGACGTCTGTAAACCCTGTTTTAGTTTGTCTGGTTTTACAGTTGTTTTAGTTAAGAGGGTAAATCCAGTCCCTATTACTGCATCTGACTAGAAGTTCCCCGCACATCCTGTATTTGCGCAGTGGATGGGTATCGTCTGGACATCGCACAAAACGTGATCTGCTTGTGGGTGTTCTGGACTTCAGTTGTGAAGCCACCCTTGACCATTTCTCTAAGATCCCTCCTACCGCCACCTACCATGGCAGTTCTGCCATTCCCACTTCCCTTAATGGAAAAATCCATCACTTTTCCAAAATTCCAGGCCGGCCTCGCTGTATGTTTGCACCGTCTTCTGGGGTCGTGCTAGGATGTTATGTCCCTGGAAAGCACTCCAGGGAGAGTAGGCAGGTAGTGGGGAGACATTGAACAAAAGGAAAAAGGTTAAGTGGCCTGGTCTGATCCCTTTTTGAACATGCTGGTAGTTAGACCTCATGACAAATGGCATTTTCTAGAAGAGTCCTTGACTATTGAATGTTTAAACATCTTATTGGTATATAATTGCTTGACCGTGTTGTACTGGCTTCTGTTAAACGCGGAAGTCAACCGGCCGTCTGTACACACGTGTCCCCGCCCTCCTGGGCCTCCCTTCCTCCCCACCCGTCCCATCTCTCCAGGTCGTCACGGAGCACTGAGCTGAGCTGCCTGCGCTATAGAGCAGCTTTCTATTGCACCAGGGTAGTGAATACACGTCAATCCCAACCTCCCAATTCACCCCATCCTCTCCTTCCCCTCCCAACGGTGTGTAAACCTAAGGTCAATAAACCTAAACTCTGTGGGTTTATGGTACACGGTTCCCTGGAAGATGTTACATCAGCCATGCAACTCTCTGGGCATAAAATGAAGACATTTCATAGCCTCTGACCTGCCCTGCTGCATGAAGTGACTGGCACTTTGCTTGGGGACCTCAAGACTACTGCCCAGGCCAGCATCCTCTGTGTCCTGTGGAAGTGAGAGCCCCAGAGGTTCCAGACCCCTCGGGGCTCTGCAGGCACCTCCAGACCCCGCCAGCAGAGATCTGGACCCTGGGCACCCCCCGATCCAACCACACTCCCTCCGTCCTCCTGGGAGCCCTCATACCCTCAAATGGACTTCAATAGCATTTGACAAAGATATCTGTCTGGTTTCCAGAAGAGAAAACGGATATCTTCTTACTCAGGGGCCTCAGCACAGCCTTCCTGCTCACCCACTCAAGTCAAGAGCTCAGACTCGGCGCCCATCAGCCGGACCCCGGCCACAGGCTCCTCTTTGGTCTCGGTGGTCCCTGAGGTCACAGGTGTCATCCTCTGGGGGAGGTGGCTCTGAGCAGAGCACAGCTGAAGTTCTCAGCACCCCAGGTGTGCTGTGGGGCCCCAGGGCACGTACAACAGCATTCGATCTGGATGTTTAAATGCTAGCTGGAAATCACGGAGTCATAACGGCCTCCCTGGTCATCCTCCCTGGGATGGAAAAATACTGACCCAGCTCCTGCTTCAGCTGGCACCTGGCACCACGCTTGACGCATTGCGGGTGATAGATCACCCTGCAATTCCAGCTCGCCGACGAAACGCCTTCTCCCCAGGAGCTGCGGCCCCAAACGGCGTGCGATCGCTTGAGTCATCCTTTCCTCTCGCTTCCCACCCGCGCCCCTCCACCTCATCCGGTTGGCTCCCGCTCCCAAAGGCAGAGCATCCAGAATCCAAACACCTCCTCCCCTTCCACGGCTGCCGCCCTGGCAGGCGCCCAGACTTCCGCCAAAGGGATGCTTTGAAGATGTAAAGGAGATAATATCACTTGCTCTCCTTTGCTCAGAACCACCGTGGCTCTCTCCACTCCAGTCTGAGTCCAAGGCTGAGACCTGACAACCGCAAGTCTCTTAGGGTCCCTGACCCCACTGTGGACACAGCTCCCAACGCCACGGCACACGGTCCAACCTCAGGGCCTTTACCTGGCACACCGTCCCCGGACACCCTCTTTAGTGGGCTGACCAGATAACCGGCCGTCCACCAGCAAGGCCCACACGCTGCCCTTCTGTTAGGAATCACAGCTCCCCCACACTTCTTCCAAACCCCTGACTCCGCTCCGTTTCTTCACAGCATCTCTGTCTCCGAGCATAGGAAGCGGTTCACTTATCGATGCTACCGTTGTTTCTGTCTCCTCCACTAGACTTCCCACCCCACGAGGGCAGGTCTGTCCGCTTTGCTCCTGGGTGTGCCCTGGGTGCCTGCTCCACGTTCGTGCCCAGCAATTTGCTTCACTCCATCAGCGGCTGACCTGAGGACACCCTGACTGGTCATCTGTCCAAACATGACCCAGGTTTTTAAAGCATTCTCATGCCCATAATGGAAGGTCTCGAGGTTGAGCCCTAAAATGTGAACTTAACAAAACGATTTGTTGTCAAGAGGTTTTCACTCCTAGATTGTATTCCTCGGTTCAAATCTGGTTGGAAATTAAGAACTGTTTGATTGATGTAACTGAAAAGGCATTTGAGAGAATATCCTTTCTCCAAGGAATTTTCTCTCCGGGGCTTCTGCTAAAAGCAGCCTGGGATTCTAAGAGTCTGTTCTCTCTGCACGGCCGAACCCCACTGTCTTCACGCCAAGCCCACGGCCTGCACAGGTGGGCGGCCCAGCTGGTCCCGGCGTGTCTGGGGGAGGCTCGCGGCAGCTGACGTCAATTGGCAGAGCTCAGCCTGGAGAAGCCACACTCAGCCCGCCTCCCACAGGCTCCTCTTTCCGCACAGTCCTGTGAGCTCACTTTTGCCTCTCTGTACTCAGATGCGTCTTCCACCATCTTCTCAACCTGGAAATTCACGACCTTTCTTTGATCTTCAGTCTTATTCTTAACCTGTGAATAGGGCAGTGAAAAACATAGGAACGTAGGAATTAAGTGTGAATGGGTTTCCCTGATGGCTCACACGGTAAAGAATCTGCCTGCAGTGCAGGAAACCTGGGTTCAATCCCTGGGTCGGGAAGATGCCCTGGAGGAGGGCATGGGGACTCACTCCGGTATTCTTGCCTGCAGAATCCCATGAGCAGAGGAGCCTGGCGGGCTACAGTGCATAGGGTTGCAAAGAGCCAGACATGACTGATGGTCTAACGCTGAGTGTGAAGGGTTAACACTTCATGACACTTTTACTTCTTTATTTCTCAAGGTATTAATGTTAATTTTTTTAAATATCTGAATCCATTCTTTTACAGTTTTACATTTTCTATCTGCAAGGAGGATGAGGAGTTTTGCAGAGAGGAGCTATGAAACAGTGTGAAGCAGAAGATGATGACAACTGATGTGTCCGTGCTACTCACTGGCTTGCTGAAGTCTGTGGATTTATCTTATTTTCACTTTGTGTTTGAAGACCAACAGTGTCCCTGGTTAGGCTTATTAAACACTAACACCTGTTTTGTCACCGTAGTGTCCAAATGAACCAAGTAGGGAAATCACACAGCAAAGCCTATGGTAGTTTGTTATCACTGAGTGGGGAAAGACATCCCAAAGCAGCACAGTTCATAACATGAATAGGAAACGGTTTCTTTAAAAAGCTCATTTATCTAGCATTTGCTTTCATCTGAAATTTCTGCTGCTATGTTGGCTGTTTAGTTTAACTACAGGGCTTGAGGACCCAAGTACCCAAAACCAGAGACGGAAACAAGAAGGATGACGGAGCCCGGTGGAAAGCCGCACTTCTGGCCGGCGAGCCCAGGCCCTGGATGCTCAGGGCCCCTGCGCACAGCAGGAGCCTGGCTCCTCCTCCCCGGAGACCTCCCACCCGTGTTTTCAGGGACAGCTCGACAGCGTGCAATTCCCCCTCCGTTTTCCTCAGACCTCTCACTCACCCTCTTCTGGGAAGCTTCCAGCTGCGTCCTGACCCAGTGCAAGTGCACCTGCTACCTTCTCTGGCTTTCCAGACGGCACTAGTGGTAAAGAACCTGCCTGCCAGTGCAGGAGACGTGAGAGACCCGTGTCCGATCCCAGGTCAGGAAGATCCCCTGGAGGAGGAAACGGCAACCCACTGCAGTGTTCTTACTTGGAGAACCCCATGGACAGAGGAGCCTGGCGGGCTACAGTCCACGGGGTCACAAAGAGCCAGACACGACCGAAGGGACTTAGCACATGCGCTCTGGTTTCCTCTTCGGCCTTCTCGTCGCTGGGCATTTGTAAGCCCATCCTCAGTCTCACCTCTCAAGGTTTCAGCCTGTTTTGTCCTCAACTTCTGAGGACAGTCACCCCAAGTCTTCACTTCTTTAAAATCTCTGACTTTAACCAGCCCTTCTCTTTCCTCCTTGTTCATTGCTTTAAATAAGGTACCACAGTCATTCCTCGCTCGGTTCTCCATTCCTACCTAGAACATTAATTAGAACAGTGTTTCTCAGGATGAACAGGTTCATAGTAGTAAACCAGCTTCCCTTATACTCATTTCAAACCTGCCCGAACGTCCCTCCTGTTTCTAGTCCCCCGAGCTCACTCCCGGGCTCTGTGCGTCTGACTTTCATTGAATCTTCCTGTTGAAACAACTCTTCGCTGCCCATCAGCTCCTGCTTGTCCACATCTTGACCATCCATCTTCATATGACTTTTCCAGAAAGTGTCTGTCTGTGAAAGACACACAGAGTCACATTTTCTCATTAATTTTCACTATGATTTCAGACATACTGTCCTATAGAAAGAAAACTACTTTCAAGGGTAATAAAAATCACATTAACAATCATGATATTCCCTTCTCGGTGTGTTTGATATTTTTAAATGCCTTGTCCTTATTTATTAAAGAAAACCACCTCTATATAGTTTGAATAACAGTAAAAATTAGTGGATCCATAGCAAGTTTGGTACATGGTTAATGGTACAGTGCCTTATGGAAAGTGGCTTCCAGGTGGCATGGTGGTAAAGAATCTGCCTGCCTATGCAAAGACGAAAGAGACTTGGGTTCGACCCCTGTGTCGGAAAGATCCCCTGGAGTAGCAAGTGGCAGCAGGATTCCTGCCTGGAGAATCCCACGGACAGAGGAGTCTGGCGGGCTACAGTCCATGGGGTTGCAAAGACTCAGACATGACTGAGTGCACACAGCCATATGGAAAGAGGTTTCCAGTGGAATGCCACAAAGCTTTTAATACGGCCTACAGCCTTAGAAACCATTCTTGGAAGAAAATGACCTGTGTGTAGCATTTATGGAATGCTCCCATGGATAGTAAATGTGAAGGTTGGATTCAAAACCGAGTAAAACAAAAAGTAAAAACCTCAGCAGTCTGACATATTGGTCTAAATCCCAAGCAATGAAACATGATATCTATCGCATCAAGCCTTGCATCTGAATTCTGCCCCAAGACAGCACAGCGTAACAGCAGTTTGTAATTAAGAGATTTGGGGAGTTAGAAACTCCAGGATTCCAAGGGCAGCTTTGGCATGGTCCACTGACCAGAAACCCACCTCGGCTATGCTCTTGGGCTACATTAAAAGCCTTGTTGAGAAGAGAGGCGATGTTAACTCTGCTGTGGTACTCCACCCAGAGCTGCAGTGGGGTCTGCAGGCTCCTTCTCAAGGGACGTCAGCAAAGTTATACAAACCCCGCTGTGAGCAGCCCGAGTCCTGGGGTGAGGGTAGCCTGTTTGATGAATAAATGGATGAAGTGAAAACAAAAATCTCTACCAGAATTATCTTTGAAAAGTGAACGTGTTAGTCGCTGGGTCGTGTCCGACTCTGTGGGACCCCATGAACTGTCGTCCTCCAGGTTTTTCTGTCCGTGGAATTTTCCAGGCAAGAATACTGGGTGGGTTGCTATTTCCTCCTCCAGGGGATCTTCCCACCCCAGGGACTGAACCCACATCCCCTGCTTGGCAGGCAGATTCTTTACCATTGTGCCATAGGAAATACCAAAACTGTTGTTTATTGGGCAAGGTTCAAGTAAGTCATGGGTGATGTTTGGCTTAAAAGAAAATCACAGCCATCCTCAAATACGTAAAGATTTCGGTGCATTAAAAAGTAGACTTTGGGACTTCCCTGTGGTCCAGTGGTTAAGATTCCAGGCTTCAATGCAGGGGGCACGGTTCCATCCCTAGCTAGGGAACTAAATCCCACATGCCACAACTAGCCAAATAAATAAATGAAAAATAATAAAAGTTTTCTTTTATTGCCAATGTCAATGTCATCTGATACAAACACCCTCTGGTGATCAGTTTCCTGGAAGATGCTGCCCCGTCGGCACATCCACCTCCAACAAGCAAACACATATCCCCACTGGAGACGTCCGAGACCCAAGGAGTTTTTCCCACCTCATACCTGCATTATTCAATGCAATTAACAGTTTAAACTATTATTAACTCAGAGATCAACCTGGGAGACTGACGGGCTGCATTTCTTCCCACGCCTCCTCATCTCCCACCGTCCCGGGATCTGCCCGCTGGGTTATGGCAGGTGACCGAGGACTATTTCTAATCTGCCTTCGTTGGAATTTGGTGTATACCCCATGGAGTCACCACTGTGATGAAATCTTCGTCTCCCAAGTGTGATAGCAATGACGTCACCGCGTGGCCGTCATCACCCTCGGCCATGGCTGTGCTTTCGCCCATCCTGGGTGAGAGCGCCCTCTCCAGATCTGCATCTAAATGGACTCGCCCACTTTAGTCTCATGGCTAGTTTTTGATCAGGATAAGTTTTTTTATGAGATTCGTCCATGTCACTACATGTATCAGTAGAGTAGATTTCCCTTGTATGGAAACCACAATTTTTATCCTTTTACCTATTGATAAATGTTTGGGATGTTTTCCTAGGTTTTGGCTATTTTAGGTAAAGGCCTCATAAGCATTTCTGTAAAGTCTCTGTGTGTAAAGGTAGGTTGGCGTTTCTTTTAGTTAAGTATCTAGGAATCATGGCTGGCAATTAAAAAAAAAATTTCTGTTTTTGGCGTCAAGCATAAAGGGTAGGGCTACATTCCTAAGTTCCTGGCACACTGTCATCACTACTCATGCAAAGCCCTTTTCTTCTTTCATTTATTTACTTATTTATGAATTTGTTAATTTATTCCATCTCCATTCCTCATACCACTTCCCTGCTCAGCAATTTGACATGTGTTTGATGTCTAGCCAGAACTGATAGGAACTTTCTGAGGTGTCTCCGTATCGGCTGGTAAATTCCATAGTCAGTAGGCAGAACAATTAACCAAGAATGTAAACGTGGGCTATTTAGTGTCACAGTTAGTTTTACAGGTCAGCTTGGCTAGGCTTTACTGCCCGACTACGGGATCGAGCACTGATCACAGTGTCGTTGTGAAGGTATTTAGTTGATGTGCTTAACATTTACAGTCAGTTGACTTGAAATAAAGGAGATCATTCTGGATACTGTGGGGTACTGTTGTCCAGTCACTAAGCAGAGTCTGACTCTCTGCGACCCCACGGACAGCAGCAGCCAGGCCTCCCTGTCCTTCATTGTCTCCTGCAGTTTGCCCAAACTCACATCCATCGAGTCGGTGATGCCATCCAACCACCTCATCCTGTCGTCCCCCTCTCCTCCTGCCGTCAATCTTTCCCAGCATCAGGGTCTTTTCCAATGAATCGGCTCTTCACATCAGGTGGCCAAAGTACTGGAGTTTCAGCGATGAATATACAGGGTTGATTTCCTTTAAGACTGACTGGTTTGATCTCCTTGCAGTCCAAGGGACTCTCAAGAGTCTTTTTCAGCACCACAGTTTAAAAGCATCAGTTCTTCAGTGCTTTTATGGTCCAACTCACATCTGTACATGACTGTGGCAAAACCATATCTTTGACTACATGGAAAAGTGTCAGCAAAATTATGTCTGTGTTTTTTAATATGCTCTCTAGGTTTGTCATAACTTTTCTTCCTAGGAGCAAGTGTCTTAATTTCATGGCTGCAGTCACCATCTGCAGAGATTTTGGAGCCAAGAAAATAAAAGATGCCAGTGTTTCCTCTTTTGCCCCGTCTGTTTGCCATAGAGTGACGAGGCCAGATGCCATGACCTTAGTTATTTGAATGCTGAGTTTTAAACCAGCTTTTTCACTCTCCTTTTTCACCCTCATCAAGAAGACTCTTTAGTTCCTCTTCACTTTCTGCCATTAGAGTGGTATCATCTACATATCTGAGGTTACTGATGTTTCTCCTGGAAATCTTGATTCTAGCTTGTGATTCATCAGCTTGGAGAAAACTAGCATTCTTTACGATATGTCTTGTCCAAGAGAATGGATCGTCTCCCCATTTCTCCATTGTCATTCATTAAATTTAAAATGTTTTCTATAAAGTTTCTATGCATGAATGATTAATTCCTATGTACTCTGGAGTTTTGACTGCTTCTTGGAATAATATTTTTATTATATTTTCCAGCTAGTATTGTCATTGTAGAGGTATGGTAAGATTTCACAAGTCCTTCTAACATTTTTAAATTTTATTTATTTATGTTTGGCTGCTCTGGGTCTCCTTGCTGCTTGCAGGCTTTCTGCAGTTGAGGTGTGTGGGCTCCTCACGGCAGTGGCTTCTCTTGCTGCGGAGCACAGGCTAGAGCATGGACTTCAGTGGCTGTGGCAAGCAAGCTTCGCTGCCTCACAGCATGGGGGATCTTCCCAGACCAGAGACTGAGCCTGCATCCCCTGCATTGGCAGGCAGATTCTTAGCCACTGAATCACCAACAAAGGCCCCTCACAAGTCTTGTATCTGAAAATGCTGGCGAATTCTTTCATTAGTTCTAATAGTTGGATTTTGGGGGGATAAATGATCATATCATCTTCAAATAATTTTATCTGTTCCTTCCAGTCCTTATTTCTTTTTCCCCTTAGAGCATTGGTCAGGAGCTTAAGTACAAAGGTTAAATAGTAGGAGTAGTGATGGATGTCTTTGCCTTGCTCACAAGTTTAGAGGAAATATTAAAATGACCTTCAGAAGGATAAAGTACGTTGTGACTTTCAAGGTATATAACTTTAACAATTGAAGAAGTTTCTATTTCTAGTTTGCTAACAGTTTTCAGTACAAATGTGTGTCAGATTGATCAAGAGCATTTCCTGCATCGCCTCGGATAACCACGTGTTTTACACGTGAATGTTAGCTGACAGTGCATGTGATGAGTTCCACTGAGACGTTCCCCAAAGGTGAACCATCCTGCATTCATGAAAAAGTCGTTTAATTATTGTTCCTTTTTAAAAACATATTGTTGGATTTTCTTAGCTAGATCTCATTTAAGATATTTACAACTGTGTTCTAAAGGAACTATGCTTATAATTGGCTTCTCTTGAATTGTCCCTAGCTAGCTATAGAATCGGAGAAGGCAATGGCACCCCACTCTTGCCTGGCAAATCCCATGGATGGAGGAGCCTGGTAGGCTGCAGTCCATGGGGTCGCTAGGAGTCGGACATGACTGAGCGACTTCACTTTCACTTTTCACTTTCATGCATTGCAGAAGGAAATGGCAACCCACTCCAGTGTTCTTGCCTGGAGAATCCCAGGACGGGGGAGCCTGGTGGGCTGCTGTCTCTGGGGTTGCACAGAGTTGGACACGACTGAAGCAACTTAGCAGCAACAGCAGCTATAGAATGAAAAGCACAATTTTTCTGTCTTTTTATATTTGGGGGAAAATAACTTATTATGAAGTAAGAATTAAGGGTTCATTGAAGGTGTAATAGACTTATTTAATATCAATAAAACCATCTGGGCCTTAGAGTTTGATGAAGAGAAAGATGTTTTTTAACATTATATTTAAATGTGTGAATTGGGTGCTGAACGAAAGTATGATTAAAACAGTTTCAAAGGCCCTGGTAAAGGCAGACCCTGGAGCTCTTACCCCAGGTATAATCTGTCTGTAGGCCCCAGCCTTCCCCTTCCAATCCACCCTCCTTATATTCCTGTGTGAGTCACACTGCCTGGTCCAGAGCTTGAACTGAACTCATCAAACGTAGGCACCTCGCATCATCCGTTGACCCTTTTCTGGACAAAAGTCCCAGTGAAATCTACCTGCCTTCTCTTCCTCTAAGTAGTTACCTTTCTTCCTATCTAAAACACATTGTATTTTAGCGCCCTAAACTCCAGGTGTTAGAAATAACCAACTGAAACAATGGAAGTGGTTCCACCGTTGGCCTGGTCTTTGCGGACATTCCCAGTGGGACTTGTTCTGTTCCACCACGGCCAGTGGACAGGATTCACCCTCTGGCTGCAGTATCACCATAAGGTGCACACGCACCCAGGCTCTGCTCAGGGTCTTGCTTACATGTGTCCTGACGTATGGGAGTGCACAGAGGCCCCAGGTGATGTGTGACTGGGCAGTGGTCACTCCAGGGCACCTGGACCACTCCCTTGTTGTTGGGAAGAAAGCATCCCTTTCTTTCAAATACTTGTTTCTCTGTGGGTCATTTCTCAGCCCTCCATCTTGTCCACTCTCACACCAGAGTCATTAATCTTTGTTATGGCCTGAGTGTTTGTGTCTCTCCAAATCCACCCATTGAAACCCTGACCTCCACGATGATGGTATTAGGAGATGGCGCCTTTGGCAGTGATGAGCACGAGTGGTCCCCTTGTGAGTGGGGTTAGTGGCCTTATAAAAGTGACCCCAAAGAGCTCCCTCGCCCCTTCCAGCTATGTGAGAGCAATGAGAACTTAGCAGTCTGTGACCCCCCCCCAAAGAAGATTCTCACCAGAACTCAATCGTGTGGGTACCCTGATTTCAAACTTCCAGCCTCCAGACTGAGAAATAAATTTCTGTGGTTTATAAGCCACCCAGTCTGTGGCGTTTTGTTATAGTAGCCTAAACAAGACAATCTTTTAAGCAGAACATCTGGCTCTACGGTCTTGCCTCTTGGGCTCTACATCTGACATTGGCTCAGAGGTTCCTTTGTTTCCGCTGGGTGTGAGCTGGGTGTGCTCATCAGGTACCGGCCAAGCAGGAAGCAGGAAGCAGGAGACAGAAAACCCAGAGGCTAAACCCTGGGCGTCTGCGGTGGCCCAGTGGTAAAGAACCCACCTACAGTGCAGGAGACGCAGGTTCAATCCCTGGGTTGGCAAGATCCCCCGGAGAAGGGAATGGCAACCTGCTCCAGCATTCTCGCCTGGAAAATCGCCTGGAGAATCGCCTGGACAGAGGAGCCTGGCGGGCTACAGTCCATGGGGCCACAAAGAGCCACATACAACTTAATGACTAAGCAACAGCAAAACCCTGGGGCTAAACCCAGAGCTGTGCCCGCCACCCAAGCCCATGTGCCTCCTCTCCTGGGGCCACAGGTAGCTAGGTCAATGGGCGACAGCACTTCTCTGCCCAGGTATTCAGTCAGTGTTTGATGAATAAATGGATGAAGTGGGAAAAAAAAAATCTCTACCAGAATTATCTTTGAAAAGTGAAAGTGTTGGTTATTCAGTTGTGCTGGACTCGTTGGGACCCCATGGACTGTAGCCCGCCAGGTTCCTCTGTCCAAAGAATTCTCCCGGCAAGAATACTGGAGTGGGCTGCTATTCCCTTCTCCAGGGGATCTTTCCAACTCAGGGACTGAACCTGGGTCTCCTGTATCGAAGGCAGATTCTTTATTGTCTGAACCACCAGTGACACCCGTTATCTTTGGGTCAAAAAAAAGAAAGGAGAGGTAAAATGAGGGAAAATCAAGATGGGAAAAGGAGTCAGAGAACACACATTTACGAATGAAGTGGATGGAAAACCGCCATGCCTTAGAAACTGAAGTTGGTGGGGGGTGGGGGGATGCGTAACTCAGGTTTTCATTTTCAAAATGGACAAAGGAGAAGGTGGGGTTATGAATGGCCCGACCCAGGCCGTTCCCGCTGTGTCATTAATATTGCACCACTGTGAGGTCCCTGAGAAACCACATCTTGCTAATTTCATTTCCTGTTTGGATGGGACTGTATATAACGGAAATTCTTAAAGTGCCTACTGACTCCAATTTTCTTAAGGATGTTGGAAGCAGCTAAAGACCATCCAGCCAACATCAGATCACCATTCATAACAAATCTTCAACTACCGCAGAATAAAGTGGTCAATGGATGTGCATAAAAGTTAATTTTAATCTAATGCCTCGGGGTACTTAGGAGGCAGTTAACTAATCAGAAATCTATACTTCAGAGGTAGTTATAGCGAGACTTTGAGGCATTGTTACATAAATCTTCCATACAAATCTCTTTAGTTAGCAATTTTTCCTTGGTGAAATAAATGAAATTTTAAAATGTAATTGAATAGGAAAGTTTTATGGATTCCACTGCCCTTCAATGAACAAGGTATAAAAATCTAAACCTGGTCACCTAACACTTGTGGAGTAGTTCTCTAGGTCTGAAATTCTCCATCTAACGAGGGGTGGGGCTTCCCTGGTGATTCAGATGGTAAACAATCTGCCTGCAATGCGGGAGATCGGGGTTGGATCCCTGGGTCAGGAAGATCCCCTGGAGAAGGGAATGAATGCCCACTTCAGAATTCTTGCCTGGAGAATGCCATCGACAGAGGAGCCTGGTGGGCTTCGGTCCATGGGGTCGCAAAGAGTCGGACACGACTGAGCGACTAACACTTCTACTACCTCTAACAAGTCTAAGGACGATAGCTGTGCACCCCTGCCCCAAGAAGACCTGATCCTGACACGGCTACTGCTGGGCTTACCACCTGAACCCGAGGACTTGTACAAGGGATTCCACTAGGACTGCAAGATCCAGCTGTGCGTCTGCTTTGAGGTCTGTCTGTTAAGAAAGGCATGTGAGGCAGAACTGAGCCTAGCTTCTCTAGTTACAACAGCCCACCCAGTGTCAGGTTGCAGAGAAGGCGGCCCGTCTCTAATCACCAGTGATTAACAGAGCGCCTAAAAAATGTGAAAGCTGTTTGCTAAACCTGTTTTGCATTAATATGCCATCCACCAGACCAGGGACTGGTGTCTGAACCAAAGGCAGGTCTCTCCTTGGGAAAAATAAACACGAGATGTAGAGAGCCAGTGGGCAGAAGCAGAGACGTAGCGCAGGGAGAGAGCGGTCAGTGGGGATCGTGAGACGGTGCACAGAGATGGAGAGGGTTGGAAGACGGCAGGAGAGACAGACAAGCAGAGACAAGGCAGAGGCGTGACCTCGTGACCCACTCACCGGCGGGAGCGGCCCTGCTCCCCAGAGCTACGGGTGGGGGTGGGAGCACAGTGGGTCACTGCTGGTCCAGAGGCCAAAACCATGAAGAAACATGTTGTTAGGATAACTTTTAAACGTGCAGACGCACACATGTATACATGTGGCTGAGTCGCTTTGCTGCTCACCTGAAGCTACCACAACATTGTTAATCAGCCACACCCCGATACAAAGTGTTTCCGATGTTAAAAAAAAAAAAAAAAAATTTTTTTTTAAACCTACGGACACTCACTTGGAAGTAAGAGCGACACTGATCTGCTTGTGGCCCAATTAGATGGTCCCAGCAAACCTCTCTCAGTTTTCAAATACGTCAACAGTCCTTTCGAGAAGCTGTTGCTGTGCTGAGGCAGAGCCTGGCCTAATTAGAACTCTGATCAGGACCCTCACAGCTCTGCTTCATCTGGGTGAAATGAGAGGCAAGCAGAGGGGAGAGTTTATTTATTTTTAATGTTTATTTATTTGTCTCTGCCGGTCTTACTTGAGTCATGCAGGGTCTTCGATCTTCCCTGAGGCCTCTGAGATCCTTTTTTGTTTTTAGCTGTGGGGCACGTGAACTCTCCGTTGCTGCGCGTGGCATCTAGTTCCCTGACCAGGGATGGAACCCAGGCTTCCCGCGCCGGGAGTGTGGAGTCTTAGCCATTGGACCACCAGGAAAGCCCCGAGGAGATAGTTTTAAATGCTGAAGTTTAGAGGGGAGGAGAGATGGGAGAACTTGACAAGGAGTTGTACAAACATGTACAGGCTGCCTCTATCTGAAAGGTATTTTGGTGATAAAAAAGGTGCACGCCTTCCCCCCGACTCCACCTCCACCCCATCCACTTCTGCAAAGGACTCAAAATCTAGGAGAATGGACAGCTTCCTACAGAACTGCTCATAATAAAAGGCAGTGTGTGATACAACAGAGGCATGAACATCATATTTCAATGTAGATAAAGACACATAGTACTCTCGTTGCTGTTTTTCAGCCGCTAAGTTGTCTCTGACCCTTTGTGAACCCACGGACTGCAGCATTCCAGGCTTCCTGCTCCTGCGCTATCTCCTGGAGTTTGCTCAAATTCATGCCCATTGAGTCGGTGATGCCATCCAACCATCTTATCCTCTGTCTTCCCCTTTCTCCTCCTGCCCTCAATCTTTCCCAGCATCAGGCTCTTTTCCAATGAGTCAGTTCTTCGCATCAGGTGGCCAAAGTATTGGAGTTTCAGCTTCAGCATCAGTCCTTCCAATGAATATTCAGGACTGATCTCCTTTAGGATGGACTGGTTGGGTCTCCTTGCAGTCCAAGGGACTCTCTAGAGTCTTCTCCAACACCACCGTTCAAAAGCTTCAATCGTCAGTGCTCTGTTTAGCCTTCTGTAATCTGGAACATTGTCTTGGTCTTTCTTTGTCTTTCATGACCTTGATTTTTTTTTTTTTAAAGAATGTATGGCCTGTGTATTTTCAAGAGACTTTTTTTTCAACAAGATGCTTGGGTTGAAGGAGAATTTACTCAGTATCAGTTTTGTTAGAATAACTTAGTCCTATTGAAAGACACAGAATTGACAGAAAGGCATTAAAAAAATAAAAGCAAAATTTAAAATTAAGGAATATATAAAAGGTTTTTATTTGTGTTTATTTGTGTATCATTAAACCTTGAGATCAAAATAACTTACTGACGTAAAAACATAAAAAGTCTGAATAAGTGTGTCACCCCTGAAGAAAAGGGTGTGTTTTCTGAGAATCGGTTTTCCCCCTCACCTCATTCATAGCTGCCATTGATCAACAGAGGGCTGACAATTTAAGGGATAAAAAGAGTTTCGTGCTGAGTGCATACACACCAGTTATTTTATGTAGAATGGAGTCGTGGGGCGGGTGTTAGAGGTGATCAAGGACCAAGAAAAACTGTCGTAGAGTAGGGTGCAGCCCGCGCGTGGAGTCCCCGAAGGGTATGTGTCATGGTCCACACTTGCCTGGCTCTGGATAAAATGAGAGCCTGCTATTTGCCTGGGCTTTGGGGCACCTTGTTAGCTAGTGTGCCTGCCGGCTACTGCTGTCTGGCGTGAGACACTGTGATCCTGCCTGCGCCTGCAGCTGTTCCTCGCTTGGCTGCTTTGATCCAGGTGGGGTTTGCTCTGAGTTCCCTCTGCTCTGCTGGCTCGCTCCTGCACGTGGCTCTCCGTAGTCAGCGCCACCGCCTGACCAGCTCGCCCACCACCCTGGGGTCTGCCCCACCGCTGCCCTCCTGATCCTGTCCCTCCTTGGGGTTGGAGTCTGCCCTCTGCCTGGGGACTCTCTCCATGTGCAACTTTATCAAAGCAACCCCCCCACATGCAGCTGCACCCACAGAATCTCTCCAGGGAGACAGCACCCCGGGCAGCGGCTCCTGGATACGGTCAGCACCTTGAGAGACCACAGGGCACTGTGCAGAGGGCTGGGCTCTGGGCCCCTGAGGTGGACACAGTGGGCTGGGGTGATGGTCAGACACTGAGCGGGAGGGGAGCCCCTCGCCCCATCAGGCTGACATAGTCGGCAAGCAAACCCACTTTCTGGACACAGGCAGGTCTCTCCCTAGAATTTTGCCAATAACGCAATTTCTTCCCTTGCTGAGTTGTGTGTGAGTTATTTCTCAGGGAGAACACTCAGATCTTGGCCAAACGGCCTTAATGGACATAGTTTTTAAATTCCATTTTATTCCCCATACGAAGGGGAACAAAACCATCAATTACAAGGTTTCTAAGTAAGTTCCTGGAAAAGAATTTGACCAAATATCTTCCCTTCATAGGCCTTTTGCATTTTCTTCTTTTTCCTTGTCTTGGTCTAGAAATTGAGAATTATCTACTGGTGACATCTTTACCCAGAACACATTTCAATACACACTGGTGTGGTTTTCTTGCATTCAGGTGGGAACTGACTCATCAAATTGGTATCTGATGCCTGGCTCTAACAGACGCAAGGTCACCAATCCTGGAAGGTCACTCTGGAAGCATGTCTCCATGACCCCTTGACCCGAAGGGTCTGAATGGCCGGAGCTGCGGGTGGCGATGCCCATAGACCCAGTGGGCTGCCCCTCCTCTATCTGCCTTCCTGTGTTAAGCAAGAACCATTGGCGTCAGCAGGCAAAGCTGAGGAAATGTCCATTCAGCTCTCTAAATTAAAAGGGAGCACATGGAGCCGCCTCTGCTGATGGAATCAACCGACCATCACAGGAGGGTGGGTCTGGGGCCCATTTGGTCCCATCTCAAAGGGCAGTGGCCACACCCATGTCTCCAACTGCCCACCCAGTCCTCTTTCTACCAAATAAGAAAACTCCTCTGCAATCTTCCCACTTTATTCATGATAAAATAGTGGCTACCTACACAGCGGTTTTGTATATTCTTCTAGAGCTGATTAAAAAAAGCATAAAACTTTCAACATTTTGACACAAACTCAACATTTTGACAATTGCGACAATTCAAATAATAAGGGACTTCCCTGGTGGTTCGGTAGCTGAGACTTCAAGCTCCCAAAGCAAGGGACTGAGGTTCAAAACCTGCTCAGGGAACTAATATCCCACAAGCTGCAACCAAGACCCCCATGCAACCAAATAAATAAAAATAAATATTAAAAAACAGTCTTTTCTTTGGGTTTTTCCCTTTTTTTCTAGAAAGTTATCTCAGAATACTACACTTAAGCAATTTCTAAATAAGTATCCATCTGACACTATGAAGTATTGTGAAACTGAGGTTATTTCTTAAAATCATGAATGCATAAACTCTTGCAAGCTAAAGATTTCAACCACCCCAAATTTTTTTCCACAGATTTTTTTCTGAACAAAACTTCTGTAGTTAAAATAACCAGAATCACATGTGCCTCTGAATTTTGTAAATATTTCCGATTTCATGGATTTCTCTTCCTCCTGTATTTGAAAACCAGTTCTTTATGAGAATACAAGAAAATGCTGAGTGTGGGAGGTGTGAATGGTCTCAGCTCACAGCCCATAGCCCAGCTCTGATATATTTCAGTAGCATATAGAAATAGCAAGTTTAAAAATACCACACATTCTACAGTTTCAGCATTCCACATGTGGAGGGATAAAGAACCAACTGTTGACGCGCTCAGGAACTCATGGCTATCAAATATTACTGCACGGAAAGCCTCCACACAGCCCAGAGCAACTTGTTGAACCAGAAATCTAAGTACATTTTACTAAAAATGGCTTTACTTCCTGCTACAATGGATACACTTTGAATTTGGCTCAAAGTTTTAGGGGCATTCAAAGCAAATAACACAGACTGTAACTGGCTCCTTAAAGGAGCTCTGGGTCCTGTTTGTCAGGTACTGATATTGTTGTTCACTCGCTCTTTTGTGTCCGACTCTTTGTGACTGCATGGACTCCAGCACACCAGGCTTCCTTGTCCTTCGCCATCTCCCGGAGTTTACTCAGACTCATGTCCATTGAGTCAGTGATGCCATCCAACCATCTCATCCTCTGTCGTCCCCTTCTCCTCCTGCCTTCAATCTTTCCCAGCATCAGGGTCTTTTCCAATGAGTTGACTCTTTGCATTAGGTGGCCAGATATTTGAGTTTCAGCTTCATCATCAGTCCTTCCAATGAATATTCAGGACTGATTTTCTTTAGGATTGACTGATTTTATCTCGTTGTTGTCCAGGGGACTCTCAAAGAGTCTTCTCCACAATTGGAAACTATCAATTCTTCCATGCTCAGGCTTCTTTATGGTCCAACTCTCACATACGTATGTGACTACTGGAAAAACCATAGCTTTGACTATACAGACCTTCGTCAGCAAAGTGTGTTGATACAGATGTGGACATAATCTGGAATTTTTCTGGTACCATCTTGGTGGGGCCAATGGCAGGAAGGAGGGTCCACAGCTACCATCCCTGAAAAAAAGAACCCCTGTGCTCCCCAGTTACGTGAGAAGTAGATCATGCATGAACTATCTCCAGCAGAAACAATCATCACTCCATCAGTCACTCGACAGCATTTGTGATGCAGTAACAAGCTGATCAGACCTTCAGCCTGGAAAGTAAGGGATGAAATCCATGCTGCAAAGGAAAAGGAGCACCTAACACTTCCCAAGAGAGTTGTGAAAACTCCACAAAGATTATCTACCATCGTTGAGCTGAAACTTGGAAAGCAATTAGAAATTTTTTAGGCAGCTAAAAGAGGAGAGCAGAAGAGAGGTGATGACCACGTATCATAAGGCAGTCCCCGAGCCCAAGAAACCATACCAGAAGTCATGAGAATAAAAAGATAAAGAACACTATATGTATAATCAAGAATAAAAATATAAAGAACAGTATACGTATAACCAGCCAGTCCATTCTGAAGGAGATCAGCCCTGGGATTTCTTTGGAAGGAATGATGCTGAAGCTGAAGCTCCAGTACTTTGGCCACCTCATGCGAAGAGTTGACTCATTGGAAAAGAGTCTGATGCTGGGAGGGGTTGGGGGCAGGAGGAGAAGGGGACGACAGAGGATGAGATGGCTGGATGGCATCACTGAGTCGATGGACATGAGTCTGAGTGAACTCCGGGAGTTGGTGATGGACAGGGAGGCCTGGTGTGCTGTGATTCATGGGGTCGCAAAGAGTCGGACACAACTGAGTGACTGATCTGATCTGATCTGATACGTATAACCAGAAATAAATAATAGGAATTGGGGGACATGAGACAATAGGAGAGGAAACACAAAATCAATGTGGAAGCTGGGTCAGGACACAAAAAATGTACCATTAATTGCTAAACGCCTGGAAATTTGGTTCTGTTTTTCAGAGGAAAATACAATCAACTGCCTGATGGCACAAACAAAGTTTTTAAAAATTAGTTGTTCCAGAGACGTGCAAGTTAATTTAACTGAGCCCTGACATGTGACGATTCTCTGTGATGTACTGAACAGTGTCCCTTACAACATCTGAAAGATGAAGCCTTGGCAAATACACCAGACAGATTCCTTATGTTTGGAATTCTTTACCAAATCGCTATATCCCCTGCTGAAAATGACATTTTAAATTGTGAATAAATTAATCTCCAAAATAATAAATATTAGCCTGAGGATTTTAGATTTTGGTAGCTTTCACAGGACAAAGATCCTTTCTGTCTATATCCACACAAAAATGCTTGACTTGCTGTTTCATAGCCTAAAAATTTACCCTTAGACATTCAACAGGGGAAAAAAAAGAGAATTTTATTTTGAATAGAACCTTATTCTCTTTAACAAAAAGTAAAATTCAAATTAATACTGCTGATTAGCAATAGTGTAACACACCCATCTGATTTTTCATTTTTAAGTAAGGGATAGTTTTTATCTATCCAAAAAAAAAAAGGGAGAGGGGGCTTCCCTGGTGACTCAGACGGTAGAGAATCTGCCTGAAATGTGGGAGACCCAGGTTTGATCCCTGGGTTGAGAAGATCCCCGGAAAAGTTTTTATCTATATCAAGCATTTAAAAATCTAAATGCAAATAAACATATAAAGTATTCTGCCCTTCTATTTTTAGATATACTGGGAATGGTGATAGATCTCTCAAACCACACACTTTTAAAATAAATTCTTCTCTAAACTTTACTGCTTACCTATTAGACAGGCAAACTTGCAGGACTACGGTAAAATGTGACAACAATTTCTGCATTTTTAGAAGATATACACAGAATGCATATTGTTATAAATGTTAGTTCTGGAAAGAAATGGCAATATATGTGATGTCATTTTGTTATGGAGCTTCCATTACCCAAGGTCTCCTCTCACACGCGCTCCTAAATATGAGAACCTCAAATGATACGCCTTCTCCAAGCCTCTCTCTTTCCCCTTTTTCTTTCTCTTCTGCATTTATTTTTCTTAACAGAAGATAAAACCCTTAAATATCTTTTATTACTGCTAGCAGGCTCCTCTGACCAATTTTATTGACTATTGAAAGAGCTTAGGGAAAACAATCAGAGTTCTGGAATCAATGTTACAAAATCGACTGCCTCTCTGAAACTTTGAAAGCATGCCCACAACCCTGACGGTTGGTAAAGGGCTGACTCACACCTTTTTTGTGGAAGCAAGAAGGCTGTATGTTTTAAGAGACACAGTTTTATGGGTTTTATGGAAACCCATAGTTTTTCCAAAATGGGTTTTTCCATAAACGTGGGTAGAACCTCCACTTGGAAAAGTAAACAACCCAACTTCCCCCATGCCAGTCCTGGCACACGACTGGTCATTTCACAGCCTCCAAATCCCTTTTCAGGGCCACTGCAGAAGAGGATAGCCCATATGGTTTGAATCACTTGATCACCTTCTCCTTCCAGGGGTGTTGAGGCAGGGAAAAGACATTTCCGTCCCTGGCACAGGTGGGCAGTGGTAACCTGCTCCCGATCCAGCTCCTGGGAAGCGTGGATACCTGCGGCCACTGGACAGGGAGTGTGCAAGGCAGGGGCTGTGACGGTGGCTGCCTTTCCGATTGTCAACGGCCAGCTTTGCAGTTTCCAGGCTCTCGTGTGCTCTTGTGCCAAGAAGCAGGGATCAGCTTGTCCCAGGCTCCCGGTGGGTCAGAGCCGCAGACAGTCAGGGAAAAGGCAGCAAACTGAGGCTCAGAATAAAAGCCAAAGGCCTTTGCACCTGCAGCTCTCTTGGACTTGAAAGTCAGTCTTACATGGTCTGTCCATCGCTCTGACATTTGAACGCGTGGTGAGGGGTGGTTTAAACCTATGTCTACCTTCAGTGCAGTTCAGTCGCTCAGTCATGTCCGACTCTTTGCGACCCCATGAATCGCAGCACACCAGGCCTCCCTGTCCACCACCAACTCCCGGAGTTCACTCAGACTCACGTCCATCGAGTCCGTGATGCCATCCAGCCATCTCATCCTCTGTCGTCCCCTTCTCCTCTCATCTGCAATCTTTCCCAGCTTCAGGGTCTTTTCAAAGGACTCAGCTCTTTGCATCAGGTGGCCAATGTACTGGAGCTTCAGCTTCAGCATCAGTCCTTCCAATGAACACCCAGGACTGATCTCCTTCAGAATGGACTGGTTGGATCTCCTTGCAGGCCAAGGGACTCTTGAGAGTCTTCTCCAACACCACAGTTCAAAAGCAGCAATTCTTTGGCACTCAGCTTTCTTTACGGTCCAACTCTAATATCCATGCATAACTACTGAAAAATCATAGCTTTGACTAGACAGACCTTTGTTGGTGAAGTAATGTCTCTGCTTTTTAATATGCTAAGTTTGTCATAGCTTTTCTTCCAAGGAGTAAGTGTCTTTTAATTTAATGGCTACAGTCACCATCTGCAGTGATTTTGGAGCCCCCCAAAAGTAGTCTCTCACTGTTTCCATTGTTTCCCTATCTATTTGCCAAGAAGTGATGGGACTGGACGCCATGATCTTAGTTTTCTGAATGCTGAGTTTTAAGCCAACTTTTTCACTCTCCTCTTTCACTTTCATCAAGAGGCTCTTTAGTTCTTCTTCACTTTTTGCCATAAGGGTGATGTCATCTGTGTATCTGAGGTTATTAATATTTCTCGCAGCAATCTTGATTCCAGCTTGTGATTCATCCAGCCTGGCATTTCACATGATGTACTCTGCATATAAGTTAAATAAGCAGGGTGACAATATACAGCTTTGGTGTACTCCTTTCCCAATTTGGAACCAGTCTGTTGTTCCATGTCCAGTTCTAACTGTTGTTTCTTGACCTGCATACAGATTTCTCAGGAGGTGGGTCAGGTGGTCTGGTATTCCCATCTCTTTCAGAATTTTCCAGTTTGTTTTGATCCACACAGTCAAAGGCTTTGGCATAGTCAATAAAGCAGAAGCAGATGTTTTTCTGGAACTCTCTTGCTTTTTTCAATGATCCAAAGGATGTTGGTGATTTGATCTCTGGTTCCTCTGCCTTTTCTAAATCCAGCTTGAACATCTGGAAGTTCACAGTTCACGTACTATTGAAGCCTGGCTTGGGGAATTTTGAGTATTACTTTGCTAGTGTGTGAGATGAGTGCAATTGTGTGGTAGTTTGAGCATTCTTTGGCATTGCCTTTCTTTGGGATTGGAATGAAAACACCTTCTCCAGTCCTGTGGCCACTGCTGAATTTTCCAAATTTGCTGGCATATTGAGTGCAGCACTTTAACAGCATCATCTTTTAGGATTTGAAATAGGTGGCACTAGGGATAAAGAATTCACCTGCCAATGCAGGAGATGCCAGAGACACAGGTTCAGTTCCTGGGTTGGGAAGATCTCCTGGAGGAGGAAATGGCAACCCACTGCAGTATTCTTGCCTGAAAAAGCCCATGGACAGAGGAGCCTGGCGGGCTGCTGTCCATGGAGTCGAAAAGAATCAGACACCACTGAGCACATTTGCACACACATTTGTTTTTTAACACTCATATGCTGCTAACCACCAATCTCCACTTAGCACAACCTATGAAGTCTGCCCTTTTTTACAAGCTTAACTAGCTCCTCTTCAATTCTTAAAATATCTTAAAAGTTTTCACCTATAGTTCACAAACTTTTCCATCTTTTATAGTAAGACTGCATACCCTCAGAAGTAAATGTACATACAAGAACACACAGTCTGGTGATTCTAACAAATAGAAATGAACAGAGTTGAGTAAGGACAGATTGCATTTCATCCTAAGAAGTAAACAAGCAGGTTCCAACTGGGCAAGGCAGGGAGATCGTTGCTGGGAGCGGAATCAGGGTGACTTCTGAAGGATCAGTAAGGCGATCCGTGCAATGAGAAGGGGGTGTCCCACACCACCCCACATCCTGCTTTAGGAGCACAGTGGTTCTAGAACCTGCCAGGACCCGGACCCCGGGCCTCAGGGTGGAGGTGGCGATGCGTGAGAGCTGCAGCCGGACAGGCAGGGGGGACCCAGGGTTGCGCTGGAAGCCGTCTGGGGCTTTGAGCCAGGGCATCTCATAGTGGGGTTCATTTATACCTTTAAAGCTCATTCTGGCCATTCTTTGGGGCCTGGGTTGGTGAGCAAAGGAAGAATGGAAACAGGTAAACTTATTAGGAAGCCATTGTGAAATCCAGCTCCCAACGATGGTGGTGTGGACAGGCTGCTGGAGAAACGTGGGTGGTTCTACGAAATACCATGAAGGTCAAACCAGCAGGACCAGCGAGTGAAGAGGATGAAGCAGAGTGGCCGGGCGGGGTCCGGGGTGACCTCCTGGCTTGGGGAGCTGGGAGGAGGGCAGGGCAGTTTACTCCGGTGGGAAGAACACACTTGGGGTGAAGATGGGAGAGCTCCACTGCAGATGGGCCACGTGTGAGTGGCCAAGAAGAGACATTAATAAGACAAGGGAACAGTCAGAGCAGCTTTTCAGATGATGGAGATGTGACCCGCGCCTGCTCGTGTGGAGACAGGATGAGTGAGGTCGCCGAGGAAGGCACAGATGCTGAAGGGGCAGCGTCCAGAAAGGCCCACCGCCCATGGACCGGGGCCCACGGCAACCACGCGGCCAGCGTGCACGTGGCCCAGCCCCACGTGTCCCTCCTGGAGAAAAGAAGACCCCGTCTTTACACAAACACACGTGAATAATTACAGCAACAGTATTCATAATTACCAAAACCTGGAAGCAATGGAGATGGATGGCCTTCAGTGGGTAAATGGATGAGCAAGTGGTCTGTCCACACCAAGGACAGCACTCAGTGACAGGAACGAACGAGCTGTTGGCGCAAGGGACACCATGGGTCAGCCGCAGCTGTGTTCTGCTGAGAACGGAAGGGGCCGTGTCACACACACCCCCCCACCCCTCCGCTGTAGCATGGCCACAGCACTTGGGAAGAGGCAGAGCTCTGAGGTAGAGAGCAAGCCAGGCGTTGCCACGATCAGGGACCACAGCATGGAGTTCACGGCTGTGAGAATCGCTTTGTGTCCTGTATGTGTGGTGGTTACAAAAATCAGTACGTGTGAAAACCCACAGGACTGCACACCCAAAAAAAGTGCTTTACTATATGCAAAGTTTTAAATACATGTTTTAAAAAACAAAACCAAGAGTCCCAAACCTGTGAGGCCTTTATTTTTAAATGTGGAATTGCCTTATCCAAAGCAAAAACATCTTTATCATGTGTTCTACAGATATACTAGCCTTGCTCCTATTTAAAAAGAGTGTGTTTCAGTTCAGTTCAGTTCAGTCACTCAGTCCTGTCCAACTCTTTGTGACCCCATGAATCACAGCACGCCAGGCCTCCCTGTCCATCACCAACTCCCGGAGTTCACTCAGACTCACGTCCATCGAGTCAGTGATGCCATCCAGCCATCTCATTCTCTGTCGTCCCCTTCTCCTCCTGCCCCCAATCCCTCCCAGCTTCAGAGTCTTTTCCAATGAGTCAGCTCTTCGCATGAGGTGGCCAAAGTACTGGAGTTTCAGCTTTAGCATCATTCCTTCCAAAGAAATCCCAGGGCTGATCTCCTTTAGAATGGACTGGTTGGATCTCCTTGCAGTCCAAGGGACTCTCAAGAGTCTTCTCCAACACCACAGTTCAAAAGCAGCAATTTTTCGGCACTCAGCCTTCTTCACAGTGCAACTCTCACATCCATACATGACCACTGGAAAAACCACGGCCTTGACTAGACGAACCTTTGTTGGCAAAGTAATGTCTCTGCTTTTGAATATGCTATCTAGGTTGGTCCTAACTTTCCTTCCAAGGAGTAAGCATCTTTTAATTTCATAGCTGCAATCACCATCTGCAGTGATTTTGGAGCCCAAAAAAATAAAGTCTGACACTGTTTCCACTGTTTCTCCATCTATTTCCCATGAAGTGATGGCACCAGATACCATGATCTTCGTTTTCTGAATGTTGAGCTTAAGCCAACTTTTTCACTCTCTTCTTTCACTTTCATCAAGAGGCTCTTTCGTTCTTCTTCACTTTCTGCCATAAGGGTGGTGTCATCTGCACATCTGAGGTTATTGATATTTCTCCCGGCAATCTTGATTCCAGCTTGTGCTTCTTCCAGCCCAGCGTTTCTCATGATGTACTCTGCATAGAAGTTAAATAAACAGGGTGACAATATACCCTTGATGTACTCCTTTTCCTATTTGGAACCAGTCTGTTGTTCCATGTCCAGTTCTAACTGTTGCTTCCTGACCTGCACACAAATTTCTCAAGAGGCAGATTAGGTGGTCTGGTATTCCCATCTCTAAGAATTTTCCAATTTGTTTTGATCCACACAGTCAAAGGCTTTGGCATAGTCAATAAAGCAGAAATAGATGTTTTTCTGGAACTCTCTTGCTTTTTCCATGATCCAGCGGATGTTGGCAATTTGATCTCTGGTTCCTCTGCCTTTTCTAAAACCAGCTTGAATATCAGGAAGTTCACGGTTCACATATTGCTGAAGCCTGGCTTGGAGAATTTTGAGCATTACTTTACTAGCATGTGAGATGAGTGCAATTGTGTGGTAGTTTGAGCATTCTTTGGCATTGCCTTTCTTTGGGATTGGAATGAAAACTGCCCTTTTCCAGTCCTGTGGCCACTGCTGAGTTTCCCAAATTTGCTGCCATACTGAGTGCAGCACTTTCACAGCATCATCTTTCAGGATTTGGAATAGCTCAACTGGAATTCCATCACCTCCACTAGCTTTGTTCGTAGTGATGCTTTCTAAGGCCCACTTGACTTCACATTCCAGGATGTCTGGCTCTAGGACAGTGATCACACCATCGTGATTATCTGGGTCATGAAGATCTTTCTTGTACAGTTCTTCTGTGTATTCTTGCCACCTCTTCTTAATATCTTCTGCTTCTGTTAGGTCCATACCATTTCTGTCCTTTATCGAGCTCATCTTTGCATGAAATGTTCCCTTGGTATCTCTAATTTTCTTGAAGAGATCTCTAGTCCTTCCCATTCTGTTGTTTTCCTCTATTTCTTTGCATTGATCGATGAAGTAGGCTTTCTTATCTCTTCTTGCTATTCTTTGGAACTCTGCATTCAGATGCTTTATCTTTCCTTTTCTCCTTTGCTTTTCGCTTCTCTTCCTTTCACAACTATTTGTAAGGCCTCCCCAGACAGCCGTTTTGCTTTTATGCATTTCTTTTCCATGGGGATGGTCTTGATCCCTGTCTCCTGTACAATGTCACGAACCTCATTCAATAGTTCATCAGGCACTCTGTCTATCAGATCTAGGCCCTTAAATCTATTTCTCACTTCCACTGTGTAATCATAAGGGATTTTATTTAGGTCATACCTGAATGGTCTAGTGGTTTTCCCTACTTTCTTCAATTTCAGTCTGAATTTGGCAATAAGGAGTTCATGGTCTGAGCCACAGTCAGCTCCTGGTCTTGTTTTTGCTGACTGTATAGAGCTTCTCTGTCTTTGGCTGCAAAGAATATAATCAATCTGATTTTGGTGTTGACCATCTGGTGATGTCCATGTATAGAGTCTTCTCTTGTGTTGTTGGAAGAGGGTGTTTGTTATGACCAGTGCATTTTCTTGGCAAAACTCTATTAGTCTTTGCCCTGCTTCATTCCATATTCCAAGGCCAAATTTGCCTGTTACTCCAGGTGTTTCTTGACTTCCTACTTTTGCATTCCAGTCCCCTATAATGAAAAGGACATCTTTTTTGGGTGTTAGTTCTAAAAGGTCTTGGAGGTCTTCATAGAACCGTTCAACTTCAGCTTCTTCAGCATTACTGGTTGGGGCATAGACTTGGATTACTGTGATATTGAATGGTTTGCCTTGGAAACAAACAGAGATCATTCTGTCATTTTTGAGATTGCATCCAAGTACTGCATTTCAAACTCTTTTGTTGACCATGATGGCTACTCCCATTTCTTCTGAGGGATTCCTGCCCGCAGTAGTAGATATAATGGTCATCTGAGTTAAATTCACCCATTCCAGTCTATTTCAGTTTGCTGATTCCTAGAATGTCGACATTCACTCTTGCCATCTCTTGTTTGACCACTTCCAATTTGCCTTGATTCATGGACCTGACATTCCAGGTTCCTATGCAATATTGCTCTTTACAGCATCGGACCTTGCTTCTATCACCAGTCACATCCACAGCTGGGTATTATTTTTGCTTTGGCTCCATCCCTTCATTCTTTCTGGAGTTATTTCTCCACTGATCTCCAGTAGCATATTGGGCACTTACTGACCTGGGGGGTTCCTCTTTCAGTATCCTATCATTTTGCCTTTTCATACTGTTCATGGGGTTCTCAAGGCAAGAATACTGAAGTGGTTTGCCATTCCCTTCTCCAGTGGACCACATTCTGTCAGACCTCTCCACCATGACCCGCCCGTCTTGGGTTGCCCCACGGGCGTGTCTTAGTTTCACTGAGTGTGTTTACTCTTTCTTAAAAAATAAATGTCGATTCTTCAACAACACTGTTGTTGCTGTTTAGCCGATAAGGCATGTACAGTCTTTTGCGACCCCGTGGACTATAGCCCGCCAGGCTCCTCTGTCCATGGGATTTCCCAGGTAAGAGCACCGGAGTGGGTGACCATTTCCTCCTCCAGGGACCTGGGAGGTTTTGGGTGACTCCTACTATCAACTAACTTCAAAAAGCACCACAGACAGTGAGTTAGGGGGACCTCGAAGTCTGAGCTCACCTCCTCAGGAGACGTTAAGAGGAGAAACAGAAAATACATTTTCCTTTCCCAGACGGACCGTTGTCTGTAAGAAACCAAACTCATCCGAGTGAAATAAGCCAGACAGAGTAAGATGAGTATCATGCGACATCACTTACACGTGGAATCTAAAACAAAATACAGATGATCTTATTTACAAACACACAGACTCAGAAAACAAACTTACGGTTATGAAAGGTGAAAGGTATTTTTGGCCAACCTAGTATGTTTGAAAAAGAGAATGAAAACACTGTAGCCTAACTTTTTAAATCACTACAGCACTCGTCAGGTTGTGAAACACACATTTCCTAGTCACCCATTCAAGTTGCATTTTGCACTCTTTGCGTGGTTGCATATTTTAAAGCAATAAACTCACTGTTTTTCTTGACAATCACCTCATCTATGGCTCAGATGGTAAAGGATCTGCCTGCAATGTGGGAGACCCCCCAGCTTCGATCCCTGGATTGGGAAGGCCCCCTGTAGAAAGGAACGGCAATCCACTCCAGTATTCTTGCCGGGAGAATCCCATGGACAGAGGAGCCTGGTGGGTCACGAGAGTCGGACCTGCCTGAGCTACTAACACTGGCTACTGCCATGCCTCTAAGATTAACTACAGACACTGGAGAAAACACCAGAATAGCAGGAGAACGCCTCACTGTGAGAAAAAACAAAACTTCCCAACCCCTAGATCATAAGCCGGAGACCACGTTTTTCCCAGGCACGGTGCACGATGCTTGGTGTGGACCAAGGCAGCGCGGCTCAAGCTGGTAGACTCAACAAGCAGCGGCATCTTCTCAAGGTCGTCCAAAGAGGTGCAACAGAAAAGCCACAAGAGGGAGTTAGAAACCCAGAAACGGCCCTTTTTCCGGGCTCTCGGATCTGAGATAATCTTGCACTGTTCAGAAGCGCAGAGGCTTCCAGAAACAGGAGTCAAGGAGACAGGTAATTCCTGCTCTGCGTGCCAGGGAGGAGGAGAGGGCTCAGGGCTGAAGTTCTGGTGGCTCTCTAATGCAGTGGTCACGACTCAGGGAGGGGCCTTGCAGGGAGGAGGTTACATTGCCCCCAGACTAAAAGAAAACAAAACCGAAATTCCTTAGCGTTAAAGGGGTGGGAGGTGAGCGCCAGGTCAGCAGTGAAACTTCAACTGAGGGCAGTTTGCCGGGCAGCTTCCTTCACCTGTGAGCCAGCATCACACATGCTGAAAACGAGGAATTGCTTTCTCTCTCCTTCTTGAATGTATTACCATAAACCTGCTTGCTGATTGTCCAAATCAATCAGATTCCCCCAGAGCTTAATTACTCATTTGCTTACTCAGTTACTAGCAACCCTGGGCACTCTTAATAAAGCACATTTATCCCACTACAATAATTCACAACTACTTTGAATACTCCTGATTTTTTAGAGCTTAGAACAAATTGTGTGGGGCAGACAACTGGGGGTGGTGCTGTATATCTGTTTGGAGGAAAAGGCACCGATCAGCTTTGTGACCTTGGGAGGTCATTTAACCTGATGCCTGCAGGGCTCAGAATTCCATGAATCTGACCCCCTGGAGCACTCACTTGGCTTGGCGCTGGATCTTGGGTATGTGCTAAGCTGCTTCAGTCCAACTCTGAGCGACCCTGTGGACTATAGTCCACCAGGCTCCCCTGTCCATGGGATTCTCCAGTTAACCCAACTGAAGTGGGTTGCCATGCCCTCCTCCAAGGCATCTTCCTGACCCAGGGACTGAACCATCATCTCTCACGTCTCCTGCATTGGCAGGCAGGTTCTTTCCCAGTAGGGTCCCCTGGGAAGCACTGGGTCTTCATAAACAACAAATCATAGCAATTGTTTCATTATTACTCGATGGGAACCCAAGATTCCTCTGCATCCAAGACGTTGCGTCCAAGAGTTGCCCAAGATGCCAACAATTTTAAGAGGCTGAGCTAGGATTCAAACCCAGGGTTTGTTGCTGTTGTTCATTCTCTCAGTCGTGTCTGACTCTGCAACCCATGGACTGCAGCGCGCCAGGCTTCCCCGTCCTTCACCAAGCGCGGTTCTGGTTGTCTGCAGTCCCCAGCCCTCTCTCTTCGTGGGTTTCCCGGCCGCCTCTCTCACACCATCTTGCTGCAGGGACATCACAGACGCCACTGACGTCTGCCCAGATGGGATGCAGACAGAGTACTCCATGAGAGTGACGGGGCTCTTCCTTGATAAGCCCACTGTTTCATGAACACTCTCATCTTCAGTGGTTCCCTGTCCAACTTCTCTGCTGGTAAACCCCTTGGCTCACAAAATCCTCAAACAAACAAGAATACCAAGAGACGAGAATCCCTTTCTCCTCCCGGTTCTCCCACTCCCTTCTTCCAGGCCCCCCTTGCCCCGCAGAGCACACACGTTTACAAGTTGTCTGCTGTTCAGCTCCCCTCTTTGACCCCTTGCAATCTCAAGACTAGTGCATAAATACATAACTCCCCTCCCTGGCCTTCCTGACCCCATTTGTACTTTCTTGCTTTACTCCAACTTTGCCAGTTTGTCTGGCTTCTTCTCTTGACTCTGCTCTCTACTTACTCCTGACTTCTTCAATTTCTCTTAAAAATAAGATAATCTCAGGAGGACAAGTCATCTCCAAAGGTACCTGGATCAACCGCCATCTACTGTGTGACCTCTCCCCTCTCCATGTCCCTCTTTAAATGCCCATGTGACGGGCATTGCCCCTCCGCCTAGCAAACCCTGTGGAAAGATCTGAAATTTATCATGTCGAGACTGGCTCTGACAGCCGCATTCACCCCTGCCCTTGAGGTCAGCACAGTAGACCTCCTCCCAGACCTCCACACCAGCGCTCCAGGCACGGAAGTCTCTCACCTGCCCCGACTTCACCCCAAAGCTCTGAGGTTTCTTCTCTCCAGATAACAGCCTGTTTCTTCAACTGCAGTGCATGCGACATGACTTCTTACTCTCCACCCTCCTGCCACTGGGCAAGTCCCAACTTACATAGGTTTAAACTGTGAATTCTGCTTGTCTGAGAGGATCCGTCCAGCACACAGAGGAGTGCTCTTCACGAAGATGCAAGTGGGAGGGTCGATTCCCAGCTGGAATGAGGCCCTAAATAGATGGACGGATGGGTGGGTGGGTGGATGGGTGGATGGATGGGTGGGTGGATCAGTGGATTTGTGGGTGGGTGGATGGATGGATGGGTGGGTGGATGGATGGATGGGTGGGTGGATGGGTGGGTGGATCAGTGGATTTGTGGGTGGGTGGATGGATGGGTGGGTGGGTGGATGGATGGATGGGTGGGTGGATGGGTGGGTGGGTGGGTGGAAGGATGGGTGGATGGATGGGTGGGTGGGTGGATGGATGGGTGGGTGGATCAGTGGATTTGTGGGTGGGTGGGTGGGTGGGAGGAAGGATGGGTGGGTGGGGGGGTGGATGGGTGGATGGGTGGGTGGGTGGGAGGGTGGGTGGATGGATGGGTGGGTGGGTGGATGGATGGGTGTCTGGGTGGATGGGTGAGTGGATGGATGGGTGGGTGGATGGGTGGGTGGGTGGATGGATGGGTGTCTGGGTGGATGGGTGAGTGGATGGATGGGTGGGTGGATGGGTGGGTGGGTGGGTGGATGGGTGGATGGCCAGACAGATGAATAGAAGATATAAATAAATAAATGGATGGATAGGTGGGTAGATAAACTGGATTTGTACATCAGAAGGAAAGTCAGGTCACAAGTGGGCCTAGCAGGTGAGATGTGTGCACGTTGCTTTGCTTGGACAGCTGTGAGTCAGTGCATGAACTCTGTGTGGTCCTGACCACAGAGAGAGAGCCACGTCTCGGGCACAGCTCTGCTTGCTCACCAGAGGCAGTTCTGTTGCCTCAGACCTTTACTGCTCTCTGAAATTACCCTTCTGGATTTTGCTGTTGTTGTTGCTTAGTCACTCAGTCGTGTGCGTGTCCCTTTGCGACCCCATGGACTGATGTAGCCCGCCAGGCTGCTCTGTCCATGGGATTCTCCAGGCAAGAATACCGGAGTGGGTGGCCATGCCCTCCTCCAGGGCATCTTCCCGACCCAGGATCGAACCCTAGTGTCCTGCATTGGCAGGCAAATTCTTTACCATCTGAGCTACCAGGGAAGCCCACTTTGACTTATTTACTTGTTTTTTTTTCCTGTACCCCAACCCCATACGTGGGGAGCAGACTGTCTCGTTCTCAGCGGTAGGGCCTGTACCTAACATAGGGCAACAATTCCATAAATAGTTGCCAGAACAATAAGTGACTCAGTAAGTGGATGAGTGTAGGTCACACGGCAGAGGAGGGGCGCTTGCCTAGAGCACCGGCCTGGGACGCAAGGCCGAGGCTGCTGCGCCATCGTGTGGCCTTTCAGGGTATTGCGTTTTCACAGCGCTTTTCCAAATGAGGATTCCTGTGTTGGCCCCACGGGCAGCTGGAACTAACTCAGACGCTGACCAGACCTCAGTGGAGGAGGGATGGCAATCCAGTCCAGTGTTCTGGCCTGGAGAATCCCAAGGACAGAGGAGCCTGGCAGGCTGCAGTTCGTGGGGTCGCAAAGAGTCGGACACGACTGAGTAACTAACACACACACACACACACACACAGTCAGGCCTCGCATGCTCCCCTCCTCCTGTCCCAGCTTCCTGTCTGTGTCTGCGTGCCGCGGAGTCAGTGTTCCCTGGGGTCCGTTGCTGCCTCTGCTTTTCTCCCTGGGAAGTTTGTGTCGGCCCATTACACCTGCGTGCTAACAACCGCTAATTCCACCTCTCACCCAGAGACCTCAGACTCCCCAGCTCAGACTCATTTAAGCCTTCACAGGTGAATACGGTGTCAGCTGCCTCTCCCAGCCTCAGCAGCCTCTCAAGTCTCTCGCAGGCTCAGCAGTTGTGGGGCACCTGCTTAGCTGGTCTGCGGCATGTGGAATCTTCCCAGACCAGGGATCGAACCCGGGTCTCCCACACTGGCAGGCAGATGCATTACCACTGAGCTACTAGGGAAGTCCAAGAGTTTAATCCTTTTAAAGTTGTTGAGACTTGATTTATGTGCCAATATATCGCCTGTCTTGGTGAATATATTACATGCCCTGGAAAAGACTTCGTATTCTGCACTTGTTCAACATACTATTCTACCAGCATCAATTCCTGGTGGCTCCCCTGGTGGCTCAGTGGGTAAAGAATCTGCCTGCAGTGTGGGAGACCTGGGTTCGATCCCTAGGTTGGGAAGATCCCCTGAAGGAGAGCATGGCAACCCACTCTAGTATTCTTGCCTGGAGAATCTCAGGGACAGGGGAGACTGGCAGGCTACAGTTCATAGAGTCACAAAGACCTGGACATGCCTGAGTGACTAAGCACATAGGCATCAATCACATAAAGGCAGTAGGTAGTACTGTTCAGTCATCTAAGTCCTTACTGCTTTTGTGTCCATTTGTTCTACCAGCTGCAGAAAGAGGCACAGTAACTCTTGGCCAAAACTGCAGCATTGTCTGTACTTCCCAGTTCTGTCCATTTTCGCTTTACTTGTCTGAGGCTCTGTTATTAAACACACATGCATATTTAACTGCTAAGTGTTACTGATGAATTGTTACTTTTCATGATTATGATAAAGAAATGTCTCTGGTAACACTCTCATAAGAACCACTCAATTTTTTTGTATCCTTTTTCTTATTCACAACATATGCTTTTTGTTCCAATTCTTTAAACCTATATATTTATATTTCAAACATGTCTCCTGTAGCCAACATATATCTTGGCCTTCCAATCCCTTACCATATTTAGATTATCAACATTTAATGCAAGTGTTAACATAGTGGAAACCTGGTCTTACATTTTATTATTTTCTGGTTTTGTTCCTCTGAGCCTCCCTTCTTTGGGAGAATCTGAATATTTTGTATTTTATTAATCTATCTGTGGGCTTTTCAGCTATGTCTTTTGTGCATTTATAGTAACCTGCCAGACTTCTCTCTCCATGGAGTTCTCCAGGCAAGAATACTGGAGTACGTGGCCATTCCCTTCTCCAGGGGAACTTCCCAACCCAGGCACCGAACCTAGGTCTCCTGCAATGCTAGCAGATTCTTCACCCTCTGAGCCACAAGGAAGTGCAGTGAGTGGGTAAAGGAGACACAAAACAGAAATAGATAAACTATGATGCCAAAGCATCAGATGTCGTAGAGACGATAAAAATGCAGGATGGTTCAAATGCAGTTGAAATTAAGAGATCCTTTAACTTAAAATAATGATGAGGATTTTCAAGTCACTACATGTGTCCTTCATCAGATCAGATCAGATCAGTCACTCAGTCGTGTCTGACTCTTTGCGACCCCGTGAATCGCAGCATGCCAGGCCTCCCTGTCCATCACCAACTCCCGGAGTTCACTCAGACTCACGTCCATCGAGTCAGTGATGCCATCCAGCCATCTCATCCTCTGTCGTCCCCTTCTCCTCCTGCCCCCAATCCCTCCCAGCATCAGACTCTTTTCCAATGAGTCAACTCTTTGCATGAGGTGGCCAAAGTACTGGACTTTCAGCTTTAGCATCATTCCTTCCAAAGAAATCCCAGGGCTGATCTCCTTCAGAATGGACTGGTTGGATCTCCTTGCAGTCCAAGGGACTCTCAAGAGTCTTCTCCAACACCACAGTTCAAAACCATCAATTCTTCACCGCTCAGCCTTCTTCACAGTCCAACACTCACATCCATACATGACCACTGGAAAAACCATGGCCTTGACTAGACGAACCTTTGTTGGCAAAGTAATGTCTCTGCTTTTGAATGTGCTATCTAGGTTGGTCATAACTTTCCTTCCAAGTAGTAAGCGTCTTTTAATTTCATGGCTGCAGTCACCATCGGCAGTGATTTTGGAGCCCAGAAAAATAAAGTCTGACACTGTTTCCACTGTTTCCCCATCTATTTCCCATGAAGTGGTGGGACCAGATGCCATGATCTTCGTTTTCTGAATGTTGAGCTTTAAGCCAACTTTTTCACTCTCCACTTTCACTTTCATCAAGAGGCTTTTGAGTTCCTCTTCACTTTCTGCCATAAGGGTGGTGTCATCTGCATATCTGAGGTTATTGAGATTTCTCCTGGCAATCTTGATTCCAGCTTGTGTTTCTTCCAGCCCAGCATTTCACATGATGTACTCTGCATAGAAGTTAAATAAACAGGGTGACAATATACAGCCTTGATGAACTCCTTTTCCTATTTGGAACCAGTCTGTTGTTCCATGTCCAGTTCTAACTGTTGCTTCCTGATCTGCATACACATTTCTCAAGAGGCAGATCAGGTGGTCTGGTATTCCCATCTCCTTCAGAATTTTCCACAGTTGATTGTGATCCACACAGTCAAAGGCTTTGGCATAGTCAATAAAGCAGAAATAGATGTTTTTCTGGAACTCTCTTGCTTTTTCCATGATCCAGCAGATGTTGGCAATTTGATCTCTGGTTCCCCTGCCTTTTCTAAAACCAGCTTGAACATCAGGAAGTTATGGTTCACATATTGCTGAAGCCTGGCTTGGAGAATTTTGAGCATTACTTTACTAGCGTGTGAGATGAGTGCAATTGTGCAGTAGTTTGAGCATTCTTTGGCATTGCCTTTCTTTGGGATTGGAATGAAAACTGCCCTTTTCCAGTCCTGTGGCCACTGCTGAGTTTTCCAAATTTGCTGGCATATTGAGTGCAGCACTTTCACAGCATCATCTTTCAGGATTTGGAATAGCTCAACTGGAATTCCATCACCTCCACTAGCTTTGTTCGTAGTGATGCTTTCTAAGGCCCACTTGACTTCACATTCCAGGATGTCTGGCTCTAGGACAGTGATCACACCATTGTGATTATCTGGGTCGTGAAGATCTTTTTTGTACAGTTCTTCTGTGTATTCTTGCCATCTCTTCTTACTATCTTCTGCTTCTGTTAGGTCCATACCATTTCTGTCCTTTATCGAGCTCATCTTTTCATGAAATATTCCTTTGGTATCTCTGATTTTCTTGAAGAGATCCCTAGTCTTTCCCATTCTGTTGTTTTCCTCTATTTCTTTGCATTGATCGATGAAGAAGGCTTTCTTATCTCTTCTTGCTATTCTTTGGAACTCTGCATTCAGATGTTTATATCTTTCCTTTTCTCCCTTGCTTTTTGCTTCTCTTCTTTTCACAACTATTTGTAAGGCCTCCCCAGACAGCCATTTTGCTTTTTTGCATTTCTTTTCTATGGGAATGGTCTTGATCCCTGTCTCCTGTACAATGTCACGAACCTCATTCCATAGTTCATCAGGCACTCTGTCTATCAGATCTAGGCCCTTAAATCTATTTCTCACTTCCACTGTATAATCATAAGGGATTTGATTTAGGTCATACCTGAATGGTCTAGTGGTTTTCCCTACCTTCTTCAATTTAAGTCTGAATTTGGCAATAAGGAGTTCATGGTCTGAGCCACAGTCAGCTCCTGGTCTTGTTTTTGCTGACTGTATAGAGCTTCTCCATCTTTGGCTGCAAAGAATATAATCAATCTGATTTTGGTGTTGACCATCTGGTGATGTCCATGTATAGAGTCTTCTCTTGTGTTGTTGGAAGAGGGTGTTTGTTAAGACAAAACTCTATTAGTCTTTGCCCTGCTTCATTCTGTATTCCAAGGCCAAATTTGCCTGTTACTCCAGGTGTTTCTTGACTTCCTACTTTTGCATGCCAGTCCCCTATAATGAAAAGGACATCTTTTTTCGGTGTTAGTTCTAAAAGGTGTTGTAGGTCTTCATAGAACCATTCAACTTCAGCTTCTTCAGCATTACTGGTTGGGGCATAGACTTGGATTACTGTGATATTGAATGGTTTGCCTTGGTAACCACAAATCAAAAACCTGTAATAGATACACACACAAAAGAGAAAGGTATCCAGACACAACACTAAAGACATCATCATATAACACAGGAAGAGAGCAAAACAAGAAAGGAACATGAGAGAGCTATTAAAAACAACCAGAAAGCAATGAACAAAATGGCAATCAACACACACCTATCAGTAATTACTTTAAATGTAATTCGACTAAATACTTCAATTGAAAGACGCAGAGTGGCTGAATGGATTAAAAAATAAAACCCATCTATATGCTGCCTGAAAGAGACACACAAACAGGGGACTTCCTGGTCATCCAGTGGCTAAGACTCGGCGCTCCCAGCGCAGGGGCCCAGGTTTGATCCTTGGTCGGGGAACTAGATCCCACATGCTGCAGCTAAGAGATCCTGCAGCGAAGATCCAGGGCAGCCAAATAAGCACATCCGCTCAGGTCAGCTGCTCAGTCACGTCCGACCTGTGCGACCCCATGAATCACAGCACGCCAGGCCTCCCTGTCCATCACCAACTCCCAGAGTTCACTCAAACTCATGTCCATCGAGTCAGTGATGGCATCCAGCCATCTCATCCTCTGTCGTCCCCTTCTCCTCCTGCCCCCAATCCCTCCCAGCATCAGACTCTTTTCCAATGAGTCAAGTCCCCACATGAAGTGGCCAAAGGATGGGAGCTTCAGCTTCAACATCAGTCCTTCCAATGAACACCCAGAACTGATCTCCTTTAGGATGGACTGGTTGGATCTCCTTGCAGTCCAAGGGACTCTCAAGAGTCTTCTCCAACACCACAGTTCAAAAGCATCAATTCTTCTGTGCTCTTTCTTTATAGTCCAACTTACATCCATACATGACCACTGGAAAAACCATAGCCTTGACTAGATGGACCTTTGTTAGCAAAGTAATGTCTCTGCTTTTTAATATGCTGTCTAGGTTGGTCATAGCTTTTCTTCCAAAGAGTAAGCATCTTTTAATTTAATGGCTGCAGTCACCATCTGCAGTGATTTTGGAGCCCAGAAAAATAAAGTCTGACACTGTTTCCACTGTTTCCCCATCTATTTCCCATGAATGATGGGATCAGATGCCATGAGCTTTGTTTTCTGAATGTTGAGTTTTAAGCCAACTTTTTCACTCTCCTCTTTCACTTTCATCAAGAGGCTCTTTAGTTCTTCACTTTCTGCCATAAGGCTGGTGTCATCTGCATATCTGAGGTTATAAATATCTTTTGAAAAAAGAATAAATCTAATCAAAGAGGTAAAGGCCTTGTACTCAGGAAACTATAAGACACTGATAAAAAAAAGACACTGATGAATGAAATCCAATATGATACAAACAAATGGGAAGATACACCATGCTCGTGGGTTGAAAGAATTAAAATTGCTCAAATTACCATACTTCCCAGGGCAATCTACAGATTCAATGCAATCGCTATCAAAATATCAATGGCATTGTTCTCAGACCTAAAACATACCATATATAGTTTTAGAATAAAAATGTCTGCTGTCAAAATATAGGTGTTTGCTTGGAAATGAGCACAATTCAGAACAGCTCACTGCAGTCAGGATTGTGGAGAATATGACAGAAAGATGTTTAAAGAGGGGACTTTGTTTTGCACAACAGAGATTAACATTGCATTGTTCTTGAAATTCTCGTATATGTTTTATTAGAAATTATTTAAAAGAAGATGCACAGAAAAAAGACAATACAAAAATGATTGCAATCAAAGTCATGAGTCCACGAATGTCCTGGAACTTCTCGTAGGGTCCAGGATTCAAGCTCCTGGTTTGAAAACCTTGACACTGTTAGCAACTCTGTTTGTACTACAGCTGTTGAGGGCTCAGTCGTGTCTGACTCTTTTGCCTCCCCATGGACTGCTGCCCGCCAGGCTCCTCTATCCTTGGGAATTCCCAGGCAAGAATACTGGAGTCGGTTGTCATGCCCTCCTCCAGAGGATCTTCCCGACACAGGGATTGAACCCTCGTCTCCTGCATTGACAGGTGGATTCTTTACCAATGACCACTGGGAGGCTCTTTTTCCTCCATCGCGGGCTGTATCTGAGGAATGGTGTGCTTCTGCTTTGCTGCCCTCTGTCCCTGCAATGAGAGTGGGGTAGAAAAAAGGGGAGTTGAATGGAGAAGGAGGGACAGTCCTTCAACAGCCACTGTTTCTGTGCCTCGAGCTGACTTCATGTTCACAGAGCCCATTCAGGTGGGAGAGTCCCTGGCTGGCTCCCCGAGCTGGGGTCAACTGTTTTTTCCATATTGATGACTCACAGCCCCAACAGAGAACAGTAGCCAGTCCCTAGCAACCAGGCTTCATTTTCCCGACATTTCCTGGTTCTCTAGATTCCTGTGGAAATCGTTATTGTCTTCTTGCTTTAATCTTTGTGTGACGTAGCAAAAGCTTCACAGCTTCTCTGCCGTCTTATTGGCGGGAGCGGATGTGGACTGAGCCAGAACAAGAGGAAAGAACAGTTACAGACCCCAATTCCTCAAACCGCCAGACTGCTTTCATATTTTCTTCAGCCCTAAAAGACAACTAGCGGGAGTCGTCTCAGCTTCCTCTTGGTGTTACTAAATGCTTCCTTGTCTCCAACGTTGGGATGGACCTTGGACCAGCCACACCGAGTTCACGTGGGCTCCAGATTCCAGATGCTGGCATCAAACATCCAGTAAAGTACTGCCGAGCGCAAGGTGAACAGGAGCGGCTGGTTTTCGGACAGATAGAAAACAGAAGAAGGGACTGCCCTGGTGGTCCAGCCATTTAGACGTCACCTTCCACTGCAGGTGGTCTGGGTGTGATCCCTGGTTGGGAATCTAAGATGTCTCGAGGCCCAAAAGACATAACACAGAAGCAATACTGTAACAAATTCGATAAAGACTTTACAAATGGTCCACATAAAAAAGAATCTTCCCAAAAAGGGGGGGAGGAAAATTGAGCTGTTTTTCTAACAATTCTTCTTCTAAACCTGGTTAACCTGGTGGAGCTGCTTCCAGCTTTCCGACCTCATCGCCCAGGGCAGGGCTTAGTCCCATCAAAATTCTTCCTCCTCGCTGTCAGTCCGTTGATGCCGTATTGGTTCTTCCGTGCTGCCACCCCGTGGTTTTGCCAGCTTCTTGCCTTTCTGACCAATGAATGACAGTCCCTGGGGGTCTTCCTCGGTAGGCCAGTGGTTAGGACTCAGCACTTTCACTGCTATGACCCAGCTTCAGTACCTGGTCAGAGAACTAAGAGCCCACAAAACTCAGGGTGTGGCCCAAACATACAACGACAGTCCCTCTGATTCCTACGCCCTCTCCTGGGCCTCCCCTCAAAGTCCTCTAAATAATCCCACCCATTCTCTGACTTCATGACTCACCACCCATGGCCAGCAACTCCTAGACTTACACACCCAGGTCAGGCTTCTTTAAACAGCTGTTTGACAGAATCCGTATGTGACTCTCACAGTGACATCCAGCAACATGCTCACACTCATCTGTTCCCCACCTGATGTGTCTTCCCCCCACCTTCACCAGCTCCAAGAATCCTGCCACCATCTCCCCTCTTGACTGTTACAGACTTGCGTGTCACTCTTGAAACTGAGGGTAGTCATCAGTTAGATCATTAAACTGTGCGTGTGTGTGGGCGCTCAGTCGTGTCCAACTCTTTTTACCCCAAAGACTGTAGCTCTCCAGGCTCCTCTGTCCACGGGATTCTCCAGGCAAGAATACTGGAGTGCGTTGCCATTTCCTTCTCCAGGGGATCTTCCCAACCCAGAGATTAAACCCACATCTCTTGCATCTCCTGCATTGGCAGGCAGGTTCTTTACCACGGAGTCACCATTAAACTGCAGCTTGCTTAATAAAACATGAACCGGAAACCGCCTTCACTGATGAGCTTGATTTAATTGTTGTTACAAAAACTTGCACATCCTGCAAGTATCGCGTGGCCTAAACAATAAAACGTTTGCCTGAGTTATTTTTCTGGTGCTTGGAGTCTGCTGTGTCCAGTTCCAGCTCAAGCTGGTTAAGACTGGTTGGGACCCCCAGCCCTCCAAATGGGCATGTGCAAGCATCACAGAAGAGACCCTTTGAGGTCAGAGAGCCAAGAACTCCACCCTCTCAGCAGGCTCACCTGCCATTTCCTGAGCAGGAGTGCAGTGAAGAGGCCTGTGGCTCACTGACCTCTGTGCAGATCTCAGCTCCTCCTGAGGGCGAAAGGCTCAGGATGTTTACGGGAAAAAGAAAATATCTGAGGTGTGCGGAGGTCTGAGGCGGTCTGAGGTATGCGGAGCCTGGAGAAAGGTGATGTGAGATTTGTTCTCCGATCTCCCCTGGGGCTGCCTCCAGTTTAAACTCCTTTTCTGTAGCAGCCTCAGCATCTCAGCGTGCACTGAGCAAACGGACCTGGTTCCGGGACACTCAGCCCCACCACCCTGTCCCGGCCCCTCTGCTCCACCGGATCTCGTTCACCCTTCCCTGGATACCTCCCTCTAGGCTGGCCTGCAGGCGTCTTGGGACACAGGAAGGCAGCCTTCCTCCTGACACGACACAGAATTCAGGGGTGGGCGGGTTCTGTTCCACCAGCATCATTTTCTGGAGGAGGGCGGGATGCCGTCACCATGGCGACAGCAACTCAGTCCAGGGGCCCGGGAGTGATCGGTGATGACCGCCTGGGGCTGGGGTGGGGGACGTGCTGGGGCTGAGGACTTGGCAGGGGTCCGGAGGACCCCAGATTTCTGCAGCAGGTGGGAGCTGTCCCTGAGCACACCTGGGTCCCTGCCGCCTCCAGGCCGCGCCTGGGAAATACCGAGAAAGGGATGCCTCAATTTTCCAGTTGCTGAAGTAATGGCGGTGTGAAAACCAGCACCTTCCTGACACAGCTGACATCACTGTCCATCACCGCAGGCCTAGCAGGCAGGGAGGAGGGCAGACACTTAGCCCCCGGCGGTTTGTTTGTGTGCCGTCTCCAAGACTGCTCCGCAGACACGAGGGCTCCTTGTCCATCTGAGCGGCAGCGCTGCAGTAAGAGCATGTGTGGTCAGCTGGCAAGGTTGTACTCCCCAAATTCCCAGAGCTGCTCTGGGGCACGTACAGAAGCTGAGTCAGAGCTCAGAGCAGGGCCTGGGTGACTGATGCGAAGTCTGCAGCGGGGCTCCAGGCTGACTGAGGTGCAGGCGTCAAGGGGTGCAGGGAGCAGGAGGGGGCTCGGCCCGAGGAAGGGTCCTCTGTGGGCTGGAGCCCCCTTAGCCTCACAGGCCGAGCCAGGCCGGTGGGTTAGGATCAGAACCAAGTGCCTGCAGCCAGGCTTGCGGGACCACTGTGGCTGAAAGGCTTCCCAAGGAGAGCCCCGGACTTGGGGAAGGGGGAGGTCGGGACTGTGTGCATTAATTATTAACCAATTAATATTAATTATGGGCTTTATTTGGAGAAGGCAATGGCACCCCACTCCAGTACCCTCGCCTGGAAAATCTGATGGACGGACAAGCCTGGTAGGCTGCAGTCCATGGGGTCGCAAAGAGTCGGACGCGACTGAGCGACTTCACTTTGACTTTCACTTATGGATTTTATTGCACAAATTCCCTGCTACCTGTGAAACGCGTTCTCTTCGTTGGCAGAATGAGGTTAAGAACCACTTTATAAATTGTAGTAAAGACTAAAAATGCAATGGTTAAGCTTTTCCTAACTGGGTTTTCCTGATGGATGAACTAAATGACCGGACACGTGGTATCCTTTCTGCGCCTGTGTTCCCTGCTCCTGGTTAAAAGACCCTGATCTTTATTTCCCTTTTAGCTTCACTCTTGCCGAAATGACACTTTTGATTGGGAAACACATTCACACACACATATATATATATATTTCCCCAACCCAAAAGCTTTATTTTGGCATGGGTGAAGCTAAAAGGAAAATTCTACTTTTCTTGTCTTTTCTATTTTGTGGTGTTTGGGTCCTTTTAAAGAAATTTTTTGCCAAACTCAAGGTTACTAACCTTGTTTCCTCTGTTCTCCTCTAGCAGTTACACAGTTTTATCTGTTATCTTTGGGTCTAGGACTTGTCTCAAACTGATGCTTCAAATGGTGTGAAGGAGTTTATTCTTTTGCTTTTGTTTTTATGTGGCTACCAGCTGTCCCAACCATTCACCGAGGAGATTAGCTTTGAATTCCCATCGCACCTCTGTCAACTAACTAGCTTCATGGACCTATTTTTATAGTTTCTATTCAATTGAACTGAATTGATAATGTGTCTTGAAATTATTTGGGATTTTGTCCTTTTTCAATGTCACTTTGACCATATTAGGTCATTTCCATTTAAAATTTACAGTTAGCTTTTCAACATCTAACAAAAAGGCCTGCTGGGACTGAAACTGCCCTGAGTCTATAGATCAGTATGATGAGAACCAGCGTCTTAACGACACAGTCATCAGTCTGTGAACACGGTACGTCTCTCCATTTATCTAGGTCTTCGTATTCTCAGCAATGCCTTGGAGCAAGATACTACAGATAAGATAAATGTCCATAATTAGGTAATTTTGTGATGCATCCTTGTTATATCAGTAAGAGACAAGTATTACTAGACAAGATAGAAAGCTCAAATTACAGTAGATTATAAAGAATGGAGTTTTTTAATTAATTAAGTTTAATTGGAGACTAATTACTTTACAATATTGTGGTGGCTTTCGCCATGCATTAACATGAATCAGCCATGGGTGTACATGTGTCCCCATCCTGAACCCATCTCCCACCTCCTCCCCATCCCATCCCTCAGGGTCATCCCAGTGCACCAGCCCTGAGCGCCCTGTCTCATGCATCGAACCTGGACTGGCGATCTGTTTCACATAGGGTAATATACATGTTTCAATGCTATTCTCTCAAATCATCCCACCCTCGCCCTCTCCCACAGAGTCCAACAGTCTGTTCTTTACATCTGTGTCTCTTTTGCTGTCTCACATACAAGGCCAGTGTTACCATCTTTCTAAAGAATGGAGTTTAATTTTCTCTAATGTATAAATCCTGCACAAGTTATTGCAAGGTTTATATGGAAGGCCCAGGATATCTTAACTGACCCAAGTCCTTCTGTATTTCTTCTCGATTAATCTTAATTCCAGGTCCTTCTATATTTCTTCCCTGTCGGTCTTATTACAAGGCCTCCACCTGGGGTCAAGGAGACTGCTGGAACTACGGTCAGTTTGCACACAGACACACTCAGATGAGGGTGATACTGGGAGCAAAACTGCTGAAGACGCAGTAGAGAAGTTTAGGACACAAGCAGAAGCAAGTACGAGTGGACACAAACAATAATTCAAACGAAGTAAAAGTGATGAATTCAACTGACAAGCACATAATGCATAATAAATGTATAGCATATCCCCGGATGGGGAACAAAAGCAACAGAGTGAACGTCAAACTATAACTTACACAGAAGTATGCAAGAAGTTACAAGAAATTTTTGAAATATGCTCTGTAGATTGAAAAGCCCACAACACCCATTGAAAAGCAAGTCACAATTTGCTGAAAAGACCAAGACACGAGTTACTGAAAAGCAAAGTAAAGATGAAACTTTTAAACATCCAGACAAAAAAGACTAAGGCTGTGAAAGTGAAGTATCAGACTGATTCCAAAATAACTCCAAGAAACATTCCATCCGTTCATGGAGAAATATCCACAGATTTTCAAAGAAAGAATGTGCCTGATGAATTTTCTACCAAGCAGGTGTGTTAGTCACTCAGTCGTGTCTGACTCTTTGTGACCCTATGGGCTGTAGCCCACCAGGTTCCTCTGCTCATGGCATTCTCCAGGCAAGAACACTGGAGTGGGTTGCCATTTCCTTCTCCACCCGCCAAAGTATCATTTAAATATAAAAAGATACAATAGGAAGTATAAAGTAACTGCTAGAACAAAACATTTATACAACTGTCCAGCTTACTAGAAGTACACACATAAGACAAACGAACCACAAAAACACACACATATCAGTTTACTGGGAAACATGTTTTAAATAAGCGATAAAAAGGGTTATTTGTTGTTGTTCAGTCACTAAGTCCTGTCTGACCCTTTGTGCCCCCATGGACTGCAGCACACCAGGCTTCCTGTTCACTGTCTCTTAAGTTTGCTCAAACTCATGTCCACTAAGTCACTGACGCCATCCAATCATCTCATCCTCTGTCGCCCCCTTCTCCTCCTGTCCTTAATCTTTCCCAACATCAGAGTCTTTTCAGTGAGTTGACTCTTCTCATCAGGTGGCCAAAGTATTGGAGCTTCAGCATCAGTCCTTCCAATGAATACTCAGGGTTGATTTCCTTTAGGATTGAGTGGTTTGATCTCACAGTCCAGGGGACTCTCAGGAGTCTTCTCCAACACCACAGTGGGAAATCATCAATGTTTTGGCGCTCAGCCTTCCTTATGGTCCAGCTCTCACATGTACTGACCACTAGAAAAACCATAGCTTTGACTCGATGGACTTTTGTTGGCAAAGTCATGCCTCTGCTTTTTAATATGCTGTCTAGGTGTGTCATAACTTTTCTTCCAAGGAGCAACTGTCTTGTAATTTCATCACTGCAGTCACTGTCCGCAGTGATTTTGGAGCCCTAGAAAATAAAATCTGCCATTGTTTCCATTCTTTCCCCATCTATTTTCCATGGATGGATGCCATGATCTTAATTTTATGAATGTTGAGTTTTAAGCCAGCTTTTTCACTCTCCTCTTTCACCTTCATCAAGAGGCTCTTTAGTTCCTGTTCAATTTCTGCCGTAAAGATAGTATTATCTGCATATCTGAAGTCGCTGATATTTCTCCAGACAACCTTGATTCTAGCTTGTGCTTCATCCAGCCTGGAACATTAAAAATCATGACAAAATACTTTTATCCTCCATAGCAATCAATGTAATTAAACCTCATTTTACAATGTGTGTGTGTGAGTCACTCAGTTGTGTCCGACTTTTTGTGATCCCATGAACTGTAGCCTGCCAGGCTCCTCCGCCCATGGGATTCTCTAGGCAAGCACACTGGAGTGGATTGCCATTCCCTTCTCAGACTCTCAAATTAGATCAAAAGGGAAACCTGGCATGAAATATAGAAAAAACTAAAAAATAAAACCACCTAAAACAAAGCTCACCTGAGTGAGAAGCTGGTAATGACTTTGCCTGAGAAATGGGACCACTGTCTGCAGTGAGACAGTGACTTTCTTCTCCACGATGACACTCTATGTAAAAGGGTCTCGATTTAGTGTTTTCAAGAACCGGGAAGATACAGTCAGCTAGTTAAACAAGAACTGCACAACCGGTATTGAGGGGACCTATCTGGAAAAGGCATTTACATGCAAATTATTTTTAAAACTAGGTGACCAAATGAAATATTTCTGCAAGTGGATACACAGGTCAAGAGTTTCTGATCCCAGTATTTTTACTTAAGGGAAAAAAGTGTTTACATAGGAGGTAAAGTGAGGAAGTCAAATTACGGTTGCGGTGATGGGGGAGGGTGGGAGAAAGTTCTGAAGGAGACAGTCTATGGGGGGAGTGGTTGTGGGAGACCCGGCAGGACCAGGAAGGTCAGCAGGGATGGGCTGTGCAGAGGGCAGTGGGCAGCGCATCTTAGCATTGTAGTCACTGAAGTCACCATACCCATCCCATTACACAGAGAGCTTCATATTGTAACTTCTTTATCCACCACTGTGCTCTGTACTTGCAAGAGAGACTGCCTGGAGTCACAGAAAATCATCAGCTTTAGAGTCAGATGAGCATGGACTCAATCCTGGCCAGCTACAGCCACCCACATCCACAACAGCTCTGCTCTCTGGCTTCTCCCAAATACATTAAAATCTATGAGATATTGAGGGCAGTGTTACAGAACTCAACGTTTATCCTTAGGACCAAACATCAGGCGAAGGGCAAGCCTCAGCCCCCAGGATGCTGGCCAGCATCCTCTCTCCCAGGGGCCCCAGCTCATGTCCCCGCACTGTGTCCCCGTCTTCACTTTTCATAGATCTCCAGCTGCAAGACTTTCCTTTAACCAGGTAAAGCATTGAGAGCAAGGGCCCCTACGCACTTGTGCACAGTTGCCTTTGCAAGTTGCTAAATCAGCTATTTGTCTGAGGAGCCCTGCAGCCACATCTGTTTACCCGCGCGAAGACCAAGCGTTCAAGAGCACACACGGCTTCTGTTTGTCTCCTCTGGAGGGAATGTTCTCACAGCCGGGGCTGCAATAAGCCGGGTCATATATCACCCTTCTCCCTTTGACATGTTTGGTCCGCGGCCACCCACCCACACCCAAAAAGAAGACTCCACACTGCCAGTCACATCTAATTAAAGGTTACAGCGCCCAGGAGGTGTTTTGTAAACAAACGAAAAACTCATTCTGAAGAGTTCTAACTCAACACGTTTTCTTCCTAAAAATTCCATCAGAAACTTTTTCATGAGTCGTCACCAGGACATGAAGCAAAATATGCACACCAGTGCCGTGTTTGTCCCGGGAGAATTTCAGACCCACCCAAGTTCCAATTAGAAAGCAACCATTGGGTGCCCGGCCACCTCGCCATCCACAGACGGTAGCCTGGGTGCAGCTGCTTGGCTGTGCTCATCACCCCACCTGAGAACACACGCAACGCAGGGGCCAAAGTCCCTGTGACCTCACCTCCAGGAAGCTGGAAACCCATCCCAGTGAATATGGCTCCATCACACCTTCAGGAGATTTAAAATCTTTTCCATGAAATTCAGTGTTATGCAGTGGAAATTGTCTTCAGACGCATCATCCACGGCCTTAAGTCAGCATGATGAAGAAATAAGCCAAACAATTTTCAGAATAATACTTTAAACTTAGGTACCTAAGAAATTTTTTGAGCAACTGAGCTGTGTCATCCTGTTTGAAACATACACTGTCATACTGTAAAGAGTTCCGTTATTTAAAACCAATGCAGAATGACTTTTTAAAAATCTTATTTTATACCGGAGTACAGCCAAATTAACTGGAGTACAGCCAAATTAACTGGAGTACAGCCAAATTAACTGGAGTACAGCCAAATTAACAGTGTCGTGATAGTTTCAGGCGGACAGCAAAGGGACTCGGCCATACACATGCATGTATCCATCCTCCCCCAAACTCCCCTCCCTTCCAGGCTGCCACATAACACTGAGCTGAGTTCCCTGTGCTGCACAGTAGGACGACTTTTAAAATGGCTAATCTAATAACCTAGTTTTAATTTAGTCACCAGAAGTAAAAGGGACCGCGTCACATGGGAGCTATCTTGACCCTGCAAACATCCCAGGCATGACGTCATGGAAGGATCACAGGCTTCAGAGACCGACACACACCTGGGCTTCACTCCCAGCATCCCATTAATTACCGCAACCTGGACAAGTGTCTGAAAACTCCAGGAAATGGTCGGATTAGAAACACGGGGTTATGTACCCCCTGCCGCACATGTACCCATTGCAGGGACAGATCGCGACGGGAGGGCTCTTCCCTGTCCATCCTAAGACTGGCCTGTGGATTTCCTTTGCCCCCTTTGATTTTCTGACGTTCATGTCTGGATCTGGCAAGCAGGCTGTTCTGTAGAGGTCCCATGCTTCTGCTGCTAAACTGCAGGTAGGAACAGAGCTCCCAGGGGGCCAGTGTGGAGGTGAACTGAGAACTCGCTGCTGGGTATAACCCCTGGCACAGAGTAAGCGAGTCTGTGGATGTGAGCTATGAGGATCACGTTTTTTCAAGGTCCCGTCTTATTTTTGAAGGGTCAATATCTGTAATAGAAACAGAAAATGAAGGTGTGGAAGAGATGCTATGAAAGCACAGAAGGGGAGACTATCCACGTTATGACCAGAATTTGATCAAGATGGAAGACACGAGGGGAGTAACTACTGCAAATAGAGTTTATCTTCCTACACTTGGTGTTCTTCTGCATGAGACTGTTGGTTACAACTGAGACCATCATGGGGCTTCCCTGGTGGCTCAGACAGTAAAGAGTGCCTGCAGTGCAGGAGACCTGGGTTCTGTCCCTGGGTCGGGAAGATTCCGAAGAGGAGGACATGGCCACCCACTCCAGTATTCTTGCCTGGAGAATTCCATGCACAGAGGAGCCTGGTGGACTACAGTCCATGGGGTCTCAAAGAGTCAGACACGACTGAGGAACTAACACTAACTAAGGCCATTATGCTAATATATTTCTTTGCAAAATTTACACAGATAAAGTGGACACACTTCCTAAACCAAAAACTGAAGCACAGAATTAAGTAATGAACCAAAATCATTTATTTCTGATAGAAGTAAACTAAAAACTGCAACAAAAACCTCCTATTTCATGAGTGCCTGCGATGTTTCTAACACAAGATTTTTAAGATGCAATTAATTTGTGCTTTTAAATACTCTCAAGATGACATTCTTTGACAATGACAAAACCAGGTTATTTCTAATTCTAAAATAATTTAAGTGTGCTCTTTCTTTAATTTCCCTTCAATATATTGACTAGCAATTATTTATAAAAACATCTCAGAAACATCCTTAGTTCACAAATCATTGCTCTTTGGAGATGTTTTGAGGGTACGCAATTTCCTTAAAATATTTTCCCTAAAATGAAAGTTAAGTGTTAAAACGAGTTTCTTGATTGCCAATTGTTTTTATAAGAGACACTTTATAAAAGTCAAACATCAGTCATAGCTCAACCACAGCTAATTATCTGTGTCCAAAAACGAGGCTTTAGAAGCTCTGAAATACTTTCTTCAAAAACACGAACTGCTGAGTCGGAACACGCTGCCTGCTGTGTTCCAGTCCACCGCCCATCAGTCACTGGGACCAGAGGAATTTTCCTCAACGCTGTCTGAACTATGTGTTTTTCCTGATGAGAAAATTCTCCTACATAGGTGAGGAATGGCGTTCGTTTCCACACTGGGCTGCTAAGAACAGAGTTCACACAAAAAGCCTGGGTGGAGATGCTGCCTGCAGTTGAGAGCAAGACCGCACGGTCGGGGCCCCTGTGTACGCAGGCCTCAGGGAAGCCCAGGTTCCCGCCAGAGAGGTCAGAGCGCTGGGTCTGCTCTTGCCTCTGTCTGATGAATCAACAAAAATGATTTCAATAAAATCCTGACCTTTGACGAGAAAGTGGCATGTCCAAATATCACCACAGAAATGGTGCATCCACATTCTGAGTTGCTTAGCCGCTAAGAAGTGTCCAACTCTGCGACCCCATGGACTGCGGGAAGTTGCTTAAAAGAACGTGACTTAGTCAGAAACACCCTGGAAGCCCTTTCTGGGCTGGAGGAAACTATCTGAAGAGCAAGGTCATGAGAAATCTGTTCTACACCTCACGTAATTTTTTGAACCATCTTTTGTCTGTCTTCTAACATGTTACTGAGCAACATTACTAAGTAGAAAATGAGGCAGAATTCTCACTTCCAGAAAACTAGAGTTAAGTCCAAAGCCATGAAAAAGGATGAGAATGAAGCTGTCACACACGGTAGCATCTGAGCAGGTGCAGGGACAGCATCAGACCGGTAGCGGTGCTGTTCAGGAAGGACCCTGAAAACGCCCCCTTGGCCACCACCATCACTCACGTCGTACTGGAAGCTCCATTTCCTAGAGAAACCTGAGCTTGCTGCACGTTTGCTCCCTACTCAGCCCTCCTTACCTTGCCTGCCACTACTACAGAGCTTACAGAAGCAATCTGTAGAGCTTTTCTCAGCCTCCTAAGCAGCAGCAGCCTCGGGACAGTTCTGGGAATGAAACTCAGATAAGCGGGTAACGGATGTTTTTCCTTCTCTCTCTCTTCCTGCTTGAAACATGGCTGGGGGCCTGGAAATGTAGCAGCCCCTCAGAAGGGTGTAAACAGAAGGGTCAAGTTCAAGGCAGCGGAGATCGTGGAGCAGAGAAAAGAATCTGGGTTCCTGTGAGCAACATGAAGCCTCACTGTAAATCCCGGATTTCCTCTCCGGCTTCTCATTATGTGATGTCAAGAAGGTCCCAGCTTTACCCGGGACTATTAGAGGTTTGTGGGTTTTGCAAAACTCATGCCACTCTTAAATATAAATAAATTCTAATCAGAGCTTCAGATCCCTTATATAGTAAATTAAGTAGAAATATCCCTTGAGCCATGTGGACTTGGAGTGTTGATGGGCTGCATGGAAGGATCTAGAGTGACGGGCATATCGACATTCTCCCTGCCTGCAGACTGCTTGCCTCGATTTCAGAGCAACAGAGCTACAGGGCTCGGGACTGAGACGCTAAACCGTACCTGACTGCAAGCACACATCGGAGAAGGCAACGGCACCCACTCCAGTACTCCTGCACGGAACCTGACTGCAAGCACGTGTCAGAGAAGGCGACGGCACCCACTCCAGTACTCCTGCTCGGAACATCCCATGGATGGAGGAGCCTGGTGGGCTGCAGTCCGTGGGGTTGCTAAGAGTCAGACACGACTGAGCGACTTCACTTTTCACTTTCATGCATTGGAGAAGGAAATGGCAACCCACTCCAGTGTTCTTACCTGGGAAATCCATGGACAGATTTAGTCCAGGCTATAGCCAATGGGGTCCCAAAGAGGTGGACACGACTGAACAACCGAGCACAGCACAATGCATTTTCAGGGACGGTTTCTCTCCCTCCCAGTGTCTGTCCCTCAGGCAGAAGACAGAAGTTAAGAGTTTTTCAAATTGGAAAAAAAAATTTTTTTTACTAAAAATTCTATCAATCACCAAAGGACAAACATTTTTTGGAGCTCTTCTTGCAGCGTGAAATACAAAAGTGAGAGGGGCGTGCTCCCCCCAACACGCCAGCCGCATTTCACTTTCGTCACTGCCAACGTCCCAGGGCAACCAGGGAGCCTCCAGGCAGGGGCAGCTCCAATCAAAGTCTTCCGTTTTCAACCAGAGGTGGCAACTTGGAGATGTTCAGTCCTTGGGTCAGAAGATCTCCTGGAGTAGGAAATGTTAACGCATTCCAGTGTTCTTGCCTGGAAAATCCCACGGACAGAGGAGCCTGGAGGGCTACAGTACCTGGGGCCACAGAGTCACACACAACTGTGCATGGACAGAAAGCATGGCCTTACCCTCTGCTTTAGGAAGCTGGCAAGGAAAAAAAAATCTCATTTTATGTAAAGATGAGCAATGAAAAAACTAAACAGCTCAATATCTAAACATTTAAATCAGGGGGGGCAATCAGACGAGAGAAAATGGAAAGCATTTTGTAGATGAGTAACACATCAGAGGGGCTTTTGACTCTGGTTTAAATTTTAAAAAGTTGTCTGAGACCATTGATTTTAACTTAACAAGAAAAGGAAGATAAGCTACAAAATGATAGCACTTGCTTAGTATTCTGAAGACACAAAGACACATAAGAAAGTGATGAGCTGTCCGTAGGAGGGAAGACACCCAAGAATGCACTCATCCATAGCAGAATGGTAAGGCCAGGGCGCATCTACCACGGATGAGGCTAAGAAGAAACAGTCAAAGTTTTTACATCTGCACGTGAGCTGGATAGAATCCTGGGAGCCCAAGTCTCAGATCCTTTCTGCACTGAACCACCAACCATTCTCCACGGGCCTCCACTGAGCGCTTCCCTGGGTGCTGAGAGCAAAAGCTGATCAGAGAACAAGAGCTCACAGGGAGCTCAGTCAGGTGCGTGGGGTCTCACCCAGGTACAAGGAATCCCTTTCTGAAGTCCAGAGGTGCACAGAGAGCTGTGAGCATGCCGTCTTAGGTGTTCTGAGCCTTTAGAGATGGCAGGGCAACAGCACAGATGTGAAACCGCTGAGACAGGTTCTGGAACCACACTCATGTTCAAATCCCATCCATCAAAATACGTAAGCCAGTAGTGAACTGAATCACACAGGAACAGCAGCAAACCTCAGACTGCCCTGAACTCTAGATCAGACTGACATCCTCACCTCAGCCCAAGAGAACAAGAGCTTGCCTCTGTCTGCAGGTAAATATCATCTACTTCCAGTTCAGTTCAGTTCAGTTCAGTCGCTCAGTCGTGTCTGAATCTTTGAAACCCCATGGACTGCAGCATGCCAGGCCTCCCTGTCCATCACCAACTTCCGGAGTCCACCCAACTCATGTCCATTGAGTCAGTAATGCCATCCAACCATCTTATCCTCTGTCGTCCCCTTCTCCTCCTGCCCCAAATCTGTCCCAGCATCAGGGTCTTTTCCAATGAGTCAGTTCTTCACATCAGGTGGCCAAAGTATTGGAGTTTCAGCTTCAACATCAGTCCTTCCAATGAACACCCAAGACTGATCTCCTTTAGGATGGACTGGTTGGATCTCCTTGCAGCCCAAGGGACTCTCAAGAGTCTTCTCCAACACCGCAGTTCAAAAGCATCAGTTCTTCGGTGCTCAGCTTTCTTTACAGTCCAACTCTCACATCCATACATGACCACTGGAAAAACCATAGGCTTGACTAGATGGACCTTTGTTGGCAAAGTAATGTCTCTACTTTTTAATATGCTGTCTAAGCTGCTAAGTCGCTTCAGTCGTGTCCAACTCTGTGTGACCCCATAGACAGAAGCCCACTAGGCTCCCCCGCCCCTGGGATTTTCCAGGCAAGAGTACTGGAAAATAGTACTGGGGTGCCATTGCCTTCTCCGAATATGCTATCTACATTGGTCATAACTTTTCTTCCAAGGATCAAGTATCTTTTAATTTCATGGCTACAGTCACCATCTGCAGTGATTTTGGAGCCCAAAAAAATAAAGCCTGACACTGTTTGCCCATCTATTTGCCATGAAGTGATGGGACTGGATGCCATGATCTTGGTTTTCTGAATGTTGAGCTTTAAGCCAACTTTTTAGTCTCCTCTTTCACTTTCATCAAGAGGCTTTTTAGTTCTTCTTCACTTTCTGCCATAAGGGTGGTGTCATCTGCATATCTGAGGTTATTGATCTTTCTCCCAGCAATCTTGATTCCAGCTTGTGCTTCATCCAGCCCAACATTTCTCATGATGTACTCTGCATATAAGTTAAATACTCAGATTAACAATATACAGCCTCGATGGACTCCTTTCCCTTGGAACCAGTCTGTAGTTCCATGTCCAGTTCTAACTGTTGCTTCCTGACCTGCATACAGGTTTCTCAAGAGGCAGGTCAGGTGGCCTGGTATTCCCATCTCTTGAAGAATTTTCCACAGTTTGTAGTGATTCACACAGTCAAAGGCTTTGGCATAGTCAATAAAGCAGAAATGGATGTTTTTCTGGAACTCTCTTGCTTTTTCGATGATCCAACGGATGCTGGCAGTTTGATCTCTGGTTCCTCTGCCTTTTGTAAAACCAGCTTGAACATCTGGAAGTTCACGGTTCACGTATTGTTGAAGCCTGGCTTGGAGAATTTTGAGCATTAGTTTACTAGTGTGTGAGATGAGTGCAATTGTGCGGTAGTTTGAGCATTCTTTGGCATTGCCTTTCTTTGGTATTGGAATGAAAACTGACATTTTCCAGTCCTGTGGCCACTACTGAATTTTCCAAATTTGCTGGCATATTGAGTGCAGCACTTTCACAGCATCATCTTTTAGGATTTCAAATAGCTCAACTGGAATTCCATCACCTCCACTAGCTTTGTTCATAGTGATGCTTTCTAAGGCCCACTTGACTTCACATTCCAGAATGTCTGGCTCTAGGTGACTGATCACACCATCGTGATTATCTGGGTCATGAATGTTGGGGATTTTCTCCCCGGGACTTGGAAGTGATGAAACTGAAAGAAGGACACTCGGACAGTCTCTTGCAAGGACTGACAAGTTTATTTCTGCAGTCAAGCCTTTTTATAGAAGTAGGAATAAAGAGCTTAGAGTATACAGCCAGCAGAGCATGTATGGGGTTAACACCTAATCATTAAAAATATTTCAAGGATAGCGTGCTCTAAGTGACCCGTGTGCTTATCCCATAACCCGTTTTCTCAAGCAACATTAATATTATTATTAATTAATTTTTATTAAATTAATATTTATTATTAATTAAACATTAATATTTATTATTAAATCTTGGCGCCGGGCATAACCAAAGGCAGGAGATGTTTTTCTGCCCGAGCACACCAAGCCGGGGTATTTCTGGCCCTTCACCATTTTCCCAAGGACTTCCTCCAACCGGCTATTTTGTACTGGGCTTCCCAACAATGAAGATCTTTTTTTGTACAGTTCTTCTGTGTATTCTTGTCAGTTCTTCTTAATATCTTCTGCTTCTGTTAGGTCTACACCATTTCTGTCCTTTATCAAGCCCATCTTTGCATGAAATGTTCCCTTGGTATCTCTAGTTTTCTTGAAGAGATCTCTATTCTATTGTTTTCCTCTATTTCTTTGCACTGATCACTGATCATCTATTTTAGTCTCTACTATTCTTTTCTACAAAAATATCCAGCAGAAAATCAAAAATCACAAGACATATGAAACAGTAGGAAAAGAAATCATGTTAAAAAAAAAAAAAGGAATCATCAGTAAGCACAGTTTTAAATAGTTTTAAAGAGTCAGAGACTTTAAAATGGCTATGTTAAAAATGTGAAAGTGTACTGTAGGAAAAGACTGCTTGTGTACACATGGAACTCTGCTCAATGTTATATGCACCTGGATGGGAGGAGAGTTTGGGGGGGAATGGATATATGTATATATGGCTTAGTCCCTTCACTGTTCACATTTACCTGAAATTATCACAACACTATTTGTTAATCTGCTACAACCTGCTGCTGCTGCTGCTGCTGCTAAGTGGCTTCAGTCGTGTCCGACTCTGTGCGACCCCATAGACGGCAGCCCACCAGGCTTCCCCGTCCCTGGGATCCTCCAGGCAAGAACACTGGAGTGGGTTGCCATTTCCTTCTCCAATGCATGAAAGTGAAAAGTGAAAGGGAAGTCGCTCAGTCGTGTCTGACTCCTAGCGACCCCATGGACTGCAGCCTACCAGGCTCCTCTGTCCATGGGATTTTCCAGGCAAGGGTACTGGAGTGGGGTGCCATCGCCTTCTCCAAATCAGCTACAACTTAATACAAAATAAAAAGTTTTTTAAAAAGAAAAAGATAGCTGTGTAAAGAGACAACTAAATTCAGCAGATAGAACACTAGAAATTTGGACCAATTTCTCGAATGCTAAATGTTAGAAATAAAACTTGTTAGTAATAAATAAATCCTTAGATAGGCTTCCCAGGTGGCCCGGTGGTAAAGAGCCCACCCGCCAATGCAGGAGACATGGGTTCTATCGCTGGGTTGGGAAGATTCGCTGAAGGAGGAAATGGCAATCCACTTCAGTATTCTTGCCTGGAGAATCCCATGGACAGAGGAGCCTGATGGGCTACAGTTCATGGGGTCGCAAAGAGTCAGGCATGACTGAGCAATTGCGCATGTACACACATTGATAGGCTTAATAGTAGACTGGATGTTGCAAAGGAAAGACACAGTGAATTGAAGACAGATCAATGAAAGAGTCCAAACTGAATAAAAAGGAAAAAAAAAAGTAGAGGAAAAATCAACCAGGAGCCCACAAAAGTTGTGGGACAAGATCAAAAAGTCAAACATCAAACACGCAAACGATTGGAGTCCTAGAGGAAGAGGAGAGATATAACGCCACAGAGAAAACCTGTCGACACACGATAGCTGAGAACACTCCCACGATGGTGGAAACACTAACTCGCAGATACGAAATTCCCAGCCAACTCCAAGCGGGATTACTGCAAAAAATACATGAATAAATAAATTTAGGAACGTCACAGTAAAGCTGCTGAGAACGAAAGATAAAACGACAGACCTTAGAAGCAGCAGGAAGTAACGTGCGGTGATGAACACACAGCGCGGTGCGCGATGGTGCTGTGAGCGGCGTCTGACTCTCACCAGAGACCACGGCGGCCAGACGACTAGGGAACGGCCGAAAAACACCCACAGGATATAAACAGGCCAGCAAACGAGAACGCTATTCCTGGTAAAGATAGTATTCCAAGTTGAAAGGGAAATAAAGATGGTCACTGACAAAACCTGAAACAGTTCATCTCCAGCAAACCTATCCTATGAGAAAGACTGATAGAAATTTCCCAGATGGAACTCCATATCTACAGGAGATGATGCAGATTACCAGAAACGGTGAATATCACATCATACACTGATCATTTTAACCAAAAATAATAACAATTTGGGGGCATAAACCTATAATAGACTTCCCAGGTGGCTCAGTGGTAAAGAATCCAGCTACCAATGCAGGAGACATGGCTTTGATCCCTGGGTTGGGAAGATTCCCTGGGGAAGGAAATGGCAACCCACTCCAGTATTCCTGCCTGGGAAATCCCACGGACAGGAAAATCTAGTGGGCTACAGTCCATACGGTCACAACGAGTCGGACATGACTTAATGACTCAACAACAGCAGCAACATATATTTAAAGTGATCAAGAAGAGTAAAGTTGGAGAGCTTTCATTTCTTAAATTCCAGCATTATTATAAAGCAAGACTGAAATAAAGATAGGAAGACAGATCAGTGGAACAGAATAGTCAGGGATAGACCCACACTTGTACGGCCAGTAGTTTCAAACCAGTGTAGAAAGCACCCCTTCCTCAAGCCCCCTCCTCGCCCCAGCATCCAGCCAGCCGCGGGTCCCTGTGAGGCGGGGTTAAGCCGTGTCTCTGGTGGATACGGTCGTACTGTTATCAGATGCCTCGATATTCTAACAGTGACAGAACATTCAACAGAGCTCCTCCTGGAACCAGCGCGGGCGCTCCATGCCTCCCTCAGCCTCCCACGCGACTGCCAGGGAAGCCGCCTGCCTTGTTCTGTCGGCCGAGCACACAGGTAACAAGCAGGGGCTCTGCACGCAGATCCCCTGGCTGCGTCTCCCAACCCTCCGCCCACCGTCTATGTGACCTGGGACGAGGCGTTCCACGCCTCTGCTCTCCACCTGCTTTTCTATGAAATGAGGAGAGGTTTTGTAGGAGGTCAGAGACACACACAATGTACTTAGAACAGCGGTGGTGGTGGTTTCATTGATAAGTCGTGTCCGACTCTTGGAGGAGGAAATGGCAACCCAATGCAGTATTCTTGCCTGGAGAATCCCATGGGCAGAGGAGTCTGCTGGGCTGCAATCCATGGGGTCGCAAAGAGTTGGACACGATTGAATGACTTCTCCAGAGGATCTTCCTGACCCAGGAATCAAACCCGGGTGCCCTGCATTGCAGGCAGATTCTTTTACCAAGTGCACTATGAGGGAAGCCTCTGAGAACAGTGGCGGGCACATACTAAGCACCCCAAAGTGTACAGTTATCGTCTCCAGAGAATTTAAAACCGGGAGTCAGGAGGCTTCCCTGGTGGTCCAGCAGTTACGACCTTCCTTCCACTGCAGCAGGCACGGGCTTTCGATCCCTGTCTCGAGCTAAGTTCCGGCATGCTACAAGGCCAGCCAGAATAAAAAGTAATAACAGTAAACTCTTTTAGAGTTTATAAAACTGCAAGTCAGATGGGCGAGCTCCCCCCAGGCCGGCTGGAAGTAGGTGACGTGCGCTTGGGTGCGGGAAGCCAGCACCTCTACCATGCGGATTCTCAACGGGGTCTGTTGGGGAGGAGAACCTGGGGGCCTTTATGAGGCCTGAGGGTGAACAATTGTCTTTCCGTTTGATGTCCGGAGGTTTTTACACCTGAGTCAATGAAGAGCTGGGGGAGTCAGCAGTAAACCTTTCTTTCAAGCGGAGAAAGGGCAGCAGTGACGGGGGGCTGGGAAGGCGGACGCCACTGCAAGGAAGCACGGGAGTGAGGGCCAGGGAGGGCCAGGGAGCAGGGGTCCACGCCAGCTCTCCCGGGGCAGGAGGCTGTGCCGTGAACATGGCCACGGACACGCCTCTGCAGTCCCTGTGCCGCGGGCTCCCCCGAGTCCCTGCCCTGCACCCACTCACCCCGGGACACCCCGTCTTCCCACGTGGAAGGGTCCCACTGCAGGTTTCGTTTTGCTTTACAGATATTTACGGTTTTCTCAGGGAGGAAATGACAACCCACTCCAGTACTCTTGCCTGGAAAATCCCATGGACGGAGGAGTCTGGTGGGCGACGGTCCATGGGGTTGCTGAGAGTCGGACACGACTGAGCGACTCCACTTTACTATTCACATTAATATCTTTGTGATCGCACTGCTTTCTCCCTCTTGGTTTTACAGCCAAATTTTAAGAAGAGGAATGTTTGCTAACAGAGGTCCTCTGTCCATCAGAGGTGGACAGCAATTACAGGTTCCAGTGCAGGGCAGGAGGGAAGTGGGGTGACCTGTCCTCTGCCTGTCTGTGACCGTCTTCAGCTGTCTCAGCCCAGCCGGGCTCAGAAGCAGCTCCCCTCCTGTGAAGAGCCAGGCCCTCTTCACAGGCTCTTACATCTCCTTTCCTGGGGGCCTCTTTCCTCCTGTGTGACGCAGTCCCTTCTCTTGGTATACTGTTGACCAAATTTCCTGATGTCTTCTAGGTTAGGCGTCTTCTTCCTGATAGAGTCCACAGCATTTTTTCAATTGGCCAGTGGGACAGACGGTGCTCCCGAAAAGTGTGTGTTCTGGGTAAAACAGATGCATTTTTACTTTATTTCTATGTTCTTTCGCTTTGGGGATCTTAGTTCCTGGACCAGGGATTGAACCCACGTCCCCTCTAGTGAAAGCACTTAACCACTGGACTGGGCAGGGAGATCCACAGATTCGTTTTGACAGCACCCAGGTCTTTTCTTTCTGCATCTGGACAGATAAGGAACTTCAACTTCTAGAAGCATAGCTAACTTTCCTGAGGTTCCCACAGCAAGGGATGAGGATGAACAGTCCTATCCAGGTTTTTTGTACCAAAATTGCTGGCTCCTCGCTCTTTTTGGCTGCCACTGCCCCGCTACATAGCCAAAAGGATGCTGTTGGATTTATTAAAATATTAACTCCTTGAATTTGCTCTCTGGGTCACCTTCAGAAACTCCAACATGTCAAAGCCCAGAGTGGAGGCCCCATCTCCCCGCAGCCCCCAGCGGGGGCAGGGCTCCGCTCCTGGCGGTGCTCCCCAGCGACCCAGAGCATGAGTCTCACTGGACACATGCTCCTCTCACCGGCAGCTTGGTCATCACTCACTAACGCTCCTGAAGGCCTGGGAAGGGGCAGGTGCTGGGGACGGCCCCAGCCTGGGGACGGCAGTCAGGTGATGTGTTCTGGGAAACCCCATCACAACCCGTCCTGCCACCTCCTTCCCCGCCTCACTCTTCTGCAGACCTCACATCTGGGGCCAGTTTACTTCCCAGTCCTACTTGGGCAGTGGCTTATTTTAAAATATTCTTCCAATACTTCTATATCTTCAGTGGTTTAGTCACTAAGTCATGTCCGACTCTTGTGGTGCCATCGACTATAGCCTGCCAGGCTCCTCTGTCCATGAGATTTTCCAGGCAGGAATACATGAGTAGGTTGCTATTTCCTTCTCCAGGGGATCTTCCCGACCCAAGAATTAACCCCGGGTCTCCTCCACTGCAGGCAAATTCTTTACCAGCTGAGCTACCAGGGAAGGCCCTTTATATCTTTATATAATATCAAGTCTTCTCATCTCGGGTATTTCTACAGGAGTTGCATTAAAACCTAGTAGGAATAAAACCAGCTTCCCTGGTGGCTCAGCTGGTAAAGAATCTGCCTGCAATGCAGGAGACCTGGGTTCAAACCCCGGGTGGGAAAGATCCCCTGAAGAAGGGGATGGCAACCCACTCCAGTATTCGTGCCTGGAGAATCCCATGAACAGAGAAGCCTGGCGGGCTACTGTCCATGGGGTCACAGAGACTCAGACACAACCGAGCAACTAACACACACACACAGGAATAAAACCAAGAAAAACTTTCAAGTGGCAAATAGTTTACAAGAAGCATGGCCCGATGGAAAGCAGGCACAGACACACCAAAGGTGCAGGCCTTTACACTTCAGTTCTAGGTTCACACTCATAGATACAGGAGGTTCAGAGCATCGAGCTTGAACAGCTACGATTAAAGTAAGGGTTCTGCCACTAGGTGGAGAAATTGCCCCAATCTAGCACAGGTGTGGTTCTGACTCACTCCTGGGAAACCTTACTAGCAGGGAAGATGTTAACAGATGCCTTATTGTTCAAATGACTGTGGTGGCTACACCTGGCACCTACAAACTCTAACCCTTTGCCAGTTCACTCTATGTATCTTTGCTTGAATGGAGTAAACATTCCGTTTAATCTTCATGGCATCATTATGGTCTACATCCCGTCACTATCCACATTCACCCCTCAGTGTTGGCTCTCTTGAAAATCATTTAACAGCATTTGCATTTTTGTGGCAACGTAGTCCATCTATTGAGTAAATAAATATATGAACATTTCACTTCTAGTCCTGCCACTGATTGGATAAAATGTTAAAGTCCATCACAGACTGAAAAGCTCCTCCAGGATAGTCATATGCACAAGTAAAGTCTCATTCCGAAAGAAGGGTTTTAAATAATAACTAGACCAACCGAATTTTGCACATTGCCTTTATTTTGCAGAAAATACTTTCTGCTGATTGTCTTTGGCTAGTTTGTCAAAAGAAAAACATAAACATTTGTAGGTTTAACAGTACAAGAGATCAGCTACCTATGCTCAAAAGCAAACATTCTAGCAGGCAGAGCTGGACACTGTTGTTTCAACGACCATCTGCTGTCCCCCAAGAGTGGCTCAATTCTGTCTCAGCTGGGCTGCGGCTAGTACCCCAGCTACAGGGGTCCCAAAGGGACCTGGAAGCTACTGGAAAGCAACAGGGAGGAGAACTGGAAGCGTGCTTTTTATCTCCTCAGAGTATGACTGGAGAAGTTACAAAGCCTGATGCGCCAGAGGCATCTCCGGGCTGTATGTAAGAGAAACACAGCTTCTGGATGCTGGCCGGTCACTGTTACTGAGGGTCCTGGCGAGGGAGGCCCCCGCCTTGCTTCCACACCTGCAGCACAGAAAGGACCCAGGACGCATCGCCACCACGGAGGAGGAGCACAGCGCTGGCGGTGGGACCCCTGATACATAACAGAACATGAACCTTCTTCCTCTTTTCTTGGAAGGGCGGTTAGCAGGCCTGACCCCCTTCCCGCGCCCCACGAGACTGCCGCTCAAACACTGCAGTCCCGGCCTCCTTTCAGGCACAGGCTCCGGCTCACATGGACGGGGGCGACACGGCCGTCCACGAGGCCAGGAGGCGGGCCTGGGCCGAGGCGTCGTACTGGCTGTCGGCAACGTCTGTGGCCGTGGCGGCCCCCTCGTACAGTGGGGACCCCGACGAGGAGGATGCCGAGACCGGGTGGGCGAGGGGGGCAGAGTGGGCGGAGGAGCCTCGAAAGAACTGGGCTCCCAGCCCGCTGGGCACGCCCGCCGCCTGGGCGCCCGGGGCAACGGCGGCGCTGCTCACGGACCACAGGCTGGGGTACTGGCTGAAACGGAAAAGTGGGGAGACAGACGGGTCAGAGACCTGGGCAGGCGCTCCAGGAGGGGACAAGAGACCCCCGCCAACCCCACCCCAGACGGCCGGGGCATAAACGGCTCATTTCCTCTGTGTGATTAAATCACACTCGGACACGGATAGAGGTCACGTCTCATCTGCCCACAAGAAGCAAAATCATTAGGAGCCGCCTAAAAACGCCTCGACATGCACTGTTAGCTTCCGCTCCAAAGACCCCAGCTTTGTGCTCAAGCTGAGAACCCAAGTTCTCAGACGCACCGAGTCCGATGTTTCAGAGGATGTGCGTACGCATCCGTGTTGACTAGTAATTCCTGGGCCTCCCTGGTGGTCCTGGTTAAGAATCCACGTGCCAGGGCAGGGGACACGGGTTTAATCTCTGGTCTGGGAAGATCCCACATGCCCCAGAGCGATCAGCCCACGAGCCACAACTACTGAGCCTGTGCTCTGGAGAGCCCGTGAGCCGCAGCTCCTGAAGCCCACACACCCTGGAGTCCGTGCTCGGCCACAAAAGCAGGCATCACAACGAGAAGCCCCGACTCGCCACAACTAGACCACGTCCGCGTAGCGGTGAAGGCCTGCCACAGCCAAAGAGTTAGGAAATAAACAAATCTTTAAAAAAAAAAAAAAGGCTAGTCATTCCTAGGAGGGAGACACATGTGGATGGTGGAGGGCGTCCTCTGGTGACGCCCTGTGGGCACCACGTGTCAGCACATGTCAGCGTGGCCCCTGGAGAAGGAAGAGCCCCAGGACTCAGACCTGGAAGTAAACCCCCGTTAACCCACTTTGTCAGGTGAGCCTTGCTCCGAGCCCACCTTCAAGGCTCTGCTTCCCCGTCCCTGAAGGAAGGAACTGGAAACGGACATTAGCCCTCCCCTGTGTGAGAACACAGGCCCGACCAACACTACACCAGGCTGACGTTTTGCTTCTGAAAATGTCCCTCTCTTCTAGCAGAATCAATCCTTCCGTAAATGAACGAGGAGGGCTTAGGCTGTGGCGGGCTATGCAGCTGACCAGGCCACGTCCTACACTTGAGCTGCCCTTGGACTTGCAAGCAGGCGTGATGAAGGGAGGCAGGGGACTCTCCCCATTTTACAGATGAAAGGCAGCAAGGCTCCGAGATGCACTCGAGTCCTCAGGGGGACCCCGTTGTAACCTGCAGGTCATCCGACTCACCGCAGTCTTCTAGGTGACCTCGGAGCCCTGGAAAGGCTTCCTGGTTATGTATTGCTTGCTCTATTTTTAAGAGTAGACATTGGATTCCTACTTTAAAGGAACTGCTTCCTAAACATAAAGAGTTAAGATCTTAGGCAAATTCTGATATTCTGTACAGTCCATGGGGTTCCAAAGAGTCGGACGCAACTGAGCAACCGAGCTAGCATCCACACAGAAACTGCACTGCTTTTGAGGTCCAGGTGCCTTGTCCGTAGACTCACTCTGCTGTGAGCCAACCTGTTCAATCATTTAATACCGGTGACTCATTTCCTCCTTAGAAAACGTGGAAAGGGCTCTCACTTTTTCATTTTAGTTTTTATTATAAAAATCCTATGAAGAAATATAATACGTTGACCGACCAGCTTGATTTTTTGAAGCCAACCTCCCTCTATACAATTTTCAATTTAATAATAAAATAGTCATCATTCTTTTCAAGTTACCTGTATGTGAAGAAACACCCTGATTCTATATGCACAGAAATCCAACAAATGTATTTCCTTAATTTGATAGTGCCTGTCAAAAGAGATTCTGGAAACTTGTCTTCAAGATTCACCTACTGACCCCACAATCCTGTACACCTACAAGCCTGTGAAGATGGGCTGAGGCTGGGGTTGTTTGGTGCCCTTTTCCTGAAGAAGCGATGCTCAGGAGGCTTGTCCATCGCATGGACCAGTAAACAGCAGAGCCAGGAGAGGGTCCCTGCTCCCTACCATGAGATTCCAGCTCCATCCACCCTGAAAGCACCACTGAACTCCCAGAGGACAGGTGAAGCAGGAACTCACAGCAGTCATGTAACCCGGAGCCCCGGACATAGCTGGCTAGTAGTCAAGTTACCAATAACAACCTGTCACCCATAAGTGAAGAGCAGGATACAGGCTAATGGATGGGATGGGATGACATCACAGGCACTCACGTTCCCACACTCTGCCTCACTCCCCAGACATGCGTTACCTGGAGCCTGCAGGAGGACCAGCGTTCGGACCCATGGGCAGCATGCTGGTGTGGGCAGACATTCCAAGGCTGGACCAGTTGTCATGGGGCTGGAGCATGGACAGACACGCAGATGAACTGTCGGAATAGGCTACAGATGTAAGAAAGTGTCATTACTGATGGGGGCTTCCAAGAGGGAAAAAACACACTGAAACGCTACCAACAGCTGGAGCTACATCACCACCTGCTTAATCAGTCATCAGAGGCCAATACTCATTGTCAGTGTACATATTGGAATATATTCCAGCACCCAGGCTTTTTCTTTATCATTAGATCAATAGCTATCCTGTACAAAATGGACTCCTACAGTCACATGATTAAGAATTAATTATACTGAAAAATCAATGTAATTTTTACCTGTCTTTTCTGCAAAGGATTATTGCTTAAGAATTAAAAGGGCTTTGAAAACCATTTACTCAAGGCAAAATTTAAAATATGATCTAGGCTCTAGCTGGACTCCTATTTCCTTCCCAAATAAGCTTCTTCCATTTCAAATCAGCTTTAATTGCTTAATTGTTTTATGGCGTTCATTTGCTTTTTTCCTCCTTTCAGAGCCAGACAAAATGAAGTCTGGGGCATCCGTGGTATTAGAGGGAATTAGGTCCAGGGGTCTTCGTGGTCTGGCCCGGTGTTCATACCACTCAAGCCTGCACCTAGGGGCAGGGATAAGCCTGTATCCCCTAGGCGCATGTTAGACCACCAAGTGCTGGACCACCGGAGCTTCTGACTCTGTGGGTCGGGGGGGTTTTCAGATGATGCTGGAGCCACTGACCCTGGCCTCATACTTGGAGAAACACTCTTGCGTGTCGTCAAGCTAGTAATCCTCGTGCCTGGCTGGCCCGGCATCATCACCTTACAAGGTTCTCAAAATATGCAAGCCTGGGCCCAGGGTCCCAAAGAAAAGAGGCTCAAGCGGTAGCAGTCACATTCAGCCCCGAAGCCCCTGGCCTGGAGGTCTCTGTGGTCGAGCCAGCAGCGACATGGACACAAAAGGTCCCTCTCGAGCCAGTCAAGAGCCTGCTCCCTGGACGCTCACCGACTGCCTCTTCCTTCCCGGAAGTCTTCCCAGCATCCCAACCCCGGCCGCCTTCCGCTTCCGCTCGGGACTTACTTGGAGAACTGTTGCGATGCGCGTACGGGGTGGGGTAGGGGGCTGGCCGGTGGCTCCTCAGGGCCGGGTACCTTTCGCAGCCGTGTGTGGAGGGGAGCGAGAGGGGGCCTCCGAACTGGGGGTGGGGGGTGGCGGGTGGACACAGGGTGCTGGTTCCGGGGATCAGCCAGCCCCCTGCTGTGAGAGAAGCACGCTGCGGACCCCGCTCGGCCTCCCTTCCGTCATCTAGGACCCCGCTCGGCCTCCCTTCCGTCATCTAGGACCCCGCTCGGCCTCCCTTCCGTCATCGAACAGGCAAGACGGGGCTTCCCTGCGGTCCAGGGCTCAGGACTCCAAGCTCTCACTGCGGAGGGCCCCGGTTCAGGCCCCGGTCGGGAAACTAAAAATCCCACGAGCCACGTGGCCGGAAACGAAGCTAAAGGACAGCGGGGCAGAGGCCAGGGAGCGACGGGTCTCCTCCTCAGGGTCCGTGGACACCGAGGGCCTGACCAGGCTTCAGGGGTCGTGGGCATCACCCGTGCGGCCAGAGAAGGGCCAAGGTGTCCAGACGCGCAGGGCACCCAAGAACCTGAGAGACTGACCCCAACCTCTGCCAGCCCTGCGGCTTCCTCAAAAAATCCCCCCTGCCAGGATCCTCCCAGAATATCCCCCGCGACGTGCTGACCCTCCAGGCAGGTCAGTTTTCAAGGCCAAACTACTGAGCGTGAATAAATGTTAAAACAGACAAAATTCAGACTCAGGACGCACAGGGAGAGCCCTGCCCCCAGCTTCTCCCCGCTTCCCTCCCCGCTGCAGACCACACCGTCACGCGGAGGAGTCTCGTCCTGCCTGGACGGGCACCCGTGTTCTCGCTTTTCTTCTGCGTTCGGCTCACCCTTTCCCACCTTACAGGTCAATCAGAGAATCATTCCAACACTGCCCTGCCCTCCTTTACAGCTCCCGTTTCTTCTCCATTCCCTTTATTTTCCTCTTTTTTAAAAAAAATTTCAGAAAAGCAACCACGAGGAGGACAACTACTCGGGCTCCAAGTCCCAAACTCTAACTGCAGACAGCATTCCAACGAGAGGAGGGTCCAGACCTGTCCACAAAGCTCCGGCCCACGGCTGGCCAGAGCAGTTGTTCATATTCTGCTCTGTGAGGTGGCAGCCGTGAGCCACTTAGGAGAGCTGTTTGTTAAAGTAGTCCATGAAGGATAAAGAAGGAGGGAGGGAGGGAGAAAGACTGAGAAAGAAAGGGAAAACAGTTCTTTGAGGAAGCCGGCGCTCTGGTTCCTCCCGAACTTAGAAGTGAGCAGCCAGCAGTAACTTTTCTCTCCCAACAGTTGCCAGTTTCTCATCTCTGAGTCCTTACCCCGCCTGGATGGGTAGAGAAAGCCTTTTCCCCTGATAGACTCTGCTACAGACCTGCATCACTCCACTGATTACCTCACTAACTCCTGAAGGAGGCCAGACTGAAAGCAGACTTGCCCATCCTGCGAGCTGCTGTCTCCAGCATGACCCAGTGGGCCATTCCCAGCCCCGAAGCAAGCTGGAGGAGAGCTACACATGATCAGAAGCACCGTCCCAAAGACGGTCCTTCCGTTCTCAGCCATTAACAAAAAGACAGACCATCTCAGAGTGGATGAGAGCCAAGTTCTTCTCCTGCCCAACACAGCAGAGTCTGAACACCGATCAGGGTCTCAGCAGTCCATCCTAGCCGTGGCTGGAGCCGCCTCGTGTGTGCTCAGCCCTCGGTCATGTCCATGGACTCTGATTCCATGGACTTGTAGCCCTCCAGGCTTCTCTGTCCATGGGATTCCCCAAGCAAGAATACTGGAGTGGGTTGCCATTTCCTCCTCCAGGGGATCTTCCCGACCCAGGGATCGAAGCTGGGTCTCCTTTGTCTCCTGCACTGGCAGGCGGATTCTTTACCATCATGCCACCTAGGAAGCCTCTGGAGGGGCCTCAAAGCAAAAGAACCCAGGCTCCTCTGTCAGGAATCCCGTGAGCTGGTCGGGGGGCGCCCTCCAAAAGGCCCGATGGAGCAGAGGCTGACGACCAGCAGTTCGATGACCAGTAGGAACAGCATCAACACGCAGGGCCACTGCCTTGCACAGCCAAGAGCGGTGTGCTCCCAGGGGCACCCAGAAGCTCTGTCTTCTATATCCCCAGCCCCCTGCCCCAGACAGGCTCGTCCCTGAGACAAGGTGCCCCTGGGCAGAGCGCAACAAACCGTACATTGGTTGTACCCAGACTGCTGGCCGTCTCCTGCTTCTTCCAGCATATCTTTGTGATCGCTTCTGTCAAGAAAGTGTATTGAATGGTCAAGGAGAACATTCAGGAAACAGTATCTGCAGCAGTAGCGCATCATTCTGCACACTTCTTCCCCCAAGGGGTATCGTTAGCATTCTCTCACCTTTCCTTTGCATCGAGGAAAGCTTTTGCAAATGGGTTGTATTTAATTTTAAGAGCTGTGATCTGAAAAACAAGAAATTGCATCTACTAGTATCTGCTCGTTAGTCAGAGGATTTAATTAGGCACCAAGAAATCAGGCACCACCAGTACCCCCTTTAAATATTCAAATATATTCAGACTTCTTTCCAGGTATATTTTCCTATTTGAATCTGAAGTAGACAAGTAATTATAATATTTCATAAAGAACAGCACATTTATGTAAAGCTTTTAAATGCTGATTTCCTAAGTGGAATTCACAATAATAAATTTAACCTACTGCTGACAAGGGCTTCCCTTGTGGCTCAGCTAGTAAAGAATCTGCCCACTATGTGGGAGACCTGGGTTCAATCCCTGGGTTGGGAAGATCCCCTGGAGAAGGGAAAGGCCACCCCCTCCAGTATTCGGGCCTGGACTGTGTAGTCCATGGGTCCCAAAGAGTCGGACACGACTGAGTGACTTTCATTTCACTTCTTCACTGCTGACAATATTCCGTGTGCATGTCTAACAAAATATTCTGTGTGCATGTCTAACAAAGTATCTAAAAAAATATCCCGTCTAACAAACATGGCTCAAAACATAACCCAGGTCCGCTTAGGGAGAGTGACTTCTAGTCTGGCTGGCGGGCAACACTCTCAGCCTGACCAGCTAATCACCTACTGTCTGTCCTTTGTCTGTGTCAGGCGTAGACACAGATCCACAGGCTCTAAACTGCATGCTGTGTCTACTTGACTCTTCACACAGCACAGACTTGGAGGGGTGCCCCCTGACCCTTTCAGGAAGGTTTTCAGAGTAAGGAGACACCCCACCCCCCTCTCTCTCAAGTCTTGTTCTCAAGAAATCTTACAGTCCTGAACCTGAATGTTTGATTCATCTTTTCATTTTGAGCATTTAGTGGATGCTTCTAGATTTAGACCCTTCTAGGGAAAAGTAAAGGAGCAAGTGCCTGAATGAGTACTTATTTTAAAACTTTCCTCCTTCTGTCCCACTTGGTATTTACCGTTATGGGAAATTATTTGAAAAGGCATTAAATATCGGTCTAAACCTTAGACTCTAAAGGACACTAATCTCTCTCACACACACACACACACACACACACACGAGCCCCCTGACTGCCCGTGCCTCACCTCCTCGTTTTGGTAAGCGGTCACCGCGATGAACTGGGTCTCCGGGAAGCAATGGCTGGTGATCATACGCTGTGGACCCCCAACTCTCACGATGTGGATTCGAGGCTCATACTTATGTAAGGAGTTCAACATGATCTGAGAGAGACACAAACACAGGAACTGAGATCCTCAAAGTCCCACCGTTAAAGACAACAAAACTTCCATTTGTCCTGATGTAAACGCAGAAACTGCAGCTCACAGGAAAATGTCTTCACTGCTGACGCTGGGGGCCTCCCTGGTGATTCGGGGCATAAAGAATCGCCTGCAATGCAGGAGATGCAGGAGACACAGGAGACGAGGGATACCTGGATTGGGAAGACCCTCTGGAGGAGGAAATGGCAACCTGCTCCTGTATCCTTGCCTGGAAAATCCCATGGACAGAGGAGCCTGGCAGGCTACAGTCCCTGGGGTCACAAAGAGTCGGACAAGACGGAGCGACTGAGCAAGTTGAAGGTGGTAGGTGGCCCGTCAGGCGCTGCTCCCACGACTAGGTCGGAAAGGGGATGAGAGGCGCTGCACAGGATCAGAGGCAACGCCTGCCCTTCCGGACATGCTCGACCTGGTGGAGCAAAGTTCTACGGCTTCCAGGGCAGCTGTAGACAGCTTGGAACGCCTGAGCACCAGCGCCGCTTTCGGGAACACTCCCCAAGGAAAGACTATCTGTAGAAAAGGACAGCTTTGCAAGTCTGTTCAGACTCCCAGCAGTCAGTCCAGGCACATTCAGCTCTGAAGTGAGCACTTACCCTCGACATGCATATTTTCTCTACCCCAGGGAAGCTGAAGGCTAGGCCGCAGAAGTGCCCTCTTAGCTTGAGAACTGCCTGCCTGTTCAAAGGTGAGGCTTCGCGCCCTCTCCCCGAGCTCGCTCTCCAGGCCCGGGTGTTACTGTCGTCAGCTTACTATAAACAACACTGAGGGCTTAATTGAGGAAGGCAGACCTCACCTCCAGGCCAGAGCGCCCTTCCACTTTCTGCCACGAGAAGGTGCAGAGTCGCAGGCCCCTCCTAGAGTCGACCCCCGCCCCCCACCCCTCACACCTACCTGGCCCCTGCCCCCCACCCCTCACACCTACCTGGCCCCCTCCATTGAGCTTGTTGGTGAGCTTGACTTTGCTGAAGGAGACGGGGGCCTTCATCCAGTGCGCCCCGAAGTTGGGCGAGTCGGGGTGGATGTAGACGCAGCTGGGCGCCTGCGGCTCCGGCTTGCCCCCCGGCACCCACTCCCCATTCACGTACTTCCAGCGGTGGTTGTCAGCCGCCACGAAGTCCAGCAGGAAGGAGTACATGGCGTTGGGGTCTAGGCCAGACACGTTCACCTTCAGCACCGGGAACATCCTCCTGAAAAGGAAGGAGGACCCCGGATGGGATCGTGAGGCCGAAGGCAGGGGCGTCTGTCATTTGGGGCACAAAGCTCCCCCTGGGAACTTAAAAGGGGCCACGCACGGTGCTCCTTGCCAGGACTCACCTAGATCCGCATGCGCCCACCCCACCATCCCTCATCCCTCGGCCTCTGGAGGCAGGTGGGACAGGACCTGGTAGAGGCTGCAGCACACGGGTCAGTCCGGGGGCAAGAGTAGGCGAGGCATAGGTCCCCCGAGTTCCGGGGGAGTCCCTCTCCCTAGGGTTGTGTTGGTTTCTCAGTCCTGTCCGACTCTTTGCGATCGCATGGACTGTAGCCCACCAGGCTCCCGTGTCCACGGGATTCTCCAGGCAAGGATACTGGAGCCTGTTGCCATTTCCTTCTCCAGGGGGTCTTCCCGACTCAGAAACCAGAACTGGGGTCTCCCGCATAGCAGACAGCTTCTTTACTATCTGAGCCCGCAGGGACGCCACCCCGTCCTCCCCAGGAAAGTGACAATTCTGCGAAGAAGGCCTAGAGGCAGAGGGAGAGGCCACACGAGTCTATTCCCAGCCCAAGCGGAAATGAGCGGAAAGATTAGGCGAGGGTGTTGCCGGGCAGGGATCCGGCGCGCCCACCTGCCGTTCTTGGTGACGATCATCTCGTTGGTGAGCTCCTTGAAGCGCAGCCACAACTCGCTCTCCTCCAGGCCCACGCGCAGCTCGCGCTCCGTGGGGTCGCCCTTCTCGCTGCCCGCCTGCAGCTCGCTCTCCACGGCGCTCAGCAGATGGTCCACCCGGTACTGCAGGCTCTTCCCCGGGCTGTCGGTGCCCGGGGAGGTCATCCTCCTGCCGGCCCGCGCCCCGACGCCCCCCCAAATCCCGACTGGCTACGCAAGCGCCACCTTCGCCGCCGCAGACGGCCGCTCTTCCAAGAAGACCCAAGAAGTGCCCAGACCCGCGACGGCACAGACCCAGCGCCGACCTCCGTGGAAGGCGACGATCTGGAGAGGAGGGGGCGGGGGAGAGGGGTGGGGGGGAGGTTATTCCACTTGAACTCCCGCAAGGAGGGACGAGAGTAGGTCTCCTAGGAAGGAAAATCGCCCCTCGGCATAAATAGAGCCTGCAGCCTGGCGCAGGGGGGCGCGGCGGATTGGGCCGCGAGCCCTTTGAAGCGCCGGGGCCGCCGCCCATTGGCCGCGCGCGGCCATATCAGACCCCGCCGGGCGGGCCGCGGAGGCGGGGGGTCATCAATGGGCTCCCGCGCCAGCTTTTTGTAAATCCGGAGCCGGACCCTGCGAGCCCCGGCCCAGCCCCTACACCTCCGCCCTCCCCCAAATGTTTGCACCTCCATCAAAGCGTCTGGGCGGGCCCCGAAGGCCGGGAGGAGGTGGGGGACGGGGTGGGCGCGGACTGGCCGGCCCGCGAGCTCGCCCCGGCGCGCACCTTGCCCAGGGGCTGCTCGGCGGCCCGCGAGGCTCCCCCACTCTCTCTCGCGCGCGCGGTCCCCTCCTCTCTCTCCCAGGGCGTCCCGGACCCCACAGGTATGCCATTCCCACAGCGGCTCTCACGCGCGCCCGAGCCCGCGACCACCGCGCGCAGCCCGGCCTAAGTGCGTGCCCAGGGCCTGGCCCGAGTCGGGCTTTTCCGAAGGCTCAGCTGCCACCGAGCCCGGTCCCGGCCTGACACGTTCCTCGGCGCTTCAGGTGACCCTACCAACACCCTCGACCACGGACCAGCCCACCGGGCTCCCCCTGTTCTCCGCAGCCCTCACGGGTCTGGAAAGAGACATCGCACGCTCCGAGTCTCTGCCCACAGTCCACTTCGCGCCCGGAGAGGGAAATAGACTGAAATCAATAAAACGCACCTCCCCCGCCCTCCGCCTTCTGGATATTTTCTCGCTTCCCTGCATAAAAGCAGGACTTTGATGGCGAGGTCTGTGCGTGCACTGGGTGTAACCCAGGAGTCTGTTCGACTTCTATGGGTTTTGGTCTTTGCTTTCGCGGAAGGTGGGAGCAGAAGAGGACGGGCCACGGTTTCCCCGCGAGCGGGCTTCGGGAGCGTCTCCTCGCGCGGCCGCGACGGAGCGCCTGGCGGGGTGGCAGGGCCCGGGTGGTTTATTACCTTCCGCGAGGACCGGGAGGAGAGCGCAGGAAAGGTGACAATGGGCAGGAAATAGTTCAATGGGGCCTCTTCAGACAATAACATTCCTCCTAAAGCGGGAGCCCAGTAAAGAAGGAAGCAGGCGCTCCTCGTGGGGACGCGGACTGCGCGCCTCAGACTCGCTAGCCCGCGGCTCGAGAGAGCCCAGAGTGGCCGCAGCCTCGGTCCCCCGGGTCTGCTCCGCATGCACCCCACCTCCAGGCTTTCTGGAGGGAGCCTCGCGTCGGTGGGGCGCCCCATTCAGAACAACCCCACGCCTTATCAAGGGGGCTCGGCGCCCCGCGCTAACCCTTCCCCGCCCGGCGCGGGGCAGCCTCGTTCCGCCGTGGAGAACCGTGGGGGCCACCGCGGGAAGGACGGCGGCCGACCCTGCGCGCTCGCCGTCCCAGCCCTCTCCAACTCTGGCCGGGAGTCGGGCAGCCCCGCGCGCCTCGACTCCGTCGCGTTTCTCAGTTTCTTTGTTGTCTAGGAACAAGGAAATGCCCAGGGGCTGGCCTGAGGGGGACAGTTTCCTTCTGGAAGGAGACACTGAAAATGACCTCATGTGCTCGCGGCACCCGGACCCTGCTGAGTCACCTTCACCCTGCTTCCTGGGCCACGGGCTTTGGGGGGCTTTGCGTGTCTTTTTGGACAAATTAAGAAGGTGATCTCTGCTGCCTGGGACTGCTCAAGCCTGAGTACTTAGAATAAGGGGGTGGGTGTGAGGTGGTGGACGGAAGAAGCGTGAATATCAGGCAGTCGCGAGGGCGGGGTTTCTCCAAAACCTTGGCTCGAGAGCGAAGCTTAGGTCGCTCCCTGACCCCCAAGGCGGGGAGCTCTCGGCGCTGCCGCTTGGGGGATGATTTTTCCCCCAAAGTCTGGAAGCGCTGGTGAGGACCCCCGGGTTTCCCGGGTCCCTCCCGCCAACTGTAGTTCCGATTTCAGTTCAGCTCTACAAACGCGGCGTGGCACCGCCGAATAAGAGGGGGAAAACCCGGCAGAAGGGAATATTAGCTCTCCAACCTGCGCGGGGACATTTCTGCCCTCCAGCAGGCACGGCCGGTTTTCGGGATCCCCCGCCCCGAGGTTGGGGCGCAGGGCTGCGCCTAGCTGCGGAGGTCCCCCCGACGGTCAGCGCCTAGGTTTTTCCCTTTCGTTTCTGGGCGGGGGTTTCTGGATCTTCGTTCCTTGGTTCTCAGGACCAGCTTCTCCGCTCTCGGGGTCCTTTCAACGAAGGCTGCGGTGCATGACAGTTTACAGCCAAAAACTTCCTCCGGGCCAGCTATAAAGAGTTCTGAGTTAATAACAAGGTGCTTCCTTGGGGGGAGGGGGGCCAAGGCTCCCCAGGCGCGTCTTTCCCAAGGTCTTTCTCTTCTTTCCAGAAAAAATAAGTAAAAGCTTTACGGCTGGGGCTCAGAATGCAACTGGACATCACCCTCACAAACAAATAAGTTCGGAAGCATTTTACAAGAAATCACACACACACACACACACACACACACACACACACACACACACACCCCTCAGTTCCCAGAGAGGCAGGTTTCCCCCAGACCAACCCCCTCTCAAGCCACAAAACCATTTGTCTTGTGGGAGCAGGTATCAATGGTGCCCTAATAGGCTGGAGGATGGTCAGATGGAGCAGGGACTGTCCTGGTGGGACCCCCACCATGCCCTCCAGCTTCCTTCTTCAGAGAGAAAATAAATTTACTTTTGATTATATAACTTGTGCTCATTGTAGAATATGCTATACACGTCTGTGTATGTGCCTATCTGCATATACATCACATGGGCACTCTTGTACGTGTGTGCTTATGTGAAGATGCAAGCCTCAACCACGAACCGCTGTGCCTCTGTGAGTGTTTTCTTCAACTTTTTTTTTTTCATTTTGTTCTTCTGCTGAGCTCTTCTTCCATTCTGGTTAAGCAGACATAACAATAGCATCTGCATCCTAAATTTCAGACCACATATTAGAGGCATTTGATAGTGTATCTTTTCTGTCACCAATGGTGTATGCCTAGCCCACTGAAAGAAGAAGCCTGATGAGTTTTGTTATGGCTTTTAAAGTCGTACCATGCAATTCTTTAGACTCCTTCACATGGAAAGTTTTCCAAGCCCATTGGGTTGTTCAGGAACATCTCTGGTTTGTGGAAAAGAGCCAAGACTTGTTTTTCAAAGTCTTCTCAGCACAGCGTCTTGGCCCTGGACCTGGCTGACCCAGCCCTGCAGCCCAGGCTGTGGGGCTACCGTTTTTGAGCTTCGGGAAGTCTCTCCCAGAAACTGCATGGGAGGGTGTGGAGGAGCAGCCTTATTAGCCCGAGGAAGTGCTTCAAGACCAAACCCATCCTGGCAGAGTTTGCCACGGATGACAGTGCGCAGTTTCCTGACGGGAGTTCACACACTAAAAACAAACAAGCCTGGTGAGGCTGAGGCTCAGGACGGCGAGCTTGCTCTGTACGAGTCCAGCCCCTCCGGACTCAGCCCCTCCGGACTTTGGAGGTGGCTGAACTGAGGTCCCGTCCGGGGCGGGCCGCCCGCCCTGGGCTCTTGAGTTTTCACTCCTCGGAGTTCGCAGCTGTCTCGAGGGACGAATCTCTGCTTCCTGGTTTTGCTCGGAAGGCTGGGCGTCTCTCAGCTCTGCCCTGCGTCGTGGTCCCCGTTTCAGTCCTGTTCCTACCTCGAGGCGTATCTCTGCTTCCACGTCGTATTTCTTGCCCGTCCCGTTTCTCCACCGTTGCATCCCTCAGCCCTTTCTGCAAGAATCCTGCAGCCTGTGAGATAATTTTCCCGCTTCCTTCTGTCAGTTTGCTTTCTTCCGGCACGTTTGGTTTTTATCGCCTCCGGTGCAGGATTCCTTTCTGAGCCGTAGGGTGGGTTTTCGGACAATCCTGATTCCCTCGTCCCTGCAGCCTCCCGGCGGCTCCTTTTCCTAGAGGCCATGGTTTTTGTGTTTGACTGGAAAGGAAGCCAATCTGTTCTCTGATTTTCTCTTCTGCTCCTTGTCACTGATTATTTCCAGCGACTGTTTCACCTTTGGGTTTCAGGACTCACCCTGCTGCTCCCAGCCGTGAACGCCTTGCTCCCTGCTACTTTCTCCCCGCCCCTCATTCTCTTCCTCCCTCGGTCGGTCTCCCCAGCCTGCCCGCCGCCCTGAGGACCCCTCCCGCCACCCCACAGGCAGGCAAGGTGCAGGGTCTGTTTACTCACTCAAACCAGCGCCTGACTCCCGCTGGGGGCCCAAGGGGTCCCTGTGGAGTGACTGGGTGGGCAAAATCGGAAAGCAGCCCACACGGGCATCTAAGGAGAAGCTAGAGCTCCAACCCCCCCAACACACACACCCAGACCTGCCAGGGAGCATTTTAACAGCAGTGTAGACAAAACATTAACCCTTAACTTTCACCAAAACAGGAGCCACAGAATCCACAGTGGCCTTTCTTCGGCCATTATCATGGACTCAAATCGCCTGTTGTCGGGAAGACGGTAAGGGAAGGACCCCCTGTGGGCATTGTGTATAAAAGGAGATCTAAGAATGAAAAGAAATGAACTCTTTCAAGAGACGTGATCAGGGCGAAGAGGTAGGATTTTAGGCTTAGAGGTGCTAAAGAAGTCATGCCTGGGGACTCTACCCCGTCATCTATTCCGTGACTGTGTATAATACTACTCACCCCACGCTCCTCTCTATATACCTTAGTTTTGAGGATCCTATTTTGGCACAAATTATATCTGAAGTCCCAAACCAATTCTCTTCCAGGAAAGAACGTTGGAAATAAATGCAGGTAGATGCAACCTGGTCACCCCGTGGACTGCAGCATGTGAGGCTTCCCCCTCATGCATCACAGCCTTATCGTGGTGAAAGGCTTGTGTAACTCAATGAAGTTACAAGGCATGCCATGCAGGGCCGCCCAGATGGGTCATAGTGGAGAATTCTGACAAAACATGGCCCAGTGGAGAGGGGCATGGCAACCCGCTCCAGTGTTCTTACCTGGAGAACCCCGTGGACAACGGAGCCTGGCGGGCTACAGTCCATGGGGTCACAAAAGAGGCAGACGCGACTTAGTGGCTAACCAACAACATGTATAAAATAGATAACTAATACAAAAGTTTAAAAATTCACATAAACTGAGGACAACCGAGAGACCATGGACTTTTAATGACAGCGGAGGCTCCAAGGACGCAGTCATCTGATTAGTAAGAACCAGTGGGACACGAAGACTGGAGGGCTGAGTGCACGAGCGATCCTGGTGAGGCAGGCATGCTAGGTGGTTTGGGAAGAGGAGACAGGAGGTCAGAGATGAGCGGGCGGGTATGGGGCTGGGGCACTGGGTGGGTTTCAGGGATCTTAGGGACTAATAGCAGGAACTCTAGAAAGGTCTGCATCGCATCGTAGACACTCTGGGGCACGTCCAGAGGCTTCCTGTAGAAATTCCCGTAAATCCTGTAGACAAAGACGCACACAAGGAAGAGGAAGAGTGGTCCAAGTGTAGGATATTTGGGGAGGGCTCAGCTGGGCCTGGGAGAGAAGGGAGACAGGGTGCAGCCCAGAGCAGATGCCAGCGGAAGGACTGGTAGGGCGGGCGGGGGCAGCTGGGGTGGGAGCAGGAAGCTGGAGGGAGACCCTGGGGAGCGCCCAGTGGGGAGAGCTGGGGGCAGGGTTAAAGGGCAGCCTCCTTCCATACCAAGTACCAGACTGACGGGACAAAGGGGAGGGTTAGCATGTCTGTGAGAAAGGAGCCCCGGTCAATGGTTCCCACCGCGGGGACTTTGCCAGCTGAAAAGAAGCCTCAGAGGAGGAAAACCCATTTGGAAATTAGAATTAGCACATTCTGCCACCTAAACCCACACAGTTTCCAGAGTCCCAGCCGTCCCAGCCCAGAACCCAAGGAGGAGGAAGTAGCATTCAGTGTGCTCTATTATATGCAAGGAGGCCTGCATATGCTATCACCAGGCATCAGCTTGCAAGGCCCTGATACTCCTCTTTTATATTCAGGTAGCTAAGGCTCCTAATGGCTCCTCAGGGGCTTCCCTGATGGCTCAGTGGTAAAGAACCCGCCTGCCAATGCAGGAGACAGGAGAGACACCAGGTGGGGAAGATTCCCAGGAGAAAGAAATGGCAACCCACTCCAGTATTCTTGCCTGGGAAATCCCACGGACAGAGGAGCCTGGCGGACTGCAGTGCCTGGAGTCGCGAAAGAGTTGGGCATGATGGAGCCGCTAAAGCAATGAGGACTCCAGAGAGAGGGGAAGGGGACCAGCTGGACTTCTGACTTGTCTTACTTTAAAACTCATCTTGTTTTCACTAACCTAAACTAGGTTAAATAAAGAGCAAGTGGAAACACGTATTTTTCTCTTTCCCACCCACCACACTCATAAAATTGCTTACAAATGGAATCTGGTGTGTGTGTGTGTTTGCAGAGGGGACACTGGTGGGCTTAAATACTTTCAAAATCTGAAAAATGTTTCATTATGCAAGGGATAACAGTGTAATAGGAGCTGGACAACCACTCCCTTACACAACTTACAGTCCAGCAGAGGTGGTGGGCTTAAATACTTTCAAAATCTAAAAAATGTTTCATTATGCAAAGGGTAACAGTGTAATAGGAGCTGGACAACCACTCCCTTACACAACTTACAGTCCTGCAGAGGTGCTAGTGACTCGGAGAAAAGCAAAAGCCAAACAATGCTTTGGCCTGAATACATCATCCCTGTGTTTCCAAAGCACCCTATGAAGGTCACTATAGTTATCCCCTTTCTTTTAAAAATCTTCATAATAAAGCGTGGATCAGAGAGGTAAAGAGGTCTCCCAAGGTCGCACAGTTCATGTGGAACTCCAAGTTAGGTTAGGGGACTAGTGTCATTCCGGAACAGAAGTAGGAAGACTCAAATTGTGTCCCTTGGTCTTTGTTTAATTCATTTCTGTCAACGTGTATAACTTTCAAACATCATCAAAAATCTCAGAGGCTGGCTTAAAAAAAAATCTGCTATTGTAGCTACCTCCTTGGCTTTAAACAAAATCTGCTATTATAGCTACCTCCTTTGGGTGCTAGACGTGTTGGTGAGATTAAAGGCGTGAAACGGTGTGGGAACTTGGACAGTTATCTGCTGAGGTCTGAATACAGGTTATAAATCTTGTGATGCCCATGTGTGAGAGTGTTCATGTGTGAGTTACAAGACTAGAAAGGGAATTTCTGAGTAAGGTCCACCTTCGGTATTTACAGTGTTTGCTGAATTGTTTTTCAGAAGAGGCTGTAGCCGTTTTATATGCCCCCTGCGGTGAGTAAGCCTCCTCTCTCTTTGCATCCCAGCCAGCACCTAATACTGTCAGATTTTACAGTTTTTCCAATCTGAAGGGAATAAAGAAGAACGTCCTGGTTTTAGACGGCGTTTCCTGGAGCACTGAGGACTTTGGGTCTTTTAATCGAAGGACAGTTGGTCCAGAGCGCTCTGTTAGTTTCTGCTTTACAGCAAATATTTCGTTTATTGTATTTATCTAACTTTTTCCTGTCTTTCACACTATGGTTTATTACAGGACACTGAACTTAGTTCCCTGTGTTACACAGGAGGACCTTCTGTTTATTTTACATGTAGGCGTGTGTATCTGTTAATCTCCGACTCCTCATTTACCCCTCCCCACACCCCCTTTCCCCTTTTGGTAACCACAAGTTTGTCTTCCATGAGTCTGCTTCTGTTTTGTAAATAAGTTCATCTGCGTCATATTTTAGATAGCATATGAGAAGTATACGGAATTTGTCCATTGAATCTTTTTTAAAAATTCAGTTACAGGCGTTTTCTTTAATGCTGATACTACTCATTTCTTGATGTCATTCTCCCTCTTCATGAGTAGTTTTTCAGGTCCTCAATGATGTCTTTTTGCCAAAACATAAATTCTCAATTTCAATAAGGTCATAGGTCTTGCATTTTTCCTTTCCACTTTACGCTTTTTGTGTCTTTGTTTAGGAGAGCCATCTCCCAAGATGGTCACTTGGATTTTTAAAGTTGTATAGCTCTGCCTTTTTACATTCAGGACTTTAAGCCATGCAAAATGGACTTCTGCACATAAGATGAGAAAGAGGTCCACTTTCAATTTGGAAAACTGATTGTCAAGCACTGTTTATTAAATCATTCATTATTTCACTAAACAATCAGCAATAAATCTGCCGTCAATAGTCTTCGTTCTGCATCTGAGTCTGGGCACCAATCCTGGGCTCGCTTCTAATTCACTGACAGAGGCTTTTATCTGTACTCGTGCCAGTGAAGCACTGGCTTAATTGTTCTATGGCTTTGAATCGGGGCGGACAGTAGAACAAGCCCTACGCCTCCCTGTTTTCTGTTTCGGGTAGGTCTTGTCTGTTACAACTGGTAGCTCTTCTATATAAACATAAGCTTGTCGTGTTCCATGAAAAATTATTGAAATTGCTTTACATCTAAAGATCAGACTGGGGAGAACTGAAATCTTGGAAATGTATAGTATTTCTCTCCATGAGGATGATATCCCTTTTATATCAGTTCAGTTCAGTCACTCAGTCGTGTCCAACTCTTTGGGACCCGAGGACTGCAACATGCAAAGCTTCCCTGTCCATCACCAACTTCTGGAGCCTACTCAAATTCATGTCCCTTGAGTCAGTGATGCCATCCAACAATCTCATCCTCTATCATCCCCTTCTCCTCCTGCCTTCAGTCTTTCCCAACATCAGGGTCTTTTCTAGTGAATTGGCTCTTTCCATCACGTGTCCAGAGTATTAGAGTTTCAGCTTCAGAATCAGTCCTTCTAATGAATATTCAAGATTGATTTCCTTTAGGAGTGACTGGTTGGATCTCCTTGCAGTCCAAGGGACTCTCAAGAATCTTCTCTAACAGCACAGTTCAAAAGCATCAATTCTTCAGCACTCAGCTTTCTTTATACTCCAGCTCTCACATCTAAACATGAGTACTGGAAAAACCATAGTTTTGACTAGACGGACCTTTGTCAGCAAAGTGATGTCTCTACTTTTTAATATGCTGTCTAGTTCTGTCTTAGCTTCCCTTTCAAGGAGCGAGCGTCTTTTAATTTCATGGCTTCAGCCACCATCTGCAGTGATTTTGGAGCCCAAGAAAATAAAGTCTCTCACAGTTTCCATTGTTTCCCCGTCTATTTGCCATGAAGTGATGGGACTGGGTGCTATGATCTTCGTTTTCTGAATGCTGAGTTTTCAGTCAACTTTTTCACTCTCCCCTTTCACTTTCATCAAGAGGCTCTTTAGTTCTTCTTCACTTTCTGCCATAAGGGTGATGTCATCTGTGTATCTGAGGTTATTGATATTTCTCCTGGCAATCTTGATTCCAGCTTGTGCTTCATCCAACCCGGCATTTCACATGGTGTACTCTGCATAGAAGTTAAATAAGCAGGGTGACAATATACAGCCTTGACATACTCCTTTCCCAATTTGGAAGCAGTCTGTTGTTCATGTCCAGTTCTAACTCTTGCTTCTTGACCTGCATACACATTTCTCAGGAAGCAGATAAGGTGGTCTGGTATTCCTATCACTTGAAGAATTTCCCACAGTTTGTTGTAATCCACAACAAAGGCTTTGACATAGACAATAAAGCAGAAGTAGATGTTTTTCTGGAACTCTTTTGCTTTATCGATGATCCAATGGATGCTGGCAATTTTATCTCTCGTTCCTCTGCTTTTTCTAAATCCAGCTTGAACATCTGGAAGTTTACACTTTACGTACTGTTGAAGCCTGGCTTGGGGAATTTTAGGCGTTACTTTGCTAGCGTGTGAGAGGAGTGCAATTGTGCGGTAGTTTGAGCATTATTTGGCTTTGCCTTTCTTTGGGATTGGAATGAAAACTGACCTTTTCCAGTTCTGTGGCCACTGCTGAGTTTTCCAAATTTGCTGGCGTATTGAGTGCAGCACTGTAACGGCATACTGACAAATTGAAAAAAAAGAAAACTGACAGAGTGGTGTGGGAAACACATCCCACAGGTTCCACAATACACGCAGAAAGGCCAAGGGATGAAACGTGGAGAATCAGAATTTCATTTCTGAAACTGAGCAAAATTATAAAAATTATTGAGAGATATTTTAAAAGACCTGTATAAAAGAGTCAGTACTGAAATCAGATTGGCTATATTCTTTGCAGCAAAAACAAGACTGGAGCTGACTGTGGCTCAGATCATAAACCCCTTATTGCCAGATGCAGACTTAAATTGAAGAAAGTAGGGAAAACCACTAGACCATTCAGGTATGATCTAAATCAAATCCCTTATGATTGCACAGTGGAATCGAGAAATAGATTCAAGAGATTGGATCTGATAGAGAGAGTGCTGGGAGAACTATGGGTGGAAGTTCATGACATTGTACAGGAGACAGGGATCAAGACCATCCCCAAGAAAAAGAAATGCAAAAAGGCCAAGTGGTCGTCTGGGGAGGCCTTACAAATAGCTGAGGAAAGAAGAAAAGTGAAAGGCAAAGGAGAAAAGGAAACATATTACCCACCTGAATGCAGAGTTCCAAAGAATAGCAAGGAGAGATAAGAAAGCCTTCCTTAGCGATCAATGCAAAGAAATAGAGGAAAACAATTGAATGGGAAAGACTAGAGATCTCTTCAAGAAAATTAGAGATACCAAGGGAATATTTCATGCAAAGATGGACTCGATAAAGGACAGAAACCTTATGGACCTAACAGAAGCAGAAGATATTTAGAAGAGGTGGCAAGAATATACACAAGAACTGTACGAAAAAGATCTTCACAACCCAGGTGATCACGATGGTGTGATCACTCACCTAGAGCCAGACATCCTGGAATGCAAAGTCAAGTGGGCCTTAGGAAGCATCACTATGAGCAAAGCTAGTGGAGGTGACAGAATTCCAGTTGAGCTATTTCAAATCCTGAAAGATGATACTGTGAAAGTGCTGTACTGAATATGCCAGCAAATCTGGAAAACTCAGCAGTGGCCACAGGACTAGAAAAGGTCAGTTTTCATTCCAATGCCAAAGAAAGGCAGGGCCAAAGAACATTCAAACTACCGCACAAATGCACTCCTCTCACACACTAGCAAAGTAATGCTTAAAGTTCCCCAAGCAAGGCTTCAACAGTATGTGAACCGTGAACTTCCAGATGTTCAAGCTGGATTTAGAAAAGGCAGAGGAACGAGAGATCAAATTGCCAGCCTCCGCTGGATCATCGAAAAAGCAAGAGAGTTCCAGAAAACATCTACTTCTGCCTCATTAACTACTCCAAAGCCTTTGACTGTGTGGATCACAATAAACTGGAAAATTCTGAAAAAGATGGGAATACCAGACCACCTTACCTGCCTCCTGAGAAATCTGTATGCAGGTCAAGAAGCAAGATTTAGAACTGGATATGGAACAACAAACTGTTCCCAAATTGGGAAAGGAGTATTTCAAAGCTGTATATTACCCTGTTATTTAACTTACATGCAGAGTACATCATGCAAAATGCAGGGCTGGATGAAGCACAAGCTGGAATCAAGAATCCCAGGAGAAATATCAACAACCTAAAATTTTCAGATGACACCACCCTTATGGCCAAAAGCAAAGAAGAACTAAGGAAACTCTCGATGAAAGTGAAAGAGGAGAGTGAAATGTTGGCTTAAAACTCAACATTCAAACTATGAAGATCATGTCATCCAGTCCCATCACTTCATGACAAATAGATGGGGAAACAGTGGAAACTGTGACAGACTTTATTTTGGGAGGCTCCAAAATCACTGCAGATGGTGACTGCAGCTGTGAAATTAAAAAACACTTGCTCCTTGACAGAAAAATTCAGACAGACCTAGACAGCATACTAAAAAGGAGAGCCATTACTTTGCCAACAAAGGTCCATCTGGTCAAAGCTATGGTTTTTCCAGTATTTGGGTATGGATGTGAGAGTTGGACCATAAAGAAGGCTGTACACTGAAGAATTGATGCTTTTGAGCTGTGGTGTTGGAGAAGACTCTTGAGAATCCCTTAGACTACAAGGAGATCAAACCTATCCATTCTAAAGGAAATCAATCTTGAATATTCATTAGAAGGACTGATGCTGAAGCTGAAACTCTAATACTCTGGACACCTGATGGGAAGAACCGACTCATTAGAATAGACCCTGATGCTGGGAAAGATTGAAGGTGGGAGGAGAAGGGGACGACAGACAACAAGATGGTTGGATGGCATCACCGACTCAGTGGACCTGAGTTTGAACAAGCTCCAGGAGGTGGTGAAGGACAGGAAAGCCTGATGTGCTGCAGTCCATGGGGTCGCAAAGAATTGGACATGACTGAGCAATTGAATGACAATAATATTTTGTTTTGTTCTTTAGCTGCTCAGTCGTGTCTGACTCTTTGTGACCCCATGGACTGTAGCCCTCCAGGCTGCTCTGTCCATAGGCTTCTCCAGGCAAGAATACTGGAGTGGGTTGCCATGCCCTCCTCCAGGGGATCTTCCTGACCCAGGGATCAAACCCACATCTCCTGCATTGCAGGTACATTCTTGACCACTGTGCCACCAGGGAAGCCCTTAATAATATTTGTAAGCACTTTTATCTCGTAACAAGATGTCACATAGTGACTCATTATGAAACAAGCATTAGTAATCCCCTCCCCATTCTCAGCAACCATACGTTCCCTTCCTAATCACAAGCCTTTACCTCCCCATTAAACATTTTCCAGAAAATTATAATAAGTATTCTCTTGCTTTTCTGTGCTGGAATTTTTCTATTAAAAAAAGACATTTTATATCTTTTATGAACCTTATGATTTTTATTTCTTTTTTCTTTTTTATACTGGTCAAACTTCCAGTCCAAGCTTGAATAGAAAAAGGAAAAAACAGGCTTCCTTCTATCATTCCAAAATTCAAAAGGAAAGGTTTCAGTATTTCACCATTAAGTACAGTGTTTATTTGCAAATATTTTTAAAACTATATTAACCGATTAAGAAGTTTCCCTCTTATTTATACTTTGCTATCATTTTCACTATGAGCAGAAATTACTGAAATAAACAATAGTTACTGGGCTCAATTTATTAATATCTTGTTTAAAATTTTTGGAGCTGTATTCTTGAGTGAGATTAACCTTTTTTTTTTCTTCTAAGTTTTGCAGGCATCACAAAAAGAGGTGGAGGACTTGCCTTCTTTTTCCATTTTCTGAAAGAGTTTACTTATAAAAGATGACATTATTTTCCCTTAAATATTTGGCTGAAATTCACCCATGAAATCATATGGGCCTATAGTTTTCTTTGTGGGAAGGTTTTTAAATTATGGATTCAATTTTTTTAATAACTGTAGGACTACTTGGATTTCCTATTTCTCTTTACTAAAGTAACTTGTCCACTGTTGCTATTGAGATGTCATCTGCATTTCTAATCGTTATTTCTTTGTGAGTGATCTGTCTTTTCTCTCTGGCTTCTTTAAAAAATTTCACTTTACTTGTGGTGGTTTTTTAAAAATCTATTGCTCTTGTGGTTCTTTGGAATCCTTAAATCTGAGGACTGGTGTCTTTTATCAATTCTGAAGTTGAAAACAAAAAGTTTCAAATATTGCTTCTTCCTCCTCTTGATTACTTCTACTAGTAACGCGATGAAACATATGTCGGAGTTTCGCGCTCTGTCCTGTCCGCCCTTAACCTCTGCGCTATATATTCTACCACTTTGTTCTTCTGTGCCCTATTTCAGATAATTTCTGTTGATCTGTGTGCCGTGCTTAGTCGCTCAGTCATGTCCGACTCTTTGCCACCCCATGGACTGTAGCCTGCCAGGCTCCTCTGTCCATGGGGATTCTCCAGGCAAAACTATTGGAGTGGGTTGCTGTGCCCTTCTCCAGTGGATCTTCCCAACCCAGGAATTGAACTGGGGTCTCCTGCATTGCAGGAAGATTCTTTACCAGCTGAGCTACCAGGGAAGCCCTCTATTGATATATATAGTTCACTAATTCTATCTCCACATATGCATAATATACTCTTTAACCCACTTGCTATTTTTACTTACTGTATTTTCCACTCTAAAAATTTCTTTTTCAAACAAATTTGATTCATTTTCATAGTGTCATAGTTTTTACTCATGATTTAAAATTTGTAAAATTTTATTTAACCATATCAATCATATTTATTGTATTTTCCACACACGATAATTTCCATTATCTTGACTTTTTTGTGAATCTACTTCAGCTGATTCTTATTTCTACTGATTTTTATTCATATTTCTGGGTTTATATTATTATTTACTAGATAATACCATATTTTCTTGTCATAAATTTGAAGAAAAAGAAATCTGCCATTTAATTATTTTGGGGGGAGTTTCAACATTTCTTCATTCTTTTCATGCAGGTGAGACACTACATTCGCTTTCTCAATCCACATAGTTAGTCCAGTATCGACTTGCTGTCTTAGCCTCCTAGAATCAAAAAAGAAAAAACAACATATAAACTCTGAAGGCAAAGTGCCGTGGGGAAGTGCCCTCACCTCCACTATAACTGTAATTCTTGGCTCTTTGCTCTTACTCACCAAGGAACTGGGGGGAGATTCACGCCCCTTCACCCTCCTCCTGCGTCTTCGTGGGAACGTCCATATTCTCCGCCGTGACCTTCACCCCCACTCCACGGAGGGCAGGCACTCACACTCCTGCCTTCAGGCACTGCCCAGAGCTGCTGCGACTCTAATCTTCAGCTCAGCGTCCTGCTCTGACCCCAACCTCCCACCTCAGGCATCTGCTGCTTGTACTCCCACTTTAACTTGTTCTTCAATCTCCTGGGAACCACACCCTCTAACTGTCTGGGCAGAGAAAAGAGAGGAGCCCACCAGAACACGGGACTTCTGACTTGCTTGTTCCAGGGTGAGGGGTGCTGTGGTCATCCCTGGAGAGGCAGGCTTACTCCTCATTTGTTCTGGAAGGTTACTCCTGAAGGAAAGAGACAGAGTCTTAAAGATTGTATTTACCAACAGTGAATCTTCTGAAAAAGAAATCAATCGCATTTACAATAACATCAAAAACAATTAAATACTGGGAACAAATTTGACCAAAAAGATGAAAGCTATCTACTCTGAAAACTGTAAGACTTTGATGTAAGAAAGCTAAGAAAATACAAATAAATGCAAAGCTATCCCATGTCCATGGACCGAAAGAATTAATATTATTAACATTTCAATGTTACCAAAAGTCATCTAGATTCAACGCAAGCCTTATCTCAGGAATTCCCAGGCACCCCCCAGAAGCCTGACTTTCCCAGTCTTTCCATAAGGCCCAACTCCCAGTTACGGCGGCTTCTTTACAATGCAAGGGGCCTTAACAAAAACAAGAACTCTGTTCATTTCTCTCCAGAAAGACAAGAGGAGTTGACCAGTTAGCAAAGTAGTGAGATATGTAACCCCAGTGTCTTGTCTTGGCTTTTCCGTGTCTGCCACATGAAGCTGGGCTCATGCCAAAAGCATCTTTCTCACAGACACAATCAGACAAGACCAGCAGCCAGGCCGCAGCTGAGCTTCCCCTCATCAGAGGCCGCCTCACCAGTGCGGCTCCAGCTGGAAGCCCAGGCCTCCCCTTCCCACTATTTATGAGGCTGTCCTCATAGCTCCGCTGGTAAAGAATCCACCTGCAATGCGGATTGGACAGTCAAGAGCTTGTACCACGAGCAGGCGCTATGGTACCTTGGGACCTCACCTGCACTGCTGAGTTCATCCTCACAGCAACCCTGGAGAGTTCATCCTCACAACAACCCTGAGCAGGCGCCTTTGTACCCACCGCTCAGAACAAGGACACCACGGGCGGACCTCACTGAGGCCACGTGAGGAGACAAGGCCAGGCAGGACCTGTCTCTGCGCGAGAAGCGGGGGCGGGGCACGGGCAGTGCACTGACTTGGTAGATGGAAAGCTGAACGGGGAGGAGCTCGCTCCCTCGTTCATTCGGGACAAGTCATGGATCTCCTCTGTGGGCCAGTTACTGTTCCTGAGGCAGGAGACTCTGCAGTGACCAAGACAGCTCTTGTCCACTCACCGGTTTCCCGCATGGGAGAGGGGGAGAGAGGAGGGCGTAGATCGTAAGCCATTATCCCTCCCTCCGTGGTGATGAGAGGAGGAAAACACCAGATGGGAAGGATGGGGCAGGAAGGGGCCCAGTGCGGGCCCCACTCCCCGATACCGGCATCCTAGAAGGCTTCCTGGAGGAGGTGATACTTGGGTTGAGATTGAAAGTGGAGCCACTGTCTGCAATCTCTCAAGTCTCTTTCCACTCCCCCTGCCAAACTCTTCTCAAAAACAGCAGAGGTTTTAAAGAATGGATGAAGATGTGGCACATATATAGAATGGAATATTACTCAACCACTAAAAAGAATGCGGTTCATGGGGTCGCAAAGAGTCGGACACAACTGAGCAACTGAACTGAACTGAAAAAGAAAGAAAGAAAGAATGCCATCTGCAACAACATGGATGGATCTAGCAACTGTCCCAATGCGTGAAGTCAGTCAGACAGAGGAGGAGAAATACCATATGACGTCCCTTATACGCTGAACCTAAGAAGGAATGACATAAATGAGCTTATTTACACAACAGAAGCAGACTCACAGACTTAGGGAATGTACTTACGGTTGCCAGGGGGAAGGATGGGGGAAGAGACAGTGAGTTTGGGATGGACACGTACGCACTGCTGAGTTTATGATGGATAACCAACAAGGACCTACTGTCCAGCACAGGGAGCTCTGTTCAATGCTATTGGCAGCCCTGACGGCAGGAGGCTTTGGGGGGAGCATGGATACATGCATAATAGATGTATGGGTGAATCCTTTTGCTATTAATCTGAAACTATCGCAACATGGTTAATCAGCTATGCTCCAATACAAAATAAAAAGTGTTTTTTTTTTTAAATAGCGGGGGTTGTTCTGTTTATTTATTGTTTTCTTTGGAGTATTTCTCATTTCTGGCATTTTTCTAGACCACTTACATGCCACCCAGGGCTGCTGCGTGTCCTCTTGCCTTCTCATTGGAATCTTTCTTCCTGCCAGGCAGGCTGTCGCATCTCAGGAAGATGAGAGGAGGCCGGGCTTCGCGCTGACGACCAGCGGCCCAGTGGGCACCCTCAGGCCGCCTCTCCGGGGGCCGCACCTGGTGCTGCCCATGTCCACTGAGGAACGCGGGGTCCCACTTCGGGAAGCAAGCATCATTTTTGTGGTTACAGTTTTCATTTCATTCACAATGTGAGAAATAACTTTTAAAACAGATCTTGATACAGTTGAACTAGCAATAATCACTAAAATATGTATTCATATTTTCATTATACTCTCTTTGATATTTTGGAAGATAGTACCTTATTGCTATTAATAAAAAATGATAATAAATACCACTTAAGTCCCCGAGTTCATCTTGTCTATGATTGCCCACTGAGGGGCGGGGAGCTTTGCTGGGTCGTGAAAGTGGGTGGAGAAGAGAGGCAGAAAACTCAGAGCAGAAAGGCAGGTGCGGTTATGGCTTTGCGTTGGTTTTAAATTAGAGTCAAGGTTAGATCTGTGTCTCTAAAACCAGAACTAACGTCTCTGTCCTCTGGTCACCGCATCAAGACCCAGAATGCAGATGGACATGCCTTCATCCTAGGTTATTAACGGTGGCCGCTGCTTCCAGGCAGCCCTCCTGGGTGCGTCAGGACTTTGACCGCACAATCGCTGCCCTGCAGCAGTGGGAGGAGCGGGGGGTACTGCGCAGTGGTGGCTCCTGCCCACCCGCCCCACCCAGATGGGGACAGAGCCTCCCTGTGCGCCTGCCAGACCCAGACGACACTGACCAGACCGCCGGCTCTGCCGTCCGCGCCCACGTCTGCACCCCGGCGGCTCGCCTCCAGCAGGCTGCTCGGGGTAGCACCAAACAGAGAAAAGCAAACACAGAAGAAGCTGTCAGGCTCGGCGCCTTGAGCACACAGCGCCGTTGTCAGGACGCCTAGAGGCTTTTCCTGGCTGGAAGCCGAGCGCGCGCACTCATCATGAAAGAAGCAACAGTAAACGGGGGAGACGGCATTCCCGACGCCGTGCAGTGTGCGTTCACGTGTCTACCATCTACACGGATTCTGTATGAAGCACGTTGAATCCACCATCATAAGAGCCCATTTCCCTTTCCGCCTCCAGAGCATCAGTAATAAAACCTGGCACAAAGTGTGCCTGAACGCAGAAAGTTAGGGGCTGACGGAGAGCGCGTGGCTGGAGGGCGCCTCCCTAATGCGGGTGAGGATGTGGTCCCCCGACCTGTGCCCCCAGCCCGGGTGGGCTGCCCGCTGCTGCGGCCCTGCGAGTCCCCCCTGAGCCCGCTCTCTGATCTGCAACCCTGATGACTCAGAGGCCCACGAGGGACAAGGGACACACGTGCCCAGTGCCCGGCCCCCCGCCGGCCCCACCAGGTGCCGCCTCTCTGCTGACGCTAACAACAGGGGCAGCCTTTGTCACCAGGCTGCGTCCGGTCTGCCTCTCTCACCTGCATCCTGGAGGGCCTGGGAAGGTGAGGCCAGAGGCCAGGAGACCGTGGTCTCATGGGGAATTCGCTTCAGGGCACTGGGACCAGAGGGTCATGCGTGGGGCCCGTTTCGGACACCCCGGGGACAGTGACAAGGACGTGTCCCAGCTCCGTGGCTGTCAGTGGCCCCACACCCTCTCCCCTGGGTCTCACAACAGCTCCGCCAGAACACGGAGTGATGGGGGTCATCACTGATTTCTGAGAAAACGGACTCTAGACCAGGTGGGAGAACTGCCCAGGGCACGCTCTCAGCGGCAGCCCTAGACCCCCAGCGTTTCATCTTCCCTTCCCGAACTGCTTCTCCCGGAGAGGCGGAGCAGCTGGCAAAGTACAGGCGACCCCTGCCCCAGGGGTGAGCTCTGGGGGTGCTGGCACCAGCCCCAGGGGGCAGGTGGGGTTCCCTGGCACGGGTGCCCGCATGCCGGGACAGGACAGGTGTCTGAAAGCCCGGCTGCCGTTTGTCTTCTGTACACACGACACTGCAAACACCAAGGCAGAAACAAACACAGCCTTTCTCCCTCCTGGGGAGCAGCTGCTTGACAAATTGCTTTCCTCGGGAAAGTGCTCAGGCCTGTGGGAGGACACACGATAATTAGAAGACACGGTGCCTGCCTTTGAGGTCCTTACAGAGCTCACACAGCTGCAAAATGCAACTGGCAGAAGGCTGGTTTCAGCCCTGGCTTAGCCGGGAACCCGGGAGAGAAGGGGAGGCATCCTCGAGGGCTTCCCGGAAGTGGTGATTTGTGAAGGGGATGGGTCAACCACGTCTCAGAGAGGGGAATTCTCCAGATGTCCAAAGTAGGTGGGGGAAGGTAGCTAGCAAATGTTTCAGCCGGACGCATGACAAAACGCGGCTTGCTGTGCTCGGATACCCTCTGCAGGCCCAGGGTGATGTGGGAGCAGTTTCTCCTTGTGCTGAGCCTGGTCCTGGGGCAGAGCAGGGCCAGAAGCGTCTCATCTCTGAACGTGCAGAGCAGAGCAGGGCAGCCTCGGCTCCCCCCACCTGGAGCTGAGACCATGGGTCCAGAACTCCTCCCTGGGCCTCAGCTCACGCGACTCCTAGGGTTTTACAGTCTTGCTTTCCAGATGCTCTGTGGGGATGTCGCCAAGCCCGTCACCCTCAGGGCCCAGGAGCCGTAGGCCCTGAAGAGCAGCCAAGAGCTTCCCAGCGGGTGGCGGCCCGGCCTGGCTGTCAGGGTGCGGAAGTAAGCCATCCTGCTGACCTCGGCTCTGAATTTGGCTACAAACTCGTCAACTTAGCAAAGACCTTTTTTTTCACCAGATGGGTGGTCTTTAGTCATCTGTGTTTCTAAGAATCCCAAACTGTCATGTCTGTGTGTGCATAATATGAGAAAATGTGAGCGAAGTAAAGGAACAACGAGGCAAGGGAGGGGTTCTGAGAACTTGGCCCGGCATCTTCTTCAATTTAGAATTTTGCAGCTTTTCTTCGCTAGGAAAGTGAACAGAGTGTCTCCTACGCACACAAATTAAAAGCAAATCGCTCCCTGGACCCAGGACCTTGGCTTCTGGGCGTGTCGGTGTCACCTCGGGACCTGCCAAGGAGCTGCCCCTTCCCGCCTCGTGCACAGGCCACGGATCAGCCCACAAAGAGGAGACCTTGAATGCCCACCTTCCAGCTGCGTCTGTCCTGCTGTGTGTGCAGGTTCAGTCGCTCAGTGGTGTCTGACTCTTTGTGACCCCGTGGACTCTGGCCCGCCAGGCTCCTCTGTCCTGGGATTCTCCAGGCAAGAACACTGGAGTGGGTGTGCCATTTCCTCCTCCAGGGGTTCTTCTCGACCCAGGGATCGAACCCATGTCTCCTGCGCTGGCAGGCGGTTTCTTTACCACTAGCGCCACCTGGGAAGCCATAATTATTGGGGTTGGTTTAATGCAAACAAAGAGAATAATATTTTGAAGCTATCCAGCCAGCCTCTGACGGACAGGACAGCCGGCTAATGGGGGCGGGGGTCTCCCAGGCTGAGCGTCACTTGCAGCACGAGGGGCTGGTCTCGGGCAGCTTCAGCTTTGGGACAGGAGCTGCGTTTGCATTTCCGAGGCCAGACCACACCTTTCCCGTATATATCGCCATTTCCCCCAACTCTCTGGCCTGATTAAAGGAGGGGAGAAAATCACTTACGCCCCTGAATTGCAACAACAAAGGCTGGGTTTCTCTTTTCAATCAAAACAGCAGGGCGGTCTGATTCAAATGCTAATCGCGGGGCCTGAATTGGCCACTAAGAGAGGGAGACACTTTTCCCTGCAAATGACCACAAGGCCACTCCTTTGCCCAAGAACCCGTGGGATCCGCCCAGTCAGAGACCTGTGAGATCTGTGAAGTCGCTTCACGGGAAACGGCCCTGAGGTGGTGTTCGGCCCGGCCAGCTCCGGGAGCCTGTTCCTGGAGAAGAGAAGACGGCCTCCAGTTTGAACAAAGTTCTCCTCTTCCCATTACACGTCCAGGGAGAAATGACAGGATCTGGCATGACACCGGGCACGGCGCTGGCGTCCACAGTTCTGGGCGCATCGTCGGGTGTTACAGGAGAGGCTGTCACAGAAGGACGCCCCCCGGACGCCAGCTGAGCGGTCAGGGCGAGGCTGGTGCGGGGCGCCGGCGGGCCCCACAGGGCGCACATGCCCTCCTGCCTGGGGAGGCAAACACGGCTCTTCTCTTCCTGGGACTGTCCCCCTAAGGACTCAGGGTGCAAGGAACACACAGCACAGAATGGGGCCCAAGGCCACGCCCTGAACGGTAGGACTTGAGCTGGGATCATTGGCCCCACGGCTGCCTGTCTCCAGCTGTCCCACCTCCCCAGCAAGCAGAGCGCTGGGGTGCAGGATGCTGGTGGGAGGACTAGGGTGGGGGGATGTGGCTGTGGGGAGCACAGTGGAAGCAAGGCCATGTCAGAATCAAGATGAATTAGGATGACAGTGGCCACTCTCGACCTGCAGCCTTTGCCAACAAAGGCTTCCAAAGTCTCCCCTGATGGAGAGGCTTGGAAACCTTCTCAGCCTCTCTCTGCCATTATCACAGTATGGGTCTGTTTTTGTAGGGTTCAGTCAGTTCGGTCACTCAGTTGTATCCGACTCTTTGCAACCCCATGGACTGCAGCACACCCGGCCTCCCTGTCCATCACCAAATCCCAGAGTTTACTCAAACTCATGTCCATTGAGTCGGTGATGTCATCCAACCACCTCATCCTCCATCGCCCCTTCTCCTCCTGCCCCCAATCCCTCCCAGCATCAGGGTCTTTTCCAGTGAGTCAGCTCTTCCCATCAGGTGGCCAAAGAATTGGAGTTTCAGCTTCAACATCAGTCCCTCCAATGAATATTCAAGACTGATTACCTTTAGGATGGACTGGTTGGATCTCCTTGAAGTCCAAGGGACTCTTGAGGGTCTTTTCCAACATCACAGTTCAAAAGCACCAATTCTTTTGTGCTCAGCTTTCTTTATAGTACAATTCTCACATCCATACATGACTACTGGAAAAACCATAGCCTTGACTAGCTGGATCTTTGTTGGCAAAGTAATGTCTCTGTTTTTTAATATGCTGTCTAGGTTGGTCATAACTTTTCTACCAAGGAGTAAGCGTCTTTTAATTTCATGGCTGCAGTCACCATCTGCAGTGATTTTGGAGCCCCAGAAATAAAGCCAGCCACTGTTTTCACCGTTTCCCCATCTACTTGCCATCAAGTGATAGAACTGGATGCCATGATCTTAGTTTTCTGAATGCTGAGTTTTAAGCCAACTTTTTCACTCTCCTCTTTCACTTTCATCATGAGGCTCTTTAGTTCTTCTTCTTTTTCTGCCATAAGAGTGGTGTCATCTTCATATCTGAGGTTATTGATATTTCTCCCAGCAATCTTGATTCCAGCTTGTGCTTTCTCCAGCCCAGTGTTTCTCATGATGTACTCTGCATATAAGTTAAATAAGCAGGGTGACAATATACAGCCTTGACGTACTCCTTTCCTATTTGGGACCAGTCTGTTGTTCCATGTCCAGTTCTAACTGTTGCTGCCTGACCTGCATACAGATTTCTCAAGAGACAAGTCAGATGGTCTGGTATTCCCATCTCTTGAAGAATTTTCCACAGTTTGTGGTGATCCACACAGTCAAAGACTTTGGCATAGTCAATAAAGCAGAAGTAGATGTTTTTCTGGAACTCTCTTGCGTTTTCCATGATCCAATGGATGCTGGCAATTTGATCTCTGGTTCCTCTGCCTTTTCTAAATCCAACTTGAACATCTGGAAGTTCATGCTTCATGTACTGTTGAAGCCTGGCTTGGAGAATTTTGAGCATTACTTTGCTAGCATGTGAGATGACAGCAATTGTGTGGTAGTTTGAGCAATACTTGGCATTGCCTTTCTTTGGGATTGGAATGAAAACTGACCTTTTCCAGTCCTGTGGCCCCTACTGAGTTTCCAAATTTGGTGGCATATTGAGTGAATTGATGCTTTTGAACTGTGGTGTTGGAGAAGACTCTTGAGAGTCCCTTGGACTGCAAGGAGATCCAACCAGTCCATTCTGAAGGAGATCAGCCCTGGGATTTCTTTGGAAGGAATGATGCTAAAGCTGAAACTCCAGTACTTTGGCCACCTCATGCTAAGAGTTGACTCATTGGAAAAGAGTCTGATGCTGGGAGGGATTGGGGGCAGGAGGAGAAGGGGACGACAGAGGATGAGATGGCTGGATGGCATCACTGACTTGATGGATGTGAGTCTGGGTGAACTCCAGGAGTTGGTGATGGACAGGGAGGCCTGGCATGCTGCGATTCATGGGGTCGCAAAGAGTCGGACATGACTGAGCGACTGAACTGAACTGAACTGAGTGCAGCACTTTCACAGCATCATCTTTTAGGATCTGAAATAGCTTAACTGGAATTCCGTCACCTCCACTAGCTTTGTGCATAGTGATGTTTCCTAAGGCCCACTTGACTTCACATTCTAGGATGTCTGGCTCTAGGTGACTGATCACACCATCATGATTATCTGGGTTATTATGATCTTTTTTGTACAGTTTTTCTGTATATTCTTGCCCCTCTTCTTAATATCTTCTGCTTCTGTTAGGTCCATAATGTTTCTGTCCTTTATTGTGCCCATCTTTGCATGAAATGTTCCCTTGGTATCTCCAATTTTCTTGAAGAGATCTCTAGTCTTTCCCATTCTGTTGTTTTCCTCTATTTCTTTGCACTGATCACTGAAGAAGGCTTTCTTATCTCTCCTTGCTATTCTTAGGAACTCTGCATTCAAATGGTATATCTTTCCTTTTCTCCTTTGCTTTTCACTTCTCTTCTTCTCACAGCTATTTTTTAAGGCCTCCTCAGAGAGCCATTTTGCTTTTTTACACTTCTTTTTCTTGGGGATGGTCTTGATCCCTGTCTCCTGTACAATGTCACGAACCTCCATTCATAGTTCATCAGGCACTCTCTCAGATCTCGTCCCTTAAATCTATTTCTCACTTCCACTGTATAATTATAAGGGATTTGATTTAGGTCATACCTGAATGATCTAATAGTTTTCCCTACTTTCTTCAATTTAAGTCTGAATTTGACAATAAGGAGTTCATGATCTGAGCCACAGTCAGCTCCTGGTCTTGCTTTTGTTGACTATAGAGCTTCTCCATCTTTGGCTGCAAAGAATATAATCAATCTGATTTCAGTGTTGACCATCTGGTGATGTCCATGTGTAGAGTCTTCTCTTGTGTTGTGGGAAGAGGGTGTTTGCTATGACCAGTGTGTTCTCTTGGCAAAACTCTATTAGTCTTTGCCCTGCTTCATTCTGTATTCCAAGGCCAAATTTGTCTGTTACTCCAGGTGTTTCTTGACTTCCTACTTTTGCATTCCAGTCCCCTATAATGAAAAGGATATCTTTTTTGGGTGTTAGTTCTAGAAGGTCTTGTAGGTCTTCATAGAACTGTTCAACTTCGGCTTCTCAGCATACTGGTTGGGGCATAGACTTGGATTACTGTGATATTGAATGGTTTGCCTTGGAAACGAACAGAGATCATTCTGTCATTTTTGAGATTGCATCCAAGTACTGCATTTCGGACTCTTTTGTTGACCATGATGGCTACTCCACTTCTTCGAAGGGATTCCTGCCCGCAGTAGTAGATACAATGGTCATCTGAGTTAAATTCACCCATTCCAGTCCGTTTGAGTTTGCTGATTCCTAGAATGTCGATGTTCACTCTTGCCATCTCCTGTTTGACCACTTCCAATTTGCCTTGATTCATGGACCTGACATTCCAGGTTCCTATGCAATATTGCTCTTTACAGCATCGGACCTTGCTTCTATCACCAGTCACATCCACAATCCAAAACGCCAGTTGTGTTTTTGCTTTGGCTCCATCCCTTCATTCTTTCTGGAGTTATTTCTCCACTGATCTCCAGTAGCATACCAGGCACTTACCGACCTGGAGAGTTCCTCTTTCAGTATCCTATTATTTTGCCTTTTCATGCTGTTCATGGTGTTCTCAAGGCAAGAATATGGAAGTGGTTTGCCATTCCCTTCTCCAGTGGACCACATTCTGTCAGACCTCTCCACCATGACCTGTCCGTCTTGGGTGGCCCTACACGGCATGGCTCATAGTTTCATTGAGTTAGACAAGGCTGCGGTCCATGTGATCAGATTGGTTAGTTTTCTGTGACTGTGGTTTTCATCGTGTCTGCCCTCTGATGGAGAAAGCTAAGAGGCTAATGGAAGCTTCCTGATGGGAGAGACTGACTGAGGGGGATACTAGGTCTTGTTCTTGTGTTTTTGCAGGGTTGGGAGGGTTTAAATCAGAAAAGCATGTTTTATTTCTTTACTTTTTAAAGGTGAGCAGGGCTGTGCCGCTCTCGCTGCGGCGTGCTGGCCTCTCTGTTGACGGGGTGCGGGCTTAGTTGCCCTGCGCGTGTGGGATCCAGTTCCCCACCAGGGATTGAACCCGTATCCTCTGCGTCGGAACCTTGGAGGCTTAAACACGGGATTTCCAGGAAAGTCCCATGTTTTAAGACAAAATGGTTGACTGGGCATCCGACACTTCTATGGACACAAAACTCTGGAAAACTAAATTTTGAGGCAGGGCTGAGAGGTGTTCGTGCAGGTAGCCCGCCCCCAGGGAAGGGGCTCAGAGGCAGCCCCTGTGCACTCCTGACCAGCGTCTGGCCAGTGCAGCATCTCCCTACACGTGTGGCCAGGGCCCCTCGGACATGCTGAGCTGCCACGTTTAACTCACATGGCCCAAGGCCTCGAGGCCTGCTCTTAGATTTACAACAGCTATTGTTTAGCTGTAAATCAACCTAGGTATTATATATCAGTGTAAACACCTTTTCACATACTTCACCACATAACTTGTCATTTTTAATCTCCTGACTTTAATCTCCTGCCTAATCTCATTTTTAGTCTCTTACCATCAAACTGTCAACACAGCATGGAGTGCATTTTCTACGTGACTAAAATGAGTGATTGAAGAGCTGATTGAAAAAGAACTGTGTGTCTTTTTAATATTTGCTTTTGTGTCGCCCCTATCCACCCATCAGGCTTCCCAAGTGGCACGAGGTAAAGAATCTACCTGCCAATGCAGGAGACTCAGGAGGCTTGGGTTTGATCCCTGGGTCAGGAAGATCCCCTGGAGGAGGGCATGGCTACCCACTCCAGTGTTCTTGCCTGGAGAAACCCATGGACAGAGGAGCCTGGCGGGCCTCAGTCCTTAGGGTCACAAAGAGCTGGACACATCAGTGTCTGAGCACACACACCCACCAACCCCATGCTTGTGCATGAGTGGACCCTGCACCCACCAACTGCTACACTCTCTCACTCCTGGTGCGTGCCTGGACTTGGCTCCATTCTGCCAGAATCTGCATATTTGGTGGGAGCAACGCTGGTTTTAAATCGGCATGAGCGAGAGGCTTTAACAGTTTGCAGTCTCGAGGGAAGGGCTCCACAATCCTCTGAGATACCCATCCCTTTCTCTCCTCTCTACCTCCACCTCCTACAGTCTCCACGACCCCAAAGGACAGGGGTTACTTTTGCTTACTTTTCAGATTTACATTATGCTAGTTACTCCACTCCAGTATTCTTGCTGGGAAATCCCATGGACAGAGAAGCCTGGAGGGCTACAGTCCATGGGGCTGCAAGAATCGGACACAACTTAATGACTAAACAACAACAACAGATTCTTATTGATTAGATTTTATGATGCTTCTTTTCCTGGAAAACAGTGTTGGTACCATATTGTGTAGTGACAATCCTTTCATATCTCTGTGAAAACACCATGGATGTGATTGTGCAAAAGGCATCTAAAATAAGCATCCACGTATGGGTTAGAAACAGACTTACCTCCTGGAGAACTCCATGTTGGCGAGCGAAGTGGAATACATCTGATGTAAGCGACTAAGATATCTTTTACTTTGAGAATCCTTCTTATCTGATTTACAGATAATCTTGTCCTGAAAGAAATGTTTTATTTGTATTTTTTGTGTCTTACCTCTGAAGCTAGAATCTAAGGCTGTCAAAGATGGGTCCTCATTCCTCTTCATACTTCTGAGGCCGGGATTCATGTACCACACACAATCAGTGTGCACTGTGCTGCCGGAATAAGGAAGAGCCTTTGCAACCTATTACAAGTTAATCTCTAAAGGGACATTGACTCTAAGTTTAGACGATACATGGCGGCCCACCCTTGGGAACCTCGTCTTGCAGATTAGAAGCATTAAGCTAAAATATCTTCTCAGGAAACATGGTGACCAAGCCTATATGCGAATGGCGGCAGGAAGGAATCACACGTCCCCTCAGGAGGCTGCCCGGGACCAGCAGACGTTTGGCTTTCCCCCTCCCCTTTTAGCATAAAAGAAGCCTGCCTTCTAACTCAAGCAGATGCTTCTCTGGGACACGAGTCCACCATCTTCTCCATTTGGCGCCTTTCCTTGCCCCAACAACTCGTCTCTCAGTTCATGGCCCATGTTGTACGAGCTTGGACTCAGTATTGTTGTTTACTATGCCACGTAAACCTAGCAGCTACTCTCTGAATTTTATATCTACAATGCTTTTGGATCTATGTCAAAATATTCTGGGTATGCTATAAATATTAATACTTAGACTTCCCTGCCCTGGCCTTCTGGTATAAACTAGTTGACAAGATCACGTTAATGCCACTGGACTGCCGAAACATCTCACGAAAAGCAGACTCCCAGGCTAGGACTTGTTCGAACCAAAGCACACGATTTAGCACAGGGTAATTAAGGGTAGTATTAAATGCAGTATTTGAGACAACATTTTAAAAATTCAAAAATAGTGATGTAAATTATATCACCCTAAGTGTAGAAAAGGAGAAATTTAAAAAAACACACACACAGAACAAAACATAGAAATATTCAGAAAGCTAAAGTAATGGGTTGGTCAAAAAGTTCCTTTAGATTTGTCTATAAGATGTTACGGGAAAACCCAAACGAACTTTTTGACCAACCAATAAAATGAACTGAATGCCAAGTGATAGAATATCAGGTTAGAGAAAATCCCAAATGGATGAAAAGAAACCAAGAAACAAGTGAGACCAGGAAGGTGGAGGAAGGGAGGACTCAGAAATCAGGGCTGCTGGGTTGAGCTTTCAGACCCCTAAGGCCTTGGTCGGGACGTGCACGGCTCACTTGGGGCCAAGGAAGGAGCTGAGCCTGTGAGCCATCCCTTAATTTCATGTCCACCAGACCAAGCCAGCACCAGTGGTCACAGGCAGGTGCTCTGATTCAGGATTTCCCATGTTTGTCTAATCCTCAGAATCACAGGGATTCGCTGAGAAGTTTGATAACAGCACAGATTCCTGGGTCCCCCCAGAGACCCACTCAAACCGAGTCTTTGGGGAAGGGCCTAGAACTGCACATTTTACAGGTGCCCCAGGCGACCGCTGTGACCCAACACGCCTGGGGACGGCCACACAGCTGAGGATGACCCAGGAAGAGAAGCCAGAAATAACGGAAGAGTCAGTCTTTCAGACAGTCCCACAGCATCTGCTTACCACTTACCCCTTCGCTTAAGGAATCAGATTTCAAGATAGACTACGTTAGTGATGGGCTTCCCTGGAGGCTCAGACAGTAAAGAATCTGCCCGAAATACAGGAGACCCAGGTTGGATCCCTGGGTCAGGAAGATCCCCTGCAGAAGGGAATGGCTACCCACTCCAGTATTCTTGCCTGGAGAATCCCATGAACAGAGGAGACTGGTGGGCTACAGTCCGTGGAGGAGTCGCAAAGAGCCGGACACGACTGAGCGACTAACACTTTCACTTTCGTATTAGTTACAGGACAAGGTTTGTTTTACAAGTGAAAGGCATTCGTGTGTGTGTGTGTGTGTGTGTGTGTGTGTGTGTGTGTGTTTCCAGTTTACTTGTCCTGTTGGGGTGGTGGCTGTAACCTGGTCCCTAGATTTCTACACATGAATATTCATGGAATTTTACAGTCTGAACAAGTGGCTGAGAAGATCATCTTCTCAAAGTCCCTCATTTGACCGACAGGAGATGCCCCTGTGGCTCGCACATTTCCACGTGTGTGTGCACAGGAGGACCTTACTGCAGGTGTGGGTCTTTGACCCTTTTCTGAGCCTGGGAGGATTCTGGAGCTCCCTCCCTTAAACTTCAGCCTATAAATGAATTAAACAGAGTCCGATGCTGGCTTTCATAACTGACGACAGTAAACCTTTAGCGGAAAGTTTGTGCAGCAAAATCCAGGAGTTTCAAGAATTCACTTGCACCCTAAGAGGCTCAAATGTGGCTCAGGTTATCCTAACGTGGCTTTGACATGCTTTTGGGAGATTGAGCCAGTGTATCTGGCTTTGAGGCTGGTACTTCAGATAATGAAGATAACCCCTTTATCGCAGGGAAGGGAGCCTGTGCTCAGCCCTCAGCCAGGCTTTGTGGCTATTCTCATGGTAAAGAAAAGCATTTGTCTGTGGCTTTTCTTTTCTTCTTCGCCACCACTGGTTCTTCTGAATCTCACTTTGAACCCCTGACACCTTGGGCCTTCTCTCAGGCTGAACGGGTGGAATCCACAAGACGCCCAGGGTGGGAGGAGGAGGGGTAGGGGTTGGGGGGGAAGGTGCAGGGACGGGGGAAGGTGGTCCAGAAGGGACTGAGGGACACACACACACCCCAGCCCACCTGCTCCGGGCCTCGGGGTCGCCGGGCTGCAGTTTCTCGCTGTTCACGCTGTTCCTTCCATTCCATAAGCCGAGAAAGAAGGCCCTTAGGAGGAACGTGAGATATCCTTTAATAAATATTAAAGGATTTAATATTTAACACTCCCGTGTCACAGTTCACCAGCCCTGGGAGCTGAGCGTGGCCCTCCAATTTCTACCACAACTCACAAAGTGGGGGTCTTGCCTCAGCGTTTTGTACCCGGACCGGGGGTGGCACGGGGCAAGTCCCCCTGTTATTTAAGGCTAAGGTTCCAAACGCAGCCCAGTGTGGCTGAGACCCACGTCTCAGTGAGGCTTCTCCCTGGTTTTAAGACGTGCGTGCACATCGTCTCCACTCCAGTACTCTTGCCTGGAAAATCCCATGGACGCAGGAGCCTGGTGGGCTGCAGTCCATGGGGTCGCTAAGAGTCAGACACGACTGAGCAACTTCACTTGCACTTTTCACTTTCATGCACTGGAAAAGAAAATGGCAACCCACTCCAGTGTTGTTGCCTGGAGAATCTCAGGGACGGGGGAGCCTGATGGGCTGCCGTCTGTGGGGTCGCACAGAGTCGGACACGACTGCAGTGACTTGGCAGCACATCGTCCCTGGTTCGATGGTGCCGGGACCTCCGTGTCCGCGTTACGACGGCTCTGCGTCTCATGCAGAACGCCAGCGATGGAGCTGGATCTCGGATTCTCTGGTTAGGTAGGAATGGGGTGCTTCAGATACAGCACAGTGCTGACGACCCCCTCCATATTTTCCTTGGCTCCTCTCACTGCTGGCTCTGCAAGCATTCTGGGCACCAGGTACAGGGTCTTCACGGCCGTCTGCCCGGTGTAGGGTGACGTCACTGCCTGGCCCGGCCGGGGGCGGGGACTCTCCCGGGGGGGGAGGGGTGGGGCCCACTGGGGGCCCATTTTCCTCCTTACTCACAGGGCCCCAGCATTGCACTGAGGTACAAAGCACACGGGTGAAGGCGGCTTCCTGGCACTCAGGATGCCCAGGGGAACCTGGGTGAGTTTGGATGCTCGAATGCCAATCACTGTTCCCAGGACTCGGGACCAGGTCAGCCTGCCCATCCTGCTCGGTCCGGTTCCTCTCACACTGGCCTAAAGTGCTGAAGCCAGATGGGTGCCCTGTCTTCTCCAGCAGACTGTCTTTGCCAGAAAGCGTCTGGTCTCTCCCACTCCAGCAGGCCTACCCTTCCAGTTCTCCAGACAAAAAAGATTCAAAGGTTTTCAAATATTTTATTTCCTTGTTTTAGTCAGAACTTTTGTTATCTTGGAGTTTGTAATCATTCTGAAATACTTCTAGATCTGAGGTCACGGACACACTGTCCCTTTATAACCTGTATTCATTTTCTCTGCTCATTTTGGAAGTTCCGCTGCTCTGAAGTGGTCAAGCTGGAAGTAGACGAAGCACAAGCTGGAATCGAGATTGCCGGGAGAAATATCAATAACCTCAGATATGCAGATGACACCACCCTCATGGCAGAAAGTGAAGAGGAACTAAAAAGCCTCCTGATGAAAGTGAAAGAGGAGAGTGAAAATGTTGGCTTAAAGCTCAACATTCAGAAAACGAAGATCATGGCATCTGGTTCCATCACTTCATGGGAAATAGATGGGGAAACAGTAGAAACAGTGGCTGACTTTATTTTTGGGGGCTCCAAAATCACTGCAGATGGTGATTGCAGCCATGAAATTAAAAGACGCTTACTCCTTGGAAGGAAAGTTACGACCAACCTGGATAGCATATTAAAAAGCAGAGACATTACTTTGCCAACAAAGGTCCATCTAAGTCAAAGATATGGTTTTTCCAGTAGTCATGTATGGATGTGAGAGTTGGACCATAAAGAAAGCTGAGCACTGAAGAACTGATGCTTTTGAACTGTGGTGCTGGAGAAGACTCTTGAGAGTCCCTTGGACTGCAAAGAAATTCAACCAGTCCATCCTAAAGGAAATGAGTCCTGAATATTTATTGGAAGGACTGATGATGAAGCTGAAACTCCAATCCTTTGGCCACCTGATTCGAAGAACTGACTCATTTGAAAAGACCCTGATGCTGGGAAAGATTGAAGGCAGGAAGAGAAGAGGACAACAGAGGATGAGATGGTTGGATGGCATCACCAAAGCAATAGACATAAGTTTTCATAAACTCCGGGAGTTGGTGATGGACAGGGAGGCCTGGTGTGTTGTAGTCCATGGGGTCACAGAGAGTCAGACACTACTGAGCGACTGAACTGAACTGAAATTAACTGAAGTGGTCAAATCAATCACCTCCATTTCTGAACAGTTGTCCTTCTTTACAAGTGTTTCATGCGATTATCCACTTTAATCAGAGCGCCATTCAATCGCCATATCTGCACAAGAGCCTAGTTGGATTTCTTCCAGTCTTCAGCTGCAGAAGACTTGTCTGTCTGCAGTTTGTGTCTCAGACTTTTCTAATTCATAACAAGCTGTCAACCAGCTGATGAAGGGACACTTTCCCACGGGCTCTGCACATCATACACAGAATCACTGGATCATCCTCGAAAATCAATAAAACGCAACTTCTGTTTACCTGTTTTCTGTACTTGGAAACGCACACTGACAGTTGATTATAGTTGAAGTTAGCACTGTAGTTTTGCTTTCGTTCTATCTTCACTAGCCAGGCTAATATACTGAAAGAAAAATAAAAGTAACGCTATCTTGAAATCTATGATACTCCCAGGAGGTAAAGTTGGGAGAAATTTTTCTTTTTAACTCTAAGAGTTCTCATTTTTTTCGGCTGTGAACTCTAAGATTTCTCATTTTTTTCTTTTTTGGCTGCGCTGGGTCTTCATTTTGTGTGGGCTTTCTCTGGTTGCGACGAGAGGGGACCAGTCTTCATTGCAGTGGCTTCTGTGGAGCACAGGCTCTAGGAGCTCCAGCTTCAGGAGTTGTGGCTCTCAGGTGCTAGAGCATGCAGGCTTCAGTAGCTGTGGTGCATGGACTTAGTTGCTCTGTGGCCTGTGGAATCTTCCTGGACCGGGGATCGAACCCATGTCCCCTGCGTTGCCAGGTGAATTTTTATCCACTGCACCACCAGGGAATTTCCCTAAGGTTTTTCTAACTGCTTAGTTTGAAAGAGTTTCAAATTTACACAAACTTACAAGAATTATACAATGAACTCCCATCAGTTCTTCAGCTACTTGTATCAATTACAAACATATTTCTCATTGTGTCACATTAAATGCATGTTTTATGACTCCCTTTCTCTCTTTTTACATGTTTTTATATGTATACATATAATTATGCTAATATTATTATTATTAGTTCACCATTTGAAAGTTAAAAACATAATGACCCTTTACTCATAAATATTTTATCAGTAAAAAAGTCATTTTCTTACACAACATCACTAAAATGACCAGATTTAGGAACTGAATATTGCTATAATGCTATTATCTGATTCTCAGCCTACATATTACCAACTGGTTTCTCTAGAGTGCTATAGTTATAATGTTTTAAGGACATGTTGACATTCAGTCAACTAAGACAAAGGGATGTTATTAACACTCACAACTTGCTTTCAAAAGTGATCTGTGTCATAAAGGGAAAAAAATCTATGTGAGAAACAGATTCTATGGTGAGAAACAGGCTCAATCAACAAGAATTGTCTAAGTATTCAAGAAAATACTGGAAGAATCGCTTTGGCAATATGTATATACTAAAACTGGAACAATGCAGAGAAGGCCAGCGTGGCTCCTGCACGAGACGACGCATAAATTCACGAGATGGTCACTATCCTTTCCAGAAAGGGAAAAAAAGCATGTAAGTGTTATGGACTGGGTTATGTTCCCCCCAGATCCTTGTGTTGAAGCCTTAACCCTCTATGTGACACGTCTGGAGACAGAGCCTTTTAAAAAGGAGGGAAGGTCACCTGAGGATGGGGCCCTGGTCCAAGAAGACTGGTCTCTGGGAAGAGGGAGGGACACCAGGCTGCTCTCACACAAAGGAAGGCCACGTGAGGAGAGCTCTTCGCAAGCCAGGAAGAGATCTCTCACCAGGAACCCAGCCTGCTGGTGCTTGGATCTTGGCCTCCAGCCTCCAGAACTGTGAGAAATGAACTTCTGTTCTTTAAGCTGCTCGACCTGTGGGATTTTGTTACAGCAGCTGTAGCAGAGTAACTCACTGGGTAAAGACAGTGGACTATCCTTCTCATCAGATTCTTAAATTAGATTTGATGGTTGAAGCAAACATGATAACGCTGTCTGCTGTAGTGTTCCATGTGTGCAGAGGAAATACTTAGGACGATTTTATTTTAAAAGCAGAAAGAATTAAAGGACCTAAATGGGAGTAAACACTCAGCGTTTCACTCAGAGTGCTAAGGCGTGGACGAGGCCATGCTGAGTAACTTAAGTGTGCCATAAGATCCAGAACAGCCGCCAATAAAACTACATACAAAGATATGATCAAAATGTTATACATAAATAAAAACGGTATTTTAAAATATGCTGAGATAATCCAAAAGAAATCAAGGAAAGAAAAATAGAGGAATGAGAAACAGAAGAAGCAAAGCAAAAATTGAAATGTAAGCAAATTTTAAAAAACTGAAATCATGCAGAATTTGTTCTCTGATCATGATGGAGTCATTTCTCAAACCCACAAAGGACCAAAACTCAGCCAAGATGAGAAAGATAAGCTTCTTAATCTCAGAACTCTTAAAACCGTGAAAGAAATTGAATTTAGAAATATCCAGTCCCGGATGATTTCACAAGGTAATTTTATCTAACACTTAGTAAGAATTGGACTTCCCTGGTGGCTTAGACGGTAAAGCGTCTGTCTACAATGTGGGAGACCCGGGTTCAATACCTGGATCAGGAAGATCTCCTGGAGAAGGAAATGGCAACCCACTTCAGTATTCCTGCCTGGAAAGTCCCATGGATGGAGGACTACAGTCCATGGGGTCACAAAGAGTTGGACACGACTGACCAACTTCACTTTCTTTCTTTTCTTTCGAAGTAAGAATTAACGCAAAATTTTATACAATCTCTCCAAGAAAATGGATGAGGAAGAAATATTTGCCAACTCATTTTATGAGGCTAGCTAGTACTTACCCTGACAGCAAAGTCCAAAATACGTTCTCCATTCAAAAAAGAAGGGAGTACAGAGTAATCTTTCTCATGAACATATACTCAAAAATTCTCAACAAAATATTAGCAAACCCAATCCAGCCATGTATAAAAAGAAATAAAACACCATGACCAAGTAGAATTTCCAAATATCCAAAGCTAGATCAATATTCAAAAGTCAACCAGTGCAAACCACCATATTAACAGGCTAAGTAATCCATTGGCATAGAAAAATGGTATGGACAAATTCTGTACCCAGTGGCATAAAATCTCCCAGCAAACTGGGCATGGAGAGGCGCCTCCTCTGCCTCATGAAGACCATCTACAAACCCCACAGCCGGTATCACAATTACAGGTTAAAGACTGAATTCTCCTCCTGTAAGACTGGAAGTGAAGCAAGGATGCCTGTGTTTTTAACTTTAAATTCCAATCATTAGCTGTTGGTGTATTGGAAAGTTGATCATCATATATTAACCTTGTAACCAAGAGCCACAGTATAATCATCTAATTCGAGGCATGTGAGGGTTCTTGGGAAGTTCGCCCTCAGAAATGTTTTTGCAAGTATTTCCTCCCAGTCTCTGATTTGTCTCCTCAGTCTTTTGACAGTGTCTCCCGGATTCTTGACCACTGCACCACCTTGGCAGCCTGCAAATGTGAAAAGCAAATGTATGAAACTTCTAGAAGAGGACACAGGAAGAAAGCCAGGTGACCTTGCTTTGGCAAGGAGTTTTTAAGCTACCATGCTAAAAGCAGCGCAGTCCATGAAAGGAAAAAATGATGCACCGGACTTCATTAAAACGAAAAACGTAGGCTCTGAGGGAAACACTGTTGCAACACTGAAGAGACAAGTCAGAGACTCGAGGAAATATCTGCAAAAACATATCTGAAGGGGGACTTCCCTGGCGGCCCAAGGGTTAAGGCTTTGAGTTTCCCACTGCAGGAGGCCCTGGGTTTGATCCCTACTCAGGGAACTAAGATCCCACAAGCTGCAGCCAATAATAATAATAATAGTAATCAAAATCAAATCATTAAAAATATCTTGAGGGTTTGTATTGAAAATACACAAAAGATACTTGAAACTCAACAATCAGAAACCTGTACAATCGAAAAATGGGCCAAAGATCTTAAAAGACTACTGACCAAAGAAGACACACGGAGAAGCATTTGAAAAGATGTTCCACATCGTATGTCATCAGGGAAATGCAGGTTACAAAGAGATACCACTGCACATCTGCTAGAACAGCCAGTGTCTAACCAACAGGGACCTGCTGGACAGCACACGGAACTCCACTCCGTGCTATGTGGCGGATGGGAGGGGAGACTGGGGGAGAACGGATACCCAAACATGGATGGCTGAGTCCGCCTGAAGCTACCACCACGTTGTTAATTGGCTATCAGTTCAGTCGCTCAGTCGTGTCCAACTCTTTGCGACCCCATGGACTATAGCCAGGCCTCCCTGTCCATCACCATCTCCCAGAGCTTACTCAAACTCATGACCATCGAGTTGGTGATGTCATCCAACTGTCTCACAATCTGTCGTCCCCTTCTCCTCCTGCCTTCAATCTTTCCCAGCTGCTGCTGCTGCTGCTAAGCCGCTTCAGTCGTGTCTGACTCCGTGCGATACCATAGACAGCAGCCCACCAGGCTCCCCGTCCCTGGGATTCTCCAGGCAAGAACACTGGAATGGGTTGCCATTTCCTTCTCTAATGCATAAAAGTGAAAAGTGAAAGTGAAGTTGCTCAGTCGTGTCTGACCCTCAACGACCCCATGGACTGCAACCTACCAGACTCCTCCGTCCATGGGATTTTCCAGGCAAGAGCACTGGAGTGGGCTGCCATTGCCTTCTCCGATCTTTCCCAGCATCAGGGTCTTTTCCAATGAGTCAGTTCTTTTCATCAGGTGGCCAAAGTATTGGAGCTTCAGTCTTTCCAATGGATATTCAGGACTGGTTTCCTTTAGGATTGACTGTTAATTGGCTATACTCCAATACGAAATAAAAAGTTTTAGAAGAAGAAAGAATGGCCATTATGCTGACCAGGACCCACTCACTGCTGACAGGAACGCAGGACGGTACAGGCACTTTGGAAGACACTTTGGCAGTTTCTAATAACACCGAACATACTCTGACCGCAAGATTCAGCAATCATGCTCCTTGGTATTTATTCAAGAGAGGTGAATATTAATGTCCCCACAAAGACAGATGTTTATAGCAGCTTTATTCATAATCGCCAAAATTTGGAAGCAATCAAGATGCTCTACAGTAGCTGATGGACAAATAGCAGGGTCCATCCAGACCATGGAATATGGTTCAGCACTAAAAAGAAACGAGACATCAAACCGTGAAAAGACACGGAGGAATCTTACACGCCTATTCCTAAGTGGAAGAGGCCATTCTGGAAAGGCTACGCACTGTACAATTCCAAGGACATTTGGAAAATGTAAAAACCAAGGAGATGATAAAACGGTCATTGCTGCCAGGGGCTGAGGAGTGGGGGCATAAATAGGCTGAGCATAGGATTTTCAGGGCAGTAAAACTAACCATTATGATACTAATGTGGTCGATACACAGCAGCACACATTTGTCAAAATGTATAGAATGTACACCTCTGAGAGCAAACCACAACGCAAACTGCGGGCTAGAGTTAATAAATGTGGTAATTTTATCCTTGCCTTGAAGGGTCTTGGCTTGACTTCTTAACTCTGCCAGGTAGCAATCCAGTAGTTGTTTGTTATCTCAGAGAAGGTCAGTAAATTTGGAGCTCTTTCTTTGCATTCATCACACACTAAAGTCTTCCAAGTGTCTCATTCAAAATGGACCAGTAACCGCTGTGTGGTACAAGAGTGCGTGGCCAGGGCCCATGTTGTGACACGTCATTATAACAACCCTCACACGGTTTATGTTTTATTTTTATTAACTATCAGATCAATAATGTTCTACATATCTTTGCACACTTCTGGATTCCACTCTTTTTGCCTGAGTTTGCCTAGGATGATCCAATGAATTAATTTCACACATGATACTGTATCTGGGTTTCCCAGGTCACTCAGTGGTAAAGAAATTGCCTGCAATGCAGGAGATTCGAGTTTGATCCCTGGGTTGGGAAGATCCCCTGTAGAAAGAAATGGCAACCCGTTCCAGTATTCTTGCCTGGGAAATGCCATGGACAGAGGGGCTTGTCAGTCCACAGCCCATGGGCCGCAGAACGTTGGACACGACTGAGCGACTGAGTACACACACACACACACACACACACACACACGATGCTGGGCCTATAGCTCTGCCCCAGGTTCATTCTCCTTAATTCCTGCCAAAGCTGTCACTACAGCAGCAATTGCATTTTCAATGAGTTTCCATAATTTTTAAGTTATTGACTCTTTGAAAATATGCCTTTATTGTATACACCATGGGTGATATTCAAAAATGTTTTTTAAACGGTGTTGTACAAACAGGCTTCTCTGATGGCTCAGTGGTGAAGAATTCACTGCCAATGCAGGAGACGCGGGTTCAGACCCTGGTCAGTAAAATCTGTCTTAGCGAAGAGATGCGTGCACCCACTTGGGAGGATCCTGAGACAAACCAAATATGGACTGCAAGCCAGGGAAGTTAAAACAACTGACCAAAGAAACCTGGAAGAAATACTCCATGAAAGTAATTCAAACTGCCACGAGGACGCAACTCAGCAACTCTGTCTTTCCCTGAGTCTGCCCGTGTGTCTATCCACACATACTGTACTTTTTTCCTCTTAATGAATACTCGTTTCACTATTTTCTGTCTTTTCTGCAAAGCTGAAGGGCCAGGGCCTTGTCACTGACCACTGGTCGAGCGCTCCGCTCTGAGGCTCTCTCTGCGGCGACCCCAGCTCCCGTCTCTGGCGGGGAAGCCAAGCCCCGCTCCACACCTGCAGGCGGAGGCCCCGGGAGATCAGGAAAACCCTTCGGTCCTGACACAAATGCCAAGGTTAGCGGGCGGCGGGAGCCCTCCGAGGATGGAGGTCAGCCTGTCTCCCGAGAAGAGAGGGTGGTCAAGGATGCCCCTCCAGGGGTCCCGTGTTGCCCAGCAGGCAGGGGGCGGACCCCGAGCAGGACAGCAACCCCCGGAACCACCTGCTGGGAGATGGGTCTGCTGCCTGTGAAGGGACCCGGGGGCACGAGGGGTGGGCTGGGGTTCCGCAGCACCCTGGTGAGGGCCGCAGGCAGGGCTCAGAGCTCCGGAAGGGCAGAGTAAGAGGGGCCCTGCCCGCCCCCGGGCGCTGTGCAGGAAGGTTTGTAGACGCCACGAAATATAAACTAGAAGTCCCCATCTCATACTCACTGTTGACCCAAGTTAACCAGTGACTCTCACGCTGTTTCCTTAAACCATTTTCCCCAGTGGACTCAGCTGGCGCGGCTGTGACCAGGGCCTGGGCCCTTTCAAGCAGTTCCTTCATCAGGCCGAGCAGAGAGCCGGTGCTGGGGCGGCAGGGGTGGGCTGGGCTGGGAGCGATCGCCTGGGGCTCCCTGCTGTTCCGTGTTAACACACCTAGGCGGGATCAAAGCCTGCCTGCCCATCCCGGCCTCTCCACGGGGGAGGGAGAAGTCTAATATCATTACAAGTAAGCTGCAATTTGGCGTCATCGGCAGCTGTGACAGTCGGTTACGGAGGTGGAGGTTTATGGACAGCAGTTTGTAGGTGCTGTGCTCAGCCGTGTCTGATGCTTTGCAACCCCGTGGATGGCAGCCCGCCAGGCTCCTCTGTCCCTGGGATTCTGCAGGCAGGAATACTGGAGTGGGTGGCCATTTCTTCCTCCAAGGGATCTTCCGTTTACTACAAGCCAATTGAGGAAATCGCTGCAACTTTTCTATGGAAAATTTCCAGTCTTTGTCAAGATGTGGTCTCAGACCTGCTTGTTTCAAATGGTCTAGAAATCATTTTGAAGGTAAATGCCATCTCATTTGTCGCCCACATCACATGCAGCCCAGTATGAAATACCTCGTTGAATAGGTAACATGGTCCTATTGATTAACTAAAAGGACAGGGAAAAGGAAATATATATATGTATGTGTGTGTGTGTGTGTGTGTGTAAAAGGGCATCTTACATGTCAGACTCTGTTAGAGGCTTTATTGTAATCATCATCTGCTCCAGTGAATACTCCATAAACGATTATGGACTGTTTGCTGAGACCTGTGCCAGCCACGGTGGGCCCGTTGGAGGGTGTCAGGGACAGGATTCCTGTCCCCAAGAGGTCTGAGTTCCTCAGGAGATACAGATGTCATTAACCAAAGAGCCACAGAAATACATCCGAAACTGCAGCTGGGTGAGGGCTCCTGAGGATGGGGACCCCAAAGCTGAGAGCCTCGGAGAGAAAGAGGGTGGGATAGGGGGAAGGGAGGAGGGCCAGGAAGGAGGGCAGGAGGAGGGTCAGGGAGGAGGGCCAGGGAGGAGGGAGCAGGAGGGAAAAGTGTGTAGGAGGCCCCGGTGAAGACCCCCTTCATCCACTTCGGGACCCAAAGGCCAGTGAGATGGGAGTTGAGGACACAGGGTCCCTCGAGACTGGGGCTTTCATCTTTATCTTAGGAGCCCTGGGTTGACACTGAAGTATTTTGAGGGGGAGGCTGACAGGATGCTAGGGGTCCCTTTGAAGTCACTCTGCTAATGAGCATGGGTGTAACAAAGAGCAGAGTGGACACAGAGGCTGCTGGTCCAGGCGCAGACGGCGTGGCCGCGCCCAGCGTGGGAGGGTGCAGGGATGGACAGCAGGCCTGGCCTCGGCCGCCTGGAGTCTGGGGTGTTCGTCACAAGGGTGGGGGATCTGGCGGGGGGAAGGAAGAGAGTGTTGGGGGGACAGTGCCCGGGGTTCTGGCCTCTAAACTGTCCCTGGGTGTGGCCACACTGAACGCTCAGGAGGACCTCGTGGATCACCCTCTGGTCACAGTGAGTGACCGAGAGTGTAGCTTCTGGTGCTCCCAACCAGTGGGGCGCTTTCCCACCCCAGAACCTCCCTGAAACCCCACTGAACCACCCACCAGACTAGCCCTCCACGCTCCTTGAAATACGCCCACAGGCACCAGGGCCGGTTAAGCAGGACGGCAGGACCTTCTGGTGTGACCGCGTGGCTCCATCCATCACCAAAGTGATGGTCATCTGGGGTCCACTGTGTTAGTTCCCTTCCAACGCCAAGTATAGCTATAATTAGAGTTATATAATTTAATGAACTATTTACATACTCTGGAAAAGTATAACTGGAAGGGGTGGGACCACCGTGCCAACTGCTTTGGGAAGACACATACAGGTAAGTCACCAAAGACCACCAAAGGACTGGGTCAAGGGAGAAAACGAGAAGGGTCTGAAAAGGATTCTGCATTTAGATCTGGTGCCAGGAGTGTTTAACTAATCGTGTAACCAGAAATCTGAAACCTGAATAGTGCCTTTAAGTTGCTGGTGATGCAAGAAAAGCCACAGGAAACTAATTGGCAAACCCAAATTCAAAGGAAAGGCCTTGACCCCGGCAAAAAGTTTCTGAATGAATCTATGAGTGTATCTTTCACTTTAAATGTATTTACATTAAATGAGTCAAGAATAAACCAGCTTTTAATCTTAACTCAATACCTACCAATCCAGATGGTTCTATCAATTATTATATTCACACCATGACTCTCTAGGGCCTTTCTACTTAATCAACTGAAATTGATGATGGTGGTTTAGTGACTAAGTTGTGTCTGACTCTTGCGACCCCATGGACTATAGCCCGCCAGGCTCCTCTGACCCTGGGATTTCCCAGGTAAGAATACTGGAGTGGGTTGCCATGCCCTCCTCCAGGGAATCTTCCTGAGCCAGGAATCGAACCTGGGTCTCCTGCATTGCAGGCAGATTCTTTACTGACTGAGCTATGAGGGAAGTCTAAAATTGATAAGTGCTATTTAAAATGTGAGCTCCACATCCAGAAGTAACCAGGGAGAATTCAGTCTACGGGCACAGTCTACAGTGCCATCACAGGAACCAATCAGACAAAAAAGAAAACACAGACAAAGTCCAAATGTCTTTGAAAGTGGAGTCTGTGAAAAAGATGGTGTTCCAAACAAGTTGGGAGAGAATGGACTTAATAACCAATGGCTTATAACAGATGGATTTAAGGCAAATGGCAAGTTCAGTTCAGTTCAGTTCAGTCCCTCAGTTGTGTCCAACTCTTTGCGACCCCATGAACCGCAGCAGGCCAGGCCTCCCTGTCCATCACCAACTCCCAGAGTTTACCCAAACTCATGTCCATCGAGGTGGTAATTCCATCCAGCCATCTCATCCTTTGTCATCCCCTTCTCCTCCTGCCCTCAATCCCTCCCAGCATCAGGGTCTTTTCCAATGAATCGGCTCTTCACATCAGGTGGCCAAAGTATTGGAGTTTCAGCTTCAACATCAGTCCTTCCAATGAACACCCAGGACTGATCTCCTTTAGAATGGACTGGTTGGATCTCCTTGCAGTCCAAGGGACTCTCAAGAGTCTTCTCCAACACCACAGTTCAAAATCATTAATTCTTTGGCACTTAGCTTTCTTCACAGTCCAACTCTCACATCCATACAAGACTACTGGAAAAACCATAGCCTTGACTAGACAGACATTTGTTGGCAAAGTACTGTCTCTGCTTTTTAATATGCTGTCTAGGTTGGTCATAACCTTCCTTCCAAGGAGTAAGCATCTTTTAATTTCATGGCTGCAATCACAATCTGCAGTGATTTTGGAGCCCAAAAAAGATAAAGTCTGACACTGTTTCCACCATTTCCCCATCTATTTCCCATGAAGTAAACTGTATGAAAAGGCAAATGGCTAAATATTTTGTAAATATAATGTCAGCTGTCTGCTTCAATCAGATAAACATAGAACATGGAATCATAAAAGCGCTACACAGTATGGATCACGGTTTATCGTGGCTTTCCAGCGGGCACATGGTAGAACTCTTGGGGAGGTGGGTGGCCCCCGGCACCTGTATGTCTTCAACCTCCTCAGAGGGCTCCACCCTTCAGCCAATGTACAAAACCACAACACAGGTCAGTGTTTATAGAAGATTTGCTTTGGGAAGACGTACCACCACAAAGGAGAAGACTGAAACTTTTAAATCACCTAATAATGAAAACTGTCTTTGCTTCCACAAATTTAAAATATAGAAGTATCTGGGATTCCCCTGGGGGTCCAGTGGCTAAGACTCCGCACCCCCAGCGCAGGGGCCCGGGTTTGATCCAATGAACTAGATTCCACATGCCGTAACTAAAGATGCCGCATGCCACGGCTAAGACCTAGAGCAGTCAAACATCTAAATTAACTAATTTTTTAAAATATATGCACATTAAAAGGGAACTGACACTCTGCGTGTATAATACTGATGCAAAGAACTGACTCATTGGAAAAGACCCGGATGCTGGGAAAGACTGAGGGCAGGAGAAGGGGACGACAGAGGATGAGATGGCTGCATGGCATCACCAACCTGATGGACGTGGGTTTGGGTGGGCTCCGGGAGTTGGTGATGGACAGGGAGGCCTGGCGTGCTGTGGCTCATGGAGTCACAAGGAGTCGGACACGACTGAGCAACTGAACTGAACAGAAAGTGATCTACAGAACACATGTCAATGAAGCAATAGAAGTGGGTTCTACTTCACCGGGAATAAAAGGAATGCAAAACTAACCTTTTTCACTTGAAACACTGATAAAATGCACTTTTTAATTGAAATGCGTCCATGTTGGCCAACATGTGAAGACTGATGCTCTCTGAGTGGAAGCCAGTGGAGACGTGGAGAGCTTGCAGACATATCCTGCACCTGACCTCAGCAACTCCACTTCTGAGTCTTCATCTCACAATGCTCCCCCGTGACTGCTGCGACAAAGCGCCTCTCCCCCTCCAAGGCTCAGTGCCCCTTTCGGGAGCACCCCCGGCAGGATGCCCAGCAGCCTCTGCACGCCGCCCCTGTCGCTTCTGCATTTGGGACTGTTTATTTGCTGGTGTCCTCTTGCAGACAGTAGGCACCTAGCACATAGCCACGATGGATTTTGTCTTTATGTCTCCAGCCCAGGGCACGATTCTTGGCTTTCAGCAAGTGCTCACCACATATCTAATGAATCAAAGACTGCAGACCTGCTGTGATAAATACTATAATCGTGATTCCACCAGCTGTCCACAGAAGGGGAGAGTGGGTGGCTGTGAGCAGAGCCCAGCAGTCCTGGGTGCTGCTTCTTGGGTCCCATAGGGTGACACACACGTACGGTCCAGTGTTGACCTGCAGAACCTTCCCTGTGCCTTGTCCTTTCTTGGAAGCACAGATGGCTTTAATGATTTACGGTAAATAAAAAGGAAGCTTGAGTCTATGATTGAAAAGTGAAAATAATTACAAGCATGTTGTTGTTCAGCTGCTCAGTCTTGTCCAACTCTGTGATCCCATGGACGGCAACACACCAGGCTTCCTTGTCATTCACCTTCCCCTGAAGCTTGCTCAAACTCATGGCCATTGAGTCGGTCATCTCATCCTCTGTTGTCCCCTTCTCCTCCTGCCTTCAATCCTTCCCAGCATCAAGGTCTTTTCCAATGAGTTGGCTCTTCGCATCAGGTGGCCAAAGTAGTGGAGTTTCAGCTTCAGCATCAGCCCTTCCAAAGAATATTTAGTACTGATTTCCTTTGGGATTGATTGGTTTGACCTCCTTGCAGTCCAAAGGACTCTCAAGAGTCTTCTCCAATACCACAGTTCAAAAGCATCAATTCTTTGACACTCAGCCTTCTTTATGGTCCAACTCTCACATCCACACATGACTACTGGAAAAACCATAGCTTCGAGTATGCGGATCTTTGTCAGCAAAGTAGTATCTCTGCTTTTTAGCATGCTGTCTAGGTTGGTCAGCTTCTCTTCCAAAGAGCAAGTGTCTTTTAAATGGCTGCTATCACCATCTTCAGTGATTTTGGAGCCCAAGAAAGTGAAGTCTGTCCCTGTTTCCATTGACCATCTATTTGCTGTGAAGTGATGGGATTAGATGCCACGATCTTAGTTTTTTGAATGTTAATTATAAGTGTATTTATACAGAAAATACAAGCTTCCAAGAGATTAACATTAATTAACTGCTGTCAAAATAAAGATTTAAGGAGACCAAAAATAAAATTGCTTAATGAAAAGTGAAGTGAAAATGAAAGTCGCTCAGTCATGTCTGTCTCTTTGCGACCCCATGGACTATACAGTCCCTGGAATTCTCCAGGCCAGAATACTGGAGTGGGTAGCCTTTCCCTTCTCCAGGGGATTGAACCCAGGTCTCCCACATTGTAGGTGGATTCTTTACCAGCTGAGCCACCAGGGAAGCCCAAGAATACTAGAGTGGGGAGCCAACCCCTTCTCCAGGGGATCTTCCCGACCAGGAACTATACCGGGGTCTCCTGCATTGCATGTGGATTCGTTACCAACTAAGCCATCGGGGAAGCCCTGTGAGTAGGACGCCAAAACAACAAAGAGGGAGGTGTACAAACCAAGAAAATTAACGAAGGAACGCGAGAAGCAAGCGGCCAGAAGTGTCTCACAGACGGGGTTTGGATCCAAGGGGCGGACAGTGCAGTAGCCACCAGCCGCCTGGGACTGCCGAGCACTTGAGATGTGGCTGCTCAACCGTGGGATTAAATTGTTAATGTTACTGGAGCTCCAATCCTTTAGCCACCTAATGAGAAGAGCCGACTCATCGGAGAAGACCCTGATGCTGGGAAAGACTGAAGGGAGGAGAAGCAGGTGACAGAGGATGAGATGGTTGGAGGGCATCACCAGTCCAACGGATATGAATTTGAGCAAGCTCCGGGAGATGGTGAGGGACAGGGAAGCCTGGCGGGCTGCAGTCCATGGGGTCACAAAAGAATCAGACATGACTTAGCGACTAAACAACAACAATTGTATTAAATTGAAATGTAAACAGTCACAGGTGATTAGTGGCTACAGAATTGGACAGAAAAGGTTGAGACCACATGCCTTGTTTCCCCCAAGAGTGGGAATGGAGTCCCAGGAAATTCAAGGATTGGTCTGAAGGCTTACAACCAGACACTGAGTACTTCAGTGATGGAAATGGGAGGATCTGTGGGTTGGTTTCTAGGTTAATTTCCACCCTACAAAAAGCGTGTAAGTATTTATGTTCCTTTTAATAGTTTTGAAGGAAAAGTAACAGACTGTGAGATTCTTTGTTTTCTTTAAATATTATGCTGGCTTGGAAGCAGTCATTATAAAATGGCCCTAATTCTTATTTTAGAATTGAACATCAGAGAGTTTAGATCTGATCCATTTTGCGTACCTTTCTTTAAACAGAGAGTTAAGATCATTGTTAAATTGTTAAATGATGTTAACAAATGATGTTAACATCATGTAACATTGTTAAATGATGCAACGAAGGAAGTTACATCTGGAAATCACAAAACTGCCAAATATGAGGTCTGTTATGCAATTTTTAAAGAATCCTTTTTACTTTTCTCATGTGCATGGTTCAAACTTCAGACTCAAGCCCCACAATCCAGCGAGGTCTCCTGAAGATCCGCTCTACGGGATTCACACACACACACACACACACACACGCACACACACACTCTCCAGGACATCTCATGCTAAACTGTGTAAAACCGACAGAACAGCTAAAATCCTGAAATCCTTTGCTTAAACACAGAGAGGAATCCTGAAAACAAAACGGAAAGGAAAAGCATCCAGTGGAAGTTAAAACTGAGACATGAAAATCAGAGGAAAACGCAGTGCGAAAATTCCTATTCACTTTCTTTGCGTTTCTCCTTTAAGGACAACAGCCTGAGTAAGCCCAGGGGGGCAAAATGGGGGGGCGCGGTGATGGCTTGTGCCCTTTACCCTTCAACTTGAATCCAGAGAGCGCTCTGCATGCTTGTGGGTGTGTGTAGGCAGAGCATCACCCCTTACTACACACCTTCAGCCAAAATCCACACTCCTCATCCGCTCCCTACAGATGCTGTCTCTGAAATGAAGGCCCCTGGGCTCTGGGATTAAGAGGCTGAGAACCGCACAGCCCTGCAGTGCGGGGAGGAAGCGGATCCGTCCTTGTAAAGTCAGCCGATGGTGGCTCTCAGCATACCTGGGACACCAATTCGAAAAGGAAAAAGGAAGTGGTCAAAGTCATGCTTTTTTGTGAACTTCAAAGGTTCTCTCTCCCTCCCCCATCTTTCCATTTTACTGTCTGGTGAGCTGACTGTCTGCAGCTGTCGGCAGAGGCTGTGTCCCCCGGCGTCAAACCTGCCTCCTCACGCCCATAAAACTGCAGCAGGGGACCCGGCAGCAGGTGTGGGAGGCAGGGGCCAGGATGCCCTCACGGTTTCCCTGGAGCCGCCTGCTGTGCCGCGGAGACCCGCCTCTCAGCTCACCCCAGCCAGGCTTGCAGCTCCTCAGAACGACCCCCCCAGATTTCCGTGCTCTGTGTGCTGGGGGTGTGCGGAAACCAGTCTCATATCCCTCTTTCCTAGATCCTCATGTCCCTACGCCTGCCCGGCAGAACATTTTAGTGCAACTCACATTCACCAAAACCCAGGCCACTCGGGGAGATGGTGAAGGACAGGGAGGCCTGGCGGGCCGCGGTCTATGCGGCTGGAGTCGGACACGACTGAGCGACCGGATGACAACAGGCCACTGACGGGGGAAGCAGACAGAAGCCAAGTCAACGCCGACATTTATAACCCACGTTAAAAAAATGTCTTAAACAGCATCAGGTACCATCACAGATGCTTCTGAAATCACAGAACCAGGCTCTGGTTCTTCTTCAAACTGGGAGAGATGAATAAACACCGCATTTTTTTGGAGATGTCAGGACTTCAGTAGTAAGGATGTAATAGCTTGCCCTCTTCCTCTTCTTTTAGTGATGGGAAATGAATTATTGCAGGTGACATATTAGTCAGTTGTACTCTAACTTTGCAGAGCACTAGGTCATTATGTCGTACGGCTTTAGTGCCAATGTTTTGGGGGGATAAAGGGGATGAACAGAAAATCAATTTATTTAAAGCCACTTTAAATTGTTCATATTGTTTTTATTTGGCAGATTGAAAAATGCATGCTTTTCTAAACAAAGGGAAACGTCATTGCGGCATTTTTGCAAGAAGAGAAAAAAATAATGGGAAGGGGAAGGACCATCTTGGAGGCAAGCACAGGAGCCTTAGCATTTACTGAGCTCCCAGCGTGTGTCGAGTCGTGAGCACTTCATCACCTTCAGGGGAGGAGGCCAGGGGAGGGATGAAGGGGAAAGAAGTATGAAAGAAATATGAGAGAGAAAGAGTCCTGGTTTTGCCCTCAAGGACGCTACTTTATAATCAAGGAGACCCAACAAATAAACGCAAAATGAGCTTAGACACATTGTAAAAACAGCATTTGAGAATTTATCTCATCCCTTTAAATTTTCAGTCTCTAATAGTGTGTTTGCCCTATACATAAATATTGCTCATGAGGTAATAGTTTTGGTAAATTGTTTTTGTTGGTTTCCATACTTTAAATTCTACAGAAAACGGAGGGTTGGGACGGAGTGACATAAGGAAATATTCCAATTAAGGCTGATGGAAGAAAATCCAGCTCTCAGAATTGAAGCCATCCTTTCAATACTATAGGTTTTGATGGAAATAAGAATGTTATCGTATGGTAAGTATTTTCTAAAAACCTACTGTATATCGGGCATTGGGTTAGGATCTTAGCATAGAAGGGTAAGCATAATAGAGTTTGTGGTTTAAACAGAAGAACGCAAGATTATAAAGAAGGCAGCGTTGGTACTTACAGATTCCAAAAGATGCAGGACACATTTCAATTCATTTTTCTACAATTTAAGCTCAGAAAGGAGAATGTCAAGTTACCGTCCTAGATGAGACGTCTGCCAACTATAGCCTTCGAGCCAACGTTGTGGTTTTCAGGTTTTTAAAGGGTTTTTGAAAGAAAGAAAAAGAGAAAGAAAGGAAAGAAGAAAGGAAAGAATACACCACAGAGACGACGGTGGCCTGCAGAGTCTTAGACGACGACCACCACCCCCTTCTAGGAAACGGCGTCTTCGCTCATAAGAACATGAAGAGCATAGGCCTTGCTTCTCCAGCGTTTCATCTTCCTGTTCTTGGAGTTCTCAGGGCCTCAGATACTTGAGGGCTAATTCAGATTAATTCTAAATTTATCTGAATTTCTGGTTTAGCATTGACTATGTCGATTTTACTTAATGAAGGTATCAGTGTGTTAGTTTTTTTTTTTTTCGTTGGAGGACAATTGCCTTACAATATTATGTTAATTTCCGCCATATATCAGCATGAATCAGCCAAAGGTATACTCCTGTCTCCCCCCTGTTAAACCTCTCTCACTATGTTAAACAGTCTAACAATATGCAAACGCTGTTGATCCCTAAACAGTCTTTCTGGCCACTTCACCACAGCACCTCTTATAACCCAGACATTTTGCCTGCTTAAAATAAACACATGTATTGGATAATCTGCATTTTTAAGAACCATAATTTCTATCTAGTTGCACTTAAACCACAAAAATTGTTTCATCTGGGGACAAATTACTTTTTAGGGATAATCGAAAACAAGTCTTCATTTAATCACCAAGTTATGTCCCTGCTCTCAATTAAAATACATGGTCTAAGCAAAATTTCAGACTACGCCAATTTCTCCAAGGAGTAAACACTGAGGTCGTTGGGATTTTCATGGGCACATTTACATGCTGCCCTTGTCATCACTTTTTTTGAGTTGGTAAACTACTCATATGGTGAAGTCAGGGTTTTTAGAATTTTTATGTAGGCATTTTATATTACCTTCACGTATACTTGGGAGTGAATGGGAATTTGTACATTTTGAGAAATTAAGGCAAAACACATCAGCCTGTATTTATTTATGGTAGATATGTAGAGTATCTACCCAAAAAAAGCACATCAAATAAAAAGAACATCTATTTGGAATTTGCATCATTTTATGGATGACACATTTGCTCAATATAAACAACAAAACATGTTTTCCTGGAAGCAGGCAGAATAAAAGTTTGATCCTTGATCTTAATAGAGGATATGGTTCGTTCCTAAACCCAATGACTCCATTTGGCTGATGCCCATTTGAGGTCATTAATGCCATTTGTACCAGCCAGAGCTGCAGCCACATTTCACAGCTGGCCGGACCCAACAGGGACAAGCCCTGAGTTATAGATGACAACCTACCTGGGGACAAGCAGGGCCTGATTAAGTACGAGTTGCCTGCCACAGTCAGGCAACTGCATGTAAAATTCCCAGCTGAAGCTATAAACTAAAGACAACAAGAAGTTGTTTCAAAATTTGCATTAAGGCAAGGCATCCCACCAGCTACAGCTATACACCTTCCTAGATTTTATTGCTCAGTCTCTTTGAACAGAATGCAATCAGGCACATTTTTCTGTGGCCCAGAGAATTCTACCAATTTGAAAGTTTGGGGGAGAAATGCTACACAGTAGACACAAGTAATTATTTACCAAAGATTATTGGAGTTGATTTGAGGACAGAAGAGGGTTACAGACTCCCTTAAATGTTCCAGAAAAGTGGGGAAAAGAAATATCGACAAGCATGAATATATCAAGCAGATGCCATGTGTATCTGATTGGCAAGCGGCTAACTCCCCTCAGCAGGGAACAAGACACCCCTCCAAGGAAGGAGAACAGTGTGGGGACCCTGAAATCCAGCATCACGTTTGACTGACAGCACCCATCTACAGCTCATCAACCAAACCTTTCTGTCCCAGATCTTCATGGAAAAGAGTATAACTGTGTATTGGATCCATGTGATATAGAACCATTTCTTAAATCTATAAAATGATTAGAGAAAGCGGCTGCGGCGTGACCTGAATACTGAATTTATTCTGAATAATGGTAAACTAAGCAGAGACACTTTTCTGGTGGTTCAGATGGTAAAGAATCTACCTGCAATGCAGGAGACCTGGTTTTGATCCCTGGGTTGGAAAGATCCCCTGGAGAAGAAATGGCAACCCACTCCAGTATTCTTGCCTGGAGAATTCCATGGACAGAGGAACCTGGCGGGCTACAGTTCAGGGGGTTGCAAAGTCGGACACACCTGGGCAGCTCACACTTTCACTTTCTTTGCAGAGTGTAATGTTCCCTCTCCATTATTTTCAATTCTTTACTTCCCATTTTAATCAAGGCTATTTTTTAAATTGAACTCAGTCGGAGAGATAAAAAGAACATACATTCCATGAGTAGTAAGTTTGTGAGAGGAAGTTTGTATGATTAAATTTGTTTGATTGAACTCTTTAATTACTGAAGAGGGTTGGAATTACTGTTCTTATTTTAAAGACAGGAACACAGAGACAGGGCAAGCAGAAGGGTTATCGCCTGCAACAGGCAGTTGGAAGAACCAGCTCAAAGTCCACATCTGGCTAACTCAGAATAGTTAACAATAGTTAACAATAGTGCGTGTCACAGCTTACAGTGTTTTCCAACAAAGCTAAAAAGCTAAAGTGCTCTGAGGCATTATTGAGGAAATCTTATGTGTAGGTAGTAAAGGAGCTTTAAAAGAAGATATTTTTCTGGTTGAATAGAATCAGTCAGTTGAAGGTTCCCAATAGTGGGAATTGTGTGCCGAGAGGCTTCCCTTGTGGCTCAGCTGGTAAAGGATCTGCCTGCAATGCAGGAGACCTGGGTTTGATCCCTGGGTTGGGAAGATCCCTTGGAGAAGGAAAGGCTACTCACTCCAGTATTCTGACCAGGAGAATTCCATGGACTATGGGGTCGCAAAGAGTCGGACACGACTGAGCGACTTTCACTTTCAGTATAGCCTCACCCTGAACTGAAGCCATGAATCTTCAGGTCCCACGGTTAGGGCCCCATGATGTCATCAAAACTGCTGACAACTTCTAAGACAGGGCCACAGATTCTATCACAGGTCACCCTCATAACCCAGCATGGTGGGGTAGGACGCATTCATTCATTCATTCCTCATCTTTTCACGTTTGTTATGTCCCACTCATTCTGTGCCTGCAACTGTATTAGAACTTAGATACACAGAGATTTTTTTAAAAGATCTAGTTCTGGCCCCAAACACTCACAGTCTCACACACATTGAAAGAGGAAACAAGATGACTGAAAACACTCCAAATTGAACATAATCTAATAATAATTAGTGTTTTCAAAGGGAAATACGCATGCACGTGTGCCCAGTCGTGTCCAGCTCTTTGCAACCTTCTTGTCTGCAACCCGCCAGGCTCCTCTGTCCATGGGATTCTCCAGGCAAGCATACTGGAGTGGGTTGCCATTTCCTTCTCCAGGGGAATCTTTCTAACCCAGGGATCGAACCAGAATCTCCTGCGTCTCCTGCATTGGGAAGCAAATTCTTTACCGCTGAGCCACTGGGGAAGCCCCAAAGGAAAATAAAGCACCTTGAAAACAGGCCACCAGTGATGGGACATGATCATCACTATTTATTTTTCTCTTCATTGTATATATTTCTTATTCTTTCCTTTTTTTTTTTTTTTTGGCCAAGCCGTGCAGTATGTGGGATCCTCTGACCAGGGATCAAACCTAAGCCCCCTGGGACTGCTCTGGTTTGTCTGGTGGTAAAGAATCCGCCTGCCAAGGCAGGGGGCATGGATTCCAGTCCTGGCCTGGCCACAAGTACTGAAGCCGGGGCTCTAGAGGCCGTGCTCAGTAACTAAGACCCAGCACAACCAAAAAACCCCTAAAAAACCTGAGCTCCCTGCCCTGGAAGTGCAGAGTCCCAGCCACTGCCCACCAAGGAAGCCCTGTGCTCCTTCCACTTTAAAAGCCAGCACTTCGGTCTCATAGAGGATCTACTATCGCTTATGAAAGAACATAAAGGAGGATCTTTTGCCTCAAGTCAAATGTGTTCTTTACACCAAAGGGAGAAGAGATCTCCTGAAATGGAATTTTGCACCAAAAGAAAGAGTTTTCAGAAAAGGAAGGTGATTCTACAGACTGTCCTGGAGCACTGAGCATCCTCACCAACACCCTTTTCCGAGGTGCCAAGGGTCCCTGGGGATCAGAGGCTGGGCCTGCCTCTTTCTGGGGCTGCGGGGGCTTCCCCGTCTCAGTCTGTCCGAGTCCGGCTCAGGGCCCTTTGTCAGGTGACCGAGAGGAGCAGGCTGGGCCGGGAGGAAGCACTCTCACTCTCGGGGCTGATCGACCTTGAGGATGGAGCCAGAAGTGATGGCCTCAACCACCCCATCTCGAACCCGGTGAGAACGTGACACGTCGTGGGAGGGGGACCCCGGTGAAGGAGCCTCTGTCCCTGAGAGGTTTAAACCTGGGGGCGGATGTTGAGGCGTTTGATGTGAAGGGCACGCCTGTGGGTGGACGGAAGAGGCTGAGGGTAAAGCAGTGTGGCCTGACCGGACGAGGCCTGGGTGCATGGGGACCCTCCCCTGGGTGACTCCCGGCTGCCAGGCTGAGTGGGCCCCCGAGCTGCACAGGGCCAGCCCTGGGGAGGTGCTGAAGCAGGACTGACCACCCCATCTCGGCACCGACAATCTGCTCTGCAGATTAAACTAGAGAGGAGAGCGGGGGTCACCAGTGGGATCCGCCAGGGAGGGCGTGCGGGGAGATGAGGCATGAGCTGGGCCAGGAAGAAGTCTGGAAGGGTGGAGGGGGGCACCTGGCCAAAACAGGGAAGCCTGGCGACTATGGGCCCCCGCCCCAGGGAGCCGGGAGCAGGTGACAGCCGGCCTTGAACACTAGTTCTGACCACGTCCACCGCCAAACACCTTCACGGGTCCAAGCTCATGGTTCAGAGATGGTGTGTTACAAAACAAAATGAAAAGTTTTGCCAGGGAAAATAACATGCTTTCAGAAGACGCCCGGATCTTTTCATTTATTCATCAAGTGTTTCTTGAATGCCGGGCACTTTTCTAAGACACTGGGGATTCTAGGAAACACTATGTAGAGTGAGAAAGATGCTCTAGAGCAGAGGGGAGAGAAACGCGCTAAAGAAAATAAGTAAAAAATGCATGGAGTGTTGGACAGTGGTGTGCTAAGAAGAGAAACCAAAGCAGAAGAAGGGGATTTACACGCAGGGAAGGGCGTGGAGGCGGTGGGGACGGGTCACGTGGTTCCTGGGCGAGGCCTTCGAGTACAGACCGGAAGGAAGTGAGGGAGCACCATAGGGATGTCTGGGGGGTCATTCCCGGGAAAGGGAACTTCAGTGCAAAGGCCCTGGGGTGGGAGGACCTCGCTGTGCTCAGGGAACACGGACGCTGGTGCAGCCTGGTGGGAAGAGCAGAACAGTGGGTGACGTGAAGGAGAGCCAGCCTCCTATTGTGGCTCAGAATCGTTTCTAGACTTATTTCTGCTCCTGTGTGGTGCATGCTTTTGGCAACCCCATGGACTGCAGCTTGCCAGACTCCTCTATCCATGGGATTCTCCAGGCAAGAATACTGGTGTGGGTTGCCATTTCCTCCTCCAGGGAATCGTCCCAACCCAGGGATTGAACCCGAGTCTCGGAAGTCTCTTGCATTGCCAGGGGTATTCTTTACCACCAGAGCCACCTGGGAAGCCCCATTTCTGCTCACGTAGAACAATAAAGCTGTCTGCTCACAAATTCTGGCTCCTTCCAACCTCCGGAAGGAATTTAGCAGGTCCAATTTCAGAAATCGTGATCAGTGCAAAGAGCTCTGTGCGCCTCCTTAGGTATCCAGGAGCCTCTGAGAAATTCACCACCCAGGGGAGCCAGTCCCTCACACTGAGAGTGAGGTGGGGTCTCGTCCTGATGAAGCCTTGCCTCCAGAAGTGGGAGGACTGGGCCAGGAAACAGCCTACGTAGGGAGGAGGGTTTCTCTTAAGCACAAACCCTGAAACATACGTTTTCTCAGAGCCCCTGTAAATGGCGGGCGGGGACCCTCCCAGGGGGTTCCTTTGCTCCAACTCAGTCCTGACCAGTCCAGGGGGGCAGCTGGATCCGAAGCTGACTCTCGAGCACGCCAGCTGGGGCCTCCGGGATCTGAACGTGGGGTCTCAAGGGCCTCCACCCTTGCCCTCCTCGCCAGGAGGAGGAGGGTCAGGTCCCAGGCAAGGGGCCGGAGCGGAGGGGGAACCACAGTTCCTAAAACCAGCAAGAAAAGCCGAATCCACTTAACCAAAACAACGAAGGCTGTTTAAGAACAGACCGCAAGTGCATCTGACAAAGTGGTATCGCCCAGAAACCGGAAGTGAAGTGAATGGCGGTGTTTACAAGCCAAGGCAGATGTTCAAAGGGAGGCTCAGACACAGGACAGATGGCGGGGAGAAAGCCGGTGCGTTCAGCCAACACCCACAAAATGCACATTTTTTTAAGTGCCCTGAAGGCTGTTTATGGCCCAAGGGCCCCGGGCTCGGTCCCCTCAGCCCTGGCAAGCCCCTCAGTGTCCACACCACGGCCTGGAAGGGACAGCTGGCAGCCTCTGCTTAGGGAACTTTCATTTTCATGCGGACACATTTTATCATTTTATCCGTCTGATAAAAGCCAGTCAGAGTCGCTCCACCTGCTATGTGACAAGGAGAAAATTGCGAGAAAAACGGGGGGAATATCTCAAACAAACCAGCACACCCTCTGCTGTCTGCTTTAGGGGGTATCCAAACCCTGAGGGACCCTGGGCCTGCAGTTCTTTACAAGTCCAACTACAGGAGCTGCAGAAGGGCTCTGTAGTTGCACCTCTTAGGAACCTCTGCAAAAATCATTCTAAAGCATTCTGCCCACATTTGATGACGACCGTTTACACGAATATTAAGTACAGATTGAAGGATGCTGATAAAATGAAGGACAAATTGGAACCCTGAGTTGCTCGTAGTCAATCAGGTAGAACATAAGGGAGAAAGCATGTATTTTCATGGCTATTTGCTCATTGCCTGTGATTTCTGGTCCCTTTAGAGCCTTTCTCATGCTGGAAGTATTTTTAAGAAAGGAAAAAGCAAAAACAGCCAGGTCAAATTGTACATATGTTATCACAATGAAAAAATGACTCTACCACTTATCCTAAAACCCAAATCAAGTTACAGTACAGTAATAGATACCAAAAATTTAGCAAAATGCTGGTCATTCGAGGAGTTGGTTCATGTCTTTGTCACTCACAGAATCTATTTTGGAGCACATTCAAGGTTTTTTTTTTAATGGAATATTTTTTTTAAATAAACGGGTGAGTGATTTTGATTATGTTCACAAGTAAACTTGAACTTTAGAGACACGCACCCTCACATTGAGAACAATATCCCCTTCCGATAGGAGAGACAGAAGGAATACGCAACCAGCTTCATCTTCACAGAGAAAAGGCTGCTGCGTGGACAGGATAACATCACAGCCCCAGACTTAGGGACTCTGTAGTGAACGTCTCGGGAAGGAAGATGACCTTCACCACACTCCGTCCTGGTTTGGTCACCGAGCTGATCAATAATCTTAAGATTTCCAGGCCACACTGAAGCATCCTCTGTCACTTACTCGGGGAGGGGGCTTCTGAGGTACCTCCTGTGTGGACTCTGGGGAAGACGCCGGGGTCTGTAAAGAAATGCTCAATTCCAAAGACAGGTCAGCTTGGATGAATGGATGCATCATTGCACAAAAGCATTTCACAGAAATAAAGCGCTTCTTATTTGGGGATGTGTTTTTCAACATTTCTGAGATTATAAACATATTCTGGCATGTCTACTTGGAATTTGGTAATGGAGATAACTTCTCGTCACCTCAAATAAATACACTCTTTATATCTGTTTAGATTCTCTACATATAACAAATGTTTTGTTGCACATAATAAGATGCCCCAAATGTACTATTATTTTCCATCATTTTTATTATTTTTTTATTTGGTATCATTTTTAGAGGAAAATTATCTCTGATCGTTTAAATTCCTTGTGTGACTATCTGCCTGCAGTGCAGGAGGCACGAGAGATGCAGGTTTGATCCCTGGGTCGGGAAGCTCCCCTGGAGGAGGAAAATGGCAACCCACTCCAGTATTCTGGCCTGAAAACCCCATAGACGGAAGAGCCTGGCTGGTTACAGTCTGTGGGGTCGCAAAGAGTTGGACATGACTGAGCAACTAATCACACTCCACACGCACACACACAAATATTAGTGATGAATAAATATCTATAAAACTAAACAGCCATATGATCTATTGCTTCTCAGAATATCCAGATGTGCTTCCAGTCAAAATAAGACAGACTGCCAAGAAAAATAACTTATTAGAAAAGTTAAACTAATATACTTGCGATTTCAGGTTCATTAATACTGGGTCAAGTCAAATTAAACTATATTTAATATGATGTTAACTGTTTTGTCTTTTCACTTTTGAAGTTAGGAAAGTTTTATTTTTCTTGATGCTGCTGCTGCTGCTAAGTCGCTTCAGTCGTGTCCGACTCTGTGCGACCCCATAGACGGCAGCCCACCAGGCTCCTCCGTCCATGGGATTTTCCAGGCAAGAGTACTGGAGTGGGGTGCCATTGCCTTCTCCAAATACTGTTTATATTTACATTCAAGGAAAATGAAAATTTCAGCATTAACTATCCTCTTAAAATGAATGTGTGCTATAGCTGAATGGATTGACAAAAATTTTACAGCTAAACTATTAAGGCTTCAAAATTGTGGAAGATAAATAAAAATGAAAATTTGAAAGAAGTGAAAAATAAAAAGAAGAATGGCCAAATAGGACACCCCCGGTGGTCCCGTGGTGAAGAGTCCACGCTTCAGTGTAGCAGGTACAGGTCTGATCCCTGGGGTGGGGGGCGGGTGAGAATTAAGATCCCACAGGCCTGGCAGTGTGGCCAAAAAAATAAATGAAACTATCAGGGAACGGCCAGATGACAGTCTTCTAAAAGAGCCTTCCCGTGTTTCTGTTTCATCCTGGTGCTTCAGGAACGGGAAGTCTTCCCGTGTTTCTGCTTCATCCTGGTGCTTTAGGAATGGGAAGAATCCCTTCTTCCCCTTGTCCTGGATGCACTCTTACCGTCACTTGTTTTTATCTCCATCCTGCCTGAAAATGTCAGCAGGTATCTTTCTTGCAGAAACTAAGGACCTTCCCAGATTTAAGGGCCCTATTGTTCAATAAAGTGCCACAAACTAAGCTTCGAGAATTAGAACCCAATGTTTGCATTGGTCATACTCTGTAAGCAGACTAAACTCAGGTTCTTAGCTGAGTGACTAATTTCCCACTAACTCCAAAACAAGGGCAATTTAAGGAAAAGCCTCAGCTCTGGAGATCCGTTAGGGAGCTAAAAATACTTTATGGCTGTATTATTTTAATGGCTTTCCTGGTGGCTCAGTGGTAAAGAACCCGTCTGTCAATGCAGAAGACTCAGGTTTGATCCCTGGGTTGGGAAGATCCCCTGGAGAATGAAATGCCAACCTACTCCAGTATTCTTGCCTGGAGAATGCCATGGACAGAGGAGCCTGGTGGGTTGCAGTCCATGGGGTCACAAAGAGTTGGACTTGACTTAGCAACTGAACGACAACAACATATCATTTTAATGTATTTTAATCTTAAAACTGGTACTTTTTTTTTTTTACCAATCAGAAAAAGAGAAAGAAAAAAGACTCACTTGATAAAAATTCACACATTAACAGGCCAGCAGGGAAGGTGGTGGTCATCCCTCTAAATCTAAACACAGGTTTAACAGGAAGAGAAGCTTCTCTGGTGAGTCTCGGGATGGATCAGCCCAGCCTGGTCCTGTGTGGTACTGCCTTCTGGCACCCATGGGCCTGCGCACTGTCCGCTTGCTCGCTGTGGCCAACGGCACAGATGTGGCCCCGCTGTTCGGAGCAGCCTGACTTCTGGGCACTGCAGTAGCCGGGGTGAGTGGGACCCCTTCCAGTCATGCTGGGTTCTCAGCTCAGTTACACTTTTGCTTCAAAACCTCAGCTCAGACCCAGGAGGATATGTTCTGTCCCACGTGGGTCATAAGGACTTGCAGTCACAGGCGTTGCCTTACACAGCATCCTTCAGGGTGTGCTTGTAATTAGAGAAAAACCTATGTCTGGTTTACCTAAATGTGCACATTTTCCCTCTACTCATTCCACAAACATTTGTTGAGCTCCTCCTACGTGCTCTGCACCACTCTCGGCTTTGAGGACCACAGGACAGAAATGCTGGCTCGAAGTGAGGTTCTATCCAGGTAAGGAGAGCAGAGTGCTGACAAGGAACGAATAAACAAGTCTGCTCTCAGGCAGCTCAGGACCTCGGCCTTTACGACACGGGGAACCACTGGAGGGTTTTCATAGGACCGGCCTCAGAAGGCACCCGGGCTCCTCCGTCTTCACAGGGACAAGTGACCACTTCCGTCCAGAGGTGGGACAGGTTCCCCGGGCCATCCCTGTGACCTCCTGACTCACAGAGTGTGACAGAGTGGAATTCTGTGACTTCCAAACCCAGGTCTGAAGAGCACAGGCAGCTCCTGGTGCCTCTTTATTAGAAAACAGGCTCCCTTTAGGAAGCACGGATGTCCCACCAGTGAGAGAGAAAGAGGGGTGGGCAGAGAGACACAAGGAGAAAGGCAGAGGGAGACAGGCAGAAACAGAAACAGAGAGAGAAAGACGCAAAAAGAGAGACAGAAGAGATGAAGACAGGGAGAGAGAAGGTGTCAGAAGCCAGTGAGATCCCAGCTAAATGCAGCCAGGTGATGGAAACCAATAAAGGAATCCTCCAAACAACCCTTAGAAGTAATCCAGTCTCATTTGAAGCCGCTGGGCTCAGGGGCCTTTTGTCACGGGGCAGAGATCACTGAAATGCAGGCAAGCATTGCCCCAGTGCTTTGTTAAGACTGCGGGCTGTGGTGGCGTCCAGGGGAGCAAAGGCAGTGAAGGAGACAAGAGGCCGGCCGGCCTGGGCGTGGGTCACCGTCAGTGCACAGGCATGGTGACCTGTGCTCAGGTTCTGGAGAGAGAGGCCTTGCAGTAGCACTCCGTTAATTGAAGGGCAGGCAGAACGAGCCTGTGGCCTCCTCTGGACGTTAAAGGGGCCGCCACGATTGCTGACACGCAGCGTGGGCTGTGGCTTCACCAGCCGATGGGGCAGCAGCATACACACGGCCCAAAGTCTCCATCAGCAGGTACTCAGCCGCAGCTACAGGCCGGCTGTTCCCCAGGGTGCCTGGGGAGGTCCCTGGCTGCAAAGGTGCAGGCTTGGGGTGAGCAGAGCCAGCGGGAGGCACCTGCCACCTGAGAACACCGGGGAGCTAGGAATTCCTCTCAGCACCAGGTACAGGTGCCAAGGCCCCATGGAGGGCACCCAGGAGGGCTGATTGCTTAAGACCCCACTGGAGTTACCCAGTGGCTTCTTGGAGATGAACCTGTTAGGCAGTTAGAATAGGAAACAGGAGTCCATAAGGGCGGTGCCCAAAAGACAAGGAAGGGAAAAGCCCTCGAAAATAGAACAGAGGAAGGTCCGAGGACCGGAGTGAGGACCTCAGGTAGAACAAACAGCACCCCTGGCTAGCCCAGTTTACACAGGGCAGGCCCATGGGGAGGAAAAAACATATAAAAAGAGGAGCCAAAGGGCCAGGGGTTTCTCTCTCCCGCACGTGTGCCCTCTCTCTCTCTTCTCTTCATGTCTTTTGGGTCGGCATGCCCTCACGCCTCGAGGATGTATTTTCTTTTTATTTTCAAAATAAAACTGAGCTGTAACACGGAGCTGTAATACTGACCTGTCCCAGAGGTGTAACACGGTCTGTCCGAGAGCTGAGACAGGTTCTGTCCGAGGGCTTTAACGTCCGTTGCTTCAAATTTTTGTTGTGACGAGACAGAACCGAGGAAGTGACACACTCCCCTGACAAACCCAATTGTGGTTTTGTTCTCAAGAAGCAGGTTCTCTTTATTTGCTCACAGAGGGGACACAGTACTGAATGGGGAGGCGCTGTCAGGGAGAATCCAAGAGGGGACACAGTGCAGAATGGGGAGGCGCTCTCAGGGAGAATCCAAGAGGAAGTGTCCTCTGGGACACAATCTTTCTTTTAAAAATTAATTAATTTAACAGAAGGATAGCTACTTTACAGTGTTGCGATGGTTTTTGCCATGCATCAGTATGAATCGGCCGTAGGCAGACACGTGTCCCGCCGTCCTGAGCCCCCTCTGTCCCCACCCCATCCTTCCAGGTTGTCACAGAGCACTAGCTTTGGGGGCCCCACGTCACAGGTCAAACTCACACTGGTCATCTATTTTACAGATGGTGATACAAATGTCGCAGTGCTATCCTCTCAATCATCCCACCCTCTCCTTCTCCTGAGTCCAAAAGTCTGCTCTTTACGTCTGTGTCTCCTTTGCTGCCTTGCACGTAGGACTGTCGGCACCATCTTTTTAGATTCTGTATATATGTGTTAATATACGATACCTGTTTTTCCTTCTGCCTGACTTCACTCTGTAAACAGGCTCTAGGTTCATCCACCACCTCATTAGAACTGACTCAACGGGACCCAGTCTGTGGAGGGTCATCAAACCCCAAGTTCACTTCCTCTCCTGGGACAGGCACCTCAGCCCATCCACTGCTGCCTGCTGAGAGTGGTCGGAAGGAAGGGGACACTCGGCCCCTGGTGTCCTGGCTATGGCTGCAGACCCTTCTTGTGGCCCCTGGCTCAGAAGCATGACGCTGGTCTCCAGGGAATCCACAGGAGCGCCACCTGCCTCCCCGGGAACTGGCCTTGGAGTTCCCTTGGCTTTCCCAGGGGCTGTTCATTCCATCAGTGGGTCTCTTCTGGGCACCTACTGTGTGTCCAGGAACACTCTGCTCACCAGGTGTCTGCAAAGAGTGATTCTTTATTGAAAAGAAAGAAAGTGAAAGTCTCACAGTCGTGAGACTGTGCAACCCCATGGGCTATACAGTCCATGGAATTCTCCAGGCCTGAATACTGGAGTGGGTAGCCTTTCCTTCTGCAGGGGCTCTTCCCAACCAGTGATCAAACCCAGGTCTCCCACAGCTGGCAGATTCTTTACCAGCTGAGCCATAAAGGAAGCCCAAGAATACTGGAATAGGTAACCTTTCCCTTCTCCAGGAGATCTTCCCGACCCAGGGATCTCCTGAACTGCAGGTGGATTCTTTACCAGCTGAGCTACCAGGGAAGCCCCAAGAACTAGAAAAAGCAAAGTTCAGACCTGGCTCCTGGAAGGCTAACAGTTTGTGAAATCACTCAACGGGTTATGTCCATCCCACAGCCCCTCAACCTCCCTTCTAAGAAATCTCTTATCTAAGTGGTTTTCGAGATGATGAAAACCTTCTTCATTTTCCGTTTCATCCTTTTCCCCTCCCCTCCCCTCCCCTGCTCTCTCCCTCCAAGGGCTTGTCTCACCTCCCGGGACAGTGTTTACTCCGAGCCTGAGTGTCACCAGTTCTACTTCTCGCACTGCGGAGGCCAAACAGCGGCCTGCAGCCACTGGACAGAGGAAGGGCCGGAATCTGCCCACTCGTTCTCACAGCACGTGGATCCTGCAGACCTCGGCGGCTGCCAGGAGTGACAGCAGGGTCCGAGACTGAAGCCAAAGGCCCGCGAGGGTTCAGGGCGTGTGCAGTCCCCGAGCCCCGGGAGCACGCTGAAACGCCCCTGGGAACCAGTTTTGGTTGCTGCCCTGTACTCGGAGGGCCCAGGGCCTGTATTCTAAGAAATGCCACATGGGGTTCACACACACACGTGTTCACACCGCAGACAGACGCCTCCGCCTCCTCTTCCCCCCAACCCTGGCAGGAGAGACACCCCACAGGCTCCCCACCGCAGCCCCCAGGCAAGTGTATCAGGCTCAGCGTCAGCACGGGGGCCACAGGTTAACCCCCAGTGGATCTCTGACAGATACGCCCCACTGTGGGCCAGGCGCCTGGACGGGCAAGCCCACACCTGCCCGTGAGGAAACACTCAGAGCCCGGTGCCCTGACCGACTGGGGTGCAGCTGGGGGTGGCAGGGACAGGCAAGGAGTGCCGCCCACCCCCGGGGCTGGTGCACGCAATGGGAAAGAACCACCTTCAGAGACAGGCCCAGGCGCTCACTGCTCAAAGGCAGGCGGGCGCCAGCTGCAGATTCAGATGCGGACTCAATGGCCCTGCCATCAGATGGGACAGTCCAGCTGCAGATTCAGATGCGGGCTCAATGGCCCTGCCATCAGGTGGGACAGTCCAGCTGCAGATTCAGATGCGGGCTCAATGGCCCTGCCATCAGGTGGGACAGTCCAGCTGCAGATTCAGATGCGGGCTCAATGGCCCTGCCATCAGGTGGGACAGTCCAGCTGCAGATTCAGATGTGGGCTCAATGGCCCTGCCATCAGGTGGGACAGTCCAGCTGCAGATTCAGATGCGGGCTCAATGGCCCTGCCATAAGATGGGACAGTCCAGCTGCAGATTCAGATGCGGGCTCAATGGCCCTGCCATCAGATGGGACAGTCCAGCTGCGGATTCAGATGCGGGCTCAATGGCCCTGCCATCAGGTGGGACAGTCCAGCTGCAGATTCAGATGCGGGCTCAATGGCCCTGCCATCAGGTGGGACAGTCCAGCTGCAGATTCAGATGCGGGCTCAATGGCCCTGCCATCAGGTGGGACAGTCCAGCTGCAGATTCAGATGCGGGCTCAATGGCCCTGCCATCAGGTGGGACAGTCCAGCTGCAGATTCAGATGCGACTCAATGGCCCTGCCATCAGGTGGGACAGTCCAGCTGCAGATTCAGATGCGACTCAACGGCCCTGACATCAGGTGGGACAGTCCAGTCCCGGAGCATCGAGAAGGCGGGAGCCTGGTTCTCACACTCTAGCCTCTAGGATGAGGATCACTGGGGGGGCTGTCAAACCAGACTGCTGGGCAGCCCGGGTTCCTGCATTCAGGAGGTGTGCGGGCAGCCTGAGAGTGTGCATTTCTTGTTTTATTTTTAATTTATTTGTATTTATTTGGCTGCACTGGGTCTTCTTTGCAGCAGGTGGGATCTAGTTCCCTGACGAGGGACTGAACCCAGGTCCCCTGCACTGGGGGCTCAGTGTCTTACCCGCTGGGCCACCAGGGAGGTCCCCATAATGGACATTTCTAAGGAGTCTCCTGGGGTGGTTCTGGTCAGGGCCACTGCCGGGGACCACTGACGCCGTGTGGCTACAGGGTCGGGCGTGCCGCTGCCTGGTGATGATGGAGAATCTATCCCGACACGTACAAGAAAGCCCAGTTTGCTGATACGCCTGTGCACACCTGCATCCAGCCCCACCAAGCCAGTCCACCCTGTGGTCAAGGGCTGGGTTCAGGATGCAGACACCACGCAGCTGACCGAAGGGCCCGATTTACAGCAAAATGACAGGCAACCCCACGCTCAGCCCTCAGAGGCCCCTGGAACAGCAGAGGGTACGACTGTCTGTCTATGAAGAGCAAGATCTGTGTGTGTGGTTAATGGTGACACGCACAGAGTCACAAGGTGATAATAGAGCACTTAGGATCCACCCACAGCGCCCACTGGGGGCACTTCCCTGGTGGCTCCGAGGATAAAGAATCTGCCTGCCGTGTGGGAGGCCTGGGTTCGATCACTGGGTTGGGAAGATCCCCTGGAGAAGGAAATGGCCACCCACTCCAGTATTCTCACCTGGAGAATCCCATGGACCAAGGAGCCTGGTAGGTTATAGTCCATGGGTCACAAAGAGTCGGACACGACTAAGTGACTGACGCTACTTTGACTAGAGTGCCCACCCGCTGTAACCCAGCCAACCACCCGAAGTCTGGCTTTGAAAGTGGCAGTGGAAGGCAGCTCCCGCCCCAGATAGACACTCCTCGCTGCGGCCAAGGGAACCCCCGTTCTCTGCTGAAAAGGCCACTGGGACTGCCCGGCGTCTGGGTCTCCCAAGGGTGACTGCAGCCTCTCAAAGGGGACCCGCAGCCACACAGGCCGAGCTGCTCACGGCCTGCATGGCCTGGTTTTGGTGTCTCAAGACGTCCTTTCTGGGATTTCTGCGAGGCTTCCTGGTTAAACCTTACCCAGCTTCTCACACCAGCAGCCGTGGTCACATGTCCACCTGGATCACGTCGCCCAGAGAAACCCCAACCCAGCGCCCTGTGGTTACAGGAGGGAAACGTGAAGCGACACAGGGAAGAAGGTGCAGCTGCCCACACGGCAGGCCGCAGACACGAGCGCGAGGCCAGGGCCGGCCGGCCACATCCCTCCCTTCCGTCCCTTTCATCTCCTGCCTGTCGCTGTCCTAAAGGCCGGCGAGTCCATGCTCACCGACCCCCTCTGTTGACACAGCGTTAGAGCTGCCTCCTGAAACTCGTTTTGGATTTAATTTCAAGTGGCATTTCTCCTTTTCATGGTGGAAAGGGTCTTGCCGCGTTTCAGGTTTGTTTTTCTTTTTTTCTCACCCCTCTGTGAACAATCTCCTCCTCAGGTCCGCTCTGGAGTAACAATATTGAGTCAGAGATACACTGGCCTCCGTGCAGGCAAACCAAACAGGCACCCCAGGGCCGGCAGAGACCCACGGGCCAGATGAAAGGCGGCCGGCTTTCTCACAGCTGGGTGTGAGCTGCCCCCACCATGCTCCAAACTCACCTGCAGGGTCCTTGCACGGAAAGGCTTCAGAAATACCCATGTGGAGCGAAAAGCCATGATCGGAAAGGGACTTTCAGGCTTGAGAGTCACTTTATCTCATCTTTTAAAACGGGGATATTTGAAAGAAGCTGGTGGCTCAGACGCTAAAGAATCTGCCTGCAAGGCAGGAGACCCAGGTTAGATTCTGGGGTTAGGGAGCTCCCCTGGAGGAAGGAACAGCTACCCATTCCAGTATTCTGGCCTGGAGAATCCCAGGGACAGAGGAGCCTGGCTCCATGGGGTCGCCAAGAATTGGACACGACTGAGCACCCACTCTTGTCTCTAATAAAGGCTTTACTTCAGAGCAGTCTTAGCTTCACAACATAATTGAGAGGAAGGTACAGGTTTGGCACAACCTCCCTGTTTACCAGCTTTACTCTCCAGGATGTATCTTTGTGACCAGGGATGAAGCTACTTTGACACAGACTCTGAAGGTTACGTTAGGGTTCACTCTTGGAGGTTTATGGGTTTGAACAAAGGAATGACGGCATACATCCAACATTATGACATCACACAACAGTACTCGCGCTGCCTGAAAAACCCTCTGCGCTCTCAGACTGTTCAACCCTGCCCACCCCTAACCCGTGGCAACCCCTGATCTTTGCACCATCTCCATGGCTTCGCCTTTTCCAGAATGCCATGCAGCTGGAATCATGCTGTACGTGCACTTACAGACTGGCTTCTTTTACTCAGTTATGTGCACTTAAGTTTCCTCTAGTTCTCTTCATGACGTGACAGCTCTTTTTGGGGGGATGATTAATATTCCATTGTCTGGAAGTACCACAGTTTATTTACCCATTGCCTACCGAAGGACATGCTTCCACATTTTGGCAATTATGAATGAAGCTGCTATACACATCCAGGTGCAGATTTTTGTGTGGACATAGTTTTCAACTCCTTTGGGTAAATAACAAGATTGTGATAGCTGGGTTATATGGAAAGAGTATGCAGAGCTTTGTAGTCAGTCAGTTCAGTTGCTCAGTTGTGTCTGACTCTCTGCGACCCCATGGACTGCAGCACGCCAGGGCTCCCTGTCCATCACCAACTTCCGGAGTCCACCCAACTCATGTCCATTGAGTCAGTGATGCCATCCAACCATCTCATCCTCTGTCGTCCCCTTCTCCTCCTGCCTTCAATCTTTCCCAGCATCAGGGTCTTTTCCAATGAGTCAGTTCTTAGCATCAGGTGGCCAAAGTATAGGCGTTTCAGCTTCAGCATCAGTCCTTCCAATGAATATTCAGGACTGATGTGCTTTAGGACGGACTGGTTGGATCTCCTTGCAGTCCAAGGGACTCTCAAGAGTCTTCTCCAACACCACAGTTCAAAAGCATCAATTCTTCAGTGCTCAGCTTTCTTTATAGTCCAACTCTCACATCCATACATGACCACTGGAAAAACCATAGCCTTGACTAGACGGACCTTTGTTGGCAAAGTAGTGTCTCTGTTTTTTAATATGCTGTCTAGGTTGGTCATAGCTTTTCTTCCAAGGAGCGTCTTTTAATTTAATGGCTGCAGTCACCATCTGCAGAGATTTTTGGAGCCCAAAAAAATAAAGTCTCTCACTGTTTCCATTGTTTCCCCATCTATTTGCCATGAAGTGATGGGACCAGATGCCATGATCTTCGTTTTCTGAATACTGAGTTTTAAGCCAACGTTTTCACTCTCCTCTTTCACTTTCATCAAGAGGCTCTTTAGTTCTTCACTTTCTGCCATAAGGGTGGTGTCATCTGCGTATCTGAGGTTACTGATATTTCTTCCAGCAATCTTGATTCCAGCTTGTGCTTCACCTAACCCAGCATTTCACATGAAGTACTCTGCATATAAGTTAAATAAGCAAGGTGACAATATACAGCCTTGACGTAGCCCTTTCCCGATTTGGAAAAAGATAGGACATTGAATGAGCTTTGTAAGAACCCACAAAACTGTCTTCCGGAGTGGCTGTACCAGTTTGCAGTCTCACCAGCAATGAATGCGAGTTCCTGTTGCTCCACAAACCCACCACCATTCGGGGTTGTCAGCGTGCCAGACTTCGGCTGTTTCTCTTTTTATTGGCTGTTCTAATAGGTGTGTAGTGATTTCTCATCATGGTCTTCATTTGCAATTCCTTGAAGGCATATGAAATGGAGCATGTTTTCACATGCTTATTTGCTACCTGTATATCTCCTTTGGTGAGGAGTCTATCGTGGTCTTTAGCCCATTTTTTATTTATTTCTAAGAAATGTGGGGGCTGGATCTCTGCCGCGGTGTGCAGGCTCTTCGTACAGCGCGTGCGGGGTTCTCTCTAGTGTGGCGTGTGGGCTTAGCTGTCCCTCAGCATGTGGGAGTTTAGTTCCCTGACCCGGGATCAAACCCACATCCCCTGCATGAAACGTGGATTCTTATCCCCTGGACCACCAGGGAAGTCCCTACCCCATTTTTTTTAAACGCAGCTGTTTCTTTTCTTACGGTTGAGCTTTAAGAGCTCTTTGTGTGTTTTTGTATAACTCTCCTTTATTAGGTGTTGGCCTTTGCAAATAGGTTCTCCTAGTCCCATGACTTGACTTCTCATTCTTTTTCTACTTTCTTGAATCTGATTGCTGACTGTTGTTGAGAATTTTTACATCTGTGTCATGAAAGATATTGGTCTGTAGTTGTCTTTTCTTGTAATATCTTTATATCATTTTATTAATTAATGTTAGTAATGAAGTTGGCAGACTAATATACAGTAAAAAAAAAAAGACAACATTTTGATCCTTGTCTCGAAACTTCCATGAAATCTTACAAGTTGTCTACCAAAACCTTTCTCACTCTTGCCAGAGTAAATACTTCTATATACCTGTAAGTACTAGCAAGTACGTGCGGAAGAGGAAAGTGCTTTCAGTTCCTCTTTGAATTCAGAGGGGTCATTAGAAACAATTAACATTAAAAATACTTTTAATTTCTCCCATTTCTGCACAGACAATAAAGCCTTATTTCAAGCGGATCATGACTTTTTTCAAAAGCTCCGCATTTCTAGTATTAGCGAAAACCACCTTTCTGAATTTAATATGTAAGATTTATCCTGCTTTAAAAGCGTTAAGCAGCTGGTCTACAGTCATGAGGGCATTTTGTCTTCTTTCCAGAGAATGTGGAGCAGAAGTCGAATGTTTGCTACAAATTAAGCTTTCAGCCATCTCCATCCATCTGACAGAGCGGCTCCACCCTGCCCTGTCTGGCAATGGAGAATGCTGTGGTCCTGACACCCAGGTGCGAAGGCCCGGGCCTCCCGGCTCAGCTGGAAGGGCCGGGGCACCACAGGGACGGGAGACAGATGGAACCACCTGCCCTCTGCCAAGGGCTTTGGGTACCACCAGCACCCACACCATCTTCTAATGACGAAAACGTTCAGTACACAGCCTACCAAGTTGTCCAGAAAAATAACTTGATAAAAATCATACACACAAAATAAAACCTATTTTAAACAGGACATACTCTTCACTTTTGTCTTCAAATGAATCTGTGCCAGGCACTTGCACATAAGGGTCTTCTCATGATAGCCTCATGAAATAAGCACCATCCTCCCCATTTCCTAGCGGCACTCAGGGGTCTGAGGACCTGCTCAGAAGGCCCCGGAGGAGCCAAACAAGGAGTCAGATCCAGGTCATCTTACCTCTATCCTGCTGCTATGTGTGAGTACACAAACAAAAACCCAGCTCTAGGAACAAAGGCAAAAAATTCTCATCATTGTTAAACCCAACCGATGACGTACAGGTATTAAAATACAGTTCATGATATTTCACGTTCTATCCCAGATTCTCCTGCCTTTTTATTTCCAAACCGTGCCGTGCAAGCTTGCCGAAGATGTTACATGGGTTCTGAAATAGCAGAGCTCCCTCAGGAGGGAAGGGCAGCGCACAGGACAGCAAAGGAACAAAGATGGAAAACACACACCCTATCAGGAGAAGGCCGTTCCCAGGCCCCACAGCAGTGGAGCCGGGCGCTTAGGAGACGACACCAGCTACAACTCACCGGAGATGCACGGCAGGCAAGCCCTCTCCTTCCTGGAAAAGCAAAACCTTTAAGACCATACTAAAACCTGTTATCTCCAGGAAACCTCCTCAGTTTATTTTCACCTTGATTTTATAACAAAGGCTAAGGATAATTTATTTTCTTTTTTTTAAAGAAAATGTATTTATTTATGTTTCTGGTACCATGCAGCTTGTGGGTTCTTATCTTAATTCCCTCACTAGGGATTGAACCAGGGCCCCCAGCATTGGAAGCATGGAGTTCTCACCAGGGGGCCACCAGGGATTTCCCAGGATAATTTATTTTCTTTCTCTCCAACTCTGTTTCTATCTGGTGAGTTCCTTGCTGCTAAGTCACTTCAGTCGTGTCCAACTCTGTGCAACCCCATAGACGGTAGCCCACCAGACTTCCCTGTCCCTGGGATTCTCCAGGCAAGAACACTGGAGTGGGTTGCCATTTCCTTCTCCAATACATGAAAGTGAAAAGTGAAAGTGAAAGTGAAGTCGTTCAGTCATGTCTGACTCCTGGCGACCCCATGGACTGCAGCCTACCAGGCTCCTCCGTCCATGGGATTTTCCAGGCAAGAGTACTGGAGTGGGGTGCCATTGCCTTCTCTGGGTGAGTTCCTTACTCTCCTTGAATCACATTTACTGAATGCTTTTCCTTCCAGACACATTATATTCTCTTTGCAGGCAGAGATCATGACTTCCTTCTTTGACATCATCTAAATGAAACTATTTGGATGATGCAAAATGTTATTTTACATACAATAAGATTTTCAAATGCTCGTTACACTAACCACTTCACTGAAGTGAAAATTTGAATTCTGAGTAATTAAAAACCATGGAACATAGTAGACATGCAAAAATATCCCCAGTGGAAATGAATATAGTGTTAGAAAACACATTTTTCATCAATATGAGAAATCTCACCTCTTTCCTCTGTTCAGTGTTGATGAATAGCCTGGTTCCTATTCTCCTAGGAGGGGACACTGGAAAGAATATTTAATTATAAGGTCCTGTTTGCTCATGGAGCAGTGTATTGCAGTATTTGATATTATACGCATTCATTGCTGCTGCTGCTGCTAAGTCACTTCAGTCGTGTCCGACTCTGTTCGACCCCATAGACGGAAGCCCACCACGCTCCCCCGTCCCTGGGATTCTCCAGGCAAGAACACTGGAGTGGGTTGCCATTTCCTTCTCCAGTGCAGGAAAGTGAAAAGTGAAAGGGAAGTCGCTCAGTCATGTCCGACTCTCAGCGACCCCATGGACTGTAGCCTCCCAGGCTCCTCCGTCCATGGGATTTTCCAGGCAAAAGTACTGGAGTGGGGTGCCATTGCCTTCTCCATACGCATTCATTACCTTATAAATAAAAAAGAATATGAATTCACAATGAGATATACTGCTTGATATTTAAGGCCAAAGCCTGGATGGGGGTGGGGTCTGGGGGAGGATGGACACATGTGAATGTAGGGCTGAGTCCCTTCACTGTTCTCCTGAAATAATTACAACATTGCTTGTTAACTGACTCTACCCCAATACAAACCAAAAGGTTTAAAAAACAACAACAAATACATAAATAAATCTAAACTGTAAACTATATATGTGTGTATATATATATTTAAGACCAAGTTTAACATTTGAATAATAAATTCTTCCTTTTGGTTTAAAACTGGAAATTTACAGTTCTTTCAACTCTGCCAGATTTACTCTGGTATTTCAGTATCTGATACTATTGTTTATAAACATAACTACTGGTAGACTTTTTAATTTATCATTGTATACAAGTAAAAAATTATCAGTGTTTTAATTCTTAAAATTCTCAGAGAAACTAAACTTATCTTGGTAGAGACAAGAAATGCATTATATATATATACCATTTAAATATTCCAACATTAAGGACCTATTGTATATAGCCTAAGGAACTTTACTCAGTATTTTGTATTAACCTACAAGGGAAAAGAATCTAAAAGAGAAAATACACACACACACACACACACACACGTGTATGTGTGTGTGTGTGTGTGTGTGTAACTGAATCACTTTGCTGAACATCTGAAACTAACAGGACATTGTAAATCAACTATACTTCAATAAAATTTTATTTTGAAATTCCAAAACCATCACAAACAACATTCGCAGACACTTATTTAGATCAGAGTCCCGTGCTTTCCAGAAAACAGTACTATTTTTCTCTTGAGGGGAACTACGAGCTGGCTGCCAGCCTGGCACTCAGACTCCCCCATGTCAGACACTGAGCCTCATTTCACAGCTGTGACATCCTTGATCACCATGACAACTGAGATTCCCAGCGGCAATGAGGACCCTTCATCACACCGGCCTGTTACACGAGACCACAGCTTTCACCTTCACACACACAGGGTCTCAGTGGTGAGGAAGGTGTTTCTGCTCAACCTTCTAGCTCTAATTTAAAGCCCTTGTTGAGATAGTCAGCGTTCTGCGTCCACTCTAAAAGGTCCACCTGAGTCACCAGGGTTGAGTCGTGTGCACAGAGAGATGGGCAGTTCGGGGCGAACACGCTTAAGCCCGAGTTCAACACCGAGCAGCTCCAGCAGGGTCCCGTATCCCTCCTTCCAGTCTGGACCAGCCCACTGGCTCCTTTCCACAGCCCCACTCAGAGGAGCTTCCCAAAAATGGCATGCCATCACCTCCCTTCACCAGGGCTGCAAAGCTCCACACACCACTCCAAAATTGCCCTTGACTCTACTAACAACATTTAAATCTTCTCTGAAAATGCCATGTTAAGTGGATTAAATGCACAAATTTCTTAAGAAATTTGCAAGCTTGAGCAAAATTTCTTTAGACATTTTATGGAAATAGTACATAACAGTATTTGGGGTAACATGAAAGATTACATTGACTCTAAAATCCTGAATGCAGGTTAGAGAAGGGAGATTGGAATCTTCATGCAGGACATTAATGTGAAGTGTTTGTATCAGTCGCTTAGTCATGTCCAACTCTTTGCGACCCCATGGACTGTAGCCTACCAGACTCCTCTATCCATGGAATTCTCTAGGCAAGAATACTGGAATGGGTAGCCATTCCCTTCTCCAGGGGATCTTCCTGACCCAGACAGCAGGCCCGTGTCTCCCACATTGCAGGCAGATTCTTTACCTTCTGAGCCACCAGGGAAGCCCCATTAATATGAGTGCATTAATAAAAGGTGATGCTCACCTGAACTCCAGGAGTTGGTGATGGACAGGGAGGCCTGGCGTGCTGTGGTTCATGGGGTCGCAAAGAGTTGGACATGACTGAGCGGCTGAACTGAACTGAACACCTAAAAATGCTTTGCCTCAGCACTGTGTCTATAGGAAAACTACCTGCGATTATTGGCCTGTGATGTTCCCCCTGTACCAACCTGCACCAGTTCTGGCATGGTGAAAGTTTACTAAATATTTATGCAAGAATTCCAGAGGGTTTCATTATCGAGAACACTTCAGACTTCAGGGAAGGTGACAGTCACCCACCAAACTCTATGAGATTCTCATGTAGATCACGTGAACCAACCAAAATTTACCCAAATGCACCACAAGCCGCTCAGAGCTGTTGGCTAATTCACTTTCAAATTACTGCTCTGTCCTACCTTCTGAAAAATCATGCTTCTGTTAGCGTAAGTGATGCTGTCGGGATGACACCACTGTGTGATGTTACTGGTGTTACGTGGCTCAATAAAGAAAAGCTAGCTCACGGAGCTTCCTGCAGCCCTACTTGAAAATCTCAAACAGGTTTTGGGAACACGGGGTTCTCAACCCTTAGGCTACTTACATCTGTATTTGTGCACGGTTCTAAGCAGAAAGTAAGCGCTCCACTTTATTGAAACGGGTTTCCTCTCTTTGGTGAAAGCTGAGTGGGAAAAACGGGCACTTTTGTGCCACCTCTGAACTACAGCTCCTGATGATTATTGCTATCACTGAACGGGCACTTTTGTGCCACCTCTGAGCTTCGGCTCCTGATGATCATGGCTATTACTGACGTCCGTACACTATCACTGACGTCCATATACTAAAGGAAAACACCAGACAGCACTATTTTACAGCGCTTACTTTACTTAAGAAATCATATTAAAATCAATATAGTCTTAAAATACTTAAAAATGCTATGTAATGTTAACTTAATTGGAAGGCAGATTACATCCTACTTCCCAGAGTTAACTGCTAAAAAGTGGGGAAAAAATTATTCAATTTCAGAAGGAAAAAAAAAAAGGATAAATACAAACTTTTAAATTTTATATTCTGGAGTTTTTGTTTGATTTCTGTTCCACAAGCTTCCTCCCAGATCAGCTTCCAAAACTCCTCATTGCCACTCCTGTTCTTCCAGATTCCACATTTGGGCAGTTCATTCTGCAGCCCTTCCAATCTTATCTTCAAAAAGAACAGTATATATGTGCGTGGGCATATATATATATATATATATATACATATATCGCACATACATATATCGCAAAGTTACATTTTAATGGCAAACAATAAGTCGGTGGGTAATTAGAAATTTAAAATGCCATTTCTAAGCATCAAAGGATAGCACCTGGATAACTTGCAGCTATCTAGTTAGGAAAGGATTATTTTCAACAGTAACTGATGCCAGAAAACTAACACCTTTAAAAGTCTCTGTCCCTTAATTCTAGGGGTTATTTATATTTAAAAACTAAAGGAAACAATTTCAAGGGAAGTAAACTGTTTTCCTTTCTTTCTTCTTTTTTTTTTCATCCTAGATGGTGGTAACTAGGAGTTAATATCGGAGAAGGCAATGGCACCCCACTGCAGTACTCCTGCCTGGAAAATCCCATGGACGGAGGAGCCTGGTAGGCCGCAGTCCATGGGGTCGCAAAGAGTCAGACACCACTGAGCGACTTCACTTTCACTTTCCACTTTCCTGCATTGGAGAAGGAAATGGCAACCCACTCCAGTGTTCTTGCCTGGAGAATCCCAGAGAAGGGGGAGCCTGGTGGGCTTCCATCTGTGGGGTCGCACAGAGTCGGACACGACTGAAGCGACTTAGCAGCAGCAGCAGCAGAAGTTAATATAAGGAGAAATCTTGGGAGAGGTGGTGGGGGAGAGGAGGGCTTTGGGAAAGGAAGGGAGAAAAGGGTGGGTAGGTTTGAGGGCGATGAGAGGAAGTAGATAAAGGTAACTTTCTCCTAAAATTCAGTTTCTAGTTTTATCGCCTTGACATGCAGACTCCAGAATTACCATACACTGTAAACCAATCGTCACATAGGAATATGCTGCTTGTGATAAAAGACGCGTCTGCCAGGCTTACAGAAAACAGGCACCGGGAGTCTAACCGCTTTTAAATATCATTCATCTCTTAGAAACTGATAAGGCCTGACTTAGGAGGTGCAGCTAGATACATGAAATAGCTTCTTTAAAACAGTGCCTCCCCAGAAGACCCCTCTAATCTCCCCAAGGATCTGTAGCAATAGCTTGGGGTGGAATTTTCCATTCAATTCAAGACGACGCTGAGGAAGTCCGGGGCTCTGGGAGATTGGGAGACGATAGGGGACGCTGCCAGGGTAACTCGGATGAGCACTGACTGGTTTTTCAGTCGGATTCCTACAGCAATTCCTCATTCAGGAGGTCGTTTCAGGCAGCACCCTGGACTCCCTCAGGTACCCAGGGCGGTCCCCCCTACCCCCCAAGGTAGGTAGGACCCTTCCCCCTCCAGAGGGAAGGGCTTTCATTCGCCGGGGCCTGTTCTCAAGACTCTGCCCAAAATGACTTGCGGTCTGGAATGAGATTCCCTGCTCTGGCCAGGGGGCAGCCCCCCCGGGAGCGTAAAGGGTGTGAAGGCCCTGGGGCTCGGGTCTCCCCTACTGTCCGCTCCCAGCATTTCACGTGTCCCCGAGGGGCCGACGGGGCCGGCACAGCTCCCACCAGATTCTGGGCAGAGGGGCTCCAAGAGCAGCGGCTTGCCCAAGGGAGGACCCACCCCCGCCATTCCTGAGCCATTCTGACGGTGAAGCGCACTTGAGGCCGGACGGGAACGCGGGTCCCGGGTCCTGGGCCGCGCGCCCAGCCCCGCCCCGGGGCCTCCCCCGTAGGCGCCGGAGCGCGGGGTGCCAGCCGGGCGCGGGGTGCCCGCCGGGCGCGGGCCTGTGCGCGCCGAGGCCTAGGCGGGGGCGCACGTCCAGCAACTCCCGCCGCGCGCTGCAGAGAAGCCAAGAAAAGCCGCGGTCAGCGTGCGGGTTCGGTAGCTGGGCAACCGAGGCGAAAACAAACGCCAAGTAAACATCCAGCCCCAGGAAGCCATTAAGCAGAGTGGGCGCTAATGAGCGCGCAGCGGGGACCCGCCTCCCGCCGAGGGGGCGGCCGCGGCCCCCACGCCGCCTGCAGCCCCGCCGGCGGCCGTCCACCTGCCGCGCTCCCCTGGCCTTTCAAGGCGAGCTGTTCGAAGCCTCAATTCCTGTCGTCCCCCAAAAGAGGCCCCGGGGGGAGGCCAGAGGGAAGGAGACTGGGATTCCTGTATCTCGCACATTAACCCGTTTTCCCGGGAGCCAGTGGAGGGCTCAGCCCAGGGGCGGGGGTGCAGGAGGGCTCCCCCCCCCAACCCCAGGTGAAGGGACACGGAGATGTCAGTACTAACCCACTTTCCGGGGCGTCTTTTGAAGCTTCTCGTAAAAATCAATCCTTTTGTATAACCAAATGTTCCTCTGTGCGCCCTTCAACCATTCCTTAAAACTTCAAGTGGCAGTGGCTTGTCCAGCAAGGACTGAGGGTCTCCGTCGAACGCTTCTGTCTGAGCTTTTTAAAGATGCCTTACAGCTCGCTTTGATTTGGGGAGCCAGGGTCCCTTCCCGGGCGCGGCCCGCGGGCCAGGCGGGGTCTCTGCAGCAGCGACACCCCGCGGTCAGCCCGGCGCGTCCCGGTGACACCCCCGCGGCGTCCACCGCGGTCCCAGGGCGGGTCCTGGGAACCCACAGGGTTCATCTCCCGGGGTTCAGCCCCCAGACCACACACGCAGACGGGCTTAGGAACTTCGAGCGCTATGCAAAGGCGCTTCCAACAGAACCTGCCTCTTAGACTGTTATCTTCAGCATTTTTAAAGCACGTGGTAAAGTGGTTAGTGTGCGTTAGAGCTCGGGGAGCCAAGGAGTCACTCGGCATCACCTAGGACTTGAGAATTACTTCCTTATGCTTTCTTTATACGTGATAAATTCCCTTTATCATAAGGAAGAAAGAATATATTTAATCATACATCACAGGAAGGAAAGAATGTCTAAAATCGGAAATCTATAAAAACCTATGAAGATACAAAAACTGATAAAAGGTAAGGAGAGATAACCACAAGTCACTTCAAGGAAATAATCCTGAAAGGAATTCCAGTGTACGTAGCTCGGTTATTTCCCACTACGGCGATTCTCTGTCTTCTGTTGGTGTGCGTGTGTGCCTTTCTTTTCAGCCGGTTGTCTTTCTCAGTGAAAGACACTGTTTACCAGCCACTACATAAATCCCTTGTGGCTCAGCTAGTAAAGAATCCGCCTGCAATGCAGGAGACCTGGGTTCGATCCCTGGGTTGGGAAGATCCCCTGGAGAAGGAAAAGGCCACCCACTCCAGTATTCTGGCCTAGAGAATTCCATGGACTAAGTCTTCATCCTTGAAATTCTCTTTTGAATCAATCTTAGCATCTCGTCACCTTATTAAGCAATTAGTTGAATCAAATCTTTGATACATGTGCCACTCAGTTCACCTGTTTCTCCCACCTTCCAACCCTCTACCCGTCTGTCCTGCCTGTGGGCTTGGGTTTGAGAGGTTTGTCTTACTTTTTAGATTGAGTCTAATCTGTATTCAGGTTCCACATACAACAGCGATCACTCAGTGTCCTCCTGTGTCTCACTTAGTATGATGCCCCCCTCGAGGTCCATCCAGGTCGCAAATGGTAACTTTTCATTCTTTCGATGGTTAAATAATACTACAGCACATCTTCTTTATCCACTCATCCACCAATGAAAACAGGTTGTTTCCATACCTTGGCTACTATGAATAATGCTAAATGAACATGTGGGTGCATATATCTTTCCAAATTACTGTTCTTGTTTTCCTTGAATAAATGCCCAGAAGTGGAATTGCTGGATCATATGATAGTTTTATTTTCAATTTTTTTGAAGAATCTTCATACTGTTTTTCATAGTGACCGCACCGATAGACAGGGGCTTCCCAGATGGCAGGTAAAGAACCCACCTGCCAATGCCGGGGTCACAGGAGACACAGGTTCGATCCTGGGTCGGGAAGATCCCCTGGAGGAGAAAATGGCAGCCCCCTCCAATGTTCTTGACTGGAGAATCCCATGGACAGAGGAGCCTGGTGGGCCACAGTCCAGGGGGTCGCAAAGAGTCAGACACGACTGAGTGTGCACTCATGCACACACAAACACACATTCCCACCAACAGTGCAGAAGGGACCCCTTTCCTCCGCATCTTTACCAACACTTGTTATTTCCTGTCTTCTTTATAATACTCATTCTAATAGGCGTGAGGTGTATCTCATTGTGGCTGTGGTATACATTTCCATGGAGGTTAATAACGCTGAGCATCCCTTCCTGAACCCACTGGCCATCTGTATGTCTTCTTTGGAAAAATGTTTATTCAGATCTTCAGCTTATTTTTAAATTGGATTGTTTGGGGTTCCTGTTGTTGAATTGTCTGAGTTCTTTATAGATTTTGGATATTAGTCCTTTATCAGATACATGATTTGCAAGCATCCTCTCCCTTGCTAGCATTTTTTTTTTCAATTGGCCACACTTGGTGGCACGTGGGACCTTGGTTCCCTGACCTGGAATTGAACCCACACCCCTTGCATCAAAAGGCAGAGTCTTAACCACTGAACCACCAGTGCAGTCCAGTGCTTTCATGGTCTGGCCATGTCGTGTGGCTTGCTGGATCTGTTTCCCAACCAGGGAATGAACACAGGCCACGCTAGTGACAGCCCAGAATCCTAACCACCAGGCCACCAAGGAACCCCCTCCGTGCTAGTGTTTAGTTGAGGACTTTTGCATGTATGTTGACCTGTAATTTTCTTTCCTGTGGCATCCTTGTCTGGCTTTGGTGTCGAAATAATGCTGGCTTCATAAAATGAATTTGGAAGAGTTGCTGAAACAATAAAGAAAAGTGCTTACATTTCCACTACTCGAAAATTTTAAAATACTTAAAGATTATCACTCTAAAAAACATGTGCTGGTTAAAGTCAACAGATGAACAGCACTGAGGGAAAAGAATCTTCTACCTCTGTAACAATTTAAAAATAACCAACATAATGTACACAAAGAATGTGAGTTTGGGGGTCCATCTAACTTGGGCTCAAATCCAAGTTCTGCCCTTATGGGCAAGTCATTTAACATCGTCAACCCTCAGTTTTTCCAGTTGCAAACTAGACTTAGTGATAATATCTTTCTCTCAGGATTTTTGTTTCTTTGTTTGCTTTACGACTATAACCATCTAAAAACTTTCTTTAATTGGGGTATAGTTGCTTTACAATGCTGTGCTAGTTTCTTCGGTGCAAGGAAGTGAATCAGCTCTGTGTGTAGATATAGAGCCTGGACCATCCCCTCCTTTTTTTTTTTTTTTGACAATATGATCATGTCTGGTAAGTGCCTAGAACTATCTGATAAACAGGAGGAGATCAAAGCACAATTAACAATCCTTTTGCACCCCATAAATCCAAGTTTGACCTAGGAAACTGTATCAATTAAAATTTGAGGGCTAAAAAATATAGAGAAATTACTACTCTGTGCAAAATTGTCTTAAAATCTTAATGCTTATTTCATAAATTAACTGGGCTATAAATATTCTAAGGACTCAGATTAATGAAAATAATGAAGCAAAGCCATAATCATATATCCATTAAAACTTTTACTATATATTGGCATCACACCCTTTACTCATGTTAAAGGAATAAATTGCATGCGCTAATTATCTGTGGCTGTGTAACAAATTACCACGGCTGTAACAAAACAACACACAGTTGTGATCTCCGAGTTTCTGCGGGTCAGAGTCCAGGGATGGGACGGCCCCTGCCTCGGGCCTCACGAGGTGCTGGCCAGGCTTCTTCTCATCCGGAGGTCTCACTGTGGAAGCGTGTGTCCCTGCTCACAGGGATGTTGACAATATCGTTTCCTTCGGTCACAGGACTCATGGTCACTAGCATCTTCAGAGTCAACAAAGGGAGGGAAAGTGAGTTTACCAGCAGTCTGTATCATGGTCAGGAGAGCGGTATTTGTCATCATTGCTGTAAGCTGTGGGTTAGAACCAAGTCACAGGTCCTGCTCTGTGAGTCAGGGAGGGGATTCCACAAAGGCAGCAGCAGCAGGACCCTGGGCCACTGTGGGTCTGTCTGCCACCATCCACCCTCTGGCTTTTATTATTCAAACACATTCAGCTGCTCCCAGGGCTCCCAAGATTCTTATCTCTCATAGCGCAAACTCAAAGTTCATCAGCTTCTCACTGGAATTAGAAAAAGGTCAGAGGAGGCTCCTGGGTCTAATCAAGTTCAGTTTCTGCCCATCCATGGACCTGAGAAGTGAAGATCGCTCAGTCATGTTCGACTCTTTGTGACCCCACAGACTATACAGACTCTCCAAGCCAGAATCCTGGAGTGGGCAGCCTTTCCCTTCTCCAGGGGATCTTCCCAACCCAGGGATCAAACCCAGGTCTCCCACATTGCAGGTGGATATTTTTACAACCTGAGCCTCCAGGGAAGCCCAAGAATCTTGGAGTGGGTAGCCTATACCTTCTCCAGGGGATCTTCCTGACCCAGAAATCGAACCGGGGTCTGCTGCATTGCAGGCAGATTCTTTACCAGCTGAGCTATGAGGGACCTGAGAAGCCAGACAGAAAATCATCTGTCCCCAGCCCAGCCGAAAAACCATGGTGGCACAGGCAGCAGGAAAGGGCTATGGGCTGCTCATTTCACAAGAAGAGAGAAAGGAGGTAAAGAGGGGTCTCTGTGCTGTAGGAATCCTGAAGCCACACGGTGAGCTTGGAAGTTCCCCAGTGAGGCTTCAAGTCTGGGGAAAATCGGGCCTTCCCAGGCGGCGCTAGTGGTAAAGAGCCTGCCTGCCAGTGCAGGAGATGTAAGAGACTCAGGTTCGATCCCTGGGTCAGGAAGATCCTCTGGAGGAAGGCATGGCAACCCACTCCAGTACTCTTACCTGGAGAATCCCATGGACAGAGGAACCCATGGGCTACAGTCTACAGGGTCGCACAGAGTCAGACACAACTGAGCGACTGAGTGGGCCCACAGGCAGCACGCTGGGGATAATCCTCATGGCTTCACCATCGGCTGTTGGCTCCACCTTCTGAGTCTCTGCTTTGAAGTGAAAGGTATGGCGCTTGTTTGCAGCTGCATGGCCTTCTCAGCCTGCCTCCTGACAGTGGAATCCGGGGGCTGTACTCTCTCCATTCCTTTCTGCCCAAGTGGGCAGTGTTTTTGCAGAAGTAGTTTGCTCAGAAACGTTGTGTGTCTCCCACGGACTTCAGTGAGACTCACTGCATGAAAAGAAGACCTCGCTCATAGATGTTTGTGAGATGATCTCTGTCTGGATCCTGCTGAGATGACCCTGGATGGAGGCCCTGAAGCTCCTCAGAGGCCCTGATTGGCTGATTGGCTCTGAGGCTCCCCCCGAGTCCCTTGAAAAGGTCCTAGTGGGACTGGAGTCCCTGACCTCGGTGTCTTTCTGTTGCCCCCCTCCAAACACTGTAGTCACATCCTTGGCTTTTTCTCCCAACCGTCACGTCTTAATTTTAGCACATTAGTCATCGGGAGAGGCTGATGCCGTGCGCTCACACTTCCGCACTCCAGAACTGCAAGGGACTGAACTCCTGCGCCCACCGCCACTTTGTGGTCACGCCTTCCATAGCCCCAGGGAGCTAATTTGCTGGGCCAAAGAACACATGCAGCTGCTTCCTCCCCAACGGTTCTTAAACTCTGTTCTGTATCAGTCGGGGAGCAATGTGGCTGGAGCTCCATCGACGGCTGGTCTTGTGGGGTCTTCAGTATGCCCAAAGCTCGTTTGCACGTCTCTAGTTGAGGCCCCCCTCTGCTCTTGTACCTCTGGCCCCTCCTGGGCTGAATTCCTGGGGAGACCGTGGCCTCTCTCCCCGAACTGCCGGAGCCCAGCTCCAGCTCTGTGCCTTGTAGCTGGGTTTCTGGGACATACCTGTACGCCCCCTTTTCTCATCTAAAGATGGGAAGAGACAGGGGAAGCCCACACCCACAGCGCTGTGAAGACAACTGAGCTGATCGGTGCCTACAAGAGGGCCTCTCCTGGGGACGGCGGTGTGGGGCGTGCTGTCACACGCGTGTGTTCCAACTGCTTGTGCCAAGGATGCAAACATCTGTGGAATGAGCTATGGTTTCACGCTATGTCCTGGGTGCTCAATTGGGTTTGATTTTTTTTAAAAAGGTATAATTTTATGTTTGTGTGTCTTCACCATAAGCCAGATTGCCTTCAGGCAATAGGTACAAATTAAAAACAGCCATTGATCAGCCCCTTTTCTACTCCAGAAGTCGAAGTAGTAAAACCTCAGCCATCCAGAAACGTAGGGAATTGAGACGAGCTGGACTGTCAGATTGCCTAGGTAATAGGATTTTAAAATAAAGTTTTAAACATTTTGTTCATTAAAAAAAAAAAAGCATCAGCTACTTTCCTGGCTTTTTCCCCCCACTATGCATTATTATAGTTAATTTTACAAAAATAAACGTATAGGATGAAATCAGAAACTCTTCACATGTTCTGCATCTCTTGTATTTCTAAGAATAATCAAAGTGACTTCTAGTCCTGAGCACCTTCCAAGCACCTTCCAGGCAGTCTGGTGCCTTCTGCTTTTGTTACCTAATTTCACAGCTGTGTGTTGAACCTATCTATTCTAAGAAGTCAGGCTCTGATCTGTGCTCTGGGTCTCCTTAACAAACATGAAGCCATGGCAACCTTGCAAAGTGGTCATTTCATTTCATAGGTGGGAAAACTGACCTAGAAGCAGATCTCTTGGTGACCCCAAGCCCTGTCGGTCCTCCCGGGCTGTGCCCCGTGCCTCTCATGATAGCCGGGGAAACCTGGAGTTCACAGAGAGGGCCTGGTAGTGCTGTTTGCTGTTTTGATTTTTTACTCACGCTGAAGCTGCAATACTCTGGCCACCTGATGCAAACAGCTGACTCATTGGAAAAGACCCTGACGCTGGCAAAGACTGAGGGCAGGAGGAGAAGGGGGCGGCAGAGGATGAGATGGTTGGATGGCATTACCGACTCAATGGACATGAGTTTGAGCAAGCTTGGGGAGACAGTGAAAGTCAGGGAAGCCTGGCGTGCTGCAGTTTATGGGGTCGCAGAGTCGGACATAACTCAGAAACTGAACGACAACCGAAGAAATGCAAGCGCTTTCGTGAAGCCTTTATACACACGGCTGTTTGAAAGGCTGGATGGTCAGCTAAAACAGTGTTTAGAATCCAGAGCGCCCCACCTGGGCTCAAATCCCAGTTCCACCACTGGAAAACTATGGCACTTTAACAAATGATTTCATTTCACTACACCTCAATTTTCCTCATCTCCAAAATGGATTTGAAAATAAAGTGTCCAGCTGACATGGTTTTTGTGAGAATCGAGTTAGTTGATACATACAAAGCACTTAAGGTAGGCTGGCCTGAAGAACTGCTTGCTGCTATTATGTTTTTATCAATTTTGTCAATATCAATTTACACAGTGCGTGGAGTCTGTGACATGTATTTTGATTTTTTAAGGTCATTTAGCTTGTTTCCTGTAATCAGTAAAGTTCAGAAAGGCTCAGGGTGCTGGAGAGTTAATCCTGTATGGGAAAGAGATCACAGAGTTGCAGGAATGCATCAGTGATGACATAGAGAGGGTTGATCCTGACCTGTCTCTGTGTCAACACAATCTCTGTGTGTGATTTTAAAAGACACACACGTGTATTCGCACACACACACACACTGTACACATCTCAGGCACTCATTTGTGCTAAATAATAAAGGCATATTCAATCTCATTAAGACACAGCAGAAAGCGTTCTGCTGAGAGCAGTGAAAATAATGTTAACATGTTGAAATGAATTGTCTCAATTTAATTCTGCTTACTCTCTCTCTGGGGTATAATGTAGTTTGTCACGGTTGGTTTTCACTGAGTTCAAGGTCATAGGAAACTGTGTGCTAGATTCCCTGACACAAAAGCATCACTATGACTTAAAAAATCAGTTACTTCAGTGTTGTGTAAAACCAACAATTGTATGCACCTAATAATGTATGCAAAGTAGCAAAAAGAAACAGAATTTTCTGCTATTTTGAAAACCAATTATTTCTGCTACCAGAAATAATATACTTATAATACTTTTTTTCCCACTACTGATATGCAGAGTGCATCATGAGAAACGCTGGGCTGGAAGAAGCACAAGCTGGAATCAAGATTGCTGGGAGAAATATCAATAACCTCAGATATGCAGATGAAACCACCCTTATGGCAGAAAGTGAAGAGGAACTAAAAAGTCTCTTGATGAAAGTGAAAGTGGAGAGTGAAAAAGTTGGCTTAAAGCTCAACATTCAGAAAACGAAGATCATGGCATCCGGTCTCATCACTTCATGGGAAATAGATGGGGAAACAGTGGAAACAGTGTCAGACTTTATTTTCTGGGCTCCAAAATCACACTGCAGATGGTGATTGCAGCCATGAAATTAAAAGATGCTTACTCCTTGGAAGGAAAGTTATGACCAACCTAGATAGGATATTCAAAAGCAGAGACATTACTTTGCCAACAAAGGTCCGTCTAGTCAAGGCTGTTTTTTCCAGTAGTCATGTATGGATGTGAGAGTTGGACTGTGAAGAAAGCTGAGCACAGAAGAATTGATGCTTTTGAACTGTGGTGTTGGAGAAGACTCTTGAGAGTCCCTTGGACTGCAAGGAGATCCAACCAGTCCATTCTGAAGGAGATCAACCCTGGGATTTCTTTGGAAGGAATGATGCTAAAGCTGAAACTCCAATACTTTGGCCACCTCATGTGAAGAGATGACTCATTGGAAAAGACTCTGATGCTGGGAGGGATTGGGGGCAGGAGGAGAAGGGGATGACAGAGGATGAGATGGCTGGATGGCATCACCGACTCGATGGACATGAGTTTGGGTGAACTCCGGGAGTTGGTGATGGACAGGGAGGCCTGGCGTGCTGCAATTCATGGGGTCGCAAAGAGTCGGACACGACTGAGTGACTGAATTGAACTGATATGTATATTTTTATTGATTTTCTCTATTAATGTCTCCATGTACAATTAATAGAACAATGCCCACCTGAACACTGCTGAAAATAATGAATTTGATCTTTCTACCCCATCAGAATCTGCCAAATGCTAGCACTTTCCCATAAATCTCAGTTCCTACTAAATTATTCACATTTATTATATTAAAATTATTTAAGTGAACAATTTTATCTTGGTAAGCACTGACCCTCTGGGAGGGCAAGTGTATAGCACGTTCTTCTTTTCTGGGAATTGGGACCGGGAAACTGGGAAACTTCCTCTTCTGTGGAACTGGGCTGGGGCATGTGGGCATGACCCAGTCACTCAGTCGTGTCTGACTCTCTGTGGCCCCATGGACTGCAGCCCACCAGGCTCCTCTGTCCATGGGATTCTCCAGGCAAGAACACTGGAGTGGGTTGCCATGCCCTCCTCCAGGGGATCTTCCTGACCCAGGGACTGAACCCAGGTCTCCTGTGGCTCCTGCATTGCTCTGGCTTGCAGATTCTTTACCGCTGAGGCACTGGGGAAGCCCGGTATCTTTTTCTTTTTTAAGGATTAAAGTTCAATGTTTCAAAAGATATTACACAAGTATCTATTAATTTATAAATAAATGGTCAGTATATGCACTGGTTTTAAAATATTTCATTTTAATAACTACCAAGCGTTCATTTCACGGGTCAGCCATTCTTTGTTTCATCTATTACGTATGAAGGACAAATCTGTCGGTCCAAATCGTGAATGTGTGTGTGTGCTTGCTTGCTCAGTCGTGTCTGACTCTTTGTGGCCCTGTGAACTGCAGTCCGCCAGGTTCCTCTGTCCATGGGATTTCCCAGGCAAGACTACTGGAGTGGGTTGCCATTTCTTTTTCCAGAGGTTCTTCCTAACCTAGGGATAGAACTCACATCTCCTGTGTCTCCTGCATTGCAGACAGATACTTTACTAAGCCATCAGGGAAGCCCAAAAATCATGAGTACGTTCGTTTGAACAATTAAATAGGATTTTCTACCCCACGTAGGGTAAATGGGGCTTCAAAGCCCTCGCCACACCACATCGTGTGTGGAGTGACCGGTGGGCTGGCGCCTATGGCCAGCTCGCCCTAAGATGTCTTGCCCTGCATTTGTCCAGCTCTTTCCTTTAGGACGTACTCCACAGCAAATGCCACGCCAGACGCTGTGCTCATGGCAAACTAGAGGCACCTGTGCTCGCAGCTACATGAAAAGAAAAAAATGGGCACTGAATTTCCCCGGCGAAGCTGGTGGCGCCCAGGAAACCCTTCCCTGCAGACACCTCTTGAAACACGGTAAGAGAATCTACAGGTCAGGGTGCTGGGGGAGGGTGGGGAGGTCGGATGGTTAGGTGCAGCCTGGTTCCTGCTGATTCTACTGCAACAGCCTGCCTGACGTCAGTATCTATTAATTCAGTTGAATGTGGGAGTCTAGACCCTTCCAATGAAGGGGAAGATGGAAGCCGTGGAAAAGTAAAAGTAAGTTCGGGTTTAGCCAGTTAGGGGACTTCCCTGGCGGTCCGGCGCTTCAGGCTTTGTCTTCCAATACAGGGCGAGCAGGTTCAACCCTTAGTCGGGATCGAACCCCCGTCTCTTCCATCTCCTGCATTGCAGGCAGGTTCTTTACCAGCTGAGCCGCCTGGGAAGGCCACAGGATACCGCATCCCTCTCAATTAGCTTTGTGTTGCAGATGTGAGTCCTTGTGCCAAAGAGCCACAGGATGGACATTTGAGGTAAGATAGAAATCACATCTTAAATACACACACGAGGCCATGGGGAGTCGTTTTCTAAGTTGGAAACTCACTCCATGTTTCTTACAAACAGAACTGTATAAAATCTGTCCAATCTCTCAAAGGTCAGTTATAAAAACCTGTCTTAGAGCAGACTTTTTGGCCTTCAGAGACTGAAGTTCTTAGTTCCTGGGCCTGAGGAAAGTCCATGAAAACCGGGGAAGCATGATATGACCTAAGGAAAATTGTGCTACCAGGTCGTAACTCACGAGAAGACAGCGTCTGAAAGCGGGGCGAGTGAGCCCAGACACCATCCAGTCCCCCCTCCAGGCCTGCCCCCACACGTCCCACTTACAAAGCAGGGAAGCAGGACCAAAAGCCTAGAACTCGGAGCGCTGCCATTCAGATCTGCGCTCCAGAGTCCAGCTAACACAGACTTCCAGGGTCCAAGGGCCTGTTTTATGAATAAGTGCAGGCACTTTCATGGGGTTGAGCCTTCGTGCAACTGATGCCAAGCTGGGCAGCACCATGTCTCTCAAATCATGGTGAACTGCAGGTAAATAATGTACACTGCATTCACTTCTAACCCGAAAAGTGAAAGTGAAACTGGCTCACTCGTGACTCTTTGTGAGCTCATGGACTCTACAGTCCATGGAATTCTCCAGGCCAGAGTACCGGAGTGGGGAGCCGTTCCCTTCTCCAGGGGATCTTCCCAACCCAGGGATCGAACCCAGGTCTCCCGAATTGCAGGCAGATTCTTTACCAGCTGAGCCACAGGGAAACCAGAAGAGTTGATTAAAATTGGTTAAATATAGTAGCAGAAACAGAAAGACTTCTGAAGCATCTGGATCAGACAGACACCGAGCCAGGACAGAGCCTGGGGAGGGAGGCTGCCCTGGCCCCTCAGGGTCTCTCCCACCAGGAAAGTGGACCAGAGGATTTCCAAGCTCCATTTAACTCTGCAACTGTTCAAACTTCAAGAGTTTCACATCCTTGGTTATAAGAAAAATGAGATAACTAAATAAGTCCACTAAAGCCCTTAAGATCTTCAATGAATTCAGTCTCAGAGACAGAAAGTTTTTGTCCCCCCAAAAAGCCTATTTTAACTTCTTCGAAGCATGCAAAATTTACCAAGAGTATTTGCTGAACATTATTAAATATTTTTAAACGTTTCATTAAAAACTGGTTTTTTCCCCTATTTTTACTCTCTGTACCATTTTTAATCTACTTTAGCGACGGCATGCTATTTTGAGCAGGAAACCTATTCTTTAATGTCTATAAACTAGATCTCTTTTTATAATTCCCTCATAGGACCTGGTTCAAAGTCTATGGCACCTCAGTAATTGTTTGCCCCGCCCCAAAATAAAAGCATTAGTTAGGTGTTCGTATAAATTCCACACAGAAGGCAAGTCCTTTGTAGTCACTAAATTTCCTCGGAATATTTTCTCAAGAGCCTCACCCACAGCTTTAAAAAGGAGGGCAGGAAAAATGCCAGCTGCAATCTCCCACCCTCATTAGGGCCCCCTGTCAGAAATCGGTTAAGGAGCGGGGAATAAGGGGTAATTTTCCTTTAAAATGGAGAGGAGTTTCCTTTAGAAAGGAAATTCGCTGAGGAAGTTGTTTTAGAACAAATAACTGTTCGGGAGGAAGCCGGCAAAAGGTGGGAAGAGGTTCCCTTTGATTCCCCAGTCTGTGTATTTGGGCTCAGACCAGACAACATTTTATGCACATATTAATAGAATGCAAATGAGCCTCCCGCGAGGACAGTGGTATTTGGCACAAAGTATTGTCAACAGAAAGGGCTTGGGTGTATTTTTTTAATCCCATCAAGGTGCCCCGTCGCGGTGGGGGGCGGGGGGTGGGTGGGTGGCGGTGTTGGGGGGGGTGGGTGGGTGGCGGTGTTGGGGGAGGTGGGGGACCCCGGTGCTTGGGAATGGATCCGGGTCTGACCTCCAGTTGGGCGGAGAGCAAAGCGCTTTTTCAGTCTCCACTTCAAGGCCCTCTCTGGAGCTGTGAGCATCCTCTTCAAAGTCCTCAGGTGCTACTGTTTACTCAGCTCTGCTCACGGGCAGCGAGGACCCCCCAGAGTCACCTGGAGCTTCGGCCCACAGTGTGTGGCCCCCAGCGCCCCACCTCAAGCGCCCCTCCAGGCGCTGACTCAGCAGGTCTGGGGGGCCTTGGGGCTCTGCTTCCCCAGGGTGTTGCTCCCCCACCCCTCCACCCCCAGGCCCAGGCTCGGAGACTCACTGCTCTCAGCATCCATTTGATTCTCGGGTGAAAGGGGGATGCAGCATGGAGCTTCCTCTGCAGTGGGATGAGGGGATGAGGACATTCTTATGCTCTTGCAAGCAGGGGCCAGTTCAGTCCGTTCTGTTCAGTTCAGTCGCTCAGTCGTGTCCAACTCTTTGCGATCCCATGAACCACAACACGCCAGGCCTCCCTGTCCATCACCGACTCCTGGAGTTGACTCAAACTCATATCCATTGAGTCAGTGATGCCATCCAGCCATCTCATCCTCTGTCGTCCCCTTCTCCTCCTGCCCTCAATCTTTCCCAGCATCAGGATCTTTTCCAATGCATTGGAGTTTCCGCTTCAGCATCAGTCCTTCCAATGAATATCCAGGACCTCCTTTGGGATGGACTGGTTGGAGCTCCTTGCAGGGGCCAGAGGGACGCCTAGAAAGCTCCACAGGGTGAAGCCTCTGGGCCGAGGTGGGGGTAGGGCAGGGGCCAGAGGTGGAGGAAGCCCACAATTTCCAGGTCCAGCCTTTGTCTTTGCACAGACTGCTTACTGGTAGATACAGAGAAGTCGTTCAACCTCAGCCAATGCTGTCCCATCAGCTATAAGCACATTTCAGAGAAACACTGAAAGTGAAAAGTGAAGTCGCTCAGTCATGTCTGACTCTTTACTGTAGCCTACCAGGCTCCTCCATCCATGGGATTTTCCAGGCAAGAGTACTGGAGTGGGTTGCCATTTCCTCCTCCAGGGGATCTTCCCAACCCAGGGATCGAACCTGGGTCTCCAGCATTGTAGGCAGATGCTTTAGGTCTGTGCCACCAGGGAAGCCCTCAAACACTAAGTGCTTTCTAGTCGTGCAGTTGCTCAATTCCTCTGAAGACACGGCTTAAATGCCCCCTCCGCGGCAGACACTGTTCGGGGCTTTTGGGAGACACTGGGGATCAAGACGAAGCACACAGATAAAGGCTTCCCTCCCATGGAACCATCGGGGAGATAGACTGGGCGATGATCTGCGCAACTCAGGGTGCAGGGGGGGGCGGGGGGCAGGCACAGCGAGGGGGGCGAGGGCACCGGGGGCGGGGTGAGCGCGGAATGGGCTCCGTCTGGGCGAAGGTACTAGACCACGGCCCTCCGGGCGCTCCAGGGGCACCGAGTGGACCTGACGGGGCGGACAGTGCCCGGGCCAGGCTGAGCGTGGCCATGGGGCAGCGACGGGACCGCGGTGACGCCAGGTGGATGGAGGCCGGGCAGGAGGGGCCCCCATTGTGCAGGGACGGGGCGGGCCGGGGGCCAGGGGGAGGAGACCCCGGGGACAGCGTTCCGCATACGGTGCAGAGCTGGGCCGTTTATGTACGAGGTTGCCGGGGCGGGGGTCCGAGGTTTTGTGTGATTCCCCAGCAAACGCACACAGACCCCCGAGGAGGCCGCCCACGTCGGCTAGAGAGAGCCTGCACCGGGGCGGCACAGACGTGGCGGAGAACCAGGGACGCGGCTCCTCTGGCCGGTGTGGACCCCGGAAGTCTGACCCCAGGGCCGAGGGGGATTCACTGAGGGGGATCCACCCGGCCCTCGGGGCTGCGGCCGTCTTGGGGGCCGCGGCCGTCTTGGGGGCCGCGGGAGGCGCGTCCCAGTCTCTGCCCTGAGCTCACAGCACCTTCCCACCCCCCACACCCGTGTCCAGGGTCCCCTTTTCTTAGGACACCGTTTCTCCTGGCCTAGGCCCCCCACCAGGACGGCCCACCCTGACTACTCACGTGCTCCCAGGCCCTGTTTCCCGTCCCTGCGGGAGGCCTTCAGCACCTTTTCCGAGGGGACCCGAGTCCCCCCTCACTGAGGGCGCACTGCTCCTCTGTGGGTCCTCTTCCTCCTCCGAGGCCTGCCGGAGCCTGGGTCTGGGTCCCAGCACCCACCGGCCCGGACCGTTTATAAATGGGAGCTGTGTGGCCTGGGGCGCCCCCTGGACCCCCAAAAGATGTGGTGTCTCCACAGCCTCACAAAGGTGCCCCAGGGACCTGCGTGGGGTCCAGTGGTGAGGACTCCACACTTTCCACTGGGTTCAGCCCCAGCTTGGGGAACTAAGATCCCGCAGGCTGAGTGGTGTGAGCAAAATGTAAAAACACCACCTTGTGTTAGGAGCTGAGGGCGTTCCAGACACACTCCAGCCCTCGGTGTGCTGCGTTCCAGGGAACCGCAACACAGACACCCCTGAGGACGCCCTAACAGCAAGCGGCAGACATGTGGCAGCATTAGCTGGATTCCAAAGTTTGAGAACCACCTGTGAGCTTGCTCTCGGTCGAGGCCACTCTCTGCTAAAACCCTGTGGTGGCGCCTCCTCGGACCCCAAGTAAAAGCCACGGTCCTTCTGGCCCGTAGGCCCGGGACCCCAGCCCTGCCCCTGCCCGCCGCGTCCCTGCCCCTCCCCGTGTCCCCGCTCTCTTCTGGCCCGTAGGCGCGGGACCCCCGTGCCCCTGTCCCCCACATCCCGCTCTCTTCTGGCTCATAGGCTCGGAACCCCCGCCCCGCCCCTGAGCCCCCCGCGTCCCCACTCTCCCAGCACCCAGGGGTCCTCACTGTGCTCACCACACACACCCCAGGGCCTTGGCACCTGCTCTTCTCCAGGGTGGTCGCACCCAGAGGCCCGCAGGCCGCCCTCCCCAGCACCCCAGATATCCTTTAACCTGCCCTCCATTTTTTTCACAGCCTGTATCCTCTCCCATCTTACCATCAAATCTATTTTTCTTTAATCTTTTTTAGTTTTTTTTTTTATTATTTGTCTCTCATTGGCACAAAGTAAATGTTTTGGAGGCACAAGCTGCACTGACCACGTACTTCAGGGAAGGTCCCAGATCCTGGAACTCAGGGCTTGGGGGCTCTGGTGATCAGCCTGAGGCACGAAGCCAGCAAACTTCAGAAGCAGCTTTGTGAGGGACTTCCCTGGTGGTCCAGTGGCTAACACTCTGCACTCCCAATGGAGGGGGCCCAGGTTCGATCCCTGGTCAGGGAACTAGATCCCACGTGACACAGCCGAGGGCTCCCATGCTGCAACTGAAACATGGCTCCCGCTGCAGTGAAGATAGAAGCCCCCGTGTGCTGCAAGTAGGACCTGGTGCAGCTCAAGATGCCAGGAGAAATACCAACCACCTCAGATACGCCGGTGACACCACCCTTACGGCAGACAGTGAAGAGGAACTAAAGAGCCTCTTGATGAAGGTGAAAGAGGAGAGTGAAAAAGCTGGCTTACAACTCAACATTCAAAAAACCAAGATCATGGCATTCGATCCGATTGCTTCATGGCAAATAGATGGGGAAACAATGGAAACAGTGACAGACTTTATTTTCTTGGGCTCCAAAATCACTGCAGATGGTGACTGCAGCCATGAAATTAAAAGACGTTTGCTCTTTGGAAGAAAAGCTATGACCAACCTAGACAGCGTGTTAAAAAGCAGAGACATTACTTTGCCAACAAAAGTCCATCTAGTCAAGACTACAGTTTTTCCAGTAGTCATGTATGGATGTGAGAGTTGGACCATAAAGCTGAGCGCAGAAGAATTGATGCTTTTGAACTGTGGTGTTGGAGAAGACTCTTGAGAGTCCCTTGGACTACAAGGAGATCCAACCAGTCCATCCTAAAGGAAATCAGTCCTGGCTGTTCTTTGGAAGGACTGATGCCAAAGCTGAAACTCCAATACTTTGGCCACGTGATGCAATGAACTGACTCATTGGAAAAGACCCTGATGCTGGGAAAGATTGAAGGTGGGAGGAGAAGGGGATGACAGAGGATGAGATGGTTGGATGGCATCACCGACTTAATGGACATGAATTTGAGCAGGCTCTGGAAGACAGTGAAGGACAGGGAGGCCTGGCGTGCTGTAGTCCATGGGGTTGCAGAGAGTCAGACAGGACTGAGCATCTGAACTGAACTGACTAAAAAATAAAAAGGAACTGTGTTGGATTATTATAAAGGGTGTGGGAGAAGGTTGTTTGGGAGCTGCTGAGAGCAGATGAAGTCTTCCTGAACAGGGTGGGATGGTGGGAAGGACCAGGACCCCTGCAGTCAGGCAGGCCGTCGACTGGGAAGAAACTTGGAGTCGGGAAGGCATATGAAACGTGTCTGAGATGTTCGGGCAGCCTCTCTGGAGAGGCTTGAGACGGCAACTCAGAGGAGGAATTCAGAGATAGAGATAGGAAGGAGCCAGTCCTGGGCAAGCTCTGCTCAAAACTGGCCTGGACTGTGGGCCCGGACTGTGGGGGAACGGGCAGCAAGGGTCGTGGGTGGGGGGAAAGCTGGTGAGAGCACATCTTGCCGAGGGCAGTGAGGAGTAGCCAGAGGCCTGGGGCACACCCCGGCTCTGCCACTGCCCAGCTGCACCTGGGGGCAGCTCCCTGACCTCTTCCAGCCCAGCTCTCCCCTGGGAAATGGTCTGGATAAGACGTGACGGGAAGGGCTTGCGTGTGATCGAGAGGAGGTGAAGTAAGACCAGGCACCTGCTGCGAACCTGAGGCCTGAAGGGCGAGTCCCCAAGCTCAATAATGGCAGCACGTGGGTCCGTCCTGCAAACGCGACAGACCACAGGTACCTCTCTCCGCTGGCTCTCCAGGTCCCGCTGAGAGCCGAGGCTGGGGGTCTTCCTCTGCCTCTGCTGCGTATTCATTTTCTCTTGGAGCATCTTCATCCAGAGAGCATCCCTTGGTCTGCGCTTGTCCTTGTGCAGCTCAAGGTCGTACTGAAAGAAACATCCCGATACAGAATAAGGAACTGATCATTCAAACAAGGCCCACAGCACCGGGGACTCACCGGGGAGAGAGTTGGGGTGAAGGCTCACAGAGTCTCACATTCATCAACAGTCATCCACATCCACGAGCATACTTGAGACGGGTGGACGTTTGCTGTGTGCAAATTACACATCAGTAAAGATCCTCACGACCCAGGTAATCACGATGGTGTGATCACTCACCCAGAGCCAGACACCCTGGAATGTGAAGTCAAGTGGGCCTTAGAAAGCATCACTACGAACAAAGCTAGTGGAGGTGATGGAATTCCGTTTGAGCTATTTCAAATCCTGAAAGATGATGCTGTGAAAGTGCTTCACTCTGTATGCCAACAAATTTGGAAAACTCAGCAGTGGCCATGGGACTGGAAAAGGTCAGTTTTCATTCCAATCCCAAAGAAAGGCAATGCCAAAGAATGCTCAAACTACCGCACAATTGCACTCATCTCACATGCTAGTAAAGTAATGCTCAAAATTCTCCACAACACGCTTCAGCAATACGTGAACCGTGAACTTCCTGATATTCAAGCTGGTTTTAGAAAAGGCAGAGGAACCAGAGATCAAATTGCCAACATCCACTGGATCATGGAAAAAGCAAGAGAGTTCCAGAAAAACATCTATTTCTGCTTTATTGACTATGCCAAAGCCTTTGACTGTGTGGATCACAATCAACTGTGGAAAATTCTGAAAGAGATGGGAATACCAGACCACCTGACCTGCCTCTTGAGAAATCTGTATGCAGGTCAGGAAGCAACAGTTAGAACTGGACATTGAACAACGGACTGGTTCCAAATAGGAAAAGGAGTATGTCAAGGCTGCATATTGTCACCCTGCTTATTTAACTTGTATGCAGAGTACATCATGAGAAACACTGGACTGGAAGAAACACAAGCTGGAATCAAGATTGCCGGGAGAAATATCAATAACCTCAGCTATGCAGATGACACCACCCTTATGGCAGAAAGTGAAGAGGAACTAAAAAGCCTCTTGATGAAAGGGAAAGTGGAAAGTGAAAAAGTTGGCTTAAAGCTCAACATTCAGAAAACTAAGATCATGGCGTCCGGTCTCATCACTTCATGGGAAATAGATGGGGAAACAGTGTAAACAGGGTCAGACTTTATTTTTCTGGGCTCCAAAATCACTGCTGATGGTGACTGCAGCCATGAAATTAAAAGACGCTTACTCCTTGGAAGGAAAGTTATGACCAACCTGGACAGCATATTAAAAAGCAGAGACATTACTTTGCCAACAAAGGTCCGTTTAGTCAAGGGTATGGTTTTTCCAGTGGTCATGTATGGATGTGAGAGTTGGACTGTGAAGAAAGCTGAGCGCTGAAGAATTGATGCTTTTGAACTGTGGTGTTGGAGAAGACTCTTGAGAGTCCCTTGGACTGCAAGGAGATCCAACCAGTCCATTCTGAAGGAGATCAACCCTGGGATTTCTTTGGAAGGAATGATGCTAAAGCTGAAACTCCAGTACTTTGGCCACCTCATGTGAAGAGTTGACTCATTGGAAAAGACTGATGCTGGGAGAGATTTGGGGCAGGAGGAGAAGGGGACGACAGAGCATGAGATGTCTGGATGGCATCACTGACTCGATGGCCGTGAGTCTGGATGAACTCCGGGAGTTGGTGATGGACAGGGATGCCTGGCGTGCTGTGATTCATGGGGTCACAAAGAGTCGGACACGACTGAGCAACTGAACTAAGAACTAAAGTTGATTACTTTATGATTTTTTAAAAAAATGAAATTCGTCCTTATCCTTTTAGTTTACACCGTAGATGATTCTTCAGTTCAGAAAAGTTCTACAGGACAAGCTTTAAGTACAAAGAAACAGGGCTGGTACCCATAAGCAGGCAGAAACATCAGTCTTGCTATTTGATAATCGAGTAGTCCAAAAAAGAAGGATATAATGCAGGACATAACCTACTGCCAGGAGTAACTTAGGGTCCTCTTTGAGAATCACAGGTATCTCCCTGACCTAACCTGGAAAAAGGACACATTTGGGCCCGGGGAGCAGGCGGGAGGAAAGCAGTGGGGGACGGGCGGCCCCATCACCCGCTGCTCAGGGCAAGCAGGAGGCAGGACGCTGCTCAGGGCAAGCAGGAGGCAGGACCGGGGGAGACACTCCCTTTCCAACACGGAGACAGGTTTCCTGAGGTCGGTGGGCTGGCGTCCACCGCGCTCCGGAGCGCTCCCGCCCGGAAGAGCAGGGCCGTCTCACATCCATACATGACTACTAGAAAAACCATAGCCTTGACTAGATGGACCTTTGTTGGCAAGGTAAGGTGTCTGCTTTTTAATATGCTGTCCAGGTTGGTCATAGCTTTTCTTCCAAGGAGCAAGCGTCTTTTAATTCCATGCATATGCATTAATATACTCTCTCTTTCTGACTTACTTCACTCTGTATAATAGGCTCTAGATTCATCCACCTCACTAGAACTAACTCAAATTCGTTCTTTTTACGGTTGAGTAATATTCCGTTGTATATATGTGCCACAGCTTCTTTATCCATTCATTTGTTGATGGACTTCTAAGTTGCTTCCGTGTCCTGGCTATCGTAAATAGTGCTGTGATGAACACCGGGGTGCAGGTGTCTTTTAGAATTGTAGTTCTCAGCATATACGTCCTGTTTAATCCTCTCGCCTCTGAGGAAGTTCACCTCAGTGAAGGCCCTTCCTCTCTGAAGAGTTAGGATGCTGGACACCCAGTGCCGTGGACCGCCGTGTGGACCCACAGCCTGGGCCCCAGCAAATGGACACGTGCAGAGTCCACGCAGGTGGCTCCTGTGATGGACGCCCAGGCCCACAGCTCGTGGCGGTGGGAACAGCATGTGGGTTCCTCGGTAGGAACAGCCCCAGAAGTTAGCACCTCACATGTGGAGGTCCAGGGTAGCGTGGCACACCACCGACCCCCTCTTCAGACACCGTGGTTTCGCGTTTGGCTCACAGATCTCTGAAGCTCTGGGATGAGCCTAGGGACCGCACAGGGTATGGATCTAATCCCAGAGGCGGTCCACGATTCTCCACGTCATTCAGTAAAAAGCCCATTGTTTCTCCCAGTAAGGTCTAAGAGGATGCACTTATCACCCTAAATTTCCATCTGCTCTTGGGTTGACTCCTTGATTTTCTGTTCTGTTCCAGTGATGTGCTAATACTACCTTGCTGTAATTATAGACACTTTATCACGTGTTGTAATGCCTAGAAGGGCTAGCCCCTTCCCCCACCTAAATTCTTCTTTGTCAAGATTTTCTTATTGATTCTTATCATTTCTTATTGATTCTTATAAATTCTACTTATTTTTCATGTAAACTTTTATAATCAATTTATCTATCTCCAGGGAGAAAATTGATAGCCTTTATTTGGAAACAATACAATGGGAAAGACTAGAGATCTCTTCAAGAAAATTAGAGATACCAAGGGAACATTTCATGCAAAGTTGGGCTCAATAAAGGACAGAAATGGTATGGACCTAACAGAAGCAGAAGATATTAAGAAAAGGTGGCAAGAATACACAGAACTATACAAAAAAGAACTTCATGATCCAGAAACCACAATGGTGTGATCACTCACATAGAGCCAGACATCCTGAAATGCGAAGTCAAATGGGCCTTAGGAAGCATCACTACGAACAAAGCTAGTGGAGGTGACGGAATTCCAGTTGAGCTATTTCAAATCCTAAAAGATGGTGCTGTTAAAGTGCTACATTCAATATGCCAGCAAATTGGGAAAACACAGCAGTGGCCACAGAATTGAAAAAGGTCAGATTTTATTTCAATCCCAAAGAAAGGCCAAAAATGTTCAAACTACCGCACAATTGCACTCATCTCACATGCTAGCAAAGTAATGCTCAAAATCCTTCAAGCCAGGCTTCAACAGTACGTGAACCATGAAATTCCAGATGTTCAAGATAGATTTGGAAAAGGCAGAGGAAGGAACCAGAGATCAAATTGCCAACATTTGTTGGCTCATAGAAAAAGCAAGAGAGTTCCAGAAAAGAATCTACTTCTGCTTCACTCAATATGATCGCAAAGTTGGACACGACTGAGCAATTTAACTGAACTGAACTGCTTCATTGACTACGCCAAAGCCTTTGACTGTTTGAATCACAACAAACTGTGGGAAATTCTTCAAGAGATGGGAATACCAGACCACCTGACCTGCCTTTTGAGAAATCTGTATGCAGGTCAGGAAGTAAGAATTAGAACTGGACGTGGAACAACAGACTGGTTCCAAATTGGGAAAGGAGTACGTCAAGGCTGTATATTGTCACCCTGCTTATTTAACTTATATGCAGAGTACGTCATGAGAAATGCTGGACTGGATGAATCACAGCCAAAATCAAGATTCTAGGAGAAATAACAACCTATAGTTTGCAGATGACACCGCATTTATGGCAGAAAGTGAAGAGGAACTGAAGAGCCTCTTTATGAAAGTGAAAGAGGAGAGTGAAAAAGCTGGCTTAAAACTTGACATTCAAAAAACTAATATCATAGTATCCAGTCCAATCTTCTCATTGCAAATAGAAGGGGAAAAAGTGGAAGCAGTGAAAAATTTCATTTTCCTGGGCTCCAAAATCAGTGCAGATGGTGACTGCAGCCATGAAATTAAAAGACACTTGTGCCTTGGAAGGAAACGTATGACAAACCTAGACAGCATATTAAAAAGCAGAGACATCTCTTTGCTGACAAAGGTCCATATAGTCAGAGCTGTTGTTTTTCCAGTAGTCATGTATGGATGTGAAAGTTGGACCATAAAGAAGGCTGAATGCCAAAGAATAGATGATTTTGAATTGCAGTGCTTGACAAGACTCTTTAAGAGTCCCTTGGACAGCAAGGAGATCAAACCAGTCCATCCTACAGGAAATAAACCCTGAATATTCATTGGAAGGACTGAAGCTGAAGCTCCAACCCTTTGGCCACCTGATGCGAAGAACTGACTCATTGGAAAAGACCCTGATGCTGGGGAAGATTGAAGGCAGGAGGAGAAGGGGACGGCAGAGGATGAGATGGTTGGATGGCACTGCTGAGTCAATGGACGTCAATTTGAGCAAGCTCCAGGAGATAGTGGAGGACAGAGGAGCCTGGTGTGCCGCAGTCCATTAGCAACCAAACAACAAATATTTTGAAAATCAGGGAGAACTGGTCTCTTTATGTCGGTAAGTCTTCCTATGAAAGTGTTGTATGTCTTCTCTGGTTGAAGGCTTCTCAACCTGAAATTGCTCGAGCCTTAAATCACGCACGCAGATGCTACCCAGGCCACAGCTGCACTCACAGCTCATTTTGTCAGCACGCCTGCTCGCTGGCGCCATCCAGACGTCCTGCTGACCCTCGTCACTTCCCCTTTCCTCCTGCAGAGGGCGCCAGGGACCAAGGAGCCGCCACCCCTACCTGGAGCCAATCTTGACTCCGGCAGGGAAAGAGTTCAGAAGAGGCGAGGTCCTTGGATTTTCCACATTATTGGCTGATTTCAGCTCATGTTCTCTTTTGTGACTGTGGGTGACCACGAGCTGCGTGAATTTCTCACACGCGCTCAGTAAAATGACCTTTTTCTGAAAGGTTTGTTAGAAACTGCAAATTCACACTCTTAAAAGTGTTACTTTTGCCAGAATATAGGCTTTTAGCATCCACACAACAGGGATATTTTCTGCCACCAAGAACGGCCTGGCCGTGTCGCACAGAAACTGAGGGCGTTACGTAGGGAGATAGTAAAGGCCACAGAGTCGGCTTGTGACGTAAGCAGTTACTGCCTCCTCCAGCAGGACGAGCTGTGTTTCCTTTGTCTTCAGCAGAATGAAATGTCTGTTGCAGGGGCTCTTTCCATTAGCCGTTTCTCATGATCTTTCAAGATTCGTGACCTGTTAAGGCGCACCTGAGGAGAATCGTACCAAACTGTGGATGAAGATCCCTGTTACCCTAAGGCCCCTTTCAGCCTGTTTTTTCCTGCACTTCACAAGACGTGCTTCCCTACAATGCTGCGAGAAGGCTGCGGTGTTCGGTTTGTGCAAACACACAGCTGAAGGATGAGCAGGCAGATGGCAGAGACAGCCGTCAGCCGCCGTGGGCGGCCCTGCGTCCCCAAGGCCCGGGGCTCCGTCAAGCAGAAAGGGGCTCCGCAAAGCCCCCGCCCAGGCTCCCAGGGGGCGGGCGGAACAGGAATGATGGCTTTTGCACGAGGCAGCTGTGGACGCGAGACGCTCAGAGGACCAGGCCGGGGGACGCTGCAGAGGGACTGTCTTCGCAGCACAGCAGCGCCCGCTCCGGGCCGGACCCGCCCGCAGAAGCGTGAGTCACCAGGGCTCAGCCCGGGGAATTCAGCCACCGAGAGCCTTTGTTTTACATCTCAGCATTTTCTCCTTCCTGGAATTCAGAGCCTGGCAACAGCGTGGAGTCTTTAGCAGGTGGCTACTCAAAGGCACTGGGAAACCAGTCCGCGGGGGTCCTGCGTCTACAGGAAACACTTCCTTACGTTTCGTCCTCATTTCTCATGTCTTTCTTCCACTGGGCACTTGCATTAGCCTCTTTTGGAGGTTAGCAGAAGATTGTTTTTTAACTGAGGCATGTAATTCACAGGTCCTGAAACTCACCGCCTTAAAGAGTTCACTTGAATGTCTCTCAGTGTACTGCGCCCATCACCAGAATGAGCGTCAGACCGTTTTCATTGCCCCAGAGGAAAAGCCTGCCCGCTAGCTTCAAGTGGCTCTGGAGCTAAGGAACCTGCTTGCCAATGCAGGAGACGTAAGAGATGGGGGTTCAATCCCTGGGTCAGGAAGATCCCCTGGGGGAGGGCACGGCAACCTATACCAGTGTTCTCGCCTGGAGAATCCCGGGGACAGAGGTGCCTGATGTTGGAGTCCTGACCTCGGCCCCTCAGAGTGTGACTGTATGTGGAGATGGAGGCTTTACGAGGTCATCATTAAAGTGAGACGACCCAACCTGATGGCTGCCCGTATAAGAAGAGGAGATTCGGACACAGAGGGACCCAGGAGTGCAGGTACACAGAGAAAGTCCACGTGAGGACATGCGGGGTGGGCGAGTGTCTGCAAGCCAAGGAGAGAGGCCTCAGGAGAAACCAAACCTGCCCGCACCCTGACCTTGCAGAGCCAGCCTGTAGAGCTGTGTGGAAATAAACGTCTAAGCGCCTGCCCCGACTGTGCTCTTTTGTTAGGGCAGCCCCGGCAGACTGATTCGGACCCCAGCAGACCTCTAGTCTGGATATTTCACACAAATAGAATCATTCCAGACAAATAGTACCACGCAACATGTAGTCTTTGACATCTGGTTCCTTTCACTTAGCGTAATATCTTCAAGTTTCATCTGTGCTGCACCAGATACATAAGAACGTAGTTCCCTTTTACGGCTAACTGGTATGGTTATGGAGAGACAGATTTTGATGTCTGTTAGTACTTGATGGACATTAGGGTTGTTCTCAGTGCTTAACTCTTATGAATAATGCTGTTATGAAAATCATGTACAAGTTTTTGTGTGAACATAAATTTTCTATTATCTTAGGTATGTGCTTAGAAGTGGAATTTCTGGGTCATGCAGTGATTCGAGGCTGAACTTTTTAAGGAACCGTAAACCACTTTCCAAAGTGGCTGCGCAGTTTTACCCTGTCACCGTAACGACAGGGCTTGGATTCCTCCACGTCCTCGTTACGGTCTGTCCTTTCTTGTTACAGCCACTGGAGTGACTGTGGGGTGACAGCTTGTTGTGGCTGGGATGCTCTTTTATGTCAAGAGTGGAAAACATAACGTGGTTTCCTTCTCTGTGCCTCACCTTCCAATGTTTGTACTTTTCACAAACGTGAGAAATGTAATCACTGGTTGTGCGACCCCTTATCAGATCTCACATAATGGTCTTGTAGCTCATCCAGGTTGGCTATGTTGACCTTGTCTAAGTGTCTGTGTGCACACGTGTGTGATGTGTGCATGTGTGTGCGTGTGTGCGTGTGATGTGTGTACACGTGTGCATGTGTGTGCCTGCAGGGGGTGTGCAAACACGTGTGTGTCCTCCTCCCACGGGACAAGACCCTGTCCTGGTCAGAGTGACTTTGTTGTTCCCTTGCCCGCGTTGCCTACACAAGGCTGCAAACAGCGGGTGCTTTACAAACCCGGGAGCTTCTGGGCTGGTTGCTTCAGAGGGGCTTTGGGAGCCTGCTCCCACCATGCTGGCCCCCAGGCTGCCCCCCGGGTGCCCTTCCAGAACAGGGCTCGGTCACCTCCTCTCCCTGAGGCTTGTTGCCATGGAAGTTCCCCGCCCACGTGACCTGTGCCCCAGGGCCCCAGCTTACGCCCAGGCCCAGGAGCCTGGCAACCGCTGCCCTGGGAGCTCCGTCCAGGCAGGTCTGTGCCCATGTCTGCACCGCGGGCCCGTCCCACCCCCTCCAGCGCACTTCTTGCTGGGCCTCCCCCGCCCCTGGTGCTCGGCTGCACCCCTGGTTCATTTTCCTCCACTCTGCTCATCACATCAGGGCAAACTCTCTACGTATGTCATGTACTTGTGCGTGATTCAACCTGACTTGTATTGACAAGTGATTTCCCTGGTGCTTCAGCAGTAAAGAGTCCACCAGCAATTCAGGAGTACAGGAGACGTGCTTTCAGTCCCTGGGTCGGCAAGATGCCCTGGCGAAGGAAATGGCAATCTACTGCAGGATTCTTGCCTGGGAAATCCCATGGACAGAGGAGCCTGGCGGGCTACAGTCCCTGGGGTCACAGAGAGTCAGACACGACTGAGTGAGTAAACAACAACGGCTGACTCTTCTGGCTCCACGTTGTCTCCCTGCAGCAGGACCGAGGCCCGAGAGGCCGAGGACTCTCCCTGAGGCAGAACCGAGGCCCGCGAGGCCGAGGACTCTCCCTGCGGCAGGACCGAGGCCCGCGAGGCCGAGGACTCGTGTTTTGCTCACCTCTTGCGTCTCTCCCCTGAGAACGCGGCCCGGCCCACAGGAGGTACCTGTACGTGGTCCTGGAGCTCAGCATGTGTTACGCGGCTCAGAGGAGAGAAGAATCTGGAAGCTGATGAGAGCCCCGGCCGCCCTCGTGAAAATCCTAACCCCATCAGAGGTGAGAAGCAGCAGCTTCCTGTTGAAGTAACCCGGGGACGTCGAGCATCTTAAACAGATGTGTTTAAACTCGACCATGAAATAAAATAGTTGAACTCTTTTCACATCCAAGTAGTCTTGATGCTTTTAAAGCTATTATTTAAAGTATATGAGGTCTCAATAAACATCTTCCTAAAAAAGTTTTGGGCTTTGCTATGGTAACAGAAGTAAGAGAGCCTCAGAGGAAGAAAATCTTGAAACAGGAACAGATATGAACTGTCAGGAGACCTGGGTTCAATCCCTGGGTCAGGAAGATCCCCTGGAGGAGGGCATGGCACCCCACTCCAGGATTCTTGCCTGGAGAATCCCATGGGCAGAGGAGCCTGGCGGGCTGCAGTCCACGGGGGTCACAAAGAGTCGGACACGACTGAGTGGCTGACACCTTCACTTTCAGGAAGTGTCACATGTGATTAAAGCACAGATAGGCTCAGACCCTCTATTTCACAAGCATCAATGTTGCGAATGAGCTCATAGAGGCCGACAGAAAGAAACCACCATCACGTTGACCCCAAACGTTACTTCCTGCTGTTTCATCAGAACATGGCGATCTTTTCAAAATAGGACTAAAGTCCGCATGAGCGTGGCGCTGTGAAATTCATGTCTTTATCTTCACAACCTTCACAGAGCCCGCTGCTGACAACAGAATTAACCTTTGGAAATCTGAGTTCTGGGTACACACTATGCTAAAAAGAGGCTCAAGTCTAAGAAGGAAAAGTGGCAGCTACAACTGACTGCAACGCTGGCGGGTTGCATCACCTTTACTAAAAATCTGTGGGTTGATGTCTTAAGCCCAGTGCCTAGAATGTGACTTCACTTGGAAAGATGGTGGTTGGAGACACAGTTGAGACAAGATCATACTGGAGCAGGGTGGGCCCCAGATCACACATGATTAGTGTCTGTATAAACAGGAGAAACTCAGCCACAGACACACACACAGGAGAAGGAGAACGCTGTGATGGTGAAGACAGACTCGGGCAGATGCACCTACAGCCCAGGAAGCCCAAGAATCACCTCCATCGCTGGGGGCTGGGGCAGCGCCAAGGCAGGAACCAGCCCTCCCCAAGCCTTAACCACGCTCTCTGGCCTCCAGTATGAGACAATGAAGTTCTGGTGTTTAAGACACCCACCCTGTGCCGCTTTGTTACAGCAAGCTGATGTATTACCCATGTCTGACATTCAGGTGTGTTACCTGTTTCATTGCGGGAAAAACTATTTTTAAAACCATAGAATATTCTGTGTCAACTTTTGACCTGAGAGTTGGTGCTATGAATGCAGTTAGTTGAAGAAAAGAGAAACCCACACTGTCAAATTCTGAGGAAAAATAATAATAATACTAAGGTCACAAATGAAGGAAACTGCAGCCCCATCAGTGTGGCCCCTCTGTCCCCTTGGAGCCCAGATACCCGGAAGGCTGGACACGCGTGGCGGCTGTGGCGGAAGAGCCCCCCAGCTCCAGCACTCGGGCCCCGGGCACGGCCCTCAGGCTCGGCCTCGCCAGGACCACCCGGTACCTGCCAGCCTGGTTAACAGCCCCCACCTGTGCCTGTCACTGAGCTCTGGGTACCTCCCTGGGTGCACTGGCACAACTGTGCAAATTGGCAGAACACCCTCCATATGAGAGTGACCGTCCAAGGAGTGGGGGTGCAGGAGATGCCAGAGCAGCCCGGGTGGCCAGCACCTTTGGGAAGCAGGTCTTCCAGCTGCTTCAGGCGGTGACAGAGGAGCTGCATGTCCCTCGTTTTACACCCGCTCCCCCCAACAGCCTTTTCCAGCTATGTGCCGCCTCGTGGCCTTGGCTCCCTTCTGTGCTGCAAATACTTTCACGGCGGCAGATCTCAAGCTTCTCGTGCGAGGTTGGCCAAACCAAGGAATTCCTGAAAGGTCATCAAGTTCAGTTCAGTTCGGTCGCTCAGTCGTGTCTGACTCTTTGCGACCCCATGGACTGCAGCGCGTGAGGCCTCCCTGTCCATCACCAACTCCTCGAGTTTACTCAAACTCACGTCCATCGAGTTGGTGATACCATGCAACCATCTCGTCCTCTGTTGTCCCCTTCTCCTCCTGCCCTCAATCTTTCCCAGCATCAGGGTCTTTTCCAGTGAGTCAGTTCTTCTCATCAGGTGGCCAGAGTATTGGAGCTTCAGTTTCAGCATCAGTCCTTCCAATGAATATTCAAGACTGATTTCCTTTAGGACGGACTGGTTGGATCTCCTTGCAGTCCAACAGACTCTCAATAGTTTTTTTGAAAACCACAGTTCAAAAGGTCAACAAAGACCTGCCCCAGAGGGGACCAGCTCCAGCCCCAGTGCAGCTCTCGGGCAGTTCTGAGCAACCTGACCCGCTGTCTCGTGCCGGAGGAGGGTCTCCTTCTGGACCCCACAGCCTGGGTTATGCTGCCGAGTCTCCGTCCTCGATGATGTGTGTGCATGTGTGTGCACGTGCGTGTGTGCGCGTGTGCCCTGGCCACTGTGTGGTCAGACTCTTCCCTGGTTGCATCCCGCGGTGACAGCCCTGTGCCCGGCAGAAGCCTGAGAAAAGGAGCGCTGGGCACCTGGCTTCAGCCTTACCTTCCTTTCTAACCCTTTATCACCATCCACACCCTCCACCCCGCCGCAGCTCCTGACCTGCCCCCTGACCGGGGTCAGCTTCATGTCTAGGGAGAGCGTGTCCCCTGTCCATGGTGCTGGAGCTGTGTTTCCACCAGGCACCTGCCCGTCCCTTCCCTGCAGGCGAGGCTCTCTTTCTGACCCACTGATGTTGCCGCAGCGCGGATTATACAGGAAGTAAGACCACACTCAGACAGCAGACCGGATGCCACCCACCCCCCAACTGGAGACTCTCACACGCCCCTCAGGGTCCGGGTTCCTTGGATTTCGGCAACTTCATTTCACTGCTAGCAAACCAGGTTTCAACTTTTCAACATTTCTGCTTCGTCCCCTACCAACTAACATTCAGGTTTTCATAGTAACTGTATTTCACAACAGAAAATATTCTTTACTGACGTCATGGCTATCAAAAGCATTATAATCTATTATGCTGATTCCTGTGTGGCAGAGCATTAAATACTTTTTTTTTCTGTAACTATTTTGAAAAAATTTGAGTGTGTAATTTGTACATTTTAAGGAGCTGGAGCTAATTTCCTGGAATAATACGGTTTTCTTTAACAATAGTGATTACATAACATGCACAAATACGTTGGTGACTCTTAAAAGTCGCAACCCACAGGTATTTCAGCTCTCACGTTGCTTTTCTTCTGTTCAGCATCAGGTACGGATTCTGAGATAATGAGATGCCAACAACTTGAAATTTCTGGAGGTTTCCATGGTAGCACAAGTCCAGAGCTCCAAGATCCAGTTTCTTGTCTGATGAGAGTTTGACAGATTGAACTATGCCTTTGAAAGAGAGTTTATGCAACTGCAAATGCCAGTGTCTCAGTTTCCAAAACATTCACAAAGTCAGTTGCCAGCATGGGGAAACTAGGGGACATGGTGCTCCCCCCGAGGGAACCGTGCAGCCCAGGTACTTGGTGCCGTGAAGGACAGGCTGTCACCCCAAGGTGCAGATCCAGTTTCTGTCCCACAGCCTGCTCTTAAAACCAGGTGAGGGTGGGGAGGTGGCAGCTGTCTGTGCAAGAGGACAGGGGCAGGAGGGACTTGACTCCTCCGTGCAGAGGGGCTCCAGGCGGCTCCTAGGCTCTTGCACCCAAGCAGTCTGCACTTGGGTTCCTTGGTCTCTGCTTCTGAAGGACTATGATGAGCTGGCCTTTCACGGCTGGATTCGGGGTCCAGAGTGCTCACCATTACACCGTGGGATGGCTCAGTTGGCAAAGAATCCTCCTGCAATGCAGGAGACCCCAGTTCTACTCCTTTATTGGGATGATCCCCTGGAGAAGGGAAAGGCTACCTACTCCAGTATTCTTGGGCTTCCCTTGTGGCTCAGCTGGTAAAGAATCCTCCTGCAATGCAGGAGACCTGGGTTAGGTTGATCCCCTGGAGAAAGGAAAGGCTACCCACTCCAGTATTCTGGCCTGAAGAATTCCATGGACTGTATACTCCATGGGGGTCACAAAGAGTCAGACATGACTGAGCGACTTTCACTGTCACGGCAGGTCTGCTAATTCTGCATTAAATGCCGATGACTCATGGTGAGATTTCTCTGTTTTAGGCAGGTGCTATGCTACCTTCCTGATGGTGCTCAGTGTGGCTCAGTAGCTGGCCCGGGAGCTGGTCGCCTCTCTTGTCCCTGTCCCTGTCCAACCCACCCCTAGAAGTGAGATCACCGCCCACTGCCGCTGCTCCCCACACGCTCAGGAAGCCTTGTTTTCCTGAAGAAAGATGGCATTATTATCCATCATTTGTCACATCCAAACCCAGCATGCCCTTGCTAGTCTCCAGGAACTGTTATGTTTTCACTTTGGAGGGAAGCTTCATAAATGATGCTGTGGTCTCATATTTTATCAGGATTCCTGCCTGTGCTGAGTCAGCCCACATTCTCTGGGCAGCTTAGACCCCGTTGCTGTGAAGGTGATGAGGGTGAGGACGGAACAGACAGAAAGGTGAATGGCCTGGATATTTAACTGGCCCAGAGTGTAAATGACTAAAGAGAAAGATTGCTGACATTTCAAAACAGACAATCACACAGACTCAAGGATAAATGAGAGGGAAAAGGAGATTAAGTGAGGCAAGGAAAGACGGAAGGGAAAAAAAGAACGGCACGCTAGAAAAAGGAGAGGCAAGCACAGAACCAGCTTTGTGCAATTTGAAATAAATACTACACTCCTGTGAAAATTCTCATACTTTCATGCTTCGTGACAGAGTCTTATTTTTTCAGTAAGTAATTATACTAATGATTCTGGGGCCCTACTGATTTACTATGGCGTCAAATAACTATGACTCAGAAGCAGGTAGAATAAAATCTAAAAAGAGAAATTTAAATTGAATAAACTCAATGTTGAAACAAAAATAAAGACAAATTGAAATGCATTTCTAGAGGAAAATGTGTTGACAATGTATGTTACAAATCGGAGGACACCTTCCCAGAAAATATTCTAAACTTCAGATGAATTGCTTTGGGAGATTTGGAAATACCAAGAATATGGACTTTTATCCCTGAAAAACATTTTTTAAAGAAAAGAAAGAAATTATACTCTAGTGCCTTTGTATACCAGTTAGAGCCCCCATAAAGTCCACTGTATTTCAGTGCTGTTTGCTGTTCAGTGGCTCAGTCATATCCAACTCTTTGCGACCCCATGGACTGCAGCACACCATGCTTCCCTGTCCATCACCAACTCCCGGAGCTTGCTCAGACTTATGTCCATTGAGTTGGTGATGCCATCCAACTGTCTCATCCTCTGTCGCCGCCTTCTCCTCCTACCATCAGTCTTTCCCAGCTAAAAGTGGCTAAAAAACAAACTTCTCCTTTGCAACTGGAGACACCCCTTCCCTGCCTGAGCCAGGAGGCCATGGACATCGGGGAGGACCCTGACCTGGCTGCCCAGACCCTGCCCGCTTAGCTGGGACCCCACAAGGAAAGTCTGTGAACCTGTGCCTCAGTTTCTTTCTGCCTCAAAGAGGAAAGGAAGCAAGTAAACCTCTGACCACATTTAGGAAAGCGCCTGAAAGTTTATCCATTAATCTGGGCACTTTTCTAAACCTCAAGTCTGCAACCGCTAGGGTCATGCATTCAGTTTAGTGGATCATTTTTTATGGAACAGAAGAGAAAATAATGCAACATACTCTGTATACTATAAATGTGGTAGAAGAGAAGAGATTGCATTTCACATACTAAGGGCGAGCACCGTGGCATCACACGTTTCTGATTTGGACACACACAACCCCAGTGTGAAGCTCCTTTCCTCTGCAGGTCACAGTGAGGCTGGGGGGTTGGGAGAGGCTCGCATGACCCTCCAACCAGAAGGGATGCTCTGCCCACAAGCAGACAGAAACCAGGCTGGCCCTGTGCCGACTGGGCCTTCACCTGTGTTGTCATGGCAACCTGCTCTCACCGCCTCCACGTTTGTAGCATCCTGTCACTCCCGGCTGCTGGGCCTGTGAACCTGCTGTCTGGGGGGCTCCGTGCACCGCGGGTCCCTGACGCCCACAGTAGCGGGGGAGGAGGGAGCCCGATGGGAAGCCCCCGCCAGGCCGAGTGATTTCTTCTCATCAGCAGGCAAAGCTCCCCTCTTGCGTTTTTTCCTGTTACATGAGAGATGCGCTTACAGGACTCGGGACTCGGAGCGGGTGGTGGAGCAACAGGAAGACGGGCCCGGTTCCCTTGGAGACAGCCTGAACCTCCGCACGGGATTGGGCCGCGGACTGGGGGCTGGGCTGCCCCCTCGCTGGTGATGAAGCAGATGAAAGGAGAGAAAGGCCACAGAGGCACCCAGGGGACCCGGCGCTGCAACGCGGTTTCCTTGAGAAGTGGATTCAGGATTTCTATCGGATCCTGCTGCTGCTTCACGCTGTGGTGTCTGCATTTTGATCTTTCAGTCATTGAAGAAACAAGACACATTCACAGGGGCAAAAACACCGAAGACAAAGGACACTGTTTAAGAAAACCACATTCCTGGCAGTGTCTGTGTAAGCCTAGCATTTCTTAAGCCTTTCACAATTTCTCCTCATTAAATATTTGATCCCTTTCCAGTGAGTGAGTGGGCCTTCCCAGGTGGCGCTAACGGTAAAGAACCCGCCCGACAATGCAGGGTACCCAGGAGACAGGGCTCTGATCCCTGGGTTGGGAAGATGCCCTGGAGGAGGGCTTGGCAGTCCACTCCAGTATTCTTGCCTGCAGAATTTTGCCTGGAGTACTGCCTGGAGAATTGCCTGGAGCATATTGCCTGTATTCTTGCCTGGAGAGGTTGCAAACACACACACACACATACACACACACACGCACGCATGCAGAGTGAGTGCAGGGACCCTTTAAGATTAGAATGAGGAAAATCGCCAGAAACAACATTTTTTAATGGGCAAAAGATGTGAATAGACACCCCAGCAGAGAAGATCCAGGGTTGGTAAACAAACATGTTGCTCAAGTCAAAATCAGGATGAGATGCTACCAGAGGCCGAAGAGAACAGCTAAACTTGAAAAGGGGGCCACTCCAAGTGTGGGCTGGGGTACAGAGCTCGGCCTCCAACCGGTGAGGACGTGAAACGTGCCACCACGTTGGTTTCTTAAAAAGTTAATCATAGTTTACGATTTGAATCCCCTTTCCAAGCCTAGGTATTTACCCAGAAGAAAGTGTAGGAACGTCTGTGCACGTGTGTGTTTATAGTAACCTTATACGTCACAGCCAACAGCTTGGATTCCACTCAGATAGAATTCTGGAAAACGCAAACTAATCGATCGTGATGAAAAGCCCGTCAGTGGTTGCTTTGGGGTGAGAGGGGAGGGCGGGGGAGGATGGGGGGAGGACTTCCCAGGAGAAACCAGAGATTTGAGGCTGAGGACACAGCCACCGTTTTGATCGTGGCGATGGTTTCGCAGATGCGACATATATCAAAACTGGCCAAAGTACGTGGGCTTACGTCCGTGAGGTAGAATGTGTGCCTGCGACATGGCAAAAGCTTTAAGGACAAACGGAAATCCTCCTTTGCCTCTCAGCCCCTGGGGAGTGCTGTCAACCATCTTGTTCCCTCCAAAGACAGCATTCTCCTCCTTCACCGTCTCACCCCTTACTAATCGCTGCTGTGATCTGATTTCTATTCTCATGACTCTACCAAAATCACTCTGCCAAAGGCCACTTCTTATCCACAGAGTATGAGACCCCTGGCCCTTGTCCATCACCTCATCCTGGCACCCGGCCAGGGGTCCACTCCTGCGGTCTCCCTCAGCTCCCCTTGCTCCTCCTCCCGTCTCCCTGGCCTCTGCCCTCCATCTGTCTCCCGGGTCCTCCCCTTGCCCACATGCCGCTGGCTTGTCAGGGCTCTGCTCTGCCCTCTTGTTCCTTCTGCGGTGACCCCCAGGCTGCTGACGGCACCACACCCCGTCTCCACACTGGCCTCCATCAGGGGCTCCCGTCAGCCCCGGGAGCCCCACGGGTCCTACTCTGAGCTCCTTCTCTTCTCCTGGGAGTCACCCTGACTTTCCCAATCTCGGGCACCGTCACGCCATCCTCCAAATCAGGAATCTAGGGGTGCTCGGGCACGTGTCCCTGCACCCACAGTGCGTCTTCTGAGACTCACCCCCGAGGGTTCACATCTGGTCTCTCTGCTCCACGTCTACCTCGGTCTTCATCGCAGGTTCATCCTCTCCATCCCGGACTTTCTAAACTCCTCTGCCTGTCAGAGCGACCTCTCTAGAAGGGAAACCTAACCACCCTCCCCTGCCACCACTTACAAAGCTCCCATATCCATGGCACTCAAGCTCTAACGTGCATAAAACCATCAGGGAAGACTTTAAAAAGCAAACTCTAACCTCAGGTCCCGGGGTTTCTGCTCCAAGGGCTCTGACATGGGCTGGGGAACTTTAACAAAACCTCTGATGGGGGTCACAGTCAGGAGGGGCAGATACTGTTGCCTATCGGTCGTCATTCCTGAGGAGGGGCGGCTCGTGCACTCAGTGAATAGAGGCCAGAGGTGCTCCTCGACGTCCCCCAGTGCACGGGCAGCCGGCCCACCCGGAGCCACCGAGAACAGCCCACCCTACACCGTCAGTGTCGTGGAGATCGGGCCTCCCTGGCCTGGAGGAGGGGTGTCCGTTCTCTTTGCAGGACACATGAGGCCCCCTGACTCGCCAGAGTGCAGTCCCAGAGGGAGACGCTTGCAAAGACCCCCAATTGGTCACTGTCCACACTCACCTGCTCGTGGAAGCCCCCGCCACCTTCTACTCAAATGCCAGGTCCTGGCAGCGTCAGCCGAGCTTGGGACCTGCATTTGCCCACAGGAGAGCTCGTGTTCAGATCCTGAGGGCTGGGCGCATCGGGGCGCCGGGCCAGTGGAGCAGGGGCGTGCGGGCCTTGGTGACGGTCCCCACCTGTGGCTTCACCCCTGGTCTCCTCCATCCTGCTCGCTTTCCCTCAGCTGCTCTCTAGAAGCATCAGCTCTGTGAGCTGCTGACCATCCCTCCCATCCATTCCCTTTATTTTTTTTTGCAAAGTTATTCAGAATTGGTTTCTACTTTTTCCGACCAAGAGTCTCACTAACGCAGCCTTGTTTGGAACCAAAAGGCGCTCAATACATATGTGCTCGATGACTGTCATTACGGAGAGGAAAGGTGGAAGGACACAGCCTGACAGAAAGCCAGGGAAACCTGACCTGCGTCCACCAGCAGGGTGGCACTCACCGCTTCAGAGGCCGGGCTGGCTTCTCGGACTGGCAGCACGGTTACTGACGGTGATCCAGTCGGCCTCTGCACGTCCACGCTGGTTTTCAGAGCAAACAGACAATGAGTTAGATTACAGCCTCTTCCCGAAGCTAAGGAAGCACTCTCCGAAGCAGAGTCAGAGAAAAGGAAGAGGACCCTGCGAAGGGAGGGGTGACGTGGTGGCCGCCGGTGCCTCTGCGGTTGCACTCGACAAGCCCACGCTTGTCCACCTGAAATGCGACAGGAAGGACGGCCAGGCGCGCACACAGCTCATCATTCGCCTGAAAGCAACCGAGAAGATTAACGGCATGGGCTTAAGGACGGAGACCCGGGGAGGCCCAAAGCAAAGGCCCGATAAGACGTGTGCCGTGCAAGCTCCCTCATCTGGACAGATTCTCTCCGTCAGCTTGTCAGGAGCTGAGTTCAGGCTCCTAGTCAGAAGCAAAGTCACATCCAGAAGGTTCTAAACCTGACGCACTGCGCAAACCCACAAGGAGGCAAAGGCCCTTCAGAGCCGTGACGCTCAAAGCTGGTCCCTGGGAGATGAGCACAGAAGCCGGTAGGAAGGACTCAAAAGCCGCTTAGAAAACTGAAAGTGGAAATTTTCATGTGTGTTCAGTCGCTCAGTCGTGTCCAACTCTGTGACCCCATGGACTGTAGCCTGCCAGGCTCCTCTGTCCATGGGATTCTCCAGGCAAGGATACTGGAGTGGGTTGCCATTGCCTCCTCCAGGGGATCTTCCTGCCCCAGGGATTGAACCCAGGTCTCCTACGTCTCCTGCATCGGTGGGCAGGCTCTTCACCACTAGAGCCATCTGGGCTACAACGTGGGTCAAAGAAGCCTTACGTCTGTTGAATTAATAATAGAAAAATTTGCCGTGTACTTTGCAGGTCTTTTTAAAATTTCATTGAAATTGAAGATAGAAAAAAAAATTGATTCTTCACCCCAGATAACTTGAGAAGCAAAGAAAATGTATAAACTAATGGGCTGATCTAGGGCTTTGCAGGTGGCACTAAATGTAAAGAATCCACCTGTCAATGCAGGAGACCTGGGTTCAATCCCTGGGCCAGGAAGATCCCCTGGAGAAGGAACTGGAAACCCACTCCAGTATCCTTGCCTGGAGAATCTCATGGACAGAGGAGCCTGGTGGGCTGCTGTCCAGGGGGCCGCAAAGAGTCAGACACGATGAAGCAACTTAGCACGCACAATGGGTTGATCTATGGAAGTAAGAGTCTGTGGAAATCAGTCAGATGAGTATTTCACATCCAACAGCACAGTCTTCGGGGAAAGAGCTGAGATGGGGCAAAGCTCTATATGGCGGCATCAACACGCTGTTTGGAGCTCCCCTCCCCTGGGAGCTTCCTTACCAGATCCTTCCAGAAGGCTGAGACACAAGCCAGACACCACGGCCTGGGACCTCTTTCCATGGGAGAGGCGGCAGGAGCTTTTCAAGGAACACCCCAGCCCACCGCCCATCAGCACTGGCCCCGCGATCTCAGATCCGCAGTCCTGGCCATGGAGCCTGGAGGCAGGGAGGCAGGCATGTATTCTGCATGTGGAGGAGAGGCCAGGAGGGAAGAGGCTGACAGAAGGCCGCCTTTGTCTCACAGGTTTCATATTGTCCTCCCGGGCCTGCCCTGGGGGCCTGCCGCCAGCCAGCCCTGGTGTCAGGCGCTGGGATGTGGCCGGTGCGCCCTGCGGGGCCGTCGCCAAGTCGCTCCGCCGTTCTTTCCTCTGCCCCGTTCTCTTTCAGTCCCAGGCCCCTGGCGGGGAGACCCTGAGGAGGGGGCAGCCTGGCCTACAGCTGACGTGACCTGGACACCTTGTGGGCTGCGGGGGGTCCCCCAGCACAACCGCACTGACCATGGGAGGAAAGCTTTTCTGCAAATGTGCTCACGCTGAACTCGATGAATCCAGGGTGGCGTGCAAGAAGGCGGCGATGTTGTGACCACCTCGCTGCTCTGTGCTGCCCGGAGGTGGAGGCTTCTGTCTGCAGGGAGCAGCAGTGGGGGGTGGGCACAGCTGCAGTCACACTGCGTGAAGGCGGGTCCACAGGGTGTCACCTGTGGGGACTCAGGTGAGTATCGGTGGAGCACAGCCCAGGATGTCACAGCACACGACCCAGAACCAGTCAGCACGCAGAAAGGAGAACATGAGTGTGCGTGTCCTGAGATGATGGTGGTAGAACTGAATGGAATGAGAGCTAGATGGGGTCGGGGACTGGGGTAAAGGGTCTCAGAAGCAGTGAGACCCCCCAGAGGCAGTGAGCCACCTGGGGGCGAGGGGGTCCTGGAAGCATGAAAGGGCCCAGCAAGGTGGAGCCCTGGGGTCAGTGTCCAGAGTCTGCCATTAAGTCTGACTTAGGCCCATAACTCCAAGCTCACGTGGCTGAGTCGTAGAAGGACAGGAATCAGTCCACGTGTGTCTGATCCCGACCCAAACGTGTCTAACCCTCTGGCCTGTTAGGGACTGCTGGGCCTCCCTCTAAATTCTGTGAGATGGTGATGGACAGGGAGGCCTGGCGTGCTGCGATTCATGGGGTCGCAAAGAGTCGGACACGACTGAGCGACTGAAATGAACTGAACTGAACTGAACTGAATTTGTAAATGGGACTGGAAGGACCTCACCTGCCTGACGCAGGGACTCCCTGTTAATATCTTGGGACCCTGTGGCTGCAAACTCTGAGGGCTCACCCTGTCCGTAACCCAAACCAGCGGGAGGTGACGGGGCTCTGGTTTAGTGCCATGCGGGTTTATTGCCTTGGACACGTTTCAGCATTGCTGCATTGCCGAAAGCCAGAATACCGCTTCCTCGGGTTTGCGTACTGGGAACCGAAACTCTGCATCTCCTTCTATTCGAGTTACACCGTGAAGGTGGTGCTCTGCAGCCTGCGTTCCCAAGGTTTCTCCGCTACAAATGCTGGTGAGAAGGGAAATGAAACACGAGTGGGTTTTAAGTTGCTGGTGTAAGTGAGGTGCTTAAATAACTCCCTGGGGAGCTGGGCGTGTGGAGTCTGGGTAGTCGAGTTTTAGAGAGGTTCCCACCTCTGGCCACACCTTACGAGCACCAGGAAGTTTCGGCCGGGCGCCCAGGCCCCCCGGGGATCTGAGTCACTAGACGTTGTCTCCTGCTTTGTTTGTTCCTAACGATCCAGGGGCAGCCAGGGCTGAACACAGATCGCTCAACCATGACACAGAAGAGCTGTTAACTCAGCTGGAAGTAAAAAGACAGTTTAATGGTGCCTCCACTTAAGACTTATTTTCATGACTCAAAAAAAAAAAAAAAAAAATCAAACCCTCCACATTATTTCCAAGAGTATTTAAGAACATGTGTGTGTTAGTTGCTCAGTCGTGTCTGCCTCTTTGTGACCCCCATGGACTTTAGCCCGCCAGGCTCCTCTGTCCATGGAATAATCCAGGCAAAAATACTGGAGTGGGTAGCCATTTCCTTCTCCAAGGGAATTTCCAGACCCAGGAATAGAACCCAGGTCTCCTGCATTGCAAACAAATCCTTTACTGTCTAAAGTACCAAGGAAGCCCATTTAAGAATATAATACATTTCTTTTCTCTTGAGTCTTTTTCATGAAAAGTGAAGGGATACAAAAATCTGATCTCCATTGCCAGGTTTAATTTTGCAAAACAAACCCCAAAGCTACCAAACAATGGGATGTTTGTTTTTAAATAAAGAGGCCTGTCAGGCCCGCTGCAGCATTTTCAGGCGTGGTTCTAGTCGCCTCTTAATTCCCTAGAAAAACAACCAGGCCCACTGTCTTTCCTGGGCCAACACAGAGGGTGCCCAGGTGGCCTCCCGGAGAGAAAGGTGCCAGAGAGGTCGGCGCACCCATCCCCTTATCCTGCCCTCTCCTCTCTTCTGCTGCTTGATCTAGTGGAACCCCCATCCCGCTGAGCTCCAGGTGCCTGCGCGCCCTCCTCAGCTCTGCGCGCTTGGGCGCAGCTCCAGCTGGCCCTCGGCCCCGGTGTGTGCACCCCCAGTCCGGGCCGGGGACTCGTGCCGGCCTGAGCCTCTATAGATGGTTGTCACAACATCCCAGCGGTGCCTGGCAACCAGTGGGCGCTCACAGGCCCCTCGCCAGCATCGCCAGTTCTGTTTACCGTCCTGACAACAGCTGCCCTTCACGTCGGAATTCATTGCTGATTTGCTTTCACCCCATAACTTTCTTGCTCTTTTTAGATTCTTTCCCCCAAGAAATCTCCTTGAACATTAGGATCTTTGCTCTTGCCTGGAAATCAGTAAGCACTTGGGAACACCACATGTGTTTGCATTTTTAAAGGCTGCAGGCACTCGTGAAATGGAGAATGATACTAAACCAATCCACTCCGGTATTCTTGCCTGGAAAATCCCACGGACAGAGGGCTACAGTCCGTGGGATCATGAAGAGTTGGACGTGACTGAGCACAAATGTGCGAGTCATAGCCTGATGACACCTCAGGAGACTACGTAACTATGGAAGAAGCCCTCATTATCTGTTTGCTCTTCAGTCAATCACATCAGACCACCCTTTCAGGTGCTTTCGTGCGTCCTGGCAGCAGGATGCCGAGACGTGTGGCCAGGGCAGATCTGGGATCTGGGCGTCTGCAAGTGGACCCTGTTCATGGCAGAGAGACAGCTGAAGGTCCGCTCTTCGGCACTTACTTTCACTCCCCCGGGAAGTGGGTGGCTACCCTCAAGAGGGACAGAGACTTCCTGCTCCCTGACACAGACTTCGTACGCTCAGCTCTACTGTCCATGGGATTCTCCAGGCAAGAACACTGGAGTGGGTTGCCATTTCCTTCTCCAGGGGATCTTCCTGACCCAGGGATGGAGCGCAAGTCTCCCGCATTGCAGGCAGACGCTTTACCCTCCGAGCCACCAGGGAGGCACCCTGAGGGGAGCAGAGTGCTGGCAAATAATGGCTGTGTTCATAGTGTTTCACAGAAGTCCACACAGGATCGCTTTTTCCGGTGAAATTGCTGGTTCGCATAGTACGCTCCCTGTTGGTGGGAATGCAAATCAGTTCAACCACAATAGAAAATGGTACGGAGGTTCTTCAAAATGTTTTTAAAAATAGAACTACCAGACAATCCAGCAATCCCACTTCTGGGTGTATATCCAAAGGAAAAGAGGTCATTAGGTTAAGAGATATCTAAACACTTGTTCATTGTAGCATTATTTACAATAGCCGAGATAAGGAAGTAACCTCAGTGTCCATCGGAGGATAAATGGATAAAGAAAATGTTATTTTATATATATACATATATACTTGTAAATATATATATGCTTTTTTCTTCTAACACGAAGAAAAATAAAACCGCTTAGAAGGGGACGTCTCTGCTGATTGCAAATCTACGAGCCCCCTTCCCCCCAGCCCTGAAGCCCGTGAGACGGTACCTGTGGCGGCATTAGGAGCAGACTGGCCAGGTCTGCTCCTGGCCCCCACGCTGACCGCCGTGTGACAGGGGCCGAGTGAGCAGCCTTTCTGGGCCGCAGTCTTCATGTCTGCAAAATAGTGCCTACCTCACAAGGACGTCAAGATAATTAAATGAACTCAGATACGTACGCTCTGTGGCGTTAAGGATGGCACCTGTGAAACCGGTAAGGAAAGTGTTATCCCGGGCTACTGCACTGGGGCCGAGACCGGCGGCAGACACACACAGCTACGCATAAAAGAGACGTAAGGAAAGTGTTATCCCGGGCTACTGCACTGGGGCAAGACCAGCGGCAGACACACACAGCTACGCATAAAAGAGACGACGAGTGGGGACCCGCTGCACGCACGGGAACTCAGCACCCCGGGGGGCCTGAATGGGAAGGAAATCCACGGAAGAGTGGATACATGGATGTGTGGCTGATTCATTCTGCTCTACAGTAGACGCTAACAACATTGTAAAGCAACTGTGCTCCGATTTAAAAAAAAAGGACAATTATCTCCCCTCCTCAATAAGAAGATTTTCACAATAGGAAGAGAGACTGGGCTTAACTCCAAATATAGCAAATGCAACCGGGGATTCAGAGTGGAGGAGCAGAGTGGGGGCGGGGGGTCAGCAGGTGGGGAACTACGGATAAAGACGCCAAGGGTGAGGATTCTTGCTGAGAGCAGGCCCGGGTGACCAACCGAGGACGGGAATCCCCAGCCCTACTTAGCAGGATTCCTGCTGCCCCCCACCCTACCCCCTGGACGAGGCAGGCCCAGGACAGGCCTCAAGAAGGAGGCCCAGGGGAAGGGTGCCAGGAACTGATCTTGAGTTTGGCCAAGCAGAGTTTGTAATAGGAGACAAGTCTAGGAGACACTAAAAGCTTTCTAAATATGAGTAATTGTGGTCACCTTTCATATGCTGAATAGAATACTTTCAACAAACAGCCAAGGTGAACAATTCATCCAAGAAGAATGACCGTAGTTACAACATGAAAATAAATTAAAAGTTCAGCTTCATTATTAATCAACAAAATCCCACAAGCTGTCTTTTCTTTTTTCCTATCAAATTAACATTTCTTTAAGTGATCCTACCATATGCTTGCAGGGGTCAATGGGAAGGACATTCTCAGATAGCACTTTGAAGTGTCTATTATCACAGACTTTCTCACAGAAAAGCTGTAAGGACTTCCCTGGTGCTCCAGGGACTAAGACTCACTGCTCCCAAAGCAGTGGGCTCAAGTCGGATCCCTGGTCAGGGAACTCGAGCCCACACACCACAACCAAGACTTTGCATGGCACAACGAAAGACCCTGCTTTCTGTGGCTGAAAAAAAAATCCTGCACACGACCACTAAGACCCAGAGCAGCTGAATAAATAAATATCTAATTTTTAAAAGAGAAAAGCTATTTTAAAAAGACTCAATATATTCAGACTCTTGGTTCCAGAAGTTTATTCCAAGAAAAATCAGAGATGCATATAAAGATGCACAAACATCCCTACTCACTAAAGTGTGACTTACATCAGTTCAGTTCAGTTCACTCACTCAGTCATGTCCGACTCTTTGCGACCCCATGGACTGCAGCACGCCAGGCCTCCCTCTCCGTCACCAACTCCTGGAGCTTGCTCAAACTCACGTCCATCGAGTCGTTGATGCCATCCAACCGTCTCATCCTCTTTCGAACCCTTCTCCTCCCGCCTTCAATCTTCCCCAGCATCAGGGTCTTTTCAAATGAGCCAGTTTTTCGAATCAGGTGGCCAAAGTATTGGAGTTTCAGCTTCAGCATCAGTCCTTCCAATGAATATTCAGGACTGCTCTCCTTCAGAATGGACTTGTTGGATCTCCTTGCAGTCCAAGGAACCCTCAAGAGTCTTCTCCAACACCACAGTTCAAAAGCATCAATTCTTCTGCGCTCAGCTTTCTTTATAATCCAATTCTCACATCCATACATAAAAAACCAAAGCTTCAACTAGAAAGACCTTTGTTGGCAAAGTAATTACGTCTCTGCTTTTTAATATGCTGTCTACGTTGGTCAAAGCTTTTTTTCCAAGGAGCAAGCGTCTTTTAATTTCAAGGCTGCAGTCACCATCTGTAGTGATTTTGAAGCCCCCAAATGTAATGACTTACATAAATAAGTGACTTTATACAAATGCGTAAGTATTAGCACACACAGTTACTCACTGTAACACAGTTACTCGTGTTTAAAATGCCTCCCCCAAATGGAGGTCAAACTGAATACTGTGTAGGGAATTTGTTTTAAAAATTAGAGTAATAGGGGAAAGCTACACGGCCAATAATATCACGTGGTAGAAAAACTTTTAATAATGTGAGAAAATTCTCATGTTAATTTTCAGTAGGGCTCTTTACATTTGCATAGATGCTAAAAGGGAGAGGCACAAAGATGATCAAAGAGATGACATGTGGATAGCAGAATTATGAGTGGTTTTTATTTTCTGATTTTTATCTCTCAGTATTCCCCCAGGTTTTTATAAGCAAGAAAAACCTAGTTATTAAAAAACAACAAAAGCTCATTATTTGACTTTGATGTTTAGAGGAAACAATCACTTTAAGTTACTAATTCCTTCATGGTTACCAAAAACCTCAGAAAACTTCTCAAAATCATGTTGTTTCCTGTGTTTGTATTTTACCATTGTCAAATACCTCATCTCCTAAGAAACGAGCATTCCCTCTATCTAATCTGATACTTTTGTTAATAGAACAATGAGACAAAGCATATGAAAATGCTTTGACTACTGTTGCTCAGTAACCAAAACTTGCATAGGACACCCTCAGGATGAACAGGAAGAGTCCTCATTCTGTCCCGATAACTGGTGCAGCACTTAGGAGAGGACCAGTCGAGCCACAGCCTGGCTTTGCTCAGCAGCACTTAGCATCTTTAATTACTTCGCTGCACGAGAACGATAAAACGTGACCAAGGTGAGATCAAGCCATAGAATTTCTCCTTGCAAAAAGTGAACGTCCGCTATTTTTGATATTTAATTACCCTTTAAAATATGTTTCAAATTTCTGTAAGGTACTACTGAAAAAGCAGCAACTTAGCTGATAAATGAACCACGTTTCTTCCTTGCCCGGAGGACTTTGCAGAGATGAGGTGATCCTGGAGGTGAGCTGATGCTCACAGAAGGCCAGGTCCTCCCTGAGGGTGGGGAGCGAAGGCCACACACGGAGGCACAGAACTATTTAGGTGGAACCTCGGATCAGCCACTGAACAGCTGTGCAGACCCGGGCAAGCACCTCCCTAGAACTGCCTACCGCCTACTCACGCAGGTCCCTGTGCGATCCCCTCACCTCCCTGCAGGCCCACTGCCCATTCACCACTCGGGCTCCCTTGGGGCTCAGTCCCACCACGGAGCTGATCCTCCTACCTGAGGACTCGCCCCCAGTATTCAGCATCTCCCACCACCAGCGTATAAGCCCCACAGGGACGTGCAGTGATGCACCCCAAGCTCTCAGACCAGAGGCGGCAGGTTCGGATTTTGTAGGTGGATGCCCATGGTCACCATGGGGACAAGCTCAGAGGGGCCCAGTGCAGGGCGGTGCTCCACATCCCTGACCTGCAGTGGCCAGTGGCATCCAGCCCGTCCCTCTTTGGGCAAACATCCTCACTTCCCCACACCCACGACGTGAGAGCAAAGCCCCAAATCTGCACCCCGCAGGGACTGACACAGGGTCACCCAAGACGGACTCCCCCCATTATTGCCTGCGGGCTGGATAACCACTCTCACCAAAGCCTGCTTCCTCAGCCTTTCCTCCCATTCTTTCAATGTTTTAAAAAGTGAAGTCTAATTCACTTGCACGCATGCTAAGTCGCTTCAGTCCTGTCCAAGTCTTTGCCACCCCATGGACTGTAACCCGTCAGTCTCCTCTGTCCATGGGATTCTCCAGGCAAGGATACTGGAGTGGGCTGCCATTCCCTCCTCCAGGGGATCTTCCTGACCCAGGGATCGAACCTGCGACTCTTATGTCTCCTGCATCGGCAGGCAGATTTTTTACCACCACCTCGGAAGCCCATAACTAACTTACACTCCTATAATATTGTATGTACTAGTTGAAGGTGTACAACATAGTAACTTTGTATTTTCACACATTAGGAAAGGATCACCAGGTCAGTCTAGTTACCCTCTGTTGCCACTCAAAGTTGTTCCAATGTTAATGACTGTATTCATCAGCAGACTCCTTTATTTTAAGCTGGAGGTGTGGGCCTCTGAGTCCCCTCACCGATGGCACTCCCCCAACTTCCATTCTTTTCAGATCCCTCAAGCTTCTCAGAACTCTTTTTTGCTCAAGTTGAGGCAGAGTTAGCTTTTATTTTAGAAACCAAAGAACTAAAAATAGCTTTTGCTTCCTCTATTTCCTTATTGAGATGCTCTTATGGATTGCGAAAACCAAACTTAAAAAGTTGCTTGTTTTTATTTAATAACTGAACTGAGTAGTTACCTACCACCCAGAGAAACCTCAGCTAGTCATTTGGAAGAGCTGGAAGTTAGCAGGGCAGCCCCACGCTTCAGAGCGCAGAAGCTGCCCGGTGGTGAGCTGCAGATCACCCCTAGTGGAAGCCGTGAAACAGAAATTCAAGTGTTCATTCTAGCAGGATCTGATACCAAAGAAATAATGTCCAAATCCCCCTGTCCTTCCCAGCGCCTCACTCACATCACAGTCCTGTTAGCAAGGGGGACATCAAATTCTTTCCTGCTACCCCATTGAAAAATCGTCAGGTCACAACTTTACCAGGCTGTGTGTGTGTGTGTGTTAGTCACTCAGTCGTGTCTGACTCTCCGTGACCCCATGGACTGCAGCCTGCCAGGCTCCTCTGTCCGTGGGATTCTCCAGGCAAGAGTACTGGAGTGGGTTGCCATTTCCTTCTCCAACCTTATCAGGCTACTTAATAGTTTATGTAAAAATGGATATAAAAGATTATTGAAGAATGGGATTTCCCTGGTGGTCCCTGAGATTAAGAATCCACCTTCCAAACCTAGGTGTCCATCAACAGATGAATGGATAAAGCTGTGGTACATATATACAATGGAATATTACTTGGTCATAAAAAGGAACACACTGGAATCAGTTCTGATAAAGTAGATGAACCTAGAGCCTATTATACAGAATTAAGGAAGTCAGAAAGAGAAAGACAAATATCGTATATTAGTGCCTACGTATGGAGCCTAGAAAGATGGTGCTCATGGACCTGTGTGTAGGGCAGCCACAGTGTCGTATCTGCACTGGTGTTTAATTCCAAGCACATATACCGAAGTGTGCAGTGCTTAGTCACTTGTCATGTCCAACTCTTTCTGATGTAGCCTGTCAGTCTCCTCTGTCTGTGGGATTTTCCAGGCAAGAATACTGAGTGGGTTGCCACACCCTCCTCCAGAGGATCTTCCTGACCCCAGGACTGAACCCAGGTCTCCAGTGTTGCAGGTGGATTCTTTACGGTCTGAGCCACCAGGGAAGCCCAACACATTAAATACTTCTGTTTAACTCTTACTTCTTTGCTTGAAGAAAACAAGAAGAGGGAAGACAAGAGAGAATGAATCTTTCTGACCAAGATCACGTGACCACTGGGCAACTCCTTTTCTCTTCTGTTCTTATCTGACTTTTTTTGGTTGTTGTTGTTAAATTACAAACGAGGCGGGGAAATCTAGTATCTCTATTTATTGCAAATTACAAAATTTGTACTTGACCGCAAACTTTTATGATATACTAAGTTTTTTGATAAAGGAAAAGCCAAATGAATAGGATCCTGGAGTCAAATTAGTTGATACAGAAATAAACTAGGTTTCTACAGAAGCTGGGGCTTGTGGAGACCGTGCTCATGGATGGTTTCCACGGTGGCTTTAATCCACGCACTCAGCTGTGTACTCTGACTCGCCCTTCATTGTGGTCTTGCTATTTTAAGACTCATTATTTGACCAAGACACAGAGCGATTTCTGAATGAAAGCGATCACTTCCTTGATTTGGGTTTATCGTGCACCAAAGGGCCCCTTATTTGGTGCAAACGAGCTGGAAGAGAGCCTCTCAGATCCTTCCAGCCGGCAGTCCTGAGGGGAGGAGGGGAAGGATGGAAGGTGCCTCCAACGAGCTGGGCCCTCAGTTCTCCTGACGGAAGTAAAGTCAGTAAAGCCAGCATGGGGCAGTGGCGGGGTGGAGAATCTCAGTGAACCGGAAGTAAAGCCAGCATGGGGGAAAGAATCTCGTGAACCGGAAGTAAAGCCTGCGTTGGGGAAGAACCTCAGTGAACCGGCGTGTCCCTGGAAAATCCGGGGTTGGTGGGTGTTGCAACGCTGTGACTCCGCATCTCCCTCCCACCCGGAATGGGATGATGGTGATGCTGGCTCTTCCCCACGAGTGTAGACGTGGGGAGGCCCCCAGGAAAGCACAGCCAGGGCCGCTGCTCAAACAGCCGGCTCTCTGGCACTTCGCCTTCAGGAGACAAAGGACAATGGCTCCCAGTGGCCATTAGTACGGTCGCCCTACGTGGCTGGGGCCGGGGTCCCTTTGATTCACACCAGTAACCATCAAAGTCTTTTAGTGGGTAAATGAGGGAGTCTCTTCAGATGAATGTTTTTAATAAGCTTTAAATTTTTTTTCATTTGGCTTCAATTTTTTTTTTAATTTCACAAAATTGCAGTACCCACCCAGCAGAAAGATAAGAGCAAACTGGAGGTCGCCTGCAGAAGGCTGGAGGAACAAAGTTAGGGTTCATCCTGGGGACACGGACTCCTAACTTCTTCTTTAAAAATCTGGTACCTTTGATCTCTGGTACACAATGAGCTTGGGTAATTTAGTAATTTTTAAAAATCTGATTAAGGAAAGTTGTGACTGAGTCTTCCTCTTGCGTGATGCCTGATGTTCAGCTGATGCAGGGGAATCCCTGACTATATTACATACCTATCCAGGACGGCGGACAGGACACAGGGCAGCTTCCAGGTCCTTCTAGCACCAGCTCAGCGCAGCCCACTAGAGCACACTGCTCCCAGCTCAACGATATCGAAGAGCAAGTTTTCTTCGTGGACCCGTCCACGGTTCCTGAAAGACCCCTGGGCATGTCCCCCCACAGTGCCAGCATACCACGTGCCCTAGGTGGACATCCCTGGGACCCAGCACTGGGGCTCCTGATCTCGTGAAGGAGCCAGTAATACCAATCAAAGTCAGCAGTCATGTTCTGGAACAGCGGCGTCCACGGCCCCAGCTGAACGGGCAAGACCTGCTTTCTCTGCAGCTCAGGGTGGGGTGTTAGTGATCCTTCACAGTTAAGGACAGTCTGGGCTCTGAGGTACAGCTGGCCTGACTGTGCTGCTATGGAGAAGGACAGGGCCGCTCAGGACCGTCCACCACCCAGCTGGTGGGACCGTGTCCGTGCGTGTGGGGCGTCCATGTTCCAAGGCGGGCACCCCACCAGCAGGCAAGCATGGAACTTCTGGTCAAACGTCTCCATGAGCTGGGTTCCAATGTGTGTGCGTGCGCATAGTCACTCAGTCGTGCCTGACACTTTGCAACCCCGTGGACTGCAGCCCACAGGGCTCCTCTGTCCATGGAATTCTCCAGGTAAGAATATTGGAGTGGGTTGCCATGCCCTCCTCCAGGGGATCTTCCCAACCCAGGGATCAAACCCAGGTCTCCCACATTGCTGGTGGATTCTTTACCATCTGAACCACCAGGGAAGCCCAGTCTTATGTTCAAATGTATGTTTGAACAATGATGTCGAGATACTGACTTGGGTTTGTTTCCTTAAAAACAGACTCGGTGTTTTCCATGGAGAGGTACCAGAACTCTCTGAAACCTCAGAGAGTTTGCTCACACCAAGAAGACGAGGACAAGGGAGGTTTTGGAGGTGGCTGGTCTGTATACTGCCCAGGAGGGTGGGCCAAGGGGACCTTGGGCACATTACAAAGCCCACCCCCAGCGGCTTCATCCCCCTCTCTGCTCACCAGTTTTCTCCTGCCCCTTCCCAGGGCTGGCAGACACGACATCGCCAGTGGGCACAGCTGACCAATCTTCCTATCCCATCTCTCCTGGTCCTGCAGTCCCTCTACCCCCCACCTTCTCTGATGCCTCTCACTCTTCCCTGTGCTGGGAGAAAACCCCACATTTGTTCTGGAGCAAACAGGCCGCCTCTGGTTGTACAGCTATGTGAAGAGTTACGCACATCTCAGGGCAGAGCTAGAATCTTCGCAACACTGACAGTAAGTGCCCACGAAGGACTCGTCGATGGGCAGCTGCAGGGTAACTGGGCAACGGGCTGACTGCAGCTCTTCCCATCTCATTTACTGCCTTTTAAAATACTTATTTATTGTTTGGCTGCATTGGGTCTTCCTTGCGGTACGCAAGATCGTTCCTGGCAGTGCATGGAGTCTACTTGTGACATGCGGGCCTGGTTGTTCCCCAGGATGTGGGCTCTTAGTTCCCAGACCAGGGATGGAAGTCACGTCCCCTGCTTTGCAAGGCAGAGTCTTAACCACTAGACCACCAGAGACGGTCCCCTCACTTACTTCCCTAATGAGGCTCTCCTGGTGATTCTAGAACGAAGGTCAGAGCAGCTAGACTTCAAGGCACCGCTCACATGATCACAGCTCCGTTTTTGCCCGGATGTCTGCTCTTTTCTTTTCCACTGGTGAGGGGTCCCCTCCCTTTGTGCTTCATGTTTAACATTTTGAGGACATTTTTCTCAACTATGGTCAAATATCCCATTGTTAGTGGAAGAGTAGTGTAATCTCTGCCGGGAGCTACCAGACTCTGAGCATAGACAGGCGTCCTTGAGACAGTGCCCCTGACTTTCAGACATGCCTTCTGAGCAGACAGAAAGTGAGGAAAGAAAGTGGAACAATCTCTGCGATTCGGCTTCGACTGCAGGGCCCTGGTGCCCACCAGCCAGCCTCTTGGGACAGCTGTGCTTTATAACAAGCATGAAGTCATCTTTGTCTGTCACTGACCCTCCCACCACCCGCAGTGTTTCTCTGCAGGCCCTGGGACGGCACAGCAGTGGGTACTGGCTGTGCTTGGTTGTGAATGGGCCCATTGTTGGAAGTCCCATCCCCACCACTGAGAGATTGTTTCAGAACTCTCTGGCTCTGTTGTCTCAGCTGGTATAGCCTCAGGGTCAGTGGGGTCATGTTCAGGGGTCTGAGCCCTATGAGTGCAAACACCACGTCACCACATGCCAGGCCAGGTCCCCCGCCTGGAGCTCCCATCACCTAGGTCCAGAGCGGGAAGTGGGGCAGACAGTGACCAATGAGGTCACTGTGAACGTGGGGAGCTGGGATGGGCCAGGCCCTGGGCTCGGGCACTGCCAGCCAACCTGCATCATTGTGCAACCCCTGGACACCGCTAGTGCCCCTTGGGGTCACCCAGTCTCCTCCAGTGTCTCTCTGCTTTCTCCTTTACCCAGAAACTTAGTTTCCCTAAGAGCACCTTCTCGGCAAGTCCCTGGGACAAGGCTTCCATCCTGGAGACCACGTCACGCCTTCCCAGCCCTGGGTAACACACTGGTGAGTCTCAGGTGACTCTCTAACCCTCAGGAGCATCGTAACTTGGAGGGTGCTGGCCCCTCCACCCATGAAGTGACAGTGACGAGTCCACATTGGGAGATGTCTGGACAGACTTCCCAGGATGCTGCCCCGAGGATGTGGGACATAGCATCTGGGGGGTGGGGGAGGGTGGGCTCCCCTCCCTCCCCCACCCCAGCACCGTGGAGCCTGGATCCGCTGGGCACTGGCCACAGTTCGGTTGCTGCCACTCACACCTGAGTGCTTGGGCCACATCACGGGCCCCCTTCTGTCTGTAAAATTGACCAGAGAGCGTCATCCAAATCGATGGTGAATGCAAGTGCTCTGAAAAGAAGGCTAGTCTTGGTATCAGTGGGGCTCCCCGGTGGCACAGTGGTAAAGAGCCCGCCTGCCAATGCAGGGAACACAGGAGACCTGGGTTCGATCCCTGGGTCAGGAAGATCCCCTGGAGGAGGAAATGGCAACCCACTCCAGTATTCTTGCCTGGGAAATCCCATGGACAGAGGAGCCTGGCAGGCTACAGTCTACATAGTCACAAAGAGTCGGACTGACTGAGCATGCGCACACACACTCGTTATCAACACACTAAAAAGGGCAGAGAGCAGGGACCAGGGCAGAGACTAAACCCAGAGGCTCCACAGAGACCGCAGCCTGTTGTGGGGGGGGAGTGGGCCGTGGGACTCCCAGGGGCGAGGGCATGGGAGCGGCCCCTCGCTGTGAACGACGTGGCCTTGCAAACCAGGCTCTCCCAGTAAAAGGGAAGCAGTTTTCCCAACGTATTTGCGACTGTGTGCTGGACGCTTTCTGTTTATCCTTTGCTTAAGGAAACAGGCAAAATCCTCCTTGCGTCCAAATGAATCGCAATGCAAAATAAAAAAACATTTATGCCTCACACATGCAAATATCAGCTGTTCTGTCTGGCAAACTAGATATTGACCTCGGAAAGGAAATGTTTCTGAAACAACACAGAGAAAACCTCAGCTGGTGCCTGTTCCCACCAGCACTGTCGGCAGTGGCTGGGAAAGCTGTTACTTCGATTCTGCCTGCCCCTGGTTTGACTGATTGCCCTTTTAAGATCTGTAGGATTGCAGTTAAATTTCCCCTAATTCCTGATCTTGACAGTTTGTGGTTTTTTTCTGTCTTTCTTTTTTCATGATCAGTCACAACAGGTACCACTCGTTTTAACTAATCTCGTGTGCTAAGTTGCCAGTCGTGTCCAGCTCTTTGCGACCCCATGGACTGTAGCCCGTCAGGCTCCTCTGTCTGTGGGATTCTCCAGGCAAGAATACTGGAGTGGGTTGCCATTTTCTTCTCCAGGGGATCTTCCAGACCCAGGGATCAAGCCAGCATCTCTTTCATCTCCTACATTGGCAGGCAGGCTCTTTTAGCTCTAGGGTCACCTGGGAAGCCCAACTAATCTTTAAAAAGAAGCAACGTAAGACTTCGTGAGTTTTCTGTGCTGTTAGTGTCCTATTTTGTTGATTTCTAGTGTAGGGCTTCCTGATAGCTCAGTTGGTAAAGAGTCACCTGCAATGCAGGAGACATAAGAGATGCTGGTTTGATTCCCTGGCTTCAGAAGATCCACTGGGGAAGGGATAGGCTACCCACTCCAGTATTCCAGCCTAGAGCATTCCATGGACTAGAGTCAGACATGACAGAGAGACTTTCACTCACTCGCTCAGTGTGATCTTTATCCACAAAAGATTTTACACCTATACTCCATGGAAAAGTTGGTTCCATGGAAAACCCACTGAGGGAGGCACTTGGAAGTGGCCCCTTGTGAGGGCCCTCCCCAGGCGGTCACCCGTGCACCCCTCCACGCTCACTAGATCCCTCGTGTGAAGGTTAAGAACTTGAACGCGGGGGCCTGGTGATGAGGGCAGCTCAGCAGCTGTGTGCTGGTGTGAGAGGCTCACCCCTTAGGACTCACTGTCTACACCTACAAATAGAGGGAAGGCAGCACCGCCTCCCAAGTGGGTCCCCTACACGCAGAGACACCCGTGGGGGCCCTTCCTAGATTTCCGGGGACGCCCAGGCCCCAGCTCTGATACTCCTGCAGGCTTCCTCCAGGTAGGAACGACTGTGGGCACTTCAGGCATCTTTTGCATCAGGTGGCCAAAGTATTGGAGTTTCAGCTTCAGCATCAGTTCTTCCAGTTAATATTCAAGACTGATTTCCTTTAGGATGGACTGGTTGGATCTCCTTGCAGTCCAAGGGACTCTCAAGAGTCTTCTCCAACACCACAGGTCAGAAGCTCAATTCTTCAGCGCTCAGCTTTCTTTATAGTCCAACTCTCACATCCATACATGACTACTGGAAAAACCATCGCTTTGACTAGTCCAACCTTTGTCAGCAAACTGATGTCTCTGCTTTTTTAGTACACTGTCTAGGTTTGACATAGCTTTCCTTCCAAAGAGAAGGGTTTTTAATTTCATGGCTTCAATCACCATCCACGGTGATTTTGGAGCCCAGGAAAGCAAAAATCTGTCACTGTTTGCTCTCTTTCCCCTTCTATTTGCCAGGAAATTATGGAACCAGATGCCATGATCTTTTTTTTTTTTTAATGCTAAATTTAAAACCAGCTTTTCATTCTCCCCTTTCACCCTCATAAAGAGGCTCCAGTTCCTCTTCACTTTCTACCACTAGAGTGGGATCATCTGCATATCTGAAGTTGCTGATATTTCTCCTGGCGATTTGGATTCAAGGGTAAGAAAGTTACAGATTCAGAGTCAGTTTCATCTGACCAGATCCCACAGATCACCACCATCCCTGGAACTTTGTCATTTGTTGGGAAACCACAAAACCGAAGTTTCTGATTCCTGGCATCTGCTTTTTCCAGGAAGAGAACAGATGGACATAAAACCTCTCTTAAAGTGCCAGGGTGTTTCCTAGATATGCAGAATTTAGTCACACGTGCCCTGCCCTTCGATAGAGACCTTCCATGTCCGCTCACTATAGCACAGACGCCCGGCCTACGGAGTGTGTGCTCCCCCAGCTACGGGCAGGGCAGCGAAGGGAGGATTAGGCCTGAACATCACCAGTTACCCAGAGAACGCGGGGTTCCACCTTCTTCCTTCCATGGACATCGCTTATCACCTTTTCTCCATGGACCGAAAGATTTCAAAGACAGACCTCATCCTGTGAGTAATCTGTAGCTCTCACCATCATTCAAACGGACTCTTCTGATTGGAATGACACACCAGACTGAAAGTACTTTCAGCAAAAGGAAAGCATTGTAGTAGTGAGCGTAGATGGAACTCTTAATCTGGGGTCATGAGCTCCCTAAAACATACGCAGATTTGGTTGTTAGCAGGCATATTCTTAGGAGTATTTCTGAAATTAGCTCTCATGGGGGTTGGGACCCCACAAGAGGTTAGGTACTGCTGGCAAGTAGCCTTGTCAAAGTCACTCAGTCGTGTCCAGCTCTTTGTGATCCCATGGACTGTAGCCGCCAGGCTCCTCTGTCCGTGGGATTCTCCAGACAAGAATACTGGAGTGGGTAGTTGTCCCCTTCTCCAGGGGATCTTCCCAACCCAAGGACTAAACCCAGGTCTCCCACATGGCAGGCAGATTCTTACCATCTGAGCCACCAGGGAAGGCCAAATAGTTTTATTATGACATTATTTGACCTAGCAATAGAATTCTTAAAATCCCGGTCATTGCTGGCAGCAATTAAGAGCTAGTGGTAAAGAACCTGCCCTCTAAAGCAAGAAACATAAGACTCTGTTCTGGGTCTGGAAGATCCCCTGGAGAAGGAAATGGCAACCCACGCCAGTATTCCTGTCTGGGAAATCCCATGGATAGAGGAGCCTGGTGGGCTACAGCTCATGGGGTCACAAAGAGTCAGACTCAACTGAAATGACTTAGCAGGCAGGCACGACCGTTTGCTAACCCCTGGAAATTCCAAAGCCTCAGGTAGGGCAGTACCAGGGAGAGGCCATCGCAGAAGAACTCTATTTTGGTGGTGTGTGGGATCTTAGTTCCCTGACCAAGGACTGAACACATCTGTGTCCTGGGCAATGAAAGCTCTCAGTCCTAACCACTGGGCCATCAGGAATCCTCTCGGAAAACCTTGGTGATCTCTTCCTGGCCAGTGTTTAATATCCTCCTAAAAAGAAACACAGGCATCACATTTCTCTTTTACTTAAACATGAAGAAACTGCAGTGCAGTGACTTGGAAAACATCAGTTACGACGTGAACGCACATCATGTGTCACGTGTAGAACATTTTTTTTTTGTCTTTTATTGAGGGTTGTCAACCAGAGCAACATGAACGTTTGACCCATCTGCTTTCAAAATGAAAAACAAGGCACACAACTCCATCCGACATCGCAAAGGAGAAAAAGTGCGTGTGTCCGTGGCCAGTTACGGGCGAGACGGGGCTGGGGGCCCAGCGGAGCGGGGAGGGGAGGAGAGGGAGACAGAGGACGAGATACGGACACAGACAGCACGCGCGCCAGGGCCAGGACAGACACAGACGCAGGACGCTCCGCAAACATCGACTCCTTCAGGAAAGTCTTCACAATGTCCTTACTGTCATGATGGGCAGGAACCGGGGCCTGTTAACCACTGGCGTTTGTGCCGAGCGCACATAAGGCCAAGGCCCGCCGCCCTCCTCGACCTCACAGTCGACGTCCAGGGCAGCGTTCCTCCCCCAGCACCGAGCTCGGCAGACTCCACGGCGGTGCCCGCAGCATTCACAGAGACACGTGTCTTAAAGTCACCTCCGCACGACTGCTGCCTTTGCCACTCTGGTATTAAGACACGCATTTAAAAGAAAACACGGTCCGGCTCTGGGCATCCATACAGGAGGCAAGCTATTCAGCAGGTGGGGTCCTTGGTCCTGCATCTCATCTGGCGGCTGATCCAGCTCCCACAAATTTAGATGCTTCGTGTCTACCTAGATGTGTGCCTAGCATGGGAGAGCGACAAAAGCAGAGACCTCCGCAAGAAAAATACAAAATTGGTTTTTAAAAACGTAAGGCTTCAATGTACAATCCAAACAAGACTTGACACTTTAAAGTCTGATGAGATAAACATTAAACTAGTTATTAAGTGTTATAGAATAAGTCACAAGTTGAGGTAATACATTACACTCTCATATGACCAGCTTTATCTGAGTATAACCTTCTCCCCCTTCTCAACCTTGGCGTTAAATACACTCAGGTGCACGGAAGGAATACCTAGAAATCAGCCTGGAGTTGGTGGAGCAGAGTATGACCTCTAAAAGGCAGGGGAGTCTTACCCTGTATTCAAATAATAAATAGAAACTTCCCTTTTCCAAATCACTGCATAAACTGCACAAAGCCACCGCGCCACTGATTCTCACACAGGGACCAAAAGGCACGGAAAACACCCACCTGCCCCGCACTCCCACTGGCCCTACAGAAGCGGGTCTCCGGCCGCTCATCGCGCCCTGCCCCGCACTCCCACTGGCCCTACAGAAGCGGGTCTCCGGCCGCTCATCGCGCCCTGCATGTGGGTCCAGCTCTCCGCACGTCACCTCCCCCCCTTCTTTCTTCCCCCCACCCCTTCTTTCTGTAGCACAAAAGACACTTGTGAGCAGCACTAAAATACAGAGGGTGCCTTCTCCAGAAGCGGGGCCGCGCCGAGCTGCCACCTCACCCTGGACGCCAAAGTGTCCCCACGGCTGTGCTTGCCCATGTGTGTGTGTGAGTGGAGAGAGCATGGTGGGCAAGAACTGTACGGGAACCGGTGTGAGCATGTGTGCATGAACGAGCGTGAGTGTGAGAATGGATAAGTATGCATGAGAGCACAAGTATGTGAGTGTGAAAGCTGAGTGTATGGAAGCAAACGTGCGTGTGTGCAGGCACGTATGCGTGTAAGTGTGCATGAGAGCACAAGTGTGTGAGCGTGAAAGCTGAGTGTGTGAAGGTAAGCATGTGTCAGTGTGCCGGCATGTACCTGTGTGTGGGGGCCCCTGCGCGTGGGCTCCGGCCGCCAGGAGTCTGCGTGGTGACCGCAGAGCACTGTGTCCATCACAGCGCCCACTGGCCAGGCAGACTCTCCTGGTGGTCAGCACCCTCTCCCTTGCCATCAGGAAGTTCGGTTCAGCTGCGTCGCCGGTTTTCCAGGCCCCAGGACATGGTTCCCACTCAGGAGAAGCAAAACCGTCCACGCAGCGCCGCGCCCAGCTCTGCCCCTGACCGCCACCCTCCCGGCCCCGCACCTGGGGGTCACTAGGCCCCCCGCACCTGCAAAGCCGCACCCACCAACGGGCCTTCCCCCGCTGAGCGGGGGCCCGGGGACCCTTAGGGGTGGGGGCTGAGAGGCATGGGTACCGCGACTCACCCCCCAACCACGAGCCCCGAGGACACCCGTGGGCGCGGAAGAGGCCAACAGATGCAGAGGGCAGACCCGCAGGGCGAGGCCCGGCCGGCGGCAGGGCAGGGTCGCGGCAGTCTCCCCCTTCCTCTGCAGGTGGTGGGCCGCGGGGAAGCCGGGAGGGCCGCAGGCGGGGTAGCGCCCGTTTCCCCCTTCCCTGCAGGTGCTCGGCCGCGGGGAGCCCGAGAGGGCCGCAGGCGGGGCGGCGGCCGTCTCCGGTCCTCTGCAGGTGGTGGGCCGCGGGGCCGGCTCTCCGGAGCCCGGGAGGGCCGCGGGCGCGGTCACAGCGAGCTCAGGTGCGGCAGCGCGTCCAGGGGCCCCGCCCGGTCGCGCGCGGCGGCCGCCGACTCCACGCCGCGCAGCCACTCGGTGCACTTGCGCACCAGGCCCTCGTCGGCGGCCGCGGCCTCCTCCTCGTACTCCACGTCGTCGTATTTGTGCCGTTCGTTGAGCAGCGACACCTTGAGCAGCGAGCGCAGGTCGGCGGGCCGCGGGCCGGGGACGGGGACGGGCGGCGGCGGCGGGGCCAGACGGCGGCCGAGGCCCGCGGCCCGGGGGCAGGGGGCGGGCGGGCGCCCGGCGTCGGCTGGGGGCGCCCGCCGGGGCCGAGCCAGCAGCTGCCTCTCCAGGTGGCGCCGCTGGATGACCAGCACGGCCTCGGGCGTGAGGCTCAGCGAGAAGCGCAGGGCGGCGTCCGGCCCGGCGCCCGAGGCGGCGGTCCGCGCCCCTGAGGCCGCGGTCCCCGCGGGGCCGTCGCCGGAACCGGCCGGCCGTGACGCGCACGGGGCCGGGCCGCGCGGGGAGGCCGGGCCGGGGGCGCGGCGGGCCGGCGGCCGCTTCAGAGTGGCGGAGGGCCAGGAGCTGGACAGCGGCCCCGGCGGCCGCTCGGGAGGCCTCCTCTTCTTCTCGGCGGCCACGGCGGGCGGCGAGGGTCCGGGCGGGGCGCAGGCGGGCGCCGCCGCCTTGCGCGGGGCGCCGGGCTTCCGGGGCGGCGGGCGCGCGGCGGGGACCCCGGGGGCCGGGGTGGGCGGCGGCGGCGGCGCGGGCGGGAACGGCATGGTGGTCAGCGCCCTGGAAGGAGAGGGGCGGCTACCGTGTGGGCGCGCCGAGCCCGGCGCCCTCCCCGGGGGGCCGCGGTCCGCCCCCCGCCCGCCCTCCGCACCCACCTGGGCTGGGCCGCGGCATCTCCGGCGCACACACGCCCCCCGCGTCCACACCCAGGGCCTTGCGGCCGGGCACCCCGCTGCCTTCCTCCGTCCTGCCTTCCTTCCGGGGCCAGGGGCTCTGCCGGCTCTCTTCCGGGGACAGCGGCGGCCGGTCCACGCGGAGCCGGGCGCGCCCGCGGGAGGAGGAGCCGCTGTGCCCGCACGCCCGGCGCCGCGACTGGGCGGCCGAGGCTCCCCGGGCGACCTTCCACCGCGGGGGCTAATCCATCAGAGGCGGGGAAGGCCGGGCGTGTCCTCCGCCCGAGGCGGGGTCCTCGCACGTGGGCCAGAAAGTCGTGTGCCACCTCTCGGCGCTTCTAAGGTGGTGCGCAGGCCGGCGGCGGCGGGGGGACCGCGGGCCCCGCGCGCGGCCCGGCATCCCGGTGTCGCGGGAGGAAGCTGGCCAGAGCTCAGAGGCGGGCACAGGCATTTCAGGGCATCCTTCTGGTTTTGTTTTTGGATCATGTTGAAAGACAATCATTTTAAAATTAAAAACCTCGTATTCCTTGACGAGGCAAAAAAAAAAAAAAGGCCAGTTTCGGTGAAATCGTGATATAGGACCTTCAGTTCGTTTCAGGAGACTCCTGTGAGCACACGGAAAGCATTTACTTCTTTAACAGTGGTTCAAAGGAATGCGACAGCTTCACTGTCAACTTAGAGTCTAGTGGTAGAGACCTGGAAGCATTCCTTCAGTTTTCAAATGTGTGTTAAATAAATGAATGATTCATTGAATAATTACAGAGAAGTGCATCCTAAAGTCAAAATTTCAAATGAGGAGTCCCTGCATTACTTATGGAGAATCATCCATTGTTTAGAGCTCAAAAAAAAGTTTTTTTTCCCTATGCATGGGATATGATTTTCTGGGCCAGGGAAAGCGTTAGTCACTCAGTTAGGTCGGACTCTTTGCAACCCCATGGACTGTAGCCTGGCCAGACTCCTCTGTCCATGGGATTCTCAGGGCATATTACTGGCTATGGTATACTGGAGTGGGTTGCCATCCGTTTCTCCAGGGAATGAAAGAAATTCTCAGGAATTCTCCAGGGAATTCCTTTCTTCCTGACCCAAGGATCGAACCTGGGTCTTCTGCACTGCAGGTGCATTCTTTACCATCCGAATCCCCAGGGAAGCTCTTTCTGGGCTATCCAGGAACACAGCTAGGTTGTGTGCGTTATGGCCCGGGTTAGCAGGGAGCCCTCAGACGTGGCCGGTGCCCCCTGCGCGGGGCCCTGTCCCGCTCTCCAGGCTCTCCTGCTTCCCACCAGCACCTCCCCGCTGCTCCCCTTCCCACGTGCTCCCCTCAGGGCCCTGCAAGAAGGAACATGATGGGGGGCTGGAAACGTTCTCTTGATGGCCTGGGCTCCACCATCACCCTCAAACCAGCCCGAGTGTCCATATTCTCCATAAAATACACAGTCCCCGTTTCCAGACAGGGCTCCCCTCTGTCCTTTCCCCCTGGACCTTCTCCCTGTCCCTGCCAGTGTCTCAAGGCATCGTGTCTCCTCCCAAGGCTCAGGGGAAACACACTGGAGACCGTTTAGGTCATAAAACACCCGCAGCGCCGCTGAAATCACGCAGGCATTTTATCCCGGCTGTTCCTGGGTGGGTGTGGACTAGCTGTGGAAGCCGTGGCGGCAGGAACACTCCTGCCAGGAGCATGGAGGGCGGCAGAGGAGGTGAAGCCGGTGCAGATGGGCGGGGTGGGGGTCAGGAGGCGGGAGGAGGAGGAGGGGCTAGGGGACCACGGCTATGGGGCAGCTGGACGCCCAGAGAGGGATTCCAGGAGGGACCTCAGCACTTCAGGAGCTGTGCCCGTATCAGCGATGGGGTTTCCCTGCTTCCTGTTTCCTAATTCTTGAAGTCATTCAGTCCTGTCCGACTCTGCGACCCCATGGGCGGCAGCCTGCCAGGCTACTCCGTCCATGGGACTTTTCAGGCAAGAATAGTGGAGTGGGTTGCCATTTCCTTCTCCAGGGGACCTTCCTGACCCAGGGGTTGAACCCAGGCCTCCCGCATTGCAGGCAGATGCTTTACCCTCTGAGCCACCAGGGAAGCCCTGTTTCCTAATTCTTAGGATGCTTTGGAAGTGACCCTTGAAGGGTGAGAGTGGGAGGTGAGCGTCGGTTGGCATGCCATGGTCACGACAGCCGTGTAGTCCACGCACACGATGGACGTGCTGTGTGGCACTTGCCGCCCCGCCCCTCTGAATGTCTCCAGTCTCATAGAAAACCAGGGCTCCGGGGCGGAAACACCTCCCAACCACATGCGGCCCCGGGGGCGGGGGGAGGAGGAGACGAGCCTCAGCCCAGCCGAGGGCTCCAGGGCCACGTCTGAGCCGTCGGCACACTAGAGGAGAGAGGGGCGACGAGGGTAAGGAGCCTGCAGCACCCACAGCAGCGGCAGGTCGGTCTTTTCCTCCGAGAGAAACTGGGAGCCGTCGGATGGATACACAAGTCCCACCAGCCTGGTCCGTGGGCTTGTCCCAGTCCGCCCACGTCGGTCCCAGCCCGGAAGCTCGGGGACTTGGCACGCGGCACATCTGCCTGGCCTCTGAGGCGGGAAGGTGAACGCCGCGTGCGCCCCCCAGCACCCAACCCGTTCCTCCGCCCTCTCCCCGCCCCCGTGGGGGAGAGGAGTCCCCAGCCTCGTGGTGGGTGGGCTGCCCTCCCAGGGGCCACGGAGGGGTTAGCATTTCTGGAAGGCTTCGGGCCCGCAGACTCTGCGAAAGCCCCCTGCTGACAAGTTCCTCTGCCTAGAACTTTCAGCCCCCTGACATCGGAGGCTGGAAAGCCCGCCTGGGCCTGCAGGAGCCCGCGAAAGCCGCCTGTGTCTGCCCCTGACACTGGCGTGCTGGCTGTTAGAGAGCCCGCTCCGCGTTCTATTTGGTTGACTTGTTAGCCAGCGACAGTTACCAGTAAGGAAAGTCACACCAGGGAAGACAGCAGACCTCCGTTCAGAATACGGGATGGAGCGGAAAAGGGATCAGTCAAGAAATATAGTCCGATTTAATTCATAATTTACATGGGCTTTTGCATAACATGCCCAGAACACAATAGTGGGATAAACTACTGATATACCAAATAGTAAAACTAGGGTACTGTGGTGAGATTATCAGTTCCACAGCCACGTTTCTGCGGTGCAAGAGGTGATCTCCAAAATACTGAATTACATCTCACCCTAACGATATGAAATTTACTGTTTGAAATAAAGCTAGTTGATTTGAAAGATCAGTTAAAATCAAATACATGTATTCAGAACTGTCCATAGTTTTTACGTATGATATTTAATTTTCAAATTTATTCTATTTCCAAATTTCAAATAAACAATAGCAATACTTTCCCACCATTTGGAAATCAGTAGTTTTTTCTCCTACTGTTGTAGCAGAGTCAGTGTATGGACAAAGACTTTTCATTATTGTGCTTGTGCTAAGTCGCTTCACTGGTGTTCAACTCTTTGTGACCCCATGGACTGTATTCCACCAGGCGCTTCTGTCCGTGGGATTCTCCAGACAAGAATACAGACGTGGGTAGCCATACCCTCCTCCAGGGGATGTTCCCAATCCAGAGATTGAACCCATGTCTCGTATGTCTCCTGCATTGACGGGCAGATTTCTTTGCCACTAGCGCCACCTGGGAAGCCCCTTTTCATCATAGTTCAGTTCAGCTGCTCAGTTGTGTCTGAATCTTTGCAACCCCATGAATTGCAGCACACCAGGCCTCCCTGTCCATCACCAACTCCCAGAGTTCACCCAAACCCATGTCCATTGAGTCGGTGATGCTATCCGACCATCTCATCCTCTGTCGTCCCCTTCTCCTCTTGCCCTCAATCTTTCTCAGCATCAGGGTGTTTTCAGATGAGTCAGTTCTTTGCATCAGGTGGCCAAAATATTGGAGTTTCAGCTTCAACATCAGTCCTTCCAATGAACATGCAGGACTGATCTCCTTTAGGATGGACTGGTTGGATCTCCTTGCAGTCCAAGGGACTCTCAAGAGTCTTCTCCAACACCACAGTTCAAAAGCATCAGTTCTTTGGCACTCAGCTTTCTTTATGGTCCAGCTCTCACATCCATACATGACCACTGGAAAATTGCCTTTTCATACTGTTCATGGGGTTCTCAAGGAAAGAATACTGAAATGGTTTCCCATTCCCTTCTCCAGTGGACCACATTCTGTCAGACCTCTCCACTGTGAGCTGTCCATCTTGGGTGGCCCCACACGGCATGGCTTGGTTTCACTGAGTTTGACAAGGCTGTGGTCCATGTGATCAGATTGGCTAGTTGTCTATGATGGTGGTTTCAGTCTGTCTACCCTCTGACAGGCCCTCTCTCAGCGCCTACCGTCTTACTGGTGTTTCTCTTACATTGGACCTGGGGTATCTCTTCACGGCTGCTCCAGCAAAGCGCAGCCGCTGCTCCTTACCTTGGACGTGGGGTATCTCCTCACGGCCACTGCCCCTGACCTTGGACGTGGGGCAGCTCCTCTCAGCCGCTCGCCGCTCCAGCGCCTTGCAGCCGCCGCTCGATCATAACCACCCTTTAAAATATTTTCAGGATGAGTAAAATAAAGGCAGAAAATATTTCAATCACTAAAATAAAATACGAAGAGTATATCCATGCTTGAGTAAAATTACAGAGGGCAGTTGTTCCACAGGTTTGAAACTGAACTGAAAGTGATAGGGGCTGTGGAATGATGACCGCAGCCCACGAAGAAGGGCCACAGACATGCTCCCGCTTCACGCCTGGACCCCACAGACACGTCCAAAGTGGACACGTGCTGTTTATCAGACAGACACACTGCTCAACTGGTCCTCACCTTGGAGTTACCAGTGGATTAAATTACAGCCAGTGATCACATGAATACCAGGAAACTAGCCATAATTTCAAGAAACCTTTCATTTTCCTCATTAATTTTAAGTTCTTGGTTCTACTAAGGCATATACTTCAATGTTCAGAAAAAACTCAGGAAGGGAAACAATACTGTCTTTACAATTATACCCTCTTCCCGTAGGCTCAACTTCATTTCTGACTTGATTCAAAGTTTTTACTGGATAGGGTGAAAAGTACTCAAACATCTGGAACTAAAACTTAATCTGAATTTTAAAACATGGAAAGCTAACTCTGGTTTTTAAAAAAATCCCATTTTACGGCTTCTCTAGTGGCTTGGTGGTAAAAAATCTACCTGCCAATGCAGGAGATGTGGGTTCAGTCCCTGATCTGGGAACACTCCAGATGTCTTGGAGCAACTAAGCCCGTGAGCTGCAACTGCTGAGCCCACGTGCAGCGCCTCCTGAAGCCTGCTCGCCTTAAAGCTCACGCTCCACGAGAGAAGCCACCACAGTGAGAAGCAGGAGTAACACAGCTAGGGAGCAACCCCACTCACTGCAGCTGGAGAAAAGCCCGGGCAGCAACAAAGACCCTGCACAGCCACAGAAAGGACATTTTTTTCATGGATTTTAAAAGTCCTATTTTATTACTGAGAAATTGAGAACCTGGTCAATAACAACAACAACATCAACGCAAACCACCTTCTTCTAACACTGATCTGATTTGATGAAAGGCTTTGAGAGTAGAAAGACATTTAGGGCTTCCCTTGTGGCTAAGCTGGTCAGGAATCTGCCTGCAATGTGCGAGACCTGGGTCCGATCCCTGGGTTGGGAAGATCTCCTGAGAAGGGAATGGCTGCCCACTCCAGTATTCTGGCCTGGAGAATCCCATGGACAGAGCAGCCTGGTGCTGCAACCATAGGGGTTGCAGAGTCAGACACGACTGAGTGACTAACACTTTCTCTTTTCCTATCATTAAGGTGGTAAGCCACTTTATCTAGATTACTTCACTGAAACCTGTTGAGAGTCTGCTGAGAGGAGAACCAGTAATACTTGCATTTTCCAGATGAATAGGCCAAGGTTTGCCCCGGCAGCCCACATCATGACCGGGGTGGGCTCTGTCCAGGGAGTAAGAGCCCTGTACACTCTCTGCTCAGTGCCGGTGAGTCTCGAGAGCCCTCGACATTCTCAGGACCCACACAGCTTCTGTTCTGTGGCCTCTGTCTACTGATGTCATTACTAAACATTTAAACCGAGACTTTAAGAGCAACTTAGTAAAATATTTAGTGAAAATGATATTTTCTACAGCAAACAGGTCAGAAGTGAGTGGCTGCTCTGTACTCCATCCTTGTGCAATCACGTGTCTACAGCCCCAGGGCTCCGAGGTGAGCTCACAGTTCAGAGTTCAGTTCAGTTCAGTTCAGTCTCTCAGTTGTGTCTGACTCTGTGCGACCCCATGGCCTGCAGCACGCCAGGCTTCCCTGTCCTTCACTGTCTCCCGGAGCTTGCTCACACTCATGTCCATCGAGTCGGTGATGCCATCCAACCATCTCATCCTCTGTCACCCCCTTCTCCTCCCACCTTCACTCTTTCCCAGATCAGAGTCTTTTCAGATGAGTTAGTTCTTCACATCAGGTGCCATTTCATTCTGTTCATGGGGTTCTCAAGGCAAGAATCCTGAAGTGGTTTGGCATTGCCTTCTCCAGTTATTACCCAGTGGACGCTGGGAGGGTGCCTCACCCGGGCCGTGCTGAGCATTGCTGTAGTGCCTGCCGGGTGGCACAAGGGACCCACTCTAAGGCCGCTGTCCTAGGGAGCGAATACCCGTAGAACCTCACCTGGGGGCCATCCTGCGGAGGATTGAACCTCCGACCACGAAAGGCCAGCTCCCAAAGGGGCCCCCACCCTGAGGAAGCATGAGGGAAAGTTTGATGAGGAAGTTTAACAAGAGACCATCTGTCACTCTCACACCAGGGCAGGGCCCAGAGGGCCTGGGCAGGCCTCTCATGCCGTCCCTTCCTGCTGTGGACATGCGTCCACCGAGTCCCACTCAGCCCCCAGGCTCTGAGGCTCATTGTGGGGTCCCTCCTCCCTGGTAGGACCTGGTGTGGCTCGCCGGAGCATCTGCACCGCTGCCGCCTGGCTGGACAGATGGTCCCATGCGGACCGAGAGCTCCGCGGGGCTGCGGCCTTCTGTTTTAGGGGTCGGTCGGTCCCTCGGCCCCAACTCGGAGGACTCTCGGCCGCGCCCCGCCTGCCGGCGTACGGCTTCCCCCGCAGCCGCCCCGGGCCCCTTCCCTTCTGCGCAGCACCGGGCTTCCCGCCGGTTCCGTGGACTGGTGGATGTGTCTAAGGCGAAGCCCCGACCGTGGCCTCGGCTGGAGACAGGACCCACCCAGGACTGGATGAGTCCTCTGTGCTCAGCAGCCCGGCCTCGTGCTAATTCCACGCAGATCCCTCGACGCAGGAGTCCTCCCCACGCCTCCCGGGAGCCCCTCCCGTCCCGGCTCGGTCACCAAGGCCCGGAAGGCCACCCTCCTGAGGAGCCGGCCCTCGCCTGCGGATGCACCCGGTCGTTGACAGGCCGGGGGCACAGGTGGAGCTGGTGACGTCTGCCTGTCCCGACTTCCCCCCCGGATCCAGCCCCGCCTCGCAGCGCTCCCTCCCGCGTGGACCGGCTCCTCCCTCCTGGTGGTCAGCCCTCCCTGCCTCGCCGCTCCGCCTGGCCTGCCCTCCTCCTCGGCGTCCGCGCCGCCTGTTTTCTGCCCACCCTGCACAGCACACTGAACAAATGCTGTCACAGTCACCCGGTCTTCTCACCCTCACCAGTCTGCACTGAGGGCAGTTACCAGGATAGAGACCCCACCTTACCCGTTTTACTGCACAAAGATTGCACAAGTGTCCAAACCCCATTTTATTCAACTGGATCAGCAGACCACCCACTTAAAACAGAACCTTGAAAACAAAAATCACAAACTTGATCAAGAAAATGTTATTTCTTCCAAGTGTGGGTTTATTTCAAAATTATGAAGATTTATATATTATTTTTTATTACATACAATAAAGTGGTTTAGCTTAAAGTAAAAGCTTTCACATTTAAAGTTTTTATTTTAAAAAGATATTTTAAAAATGTAGACCCTTAAAAACCACCAAAAAAGCTGAATATATCTTGCAGCGTAGGTTTATCCTTAAATATTCACATCTCAAATGCTGTTTAGAAAAAAGATTTAAAAACTGGCTAAAAATCATTTACACTTGGCAATGATTAAAATCTCATCTCTGACAGAGCATATTAATGGCACATAATGAATTTACTGTCACAAGCATTTAACAGTTTAATGGGTACGTAGTTTTATCAGTATACAAAATGGCCTTAGATGGTCAGTGCAGTTGTTCTGGAGTGATCACTGTATCAGGAAAAGCACATGGCACCAAAAACAGAACATCAACTTTCAAAAGGTCTTTTCAAACAGTTTCCTTCTTTTCAAACAGCTTTCAGCTCAGAAGAGAAGAACAGCACTTAATTACTGCATCCCTGATTAAAAAAAAAAAAAAGAGGAAAAACAATATAATAATTTTGCCTCCAGAGTGAACTTGCAAAAAGATTCCTGCCAAGACACAAATGCACCATCACCTTCTTCCATCAGAACTCAGTGGAACACCCCCAGCGCATTTCCTGGTTAATTAAAACTTTCTTGAGTGTCACTTGAAATCAAGAACTGAGACACGGAAATAATTTATTAGTTGCTGAAATGGTATTTATTTACTCAGAAATCTTAACCAGCACTTACTGCTAATTTTCTTGTGAAGAAATTAAGTACCAAAAAAAAAAAAAAAAACAAACCCAAAAAAATTTTTTTAAATAACGAACAAGATTTTAAAACAAAAATGTTTATAACTACATTGTAAGAACTCCAAAAAAAAAAAAAATTCCACGTGCTAGACCTCATTCACCTTCCAGGACAGTTAGTCTCAACATGATCACTGTTGCACAGACGGTTCAGGGTGAGCCCAGGCTGGAGGCGCAGGCCCACGCATCTAGGGAGCGATGCCTCGCCCTGGCTCTGAGCTCCGGCTGCATGGGAGTGGACGCCATTTCCAGGGCGCCTCTTCCCCTTGCTGAGGGACAGCAGGAGCCCTCCCAGCTAAGGTCCCGAGGGCCGGCTCTTGTTCTAGGTCACCCTGGTTTGCTTTTTCTCCTTTTAAGTGTTTGTCAGAAACTCACCCGTTTGAATAAAAACAGAATTTCTACTAATGTCCTTCACTGCTCTCTTAGGCATACAGTTCTGCTGTTTTCATACAACCTACATTCCCAGAGCTTATGAAGGAGCTGCCTCAACAGAATATGCTGCTGAACCTATCACGCTTAAGTCTGCAGGTGGTTTTGCTTTTCCCTCCACAATTACATTAACACATTTTTCTGGAAAAAAAAAAAAAATTTTAAAATGGCAGTTACCTCAATATACAGAATAAATGTTTCTGCTGGCTTAAACCAAACATCTACGCATCAGCCTCACTTCCTATTTACTGGTGTTTACAGCCGTGGAAGGATCCAGGATCTCTCGCCAACAGCCCCCTACCTGCAGGTGTTCAGGTGCCACATCTGCAGTCAGCTCCCAGCCCACCTGGGACCCGTGTGCACGTTTTTACTTTATGTGGCAAGCTTCTATAGAGCTCGTTTAAAAACTCATTTCCTTTTGGGAAAAAAGTCAAAGTCAATTTTTAAAAAAGCCCTGTAAATCATATTTTAATATGAAAATTACTAAAATTCAGACATCTTTGTAAAAAGAATGAGAGGAGCAGAAACGACAGGGTGAAATCCAAGCAGGCTCACCTTGCATACGGGATATATGACAGGCTGTACCTGCAAGAAGAATTCAAGGTGTTGAAATTCAATCTGATTAACGTTTTTCTTTAGGCCAAATGGCCATATTCTAACAGCATAAAAAAAGGAGGCAGCAGAATATTACACAGTGATTCTCAGAGCATGAGCCAGACAGCATACAGCATCACTGGGGAACTTGCTAAAAAGACAAATTAGCAGGGCCCACCCCACACCTCTTGAATGAAAAACTGTTGTTTTAATAAGCAATCTGTGTTTTTAACAAACTCTTAAGTGATTCTGATGCCCGCTAAAGCCTGAACTTGTTATAATAGGTTACTCCTTTTAAGTTACTAAGAAAAAAAACTATAAAATAACAGAATAAACTAACTCTCCTTCAAGGATAAACAATCAACTACACATCAACAATAAAAAGTAACATATTAATAGAAAATAAGAAAGATTTAAATGTTCCATATGTCAGAGTAAAGTATCTGAAAGTTATTTTGCGACAGGCAAAGAAGTGCTTTTAACATGTGCTGATACTGTCTCAGTGGAAAGGCAGGAACAGCACCAAACACACACAGCTCCCGGACTGGCCGACACCAAGACGTCACACAGCAGTCAGGAAGGGGTTCACTGACTCTTACGAGGAAGCAAAGGAGACTCGGCTCTGAAGAAAGGCAGAACACTCTGAAAGGCCTTCTGTCTGCGAGAAACACTTTTCTGGTCTGACCCGGAAGCACGCGAGGGGGACACGCTCTATCAGTCACACTGGCCCTCAGTGCCGCCCAGCCCTGAACGCGGCTGCGTGAAGGGGACGCCCGTCAGGAGGGACCCGGCGGAGGGCCGGAAGCCACAGGGAGACGGGGAGGCAGGGCTGCAGCGAGTGCTCAGGGCCAGAGGCGGCACAGCGACCAATTCGCTCGGCAGCTGCTCAGCAACACCGCACAGAGCGAGGGGTCCCCGCCATCCCCCGGGCTCAGCCTGTGGCCGGCCTGGGTTTACGCATGCGGGTAGCACCCCGTGCATTGCTCGCCTTTTCTCGCACAGCAAAGTGCATGCAGCACCGTGTGACGTCAGCGCGAACCCGCCTCCTGTGTGACACGTCAGCGCGGGCCCACGGCCCCGTGTGACACGTCACACGGCCCCGCCTCCCGGTGTGACATCAGAGGGGCCCTACGGTCCCGGCCCCGGGCCCGTGTGGTCTCGGCCCCGTGTGACACGCCTGCGCGGCTCCGCCCCTCTGCAGCTCTCCCACGTTGAGTCTCCGCCCCGCCCATCACCGCAACCAGGGACACACCACAGACCGCAGGCACCTGACCCTTCAGGAGGCCCTTTCCCCCGGGGCCAGGAGAACCTCACCAAGGACCTCCCTCGGCTCACAGGCTTGGAACGAAACGCTCAACACCGTTGAGGAAACGATTACACCATGAGTGTAAGACTTACCAGGTCATCGACAGGAACTGCAATATGCAGAATAATACGGCCAGCCCCTTCTTATGCCACTGACAACAGCAAAGACCAAGACATAACCAGTTAAACATTTTAAAATATTTTTCACAGCCTAGTTCAATTCCTTCCTTTCAAAAAACGTAACTGATAGCTCCACTCATTTCATTAAATTTTAGTATGACAAATTCAAGATTCAGTAAATCTGAAAATTAAATATCCACAAATTGTATTTTCTGTCTAGAATTCTGATTCCATTTACTCAAATGCTGCTAAATATATGGCATTAAATGTTAATGAAATGACTGTGCACAGGCTCAAAGTATTAAACCCCTTTGATGTAAGGCCTTTTGAGTCAAGGCTAACTGTTCCAAAGTCAACATCATGGGACTGCCCTGGCAGTCCAGGGCCTGAGACTCCCTGCTCCCAATACAGGGAGCCCGGGGTTTCAATCCCTGGTCCTTTGGTCAGGGAACTAGATCTCCTGCGCCACAACTGAGACCCACCACAGCTAAATACATCAGTATTTTTTTAAAATAAGTAAACAAACTCGACATTGAAAAGCCCACTTGGTTAGCAGATTTATATCCTATGTGGAATTTATGTATCTGACTCACTGGCACTTCTTTCTTTCCTTGAGTTACTTTTTGAAGTAAAACTGTACTTTATTGTGATCTTCCGGAATAATATAAACAGTTTCCATGGTTGTTTTAAAATGATCCATTTTTAGAATGTGTCCATCTTTATATTTACTTCTTCACTTATTTTTAATCTACTGCTTATAAACAGACTGCTGGACCATTCCGCATCAGAAATCAATTTCCCACAGGGATATGCAAAAATTGCTTAAGAAAATTATTTTAAGTTACAATTGGGAAATGAGGTATTAGTGAATTCTTGTGTAACTAAAGCCCAGTCCTTGTATCATTAAACTCTGAACACTTTGGTGGGACATTTCTGAAGTGCATTATACACTACCCCATCATCTTTGAAATGCACTGTGTGCTTGGGAGCTCAAGGACCACCTCAATCCCCTTTGGAAGTAGATCAGGAACAATACACAAATACAGTGAAGGATCAGGAGCATCAGGAAGTAAACGGAGCTGTAATGAAGCAGCTCCTCTAGGGGCTCCTGGAGAGCTATGAGTGTGCAAAGAGGCTCCTGGAGAGCTGTGAGTGTGCAAAGAGGCTCCTGGAGAGCTCTAAGTGTGCAAGAGTGTGTCCTTTTGTCCCTGGCGCCGTTTTTGTCTGGCCTGCTTGCTGGCCCTCTCCTCCTCGCTGCCGGGACACCTTTAGCCCACAATGCCCTCCCCGCCTGAGAGTCACAGCGCAGCGGACGCTCAGCGAGGGCCCCTCACAGCACCCTGATGACGGGGGCCGTCCTGATCTGGAAGCAGGAAGGATCTCACCTCTATCTGTTTCAGGTGGCAGGCTCCACTGCCAGTCTGGCCACTAACTGCACGCTACACACATGACTTTAAGGACACCAGTCTTGGGTGGGTTTTAATAAATCAGACTTTGAGCTCCTCTGAGATGGCAGCTTGATGACACTTTACCTGGTGAGGGTCCACACAGCAGAAAATAGACATGGCTGAGGTAACTTACCCAAAGGGCAGCGCACAGGGTGAGCACGAAACACAGCTAGGGAAAGGCAAGGAAAATGGTCGATTTTGAGTCTTATCAAAAGCCTAACAAAAATGCATACATGGTTCTGCGCTCATCTGCATAACACATCACACAACAAAATTAATGAGACGGCTCCCTCGAACTGTCCTTACGTATTCCCTATTATTTTAAAGTCTATGACTGCAATCTTCCGTGGCAAACTGGAAACACGCAGTAAGTCATCTGCTGACTAAGCCAACAGACACTGTTTCACCAATGCTCGAGAGTGACAACAGCTGTTCTCAGGGATGTGTGAACGCTTACGTTAATGTTCAGTAACTCAACCACCAGCACCGTATTTCGTACAACTGTTAATGTACGGTGAGTCCTGTTCTACTTAGCTTTACATAAGGAGCCGACCATAATCATTTCAGAGAGAGAGAGGGCACTGTGACGCCACACCGCTGTCCCCAAAGGAGTGAGAAGGACAGGCAGATGGAAGCAGTGGGGACAGGTCTGAAGACAGAGAATGGGTATTTGTCCACCAGTCCAATGGGGAAGGGACAAAAGCCAGGTGACTCCCCCAGAGAAGACTCAGATGGACCCAGAAGTGACCCAACCTTCCAGCCCCACCCTCCAAAAAGTCCATACAGTGGTCCAGTAAGAAAGGCTGCACGGGGCTGGGAACTGAAACACATGCAGCTCTGCTTCCCACCTGAAATACACCGTGCTGCTCTGCTAGCGGATGCCCGAGAAGCAGGATTCCCCCAGCCAGCCAGTCAGCTAGTACTTCGTACCCCAGACTCTTCAAACACACAGCTGAAGGGTGCGACTACTACACTCAGCAAAGGAAACATGAGTTCCTCTGTACACAAGTGGGTGATAATTCATAAATAACGCCAAAGAAACACGCTCCTATGAAAGGTTTTTAAAAATGACCATTATTTACTTACAAGCATAACAACTGTTGCAAGCAGTCTCGTTGTTTCAAACATTTTCTTCAGCTGTTTCACGGGCCCCATTAAAAAGCATGTACTATTTGAAACAAAAGACACAAGAGGTGGATCTGTTAATTGGTCTATGTAAAAATAAGTGCTTTAAAGAAAACAAACCCTGTCAGCTTAATTAAACAATCTCACTGAATCTGTTTTATGGCAGAAACTGAGGAATTAAAGAGCCTCTTGAGGAAGGTGAAAGAGGAAACTGAAAAAGCTGGCTTAAAACTCAACATTCAAAAAACGAAGATTATGGCATTGGGGTCCCAACACTTCATCACAAACAGAGGGGGAAACAATGGAAACTGACAAAGACTTTACTTTCTTGGGCTCCAAAATCACAGTGACCGCAGCCACGAAATTAAAAGACACTTGCCTGCTGGAAGACAGGCTATGACAAACCTAGACAGTGTATTAAAAAGCAGACGCAACTTTGCCAGCAAAGGTCTGTACAGTCAAAGCTGTGGTTTTTCCAGTGGTCACGTATGGATGTGAGAGCTGGACAATAAAAAAGGCTGAGTGCCGAAGAACTGATGCTTCTGAACTGTGGTGTTGGAGAAGACTCTTGAGAGTCCCTTGGAATGCAAGGAGATCCAACCAGTCCATCCTAAAGGAGATCAGTCCTGCATGTTCATTGGAAGGACTGATGCTAAAGTTGAAACTCTAATACTCTGACCACCTGATGTGAAGAACTGACTCATGTGAAAAGACCCTGATGCTGGGAAAGACTGAAAGCGGGAGAAGAGGGTGACAGAGGATGAGATGGCTGGATGGCATCACCAACTCGATGGACATGAGTTTGGGTGAACTCCGGGAGTTGGTGATGGACAGGGAGGCCTGGCGCGATGCAGTCCATTGGGTCACAAACAGACATAACTGAGAGACTGAATAACAAGAGTTAGAAGGGAACTTTAATCTCTGTGTATTCCATGACACAAGAATGCCTCTCAGTCATTTGCAGAGTCACTTCTCAGCGCTGGGTCAGCATGGCCACTGCGGCTGGCCCAGGAACACAAGGCAGCCTGACCTCAGCATGGGCCCATTCAGCGACTGCCTCCTTATCTCGACGCCTGTGACACATATGAACAGTGCAGTCGACTCCAGAAGCACTGCCAGTGTAGAGCTCCTAGTAGCAAGACAGTGTGCAATCGCTCCCCAGGCTCCTCCAGACTGTGGTCTGAGGAGCGGGATGACCCAGAGACTGACGGAGCCCAGCGGTGGTTCACGCCCGTCCCCTCGCCACCACCTCTGACCTGGAACGTCCCTGAGCAGACAGGGGCTCACCTCTCAATGCTGAGAGCTCACAGCTGTGACAGCTACAGCAGCACCCCAGAGATGCGCCCGAGGCCCTCAGAGAGGACCCCCCGACACCCAGCGCATGGTCCTCGGAGTCACTGCCCCACACGGCCCCGCCCGACCCCTCTGCACAGCACTGCCACCCCGGATCTGCTCCCACTGGCCAGCCAGGCATCTGACTGTCCCCCTCACGAGGCAGCTACGAGCCAGGACTCCGGAGGGCTGTCAGGTGGGACCCCAGCCTGGTCACCTCCCTCGGCACTTCCCCAAGGACTGACCACCCCCTCTCATGTTACTACACCTGGACGTCTAATGGAGGGTAAGAGGCAGTGCCTGGCACACAGGCAGCACCTCCAAATGCTGGCTCTTCTCACCATAAACCCTATGAGGCAGCTGGCAGACGGCAGGGGTCTAAGTATTCACTGAGGGGATGTGCATTTTGAACTCATGACATGCACAGACCTACAGAAATATATCCTGTTAGAAAAGAAAACTTTGAAAATGACAGCAAACAAAACATCTTGAGAAGCCAAACTTCCATACATACCTGGCCAACGCAGCAATATTTCCAAAGGTGTAAAACACTGCAAAAAGCTTTATGCCTCCAGGGAGCCACAGCAATCCAGTTCCCTGAGTTAAGATGTTATAGTTATTTAAAGATAATTTTACCACTGTAATAGATTAAAATATAAATCTGCTGCTATAACGATGACAGTGTATAACAATATGATGTTTAAGCAGAATGTGTTAACATATGGTCACTAATTATAGTTTCTTAAAAAGTAGTTAATTTTCAATGTTATTTGCTAATTTGAATCTTATGCCTATTTGCATATAAGTATATATAAATGAAGTATTCCATAATCTTCTATATATATGTCAATCTCATTCTATTTAAGTATTCTTTTTATAAATGAAAAGTTACAAAAGGTAATAAACTCTTCTAAACCACTGACTGCTACTCTCCTAACACACACAGTGGTTTTTCTTCAGTGAAATTATTTTAACAATCCATAAACCTCCCTAAATATTAGTCTCTACATCTTTTTATCGATCTCTACCCCTTTATTTCAAGTGACTAAATAAGTTACATCAAAACAGTTCAGATAAATGGAATGCTTAGTCTCACATGAAGCAGAAATTATCAAGCAACGTAAAGCTTTAACTCACAAGGATGGAGAAGAAGATGCCACTGACGAAGCATATGGCAAACCACTTCAGCCTGGTGTTGAAACTGAGCGTCGAGGCATCAAGGACCTTAAGGAAGGGGAGTTAGAACACGTTTTTAAATCACCACTTGGCCAATCTGATGCTTTATATGACATTAAAGCAAACCTTCACTTTAACACGGACGATGAACCTGCTTTACTCTGCACACAGCAGTGTGGCTTAAGAACATGAGGACTCCTCGGCTGTGAAGGGGAATATAAACAGTCTGGGGATCGGGCCGTCCCGGAGACACTGTCACCTCTGCAGATGAGATAACAGCACTGAGTCTGGAAAACTCTTCCTGTGAGGGCCAGGAGGAGCACTGATGCGGACAAAATGACATACGCGATGAGACACATTATAAAACGCTCACTGATTAAAAAACCAGGGGAAAGATGACACAAGACGGGCAAACTGTTGACAGGTGCCGAGGTGGAGTTGGGACACACACCCTTCTCTGTCCCTGTGTCTGAGGGCGTCTGGGCCAAGTGCCCACACACAGAGCCTGACTCGGTGGTCCTGCAGGACCCACTCCCAGGGGAAGCCCCGAGGACCCAGGGAGGCTGGGCAGAGAAGGGGAGGGGTGAGCGAGGCCGTGACCTCAGCTGGCCCTCGGTGTTCACCTCACTGTCCGTCCAGACGTGAGGTCCGCTGACCTTTTGCGACCCACTTCCCACCAGCTGCTCTGGCTGCAGGGTGTGTGTAGGGGGCTGCGTGTGTCATGAGGAGGGCCCAGTATGCCACAGGACCTCCAGAGAGAGCCCAAGAGGACAGCTGTGAGCTATGGGCAACAGGTATATCTGCCCAACAGCTAGGACCTGGGGTGCCGCCATCAGGCTCTGCCACGGGGTACCCTGACAACTTCAGTTACAAAAAGCTCATTTGAAACCAACTCACGAAATAAATAAAGAAAACCAAGTCACGAAAACCTACATTTCCTAGACCTAGGTTATTAAACACGTGCTTTGAAATGATAACTAACTCTAGAGCAAAAACATTTCAGGATGTCATGTGTATCCTAAGCAGATCACATGGGAAAAGCGCACCCCAGCTACTGCACACGGCAGTCTGGCATACAGTGATTACTGAAGTGCACATCTTCTCCACAGGAAGCACAGTCGGCGTGTGACATCAGTTGCAGGTGTACAGCACAGTGAGTGAGTATTTTCATAAATTATATTCCCTTTAAAGTCACTGGAAAACAATGGCCATGTTCTCCTGTGCTGTACACCATCTCAGCTGCTCATCCACTTTACGCACAGCAGCTGCATCTCTCGCCTCTGCCCGTCTTGCCCTCGCTTCCCCTCCCGCTGGTAAGCAGGAGCTTGTTTCCATGCCTGTGAGTCTGTTTCTGTCTGGTTACCTACATCTGCCGTGTTTTTAAGATTCCATGTATAAGTGATAACATATGGCACTTGTCTTTCTCTTCATTAAGTTTAACACCCTCTAGGTTCATCTACATTGTAGCAAATGGTAAATACATGTTTATATTACTAAATACACTATTACAATTTATTTCCCAATAAGGCTGAAAAAGTATCAACACTGGCTGTTTCAAGAAAACTAGAAATATACAATAAGGATTTATATTTCAAAATTTAAATTTCTAACGTGTATTACCATATACTTAAAAGACCACATGCTTATAATGTATTTTCAAAAATAAGGAAGCAAAAATAGTTTTTGAATGCAAAACCTGAAAATACTTTTGTCTACATTCCTTACCTCAGTAGATTAGTCTGTGAATCCTCAGGAAGCATGAAAAGCAGATAAAAACAACTAAATCAAGATTCTGCCAATGTAACATTCATCATTTTTTTAACACATTTTAATGTTTTTTAAATTTGCTTTACAAACAATCTTGTTTCCAGCAATGTCATCTGTTGATACTAAAACTGACCACCGTAAACAAAGAATGAACTTGCCTATAACAACAACTAAAATTTCATTTTATTCTGATCAGGAAGAATACACATCAAGTACATTTTAACCACATGGGAGAGAATGAACCCTGAAGACGGCACACTGCACGGGAAACGATCTGCTGGTCTGTGAAAGGCTAGAAACGGTGTCTAAGTGGTCAGAGAGGACACTCAGTGACAGTGGCGGGGGACTCAGCAGGGGGTGAGCAGACCCAGCATCCGTATTCACTTTCTTTTTCAAGTTTCAATCACTCCGCTGTCTTTGTTTGACTTGGTTTTCAGCACAGTCCTTTGTATAACAGCAGATATTCTTCCTCTTACTGTCATCTGCCAGAAAAATTCTTTCCATTTGCAAATTTGGAATATTCGATCCACAAGCAAATGACCTGTCGCAAGCCCTGCAGATTGTTCAGAACACAAAAACATAATACAGATTGCTTCTTCGTTACAATGTCCATCCGTAGTGCCAAAAAACCATGCCTTGCCCTGTCCATGCGAGAGACAAAGGGAGCCCTGACCCTGCAGACAGCATGAGCTGGTAGGTGCGACGTGTGGTCCAACCTGGATCGGGAAGGGGCCCAGCAAACGCAGCAAGTGCTTCGATCTCCTACACTGAGTCTTAGAAGAGAAATACACACTGAAATTGCCACCAGTCGTTTCACTCGTTATCAAAGAGAGAGGAAGCAGAGAGTGCCTCTCATGAAGCAGGAGCAACCCTCCCGTCCTCGGGTGTCCTCTTTATGCGGCAAGAAACCAACAGCACCTGCAACTGGAACTTCATTAAAAAGAAAAAAATGAGTCGGAAACAACGGAGGAAAACACCCTCCCGGCGGCACCAGTACTACAGGTGAAGGAACGGAGCCTGGGGACAGAGGAGTCGGGAGGTGGGCACCAGCGCAAGGCGGGCAGTGGCGGCCAGAGCCCACCTCCCAGGCCATCACCCCACTAGTCAAGGGAACCGCTGAGCACTGAGCTCCCAGAGCTGCGCCTGCAGATACGGCAAGGACACGCCGCCCGGAAGACAGCAGGGGAAGCAGGAGTGCACACCCTCCCCAGGGGCCACGCCTCGAGCCCCTCGGGGTCCCTCTCCCGGTCACCCTCTCTCACCAGGACCCCAACCGCAGGTCCTGCCTCCTCCTAGCAGAGCCTGGGCTGACTGCTGCATCCACTGGCAGCCCAGCCTTTCTGCTCCTCACCCCTCGGGGACCCAGGGTCCCTCATGCCCTGAAATGACCCCGTGTCCAAGCCCAGGCCGCTGCTCTCCAGCCCTGACGTCCCCCTGCGCCCCGCCTCACCGCTGCGCTAGCCCCTCTTTCCAGCACAAATGGCAGGGCGCCTCGCTTCGACAGACAGCAGAGGCTCCCCTTCTCTCCAGCCACCTAGCAACACCCCCTCATGACTCAAGCCTTCCTTGCTCGTCCTCTGGGCAGTCACGCACGACAGGGCATCAAACCAGGGCGTCTGCACTTCAGGAGCCCTGTCCCTGGCCTGCTGGGCCTCCCCTGCGCATACCTGTCCACAGCACCCTGCCCTCCCACTGCTGACCACTCCGCCCCACTGCCACTTCAGCCTCCAGTTCCGCCAGGCGCCTCTGCTGGCGCCAGGGCTTCCTCCCTGGGCTTCCTCCATCTCCCGCAGGGAACGGACGCCCCCCACCACCAGGCTCCCCTGGGACCCTCACCTCTTCCGGTTCCCACCACCACAGAGGACAAAGGTCAACCTAGACATGAGGGCTTCATATGCCACACCCTCTGACCTCCCAGGGACCTGACCAAGTCGGATTTCTCCCCAAGGTCGACAGAGAACCCCGTTGCCTCGGAGACACCGCCCCCACCCCCCACACCATAGACTGTTAAGGACTGAACATGCTTAAGCCTCTTCCATCTTAAACACACAGAAAGCATGACTTCACCCTCCAGCCTCCGCTCCTTCATTCACTGATTCACTCAACAAAGTTAACACTTAACACAGGCCCTCTTGTGGGCTCCTGGGGGCCTGTGTTAAGTGCCAGGCGAGGGGTCTGGCTCTTGGTTAAAAGGAGCTGGGAGAAGGTGCAGGCCTGGTGTACAGCCCCTGCCCGCGGTCAGGGATGGGCGGCTGGCCTGTCCTTCCATCCCCCGCACTCCCAGCCCCGAGGCCCTCAGGAGAGCCAGGCAGCAGGGGAGGGGCCCTGCGGACTCACCCCTCAGTCCCTGCCCTTCTCCCCTGACCTGGGAGGCCATAAAACTGGCTGACCCGGGCCTCCACTGCCCCACCAGATCCTTGATCAACACCCACCGCTGGGGGAAGACGGAGCCCAATGCAGCTGGCGTGTCCTCCGGCTTTAGCCAGAGGCCAAAGTGACTGATGGCTGCGTGAGCCCCTTCAGTTTTGGCTCTCACATGAACTTATCTGGTCTCTGTCCCGCCCTTGCCCTCTCCAGGTTCCCCGCTTCTTCCCTGGCTGCCCCCCCTCTCCTGAGCTCCTCACACTAGAAAGGCCCAGAGGTCAAACCGAGCCTTATCTCGTCTGCTTACCCACAGTCCCTTGGTTATCGTTGAGTACTTCCTCCAGCATCTCACACCCAGCAGCCTTCCTGCCTCTTCATTCAGCAGCTGCCATCTCAGACTCAACACCCAGACTCTCCCCACTCCCCACCCTACCACCTGCGCCTTCCAGCTAAGGGAGACTCCCTCTCTCCAGCTGCTCAGGTCAAAACCAGAGGAGCCCTTGGCTCCTTGAGCACTCACGCATCCAACCCGTCAACCACTAATACCGCCAGCTCTACACCCAAGCCATTTACAGAGCCTGGCCACTCTCACTTTAAACCACCGTCACCCCCATCTCCCTGATCCAGCCAGTGGGCTCTCCCCAGGACCACTCCCCGAGTCCTCTGCCCCTCCAGTGTGTTCTCCACGGGCCTGCCAGCGGGATCCTTTAAAATCCAAGTCAGTCACATCCCCGCTCTGCCCACGGGTCCTCAGCACTCTGTGAGTAAAAGCTGAAACCCTCACTGGGTCCTGCAAGACCCCACGTAATCCGGAGCCCCACTGCGCTCTCCCTGCGCTCCAGACACTCCGGTTTCTTTACTGGCCTTCAACAGACTGAGCACTGTTCTCAGGATCTACATTTGCATGACTTGCCCAGGTAGCTCCAGGACTCTTTGGAGGGACGCTGTAATGGCACCCTGACAGGCCCTCGATGACCGTCCAACACAATCAGGCAATCCCAACCTCCTCAACCTGCTTTACCTTCTTCCACGGCGCTTACCACTGACATATTTTTATATTTACTTGTTTAGTAACTGCTTTCCCCAATTAAAACATAAATTCCATGTGGGGGAAGCCGAACCAAACACATGTAGGTACCAAAATATTTGTTGAACGAATAAATGACCACCTCCTCTGAATTCACAGCACATGTCCCTTCCAGTCACTCCCAGCTTCCATCAGTGACTTCTCTACGCAATCTTTCTCCCCTCTAGAGAGTGAGCTCAAGAGAAGAAGCACCTTACCCTCCTGTCCCCAAGGTTCAGAGCAGCTCAACAGGACTTTCTCAGCGGCATGTCCCAAGCCTGCAGTGTCCTATGCGACAGCGGCTAACTTCCATACTTGGCCAGCACCTGAAACGTGGCTGGTGTGGCTGCAAGGAATTTTAAATTTTATTTAATTCGAATTAATTTAAACTGAAATAGCCACATGTCGCTAGGCCTGCCGCTTGTATAGCACAGATTTAGAGCCAAAAGGGAAGCAGAGGATAGTGGTTCAATAAATGAGCTGGGTGAGCCATTGCTGCCTAATGGACGTTTCTCATATTACTATTACTGGTTCTTATGTTAAGGTTATGATTTGCCAAACTGGTTAGAGTTCACTTGGAGCAGATGCTTTGCTTTTAGTCTCTGAACCCTCACAGAGTAGTCCAGAATCCTGTTCACTAGAGGTGCCGAACAATTATGACCACAAGGAAAGAAGTTAAGACAGGAGAGGGGACAAATAAAAGGTCTTTCTGTAATATGTATCCTTTTAAATGTTCCACTTCGGTGACAGGCAAGCATGAATTTGTCTGCAGGCAAATAACACAGATACTTACACAGCAGTTCCTGCTGCACTATTTTTAACCCTCTAAATAGAGGAAGTAACCCTGATCAAGTCTCGTGGGTAAACCACAGAGACAAGGGTTTTTTTGTTTCTTGTTAAATCTCTTAATAGAGCTCAACAGACAGCTTTTGATTCCGTATTATTTCACTTCTCAGTGATCCGGGTTTGTTTTCTTTTTCTCCCTCCAGTCTCCCTCCTTCCACAAGACAAGACACACTCACAACACCTCCCTTAACTCCAGGGGCTAACAGAGGCGGCGGAGCTTCACGGTTCCCGCTCTGCAGCACGGGCACCCGCACGCCTACCGCGCCGCCAGCCTGGGTTCAGAGTCCACAGCGGGCGCGGAGCACCGGGCGAGGCCGGGGGGCGGCGGCGCGGGGCCGGGCGGGCTCTCTGGGGGAGGAAGACGGGCAGCGAAGCGGGTTCCTGAGGGTCTCAAGGCCACACGGGGTGCGGGGGGAGAGGCGCCTCAACGCGAGCACCCGCAGACGCCACACAGACTCCACGCACACCCAGAAGGCTCCCCAGACCCTCCCGGGAGGCGCCGGGCGCCTGCCCGCGACCCAGCTCCGCGCGCCCGCCCCAGCACGGGCGCGCCCCCGGCGCCGGCTCGCTACCTGCGCGGTCAGGCCCTGCTCCTCGTCGTCCTGGCCGCTTAGGACCCGCCGCAGCTTCTCCATGGCCGCGGCCGCGCCGCCCGGCCCGCCCCTCTCTCGGCCCCTGAGAAACCCCGGAAGTCGAGACACTTCCGGCTGGCCGGAAGTCCCAGTCTCCAGCTTCCGGCGCGCCGGCTCCGCCCCCGGAGGCCGTCCTAGCGGCGTGCGCATGCGCGCCGGGCTCGACCGCCCGCCCGTCAGGGCCACTGCGGCTGCGGGGGGCGAGGATTGGGCGGGGATTGGGGCGGGGCGTCGGTGCTGCGCTCGCCGGCCCCCCCAACACCCAGCACCCCCGGAGACGAAGCGGCTACTCTGCAACGCGCAGAGTGGGGTTCCGCTCCTCTCGGGTTCAGCCGTCGCTACCTACCCCCTACCTCCAGGAGTCGGGACCCAGCGGGCGCATGGCCATTGCTGGTTGGATGAACAGGCCCACGAATATGGATCCTCACAGGTGTCCTAGACGCCCGTGCCTCGGACCCAGGTCCAGGCCTGCAGACCAGGGGGTCCAGTGTCCGGACCAGAAGTCTAGCTCTGCAGACTGGATATGCATTACTGCAGGCGCCGTCCAGTACTGCAGGCCAGAGGTCTAGCGCCCAGATGCACGTCCGGTGTCTGCACCAGAGTCTGATTCTGCAGACTCCTGTCCAGCGCCGCAGACCCGAGGCTCTGTGCCGTAGACCCCCGTCCAGGCCTGACGGAAGAATGCTGGGGGCTGGTATCAGAACGGGCTTCCCAGGTGGTGCTAGTGGTAAAAACCTGCCTGCCAGTGCAGGAGATGTAAGAGACGCGGGTTCGGTCCCTGGGTCGGGAAGATCCCCTGGAGGAGAACATGGTAACCTACTCCAGTATTCTTGCCTGGAGAATCCCACGGACAGAGGAGCCTGGTGGGCTACTGTCCATAAGGTCGCAAAGAGTCGGACACCACTGAGCAACTTAGTACAATGTGAAAACAGGCACAAGAGTTCAGTCTTAAAGAGTAGCCTTGCTGTGCCTTGAACCGTGTGGGGGTTAGGTGCGTCAGCCCAAACTGTAGTCTAAAACTGTTGTATAGCTTACAGCAGGGCTGTCGTATGTGTGAATCATCTCTGTCTTCGGTTCCTTGTGTCCATGGTTCTGCATGTTGGGCTCAACCAGCTGAGGACCCGTTAATGCTGTAGTATTTACTTTGGAAAAAGTCCAAGTTTAAGTGGACCTGTGTATTTCGAACCTGTTTTGTTTAAGGGTCAACTGAACTTCAGACTGTCTCAAGAAAAAGCAAGAGGCTGCTGCCTTCTTCCTTTTTCCTTGTGAGAGGTGTTTAAGTTTGTAAGAGCGAAACCCTACCTGTAAAAGGAATAGCTAATCCAACGCCCCTTTCCAGTTGTACATAAACACTGCAAACCTCTGAACAGAGTAAACACAGTTCCCCACCTGCACTGGGGGGTGGACACTAGCAGTGAGGTAGCGGCTTTTTTCTCTCATTCTCTACCACGCTAAGGAGAGAGGAGAAGCTAGGGCTTCCCGTACAGTGAATTCCACGGACTCCTGGGTGTGTACTCAGTCGTGCCCAATTCTGAGTCGTGACCCCATGGACTGTCGTCCACCAGGCTCCTCTGTCCATGGGATTTCCCAGGCAAGAATACTGGAGTGGGTTGCCATTTCCTTCTCCAGGGGATCTTCCCAACACACGGATCAAACCCAAGTCTCCTGCATCTCCTGCACTGGCAGGCAGGTTCGTTACTGCTAAGCCACCGGGAAAGCCCTTGGAGCCCCTCCCAAGGTCATCAAGTGATGCGCTTTGCCTCACAGTTTGCTGTGGTCATGATGAAAATGCCTGCTTACTGTTTTGCTTATTAAATCACCTACTTTATTCCTTCCCTAAAATCTCACATTTAAAAGGTGAAGCCCCCAAAGCTTTTATTGTCCATTCTAACTGTCTTCAGTAGAATTTTATCTAATCTCAGTGAGATAGAAAACATAAGACCCCTAGAAAAACATGATGCACTTGTTCTGATAAAGCATCTTTTAGGTGGAAATACTTATATTTGGCCTATTTATACTAAAGTGTGAGATCTTCCCCTTTTTTCCTTAATTTAAAAAGATCAGAAAATAGATGAACACATCTGCTGTAAAATGGTAAACCTCTATGCTTCTATTTAACAAAAAGAGTACATCTATCCCATTAAAAAATTTTTTCCTTTTGAAGTATAGTAACTTGAGTTTTATGTATACAAAACAATGAAATAAATTACCTCTATTAATGGGGAGAAAGCTTCCCAAGGATATGTGAGGCTGAACCATGTGAAATTGCCAGTGTCTGACTCTGTTTAACCTGAAAAGGGAAATTTCACATGTTTCAACCTGTGCCTGGGTTTAAGAAATTTTACTTAGAATATAACACTGGAGATTTAAGAGTGTGATCCGGACTTTCTCACTTCTCATGCCCTGTGAGTCAAACTTAGTTTCCAAAAAAAAAAAAAATACTGTGTAAAAATGCACTGAAGGCATAACCCACTGGAAATGATGATCGAGTCTAGGCTCTGGAGTCAGAGGCCTGGGCTAGAGTCCTGACGCCCCTGTTGTGTAGCTGTGATGTTGGGGGCAAATCAACCTCCACTCCCCTTTCACTGTGTCATGTGAAAATCAAGGTGATCGTGGTTCCTATCTTGCAGGGTTGTTATGAGGATGAAATAAAAATAATACAACTCCTGATCCTCTTTATTCAGGGGTTCTGTGTAACAAATTCACCCACTGGCCACAGTTTATTTGTAACCCAGAGTTAATACTTGCATGCACGTTCTCGGTGACTGGGGGCAGGTGCAGAGCTGTGAAAAGCTGGTCACCCAGCACTCATGGTCAGGCTGGGGTGGAGCCAGACTGCTGTGCCTCCTTGTTTCCGGTCATTCTGCAAACCAGCGTCACTTTCATGGCCTGCCTACTGCCACATTTTTCACACATTTGCGCCTTTTGTCGGTGATCTCACTGTTTAAAATAGGCCCCAAGCCTCGTGCTGAAGTGCTGCCTGGTGCCCTAAGCACAAGAAAGCTTATGGAGGGGAATGTGTGTTAGAGAAGCTGCGTTCAGGCTGAGTTATACGCTGACGGCTGTGAGTTCCACGTGAATGAATCAATAATGCGTGCTAAGAAGTTTTTAAACAGAAGTACACCAGGCAAGGTTGTAGGCTGATCATTGAGGAAAGTGCTCTCAGAAGCTCACAGGAACCTGACCTATGACTCTCCTAGGAGCAGTGCCTCAGTCTTAGTAAACCAGTTTTGCGGCAACTTGGTCAAACATAGCGTGCAGATAACAAGAACCGACTGTAGGTGTAGACAGCAAGTGCTGAATCAGTGTTGGGTTTCGTGATTATAATCATTACTGTTGTTTCATCATGTGTAATTCCTGCTCTGGTTCCCTGTCTCCCTTCCCATTTGTGGAAGGAAAATCTAAACGGAGTCAGTATTGCTCAGCAAACTCTGTGACTTGGAGCTGGGAGGCCACAGAGGAAGATGACTCGCTGGCCTCCGCCTGGAGGGGGGCCTGACCTCTTGACCTGATGAAGTTGTCCAGAACACCTGCTGGAAAGGCAAGATGTCAGACCTGCAGGCAGATGTGCCTGCAGGCGGCCGGGCTCAGTCGCGTCCGACTCTTTGCCGCCCCAGGGACTGGAACCCACCGGGGCTCCTCTGTCCATGGAACTCTCCAGGCAGGAATACTGGAGTGGGTTGCCAGTTCCTCCTCCAGGGGATCATCCCAACTCAGGGATCAAACCCGCCTCTCCTGTGGCTCCTGCATTTGCAGGCTGGTTCTTTACCACTGCGCCCCCTGGGAAGCCCCAAGATACCAGGACATTTACCTAAAATGACTTGGAGCCGTCTATCTGCTTATTGGACGCTGGCCCCAAAACATGATTTTAGGACAAATCTTTGTCCTAAAGGACAAAGGAGTCCTTAAGGACAGATCTTTTCTGACTCGGCATCCGTCAGTCACAGTCCTCTCCAGGCAACTTCTCGTGTCTTCCTGCCTCGTTTTCTTCTTTCTTTTCCTTTTTTTCCCCTGGCTTTGTGTCTTTAGAAGCCCCTGATCCTTTCTCCTTTGGGGTTACCCTGAATCTGTGTCTCCAAATTGCCCTCCTTAAGGCCCCAGATAAACTGTCCCTGTTTGCAGACTCCTGTGTGACATGTTTTGGCAGACACATCCTGGCGAACAGTCTGTAAGGAAACCAACCTCTCGCTCATAATCCTAGAACAAAAGCCTGGATCTGCTGACTTCCTTCCTCTTCCTGCCTCTCAGACACAGAACTTTCCAGAGCCAATGGCCTTTTCACACACAAGGCAATGGGATAAGAAGGTTCCAAGAGGGGAGACATGAGGCTTGAGGGAGGCTTTTCTGGGCCCTGAGATAAGAGTCCCTGCTTTCCTCTAGTCCTGCTGGGGGGCCGGTGGAGGGGTCTCCACACCTGCCGTCCGTCCCTCCTCCCTCCGTCCCTTCACCTGACCACGGGGGAGAGGGGGTGTCGAAGGCAAACACAGGTCCCAGGGGCAGAGCCCCCAGTCATGGAGGAGGACGTCCCCACTGGGGAACACGTTGTCTCCTCTGCAGACAAGCCTGGGCCCAGAGCAGCCCTCGGAGGCCTCTCCACCCCACCTCAGGACCCCTGCCCCCAGGAAGCCCATGCACCAACCACCACCCCTCCACCGGCTGACGGTAGTGACAGGCGCTGGCTTCCCAGAGGGGCCTGGGGAGAGGTATGCAGGAACCCAACCCCATGGCAACATTTTAAGCATCTTGAAACAAAGGTAATATAAAGCATCTCAAATTTCCTATTCTCATTTCTTAGGTTTCATACAGTACTTGGTAGAAAGTTGTATCAGACACTCTCCAGTGACAATTCAGCTAAGAAATTACGCTGAGTCCCTATGCAGCTAGAAGTACCTTAGAAAGAGTGCAGAACTCGGGATAGAGCTGATAACAGTTCATCACTGGCCCTTTACTCTGTCTTATCAGCTCATCTTAATTGCTTCTCAGGACACGGCAGAAAACCTTGGTACGAAATGTAACACTGAGCTTTACCTCCGTGAGGACTGAGTGAATAAAGTCGGTTTCCCATTAAGGCTGTGAGGCTACTCCCAGGCAGAGGGTCAGGTCCAGTTGTCAAAGTGTGGGTAGAAGAGAAGGAATTGGGGACAGTTCAGTTCAGTTCAGTTCAGCAGCTCAGTCGTGTCTGAATCTTTGCGACCCCATGGACTGCAGCATGCTAGGCCTCCCTATCCATCACCAACTCCCAGACATTGCTCAAACTCATGTCCAGTGAGTTGGTAATGCCATCCAGCCATCTCATCCTCTGTCGTCCCTTCTCCTCCTGCCCCCAATCCCTCCCAGCATCAGGGTCTTTTCCAAGGAGTCAGTTTACATGAGGTGGCCCAAGTACTGGAGCTTCAGCTTCAGCATCAGTCCTTCCAATGAACATGCAGGACTGATCTCCTTCAGAATGGACTGGTTGGATCTCCTTTCAGCCCAAGGGACTCTCAAGAGTCTTCTCCAACACCACAGTTCAAAAGCATCAATTCTTTGGTTCTCAGCTTTCTTTACAGTCCAACTCTCACATCCATACATGACCACAGGAAAAACCATAGCCTTGACTAGACGGACCTTTGTTTGCAAAGTAATGTCTCTGCTTTTTAATATGCTGTCCAGGTTGGTCATAACTTTTATTCCAAGGAACGAGTGTCTTTGAATTTCATGGCTGCAGTCACCATCGGCAGTGATTTTGGAGCCCAGGAAAATAAAGTCTGTCAGTCTCACCTAGAAAGATGGGCTTCCCAGATGGTGCTAGTGGTAAAAACAACAACAACAAAAACCCCGCCTGCCAATGCAGGAAACATGAGATGAGAGTTCGATCCCTGGGTCAGGAAGATCCCCTGGAGGAGAGCATGGCAACCCATTCCAGTATTCTTGCCTGGAGAACCCCATGGACAGGTGGGCTATGGTCTATAGGGTCGCGAAGAGTCAGACACGACTGAGTGACTAACACCTCCACAGTGTGTACTAAACCGACTTAGCAGGCACGCACGCCTCGAAGGACGTGGGTGAAATGAGCAGAGACGAGGTAAGCCTTTAGGGAAACAGCCTTAGTTCTGACGATCCCTGTGGCCCCGCAGAGACCCCAATTCCTTTGTGCCATCCCCAACGACATCCCTGCAAAGAGATGCTCCGAGGGTCCCACTGCAACAGGAGCCTGGCGCCATCCCCACTCTCTCTCCTGACTCAGCAGGGACCCTGAGATGATCGCCAGACCGCCCTCCCCCCGGGGCAGACAGATGTGGGGGCCAGTAAATGACATGTGACAATACCACCGTCCCGGGAGACACACGGCACAGAAGTGGCCGGTGTCAGCTCCAGCTCATCTGCCCAGACTGGTCCCGCTCCGGCCGTTGTCCACACGTGGCATGGAGGTCGTTTTAAGCCTGTTCATTTCACTCCTCTGCTGAAGAGCCTCCAACGACTCCCCTCCATCCTCAGAGTGAAAGACGTTAACGAAGTAACAAAAGACCGGATAAACCGGGTAACTCGCAGAGCTGGTCACGACGCAGCCCAGCTCTTCACTGCAGCCTCACACATCACCGCAACTGCCTTTCCGTGCACACACGCACACACGCAGACACACGCGAGCGCACGCACACACACACGCACACACACGCACACACGCAGACACACGCGAGCGCACGCACACACACACGCACACACGCGCACACACGCAGACACACGCGAGCGCACGCACACACACACGCACACACGCGCGCACACACGCGCGCGCACACGCACACGCGCACGCGCACGCACACTCACACACGCCCACACACGCACGCACGCACACGCACGCAGTAGACACCCACACAGACCCACAGCTCAGCCGGCTCTCCCTGTTCAGTCTGCAGAAGCCACAGTCCTACCAACAGGCCTGTCTACCCTGTTCTCATTGCCTGAAATCTTGCTCCCGTGTGCCCCACCCACCCCGAGCTCCTCCACACTTCCTTTCTTGGCCAGCTCCCTTGATCTCCTCGGTCTCCTCTGGGCAGACCTCCTGGAACTCCTAAAACGTGACCAGGGTCCCTTGCCTGGAGCTCTTCGTGCTGCTGTGTCCGTCCCTAAGCAGGGTCACCAGTCTCTCCCTGGCTTTGCCTGGCCGAGGGCAGCCCTGTGTCCAGACCCCACCCTGTGATAGATGCTCAGAGGATAGTTTCAGAATTAATAAATGAGTAACAATTATTGTTCAGCCACTAAATTGTGCACTCTTTGCAAACTCGTGGACTATAGCATACCAGGCTTCCCTGTCCTTCACTGTCTCCCGGAGTTTACTCAAACTCATGTTCATTGAGTCAGTGATGCCATCCAACCATCTCATCCTCTGTCATCCCCTTCTCCTCCTGCCCTCAATCTTCCCCAGCATCACGGTCTTTTCCAATCAGTCAGCACTTCGCATCACGTGGCCAAAGTATTGGAGCTTCAGCTTCAGCATCAGTCCTTCCAGTGAATATTCAGGGTTGATTTCCTTTAGGATTAACTAGTTGGATCTCCTTGCAGTCCCAGGGACTCTCATGAGTAATATAAGTAGAGTATATTTAAAGAGTCTGAGACATAAGTTGCCTCCATCTGCCATCTAAAGTTACTTGTGGGGAGAAAGCTAGTCTAGTTGTCAGTATATGAACAGTGCAGAGCCCATCCTGTGCGTAGCTACCCCCTCGGAGGGCTGGTGAGATCTAGAAAGATGAGCTGGGTATTCAAACGGCTGACATGACCCAGGCCTTTCCTCCACCCGGGTGCCCACCGGCCCTCCCTCCACGGCTGAGAAGGTCTGGAACCTGGGCCATGTGCCAGCTAGGTGGTGTCCAGTGGTGCCCAGAGTGCCCTGACCCGGGTCCCTGCCCCGGCACTGAGCCACGTGAGCCCCCGAGTGAGAAGTGGAGGGGTGTGTTCCCCAGGGGTCTGCTCTGTTGGAAAATATCCCACTTCTCCATTTTACTCACATGTGGTTTTCCAAAGAAGGACACAAAAGTGATTCTTTTTCTGATTATCTGTTGGGCATTATGCCTTCCCCGAGAGAAGGTTTTACACCTCGAGCTACTTGATGAGTGAAAATGCCTTCCCTGAATCCTGTCTCCCAAGAGCGGAGAGGGCCTGGCCGGTAAGAACAGGACTCTGGTCTTCCTCCACCCTCTGTCGACAGGTGGCGTCCTCAGCATTACACCGCTGCCGCTGCGGATTCAGCTCTGCTGTGAATGGGGCTTCCAGGCGTCCTATTCACGTCCGTCTGAGACCTGCAGGAAACCCTTTTGCTGGCCTCTGAAAACAAGTGGACCTCTCACGGCTTCGAATTAATGAACCAGCTATAAACGAGTTTTGGATGTTGCTAGCTTAAAAGCAAAAGTAGGTAGAAACCAACACAGCCATGTAAAGCAATCATCTTCCCATTGCCATTTTTTTAAAAAGCAAAAGGAAATTCAGCATTTTGATAATCTATTTCTCCTGCTCCGTTTGCTATATCCCTATTGATTGATGGAAACACGACTGCAGGATGACACAAATGGTTAAAATATGTTCCCATGGCAACCCGGATGCAACCCACAGAAAATGAATGTGTATTGGTGCGATTAACTTATGGTCCAATTAAAAATAACATAATCCCCCCTTTAAGGGATTAGTGGATAAAACTGCATTTATTTTCTACTTGGTACTTTGTTCAAAAAAGAAAAAGATACTGTCTCAGCATGAAGAATTTTTGAAATGATATTTAATCAGAAATGAACATAAAACAGTGCGCGGTGACTTTAACTTTGGACGTTAGAGGCCCCTGAAGGCAGCGCGAGGGGCTTGTTGGGGACACAGAGTCTTGGGCCCTGAAGTGAGAGCTTCCGGGTAGCGGGCCCCTGGGAGGACAGATATACACAGTGAGTGTCTACGTACTGACCCCACTGGGCAGACAGGGCGAGCCCGGGGCAGCTCTATTCAGCGGGCTGGTTTGGAGGGATACTTGCACAAAAACAAGGATTTGCTGCTGAACTCCATAGACTTCAGTTCCCAGGTCTATACTGATTCCACTCTTCATTCTCCATCTCAATTCTCTCTTGCAGAGCCCGAGCCTCGTGCCCTCGTAGTGGGCATTCCTGCCTCTCTGCTTCGTCTCTGACTCGACTCTCAACTCGCTGACAAGAGAGATGCGGAAGACGGCCCCTCGGCTTCCACACCTGCGTGGGGCTCCCTGAGACACACGTCAGGTCCTTACCACCTGCCCCGACTGGGCCCCCACGGAGACGGAGCAGCAGGTGTGTGCGCAGGATGCAGGACCAGCCTGGTGGGTGGTGATAGAAGCAGACGGGCACTCAGAACTTGGAATAGAGTCCCGGCAGGGGCTGCAGGCCCATCCGGGCTGGGGGCAACATGTGGAGGAGAAAGGTCCAGGCTCCTCTTCTGCGTCCACCTGTCATTAGGTGGGGGCTGGCCCTGGGCACAGGTGTGACCCGGCCCAAGGTGGCCGTTCCTGCAGAGGGACCCAGTCAACACCAAAGTGGCTTAACCAAGGTTATGCAGAAAGGAGCCGTCAGCCTGGGGACCGTGGAGAGGTGGGCACCACCGTGGAGCCACCTGCAAGGTGAGTGTCGGGAGCCAAGCCCAGGCCAGCTGTGGCCATGGCCAGCTGTAGGCGGGGTGTGTGGGTGCAGCCGCTGTGTCCAGAAGGGTTTCCTGACCACAGTGGGGTCAAAGAGTGATGTTGGACCCGCACCACGCTCCTTGAAGCTGGCTTGGCTGAAGCAGAGGGAGTCAGCTTATACCGCTTATACCGATGTTGGGTCTGTGTTTGAACCCTGTCGTTTCAAATGACCCGTTCACTTCGTGTTTGTCTCTGCCTCCTTTATCTTCGCTGAAAACTGGGACTTATAACAGTGCTGACATGATCGGGATGTTGGAAGGATTAAATGAGATTATGCAAGCAGAGACCTAGGACTCTGCCTGCTACATGTTGAGTGCTTGCTCCATGACTGACGGATATTAGCATCATTTATTTAGATAAACCAATGGTTGTTTCTCAGCCTGGTCCCTCAGTTGCTGTGAACTTGTTCAGGTTTTCTGCTGTTCATTTTAAATTCTTCATGTTTCTACATCGAAATATTATTTCATGCACTTCTGGTTGGTTGCACCTTTTGCAAGTTCTATCCCCTGGATAAGAAAATGAATTTCAAATTTGTGTTCAGATGGGGCTTCCCAGATGGCGCTAATGTTACGTAAAGGACCCCCCAACCAATGCAGGAGATGTAAGAGACATGGGTTTGATCCCCTGGGTCAGGAAGATCCCCTGGAGGAGGGCACGGCAACCCACTGCAGTCTTCTTGCCTGGGAAATTCCATGGGCAGAGGAGCCTGGCAGGCTAGGGTTGCCCAGAGTCGGACACAACTGAAGTGACTTAGCACACACACAGTCAAAGGGTAAAAGGAAAGAACTGGTTCCTGCTGCTACAAAGGATATTAACCTCGCAGATGCGTGAGCTGGGGTCTCTCTTGGCAGCCAGCACTCTTTCTTGGTACTCCACTACCCAAGCGGACTGAGCTGCAGGAAGTCTTCACTCCGGAATAATGCGCACTTGAACTTCAAAAAGCAGATTGGACATCCATCCTGAGCCTCACCTGTTTGTCTTCATGTCCTCAGAATCGTGAACATGACCTCAGCGTTCGAATCTCGTGAGGCCACGAGATGGCATAATTTTGCCACAGAAGAGCCTCAAGTCTGGGGCGAGCCTCGGAGGGCCAAGCCGCTCTGGGCTCTCCTTGCTTCTGGGAGAGTCAGGTCTGTGTGGGCTCCAGGCCCTGCCTTCGGGACAGAGTCCTTCCAGTCCAGCCTGGTGACTGTGCCTCTGGGGGATCACGACTTAAATCAGGAGGAGCACCGTCCTCCCTGCAGACAGACCGATGGCTTAGGGGAGCCTAGTGATTTGTGTGTTTCATTGAAAACCCCAAATGTTGAACTGGCTGCTAAAACTCACAAACGGACAAATTCCCTTTCCCTTCCTCCCTCCCATCCCTCCCATGCCCCGCCCCCCACCTTATTCAGCAGCCTCCCCTTTACTTCTTTTGGCCTTGACCTTGCAGTTCTGCCTGGGGACCAGCTCACAGGTGCCAATGTAAATGGGAGAGAGTGCACAGAGTCCTCATGGGAAGGCAGGTGTGTGCCCTGGGCTGGAGAGAGTGCAGAGAGTCCTCCTGGGAAGGCAGGTGTGTGCCCCGGGCTTTCTGGAAGGACTTGTCTGGTTGCGTTGCGTCCACAGAATGAAGTTTCTGTTGTCTGACTGTTGTGTGTCGTCTGAGTTCTGGGTAGGAAGACTCTAGCTGGATGTAGATGCCTGTACATCCTGCCTGTGGAACTTGAGCTGAGATCAGGTAAGACAGATGTGTTATCTGCTGCGACTACCGGCATTTAACACGTCAGAACTTGTCATCTGACACTTAAGGTTGCCGAGGTGGGGTTGGGGTGAAAGGATAGATAATGAGTTTGGGATCGACACGTACACACGGTTGGGGTCTCTCTTGGGACTCCAAGAAAGTATTCATCTCTCAGTTGTGTCCGACCCCATGGGCTGTAGCCCACCAGGCTCCTCTGGCCATGGGATTCTCCAGGCAAGGACACTGGAGTGGGTAGCCTTTCCCTTCTTCAGGGGATCTTCCCAACCTAGGAATTGAACCCAGGCCTCCTGCATTGCAGGCAGATTGTTTGCCATCTGAGCCACTATACTGTTTGTACAATGGATAACCAACAAGAGCCTGCTGCACAGCACGGGGAGCTCTGCTCAATGTTATGTGGCGCCTGGACTGGAGGGGCTTGGGGGAGAATGGACACATGTCTGTGTGGCCGAGTGTCTGTGCTCTCCACCTGCAACTACCATAACACTGTCAGCTACACCCTGATACAAATGAAAAGTTAAAGAAATTAGGTGAGCGCTCCATTTACTGGCAATGGAGATCGACCAAGTTGCTTGGTGCTTGGGTGGTGGGTGCTGGTCCTGAAGACCTGAGTTCAAACCCCAAGCCCCTTGGCTGCATGGTTGGTCTCTGACAAGCTATTTAACCCCTTTGTGTCCAGTCTCTATCCATGGAAGAGGGAGCACAGTGGTATGTAGGCGCATCTTAAGTGCTTCCTACACACTTGTGATAATGTCCCAATTTTTATAGTAGCTCATCTTTGTCCTTTAGGATGTCTCCTTTCAAAATAACTTTAAAATGTTGCAAACACAGTAGATTTTGCTCATCAGTTCAGTTCAGTCGCTCAGTCGTGTCTGACTCTTTGTGACCCCATGAACCACAGCACACCTCCCTGTCCATCACCAACTCCCGGAGTTGACTCAAATTCATGTCCATCGAGTCAGTGATGCCATCCAGCCATCTCATCCTCTGTTGTCCCCTTCTCCTCCTGCCCTCAATCCCTCCCAGCATCAGAGTCTTTTCCAATGAGTCAACTCTTCGCATGAGGTGGCTAAAGTATTGGAGTTTTAGCTTCAGCATCAGTCCTTCCAAAGAACACCCAGGACTGATCTCCTTTAGAATGGACTGGTTGGATCTCCTTGCAGTCCAAGGGACTCTCAAGAGTCTTCTCCAACACCACAGTTCAAAAGCATCAGTTCTTCGGCGCTCAGCCTTCTTCACAGTCCAACTCTCACATCCATACATGACCACAGGAAAAACCATAGCCTTGACTAAACGGACCTTTGTTGGCAAAGTAATGTCTCTGCTTCTGAATATGCTCTCTAGGTTGGTCATAACTTTCCTTCCAAGGAGTAAGCATCTTTTAATTTCATGGCTGCAGTCACCATCTGCAGTGATTTTGGAGCCCCCAAAAATGAAGTCTGACACTGTTTCCACTGTTTCCCCATCTATTTCCCATGAAGTGATGAGACCGGATGCCATGATCTTAGTTTTCTGAATGTTGAGCTTTAAGCCAACTTTTTCACTCTCCTCTTTCACTTTCATCAACAGGCTTCTTAGTTCCTCTTCACTTTCTGCCATAAGGGTGGTGTCATCTGCATATCTGAGGTTATTGAGATTTCTCCCGGCAATCTTGATTCCAGCTTGTGTTTCTTCCAGCCCAACGTTTCTCATGATATACTCTGCATATAAGTTAAATAAGCAGGGTGACAATATACAGCCTTGACATACTCCTTTCCCTATTTGGAACCAGTCTGTTGTTCAATGTCCAGTTCTAACTGTTGCTTCCTGACCTGCATACAGATTTCTCAAAAGGCAGGTCAGGTGGGCTGGTATTCCTATCTCTTTCAGAATTTTCCACAGTTTATTGTGATCCGCACAGTCAAAGGCTTTGGCATAGTCAATAGAGCAGAAATAGATGTTTTTCTGGAACTCTCTTGCTTTTTCGATGATCCATCAGATGTTGGCAATTTGATCTCTGGTTCCTCTGCCTTTTCTAAAACCAGCTTGAACATCTGAAGTTCCCCTGGTCGGTAGGTGCCCAATATGCTACTGGAGATCAGTGGAGAAATAACTCCAGAAAGAGTGAAGGGATGGAGCCAAAGCAAAAACACAACTGGCGTTTTGGATTGTGATTTGACTGGTGATAGAAGCAAGGTCCGATGCTGTAAAGAGCAATATTGCATAGGAACCTGGAATGTTAGGTCCTTGAATCAGGGCAAATTGGAAGTGGTCAAACAGGAGATGGCAAGAGTGAACATCAACATTCTGTTAGGGGAAGCACGCTGATTGAAACTGCCCACCCTGGCCAGGCACCATAGTAACCATTTGCATGAGTTGTTTTATGACAGGAGATCCTGATAAGGAATACGGAACTAATAAGCCATCACCAACAGGAAGAGTTCGGGAAAGGTCAAAAGGAGACACCGCGTGTCCGTCCACTTCCCAGAATCCCTCTCGCCAGCATCCATCTTGGCTGAGCGATGCGTGCACCACCAGGAAAGACTCTGAATTAGAATGATTGGCCAAAGACCACCCGGAAACTAATCCCATCACCATAAAACCGGAGATTGCGAGCCACGCGGCAGAGCAGTTCTCCTGTGTTCCCTTACCTACTGCTCTCCACCCGGGCGCCCTTTCCCAGTAGAGTTTCTTGCTTTGTCAGCACATTTGTCTCCTCGGACAATTCATTCCCGAGTGTTAGACAAGAGCCCAGTTTCAGGCCCTGGAAGGGGTCCGTCTTCCTGCAACAAATGGCGACTCTGGCGAGGACTCTTCTTTGCTGAGACTGACATCCCGACCACTCGGGGTACTCAGGGGCCAGCTTGCCTGCCAATGGACCAGACCCAACAGCCGTAACTGGGACCCTTTTGTCCCTGGTCTCCTCCTGACGCAGACAACTGGCCAGAGTGCCCCGACCGGCAAGGAACAAGAGACTTTATTGACCTCTCTCCCGTTCCCTCACTCTTTCTTCTCCTTAACCCTTCCTATCCTTCCCCGTTTTTCTAGTCCCCCGGTCCTGGACACAGGAATCTGGTCAAAGGGCCTTCAGCCTGAGCTGAGGATTGGAGACTGATCACCTCCTCTTGGCAGAGAACTCGAATTCTGGTTCTGGCCTGGTCTGGTTTCTGGCAGGGCCGAGTTCCAGCCCTCTCTTCTCTGGAGGCCCAGGGAAAAGTCCCATAACGCCTGGGTATCTGCAGGTGGCAGGAGCCGTCTGTAAGGCCAGCCCTTTCGCCCCCCTCTCCCGTCTCCTCCCCCTTCTTCTTTCAACCTGGCTTCCTTTCCTGCCTTTGAAATCTTTGATGTTAGTACTTGGATCTGAAGTTGTGTCTCTATAGGAGGTTTTCTGAGAGACTGTATTCTTGTATTTAAGGGAGTGTCTGACGACATGCCAGGTTTACATGTGTGTGTTTTAAATCTGTGTTCTGTGTTGTGATTTTTCATGACCATTTTGCTTTGTCTGGCCGCCATTTGGTTTAGACCTGCCGCCATTTCGTTAGAACTTGATTTTCTTTCCCTGTGCCTTGAGACCAGGGCTCTCAGGAACACTTATCTAGACCATCTCTAACTCCTGAGACTGAGGGAAAAGGGGAAAAAGACTTTAAAAATTTTACTTATTTCAATTTTTTTTTTATAAACTAGTAAATTTTATATTGTAATATCTAATTCGTGACTAAACTTAGAAAATGAAGCCAGATCTTGCACTGTGTCTGTCTAAATATGTCTTGGTATGTCTTTGTCTCTGGGTAATATTTTGAGGTTAATTTGTAAATGAGCTCTATTTATTTGGCTTAAAAAAGGTAAGCACTTACAAATCAAATAATTCTAAATTAAACAATAAATTCCAGGTTCATGTGAACTGGGAAATATTCAGTATTAAATACCTGATATTAATGTTTGTTTGTTGACCTATCTAATATAGACATGTCTTAGAGTAATTAAGTAGAATATTTTCATTGTACCTAGGTTTAATAGAAGTTAAATATTATATCTGTTACAAGTTTATCAACAAGGAAATTACCTCGAGTGAAGAGACTTCTAAAAAAATGTAAATGAGATATGAGCTTTTATATAAACTCTATTAAGAATAATTATTCTTTAGAAATATCTGTCTAAAATAGTCTCTCCAGATTGGCGTAACTTAAATTTCTGAGGGTTGTGCCAAGTGTGCTAAGTGTTGGAAGTCTATTGAATAGTTAGGTCATTTCCAAATAAGATTTTGAAACATTTGCTACTAAACACTAATTTCCTTTTACAGAGAAACTAAAGAGATGTGGGACTATAAATGAATAATGCTTGGTGCCATCCTAAATGTTGTAAGAAAGCAAGGGTTTTAGAAATTATCACTGGTATTTATGCTCACCAATCTATAAAATGCTAATATAAAATTCTTGGTTGCTGAATGAAAGTACAAAGTGTGTTTTCAGTAAAAAAAAAAGAAAGAAAAAGGTATGAAAAATACTAAAGAGTTATGCATGATCAGGATTTTCTAAAATTGGATTACAATTAGTTAGATAAATGAATTTTGTTAGATATGACACAGCCATAAGAAAACTGGTTAGAGTCAGCTGGGTCCAAGATGGCGGAGCTGACTCTCACTAGACGTTGAGCCGTAGCATTTACGCCCATTGTGACATATCAGCAAGCTAAATGATGCGCCCGTCAACACTGACTAAATCTGACCAATGTTCTAAACCCCTTTAATTGATCTTTTCCATAAAACTTCCTAAATAGAATTCTTTTGAAGTTCTTTCGACCTCTAGCTAACTTTGGGGTGCTTCAGAGGGCCCCTGAAACATCCCAAAGAGCGATATTAAACTGTGTTTATTTGGTTGGTTAAATTACATGAAAAAGACTATCAAATGAGTAATAAATCCACTCATGTTATAATGTATGGTAAAATTACTAATACAGATATCCTAGAAATTATATGGAGTTCTTAACATTCTGATATGTCCTGGTATTCTAATGGAAAACCTGATGACTTCACAAAAGTTAACAGAAGGACTGAATGAACCAGAGAATATGCTTATAACTTTTATGGTTTCTATCTGAAAAATGATTGGTTTTCAGGGAGTAGGGAAAACCTTCCTCTCAAACGAATTATGACAATACTTTGGTAAAATTAAACGTTATAAACAAAGCAATTATATTTTCTCTCTATCTGACTCCTCCAGAAATTAGAAATTCTTAGGTTTCCAGTAAGTTTATCAAATGAGTTAGGAATGTTATCTCATGGGTACAAAAATCTCAAGAAATTTTTGAGACCTTAAAAAGGGAAGCATTCAACTAGATTTGTTAGGCAAAATCTGTGATAAGCCTTTGGTGTGAGTTTCCCAGCCCTCTTTTATTTTAAAAGTCCAGGCTGAGACTCTATAAATGTTTTGGCAAAATAAAAAGTCTATAGTCAATTATGGTTATATAAATCATCAGACCAAAATTAGTGAGAACAGACCTATTTTGCAAACAAACTAGCCTTAATTTGGTTATATTTGATTAAAATGAGGGTAATTTTAGGGAGAAAAAGATATTTCAAAAAATGTTAAATCCCAGTTTGTTAATGGGGGTCTGCATCTAGTTAAGACTCATCTCTTAGATAGTTCTTTGCTGTTATGTGATATTAATGTAAAATTTAATTGAATTCTTAAAGAACACCCTAAGTTTGTTTCTGAAGCTTATTTCAGTTTGTTTCTGAAGCTTATCTATCTTTGGATGAAGATCAGATGCCTCATGACCTGCAACCAGGACTGGAAAAAGACATAATTTAAGGGACTGTCTCCAACCTGGATGGAAGGACTTTTTTTTACCAGGTACTCTTAACTAGCTCATGCACAATGAAACTGAAGGGAAATTAACTCTTAGATTATTTCCCACTTGCAAAGGCCCCTACAGTGGATTGGTCTATAGAGAAGACAGCTGACCTGATCTCACCTTAAAATGATGCTCAAGCAGGAGAAACTACACTACACCAGGATGGGAAGACGATGACATCAGAGGTAGGCAGCTTGCCCGAGATGCTGGACCTGATTCATATGATCATTTATGTTTTCTTGACTTCTTAGACCTTTGCATATAAATCAAATCCTTTTCTATCATAGGCCTGATTCTATGCTAGTTTTAAAAATCAATTCAATTGTTGGGTTTGTGGCCAATTACCTGTGTCTAGTTCTGGGTTACCTTGTTAAATTTCTCTACTACAAGACTCTAACTGGTTGGCCCTGAGAAAATTTACTTAAAAAAACAATTATAGTCATATTCAGGTTACTGTGATGTTACTATACGGGATCCCCTCACCGGGCCAATTAATAATGCCTGCTCTGACTCTGGCCATAAATTTGAGCCTTTATCTATTACTCAAGCACAATCAGAGCAACAAGTAAAGTTTCAGCAAAGGAGGAAAAATCTACCACAATTATGGGATGGATTTATATAGATAACACCAGGCTATGGTAATTTAGGTTTAAAGTCTCCTCTGTGTTGGAAACAATTAAATCATACTAAGGATAATCACTCTAGTAACACTAGAAAACTGGGCTATGTGCCTTATAGATAGTGGTGCCAATATATAATTTCCCTGGAAGATAAAGATTCTACAGAGCAGACTAAGTCAGATGACCTGAGATCTACTGGGCTATATCTAATGGAAGCTCTTAAGTCTTCCTTGTGACTTTACTAATACTGCTGGCTATGTTATTTGTATTTCACCTGTTTTACAAAATTACTGTTTCTTACACCGTCAAATGCCTGTGTGAGGCCTCTAACAGAATAATATATAGTGCCAATAAGATCGATGATGGTAACAGTGTAACTCTAGATATGGGGAGAAGCAACAAGAGGGGATATTTTCCTGGACCAAGAGGCTAGCAAGACAGGTGGTCCAGAGAATTTTGGATACTGTTTCATGGCCTAGTCCAGTAACAGCACATTGAGTGGCCTGTCAACAAAATCTTTGCCAAACCTGAGAATGGACGTTCTCAGCACCGTGGGATAAAATGGTCATGAAATGCCCCCCTCAAAATCATGGTCAAGTTTATGAGCAAGAGAGGGCTCTGCCAACTGAAGACTGACACTTGCCGGCTTCATCTACAAAGATTAAATCATGGCCACTGAAACTGCTGACTTTCAACGCCCCTGAAAGGAGCTCAGGGTGAAAACCAGGAATGGGGCACTCTGTGCTCTGGGAAAAACTGGCATAACAGGCCTTCAGATAGTTATATCTTTTCAGGAGAAGATTTTATGAGTCCCAATTCTTGCATCTTCTCATACCTAGAGGAACACTGGCGTCATTAATGGTGAAATCTGCTTTGGCTAACTAGGTGATGCCATAGGTGTACTTTCCGATTAGACCTTGTGTTGCTAAACACTTGCGTTTTCTGAGTCGTGTCAGGCTTGGATGCCACCATTCTCAAAACAATGTCTGCTGGAAGCCGGTAACTGCAATCTTTTTATAAAACTAGGCAACTGGCTACAAGTCTCCCTGAAGTGCCAGGTCCAGACTGGGTTTCAGGCCTATTCTTCTAAAAAGAAATGAGATTTATTTTGTCTACTAAATTCCAGTTTTCACTCCTCCAACTACTTCTAATTGGGTCTGTTACACCAAAATGGCAGACCAAGGGACTGAGATTTTAATCATATAAGACTCAGATCTAGAACTTGGAACTCAGAAATACTTCCAATTCAGTGTTTATACTCCAAGCTGAGGCAGTCTTATGCTCCATTTTGACAGGAAGTTATCACAGTCATAGTTGCCTGCTGCTGCTGCTGCTGCTGCTAAGTTGCTTCAGTCGTGTCCAACTCTGTGTGACCCCATAGACGGCAGCCCACCAGGCTCCCCCGTCCCTGGGATTCTCCAGGCAAGAACACTGGAGTGGGTTGCCATTTCCTTCTCCAATGCGGGAAAGTGAAAATTGAAAGTGAAGTCACTTAGTCGTGTCCGACTCTAGCGACCCCATGGACTGCAGCCCACCAGGCTCCTCCGTCCGTGGGATTTTCCAGGCAAGAGTGCTGGAGTGGGGTTACAGACGGAGTAGAACTCTGTGGGGCTCTGGAGTGAGATCTGTTCTGTGTCCTCCATTTCTCGTCTGTAGGATATAGGCTTCATTCAGCCTCCTTGACCTTCCCTGAGCTCCAAAGGGTGGATTCAAACAATTGCTAATCAGGGAAGGGAGGGGATACAGAAACAGGAGAAACAATCAAAGGTTGGTGCAGCCTCCAGATAGAGTCCTGGTTCCTACTCAAAGGAATATACATAACAATGTCTTTGCGCCCCCACCCAGGTGGGGATGGTAACTTCAGACTGAACACAAGATTCCTGGAGCACAGCTCTGTTGCCTCACCACCAACCAATCAAAAAGGGTCACAAACCCTGCAGCCCTCACCCCAAATGTTGCCTCCTGTTTCTGGGGACCAGAGATAACCATCCTGTTAGGTCTCCTGTTTGGCCCTTGTCTATTTCATCTCTGAGAGGGGCAAACAGTTTCAGACTAAATTGCTGTTATTATAACGGTGAATGCTGGTTTCAGGCAAAAAATAATCTTGACTTAGATCTGGTAGAGAGAGACTTCTGCTCTGCGAGGCAGGCTACGCCCATGCACAGCAGGAAGAAGTTACGGAAGAAAGAGACCTCCGCCCCAATTCCCAAGAAGTATCTTGAGTATGAAGTCTCTCGGGGGGAGTTGTTAGGGGAAGCACACTGATTGAAACCGCCCACCCTGGCCAGGCACCATAGTAACCATTTGCATGAGTTGTTTTATGACAGGAGATCCTGATAAGGAATACAGAACTAATGAGCCACCACCAACAGGAAGAGTTCGGGAAAGGTCAAAAGGAGACACCGCGTGTCTGTCCACTTCCCAAAATCCCTCTCGCCAGCATCCATCTTGGCTGAGTGATGCGTGCACCACCAGGAAAGACTCTGAATTAGAATGATTGGCCAAAGACCACCCGGAAACTGATCTCATCATCATAAAACCCGAGACTGCGAGCCACATGGCAGAGCAGCTCTCCTGGGTTCCCTTACCCTACTGCTCTCCACCCGGGCGCCCTTTCCCAATAAATCTCTTGCTTTGTCAGCACATGTGTCTCCTCGGACAATTCATTCCGAGTGTTAGACAAGAGCCCGGTTTCGGGCCCTGGAAGGGGTCCTCCTTCCTGCAACAATTCTAGGAATCAGCAAACAACTAAAATGGACTGGAATGGGTGAATTTAGCTCAGATGACCATTATATCCACTACTGCGGGCTGGAATCCCTTAGAAGAAATGGAGTGGCCATCATGGTCAACAAGAGTCCAAAATGCAGTACTTGGATACAATCTCAAAAACGACAGAATGATCTCTGTTCGTTTCCAAGGCAAACCATTCAATATCACAGTAATCCAAGTCTATGCCCCAACCAGTAACGCTGAAGAAGCTGAAGTTGAACGGTTCTATAAAGACCTACAAGACCTTTTAGAACTAACACCCCCAAAACATGTCCTTTTCATTATAGGGGACTGGAATGCAAAAGTGGGAAGGAAGGAAGTCAAGATTTTGCTCCTATCCTTCACCTAATTTCTCCCACTCTTAACATATTACATCACCAGACCCCAGTGATCAAAACCAGGAAATTCATGTGGATGCAACTGAGTAACTAAGCTGGAAATTTTATTCATGTCTCTCCAACTGTCTGACTAACACGCTCCTTTGAGTCAGGACCCAGTCCCTCTGTGACCAGCAGCCCAGCCCCGGGGGGCTTCCTGCGCCTTTCACAACCTGAGCACTTGGGAGGGCTCTGGCAAGCGAGTCCGTGGAATGTCTTTTGCTTTGGGATAATCTGATATTTCCTCACAGTTACACTGAGCTGATGTGTTTGGGGCAAGAATCCCGCAGAACTCTCTGCATCCTATGGAGAACGACAGGGTGTCGAGAGTCTTCCTCTCTAACCAGGGGTTTCAAATCTGGTAGATTCCACCAATGGAGGTTGAAGGAAAACAATAGAAAGAATTTTTTTTTTTCTGGAAAGTTGCAAAAAAGCAAACCTAGAGTTTCTAGTGCCAACGCAATTTACATAGTGTTTACATCATACTTAAAACTATTTACATAACGTTGACATTTTATGAGGGGGGGGTCTTGGAACCAATTAGAACCAATCAGAACGATTGTTCTGCTAATGTTGATGATTCGGGTGGTGTCAGGGGGGTTTCCTCACTGTAGAGTCTCTGTTTTTCTTCGTCGTTGGTACACACCCATGGGCTTCCCTGGTGGCTCAGACAGTAAAAAGAATCTGCCTGCAATGCAGGAGACCTGGGTTCCATCCCTTGGTCGGGAAGATCCTCTGGATTCCCTGGGTCAGTAAGATCCCCAGCAGGAGGGAATGGCGACCCACTCCAGTATTCTGGCCTGGAGAATTCCGTGGACAGAGGAGCCTGGTGGGCTATGGGGTCACAAAGAGTCTGACACAACTGAGTGACTGGTACACACACACTCACTTCGAGGAGGTGTACCGAGACTCCACTGTGGTTTCTCATCATGCTGACACCTGCCACGTTTAGCAACAGTAGGTGGTTCTGGCTTACAGACATAATCACTGTGGTGTCAGCCTGAGGGAAATTTTCTATTTCCATATTTGCATATGTCTTTGTGATTCTGTTATAAGGAAGAGCTGCCCCTTCTCCACTGTATGAATGCTTGTGTATGTGTTCAATCATGCATTCGTTCCTCACTGATATGACTGTGGACTTACGGGTATCGATTTTATGCTGTGGGTTAGTAATTACTGTCATTGTTTATTTTGTTGCTCAAATTATCCCATATTTCGCCTCTGGGGCTCCTGTGGTCTGTCCATGTTCCCTCATCGTTTTCTGAGCGCTTGCTTAACTTCTGACACCATGCATGTTCCAGGCTCATGGTGTGTTTTCCCAACACCACACGGAGTTAACCGTTTTGCAAGGAGTCTTGCTTCCTTTATTGGAGACTCATACTTAGAAACAAATATCTGGCCTCCAGGTGTGCCACTGTCCCGGGGGTGTCCTTGCCTCTAGGCTACCCAAGCAGACAGAACTGGGGCGACATGTGGACCCCTTGAGGTTATTCCCTCAGCTCCCATCATCCCCTCCTCCTCTTTGCCTGAATCATAGCGCCTTTTCCTGACGGTGAGAAGCCTGGTTTTCATCCCCGCGTTGTGTTTACATAGCCGCTCAGTCCTAGATTAACCGCACTGCACTTCGGACGAAGTGTGCTGCCCTTGCCCCTGCGGGAAACACAGTTCCGAACGACAGTAAAATACTTGAGCATGGGTCGCTCTGTCCTGAGCTGCACCGTGTGGTCAGTAAACCGTTTTCCAAACGTATCAGGTTAGTGATGGGTTCCTCTGGAACCGTTGTGTCCCGGCTGGCACCCCACATCTTGGCCGATTCTAAGTGCTGTTCTGGGGAAGTCGTTCCAGACGCACAGCGGTCTGGCTCCCCTCCCCCTCACTCCCCCGCCCGTCCCCACCCTTCCCGCATTGGTGACTAATCTCCTGTCTGATTTATGCATCTGCATTTCTTTTGCACAGAAAGCAGACGTGTTCTTTCGCCATCTCCCTTCTCTCTTACAGGAGGACAGGATACTAAACACTCTTGTACTTCACCTTTTTCACTTAGCAGTATATCCCGTAATATCCATATCAGTTCTTACAAGTCCTCGTTTTTTTAACAGCTGAATAATGCTGCTTTGTGTTCAACAGTTTTCTCAATGACTACTTAGGTTCTTCCTACATTTTTTCAACAACAAATAATGCTACAATGAATAACAACATATATACATATACTCACACATATACACACACACATGTACACATACATATACATTTTGATTATATGTACACATATGTACATCTGGTGGCTTAGCGATAAACAATGCGCCTGCCAATGCAGAAGACTTAAAGAATGCAGGTTTGACCCCTGGGTGGGGACGATCCCTTGAAGAAGGAAATGGCAACCCACTCCAGTATTCTTGCCTCGAGAATCCCACGGACAGAGGAGTCCATGGTGTCACAAAGAGTCGGACACAAGTGAGCAACTGAGCACCCAGCCACACATACACATAAACACTTGCATACAGATGTATATCTGGAGTTAGGAGTTAGCTACTACTGTATAGCAAGTCACTTCCAAATGTAGTATCTTAAAACAGCAGCTCTTTATCACTTTACAGAATCTGCTGATCAGGAATCCACGCACAACTCAGCCGGGTCGCCTGGCTCTGGGTCGAGGTGCCAGCAGGAGGTGGTCTCACTCAAAGGAGGACCTGCATGCAAGCTCGCGGGGCGGCTGTGTGCGGGATGTGAGCCCTCTGCAGCGCTGGGCTGAGAGCCTCACTTCCTGCCTGGCTGGAGGCCGCCCTGAGTTCCTGGGTTGTCTGCAGTGGCTCATTGCTTCGAGTCTGTCTTCCTTCCATGTGAGCGAGCAAGACAGAGCAAAACCTGAGTCCAGTCTTTTTGCAACCTGATCTCAGATGTTGCCTTCTGTCCCTTTCATCACATTCTGTTCATTAGAGGTGTGTCACTCCTGGTAACTCAGGTGGTAAGGAATCTGCCTGCAATGTGGGAGACCTAGGTTTGATCCCTGAGTTGGGAAGATCCCCTGGAGGAGGGGATGGCAACCCACTCCAGTATTCCTCCCTGGAGAATCCCATGGACAGAGGAGCCTGGAGGGGTACAGTCCAGAGGTCGGGCACAACTGAGTGACCGGCACTTTCACCAGGTCTGGGTAACACTTAAGGGAGAAAGGAGTGTGGGGCACAAGCCCCAGGACGCAGGGCGCCTGGGGACCGTCCAGAGCCTGCCTGCTGCAGAACGGATCTTCAGGGCACATTCTCAGAAGAGAACTGCTAGTTCAGAGTGTGTGTGTGTGTGTGTGTGTGTGTGTGCGTGCGTGTGTGCCGGCAGGTGGATCACACAGATTTGCATCCCCACCAGTCACGTGTAAGAGTGTGTTTGCCCATAGCCTGGACAGTTGGGTGTACCACCAGACATTTCTATTTTTACCAATCTGGCAGGTGAAAAAATAGTATTTCAATGAAAAAACATGCTCACAGTCATTCATAATGAAATAAAAATAAAACAACATTGAAACACTGGTGTTTTCCTTCTGTACTTCCATATCATGTGTGAAGAGACATTTTACTTCTTTGCTGATGTTACACCTGCAATTGAATACTTTTTATCTAACTGCATTGCTGAGCGTATGCCGTGTGGAATAGTTAAGAAAATGCCGGGCATACCTTACTTTGACCTTCCCGGTGGGTCAGATGATAAAGAGTCCCCTGCAGCGCTGGAGACCTGGGCTTGACCCCTGGGTCAGAAAGATCCCCTGGAGGCGGGCACGGCTACCCACTCCAGTATTTTTGCCTGGAGAATCCCATGGACAGAGGAGCCTAGCGGGCTACAGTCCATTGGGTCGAAAAAAGTCAGATACTACTGAGCAACTAACACACCTTTACCTTGTTCTTTATGTTAGTAAAAATGCCTCTAATGTTTCTTCATTAAATAAGATGCTGGCTTCAGGACCAAAGAATATCTATGTTATTATTATTATTATATTAAGAAAGTATCTTAAGTAAGTAATTTTTATCAGGAATGGTTCTGAATTTTGTCCAAGACTTTAACTGCTTCTGTGGACATAATTATGTCTTCCTGGATCTGTAAAAATGTGTATAATATTGATGGATTTTCAGATATTGAATCAACTTTGCTTTCCTGGAATAACTCACACTTGGTCATGACAAATTATTTTCTTCATGTGGTATTGACTTCTACTTGCTAACATTTTATTTGTATTTTTGTCACCCTCTATCCTTAATCTTGGAGAAGGCAATGGCACCCCACTCCAGTACTCTTGCCTGGAAAATGCCATGGACGGAGGAGCCTGGTGAGCTGCAGTCCATGGGGTCTCGAAGAGTCAGACACGACTGAGCGACTTCACTTTCACTTTCCACTTTCATGCACTGGAGAAGGAAATGGCAGCCCACCCCAGTGTTCTTGCCTGGAGAATCCCAGGGACGGGGGAGCCTGGTGGGCTGCCGTCTATGGGGTCACACAGAGTCGGACACGACTGAAGCGACAGCAGCAGCAGCAGCAGCATCCTTAATCTTTCAGTATATTTCTGTTTTAATCATGCCTCTTCTAGACATCATATTATTGCATATATTTTTTCTATATTCAATCTGTCTTTATCTTTTATATTTGATAAGTTTTGTCTATTTATAATTATTATAGTGACCGTATGTTAGGATTTGGTTTTGTGATCTTATGCTTTGCTTTTATCGAACTTTTTTTTCTTTTTTGCTTCTTTTTATTCTCTTTTCCTGCTTTCTCTTGATCATTTTGAGTTTTCTGCCAGTTTAAAAGGTTAAAGACTATATTTTTGTTCTTACTGTGGCTAACCTCAATTTAAAACCTATAATCATGCATATTTACCAGTCGTAGTAAACTTGGCAATATCTTACTGTGTCTTACAATTCAGGATGCTCTGCTCCTGGTTTTGGTCTCCCTCTGCCTTCAGCCCCCATGGTGCTGATATCTTAGTTCTGGACTGCTGCGGACACAGTCTGTTCCCCACTTGGTTCCTATTGTAGACCTTTCCTAGGCATTGCATCACCCTCAGCTCCGTGTCTCGTATAGCAGTGCCCTGGTTTTGTCTCTTTTCGTGTCTGAATCCTGCCTCCAAGAGCCTTTTTCAGTGGATGGCAACATTTTTGAGGCTTGTATGAGTGAGAATGTTTATATTCTCACATCTGAATGACAATTCAGACTTTAAAAAGCTAACATTCGAAGCCGTTTTCTTTTACTACTTTAAACCCATTAAAGGACGTGTTGCCTGGCGGCACGGTGGACAAGCACCCACCTGCCGATGCAGGGACAAGGGGTTGACCCCTGGTCCGAGAAGATTCCTCATGCATGGAGCAGCTGAGTCCACGCGCCACAGCTGGTGAGCCTGCATTCTAGAGCCTGAAACTGCCACTACTGAAGCCCATGCACCCTAGAGCCCAGGTTTGGAAACCAGAGGAGCCACTGCAGGGAGAAGGCTGTGCATACCGCGACTAGAGAGTTGCCCCCTTTCTCTCTGCAGCTAGAGAAATCTGGAGCATGGCAGTGAAGACCCAGCACAGCTGAAAATAAATAAAATTATTTAAAAAAACCAAACCCATTACACCAGTATCCTCTTGTAGTCTTTTCCTGCCAAGCTGTCTCTTACTCCTTTGCAGGTAGAGTGAGGATAAAATTCAACCACGAAGCTTCTGCGAGTAGAGGGGCACTGCTAGGAATGAAGCTTGGGCCGCAGATGGAAACCAGAAGGGCCTCGAGTACACAGAGACACCCTTCTCCAGGGGACCTTCCCAACCCAGGGATCGAACCCAGGTCTCCCGCATTGCAGGCGGATTCTTTACCCGTTCAGCTACCAGGGAAGCCCAAAATGGAGACACAGGCTCTACTTACTGGCTGGTTGTTTAATCACCCTGCTTACAGATGCGTAATTCTCTCTCTCTGGAAGCCTTTAGAGTTTTCTCCTTGCATCTGATGTTCGTGGGTTTTGTTTTAGCACTTCTTGTGTGGATTTGCTGTCGTTCCCCCATCTATGAATTCTTTCCGTGTGATCCCGTCTTCCTCCATCCCTCCCTGCCCCCCACCCTCCTCCTCTCTTTCCCTCCCTCCCTCCCTCCCTTCCCTCAGTCTGTGTCTCTGTGACTCCTGCTGTAACCTCTCTTCTGGACTTTTTATTGTAGTCAAACGTAGAGCTACTCATCCTGCCTACAGGAGCTGTTTCAGTCCAAGTGAAATGGATTTATTATCGCAAATTTTTTAAAAGGCATTTTGTTTTATCCCCCTATCTCCAGCACATTTTAACGTTCAAATGCTTCTGCAGCCGTAGGCACTCTGGGCCTGGGGAGTCAGGAGCCCCACCCCTCGGCCTTCCTAAAAGGTATTCGCCTTTATGATCATAAAAGGTATTTCCAGATGCCTGTGGCGCTACTGCTGTCTCTCCAGGAATTGTGGACATGAAGTCTCAGACTCCACGTTCCTTGTCTCAGGATGGCTAGAGCCCCTGACCACAAACAGCAGAATCTCCTTGGACCAGTCTAAGCAGAAAAGGGATTTAGTAAATGCTACAAGATCCGTCAGAGAATTGTGCAGAATGGGAGTGTGTTTTAAGACTGTGCTTCCAGGACCAACACCTGGGCGGTGTGACGGGCGTGGAAAGGTGAGAAGCTGGTCCCCTGATCAGTGGCGGGGCCTCTGCTGCCAGAACCGGCCCGTCTTCTCAGTGATGAAGCTGCCCGCACGCGGGCCCGTCCAGTGGACGTTCTGTAAGGAGCCTGCTTCTGGGGCACGCATGTGGGAGGCCTGGGGGGCAGCGGGAGCCCCAGCCTCGCCCCCTGCCTGCCAGCTGCCAGGGAGGCCTGTGAGAAAACGGGAAGTTTGAGGACTTCCTAAAATACACAAAGGCTGCTTGAATCCTTATGGGCTCTGGTTACAGGAGAGGTTCGCCAGGAGCCCCCAAGGAGCCTACAAGCCAACAGAGGAGGAAGACCAGCAAACCTCCCAGAACTGCCCCTAGGAGAACGGGAACAGACCCCAGATATTACGTCCAACCTAAGACAGCTCTGCCAACCAGGAACGTGTTCACATTTCTCCGCGTGCTTGCCTAATTCTCCCATCTGCAGGAAAAGGAAGCCTTTTAAATTAAATTTGCAGAGTTGTCTCTCATATGTTCAAGAAGTCTTCAGATGATTTTAAACAAGCTGTAAGCCTGCCAGTTCCACGGAGAGATGACCTCATTGATCAGGGGAGCTTTCAGAGCATCCGTTTAGGAAAAGCAACTGCTAAGATTCAATGCCCGCTCAGGAGGCTTAGGTACCCAAATTGTGTTGAAAGACTTACTCTTTGCTCTAAGTAGCAACTTCTGAAAACTTTAATAAACAACTGTGAGGTCATGTAATTCTTAATTAGGCTTTCAGAAGAAAGGGGAATGCGCTTGTGTTTAAATGAAGCAAAACTGGAAAGACTGGATCCATGCACTGCAGACTGTCATTATCACCTACACCATCGTGTTGTATCTCCAGCGCTGGTTTCCAGACGCCGAGGACGGATGTCGGCAGGCCCAGGGCTGGTGACAGGAGCCTGCTTTAACAGCTTCACCTGTGCTCTGCTCTCACTCTTGGCCAGAAGCAAAGACACTGCAGTGAAATGCAGTGAAATTCACTGCCGCACGCGCTGGCCTTCCGTCCGTCTCATGCTGACCTTTACTCTCCCTCTTGGCAGAACTTGTGCCAAGCGTGGTGCTACAGTTACAAATTAAGCAAATGCAGTCAGAGAACTCTTGGGGTTTTGGTTGTGTTTTTAAGTACCTAACTACAATTATTATAAGGTTTGAGGTGGGTGAACTACTTAGGGGGTGTTTGCTTATGCTAGAAAATATGTGTGCGTATGCAAGCTCAGTCACTTCAGCTGTGTCTGACTCTTTGTGACCCCATGGACTGTGGCCTGCCGGGCTCCTCTGTCCATGGAATTTCCCAGGCAAGAATACTGGAGTGGGTTGCCATTTTCTACTCCAGGGGATCTTCCTGACCCAGGGATTGAACCCGTGTCTCTTGTGTCTCCTGCACTGCAGGTGGATTCTTTACCCGATGAGCCACCAGGGAAGCCCAGAAAATATACAGAGGAAGCAAAGCTTGCATTTTGACTTTTGAATGAAGAGAGGATTTTAGATCCAAAAGAGAGAGAGAGCGAGCGAGCTTGCTTTTACACATGTTGTTTTTGCTTATCCTGCGGAATCTTTCTAATAAAAAATACTTTATTTGCTTGGCTGCCACAGGTCTTAGTCGTGGCACGCGAGCTCAGCTGTGGCGTGTGGGGTCCAGTTCCCCGACCGGGAGCGAAGCCAGGCCCCCTGCACTGGCAGCACAGTCTTAGTCCTGGACCGCCAGGGAAGTGCCTATCCTGCAGAATCTTGAGACCATCTGTCTCCTCAAGCTCTGCCTACAAGAAAAGTAAAGGGACTGCACAAGGTCTAGAGGATATCATCTGAGAATTATGTGAGTGTGTGCAATGTAAACCTTGGTGTGAAAATACAGGGCCTAGTGTGCAGAAAATTTGGTTCAGTTCAGTTCAGTCGCTCAGTCATGTCCGACTCTTAGCGACCCCATGGACTGCAGCCTACTGGGCTCCTCTGTCCATGGGATTTTCCAGGCAAGAGTACTGGAGTACTGGAGTGGGCTGCCATTGCCTTCTCCGAGGTTGTAACATTACTAGAAGCTAAATGTCAAAAGGTAGAGTTGATTTGTTTAGCCAGAACCCTTGAATGTAGACAGACCTTACCGTCTACACTGAAGAATTGACGAGATCATAGATACTGAATTGGCTGGACAGTCGTGTGATTCTTGGCCTGATTTCCAGTTTCCTGTCCTGGGAACACGAGCCCAGAGCTTCCCCTTCTAAGAACTACCAGCTGCTGGAATGCAAAAGCCTTCACACTGAGAATACACGCAAACACCTGTGCTGGACTCTACATTGGGTAAGTGTTCACGTAGCAGAGAGGAAAGACTGTCTCCAGTGAATCTAGAACTATTACTTGGAACTCACATATTGAGGACACGCACTCCAAGGACAAAGAGCAAGGGCAATTGCCCAGCTGGCGTTCAGCAGCCTCACTGTTTGCTGGGATAATGGAACGATTGAGAAACTACTTTATATTGTTGGGTAAAGCAATTAAGGAATGAAATGCTTGTGTTAGAAATAATGCAATTCGGTATAAATGATTCGATCACGAAATGAAAGAAATTAAGTAGAAGTACTCTACAAGTAGTGACCTGACCTGCCTCTTAAGAAACCTGTATGCAGGTCAAGAAGCAACAGTTAGAACTGGATATGGAACAACAGACTGGTTCCAAATAGGGAAAGGAGTACGTCAAGGCTGTATATTGTCACCCTGCTGATTTAACTTCTATGCAGAGTACATCATGGGAAACACTGGGCTGGGAGAAGCACAAGCTGGAATCAAGATTGCTGGGAGAAATATCAATAACCTCAGATATGCAGATGACACCACCCTTATGACAGAAAGAGAAGAGGAACTAAAAAGCCTCTTGATGAAAGTGAAAGAGGAGAGTGAAAAAGTTGGCTTAAAGCTCAACATTCAGAAAATGAAGATCATGGCATCTGGCCCCATCACTTCATGGCAAATAGATGGGGAAACAGTTGAAACAGTGGCTGACTTCATTTTCTCGGGCTCCAAAATCACTGCAGATGGTGACAGCAGCCATGAAATTAAAAGATGCTTACTCCTTGGAAGAAAAGTTATGACCAATCTAGACAGTATATTGAAAAGCAGAGACATTACTTTGCCAACAAAGGTCCGTCTAGTCAACACTATGGTTTTTCCAGTAGTCATGTATGGATGTGAGAGTTTGATTATAAGGAAAGCTGAGTGCCAAAGAATTGATGCTTTTGAACTGTGGTGTTGGAGAAGACTCTTGAGAGTCCCTTGGACTGCAAGGAGATCCAACCAGTCCATCCTAAAGGAGATCAGTCCTGGGTGTTCATTGGAAGGACTGATGTTGAGGTTGAAACTCCAATACTTTGTCTACTTGATGCGAAGAGCTGACTCATTGGAAAAGCCCCTGATGCTGGGAAAGATTGAAGGTGAGAGGAGAAGGGGACAATAGAGGGTGAGATGGTTGGATGGCATCACCGACTCAATGGACATGAGTTTGAGTCAGCTCCGGGAGTTGGTGATGGACAGGGAGGCCTGGCGTGCTGTGGTCCATGGGGTCTCAAAGAGTTGGACATGAATGAGCGACTGAACTGAACTGAATTCAACAAGAATTGACAGGGAAATATCAGTGTGAGCGCATGATTTTTTTTCAAAGTCCTTTTGAGTGCTGTGGGCTGAACTGGCCAAGACACCCTGTGCCTCCGGCAGCAGGAGGGAGCTGGGCTGGCGTGTGGGTTGCTGACACACTCCCCACTGGAAGAGGGGGGTCTTCACGATGGGGCTGGGAAGTCGGGGGCACTCGTGCCGGGCTTAGTGCGATCAAAGCAGAGAGACTTGGACAGGGGCTCCCAGAGGCCAAAGTGATACCATTGACCGAAAACAGTAAACATCACTGACGAAAACATTCAGTCTATGACAGTTCCTGAGCCGGCTCTGCTCAAAAGGGAAAACGGAAAAAACATGTCAAAATAATCTGTTACAACTGAAATGGCTACTGAACCAATTATACTCGAAAAATCGAGCAGAAAAGGAGAGTTGAGTATTTATCCTGCTTCTTCACTGGGGCCCATGTCCAGGTGTAAGTGGATAGTTTAGTTAATGGAATAAAGCGCTGCCTTATAGCAAAGCTCTGATAACTAGGCATAGAAAACCACCGTCCAGCTGCCCTTGTGACTGTCTAGGTGAGACTTACCGGTTGGGGCCGGTACCACCCTTCTGCCCCCGGGTCAGCCTCTGCCCTCCTCGTGCCCTGCGGCTCCAAGGCCAGGACCCTGCCCGGGTGACAGACGCCTCGTGTGACTCTGCTCCATCCACTCTCTCCAGGCCTGAAAACCGAGTTCTTCTGAGACAGTGACAGGCTGCAGAAGCGCTCCCGTGTGACTTCGGGTTTCGGGACCTCAGATTGTGTGACTACTTGTGTTTTGGACACCCTCAGCCAAACCCCCTGCACAAACACATCTGAGAAGACGGCTGAGAAGTCCCGGATGAAAACGTAAGAAGGCACAGTCCCTGAGCCCGGCCGGAGGTCCCAAGTGGCCCTGTGGCAGGCGGGAGCAGCCTTTGGAGGAGGTGTGGGGCACGGCCAGCGAGGCGGGAGGAATGTCACCGAAGGGGCCTGTGGATTTCCCGGCCGCCACGTCTGTGCCTGGGACGTGCAGGTCCAGCCCAGGACAGTGCAGGACACTCGTCACGGCCCCAACCTCTGCCCTGTGACCCGTCAGAGAAAGGAAGTGTCCTGTGGACGAAGCCCTCATGGCCCTTTGACACGTGACAGTCGACGTCACTCATCATGGAAGTGTCACAGTGCAGGCTTCGAACCCCGCGTTTTATTATTTGAAATGAACAACACTTTGAGCCCTGGAGTATTATTTTCACACAGAACATTATACGTGGCAGTTTAAAAAATTGAAAATGTGTTGCTACTGTTGACTAAAAAAAGATGTACAACTAGAGAGCTGTGAGTTAAGTTTTATTTAGGGCACAATGAGGCCTGCAGCCCAGGAGGCAGCATCTCAGAGAGCTCTGAGAGTCTGCTCCAAAGTGGCAGTGGGGAAAGTCAGTATAGAAGGTTTTGGTGAAGGGGGAGTTCACTACTGTGAACATTTTACAAAAGGTTTCTGTTAGTCATGAGGGTCTGGCATCACCATGAAGGGATTTAATGTTTCTCTAGATATGCCAGGATTGAGATCATAAAATCTGTTCCTAAAAACATTCAACTATCTAAAGACCCATCCCACCAGATTCCCTGGAGGACAGAGTGCCTCCCTCCACCCTGAACTCCCTCGGGGGCTGTTGAAACTCCACAGCTATGGCAGCACGGGGGTCAATCTCCATGGAGGCAGATGGCAAAGGCCTGTGTTGTTCTGGCACTGGCAATGCTCTTGGTAAGTGCCAATTTGTAGTTGACACCACCAACCCGAACTTGGGTCTCCTCGCCCGCACAGTAAAGCCGACACACTGACCCTGGGCTGTGGGGAGGAACGGGCAGTGTTCACTGCAGGTGATGAGCAAGGAGTCTGCACAGCTGGCGCTCCATACAGCCCAGCTTCCTGGGGGTTTCAGCAAAGCCTTTACAGGCCAGATGAGGGAGGGGGTCCCAGGGAGTGTGATCAGTTCTCTGATTGGTTGATGGTGAGGTCACAGGGAGGGGTCAGGTGTTCACATGATCAACCCTCAGGCACCGATACGTCTGGGGACCATGTGCTCTTGGTCTAGTAGTTGACTTCTTCCTTTTGGAGGGGGTTTAAAAGAAATAGAGGAAAATAACAGAATGGGAAAGACTAGAGATCTCTTCAAGAAAATTAGAGATACCAAGGGAACACTTCATGCAAAGATGGGCTCGATAAAGGACAGAAATGGTATGGACCTAACAGAAGCAGAAAATATTAAGAAAAGGTGGCAAGAATACACAGAAGAGGAGAAGGAAATGGCAACCCACTCCAGTGTTCTTGGCTGGAGAATCCCAGGGACGGGGGAGCCTGGTGGGCTGCCGTCTATGGGGTCGCACAGAGTCGGACACGACTGAAGTGACTTAGTAGCAGCAGTACTTCATATGAACAAGCATGTAAAGTATGGTTATCAAATTCAGGAATTTAACATTAATATTTTCATCTAATCTATAGTCCTTGTTCCAGTTCCATTTGTTGTCCCATTGGTAAATTTTTTTACAGCTACAGGATCTAACCCAGGATCATATGTTAGATTATCATGACTCTAATCTGGACCAGTTCTTCAGCCTTTCTTTGTCTTTTATAGTATTTGTTTGGAGAATACAGGACAGTTAAAGTATAGGTTATCCTTCAGTTTGGGTTTTTCTGATTCTTCCTTATGGTTAGATTTGGATTATGCAGTATGGGCTGAAATCCTGTGACTGATGTGTCCTCTCAGTGTCATATCTAGGCTCTCAGAATGTCCCCTCACCTCTTACTGGTGATGTTAATTTTATCACTTGAGTAAGATGTTGTCCAGTTTCTCCACTGTATCGTTAAGTTCCTGTTTTAACTTTTGCAATTAGTAGATAATTTGAGAGGAGAAACTTTGAGACCAGGTTGATTGATGTTCTATTCCTTGTCAAACCTTCCCCTCCTAGATTTAGCATCTTTTGATGATTTTTGTCTGAATAAATTTTTACTGCGATGTTTACCAAATTGTGATTTTTCTACCTGCATTATTCTTTCTATATTAATTAGTTGTCATACTACTCTAAAGAAAAGGTTTCCCTTTATCTATTTATCATAAGTGTAGAATAAATGCTTTTTTTCTGATCACTTAAAAAAAAAAAAAAAAGAATACACAGAAGAACTGTACAAAAAAGAGCTTCACGACCCAGATAATCACGATGGTGTGATCAGTCACCTAGAGCCAGACATCCTGGAATGTGAAGTCAAGTGGGCCTTAGAAAGCATCACTACAAACAAAGCTAGTGGAGGTGATGGAATTCCAGTTGAGCTATTTCAAATCCTGAAAGAGGATGCTGTGAAAGTGCTGCACTCAATATGCCAGCAAATTTGGAAAACTCAGCAGTGGCCACAGGACTGGAAAAATCAGTTTTCATTTCAATCCCAAAGAAAGACAATGCCAAAGAATGCTCAAACTACTGCACAATTGCACTCATCTCACATGCTAATAAAGTAATGCTCAAAATTCTCCAAGCCAGGCTTCAGTAGTACATGAACCGTGAAATTTCAGATGTTCAAGCTGGATTTAGAAAAGGCAGAGGAACCAGACATCAAATTGCCAACATCTGCTGGATCATCGAAAAAGCAAGAGAGTTCCAGAAAAACATCTATTTCTGCTTTATTGACTATGCCAAAGCCTTTGACTGTGTGGATCACAATAAACTGTGGAAAATCCTGAAAGAGATGGGAATACCAGACCACCTGACCTGCCTCTTGAGACACCTGTATGCAGGTCAGGAAGCAACAGAACTGGACATGGAACAACAGACTGGTTCCAATAGGGAAAGGAGTACGTCAAGGCTGTATATTGTCACCCTGCTTATTTAACTTATATGCAGAGTACATCATGAGAAATGATGGACTGGAAGAAACACAAGCTGGAATCAAGATTGCCGGGAGAAATCTCAATAACCTCAGATATGCAGATGACACCACCCTCATGGCAGAAAGTGAAGAGGAACTAAAACGCCTGTTGATTGAAAGTGAAAGAGGAGAGTGAAAAAGTTGGCTTAAAGCTCAACATTCAGAAAACGAAGATCATGGCATCCAGTCCCATCACTTCATGCCAAATAGATGGGGAAACAGTAGAAACAGTGTCAGACTTTATTTTACTGAAGATGGTGATTGCAGCCATGAAATTAGAAGACACTTACTCCTTGGAAGGAAAGTTATGACCAACCTAGATAGCATATTGAAAAGAAGAGACATTACTTTGCCAACAAAGGTCCATCTAGTCAAGGCTATGGTTTTTCCAGTGATCATTTATGGATGTGAAAGTTGGACGGTGAAGAAAGCTGAGCGCCGAAGAATTGATGCTTTTGAACTGTGGTGTTGGAGAAGACTCTTGAGAGTCCCTTGGACTGCAAGGAGATCCAACCAGTCCATCCTAAAGGAGATCAGTCCTGCGTGTACATTGGAAGGACTGATGCTGAAGCTGAAACTCCAGTACTTTGGCCACCTCATGTGAAGAGTTGACGCATTGGAAAAGACCCTGATGCTGGGAGGGATTGGGGGCAGGAGGAGAAGGGGACGACAGAGAATGAGATGGCTGGATGGCATCACTGACTCGATGGACATGAGTTTCAGTGAACTCCGGGAGTTGGTGATGGACAGGGAGGCCTGGTGTGCTACGGTTCATGGAGTCACAAAGAGTTGGACATGACTGAGTGACTGAACTGAACTGAACTAGCATCCATGAGACAGCTCAGGAATGAGCACCAGAGACGTCATCTGGGGGCTTGTGAGGGGGCTCAGCGAAGGACCTGGGGGAGGGTCCACCCTGGAAGGCCCATCAGGTCCTGCTCCATTGGGATTTTAGAGTAATCACATTTGCACCAAACCAAGCCCTGTGTTTTCCTGTTTTAGTTATTGCCGTTGTTATTACTCTGCATGTAACCATATATACGGTTAACATATTTAGATATTCATGTTGGCTTGGTGTTCTCTACTCACACTCCGCCCAGTACCCAGATGCGATGCCCTGCGGGCACCCTGCAGGGAGCAGGCACTGCACCCGGAGGGCAGATCAAATAGCCACCACATTCTGTGATAACTCACTTCTCATGTCGCCCCAAGACAAGGCCTGGTACGTTCACAGGAGGAGCACAGAGCTGGAAGGCCCGGAGTCCACGCTCCCAGGAGGGTTCCGCCCAGCCCGCTGGGAGAACGAAGTTTTCATACCCTTTGACCAGCCTCTCTGATGAGCTTTTCACTCACAAACGGAATGCCCGCTTGTTCTGAGTGTCCTTTCTGCTAATGATGCACCGGTCATTTTAAAGGAACCAAGAACCTTTAAGAGAGGAAGTCTGGTTCTGGGTCACAGCTGTCCTGTTGGTGCTGATGCTGTGTTAGGAGCTGGATTCCAGCCAGCAACGCTGCACCCGAACCTTTTCTCATCGTTCTGGGGTCCAGGCGTGCGTCCTCGCCGGGACTCTGCAGACCCCGTCGGGAAGCTGGCCCCCAGGGCCCTCAGCGCCCGCTCTGATGTGGGCCGTGCACCTCTCGGGGCCCATGGGCCCCTTCCCCGAGCCCCGTGCCCAGCACGCATCCTGGTCGTCCATGTCCACTCTGGGCAGAAGTGGCCCTGCCGGCCCGTCCTCGTTTCCTCAGCAGGTGCCCCAGGTGTGAGAGCTGGCAGATGGTATCAGTCTCCCAACTGTCACCTTGAGCTACGCGGGCTCCTTGATGGCACTAGAGACGGGTAGGGCAGGTTCTCCAAGGTGCAAGGGGGAGGGGAGGATCCCAGAGCACAGACTACCAGTGGTGGCTCCGGACTGGACAGGCCGTGAGGCTGCTTTATATGCTCCTGGGTGGTGTGCGTTGCTTACAAGTTGTTACGTGTGCAACCGGTCCAGCAGAAGGCGCTGTTTAATTAAGCCCATCCAGGCTCAGATCCAAAGTTCCTTTCAACCACCCTCACCTGCAGGCAGCCCCGGAGGCATGAACCTGACCTAGGGGGAAGGGCTTGTCCCGGGTCCCCCATCTGTGGTGGATGCAGCCTCGAGGCAGGAGGCCCAGTCACACGGGCCCCCTGCCCCCTTGCCTCTGGTTCAGCGGGGACAGGCTGGCTGAGAAGACGGGACACAGAGCCTGCGGACTCCTCTGTCCATCTGCCTCCCTCGTCCATGACCGCCAGAGCACAGCAAACCCGCTCCCGTCTACGGGGCAGCGTTAGAAACCCCAGCCGTGCTGCGTGCTGACCCGAGGCGTCAGGACAGGCTCCTCGGGCCGCCCCACCCCCGCCCTCCGAGCGTGCCCCTGCCCGGGGTCAGCCTCCCCTCCCAGTACCGCGCACGGTGCTGCCCACGCGGTGTTGCCGTGTGCCGGGGGCCTGCAGTCCCCACAGCTTCCCCGGAAACAGCACGGGTGTGCCCAGGACACCTCGGCAGGGTCCAGGTGCAGGCCCGAGGCACCCACTTTCCATTGCCTGCCCACAAGGCAGAGGGCACTATGAGCAGCAGGGACTGGGGGTGCCCTCCGGAAGCAGGCCCCGGCCTGTCACTGCCCACTGCCGGCTCACCCACTTTCAGGGAGCTCCAGTTTTCACCTGTAAGTGTCCTTTCTGGGAAACAGCTCTTCAGTTTCTTAACAAACACAGCAAAGTATTTAATCATACTCATTTCACAAATATTTAAATCATTTATTGTCATTAATTTACAGCATTTCAATATACACACTGCACGGAAGTACAAATAGCTTTTCAAACACTGGCAATGTGCTTTCCGGTATGCGGCCAGCTGTCAGCCGGGTCATGGTCATTAAGGATATGCCTTCTGAGTACTTAAATGCTAATGGTTACAAATTTTGTTCTCTTCAGTTTTTCACTAAGTATATTCTTACAGATAATACACATATTACTGCAGATAAAACCTTCATTGAGAATTATTAAATTGATTGCATATTTGTGCTACTCTTTCTGAAGAGAAGAAAATATTCAGTACTCATAAGGCAGCAGAGAGCTGGTTTAGGGACTCTGCTATGTCTAGAAAAATAGTCCGGTTAGTAAAAATAGCATTCCGCGTGTTTTCCTCAGCAAGACTATTCATGATGGTGGAATCCGTGACTCGGCAACAGCAGCTGGCGATGCAGTCCCTTCAAAGGCCGGTTCTTCATCTCCCGTTGTTACGCTGAAGCCTTTTTAGACATCCTGGGAAGAAGCACAAGGCAAAATCCAGTGAGGAAACAACTTCTCCACCAGCCTCAAAGGTCAGGAGGGCTTTAAGAAAGGGCATGGAGAGCTTGGTGTACCCGTGTTTCAAGTCAGGATTTTACAGAAACAGTGATCTCCTACTTCATGCCAACGTTCCTGTTTTAATCAGTGACTTTTCACTGTGCTGTATTAACCGCCCAATCACTGTTTCAAATTCTTGGCATAGTTTTGCTCTGAATCAAGTCTCCCCAGCTGCGGACGCACTTCTGTCCACACCCACACCCTAGAGGTTTCTGCTCCACTCCGCCCAGCTCCTCAAAGCACAAAGGGTGAGAGGGGTCTGCTCACTCGTGCCGGATCAGCCGTCCTCCCTGGATGAGCTGTGCTACTTCATTGGTGGCGTGGCAGGCGAACAGGAGCCAGTTCCGAGGCTGCACCTTGTAGGCGAATCTCATGAACGTGAGGGAGTAACAGCAGAGGGCTGTCAGGACACGCAAGACAGAGTGTGACTGACAGCCGCCAAGATCGAGGGCTGCTGGGCCGACTGCCTCAACACAAGAGCCTCTTCTGCTACAACCTTTGCATGCTTCCGCAAACGGGAAGCTCATGAGATGGTTTGCCCCGAAGCTGGGTACGCTGCTGTTTATTAAAGTCAGCGCGCAGACATCAGTTCTGAGCTCCTTTTCTGTCCCCTAGAGTTGTTTACGGAGAAGGCAATGGCACCCCACTCCAGTACTCTTGCCTGGAAAATCCCATGGACAGAGGAGCCTGGTAGGCTGCAGTCCATGGGGTCGCAAAGAGTTGGACAGGACTGAGCAACTTCACTTTCACTCACTCTTCTCACTTTCATGCACTGGAGAAGGAAATGGCAACCCACTCCAGTGTTCTTGCCTGGAGAATCCCAGGGACGGGGGAGCCTGGTGGGCTGCTGTCTATGGGGTCACACAGAATCGGACACGACTGAAGCGACTTAGCAGCAGCAGCAGAATTGTTTATAGTCTGTTATCTGAAAGACCTGCCATTTAATCCCCTCAATATGTTTTACAGTCAAATATTAAGAGTTTCAAGTAAACTTAAAGATACTTTTTCTGAATAAAGCTCAAGAGGGACACACTCTTTAACTGGGGTACTAAATCTGAAAGGCAGACAGGACCCTAACAAATTCTTCTAAACACAGGAGCCCAGTTTCTCCCTTCTGTGTGACGTAAGGTCTCTCGAAGCCAGCAGGCTCTGTGGTACTTTCTAACGTGACTGCAGTATCTGGGGCAACAAACTTGAAACGTACGCAGGAGCTGTATCATGCTATAATTATACATAAAAATCCTCCCAGTTATTCACATCTGCGTCCTTACCAAATGTCATCCGCCCACTGATAATCTCTGGGGACTTCTTCATGTCATTGATGGCGGCAATGGGAAGACCCCAGTTGGCTACTGGGCCCCAAAAGTGCTATAAAAAATGAGGAGAGAAAGAAGAGGAAAAGTGAAGATGGAGCCATGAACAGCTGCAACTTCTACCTTAGATGGTAACGCGAACTGTGCAGTTAACCCCTGGGTTACCAGGCAGGCAGGCGCTGGGCTGTGGAAGTACTGGCCTATGAACCAGCAGTTCTCACAGGTGAGACCCCAAACCGAAAGGAGCAAGCACTTTACCAAGGTCCCTGCTAACTTCCAGGTGACAGTTAAGTAATCTCTGATGATCTCATTTAGAGAATTTTCAAATGAGATCAACTTCTTGCATAATTCAGTCTTGCCACAACTGAACTTAGACCTTGTTAGAACTATTCTCTGCAATGTTTAAATCTATCAGAACTTCTTTTTTCAAGTTTTCATTAAGATATGTGTCAGTATCTCTTAAAATACAGACCCTAAGTTGCATACTTTTTCTGAAGAAAATAACTTAGAAAGGGAAGAAACTGCTTTCAGTTCATATGATCATATTCAGATCAGAGAACCAAAAAATTTATACTTGGAACCTCAGATAGTATGAAATAAAGATTGAAAAATACTTTTAAAATAATAGTAGCAACCTATACTTAGAAAATGGACCAACCGTTTCTTACCTGCAACCACAGCCATCACAGGGCACCAAGACTTAGTTGTCCGTGCTGAACAGCAGTGACAGCCAATTTAATTTAGTTTCTGAGGCTGAAATAAGCCCAGGGGCTTTCCCTATTAAACTAAAACTTGTCTTATTTATGCACAATTTGCAAATAACACTTGAAAGTATGAAGGAGGGAATCCCTGGCGCCAGTGGTTAGGCCTAAGTCTCTCACTTGGGAGGCCCAGGTCTGATCCCTGGCTGGGGAACTAAGATTCCCACAAGCTACGTGGCACAGCCGAAAAAATAAAAGTAAAATGTGAAGGAAACCACACGTCATTGGCTAAAGACCCTTTTGGGTTATCAGAACATTAAGCAGTGCTTTATTTCTGCCTATCCCAGCATTTAAGATAAATTTAGACTGCAGAATACATTTCTAGATCTGCATTTTTTAATACTGACCAAGATTCATTAAAATTCAAAACCTCCTAAGAATGAGAAAGGGAAATGCAAAAAAAAATAAATGAGAATTACGTTTGTCATGATCTAATACTTTGAAATGTTTGCACGATATGCTTGACGCAAGCACGAGGCCATGCCTTGAGAAGCTATCCAGCGTCAGAGCTGTCCTGTGCCATCATGCTGGGAACTGTGGCGTCCACGTCTGAGTTACGGACCCCGTGACTTAGGCACGGCTGCTGCACAGAACCTCTGGGGTGCTGGGGTGGCTAATTAGTCCTGCTTTCAGACTGGATTCTGTTAGATACGCACGGCTGAAGCTTTCCTAGTTCCGGTGTCTAGATGGGGGCTGGCCGTGTCCCTTCTTCCTCACCCTCCAGACCTCTGGTGACACAATGTCTCCCCCTCCTCACCTGCCTACTTCAGGGCGGGGCCTGTCCTTCCCTTGTGGCCCCTCACTTTATTCCACATCATCTTCTTCTCCACTTTTTTTTACCATGTCAGTCTATTGCCATCACTTGCTGTTTAACTGTTTCCCATCACTCTGCTCTGCTCAGCGACCTCTGAGCTACACATCACGCACACGGCTCCCTGCGGGGCTCGGCCATGCCAGGCGTCTGCATCACCGCTGTGGCCAGACAGTGGAGGCTTTGGCGTGAATCTGAAACCTGAGGCAGGCCGGGGACTTCCTGTCACACGGCAGTGCTCACAGTTTCACTGGCCTGAGTGTAGGGTCATGTGACACAGGGTTCTGCAAGTCAAGGGCTATATATACACTTGTGGTTATAAGCACTGAGCTATACCTAAGATACATTTCTTAAAAGGAACATAAACGGTAAATGTAATTTCAACACTAGTTACGAAATTATCTAACTGCAGAATCCATCTTTTCTATCTAGTACGAGGTTCCAGTTGTCACTTTAAGAAATGTTAAGATACATTTCTTAAAAAGAACATAAAGGGTAAATATAATTTCAACACTAGTTACGAAATTATCTAACTGCAGAATCCATCTTTTCTATCTAGTACGAGGTTCCAGTTGTCACTTTAAGAAATGTTAAGATACATTTCTTAAAAAGAACATAAAGGGTAAATATAATTTCAACACTAGTTACGAAATTATCTAACTGCAGAATCCATCTTTTCTATCTAGTACGAGGCTCCAGTTGTCACTCCAGTTGTCCACTGGAGTAACATCTGGCCTGTGCTGCAGATGGCTGTAGGTCAGTGCTGATCCTCTAGGGAAGTCAGCGTCCAGAGGAGACCCCAAGGACCCAGGGGGCACTGGAGGCGCCCCCGGCCTGAGGCCTGCAGGATGGAGGCAGGATGTGCTATTTCCTGTCCATAACTCTGCTACGGCACAAAGTCTGCAGAAGCCTTGAGCGAAGGAGAGAGAGGCTCTTACCGTACTATTTCGTGAGGAGCCGCCGAGGTTCGGACAGGAAAGACATAGGGAAGAAAAAAAAAAAAAAAAAAGATCAGATGCTTTGACACATTTCAGTTTCTTTAACGGCACACGTGTCCACGTCTCAGTAACAGAACAACAACACAAGCAGCACATTTTCAAAAAAGATGATTTAGTGATATTTCTAACAATAACCTTGACCTAACGAAAGTAAACCTTAATTTTATCAAAAATAAACTTAATCCTTAAAGCCAGGCTATCCAATAGGAATACAATGCAAGTCACACACAGGAGCCACATAAGGAAGTTAAAGATTTCTAGAAGCTATGTTCACAAAAATGAAAAACAGGGGTTAACCTTATTTATTCCAATGTTTCAAAATATTTTAATTTGGACATGTAATCAAGAACAACCTCACGATGAGGCATTTTACATTCTTTTTTGACTCTAAGTCTCTGAGATCCAGCGGGTGCCAACACTCCCGGGACACCTCAGCCTGGACTGGCCACCCCCCCAAGCTCCACGGCCACTCGGGGCTGCGGGCTCTCAGACTGGACAGCGCGGCTTCAAGGGAACATTTGAGAACAACTAGTTGGACAGAAGCACAGTGCTGCAGAATTCTATCCACAACGAACTTTCCACTCTCACTGACTAACAGGCTATCGCCAGAACATAAGCCCCTAAAAATAGGCGTGTAATTCTATATCTGTTCAGACTGAAACTCTGGTCCAAGTGACAGCCAGCATTCACAAGGCATTCAGACAATGTTTGCTGAATGAAGAGAAAAATCTTTCAATGTTAAGTGAATTGTTTTCCTGAATGTTAAAACTAATGCCATTCAGAAATATGTCAAGTTACTTTTATTGCTGAAAGGGTAGTTCTTCTTTCCAGGACATAGCTGAATAGTTCTGTTAAGGCCAACTTTTATTAAAGTGCAGCTTACTTCCCTGGTGGCTCAGACGGTAAAGTGTCTGTCTACAATGCGGGAGACCCGGGTTCGATCCCTGGGTCAGGAAGATCCCCTGGAGGAGGAAGTGGCAATCCACTCCAGATTTTCCATTTTCTTGCCTGGAAAATCCCATGGACAGGGGAGCCTGGTAGGCTACAGTCCATGGGGTCGCAAAGAGTCAGACACAACTGAGCGACTTCACTTTCACTGAAAGAATCACTGGAATAAAACGATAAACATCTTTATACACACAGTCACATCCGAAGAACTCATCTTGTCCTTTTGTTCTTGGGCATGTCGCATGATTCCCCCAGCCAGGAATGAAACCCGCGCCCTGCACTGGAAGCGGAGTCTCAACCCCTGAACCACCAGGGAGGTCCCTCCTCTAGTTGTTTCGAGTTAGGGCTCAAGGAAGTTCTAATTTTCAGCGTGAAAGTACTTGCCAAAGGTGCTGACAATACACTGCAAGCAGCTTCCAGTATGAAGTACGACCAGCCTAGAAAGAGCCCGTCTTTCACAGCTAAGTGAGCTGTTTTCACAGACGCCATTTCCACTGGGGAACAAGCAGGTCCCATCTGAGCACAGGGCTTTACTGGGGAGCAATGTCCTAAGCCGGTCAGGGCAGGGTCTGGCCGTTTACAGGCTGCAGTCACCTCTGGGGTTGCTCTCGTCTGTTCAGGGTCTGAACACAGGCCTTTTATTCATCGATCAATGACCAATGGCTGTTTGGTTTTTTTCCCTACAAATTATTTCAAAAATATTCCAAGATGTAGTTCTTAAAATCCAAAATGTCAACTTGATAATTTAGTTTTCAATTCAGAACTGTCTCCTTGGATTGTACAATAGTTCAAACTCTACCCTATTTTACAACAGGCGACCTTAGGGCAGATCATAGAGGAATGTGAAGGAGGAATTACTTTCTGCCACCATTTCCTGCTCCGTATGAAAGTCCTATGTGAAGCTGATCACAAAAATAATGTTGATCACATCACTTTAATAGTGGTTTAATGATTATAAAACGACCTTGAGAATAAAACTGTTCTAAACATCTTTGGGAAATACAAAAATCCATAACTCAACGTCTCTTAATTCTGCGTCAGAGTTGTCCAAAACGTGAATCAACTATCAGCCAAAAAATCTAAAAGGACATTGGTGCAGGGCCAAACTAGAAAAGAAAAGTTTCCCAGTATGTGTGAATATCTGTTCTAAAGAAAGATACACCTAAAAGCATACAGACTGCACCTGGGGACAGGGACATACACTGGAGAGCACCCTCTCTCTCCACTCGGGACGCGCCTACACTTCAGAACAGAACAAAACACCCTCAAAACAGACACAGGTTCTCCCAGTTCACCTGACCTTGCATTTTCGTGAAGGAGAAACCAGGTAAGAATGTTGATGGAGGGACTTCCGTGGTGGTCCAGTGGCTAAGACTCTGCACTCCCAATGCAGGGAGCCCCAGGGTTGATCCCTGGTCAGGGAACAAAACCCCATCTGCCCCAGCTAAGATCCCACCTGCCCCAACTAAAGACCCTACCTGACCCAACTAAAGATCTTGCACAGCCAAATAAATAAATACTTTTTTAAAAAAGCCGAATGATAATGGAGGTGACAGAGGAGGAGGACCAGGACCACCCTAAATAAACGTTGCCTTCTGTCCCTCCTTTATCTGAATGCTGCTCATCTGGTCCCAGGTCCGTCCCACACCCATTTTTATTTTCAACAAGTCTCCTGGGTGCTGCCAATTTGCTTCCTTTTCCTAAAATTACTGACAGTAATTGTTAGCTTTCTCTGCAAGTACTCTGGGTAATTTAGGTAATTTATAACTCGCTTATGCAGTACTAAAAGGATCCTAGCATAGTCTGTCTGTATCGCTCCTGAGAGAAAAGTAAGATTCTGAGATATTCTAGACCGCAACTCTCTTAGAGGCTGAAAACGGTGATCACCATTTCATTTATTCTCACCAACTTTTACCTGATTTTCTACTTCAAGTTAAAATCAGGGAGTTTTCACAAATCATAATGTGTGATATTCAATTGGTCAAAACTAAACTGGAAGGGAGAAAAGAGACTCTTGTGGCCAGTTCTGCTTCAACACTCAGCCTCAGAAACTGTTTGCAGGTCATTTATGTGACGGGAAGCAAAGCCAAGGGCAGGGCGTGGAAGCTCGCGGCAGAGAAGGGAGACACACACAGGAGAGGAAGTGCAGACACAGCAACAACACCTTCTTTTCAAAACCAGTCTTGTGCGTAAGTGCTTCCCTCCAAATCTTAAACAGACATTCCTGTCTTGGCTTCACAACTTGGGCGTCCAGAGGCTCTCGACGTCTCAACTTCTCTGCGTGGTTTGGATCTTAGTTTTCCCGTAAGGCCAGCGAAGCGCTGGACCATCTGATGTCTGAGGACCATTCAGCTGTAACATTCTATTCTATTTGGAAAGATTTCTGTTTTCCCCTGCAACTTCTCCCTTGGGTATTAAGTATAAATTCTTAAAGCTCTCCTGGAAGCTTAGAAGTTAAAATTAACAGAATAGAAAACCTTATTAACTGGAGAATACTCACTGCAAACACCCAACTTACCTGGGGTTTATAAGAGCATGCTGACTGATATACTGATTTTCTAACACTCATGATCTAGGCTTACTTAAGAAGACCTCCTTTGCACGTATGTCACATACACATCCATTCACTCCTCCAGGAAGGGGATAAATCTCTGGTATAAACATGCACAGACTGACACACCACAAAACACACATCCTATCTCCAAGCTTAGCTGCTCCTTCAAATTTAGTTTTCTTAATTCAGGAGGGAGAATGAGAGAAGACGACCCCCCTGCCCCCCTCAAAAAGCTATCTTCTTTTGCTTTCCACTGAGAAGGTATGTGAGGAAATAGTTTATTCTTCTTTAAAAAGATAACAGAATAGAGATCCAGAAAGTTCTTGATTCAACATTTTCATTAAGGTAAGAAGAAGAAATCAGGGAAAGGAAAGCTGAAAGGCACCAAAAGGAGAGTACCAGGAACCCAGGGACTAAGCATGGAATATTCATAAAAATATGTTAATAGAACATTTCCTTCGGTAAGTATACACAGCACTATGCTGTGTCATCAAACAGTTACCGAAGCACAAAAACCAAGAAATTTGTCCAAGACGACACAGCTGGAAGCAACGGGGCTCGGATTCAAACCCGTCATCAAATTCAGCACTAGGCGCAGTAACGCTACCAGCGCACATAGCAAGACTATTGCAATTCCTTAAGGTTTTAACACTGAGACCCTATTTTGATGTCCCAGTTGTCCGAGTAATGCCTTTTAGAGCTGTTTTCATCCATACCAGATCCAAACAAAATCCACACACTGCCTTTGGTTAGAGCCTGCTCTTTCAACTCAGGTTTCTTGACCAAAAAAAAAAAAAAATCAACATTTTAAAATACACTTGAAAATTCACTTCAAGAGAGGCATTTCAATCTTATTCAGAAAATGTAACTGACAGGAGTTTATAATCTATGTGAAACATGATTTTGAATTTTTGCTGCATATGTCAACTCTGTCGTTAGTAAGATGACTTTAAAACTCTACAACAGCTTTACTTTGGAAAACCTCTATACCCCTTTGGCAGGCTGTAAGAAGGCTGGAGCTCTTGAGTCGTCCAGGATTGCAAAGAATGTAGAACTGATGAGATGAGCAGGCCCAGAACCCCATTTCTGATTGGAGGAGAATATGAAATTGTCTTCTTATTGCTTCATTTGCTTTTCCAGAAGCAAAGCAGGGGCTGTAAGGAAGACTGGAAGAACAAACAGGGGAAACACCCCTCTAATAAGTTCTGGAGAGAGAAGTCTGTCTTTCTAGGGAAAAAAGCTAATACAAGAGATTCTGATGAAACTTTTGATACCAGTCCTCAAACCTGTCCTCAATCACCACTTGGCAGGCTGGCATGAGATCCCACTGCTGCCAAGAACAGCAGAGCAAACAAACCCAGTAGGACACTCGCTTCCTCCGCTCAGTCCACAAAAGTATTTCCAGGTAAAAATACACAGCTTCACACCTCGTGAAAATGAGGGGGACCCTGTAAGGGCTTTCTGGGTACAAAAGCCCCTCCATGCCCCCACTTCTTGTTACAGAAAAGGGCTTTAGTCTCCAAGGCCTTCCTGAAGTTCCCAAGGGCAGATTCAGGCAGTTACTAATGGGGAAAGTGAGGAAACACAGCAAGAAGGAAATGGCAGCAAGAAAAGTACGGAAAGAGTAAACAATATTTCAGTGACAAACCAAGTCCTAGCTCCTCCTAAAGGGATACACACAACAGTCTAACAGACCTTTGAGCTGTTCTGCAGGAACAAAGACCCCACCCATGGTGGGGGTGGTGACTACATTCCCACCATGAGAAGTTGGAACTGGAAGGTTGTCATTAAGATTCCCCAAATCACCTGGTTACGTCACCACCCGCCAGTCGGAAGTCCACAAGCTGGTCACACACCCTGCAGCCCTCGCTCTTCTGTTCCGTGTCTTTAAGAACCCTTTCTTGAGAGTCATCTGGGAGTCTGGGTCTTTTGAACATGAGCTGCCCCTTCGTGGTTTGCAGGGACCCTGCAATAAACACGGCACTTTCCTTCCCCACCATGCCGGGTCAGGAGATTGGCTTTGTTGTGTATAGGGTGCATAGACTCAAGCTCTGTTCAGTAAAATCCACATTTATGATTTTAACTTTTCCCCTAACAGGAAACTTTTAAAAATGTTTCTGCTACAAAGACAGCAAGATATAATAGAAATACACAGTGATTTGGGGTTTCCAACTATTTTCACACCCCTCATCTGGTTTAATGTTCTCAACAACCCAGTGAGACAGGACATTGTGATTAAGCCCATTTCATAGATGGGGTAAATAAAGTCCACTGGGATTGACTGCTGGGGATACCTTGGCCTGAAGTCATTCTTCGGAAGCACTTTCCTGGACGCTGCGATTCTCTTCCTCATTTAGTCGGAGCTTAATACAATGAAAGCAATGCTAGAGAAGTTATACAAACATTAAAGGTACATGAAGTTAACCTCTGAAAAAAGGTCACACACATCAAAGCATTCAACTGAAATGCTTGGCTCTCAGACACCTATCTAGTAGAAAAAATATAAATTTAGAAAAGTGGGGCTAACTCTCTTGCTTGAAAATACATATATTCTACAAACTCTTCCTAGGTGATCCCCAGCATATTTCTAATGTGGATAAGATTTCGTTCTTAATTACACCACACAGCTTTATCTTTAGTTGTCCTTAACTATTAGGAAGGCTCATCCACAGGAGAAAACATCAGTAAAACCTAAGGTAGTATCTGAAGCCATAGGGAAACTTAACTGCAGGGACTAAGCACACAGCCTCACATGACAACTTTGCTCAGACTTTCCAGGATATTAACCTGATAAATACTGTACTCCACAGTACTAAACATCTATCTTAATTAACCACAGTCCTATACAAGTACAGAAAGTTTTTTTTTTAGAAAACACAAGAGTGAAGTTCTTGATCCCAAATTTACGGCAGAAAATTATTTTTCTTACCCTACTGATCTTTAAAATTAGAAGTAAACAGTATTTGCAATAAGATTCAGAATTTTTAAAAATTATATATATATTTCTACTGGTAAATGAAGCTGCCTTCATACCGTACCCTATGGATGGTCACACTTTTTAGCTGTCATTGAGTGAGTGAGTGACGTCGCGCAGTCGTGTCCAACTCTGTGACCCCCTGGGCTGTAGCCTACCAGGCTCCTCTGTCCACGGGATTTTCCAGGCAAGAGTACTGGAGTGGATTGCCATTTCCTTCTCCAGGGGATCTTCCCGACCCAGGGATTGAAGCCGGGTCTCCCGCATTGTAGACAAACGCTTTACCGTCTGAGCCACCAGGGAAGTCTTTTACCTCTTTACTATATTAAACTGTTGGAAAACACTGCAGCGCTCAATTTACCTAGATTTAAGAAAATCACACAAATAAAAACTAAAATTTAAAATTATTCTCCAGGGAAGAATACTGGAGTGGGTTGCCATGCCCTCCTCCAAGGGACCTTCCCCACACAGGGACTGAACCTCTTTAGTCTCCTGCACTGGCAAGCCGGTTCTTCACCAGTACCGCCACCTGGGAAGCCCCCAAATAAACTATATAAAACGGCTTTGAAGTTTTATGAAACATTTTGAAATACAAAGCAGGCGTCTCAAGGCTAGAGATAGAATTAAAATACAGAAAGTGTCTTCAGGCCTTTCATCCCGCCAAAGCCCTTTCTACCTGGAATGGAAAACACCATGTAAAAAAGCGTGCGCTTGGTTGGCAGAATATTCGTCTGTAAAACTGTGTTGGATATGACTCCCTCCCACCCACGCCTGACCTCCTGAGGCTGAGAAGCGCGAAGGACGAGTCGACCCGGCGGGCTCGGTGCCCTTGTGGCGGAGAAGGAGCCCTGGCCCCCGCCGCTCCGCTTGCCCCGCGCGACTCCAGGGCGCGCCCTCCCCGCGCCCGCCCGCCGCACACCTGCCGGGCAGGTGCCGGGAGGCGGAGCCCCGGCCCCCCTCGCCGGACCCGGCCGGCTCTCCGCGCTCGCCCGCGCCGGGGCTCCACCTGCGCCCCACTGTCCGGAGGCCCCTGCGCCGCGGCCCCTCAGCCGCCGGCCCGCTACCCCGGGACCCTGTTCGGCTGACTGCACTCCCGCCCGCCCCGCGCCCCTCGTCACGCACGCCATCGGCTCCGGAGCCCGGAGCCCTCTGAGGGTTCAGGGTCCGGCCGGGGGACTCGTCCAGGTTTTGGCCCCGGGGGACTCGTCCAGGGTCCGGTCCCGGAGGACTCGTCACCTCAGGAGTGACCGGACTCCCGCCCGCCCCGCTGCCCGCGGCGCCCCTCGTCACGCGCGCCATCCGCTCCGGAGCCCGGAGTCCTCTGCGCGTCCAGGGTCCGGCCCCGGGGGGACTCGTCACCTCATGAGGTAGTCCCGGAAGTCCTTGCTCCGGACATAGTCCGCCGCCTTCCGCACCAGGGCTCCTGCCATGGCCGTGCCGGACACCTAGCTGCCCGCGGTGCCCTCGCCGCAGCTCCTCGGATCCCAATGACACCCGGCGAAGCGGACAGCGCGGACACCGCACCCTACCGCCCGCGCGCGTCACGACAGCTCGGCCCCGCCTTACGGCCGCCGCCCGGCTCTCGGCCTACTGGAGGGCTCTGAGCGCGAGACGGCGGCGCCGATTGGCTGGCGCTCGCCGCACACCTCCGCCCCGCCCCTCAGAGGCGGTGCGCGCGGGGGGGAGGGGGAGGGCCGCTGCCGTAAAACGGCTGGGGCCCGGCGGCGATTGGCTAGCGGTTGCTAGGCAGCCGAGCGGGCGCGCGCCGGGCGGCAAGTGACAGCTTCGCGGCTCGCGGGTCTGTTCTCGCCGCCCACAGGGGCTCGCTACCCGCCTCTCGTGGGCTTTTGCAGCGGCCGCAGGCCCCGGAAAGGCGGCATGCCCAGAAGCCGCCCTCTGTACCGGCAGGGGAGTCGGTCACAAGCTCAGGACCGACGCCGGAGCTGCAGAGCCATGTGCGGGGCGAGCCGCGGGGAGAGGTAGACGTGGGAGCGCCCGGCTGTTCTGAGTTTTGGTTTGTATTTATTGTGAATGTTTTACACTGGCCCAAACGGTGGAGGAATGAGTCAATTTAAAGGCCTTTGGTGGGGAGAAAGCAGGGAGGGGCGGCGGGCAAGAGGCCCTGGGGCATCTCTGGCAAAGACTTCAACTGGAATGTAAACACCATTATTATTTATTTATTTTTAATATAGGAGGATGGGAAACGATTTCCATAGCCACCAAAGGGACAGAGTCAAAGAAATAGGCCTGCGTCCTTTCCGCGGAATGCCTAAAAGGTAAGGGGGCTGTGCCTTCTGATATGAAAATACAGCCCGCAGGACCCTGTGGGGCCTCCTGGGGAGCGGCCTTCCTCCCCGCCTCCCCCGTTCTCTGCTTTACCAGATAGTAGTATCTGATGCACATTTCCGGAGTTGCTTTATAGATATGAAAACACCCCACCATAAGGAAGATTTAACTACCGTGAGCATATAGTCCCAGGCTGCATGGAGCCAAAGACTGATAAAGGTAACCCCTGTGACACCACCCTGTTCCCTCACCATCAGCCAGTCAGAGGCTTGTGCACCAGGTGGTCACTATACCTTGCTATTCAGAGTGCTTTGCCAAAACCTTTCAGGAAGTTTGGGGTTTTTAATTTTTTTAAGGCTTTAGCCACCTAATTCCTTGCCTAGCCCTGCAGAAAACCTTTCTCTCCTCCAAATGCCAATGCTTCTGTTTGTTTGGCCTCAGTGTGGGACACAGGAACTTGTGCTAACAGAAAGATATTTAAGATATATAGGAAAAAATTAAGGTGCAGAATCCCGTGTGTAGTATGCTACTCATTTGTGCATAGAGACAAAGTGTATAAATTTGTGTTTCCAAAGATCAAGAGAAACGTTGGCAATGGCTGCCTCTAAGGGTGTTAGGGGGTAAAGATCGGAGGTAACTATCCTCTGAGTACCCTTTGTTCCTTTTGAAACTTGTACAACGAACATATGCTATCTATTCAAAATAAATATTAAAGAAGAAAAGAAATGCCCTTGAGAATTGAAATAGCAATCATTTCATTGAATCAGATGTATTTTCTGTTAGGGTGAGTAGAAAAGGCAGAGGAACCAGAGATCAAATCGCCAACATCCATTGGATCATCAAAAAAGCATGAGAGTTCCAGGAAAACACCTACTTCTGCTTTATTGACTATGCTAAAACCTTTGACTGTGTGAATCACAACAAACTGTGGAAAATTCTTCAAGAGATGGGAATATCAGACCACCTGACCTGCCTCCTGAGAAATCTGTATGCAGGTCAAGAAACAACAGTTAGAACTGGACTTGGAACAATAGACTGGTTCCAAATTGGAAAAGGAGTATGTCAAAACTGTATATTGTCACCTTGCTTATTTAACTTATATGCAAAGTACATCATGAGAAATGCTGGACTGGATGAAGCACAAGCTGGAATCAAGATTGCCAGGAGAAATATCAATAACCTCAGATATGCAGATGACACCACTCTTATGGCAGAGAGTGAAGAACTAAAGAGCCTCTTGATGAAAGTGAAAGAGGAGAGTGAAAAAGTTGTCTTAAAACTCAACATTCAGAAAACTAAGATCATGGCATCACTTCATGGCAAATACACTGGGAAACAATGGAAACAGTGACAGACTTTATTTTTTGGCACCAAAATCACTGCAGATGATGATTGCAGCCATGAAATTAAAAGGCACTTGCTCCTTGGAAGAAAAGTTATGACCAACCTAGACAGCATATTAAAAAGCAGAGACATTAGTTTGTCCACAAAGGTCCATCTAGTCAAGGCTGTGATTTTTCCAGTAGTCATGTATGGATGTGAGAGTTGCACTATAAAGAAGGCTGAGCGCCGAAGAATTGATGCTTTTGAACTATGGTGTTGGAGAAGACTCTCGAGAATCCCGTGGACTGCAAGGAGATCCAACCAGTCTGTCCTAAAGGAGATCAGTCCTGAATATTCATTGGAAGGACTGATGCTCAAGCTGAAACATCAATACTTTGGCCACCTGATGCAAAGAACTGACTCACTGGAAAAGATCCTGATGTTGGGAAAGATTGAAGGCAGGAGGAGAAGGGAACGACAGAGGATGAGATTGTTGGATGGCATCACCGACTCAATGGACATGAGTTTGAGTCAGCTCCTGGAGTTGGTGATGGACAGGGAAGCCGAGGTCCATGCGGTCGCAAAGAGTCAGACACAATTGAGCGACTGAGCTGAGGGTGTCTACAGGTTACACTAACCTTGATCTTCTGTGAAAGTATACCTTATTACACAATATCACAGTCGCATAATCACACCAAGAAGATTGTTAGATTCCACTGGTGCTTCATGGTAGTAGTAGGAACTATGACCTAAAAGAAGCAAAGGGGTCTTGATTGTTCATAGTGTCATTAATAAGAGCAACCATTTGTTGACCAGGAAGCACTTTTCAAACAACTTCCTCCTCCTCCTCTCATCAACTCAGAAGGTGAGTGTAAGGAATGGGCATGGCTCTCAGCTGCTGCTGCTGTGGCACTTCGGTCATGTCCAACTCTTTTGCACCCCCCTGCAGCCCCACCAGGCTCCTCTGGCTGTGGGATTTCCAAGGCAAGAATACTGCAGGGGGTTGCCATTTCCTCCTCCAGGGGATCTTCCTGACCCAGGGATCAAAGCTGGGTCTTCTGTAACTCCTCCGTTGGCCGGGGGGTCCCTTACCACCAATGCCACCTGGGAAGCCCTTTCTAAACAAAATCAAACTGCATCTGGGTTCCCTGAACTCTGTGGTCCAGTCTTATTCCCTAAGGTTTTTCTTTCCCTCCTGAGCAGTGGTTCTGAAAGGAGCTGTTAGAGGAACCTGGAGCCGCAGCCTCAAAGCCTCAGGAGGTCCAGAGAGCGGCCCTGAGAGCTTTGTGGGTCAGTGAGAATGCAGAGACGCTGGCGAGGGCACCTGCCCAGTCACCGCTGTCCCCTCAGCCTGCCTCAAAAGACTCGCCTTCCCATTAGGGCCTCAGGTGGGCCTCTGAGCTTCCGTTGGCTTCCCATTGTGTGGAGGAGGGTGAGCTGGGGTATTCAAGTAAAGGAAAATGCTGGGTAAGTTCAGTTCAGTGGCTCAGTCGTGTCCGACTCTGCGACCCTGGGGACTGCAGCATACCAGGCCTCCCTGTCCATCACCAACTCCTGGAGTTTACTCAAACTCATGTCCATTGAGTCGGTGATGCCATCCAACCATCTCATCCTGTCATCCCCTTCTCCTGCCTTCAATCTTTCCCAGCATCAGGGTCTTTTCAAATGAGTCAGTTCTTCGCATCAGGTGGCCAAAGTATTGGAGTTTCAGCTTTAGCATCAGTCCTTCCAGTGAATATTCAGGACTAATTTCCTTTAGGATGGACTGGTTGGACCTCCTTGCTGTCCAGGGGACTCTCGAGAGTCTTCTCCAACACCACAGTTCAACAGCATCAATTCTTGGGCACTCAGCCTTCTTTATAGTGCAAGTCTCACATCCATACATGACCACTGGAAAAACTATGCTGGATAAAGGAATATATAAGTATCCTGGTAAGTAGCTCACCTGCGATCTGAACCCAGTTCTTTTATTCTGAGCATCATACCTTGTCCACTATTTCAAATGTTGGGACAAAGAGAAAGACTTCTTTCATGTTAAGAGTATCTTTGCTACTTTAAATATGGAGCTGGCACTATGGTCTGATGTATAAGAGATCCTAGCAGTAGATAAGAACCCCAGCTACGCTATTTCCTGAAGCTTCAGAAAGGCTGGCCCCACCCCACTCCAGCTCCCTGCATGGAAAGCGGGTATGAAGCGAAGATGCTGATGTCACTGGCTACGTTGGAGCTCAGGTTTGCAGAAGCAACTGCAAAGCCCTCTCAGCTTGTGGGAATCTCGCACGCCCACCCAGGTTCAGGACAGGCAGTCACCGCCGAGCTCCGACCGAGTGCTGAAGCCCGAGGTTGCGGGGAGGCTGACCTCCGTGCCGAGCACATGCGTGCCCAGCGCCGTGCTGGCTTGTTTACATGCAGTGTGTACATTGTCAGTGCTTGTCAGGTAGAGGGGTGGGGGGTCCCCCGTCTGCGTGTCCCACTGGAGGTTTTCAAGGCATGTGGCTCTGCGGTGCTTTGTACGGTAAAAGAGCTTCCATGTGGAATAAACAAGCTGCAGTTTCTTACCTAACTATCAAAATAGCAAAAAAAAAAGCAAACAGATCTAATTACAAGCTAACACACTGAATTCCCAGAGAAGGTGATGGCACCCCACTCCAGGACTCTTGCCTGGAAAATCCCATGGATGGAGGAGCCTGGTGGGCTGCAGTCCATGGGGTCCCGAAGAGTCAGACACGACTGAGCGACTTCACTTTCACTTCTCACTTTCATGCATTGGAGAAGGAAATGGCAACCCACTCCAGTGTTCTTGCCTGGAGAATCCCAGGGACGGGGGAGCCTGGTGGCTGCCGTCTATGGGGTCGCACAGAGTCGGACACAACTGAAGCGACTTAGCAGCAGCAGCAGCAGCACTGAATTCCACAGGTTACTAATCATAGCATCTCTTCTTCGGTTGTTATGATGAAAGAGGCAACTTCTGAAGAAGTACTTAGCAGATGATAAAAGTGTTCTAAATAATAAACAACAGAGTCCCATCGTATAGCACAGGGAGCAGCTCTTCAATATTCTGTGATAAACCATAATGGAAAAGAATATGAAAAAAGCATTTGTGTATACGTATAACTGAGTCATTTTGCTGTACGGCGGAAATTGACATTGTAAATCAACTGTACTTCAGTAAAATAAATTTGTAAGTGTTTTTGTCCTGTTGCCCATTTTTCATTTTGGCCAAATAAAATATGCCTTTCTTTGGTTCCGGTCAGGCAGGCACAGGTCAGTTTGGTTAGCTTAGTATAATAATTTAAAGAACGTGGTAAATGAGTAAACCAAAGAATCCTGGAGTTGAGAGAGGGCCTTGACACTTAAATTCAAAAGCCAAAGTACGGGTTTCACATCCGAAGGCAGAGCCGGCCCCTGCCCTCCCACCTGTAATGAATCCGCTGCACTGCCCCCAGGGCTTGGGGAATCCTTTCAGATTCTTCCCGGTTCCGGCTGTTCTTCCTCAGTTACTCGGTACTACTCAGCACAGAGAAATCCCAAAGAGTCTTTCACAGCAGGGAGTCTTCACTCCGCCTAGTGGTTCAGTAATTTGCTAGTGAATCAATGGCAAAGGAATAAAGAAAATAGAACCGTCACTCTCTGGCCTTTCCGGCTGAAGTGTGTGACATTTCAGGCTCCAGCATCAAGGGGTGTAGCCCGGCCCCTGAAAGGTGAGAGGGGCTGAGTCCCCCCGGGGTGCCTGGCATCACCCAGAGTGGCTGCTGCTGGTCACGGGAGACACAGGCGTCGCACAACCTGAACACAGGCAGCCTCCCCGCCCCGTGTCTTCCAGAGTTTCAGGGGGGAAAATGGTGAGGCCAGTTTTCTCGGTCAAATGTATCCAAAAACTTACTTGATTCAGACAAGGTTAGTTTCTTCTGTAGCTCTTCTGAATCTTTACTAAGGTCCTGGGAATGACGGGATCATAAAAACACGCATAGCATTCCCCAAATTCCTTCCCCACAGAGCCCTTTGGGAAGGAGCATCTTACAGATTGTCCCTCTCGGGGGTCCAAGGCCCGGGTTCCTGCCTCCAACCCTCCGAGCCAGGGTGCGGGAGGAGCTCAGACCTTCCATTCAGGCCGACACCCCACTTGCTCTTTAGCTGCCTACATGGGACAAGTTCCTCGAACCCCTCAGGCCTCAATTTTTTAACCTATAAAGTAGAAACAAACATCACATCATACATGTTGCTGAGCTTTTGTGAGAACAAAAAGCAGGGATGTCTGTGGGAGGACACACTGCCAACAGCCGATTCGGCTTCCCCGCGTCCCCTCAGGACGTCAAGGTCCACTTCTTTCTTGTGTCCCCCTTCGGACAGCTTGGGTCTGGGATCCTGCCCACCCACCTGTCTTTTGCTACTGGGTTGCTTGTTTGATTTTTCTTTTTCAGGAGAGGCTGTACCTTGCACCACCCTTTAATCCTCTGAGTTTTATCTTCGCTCCAGAAGGACAACGATGGAGAGAGGTTGTTGTTCAGTCGCTCAGTCATGTCCGACTCTTTGCGACCCCACAGACTGCAGCCCGCCAGGGAGAGAGGGTGTCTGTGTGCATCTGTGTCCTCAAAGGGAGGTCGGAGGTGTTGGAGCTGGCTGGGTCCTCATCTCCGCCTCTCCTGCACAGTCATTGGGCTCTGTGTGCGCTGAAAACCAGGCTGGGGGAAAACCAGGCCTGCAGAAACGGTGGCTCCCTCCTCCCACACAGACATAGCAGGCAGTGGGAGCCGCCCACCTGCTCAGACCCCTGCGTGCTGCAGGCAGAGCGGTCCCAGCCGTGGAGGTGGGCTTGGGGGTCGTCTGGAGCCTGGAAAGTCCTCTCATTTTCTGCTGATGCTGACCTGAAATTCTGCCTTTGTGAGGATGCTGATGGAATAGGAAGCCATGCTTGGAGGGGCTCCCCTTGGCTAAACACAGGATGGTCTGAGTATCCAAAGTACTGACTCTAGACAGTTGAAATGTGGGAGCAATTCTGTGAATTCATGATCCTCCAGGGAAAACAAAAAGGTAGACGGTCCACAGAACAGGGTATTTTTAGAAATCAAATATCCATAAGGGACTTGTATCTAAAATACTTAAAGAACTTCTACAACTCAATAACACAAAGACAAAAAACCCCAAATAACCCTGTTAAATAATGAGCAAAGAAGGACTTCCCTGGTGGTCCAGTGGTTAGGACTCTGTGCAGGGGGGTTGGGTTCAATTCCTAGTTGGAGATCTAAGATCCTGCACGCCATGCTGTATGGCCAAAAAAACAAAGATCGAATAGACGTTTTTCCAAAGAAGAGGTACAAATGGCCAATAAACGTATGAAAAATGCTCAGCAGCATTAGCTATCAGGGAAATGGTAATCAAATTCGTAATTAGATACCTCTTCACACTCTCCAAAATAGCTACAATCAAAGCGAATGGAAAACAGCAGGTGTTGGTGAGGACACAGAGAAATAGGAACCCTCGTGCACGGCTGGAGGGAAAGGAAAATGGTGTCTCTGCTTTGGCAAACAGTCCAGCAGTTCTTCAGAGGATTAAACACAGAGTTGCCTTGTGACCCAGCAATTCCATGCCTAGGGACACACCTGAGAGAAGTGAAAACATGTATCCTCAGAAAAACTTGGCCAGGAATGCTCGTAGCAGCATTATAAACCATAGTGAAGAAGTGCAAACAGCTCATGTCGGATCAGCTGAGAGTTGGTAAATATGAAGTATCTGAGCCGTGCTACTGCATGGCCGGTCCTTGCAAACACTGCTGAAGTACAAGAAGCCAGACACAAAGGGCCATCTGTCCTTGATTCTGGGCTTCCCTGATAGCTCAGTTGGTAAAGAATCTGCCTGCAATGCAGGAGAACCCGGATCGATTCCTGGGTTGAGAAGATCCCCTGCAGAAGGGATAGGCTACTCACTCCAGTTTTCTTGGGCTTCCCCTGTGGCTCAGCTGGTAAAGAATCTACCTTCAATGCAGGAGACCTGGGTTCGATCCCTGGGTTGGGAATTTCCCCTGAAGAAGGGAAAGGCTACCCCATTCCAGTATTCTGGCCTGGAGAATTCCATGGACTGTATAGTCCATGGGATCGAAAAAAGTTGGACACAACTGAGCGACTTGCACTTTCTCTTTATCCTTGATTCCACTCGTATGAAGCATCCAGGGTGCGCAAATCCACAGACACAGTAAGTTGCCTGGTGGCTGCCTGGGGCTGGGAAACAGGGGTGTTAATGCATCCACACTCTCCTCTCGGGGCGATGAAAATGGCCTGACATTGGTTGTGGTGGTGGTTGCACACTGTGGCTGTGCTAGAAACCACTGGCTTTTATACTCTAAAGGGGTCAGTTGTAGGATATGTGAACTATATCCCGACAAAGTTAGTCTTTAAAAACTTAACAGAGGAAAAAAGTCTTTAAGACAATGCAAAAGGAATTCCCTGGGGGTCTAGGGTTTGGAACGCTGCACTTCCACTACAGGGGTTGCTGGTTCGATCCCTGGTGGGGGAATTAAGATCCCACAAGCTGTGTGGTGAGGCCAAAAAATAAAGTAAATGAAAATGAGATGCAGAGGGGAGTAAACAGAGCAAAAATCCGGACACTCGTTTGCCATAACCAGTGCACCACTTCTTCGGGTAACTAAAGAGAAAGAAGCATTTATCTGTATGAATTGTTTCAGACAGCCTCAGTCACAAAGGAAAGCTCTTCTTTCTAGGATGAGCTCAGCGAATAAATATGAAGGAACGGCAGAATTAAATCAACATCAGTGTGTAATCCCTAATGAATTACTATTTTGTCAGGTGGCTTGTGGGAACTTAGTTCCCTGAGACCGGGGATCAAACCTGTGCCCTCTGCAATGGGAGTACAGAGGCTTGACCACCAGGCTGCCAGGGAAGGCCCCCCACCTCCTCTCTTTTGGTCTGTAATCCTTCGTAAAATATTGATGCAGGCAAAGGTCATCAAGGATGCAGACCTGATTTATTCAGTAAGGGGATGGAACTGGGTCTCCACAGGGCGGGTCTCCCAGGTCCGTCTGAAAGGGGGAAATGCCCGTTTACAGTCAGGGGTGCAGCTGGACCCGCTCAGCATTGCAGCCCACTCTAAGTGCCCCCTGGCAGCACCCGGCCCACAGTCCACCCCAGATCTTGATTCTGAGTCAAGTCAGGCCTGTGGGCACATCTTGCAGTTCCCTGGAAATGAAACCGTTAACGGGACTAGTTAAGGGAAACTCTGAGGAAGTGACCCAGCTTCTCCAGTAAGTGAAAGTTGCTCAGTCGTGTGTGACTCTTTTTGACCCCATGGACAGTCCATGGAATTCTCCAGACCAGAATACTGGAGTGGGTAGCCTTTCACTTCTCCAGGGGATCTTCCCAACCCAAGGATCGAACCCAGGTCTCCCGCATTGCAGGCAGATTCTTTACCAGCTGAGCCACCAGGGAAGCCCTTCTCCAGTAAGTGGAACATTTAATAGGACAACACGCATGTGCTAAGTCACTCCAGTGTGTCCACCTCTTGTGACCCTTGATGCTGTAGCCTGCCAGGCTCTTCTGTCCATGGGATTCTCCGGGCACGAATACTCGAGTGGGTTGCCATTTCCTATTCCAAAGGATCTTCCCAACCCAGGGATAGAACATGCGTCTCTTACGTCTCCTGCATTGGCAGCTGGGTTCTTTACACTGGCAACGCCTGGGAAGCCCTAGTAGGGCAGTAGGGCAACGGAATGCCCCCCTCCCACACACCTGTGGCCTTTGGAAGGAAGACAGTCTGGGTTAGTGGTTCCCAGTAGAAATGTAACAGGAACCACAACCTGAACCTTGAGTATTGTAGCAGCCACGTTAAAAATGTTAAAAGAAAGAGGTGAAGGTAATTTTAATAATGCAGTCTATTTAGCACAATATATCTAAAATACCATTTCAACATATGTGGAAGTCGTCCAGTCGTGTCCAAAACTTTGCAGCCCCATGGACTACACCAGGTGCCTGCTCAGTTGTGTCTGACTCTCTGCGACCCCAGGGACTGTAGCCCACCAGGCTCCTCTGTCCATGGGATTTCCCAGGCAAGAATACTGGAGTGGGTTGTCATTCCTCCTCCAGGGGATCTTCCCAACCCAGGGATCAAATCAGAGTCCCTTATGTTTCCCACACTGGCAAACAGGTTCTTTACCACTAGCGCCACCTGGGAAGCCCATGGACTATACAGTCCAAGGAATTCTCCAGGTCAGAATACTGGGTGGCCGTTCCCTGCTCCGGAGGATCTTTCCAACTTAGAGATGGAGCCCAAGTGCCCCCCATTGCGGACGAAGTCTTTACCAGCTGAGCCAACAGGGAAGCCTGAGAATACTGGAGCGGGTAACCTATTCCTTCTCTGGTGGATCTTCCTGACCCAGGAATCAAATTGGGGTCTCCTGCATCGCAGGCGGATTCTTTACCAGCTGAGCTACCAGGAAAACCTCAATAATAAATATTATAGAAGTATTTTATTTTCTTTTTTTTGTACTATGTCTTCAATATCTGGTGTGTATTTTACACTTACAATTCATCTCAATTTCGATGCTAAATTTTGATTGCCAATACTTGATCTCTATTTAAATTTCATAGCATTTATAGTTTAAAAAAGTATACTCACACACTCAAGTTGTTCCAAACATACTGAAGAAGTTTCCAGAACTGAATTGAGTACCAAAAAAGAAACAGAAACAAAAAATCATTTTCCTTATCTGCATTCTCATCAACAAAAATAGTTTACTTTTGAAAACAAACTTGAAGGAAAAGCATATCAGATTCAAAGTTATATCAAGGACTTTCTGGTGGTCCAGTGGTTAGGACTCCATGATTCTTCTGCAGGGATCCCGGGTTCAATCTCTGGCGGGGAAACTAAGATCCCACAAGTCTAGGGAAAAAACCCCCAAAACCAACAGTTAAAGCTAAATGAATTCACCTACATTGTTTCAAGTCAGTTGTGTTAACCTTGACATCAAGGTTAGAGATTGCCTAAACGGAAAAGTACCGCTTCAACTTGGGAGCGGTTGTGGAATACATAATACGGTTAACTATTTAAATGTTCTGCCTGTTTATTCATGTTAGGAAACTCTGTACTATCATTATTATTGATTTGTAGTGCAAAAATTTCAATTGGAAATAAATTTGCATACCTGTATAGCTAGGTCACAAGGGTTGCTTTTTTTTTTTTTTTTTTTTTAGTATTTACTTATTTGGCTAATCCAGGTCTTAGTTGCAGCAGAAAACACTTAGTTGTGGGATGTGGGATCCAGTTCCCTGACCAGGGATCGAACCCAGGCCCCCTGCATTGGGAGCATGGAGTCTAAGCCACTGGGCCGCCAGAGAAGGACCGGTCAGAACTTTCTATATGAAGGCTTTAAGCTTCAGGTTTAGCTCCTTCTTAGGTGTGCTGTTGGGGAGAAAACAGGTCACACTGCTGTTTGTTGCTTTGATTATTGAGCATTTGGAAAACATTCCATTTACAGAAATTCTTGAGTTAGAGGAAAAGTAGGGGTAAATCTTAGGGAAACTCTTTCAGTGAGCACTGGCAAATATCATCACATTCACTGTCTTTAATTTCTTTCAATAGTTCTATATACTCAGGAAGAGTCATCATATTGGCACATATTTAATGAAAAAAATTATAAAGAACACTCGGACACTCTTCACCGTGTCTACTTCAGAAAGTTAAATGTGAGTATTTTCAATATGCATTACACAATGGAATAAAGCAATGAGAGAACCACCAGTGTCTTATTTTAAAATTCCCACGAATTCTTGATTTATGGCTAAATAGTTGAAGCATTGTCCGTTGTAACAGAAATTTCGCCTGTCTTTTCACTTGTGGCTGACGGGATGCAAGGCTTGATGATGTCCCCACGGGCTGTTTTTTGGGCCATGGCTTGGCAATGTCAGTTTGTCTGTTTGCAGGTCTGTGGTTGGCCCGGGGCGTAACTTCAGCCCCAGCCCAGCTCAGCGCTTCTTCATTCATTTCATATCTTGTTCCATATCTGTTCCATATGCTTAGGTGTGTTTTAGATCATTTATTATTATTACTTTTTAAAAACCTAAATTGCCGAGGACCAGCCCCGGCTGAACCAGGGTACTCGAAGGAGAGACGGCGGCGGCGAGGGTCAGGATACAATAGCTTCAATTAGATATTAATTAGATGTGTAAGGAGTAATAGAATGAGGATAGCTCCGTAGGAGAATTCAGTGGAGAAAAGAGGCTGAGTAGCTTGGTTTACTCGGGAGACCAATAAAACTTCAAGACAAGAAGTTTGCACCACTTACGTAGGCCGCAGGCGTCCTTCCGTTCTCCCGAAGGAGAGGAGACACTGAGGCCTCCCCGGTCGGATCTTAGAAGCCCAGGCATAATTAGTAAGCATGGTGGGTTCCGCGCTCCAGATGGAGACTCAGCCAGAGTGAGAGAGAGAGCGACATGGGGAGACCAGTATTTCGAGAAACTGATCCCAATTCTTTATTTTCCAGAGTCTGTTTTTATACACTAAGATGTTATACAAAAGTCACGTGGGGACAGCAGTCCTGACTTTTATTAAAGTCAGGTGCTTCACACAAATGTATACAGAGGTCTTAGGGGTGTTACATCATCTTCTGGCCAGGGGGGCCTGCTGACAATTTACGACCCTCTCCTTGTGACAGCGGTCAGTCAATCAGGACGCTTATTTCTCCAGGGCTGATTATTCTCAAAACAGACGCCACCCAAGTAAAGTTACACTCCTACAGGGTGAGGGTGTAGTGGGTTTTAGTTAAGGAAAGAATTTACTTAGCCTAAGGTCTAACGTGATTAATATCAAAGGTTAATTCTATATATTCATTAATGTGTATAAGGGCAGGGGATATGGAGACTTAGCAACAAACATTGGCTCAACAAATGAAAAACCCTTCACCAATACAATTTCTAATCAGCCCATTATACTTATACTAATAGTTTTCTAACTTTTCTAAGGAACCTGTTTTTAGAAGGTTTAAAGCATCTCGTGCCTCTCATGGTTGGGAGGCTGTGAGCAATCACATGTGGCCGGACGAGCCTGTCAGGCAGGCTAGAGAACCTTCAGAGGAGTTTGTAGGTTAAAACACTCTTGTCACACCCAAGAGTTTTTATTGACTGGAGCTCTAGGTTAACTCCTTCTCCGAAAGAGGTGGTGGGGGACAGCCCCCTGTAAAGTCAGAGGTGTAGGTAAGAGCACAAAGTAGTAATGTAGGCAGGCTCTGGTTATGGGGGTAGACGCTCGAGGATTTCCAGGGGGACTCCTGAGGCTCGATCCCGCCTTTGCGTATGTCGAGCCTCCTTCCTCATGACCTTTGCCACGGGCGGAGCGCCTCACTCTGGCCCCCAACATCAGGTTTTAAACAATTGAAAAGTGATGTTTCAAGCAATTGAAAAAGGTGTGTATTCTGAATACCGAATACTGGCAGCTTGTCACATTTTTCATGAGCACGGATTTCCTTTATCATAACGAGGGGTCCCCAGCCTGCTGTGTCAGCTGCCAGCCTCTTCGAGACACAGTACAGATCGTTGCCTCTGATGCCCCGTGAGGGTCTCTTCCTGTTTTATCTAATACCCGCTGGTGAGCTCACGGCTTCCCACGGCAGTGCCTCTCCAGAGCCTGCAGCCAGCAGGCTGGGAGCCTGGATTCCAAAGGCTGAGACTGGCCTCAGCTAGCACATCTCCTAAATGGGGTGAAGGGCAGAGATCGAAGTAGCCAGCGGCATTCGGGTGAGTTGAAGAGTATACTGTGAGTGTCCTGTGGGTACACGGGTTAGTCGCAAACACTGAAACACAGAGTAAGATCAATTTCTTTAGAAATCTTTCACCCACAAAGCAGGTTCATTCAGTGGGGTTAGGCTTGTTGGCTTGACCTCAAACACACTTCCACGTGGGCCATGCCCTGTGGCCTGGATTGCAGCTCTGAGCAGCGAGTCTGAAAGCTAATATTTGGGTTGTCCTCATCTCATCCCTGGCCTAGTTCTACGCTTAAAAGAAAAGAGGGGGCTTTACGGAATTTGATGCTGATTGAGCAAATGCTCGTGTCCTTGGGTCCTTTCCCTGAAGGGGCCGCTGCCTGCAGCAGTAATAAGAGCTACTCTGGACACCTCCACCGAGGGAGCAGGGGGCCTGCTGTGGTCCCCAGGTGTCACGTGGCTGCCCCAGGGGGAGGAACAGGACGGCCCCGATGTCACCCCTCAGTCCTTTCCCCTGGGACGGGACAGGTCCTCTTGCAGCTCAGGAGGGTCCCGGGTTTGAGCCCGTGGCTTCCAGGTGTCTGAGCGCAAGCATTTTTCTGCTCTCGGCTGCTACCAGGTGTGGAAATGAAGTTTTCCAGTTGTTGCAGAGAGAAGACAATTCTGACTCCATGTTGGAACTGTTTGTTTGACTCGCTGACCGTCGCTTTTGTTATTATAATCACACAGAGCGGCCTGCCTCGGAGGACCCTGCCCCTCCCTGATTGTTAACTACAGTGCCTCTGTTCAGAGCCCTGCCCACCTGTAGATGGCAGGAGGGACGAAATTAGCACATCCCCCGCCCGAGGCTTGCCGTTCTAGGAGTTGTCTGCTAGGTTACTGGCCTTTTTACTTTGCTTCCTCACCTCCCCCAATGTCTGACCTGTAAAGATCCCGGCGTCCAGCCCCCGATAAGATGGTTCTTTCGAGGCGCTAGCCTAGTCTTCTCTGTCAGCTGGCTTTCTGGATCCAGTCGGTTTTCTTGCCTCAACACCTGGTCCCGGATTCACAGGCCTGTTCTGTGGCGAGCCGAGCGAGCTTGGCCTTGGGAACACAGTGACTTTGGGGTGGGGAGGGGGACAGGACCAAGGGGAGGTGGCCCTCACGGGAGCCCCTGTCCGTCTCTGCGCTGCTCCCCACGCTGGCCCAGCCTCGCCTCCACCCTCCTGCAGGCGCTGCAGGGACCCCTGGGCATTCCGGGTGGTGCTCCTGGGGTTCAGGCAGACACAGGCAGGCGAGGGCTCTGCTCACGTTCCAGCAGGACAAGCAGGTGGGGAGGGAGACAGAGAGGACCAGAGAGAGAGACAGACAGAGAGAGAGAGACAGAGAGAGAGACACGGAGAGAGAGAGACAGGGAGACAGAGAGAGAGACAGGGAGAGAGAGAGACAGGGAGACAGAGACAGGGAGAGAGAGACAGGGAGAGACAGAGAGAGAGACACGGAGAGAGAGAGAGACAGAGAGAGAGGGAGAGAGAGAGACAGGGAGAGAGAGAGGAACAGAGAGAGAGAGACACAGGGAGAGAGAGAGACAGAGAGGGAGAGAGAGAGACAGGGAGAGAGAGACAGGGAGAGACAGAGAGAGAGACACGGAGAGAGAGAGAGAGACAGAGAGGGAGAGAGAGAGACAGGGAGAGAGAGACAGGGAGAGACAGAGAGAGAGACACGGAGAGAGAGAGAGACAGAGAGAGAGGGAGAGAGAGAGACAGGGAGACAGAGAGGAACAGAGAGAGAAACAAGAATTGAGAGAGACAGACAGAGATGGAGTCGGGGGAGAGACAGAGAGGAACAGAGACACAGGCGGGGAGGGTGAATCAGCACGCTTATGCCCAGTGTGAGGAGGGCGAGGCAGGCGATGAGAGAGGGAGAGAAAGAGGACAGGCTGGGGTGGGGAGGGTAGCCTCCGACGGGACCATCAGAGAAAGTGCCTCTGAGACCCTGGACGGGAGCGCTGGGCAGGGTGTCGGGCAGAGGAGACAGTGTGCAGACCAGGCTTCTTTTGGGAGTGGGGTGGTCGGGGCGGGGGGGTGTCGCCCAGCACAGGGGCGCTGTGCGAGCTGGTGGTCAGCCCCTGGCACCCTCCCCGGGGCCTCCTCCAGGGAGCCCACCCTGACCAGCTGTGAGCCCAGCTCCTGACAGCTCCGTGAGACCAGCCGGCCCCATCAGGCTTCCAAGTGCGCTCACCCAGCACTCACCACCCCGGACCTGCATGGTCTTGTTTCTGCCCTGGGGAGCTCAGAGCCAGGGGGGTGCATGGGACTGTGTCCCCTCAAACCCACATGGTGAGCCCTCGCCCCCGCTGTGATGGCATTTGAAGGGGGCTTTCGGGAAGCGGGTAGGCTTCGATGCAGTCACGTGGAGAGAGCGCTTGCAGGATGAAGGGCCCAGGGCGTTCGTGAACCAGGAAAAGGGTCCCCCCCAGACACGAGTGTGTGGGGCCCCTCTGGTGGACCCGCAGCCTCCTGAACTGTCTGCAGAATTCTGTCTCACCAGCGGGGCTGATCAAGCCAGGAGGAAGGATCCTCCAGATGCCCTCTGCACGTCTCAAGGACTCGGCCTTGTTAGGGCTGCAGGGCTGCCCGTGGAGGGCTCACAGGGCAGGGCTGGGGGCCCGGAGCCCCTGCAGTTCTGGGTTTCTCTTTCTCTCCCAGGTCCCAGGCACTGGACATTAAGGGGCGCGGGTGCTGGCGGGACCCAGTGGGTCATGAGCAACACGCTCCCGGCTTTGTCTGTGCTCTTGGGTCCTGTGGGGGAACGGTTTCCAGGACGCGAACGCGACTCCATCGAGCTGGCCCGGAGGACACCCCAGCCTGAGCCGCAGGCCAAGGCATCATCACACGGTGACCTGTCCTGATGAGCTGGGGCCCCGGACGAGGGGTCCTGCCACAATGGGGAGGGAAGAGGTGCAGGGATTGCAGGTGGAGATGAGGCGATCCTGCAAGGTGGGGTGCCAGAGGCCGAGACCCCCAGACACAGACCCGGGAGCAAATGGGCACAGAGTCCCAGACAGCTGGGACGCGTGTGAGGGGAGAGGACACGGGAGTTGGCCGGGGAGGCCGCCAGGACTCTGCAAGCAGCCTGGGGAGGAGGGGCTGGGGTATATTGTCTCTGTCCGTGTGGCTTCCACGCCAGCTCTCTCGAAAGTTCTGCAAGGTACCTACTATTCTATGATAATTCCCTTTCCGCTTAAACTTGCTGAAGAGGGTTCTTGTGTCTGTAACTAAGACTCCCAACCAATATTCTACAACGGTGCTGTCCAGTGGAACTTTCTGCCTCCACAGAAATGTTCTATAATCAGCTCTCCAGCTCGGGAGCCCTGGCCTCGCTCAGCCACAGGGCTCTTGATATGTGGCCCGTGTGGCCACAGAACGGAATTTCAAATTTTATTTAACTTCTCTGGTGGCGCAGTTGTAGAGAATCCGCCTGCCAATGCAGGAGACGTAAGTTCGATCCCTGGGTTGGAAGGAGCACCCGGGAAAGCAAATGGCAGCCCACTCCAGTGCTCTTGCTGGAGAGTCCCAGGGACGGAGGAGCCTGGCGGGCTGCGGTCCACGGGCTCCAAAGAGTCGGAATGACTTGGTAACTAAACAGCAGCAACAAAGCATCCACATTTAAGTAGCCGCCTGTGGCTGGAGGCACCCTCCTGGAGGGCACTGCACTGTGATATGAATTAAGGTGGGGCGCGCCTCAGGATTAGCTGAGATCTCAGTGGCCAAGGTCATGGGGCTCAGGGACGAGACAGATGAGCCAGGCTTCCTCCAGGAGGACCAGGGCGGCGGCAGGTTTCCCTTCAACACACTTTAGGGATCCGGGCACAATGGTCTGCTGACAGAACCATACGCCGCAGCGCGGATGGTGGGTGCGGCGGGCAGCGCTGCAGAGGAAGCCCAGGTGGGAGGTCAGAGCACTGCCCAGGTGAGCAGAGCGACGCCCAGGAAGGCGGCCAGGTGAGCAGAGCGACGCCCAGGAAGGTGCCCAGGTGAGCAGAGCGACGCCCAGGAAGGTGCCCAGGTGAGCAGAGCGACGCCCAGGAAGGTGCCCAGGTGAGCAGAGCGACGCCCAGGAAGGGAAGGAGGGGAAGCCCAGGGTCCAGAGGTGACCTAGCAGAAGAGGAGGTGGATGATGCTGGCAGGGCCGGGGAGAGGCCCTGGAATGAGGGATACCCGGACGGATCCTTGGGAGGTGGTGCAGGTCACAGGGCTTCAGTTTCAGCTGAGTTAGGGAGTCGAGCAGGAGCCGCCAGGCTGGGAGGCTGAGAGGCGCGCAGGAGGCTCAGGGCTGATGGACCCGGGGAGGCTTGTCAGGGAGCCCTGTGGCAACGAGCAGCCCGCAGGGGCCGGCCGCCTGGGGGTCAGGGCGGCCTGGGCTGAGTTTGGAGCATGGAGGCCCGGGGGTACTGCACGTCTCGGACAGGGCCTGTCCACCGAACCACAGCGGTGCTTGAGAAATACAGGCATGTTGTCTGAACCTTTTTCCGGGGGTTACCTGAGTCGTTTGCACCACCGAAGACCTATTCTGAAATGAAATTTTTCTTACGGACCTGTTACAAGGAAGGCTTTGTCTAATACTTGGGTAACTTTTCTGCTCCTCTACCAGGGTGTTTTAATTAATTAATTAAGCCACGATTGCGGCATTTGGGATCTTAGTTCCGAAGGAGGGATCAAACCTGAGTCCTAATCACCGGCCCACCAGGGAATTCCCTACAAGAGTTTTTTAATATCTTGTTTTATTTTGTTAATGTATTTTTTAATGGGAGGAAAGTTGCTTTATAGTGTTATGTTGGTTTCTGCCATACAGCGATGCGGATCAGCGAAGTGTCGTGTTCAGACGGTCAATCGTGTCCGACTCTGCGACCCCGTGGACTGCAGCCTGCCGGGAGCCGGCATATTGCATATTGAGTGCATATTGCATATTGAGTGCAGCACTTTCCACAGCATCATCTTTCAGGATCTGGAATAGCTCAAATGGAATTCTATCACTGCCGGGAGCCAGCGTGAGGAACCCCGCCCATGACAAAGGTCATGAGTAAGGAAGCTCGGCATACGCAAAGGCGGGATCGAGCTTCAGGAGTCCCCCTGGAAATTCTCGAGCATCTACCCCCAAAACCAGAGTCTGCCTACTTTCTGCTTTGTGCTCTCACCTACACCTCTGACTTTACGGGGGGCTGTCCCCCACCACCTGTCTCTGAAAAAAGAGTTAGCTTACAGCTCCAGTTAATAATTCCTGGGTGTGACAGTGTTTAACCTACAAACTCCTTTGGAAATCCTCTAGCCTGCCTGAATAGGTTTTTCCAGCCACATGTGATTGTTCAGAGCCTCCCAACTGTGAGAGGCAGGAGATGTTCTAAACTGTCTAAACACAGATTCCTTTGAGTAGTTAAAAGATTGATTAGAAATTGTATTGGTGAAGGGATTTTCACTTGTTGGGCCAGTGTTTGCTGCTAAGTTTCCATATCCCTTACCTGCTGTGTCCCTGGCAGTGTATTGATTAATATGATTGGTGTAAGTAGTAGCTTTAATGTTTGTAACCTGGGACCCTTGAGTTAATTCTTTTTCTTGTTATAGCCCACCACACTTTTGCTCTGTAGGAATGCAACTTTATCTAATGCTTTTGGAGGGTGGCTCCTGACCAATCATCTTTAGAGAAAAATAAGTTTTCTGAAGAAAGGGTCTTAAAATGTTAACAGGCCTCCGGGCCAGAAGATGATGCAAATCACCTAAGCTTTTGCATATGATAAGTTTGCAGGAAGAAAGCCTGGCTTGCTGCAGGACTCTACCCCTTCCCCCGTTATCCTCTATGCATAACTTAAGGTATAAAAACTACTTTGGAAAATAAAGTGCGGGCCTTGTTCACCGAAACTTGGTCTCCCCATGTCGTTCTTTCTCTCACCTTCTGGCTGAATTATTCAGCCTCTTTTCTCCACTGAATTTCCTCACTGAGCTATCCTTATTTCAGCCTCTTTTCTCCACTGAATTTCCTCACTGAGCTATCCTTATTTCAGCCTCTTTTCTCCACTGAATTTCCTCACTGAGCTATCCTCATTCTATTACTCTTTATATCCTTAATTAACGTTTAATTAAGCAATTGTTTCCTGATCTTCGCCTACGCCGTCTCTCCTTCGAATACCCTGGATCAGCCGGGGCTGGACCCTGGCAGCAGCCCACCAGGCTCTTCCGTCCGTGGGGTTCTCCCGGCAAGAATGCTGGAGTGGGGTGCCATTTAAGGAGAGATTCTCTCCGTGTGTGAGAGCTACGCCAACGTGAAATCAAGAACTGAAAGGATCCTGACCTTTGGCCCTGTGTGGTTTATGGTGTGTCCATGAGCTTCTGCGTCATGAGCTTCCCAGAGCTCGTGGCAATGCTGACGGACGCCCAGCTCTGCGGAGATCTCGGGTCGGCAGCTCGTGCCGGGGCATAAGGAACAGAGGTAGCATCTGGGACAGCTGCCCTCCCCCCACCACGGCCCCCTACAAGGAAAGCGTGTGATCTAGGAGGGGGCGCAGGGGGCGGAAGTGACCCTGTCAACGCTTGCAGGACCTACACTGCCCTCTGGTGGCACGTTCTGAGAATTGCAAACTCGCGGGAAGCCCCTACTCTGCGTGGGGCTGGGGGGCTGGCTGGGGTGGGGTGGGGGTAGCTGTAGTGAAGCTCTGGGAAGAGGAAATGAGCTCATGCAGTCCTTCCTGCTACGCAGTCCCCTCCCTGCTCTGCAGTTCCTCCCCCCGCCCCGCAGCGCCCCCTTTCCCTGGCCCTCCAGCTCTTTCAGAGCATCTTCTCCGTGAGACCCTCTCTGTCTGAACTTGCCCTCCACGGCCCCCTTGGCCTCCCTGTGTCCCCCCAGCACTCGGTGCCCTGTGATGGTCACATCCTTTGTGTGATTTGCTTGTTTCTTCTGTTTCCTCTCTCATCAGGAAGAAAGCTGTTGGAGGGCAGAGTTTTGCTGGCATCCCTGGGGCCTGGTGAGGAGCTGGTCTGAAGAAACGTTTCTGTGAGCAGACAGCATCTCTCCATCTGTCCTGGGGAGAACCTTCCTGACTGCGCCTCAGGGCACCCACTTTCCTACTGGACTTCCCCTGCCATGCACCCCTCTTCCAGCGTCTCCATCAGCCCTCAGGAGACCGAGACCCCGCCCCGGGGTCACCAGAGCCGCTCTGCCTCCTCCTCATTTCACAGGGGGTCCTAGAAGGCTTTGTTGGAGGAAAGGGAAATCTAAAGCCACTCGAGCTTTCTGGAGACGTGGGAACCCGCATCCCAGCCCCGTGGACTGTGGTCCTGGAACCTGCGCCCTGCGGACCCCAGTCTGGGGACCCACGTCCTGGCCCCGGGGACCGCGGTCTGGGCCCTGCTGACCTCTGGCCTCCTCTGGTCCAACACGTCAGGGACAGTTGCTCATCTGGCGGCCGTGAGGCCAACGTTGATTATTTCATCATTAACCTTCTCACGGGCTTAGACATTATGCTTCCACTGTGGTTCCCGTCAGTCTTTTGGATCAAGTCCCACGTGATTCCGGGTTTCTCTGGATGTTTTCTAGGTCTCACCGGGGATCTGGTGTGACTAGGCCAGAGTGTTGTTAGCAAAAATCTTAGGCTCTGAAAATGTGTTTTAAATTTATGTGCAGAGCCTAACTCTGGTCTTAATTTCTCTTAAAAAAAATCTTTTCTTCAGTCTGAGCATCTACCTTTTCAACTGCTATTTACGACTAAAAACAAAACCCGATCGATCCGGTCTCCAAGTCCATATCAGTTTACCTGATAAAGAAGCAGAGGTCTGCAGGCCTTGACGTGTCCATGTGATCAAAGTTTCCAACTTCACAGTCCGTCCCTCAGCCCAGAGCAGAGCCCAGGAGCCCTGAGGTCAGGGTCAGGGGCTGAGCTGACTTCCCATTCCCCCAGGAAAGAAACCCTGCGTGATAAGATTTGTGGGAAACACTGAAATCACGGAACTCACGGCCCGCAGTGCTGCTTCTGAGCTGAGACCACGCCTACGGTTTGGAAACCGAGACTCTCTTGCCTAAGCTCAGGTGCGATGAAAACAGCAAATTGAAAATTGTTTCTCTGCCAAATGTTTATATGATGGTTTTCCTCATCATTGTAAAGTGACAAGCACACACCCGAACTGGACACGTGTCACACAGGAGGGCTGTTGATTTAGATCCTGAATTAGAGCGGGTGTTGGGGAATCAACTAAATAAAACTCCAGAGTCACCAGCTGGACGCTGAAAGGCTGATAAGATCTGTGTCTGAGAGGATCTGGCACATCTTAAGGCCTCCGCTTGGATCCCCTCCTGATGAAAGCGCAGCTGCCCTGTCTGTGGAGCTGGCCTCCCGCGGCTGCTGCGGTGCTGTTACTGGTTTACGCTCCTGTTGCAGTTTGTTCCTCTCCTGCTGGAAGCTCGGCTTCACGGGAGGCAGGCCCTGCCCTGTGGCTCAGAACCTCTCAGGACCGCGATGGGCGCGCGGTCCCAGCTCAGGAAATGTGCTCTGACTCAGCGACTGCACGGGGGACCACGTGTTGAGTCCACGTGTCCGCGCGTCAGTGATGAGATGACCGCCACTGTGTCAAAGCACGGGCAAGCAGAGGGAGCTGGGGTGGGTGCCCTCCCGGGAAGGGAGGCGCCCTCATCCGGCGCCGGCCTGGGAAGCCGAGACCCGGGGCGGGGCTGCGGCCTGCCAGCCACCTGAGCAGCAGAGCCAGAACCCACGCCCAGCGTCTGACCTGGGATCCCAGGTCACGCGCTGCCTGGTTTCTGGCCTCGTCCACCAGTGGGACTCATTGCCTGGGAGGTCTCAGAGCGGATGAGCGCCGGGATCTGCTGGGGCCCAGACCTGGGTGACCCTGGGGTGCCCTGGAAACTGGGCGCCTAGGCACAACTCTCCCTCACCCACCTCGGGTCCCAGGGTCTTGGGAAGCAGGTACACCTACTGGCCGGGTTGGTGGTGCTCAGGAAAAGTGACAAGTGGGATTGGAGAATATAGACAGGATATTCTGCAGGAAAGATGTCTGCAGGCCTATTTCACATCCTACAGAAGGTACGTGCACTGCTGGTTGAGGGTCGCCGGGAAGTCCGGTGAGCTGAGGCTGCAGACCGCCCCTGCCCAGCCCAGCCCCTCTCCCGGTCTCATGGGTGACAAGTGAGGACAGCGTGTGCAGATGGGAGCTGCCGGGGTTGGGGAGGGTGGACCCCTGGCCTTGCTCATCTGCACACGTGCGAGCAGTCACGGAGCTGACGCTCACGGACAGCACACAGCCAGGGGCACAGAACTGTCCCGACCTGGGCAAAGGACGGCCGCTTGCCTGCAGCCCTTAGTGGAGGCCTGGGGTTTCCCAAGTCTGGCCTGGTAGTCACACAGCACCTGTGTGCACCCTCGGCCTGGGCCACGTCCCCCACTCCCAGAGAGACCTGGTGGGGGGCGGGGACTGAGGTACACCGGGTCTTGCTGTCGGCTCTGGGGAGGGGGTCCTGACTCCGAGCCTCCTATCCGGGCCGCGTCCCTGCGACTGTGGCAGGTAACTTATCAGCTCCTGAGCAGCAGAGCCGGGATGTCGCAGTTGCCTGCGATCCACACACAGGCTGACCTTTGCCCACCTGGAAGACAGGATGTCGGGATGTCATGGGCTGGTCCCGGGGCAAACGGGGGCTGAGACTGCAGGTGGAGTTCGGGCTGCTGTCAGCTGGCCTCACAGTGGGGAGCATGTCCCGGGTTCTCGGGGAGGAGGAGGGGGCAGCTGGGAGGACGGTGGACTTGGCTCTCAGGCTGCAGGGAGGGACCGGGAGCCGGGGAGTGAAGCAGGCGCCTCAGAAACTGCACACGATGGGGCTCAGAGCCTCCTGGAGCTCCCAGAAGGTGCACGGCCCTGCCTTTGCTCCGTGGGCCCATCTCGGACTTCTGACCGCCAGAACCACTTCCCAAGGGACTGTTCAACACCCCCGGGCTATGGGGGCTTGTCATGCAGCAACAGATCACACATGCGAGTTGCTCTCTCCAACTCAGTCTCTTCTGGGGGGTTTTCTGAGCACCCTCCAGGGCCGCAAAGAACTCCTTGTGTGTTACCACTCGCTCTGAAAGCCAGCGCGCCTCCTGCCTGAGGGCCCTCAGGAGGGACCCCTCTGCTGGGGAAGCAGCCCCCAAAATGTGTGTGTGTGTGTGTGTGTGTGTGTGTGTGTTGGGGCGGTGGCCCAACCTGCAGAGAGAGAGATGTATGTGTGTGTGTGCGTGTGTGTGTGTCCGGGGCGGGGGGGCGCAGCCCGGCCCGCAGACAGAGGTGTGTGTGTGTGTGTTGGGGGGGTGGTGTGTCCTTCAGAAAGAGAGATGTGTGTGTATATGTGTGTGTCGGGGGGGGTGGTCTGGTCTGCAGAGAGAGGTATATGTGTGCGTGTGTGTGTATGTGTGTGTGTGTTGGGGGGTAGGGCAGTCCAGCCTGCAGAGAGGTATATGTTTGTGTGTCGGGGGCAGGCGGTCTGGCCTGCTGAGAGAGGTGTGTGTGTGTGTGTGTGTGTGTGTGTGTGTGTCGGGGGTGGGGTGGCCCGGCCTGGAGAGAGGTGTTTGTGTGTGTGTGTGTGTGTGTGTGCGCGCGTGCGCGCGTGTTGGGGGGGGTGACCCGGCCTGCAGAGAGAGGTGTGTGTGTGTGTGTCGAGGGGGGCGGTCTGGCCTGCAGAGAGAGAGGTGTGTGTGTGTGTGTGTGTGTGTGTGTGTGTGTCAGGGGGAGGCGGTCTGGCCTGCAGAGAGAGAGGTGTGTGTGTGTCCTGCCTGCTGACACACACAGGTGAGGAACTGACCAAGAGGGAAGAAGAAATGAGGTTAGAGAGCTGATGACCAACAGCGTAGCTTTTTGCTTTATTTCTGTACAAAGAAAAGATGGGCGTGAAGTGGCCCGTGGAGGCATCCGGGGAGACTGTGGGGATGGAGACCAGCAGCCCGCTGCCCCCCCCAGGCCTGCATCGCTGACAACACAACTGTCCGCTGTCTCCTGCCCGGCTGCCCGGGGCGTGCACACACAAACACACACGTACACGCACTCAGCACTCACACCTACACGTGCACAGACACAGCCACACCTCGGGCCCCCGGGACAAGAGGAGGCCGGGGGCAGAGCCAGAGGCTGGCAGGAGGGCGAGAGGCGGGGAGGCCAGACGCTTACCTGCAGGCCGTCACCCGTAACAGAACAGAAAGGCCAGTGTCAGAGCTGTGCTAGAAAAATAGTACACTTCATAAAACCCGTGTTTATTAAAAAAACCTATTCAGAAAGTCTGGAAAGCGTAATAAATACGGTAGGGTGGCCGCCCATCTCCAACATAAAATATAAAGCGTGAGCACGAGTCCCCTGTAAACACGGATGCGGGCTGGGTGCAAAGTGCTGGGCGGCGGGGCGGAGCGCAGGTCCCTTCCGGAGTGGCCTGAGCCCTCAGAAGCTCAGCGCCCCCTCCAAGCTAGAACCCCACGGCCCTCGGGAGAGGCGCAGGGAGCCAGCCCACGTGGGCAGAGAAGAGTGCAAATCAGATCCTCCTGCGGGGACGGGGCTGGGGAGGCGAGGGGACCCCGGGGGCGGGGCGGGGCGACACCGGTGAACACACTGGCTTCATCAGTGCTACGACCAGTCACAGACCGACGGCCTTCCTAACAGCGAGGGGGGTCTGGGATCCCGGACAGCCCGACCTGGGGAACACGGGAAAGCCCACTCTCCGCGGCTCTGACACGGGGGCGCAAAGCTTTCACTGGGGAGGGGGGCGAGTCAGGTGCTTCTCTTAAAGCAGAGGCGGCAGGGTGGATGAGACCAGAGGGGGCGCCCCAGAGGGCGCGTCTGGGCGGGAGGCCTGTGATCCAGGGCTGGGCATCTGCGGTTGCTATGAAGGGCGTGGGGGGTGGGGTGAGGGGTGTCTGGCTCTGTGAGGGGGGCAGGGCAGCCGGCTGGCCTGCTGGCGGCCACTCCAGGCGCACACGCCCTGCAAAGCAGCGACCGCACCTGCACTCACACTCCGCCCGCCGGTCAGAAGGCCCAGCCGTGGGCCGCTTCACTCAAGACTTCTGCAAGTTCAGTTGAAAATAGGGTCTTGACTTCTCCCGGCGTACTTCCTGCAGAAAGCCTCGTTTCCGAGGAGGGTGAGGGAGGGGGGCGCTGCACCGACAGTCAGGCCGTCGGGCGTTCAGCAGAGCTGGGGGGGCGGGGTCCGCAGAGCCGGGCGCGGGCTGAGTGCGGGGTCCCCGCGGCGCTCTGAGAGGTCAGAGTGGAGGGCTGCACGTAGGCGAGCGGAGCCCGCGGGCCGCTCAGAGGTCACGCCGATCCCCTCCCAGCGCTGCACCTCCTCCGCCTTCTCTCTCCCTCCATCGCAAGGCTCCGACTCGAAGCAAATGAACGAACCTGCCCACAAGCCCAGGACAAAGGCCCAGGAGCCCGTGGGCCGGATGTTCTCTGTGCAGTCAACAAGACACAAAGGATCATCGTCCATCTCCGGGAGGGCAAAACCTGTGACCTGGGGCCACTCGGGTTTGCCTAAGTGTCCAATAACAGGTGAAACCGTTCTGACCTAAGACAAAACTCTTGCGGGTAGAAGTCTCTTGAGCCTCTGGGGAAAAAAAGCCTCACTTTCTATTGAGAAATATGAGAAATGCCTGAAAGGGTTTTGTGGGAAAACAGGTACATGGATCTGTTGCCACGTTTTCATTCTGTGTGGTTCTGAGGGGGAAAAAAAGCCTCGTGGAATAATTAAAGCTTCAGCAATATGCTTATATTTTAAGGTCTGAAGACCATTAGACAGAGCTAGGGAGCTATAGTTTTAGAGTGCGGCATTCGTTGATTTTGGGGTTGGGTGCCAGAGTGAGTGGAGACGGAGGGACTTTTAAATCCTGTCTTCTTGGTGAAAACCTGGCTGAGAACAGGCGCGCCCTCCCCGCCTGAGTGCAGGGGGGCCCAGCGCTGCCGGACGACGCCCACTCCCCCGTGCACACGCCCTGCAGAGACATTAAACATCCCTGACGCTTCAGCTGAGGACAGCCCTGTGAGACAGAAACACAACACACAGCACGAAAGCACAGCTTCCACAAAGGGCACCCCTGCCCTCTGCGAGCATCCTGCTACTCGCCTCTGGCCCCGGGCGGGGCGGGGACGCGGCAGCGGTCTCCAGGGCAACAGAGAGAGGGCGGAGGGAGCCAACCGAGCTCGGGGTTTCCGGCGGCCACCGCGGCGCTTCCACGGACCAGGAAAGGGAGAGCCAGCACTCGGGGGAGCCCGGGACCTCTCGCAAGTTCGGGAGAGGAGTGGAGCAGCCCTCCGCCAGCCCCCGGTCCTCGTCAGGGGGGCACAGGCTTCGGCTGGCTCCTTCCCGGGCGAGGGGACACCAGCGATGCTTGTGAAACGCGGCCACTGGTTCTGAGGTGGCCTCGCCCCTCCCCAGCTCTGCAACAGGAGAGAAGGCGGGGCTCGGTCCAAGCGGGGGGCGGGGGTTGGAGGAGACAAGGGCTCTTTGGTTCATTCGGAGGGAACAGGCGTCCGCCCGCCGGTCACTCAGCCGCGGGCACAGGCCGAGCGCAGGGGCCGGGAACCGCCCCCTCCTCGCGGTGACATCCAGGCCGCGTGTGCCGGAGGTGGAACCAGGTTGCTGACTTTACAGCTGGAGGAGGCATCTCTCCACAGAAACACAAGCCATGTGCAAGGCTCACGGGCCGGGAGGAGCCCCCGGGTGCTCGGCACGGTCAGGGGTGCAGGAAGGACTCCGTCTGGCTGGTGGGGGCGGAGGGGGTAGGTTGGCCTGGCCGCGCGTCCGGGGGTCACCGTCTAATCCTCTCCGGGCTGCAGGAGAAGGCGCGGGGCTCGGCTACAGCCGCGTGGACGTGAGTCTCTTCATGCCCCGGCGCTGGGCCAGGTTGGACGACAGCACGGGCTCCAGCCGCGGGGCCTGAGGGGCTCTGTTGAGAGCGAAGTAGGTGGCGGCCATGGCTCCCTGCAAACCGAGGGGGAGGCGGGCTCGCTGAGCCTGGGTGGCCGGGAGGCCCTCCGTCAGGGATCAGGACCCGGGCGGGCGCACTCAGACATCCGGCTGTTGCTCTGACCGCCGCGTCCGCCCACCCACCGCCTGCGCAGTGACGCAGGAACGCAGACCCACCGTCCAGTGAACTGAACGGACGCCTCGGGCTCCCACGGAGCCCCCGGGTGAGGCCTCCTGACGCCCACCCTGCCGAGTCCCTGGGGCGCCCTCCTGGCAATGACCGAGCCTGTCGGCCCCCGCTCTGCCCGTTTTGAGGGTTTGGGACCCACTTGGGGGCCGGGGCCACTCCTAGAGCAGCTCTAACCGCCCCGGGAAGGTCGGGCTGGGCGGCTCCTCGCAGGAGCCCCGGTCCCTGCGCAGCCGGGGCAGCGCACCCTTCCCGGAGGAGGGTCCCACCGGGATGCAGGGCTCCCTGCAGACGGGTGCGGGCCTCACACGTCTTGACGGGGCGTGGGGCTCTCTGGCCAGGCCGTGAGAGACGGGCCAGGCCGCCCGAGGAGCAAGACTGGGCTGCAGTGCCCAGTGTCATCACACCAGCAGCGCCGGTAAGGCGGGGTCAGACTCCGCCAGCGACCAGGAGCGCCAGGGCCTCAGCCCTCCCAGCGCACAGCCCGTGGGCGGGACCCCCTGTCCCCGTTGTGTGGACCCCCGGGTCCTCTGGGCGCCGCCCGTCTGTCTGGGCTGCACCACAGGGGCAGGGGCGTCACCAGCGGGGTGACCGGCAGCCACCGCCTGGCTGTTCGTAGGTTCAATGACACACAGCCGCAGTGCAGTGGCCTGGAAATGATGGCCGCCCCACAAGGTCAGAAGAGCCCCGCAGTGCGGGCCTGCCCTAAGACAAGGACGGAAGGGTCAGCGTCTCCATGGGGCGAGGCCTCTAGACCCCGGAGCAGGACCCTCTCGGCAGCCCGCCCTGAGCTCCGCGGGCACGGCTGCTCTGGGCTCACCCATCGTCCAGGGCTTCCTGCACGGCCCCCAGGGTCTCAAGATGCCCTAAGCTAAGAGGCCACGCCAGCGGGGGCGTGGTGGTGGGTGAGCTACCAGGAAAGGCTGGCTGCAGAGGGCTCAGCAAACCCCGGCCCGGGGCCCAAGCCGGCCGCTGCCTGGTGTAGCTCTTTCTGGAACTCACTGACCACTCAGGTGCCATCCGCGGTGTTTCTGTGCTGACACAGAGCTGGGCAGTGACAGCCATCCGGTGAACCCTCAGCTGTGTGCCTTCTGGGGTTTACAGAGGCTCCTGCAGAGCTCAGGCCCAGAGTGGCGGGCCTGGTGCCCGGCCTGGCATGGGGCCCTCAGCCTGTCTCTCCTCTCTGTCTCTCCCTTGTCCGTCTCTGTCTCTCTTACACACACACACACACACACGTAATGAAGCTGTTCAGAAGCTGCCCCTTCGTCAGTGTTGCTGTGTGACCGCAGGTGTGGGGTACACCTGTCTGTGCCGGTTCCTGGTTCCCCTCCTGTACCCAGGACCCCCGGGGGTTAACCGGGCAGGAAGTCCCCCTCCCACCGACGGGACCGCGGGCAGTACCTTCACCAGGTGGACGTCCTGTCTGCTGAGCTGGTTTGGGGACAGGTGCTCCCTGTTGACGATCCAAGGGTGTTTGAGGACCTGAACTGCCGTCAGGCGCTGGTGAGGGTCCACGTGGAGCATCTTGGACACGACGTCCTGCGGGGGAGGGTCAGCGGGGGACGGGGGTGAGGACTGCCCGGGCTCGGAGCCGTCCCCCTCCTCCCTGTCCCCCTCCTCCCTGTCACGGCAAAGCCTCACCACTGTCCTGGGAGTGACTCTGTGCATCTGGGGTCAAACATTTGCGGTCAGGTTTGTAAGAAGGTGAATTTTAGAAAAACAAGTTTGAACCATCATCAACATGGTGGGTGCCCCCGGGTTTATTTATTTTTAATTTTTTTGGCTGGGCTGAGTGGCTTGCGGAATTTTAGTTTCCTGATCAGGGACAGAACCCGAGCTCTTGGTTGTGACAGCATGGAGTCCTAACCACTAGGGAATTCCCACTCCAGGTTTCTATTGTAGGGAAGATTTCACATCTAAAGAGAAATCAAATGTGGAGATGTTCAATAGTGCATGTAAGTTACTGCAATACTGAGTCAAAATGATAATCTTCCCAAGGGAGAAGCTGAAATAAGGACTACCCAACAGGTACAAACCAATCACAATGTCCTCGGTTACATTTTATGACATGTAATAAAATATTACTGTCCTCAACGCCACACATATTTGGTACAGCATTTGCTGCAAATAATTGTCAACTATGGAATTAATGGTCTGGTTGCCATTATATGTGTTCAAAGGTTTCATGTTCCATAGAGGTGATTTTCTTCTTTGATTATAACATAATAACAACAAAAACTCCTAAAATGGGTTTAAAGACTGAGCTCGTCTTTATATTAACATGTTGTAATACAGGCAAATGCGTGTACACACAAGTATGGTTACAACTATGATTTGTATCTGCATGGAATTCATGAGACTGTCTTCACACACTTGAAGTACCTACTCCTGTGAGTCATCAGGACTGTCCTTGGGTGAAGGGGCTGAATATGATGCCCCTGTGTTGCAGGGGAAGATGTGACGTGTCCACTTGTTCACCACGTGCCCAAGGACGGGCCCCCGGGGAGAATCTGTGGGTTTCCACCAGCCTGCTCTCCTGCCTTAGTGTTCCCACCAGGTTCCAAAACGAAATGAAGTCAGTTAAAGTCTCTGCACAGTGTGAAGTTGCATCGCTCAACAGAACTTGTGGTCATTAACCACAATGAAGAAAGCCTGTACACCCTCAAGCAACTCCTTCTGCAGAGAAACCCAAAGCCTTTTTACACTTGCTGACACTAGTCTTGGTAACTTCTTGAGACAAATATCTCCTAGAAGGATTGTTCCTCCCATTTTCAGGTATAAAAATGAAAAGTTGGGAGAACTTTATTGACTTGCTCAAGACCTCACAGGGACTTCCCTGGTGGTCCAGTGGTTAAGAATCCTCCTTGCAATGCAGGGGACCCAGGTTCGATCCCTGGTCAGGGAACTAAGACCCCACCTGCTGCAGAGCAAGCAAGCCCTCAAGATGGGACTACCGAAGCCCATGGGCTCGGGAGCCTGCACACCGCAACTGGAGAGTGTGTGCACCGTGACAAAACACCCCGACTGCCACCACTGTGACAACACAGCTAAATACAATTAATTAAAAAAAACCAAACCCTCACAGTAGGGAATTCCCTCATGAGCCAGGGGTTAGGACTCTACGCTTTCACTGCTGAGGGCCCCAGTTTGATCCCTGGATGGAGAACTAAGATCCCAATGAGCCAGGCGGGAAGGCAAAAACCTAACAGAAACCAAGCCCACTGGCCTAGATGTTTCTGGGAAAGTGACATTAACATTTAAATCCATCAACTTCTCCATAATGTGGGTGGGCCTCATCCAACCAGTTGAACGTCTTAAGTGAAAAAAGACTGACGTCCCCAAGGAAGAGGAGATTCTGCCGGAAGACAGCTTTGGACGAGAGTGGCAACTTCTATGCCTCCCTGAGCCTCCAGGCTTCCGGCCTGCCCTGGAGATTTGGGACTTAACCGTTACCAGCCTCCACGATTCCACAGAAACAGACCTCCCTCCCTCTGTCTCAGTCTCTCTATACATACACACCCTGTTCTGTGTCCCTGAAGAACTAATACACAAGACTACGGAAAATGTGAAAAGGGCTATGAGATAGTTTTGCAAAAATAATTGTTTTTCTCTGAAAGGCATACAAAATCTCTGAGTACAAAATATCTACGTTATTTGCATGAAAAGTATCCTCTAGCTTCCTCGGAGATGTTCCTGCAGAATCTCCACCCCGGGGCCGTGAGGGCGCCGGGCAGAGAGCTCACCTTGGCCGCGTCAGAGATGGAGTCCCAGTTCCCCCCGGAAAGGGCGTACTTTCCGCTGCCGATCCTTGCCAAGATGTCCTCAGGGGTGTCATCCGGCCCGTTTGCAAAAGGGGTGAATCTGTGTGATGAGAGATTTGTGGTGATGAGCTTCCATTTTATAATCTACGATAAAGCTCATTGTGTGTCTTTGTGGTAAAAACAATCATTTTTTTCTTTCTCATCATGCTCCAAATCCAAGATTCATGGCAGAGCGCAATTTATTTCTTCCTGCTGTGTCTCTTTTCCTTACTCGGCCAGTGCTAAAGGTTGACAGGGCAAATGAAGACGTGGACCCAAAGATGAGCCCTTCGGGACCATTTCTGGCTTCCCTGGTGACAGAGTGGTACAGGGGTTTCCCCGGTGATACGGTTTCCATGGTGACAGTGTGGTATAGTGGATGGGAGCCTGGGATTTGAAGTCTGAGAGACCCATGGTTGATATATTACCAACAGTGGGTTCTTTGACAAATTAACTTTTTGAGGCTCAGTTGGAAATGGGCAGCATAACACACTAGAGCAGCGGTGTGCACAGACACACAGAGTGTGAACACTTCTTGCGCATCACTAACGTGTGATGGATGTTTCTTGCCACCCCTCACATAAACCATGGTGGGTCAGTGTAGCCTTCCCCGGAAAGGAATTGAGTGTAATTCTAACAGCACTCCCTTCAGTGGCAGCTCTGTGCTCCTAGTTAAGTATCGGCAAAGCGAGCCCCAGAAGGGCCACCAAGAGAGGCACCGGGAAGAGACGGCAGGCCACCCGGGCTCCCCCTCCACTGGACACCGCCCCCGCCTCGCTGGGAAGCGCGTCACTGAGGCCACACAAGAAGCAGGCCCTTTCCTCCACTTTGCCCAGTAAAGAGGGCTGGACGACCTAGACATCTCGCCTGCCCCTCCACCCAAGTGTTCAACAACGTTTAAGCCACCGGGCACGAGGGGATCCTTGGATTCCAGGCCTTCCTGGCTGGAAGGAGCCGTCATTGTCACACCATGTGCTCCTCTCACTCAAAAGTGAGGGCAGTGAGGGGCTCAGGTCAGGATTCACCCAGGAGTAGAGCGAGTGAGGGTAAATCTATGCTGGAGCCCGGGGCTGCCTGCCGGCTTCAGGACACAGCCACTTCCTGGCTCGAGGAGACGTTTCTAAGCAAAGATGTGACCTTTCCAGAGGGTGCATGGTCCAGAGGTGAGGGTGGCCTCGTGGTCTGAGGCTTGGGGTTTTGTGGGTGAGCTGAGCCCTGCAGCGGCAGCTCCCTAATTCCAGAGACATCCTTCAACGACAGGCAGTGCTAAACTTCCTGCCCCCTCTCTCTGACCATCCATCGGGCCCCAGGCCTGAGCTCCGGGCCTGGGCGGGGGCCCGAGCGGCCCCCACATGGGCTGCATTACCCCGCCAGCATGGTGTAGAGCAGGATCCCCAGGCTCCAGATGTCACACGCCGCGTCATAGCCCTGCCGCTTCAGGACCTGTGGGGAGAGCAGATGCGGATCAGCGCTGGGCAGAGTTCAAGTTCAAAGCATGTTGCTGTGATGGGACCATAAGGCCAGTGGAGGTGGGGGTGGGGCATGGGGGTGGAGACGGGGTGGGGTGTGGGGGAAGTCTTCAGTGAGACCATCGTGTACTACTGCAAAGCCAACCCCAATTTCCCACAGTAGGAGTCCCCCAAGACCAGCGCACACAGAGAGCCCCAGCTCTTGATGAATATACGACAGATGGAAAAGGAAACATTTAACTTTGGAGGAAGAAGAGCTTGGGGAGCTCCCTGGTGGCCTCGTGGTTAGGACCCCGGGCTTTCACTGTGGTGGCCCGGATTCAATTCCTGGTTGGGGAACTGAGATCTCGCAAGTCACGTGGAGCCCCAGCTCTTGATGAATATACGACAGATGGAAAAGGAAACATTTAACTTTGGAGGAAGAAGAGCTTGGGGAGCTCCCTGGTGGCCTCGTGGTTAGGACCCCGGGCTTTCACTGTGGTGGCCCGGATTCAATTCCTGGTTGGGGAACTGAGATCTCGCAAGTCACGTGGTGTGGCGGGAAAAAGGCAAAATTATTTTTAGTGTAGTAAAATATACTTGGGCTTCCCAGATGGTGTTAGTGGTAAAGAACCTGCCTGCCAACGCAGGAGACATAAGAGATGCAGATCAATCCCCTGGGTCAGGATGATCCCTTGGAGAAGGAAATGGCAACCCCCTCCAGTGTTCTTGCCTGGAGAATTCCACGGACAGAGGCAGGTGGGCTACCGTCCATGGGGTCACAAGAGTTGGACACGACTGAAGTTCGTCATTTAGTTGCTTAGTCACGTCTGATTGTTTGTGACCCCATGGACTGCAGCATGCCAGGCTTCCCTGTCCTTCACCATGTTCAGCACCAGCAAGCTGGAGCTTGCTCAAACTCTTGTCCATCGAGTCAGTGACGCCATCCAACTATCTCATCCTCTGTCGTTCCCTTCTCCTCCTGCCCTCAGTCTTTCCCGGCATTAGGGTCTTTTCCAATAAGTTGGCTCTTCACATCAGGTGGCCAAAGTATTGAAGCCTCAGCTTCAACATCAGTCCTTCCAAATGAATATTCAGGATTTATTTCCTTTAGGATTCACTGCTTTGACCTCCTTGTAGTCCAAGGGACTCTCAAGAGTCTTCTCCCATGCTATAGTTTGAAAGCATCAGTTTTTGGTGCTCAGCCTTCTTTATGGTCCAACTCTCACATCTGCACACAACTGCTGGAAAAACCAGAGCTTTGACAAGATGGACCTTTGTCAGCAAAGTAACGTCTCTGCCTTTAATATGCTGTCTGGGTTTTGGTTTAGCTCACAAAATACACTTAGCACAACATTCCCAGCTTCCCCACTTTTAAGTGTGGTTGAGTGGTGTTCGATACAGTCACACGCCGGGCGGGCGTCACCACCTTCCCTTCACAGAACTCATTTTATCTTGAAAAACTGAAACGCTGTCCCCAAGAGACAGCTCCCACTCCCCTCGCCCAGCCCCGGGAACTACAATTTTACTTTCTGTCTCTCCGAGTGTGATGACTCTAGGTCCCTCATGTGAGAGGGACCTAGAGTCACTGTGTTTTTCTTTATCACACGTTTAACACAGTGTCCTCAGGGTTCATCCAGGCTGTGACAGGGGACAGGACTTCCGTCCTTTTTGCTTAGTCTCTCAGTCGTGTCTGAATCTTTTCAGCCCCATGGACTGTAGCCCACCAGGCTCCTCTGTCCATGGATTTTCCAGGCAAGACTATTAGAGTGGGTTGCCACTTCCTTCTCCAGAGGATCTTCCGGATGGAACCTGAGTCTCTTGCGTCTCCTGCATTGGCAGGCACGTTCTTTACCACTAGTGCCACCTGGGAAGCCCTCCCTGCTTTTAAAGGCTGACTAACATCCCGCTCAGCCATTCTTCATCAATGGACACTAGGAAGCCCTCCCGGCTTTTAAAGGCTGACTAACATCCTGCTCAGCCATTCTTCATCAATGGACACTGGGAAGCCCTCCCTGCTTTTAAAGGCTGACTAACATCCCGCTCAGCCATTCTTCATCAATGGACACTGGGAAGCCCTCCCGGCTTGTAAAGGCTGGCTAACATCCCGCTCAGCCATTCTTCATCAATGGACACTAGGAAGCCCTCCCGGCTTGTAAAGGCTGACTAACATCCCGCTCAGCCGTTCTTCCATGGATGGACACTGGGAAGCCCTCCCGGCTTGTAAAGGCTGACTAACATCCCGCTCAGCCGTTCTTCCATCGATGGACACTGGGAAGCCCTCCCTGCTTGTAAAGGCAGGCTAAGATCCCGCTCAGCCATTCTTCCATGGATGGACACTGGGAAGCCCTCCCGGCTTGTAAAGGCTGACTAACATCCCGCTCAGCCGTTCTTCCATCGATGGACACTGGGAAGCCCCCCCGGCTTGTAAAGGCTGACTAACATGCCGCTCAGCCATTCTTCCATGGATGGACACTGGGAAGCCCTCCCGGCTTGTAAAGGCTGACTAACATGCCGCTCAGCCGTTCTTCATCAATGGACACTGGGAAGCCCTCCCTGCTTTTAAAGGCTGACTAACATCCCGCTCAGCCGTTCTTCATCAATGGACACTGGGAAGCCCTCCCGGCTTGTAAAGGCTGACTAACATCCCGCTCAGCCGTTCTTCCATGGATGGACACTGGGAAGCCCTCCCGGCTTGTAAAGGCTGACTAACATCCCGCTCAGCCGTTCTTCCATCGATGGACACTGGGAAGCCCTCCCGGCTTGTAAAGGCTGACTAACATCCCACTCAGCCGTTCTTCATCAATGGACACTGGGAAGCCCTCCCTGCTTTTAAAGGCTGACTAACATCCCGCTCAGCCGTTCTTCATCAATGGACACTGGGAAGCCCTCCCGGCTTGTAAAGGCTGACTAACATCCCGCTCAGCCGTTCTTCCATCGATGGACACTGGGAAGCCCTCCCGGCTTTTAAAGGCTGACTAACATCCCGCTCAGCCGTTCTTCCATGGATGGACACTGGGAAGCCCTCCCGGCTTGTAAAGGCTGGCTAACATCCCGCTCAGCCGTTCTTCCATCGATGGGCTCTTGCGTGTCTCCACCTTCTGGCTGCTGTGAATAACACTGCTGTCAGCACGCAGACAGATTTCCATTCCTACCTTTGCTTTCAACTCTTTTGGGTTTACACCCAGAAGTGGAATTGCTTGGTCACTGGGTAAGTCTGTGTTCGACTTTCTGAGGACTAGTTAGGATGGGAGAATTTTCATGTGTCTCAGGATCACCCAGTTCAGAAGACAGCAATCCTCTGCTATGCTCACAGTTGAGAATAACAATAAAGAAAGAGCACAGATGCTCCTGGAAACTGCAGGTCATTGGTTTTATGCTGAATGTGGCGTCAGGAGAGCTGTGTACAATTTCCTTAGACACAAGGGCCAGGTTCTCCGTACTTGGGGCACGGTGCCTCCAGCACCGTAGGTAGGTCACCGAGGTGTGTGGACACGCCCAGGGGTCGGTGTTCAGCTCTTCTCATCTCCACTAGCTGAGTATCTTCAACGTCCCTTCCATGGAGGCAGTTTCTCTCTTTTTGTTTTGAATCTGTGAAATGTGGCTAATAGTATCTACCCCATCCATTCCATATGGCATATGAGGATAAAAGCAAAAAATATTGGTAAAGTGCTTGGCAAATGGTAAAGTAACAGATCAGTGTAAGGCAGTCTATGATCACTAAAACCATTAATATTATTAGCACCGACCAAATAACGCAGTAATGTTGATCAAAATAGAGCCAGATTGTTTTTAAAGGGGCTGCAGGTATCATCTGGACAGTCTAATACCGGCCCCACAGGCCAGCCCAGGCTTCGCGTCCATCCCTATCCTGGCAGGCACGCAGACATCTCCTCGGGGACCACTGCCCCGGGCTCAGCTTGCAGACCCTGCCCGCACCGCCTCTCGGACAGTTCACAGCCTGACCACTAGGTGTCAGCATGGCCCTCTTAGGACGCGCGGTACCCGCCACCGTGCGGCTAGAACCGCTCTGGGGCAGCTTCACCTGCAACCTGGATCCACACGGAACCTGAGGTTTGTTTCCATTCCTGACGCCCCCCACCCCCACCCCCTCACTCCCCAGCATCGTCAGCCTCCTCTGCACTAGTCCTGCTCTCGCCAGCGCCCCTGGTTTGGCTGTTTCCTAAAGAGCAAGAAGCTGGATTTTTCTTCATAAACGAACGCATCAGGGACTCCAGGACCTACGGGGCACGACCCCCGGCAGCGTGCAAAGGGGAAATGTGCTTATAAGATGCGCTGCTGGGGTTCTCTGAGGCCCCGAGCTGAGGGCGGAGGAGGGCCCTCAGGATCCACGCGGGTCCTTATCCCCAAATCTCCGCAGAACCATGACATTCTACCCCACGCCCCCTAGCGCGCCTGTCGTGGAAGACAGTCTGGAGTGGGAATTCTGGCGCAAGGTCTGTGCACACGCGCGCGCTCTCCCAGTGCAGCTGCGGGGGGATTTCTGATCCCAGGTGACCCAGTGGCTCCCCTCCCAGTTGAGGAGAGACGACGCATTAGTTCTCACTCTGTGTGCGTGTGTGCTAAGTTGCTTCGGTCGTGTCCGACTTGGTGACCCCATGGACTGTAGCCCGCTGGGCTCCTCCATCCATGGGATTCTCCAGGTGAGAATCCTGGAATGGGTTGCCATTTCCTCCTCCAGGGGAGCTTCCGGACCCAGCGATGGAACCCAGGTCTTCTATGCCTCCCGCATGGGCAGATGGGTTCTTTACCACTGGGGTGACCTGAGATGCCCACTTCTCACTGCAAGTCTTAACAAGTAAGCACATTTGGTCAAAATTGTCTATAGCACAACGACAATTCCACATTACAGGTTTTACAAATAGGAAATGAAAATGTTAAAATAGCAATGTCTGAGCACGATCAGCGGCTGACCCAACAGACCGAAGCTTCCCTTTCCTGCCGGCTGGCGCCCCTGCCCACTCCAGCGGCCCACGTGGGCGGCCGCTCTGGCAGCGGCCGAGGGCCGACCCCCGCCGGCCCAGAGGTCCTCTCACCTCCGGGGCCACGAAGTTGGCCGTGTAGCAGGGGGTCATAAGCAACCCGTTCTCGGCTCGCAGCTGCTTGGCAAACCCGAAGTCACAGATGCGGATGGATTCGGGGTTTCCAGACTCGTCCACATACAGGATATTGCTCGGCTTTAGGTCCCGGTGAACAACCTGGAGAAGCAGGAGGAGCCACGCCTAACTCGGGGGCCAGGATGGAGCAGGGGCGAGAAGCTGGGGGGGAAGGGGGTCCCCTCGTGAGATAAGCGCTCATTTGGAGCCGTTTACCCTGGGTGGGTCTGGCAGAAGCCATTGGCTGGGATGCTACAAACTCTGTGGGTCCTTCCCCCTCCTCTTTCTCTTACACGGATGCTCAAAACCAAGGACCAAACAACCGCCCCAGCCCCTCAGATGGCGAGTGTTTGGATGAATAAATAAGTAGGCAGCCATCCAGGATCAGGGGGGCCCCTTGGGGCCATCACTCGGGGACGCCGCTGGTGCTCAGGAATGTGGATTTCTGAGGATACAGGCCGGCCGTGTGCGGCCACGTTCCAGCGTGGGCAGGTGCCGGGCACCCCAGTGGGTGTGCAGACAAGGAGCCTCCATCCTGTGCTCACGGCCAGTGGGCAGAAACCCGAGGCTGCATCTGTGCCCGGGGAGCGGCCGGGCGCTCTGAGCACCAGGGACAGAGCCAGCGGCACCTCAAAGCACAGAGGCTGCTCAGCTCTTCAGGGCACAGAGCAGCTTCTTCTGAAGGGGACAGAGGCCCATTGTGAGAATTCGTGGCGTGCCCGCAGCCCACGTGGGGCCCACGTGTCTCCATTGTCCTGCTCACGCCCAGACAGAGGACGGGGGAGGCAGATGAAAAAAGGCTTTGGCAGGCGGCCGGTGGGGCTTCAGAGGCTGCGAGGCCGGGAGACTAAAGACCCCGGTGCCAGCTCCCCTCTTGCAATGGAGGCCAGTCTGCCAAACCACCCTCTGAAGGGCCACCTCTGGAGTCTGACTGTCCTGGGAAGGGTTTACTAATCCCAGAACCAGCGACCGCCGTGTGGGCCCAGAGGAGCGCCCTGTTCAGAGGGCACATGTGTGCGGCTGGCTGAGGAACACTGCAGGCCTCCCGGGGGTTGCTGACCAGGCAGGGAATCTGGGGCTGGGGAGGGGGACGGGCCTGGAGGCACGGTGCTGGGAGGGAACCGGCTTTTCGTGCAGCTTTGGGCCAGACCCTCAACCCTTCTGTGCTCCAGTCTCCTCCTCTGTGAAATGGGTCTGATCTGGAGCCTAGAACTGACCAGACGAGGGCTCAGAGCCGTGCTGGACGCCGGTGAGGGCTGCAATCTTGCCTCTCACGGTCATTTCATCACCGGCCTCCTGGGCAGTGGGGATGGGACAGTGACGAGCACCCCACCATCAAGTCCGAAGTACGTTTTCACTATAATCGGTCCCAGTGAATTTAAATCTCCTGACCGAGCTCCTGGATGCAGGCTGTGTGTGTCTGAAATCACGCAGGCCCATGAGGAACGGCTGGGGTTGGGGAGGAAGGCGGGGACGCCTGGTTCCCAAGTGCTGAGCCGGCGGCCTGGGGGAGCCGGCGGCCTGGGGGAGCCGGCTTCCCGCGCCTCCCGCGGCCCGCCCCGGGGGCGCCTTACCCCCTGCGAGTGGAGGTAGTCCATGGTCTTGGTGATGGTGCACAGCACTGCGCTGGCCTCCCGCTCCGAGAAGTACCGCTGCCGCAGGATGCGGTCCAGCAGCTCGCCGCCGCGCATCAGCTCGGTCACCAGGTACACAAACTTCCCGTCGTCGTAGACCTGGTGGGGGGCGAGAGCGCGCGCCCGGCTCAGGGACCCCCCGGGGGGGCACAGGGGCGCCGCGCCGGAGGAACAGGGGGCAGGCCGGCGGCGCCGCCCGGGGGCTGGGGCCGGGGCTTCCCTTTAAGCTTTGTTCACATAGGCCTGTCCTCAGAACTGAGCCCGCGTCAGGAAGGCCTCTTACGCGGGCCTTCACAGGGCCCTGGGGAGGCCGACGGGCGGGTCCTGGTATCTTGAGGTTCGGGTTGACGACCCTGGGGTCAGGCTGGGGTGGAGGGCAGGGGCGGAGAGGAGGCCAGCGCGCTCCCCGTTCTGACTCCCCGGCCGGGATGGACGCTGCCTGGAGCACTCGACTGGCTCCAGTGCGCCGGGTCACCCCCTCCCTGTCCTTCTTCCAGGGACAAGGACCCCGCATCACTCAGCACGGACAGAGGGACGCTGGCCGGGGCCGCAGATCTGGAGCCTCAGAGCTGAAGCCCGGCTTCACGGGCTCCACGCTCTCCACGACGGTGAGAGACAGTACGGCCGGGTTAGAACCCTCGCGGGCTCTCTCTCCCCTCCCCCACGGCACGCCCCGTTACGGGGATCCGGGAGGATGTGGGGGGCCGTCAATGGGACTCGATGAATGGCCAGGCAGGTCGGGCCCCCAGCTGCCGGGTGACCCCGAGGGTCTGCGTCTACAGGGCTTCCGGGGGCGGGGCACAGGCACAGCTCGGCGACAGCGGCGCCGCCCGAGGGCACTTACGTCTTTGAGGGTGATGATGTTGGGGTGCTGGCCGTACCGCAGGAGAATCTCGATCTCCTCCGAGGGGTCCCTTTTACTCTTGTCGATGATCTGAAACAGACAGGGTGTGTGACATTCGGCGTCCAGCGGGCGCCGGCGGCTGGGACCCCTTCTGCGCCCTCCCCCTCCCCGTCTCCAGCTTGAGCTCAGCCAAGATAACCCAACACTGCCCAGAAACGCATGGCCATCCTTTCTTTCCTAGTGAGCAACAGACTGACATTAAAAAAAAAAGAGGGCACTCGCCTCCAGACATTAAATTTTAAGCCGTTACACAGCTCGATGAAGAAGGGTGAGTTTGGGGAGCTCACACAGGCACCCCAAAAGCAGAAGGTGCTTTTTTCTACACTCGTCAGGCTCTGGGAGGGGCAGGGCTGTGCCAACTCTCTGTCCAAAGCGGGCCTCCAGCTGCTGTGTGTCTCTTGCCTCCTTGGGAAGCTACACACCAGGCACAAAGGGAGACCCAGCATGGTTTGGACCGGGAGACACCGGGGGAGACCCAGTGCGGTTCTGACAGAGAGATGTTGGGTTGATGTGGCGCTGAGGCTGTGCCATGGCTCATCTGAACGGATGCTCCTTCAGGCTTCTAACCTCCCTCCTCTTCCTGGCAAGTGTAGCCCAGGTCTTAGGATGGCAGAAATATCCTTTCCTCCGTGAAGACAGATGGCTTCCAACCACTGCTGCTGCTGCTAAGTCCCTTCAGTCGTGACTGACTCTGTGTGAGCCCATAGACGGCAGCCCACCAGGCTCCCCCGTCCCTGGGGTTCTCCAGGCAAGAACACTGGAGTGGGTTGCCATGTCCTTCTCTAATGCATGAAAGTGAAAAGTGAAAGTGAAGTTGCTCAGTCGTGCCCGACTCTTAGCGACCCCAGGGACTGCAGCCCACCAGGCTCCCCCGTCCCTGGGATTCTCCAGGCAAGAACACTGGAGTGGGGTGCCATTTCCTTCTCCAAGCATGCATAGATGCACGCTAATTTACTTCAGTCGTGTCCGACTCTGTGCGACCCTATGGACAGCAGCCCACCAGGCTCCTCCGTCCACAGGATTCTCCAGGCAAGAATACTGGAGTGGGTTGCCATTTCCTTTTCCAGCTTCCAAGCACAGGTGTCATGGATGAACGCCGACCTTGATCCAGGCAGGCGTTTATTCATGCCTTGTCACTGTCAGTGGATTACCACGGGCTCCTCCGGAGGCAGCTTCCTGCGCCCTGGTCCTGCTTTCTGTGGGGATGGAGCGGGCTGGGGAGGGGGCCCCGAGCACGCAAAGTCTACAGCACCTGGTGGGATTCGACACTCAGAAGCAGTGCTCTTCCATGTGCATCAGCTTCACCCAATTTCAAAACATTCGCCACGGGGAGGACACGCATTTCAGAGGGAGGAAAACTCGCTTTCACTCCCCATCGCATCCAAGGCTCCAAGCAGAGCTCAGCATAAACTCACTCTCTTTTTCAGGTGAGCAAAACGCCCGGGGGGGTGGAGGAGGACCCAGAGTGAGTGCTCTGCCAGCCCCCACCCCGCTGCTCCTTAACTGCCGAGGAAGATGGTCGCGGAGTCTGTGCTTCTCCCTGGCTCAGTTTTAAACCCGCCGCCAGGCCCTGCTGACATCACACCGGGACCGTGAGCCCCACGGCACACTGGGATTCAGCATCAAGTGAAACGTCACGCATCCTTTCTTGACCCAGCACCTTCCTCCTCCTGTTACTGAGGTTCTAGCTCAGACACCAGGGTGACTTCTGTTACTGAAGGAAGTCAACACACAGAGCGTCCGTCTAGAGGAGACGTCGTAAAGGCTCCTTCAGCAGCTGGTGAAGGGGAAGCCTTAACATGAGGATGCTTAGCTGCCCGCGGTGTGGTCTTTATGCTGCGTGGGTCCCACGCTGGCCAGCAAGGTTCTAGGACCCTTTCTGCCCCAGCTGCCTGCCGGCCATGCAGTTCCTGGCCTGTGACCCCTTTGCAACTTGAGAAGATTAAAATCATTAGTGGTGGTTTTTTTAAAAAGTTAACAGTATATTCTTTTTTTTTTTTCAAATAAAACTTTAGGATTTTTGTTGTTGTTCAGTCACAAAGTCATGTCCATCTCTTTGCGACCCCATGGACTGCAGTACACCTGGCTTCCCTGTCCATCACCAACTCACAGAGCTTGCTCAAACTCATGCCTATTGAGTCGGTGGTGCTATCCAACCATCTCAACCTCTGTCGGCCCCTTCTCCTCCTGCCTTCAATCTTTCCCAGCATCAGGGGCTTTTCCAATGAGTCAGCTCTTCGCATCAGGTGGCCAAAGTATTTGAGTTTCAGCTTCAGCATCAATCCTTCCAATGAACACCCAGGACCGATCTCCTTTAGGATGGACTGGTTGGTCTCCTTGCAGTGCAAGGGACTCTCAAGAGTCTTCTCCAACACCACCGTTCAAAAGCACCAGTTCTTCAGTGCTCAGTCTTCTTTATGGTCCAGCTCTCACACTGATACATGACTACTGGAAAAACCATAGCTTTGACTAGACAGACAAATCACGATGGAACAGGACGCAGGATGAACAAGAAAGAAGAAACTTTTTTACCACACCGAAGGCACGGGGCAGGGTGAGGGGAGCCGTCACGGGACCAGAGCTGGCAGCTGCATGGACGGGCCCCCCAGGCCTGGGCACGCTGCCCTCCTCCCTCCTGGGGTGTCTCCCCAGGTGGGACTGACCGGAAGCCAGGGGGCGGGCAGGGCACCGTGGTGGGGTCCCTAGTGGGCCTGGAGTTGGGGAGTGGGCAATGCCCGGAAGGGGGTCCCCGGGGAGTGGAGGTGGGCTCAGGCTCCCGCACCTGCCCTGCCGGCTGCTGCCTCCCACCCAGTCTGGGCGATGGGGGGCCAGCACGCAGCGGCGAGTTCTGTTCAGACCCAGAGTCCTGATCCTGACTGATGCCACCCGGCGGTCAGCGCCCAGCGAGGCTGGCAAACCAGACTGTCCAGGAGCTGCTGTCTGAGCAGCTGTACGCTTCCACAGCCCACGAAGCGAGTCCAGCCCCAGCAAAGGAGGCAGAGGACAGGATTCTCCTTAGCAGGTGAAGCGCACAGGTAGGTATCAGCACGTCTTACTCCTGCCGGCTGAAGGCGGGGACGAGACTGGTCCAGACGTTCCAACATCCACATGCTTGTTCCTCTTCCTTTCGGTCTCTGCATTCCCCATCTTCCTCTTCCTCACCTCTGTTCGGCATGGGCTCCCCTCCCAGACGCTGAATAACACAGGGCTTCAAGGTGCACAAGACGGCGGGGGCAGAACGCCCAGGCCCGCCACACTCCCTCCCGAGGTGGAGTGTTTCCTCTGACTTGTCGAGAGGATTTATACCATATTTGAAACGAGACTAGCAGAGCATGGAGTCCCTTGTAAAATTGAACAGATACCTTCTCTTGTTCAATTAACTTAAACAAATGACACAGAGAAAGGGCTCCAAGTTTTCCTGCCAGAAAAAATTAAATTTCCATGCCAATCAATTCTCCTTCTAAAAATAAGCTCTATTCACGTCAGCCATCTGTCTTAATTCCACTGCTTTTCTGGTTGACAAATTACATACGCAGCATGAAAATGAGCCCAGAAACGCGGTGTAATTGTCAGCAGTCTGTTGTGAATACAAATGGGGTGGACAGTCAGCCCAGCTTCAGCCCTGAGTGTGTCGGCCACACTTCACTAGAATTACAAATTGGGAGACGCTGACTCCGGCACAGTTTCAAGGATGGCGCTTTATTTTTACCTGACTCCATTGCTATTTTAAGAACACACGAATCTGCTCCTGAAAGGACTCCCAGCTGTGCTGCCCTTCAGGACAACGTGGCCATGGCTGCTGACGTCCACTCAGACCTGCGTGAGCCTCGCAGACACACAAGGAAACGGGCGAGCGGCGCCTTGGGTGAGAGGAGCCTGTGTCTGTGTGTCTGCAGAGGAAACAGACCAACCGGAGAGTCTGCAGCCACAGAGGGCTCCCTTAGTTTTCGATTCATCAGCGATATCCCCCTTTGGCTCTGGGCTCTGGTTCTGTGATCAGTAAAGCCCTACCTGGCTGGACTGTGAGTTTCCCGAGAACAGGTTTGCTTTTGCCAGGAACCTAGCACTGTGTCTGCCTGAGAAAAAGAGTTAATACAAAATCGTAAAACATGAATAAAAGTACCTGGTTACTGAACAGAGGGGTTCAGTAAGGAGACGCGTGCAGAAGGAAATGCGATCTAGAGACAGGAAGTGTTGGGTGGGCCAGGCGTCCTGCCCCTCTGACAATAAACAAGCCAGAGGAAGGGATGCAGTGATTCTGAATTTGAAGAAAAGCCCCTGATTGCTATCTCTCTCTCTCTCCCCCTTTCGGTCACACCACGCGGCTTGTGGAATCTTAGCTCCTTGACAAAGGGTTGCACCCAGGCCCCAAGAGTGAAAGCAGAGTCCCCACCACTGGGCCACCAGGAAACTTCTGGGACTTTTCTTTAGCACCATCTGTCCTTGCTACCACCAAGCATCATGACGGGGTGTAGATAGGAAGCGAGCTGGGAAGCACGCTGGGTTCTAAGAGCCCTGAAACATGCACTGCAGGTCGGGAGGACAGGGACAGGCGGGGACCACACCGTGATCAGAGAGACTGACGCCCAGTGCTGGGAGCAGGGTTCTGGGTTCAGGGAGGGGCGCTGCCCCCGTGGGAGTGGGCTAAGGATGGGGTGAGGAGGGGCCGGAGGAGCTCCAGGAACAGGGCAGTGTGGGCCTGCTGGCCACTGCAAGGATCCGGGTTCCACCTGAGTGAGAACAAGACCCAGATTCCTCCACAACCAGTCCTTCCCATCAGGAAGCTTCCACAAGCTCTGATCCTTATCCATCAGAGGGCAGACAGAATGAAAACCACAATCACAGAAGACTAACCAAACTGATCACATGGACCACAGCCTGGTCTAAATCAGTGAAACTATGAGCCATGCCATGGAGGGCCACGCAAGACAGGCGGGTCACGGTGGAGAGTTCTGACAAAACATGGTCCACTGGAGAAGGGAATGGCAAACCACTTCAGCATTCTTACCTTGAGAACCCCATGAACAGTATGAAAAGGTAAAAAGATAGGACACTGAAAGATGAACTCCCCAGGAGGGTAGGTGCCCAATATGCTACTGGAGATCAGTGGAGAAATAACTCCAGAAAGAATGAAGGGATGGAGCCAAAGAAAAACAACACCCAGCTGTGAATGTGACTGGTGATGGAAGCAAGGTCCGATGCTGTAAAGAGCAATATTGCCTAGGAACCTGGAATGTTAGGTCCAAGAATCAAGGCAAATTGGAAGTGGTCAAACAGGAGATGGCAAGAGTGAACGTCGACATTTTAGGAATCAGTGAACTAAAATGGACTGGAGTGGGTGAATTTAACTCCAATGATCATTATATCTACGACTGTGGGCAAGAATCTATTAGAAGAAATGGAGTAGCCATCATAGTCAACAAAAGAGTCTGAAATACAGTACTTGGATGCAATCTCAAAAATGACAGAATGATCTCTGTTCATTTCCAAGGCAAACCATTCAATATCATGGTAATCCAAGTCTATGCCCCAACCAGTAACGCTGAAGAAGCTGAAGTTGAATGGTTCCTTGAAGACCTACACTATCTTCTAGAACTAACACGAAAAAAAGATGTCCTTTTCATCATAGGGGTCTGGAATGCAAAAGTAGGAAGTCAAAAGATACCTGGAGCAACAGGCAAGTTTGACCTTGGAGGACAAAGGCTAACAAAGTTTTGCCAACAGAACGCACTGGTCATAGCAAACACCCTCTTCCAACAATAGAAGAGAAGACTCTACACATGGACATCACCAGATGGTCAACACCGAAATTAGACTGATTATATTCTTTGCAGCCAAAGATGGAGAAGCTCTATATAGTCAGCAAAAACAAGACTGGGAGCTGACTGTGGCTCAGATCATGAACACCTTATGGCCAAATTCAGACTTAAATTAAAGACAGTAGGGAAAACAGCTAGACCATTTAGGTAAGACCTAAATCAAATTCCTTATGATTATACCATGGAAGTGACAAATAGATTCAAGGGATTAGATCTGATAGACAGAGTGCCTGAAGAACTATGGATAGAGGTTCTTGATATTGTTTAGGAGGTGTTCATGAAAACCATTCCTAAGAGAAAGAAATGCAAAAAAGCAAAATGGCTGTCTGAGGAGGCCTTACAAATAGCTGAGAAAAGAAGAGAAGCAAAAGGCAAGGGAGAAAAGGAAAGATATACTCATCTGAATGCAGAGTTCCAAAGAATAGCAAGGAGAGATAAGAACACCTTCCTCAGTGATCAGTGCAAAGAAATCGAGGAAAACAACAGAATGGGAAAGACTAGAGGTCTCTTCAAGAAAATTAGAGATACCGAGGGAACATATCATGCAAAGATGGGCACAATAAAGGAAAGATAGGGTATGGACCTAACAGAAGCAGAAGAGACTAAGAAGAGGTGGCAAGAATACACAGAACTATACAAAAAAGATCTTCACAACCCAGATAACCATGATGGTGTGATCATTCACCTAGAGCCAGACATCCTGGAATGTGAAGTCAAGTGGGCCTTAGGAAGCATCACTATGAACAAAGCTAGTGGAGGTGATGGAATTCCCATTGAGCTATTTCAAGTCCTAAAAGATGATGCTGTGAAAGTGCTGCACTCAATATGCCAGCAAATATGGAAAACTCAGCAGTGGCCACAGGACAGGAAAAGGTCCGTTTTCATTCCAATCCCAAAGAAAGACAATGCCAAAGAATGCTCAAACTACCACAAAATTGCACTCATCTCACACACTAGCAAATTAATGCTCAAAATGCTCCAGGCTAGGCTTCCATAGTACGTGAACTGAGAACTTTCAGATGTTCAAGCTGGTTTTAGAAAAGGCAGAGGAACCAGAGATCAAATTGCCAACATCTGTTGGATCATCAAAAAAGCAAGAGAGTTCCAGAAAAACATCTATTTCTGCTCTATTGACTATGCCAAAGTCTTTGACTGTGTGGATCACAACAAACTATGGAAAATTCTTCAAGAGATGGGAATACAAGACCACCTGATCTGTCTCTTGAGAAATCTGTATGCAGGTCAAGAAGAACAGTTAGAACTAGACATGGAACAACGGACTGGTTCCAAATAGGAAAAGGAGTACATCAAGGCTGTATATTGTCACCCTGCTTATTTAACTTATACGAAGAGTACATCATGAGAAACGCTGGGCTGGAGGAAGCACAAGCTGGGATCAAGACTGCCGGGAGAAATATCTATAACCTCAGATACGCAGATGACACCACCCTTATGGCAGAAAGTGAAGAGGAACTAAAAAGCCTCTTGAAGAAAGTGAAAGAGGAGAGTGAAAAAGTTGGCTTAAAGCTCAACATTCAGAAAATGAGGATCATGGAATGTGGTCCCATCACTTCATGGCAAATATATGGGGAAACAAGGGAAACAGTGGTTGACTTTATTTTCTTGGGCTCCAAAATCACTGCAGATGGTGATTGCAGCCATGAAATTAAAAGACGCTTACTCCCTGAAAGGAAAGTTATGACCAACGTAGATAGCATATTCAAAAGCAGAGACATTACTTTGCCAACAAAGGTCCATCTAGTCAAGGCTATGGTTTTTCCAGTGGTCATGTATAGATGTGAGAGTTGGACTCTAAAGAAAGCTGAGCAGTGAAGAATTGATACTTCTGAACTGTGGTGTTGGAGAAGACTCTTGAGAGTCTCTTGGACAGGAAGGAGATCCAACCAGTCTATCCTAAAGGAAATCAGTCCTGAATGCTCATTGGAAGGACTGATGCTGAAGCTGGAGCTCCAATACCTTGGTCATGTGATGTGAAGAACTGACTCATTGGAAAAGACCCTGATGCTGGGAAAGATTGAAGGCAGGAGGAGAAGGATATGGCAGAGGATGAGATGGTTGGATGGCATCACTGACTCAATGGACATGAGTTTGAGAAAGCTCTGGGAGTTGGTGATGGACAGGGAAGCCTGGCATGTGCAGTCCATGGGGCTGCAGAATCAGACCCAACTGAGCGGCTGAACTGAACTGACCAAGTGAGGGAACTGCTGTGGGCGGTGGGTGGGGGCGGTGGGGTTGGGGGTGGCAGGGATGGTGTGGAAACTGGCACAGACTAGAATACGCACCCAGTCACGTCAAGCCACAAAGGCCTGAAACTGAAATGAAAGCAAAACTGCATGCAACTTGTACAAAGTGAGCACAGAACCTCTCATGAAATAAGAATGTGAATTATCTTCTCCTTCCAAATGCACCTCTCCCCTTTGAATCCTACTGGATCATAGTTACCTTCTGCAGTTCATCACTGATTCCATTTCAATCTTATTTTAAATGAAAGGTGCTTTGGCATCTGTGAAGTTTGTGTGTTGTGTTATTTCCAAGTCTTACACAATTTCATCCCCTCCCACTAGCCTCTGGGGCTGGCTGGGAACACAAAGGTGGGCCTGAGTCTCACATCAGACGCCCGAGGTCTCAGAAAGCAGGGCACATCTGTTCACTGCGACATGCCTGAGACAACGCCGTGGTTCTTCCCCTCCAGCCGTCCTAGCCTGAGGCAGGTGCTCGGGGGGACACCCCACCAGATGAAGCTGAGGTGGGGGGTCAGCGATGTGTCCTCCCAGGTCAGACTCTCCCGGCGGGGGGCCCTGGGCACCTGGTGGGGTTTGCTTCAGCGGGGGGCAGGGCCCAAGCCCAGGGACCAGACTCTTGTTCAGTCGCCAGGTCATGTCCGGCTCTTTGCGACCCCATGGGCTGCAGCACGCCAGGCTCCCCTGTCCTCGTCTGCCTCCCAGAGTCACTGAGAGAGTCGCTGTTCCATGTGGTCTCACTGATTCAGGACCTGAGTATGAAATGCAGCTGCGAACAAGTGCAAACCAGCAGTTTTGTTTCCTGGGTGTACATCTGGGTGGGTTGGTTTCAGTACATTCGTATAAAGACCTCGACCTGAAACTGCAGTTTAACTAAAATTGCAGTGAATGTGACGACAGAGTATTTACCATACAAAAGTAGGTATTTATAAGGCTGACATAAACTGAAAGCAGAACACAGTGGTATTTCCAAGAATGTGAGAGCCGCTGCACGCTGAACTCTGAGCTTGGAGGCTGATGGTTCGGAACTGACCCCGAGGCCCCTCAGAAGGGCCGCACCCAGACGCCGGCTCTGGGCAGAGAGGGGGTGTCCTGCCCTGCACAAAGCGTGTTCGTGGTGCACGGGCATCCAGCTACCAGGACAGCAAGCAGAGGCTCCGCAGAGAAGGAAACCGCCTTCATCTCCAGACATCAGCTGCCGGATTTGTCTACCCAACACTCCTTTATCTTTATGCTTTAGGCTAGGGTTCCCAACCTCGCCTGACCTTGTGGGGTTGAGTCTCTGGGGCACTGGTGGGGGGTGCTGTCCTGCGTGGGATTCGGGGAAACACCCTGACCTCTGGGCACCACACGCCAGGAGCGGCTCCTGCCCCACACATGTTCCCCCGGGGGGAAGAATCACCCCGGTGTGATGGCCTCAGGCAAGGCCCGCGTATTCCGCCCACAGCCCTTCTGTCCGGGGAGACCGTGTCTCCTTCTGCAGCTCTGCACCAGAGGGGACGTTCCCGCCCCTCCCAGTAGCCGCACAGTGGACACGACTGCATTGTCTCCGAATGAAACCAACCCCGTTCTCCGTCCAAGAGTCTGCACCGTGGGGTCTGCACACCGTGGTGGCCTGAAGAGGTGTCGCCGGAGTTCAACAGGGCGAGTGCGGAGCTGGGACCCACTCGCAGCCGAGTCGCTGAACCGCGTCACATTCGAGAACACGCCGAGCCAGGCAGCTTCTCGGCTCCTCCGCCAGCGAGTGCGGTGCTGCTGCCCGTCAGGTCAGCTGAGCACAGAAGAGCCAACACGCTTCCGCCGTGTTCCACCTGGAAACGCTGGAGAGGGAACAGAACGGGGAGCCGCAGTGGGGCCGGGCAGCTTTGGGAGCAGATGGGCTCGTCCTAAATGCTCTCTGCCGTGGGACTCCCGCCGGCTTTCGTCTCGGAAGGAAATCCAGACGGGGCGTCTGCCCCCCGATGGAGGAGCCGACGCTCGGCCAGCGGGTAACCGTGCCGCGTGCGTCTCGCTGGGAGGCGCCCCTCCTTCCTCGCCTAATCCAAGTTCCAGCCGACGAATCACGACCCACCAGGGGCTCGGAGACCATGAGGGCGGTCCCTGCGACGCCCACCTGCCCAGTCTGTCCAGGGAACCCCGAGGATTCGACTTCAAGGATCTTCAACTTCACTCGGACTCCCACCATCAGCTGCAGCCACAGTTCCTGGCTTCAGTGCCCAAGAAGCTGGGGCTGGAATCCCCGGAAATGCCAGTCGTGGGGTCCAATCTTTGGGGACGGAGTTAGAAGCCAGTTGCTGACAAAGCTGAATTCAGACAGTGTCTTTTTGGTGAGAGCTGGATACGGGGATGCTGGGGGAAAGACTCCGTTGCCTTTGTCAGCGGGGGCTTATTTTCGGAAACTTCCCTCGTCAGGCTGCACTCTGGAAGGGCACCAGTGTCGGGCACCCACTGAACAACAGACGCGTTTCTCTGCGCTCAGCGGAAGCCTCGATTGTCCCTAGGACTGGTGCTGGCCACCCAACACAGTGTCTAAAGAAATCCTGTGAGGAGTGAGCCACGCAGGAAGAATTTAAGAAGGCCCTGCATGCTTACGAAGTGTGTGAAACATGTTAAGGAAAACTGAAGTCCTCTTGTCGAGGCAGGACTTGGTTCTCCTCTCCCCATCGGCTTGTGTGGACATAGGAACAGCATTGTCCGAGATCCCGTTAAATCCTCCCGAAAATGAGGAAAAATGAAACTCCTCGTTGAGCCACATCAGACCAACATGCGGGGTGGTTCCACTGCAGCCGCAACCCCACCCACTCAGGGATTTTAAATCGTGCGATATTTCCTTCCGTCAACCACTCCTCGTCATGGTCAAGACACTGGGCAGGCTGACGACCCCAGACCCTCGGAATGCACAGACTGAGTCTTCCTCCAATGTAAACACTCTGTGTTGTTTGAGGAATTTAAGATGTATTTGTCACAAAGCCATAAATTCCCAGCCCCAGTTAAACCAAGGATGTGCAATGCTTGGGGCTGGTGTCTCTGACAGGGCTGAGCCTGTCCTCAGGGTGCGAGGCAGTGGGCAGATGTCCTGCTGGACACAAGGATTATCTGATCCCAGGAGTGGCCGGGGAGCTGGGGGTGGGGCAGAATGAGGCCAAGGCATCGCAGCCATCGCTTCGAACAATCTTCTCGGAGCTCAGGAGATCACAGGGGCTGGAACGACTCCTCTCTCTCCACTGCCTGCTGCACAGGCTCCATCTGTCCCCAGAGGCTCCTTGAAGAGCAGGGGAACGTCACGTGCACCATCCTGGGATAAGCCAGGGTGCCCTGATCACCACGACACCATCGGCTGGACCTGGGTCCTCAAGCGCCTCCTGGCCAGCTGAGTGGGCGAGTGGTGGACAGACCAGCTCTCACCCTCGAGGAGGGAGAGCGCACGAGTCACGCTTTTTGCAAAAAATAGATTATGACTTTAGCAGAAAGTTTTAGCTTTCATCCACATTTTTGTTATTGTTGTTCAGTTGCTTGGTTATGTCCGACTCCTTGTGACCCCATGGACTGCAGCACGCCAGCCTTCCCTATCCTTCACTAATTCTTGGAGTTTGCTCAAACTCACGTCCATTGAGTCGGTGATGCCATCCAACCATCTCATCCTCTGTCGTCCCCTTCTCCCATCTTCAATCTTTCTCAGCATCAGGGTCTTTTCAGATGAGTCAGTTCTTCAAATCAGGTGGCCAAAATATTGGAGCTTCAGCTTCAGCATCAGTCCTTCCAAAGAATATTCAGGACTGATTTCCTTTAGGATGGACTGGTTGGATCTCCCTGAAGTCCAAAGGACTCTCAAGAGTCTTTTCCGACACTACAGTTAGAAAGCATCAATTCTTTGGTGCTCAGCTTTATGGTCCAACTCTCCCATCCACACATGACTACTGGAAAAACCATAGCTTTGACTATCCACATTTTACCAACCAGAAAATGCAAGAAACTGATATTTTGGATTTCCAGATCAAATATTGAATTTAGCAACAATTACAGAAGCAAAAGGCAGGATGGAGAGAGCGCCAAACTGGGTGGCAGACAGCCGTCACTGTTTACTGGGCCTGATGTTGAGGGTAGAACTGCCAGCTCTCTGCTGAAGCTTTCGCAAGTGTTACAAAATATCTGCTTCTGTTGATCTCTTTAAGTTTGGTGACTGTAACTTCCTTCCTCATCACCCCCCCTCCTCCCCTCCTTCCCCAGATGCGCTGCCTGTCTCCCAACTCTATATTTTCCAAAATACCGAGCACCCAAAGCTTTTGTCCCAGTGTGTCTCAGGTGGAAAATTACTAAAGGCGCTTAGTACCCACGTACACGTTGATTGGAGAAGAACACACTCATGATTTGCGAAATAGCTTTTTAAGAAGTGACCTGATATCAAGGCAAACGGAACTGCCCACATCAGAGCCTGGGGAAAGATGCGTGAGAGGGTGTTCGTGAAGCCGGACGTGCCCGCAGGGGCCCGGCGGCGGCGGACACGAGCCCGGCGCCCTGCTCTTACCTTCACGGCGTACTCGGTGTCTGTGGCTTTGTGCACGCAGCGCTTGCACACGGAGTAGGAACCCACCCCGATGTCCTCCTTGATCTCGTAGCCGTCAGTGAAGTGGATGTTGTTCCCGTGAAGCTGCTGCAGAGACAGCGGCAGAGAGTGGGGTCGGGGGCTCTGGTTCAAGTGCCCCGAACGCGGGCGCAAAGGGGGCTCCAGCCTGCGCAGGTGGGGACACCGAGGCCAGGAGGGCGTGGCGGCTCAGACCACCGTCACAGGGCTGGCTGGCGGTGGTTCCAGATCTCAACCCCAGCGTTCCCATCTTTCGGGTCAGGACCCTGGGTTGGCTGCCCCACCTGCTTCCCCCAAAGACCCCAGGGAGTGAGGATCCAGAGGGGGGAGGTCAGACGCCCTGAGACACAGGCGGTGGTTCTGGTGCTTGCGTCCAGAGCGGGACCTGGATGCCACTGTCTGATGGAAATCCCACCCCCGATGCCCCTCCCCATCCCCACCTGCCGCCTCAGGATGTAGACAAAGTCACCCATTATGGTGACACGGCCACAGCGCAGTCCACTTTACACAAGCTGTGTTTTCCCAGAGGGCCTTGGGGAGAGAAACATGGCCTTCCAAGACCATCCACACACCCAGACTCGGTTCTTAAAGGAAAAGTAGCCCTGATGCCTTGTGGGAGTCTCTACAGTGCTCACCTTTACACAGTGCAAACCTCCTTATGAAAATGGCACTTTCACTGACCCCCCCGAAACTGCATTTCATGATGGCAATTGGGACATCCACCATGGTGGACACTCATGGCCCTGGGGAGGTGGGGGGGCGGACCAAGGGGCTCTACAGGATCCCCTGCATGATGGGGGACCACCTGGACGTGGGGGACCGCCTGGATGCGGGGGACCGCCTGGACAATGGGGGACAGCCTGCATGTGGGGGACCGCCTGGATGCAGGGGACTGCCTAGACGTGGGGGACAGCCTGGACGTGGGGGACTGCCTGGATGCGGGGAACCGCCTGGACAATGGGGGACCGCCTGGATGTGGGGGACCGCCTGGACAACGTGGGACAGCCTGCACGAGGGGGACCACCTGCACAGAGGGGACCGCCTGGACGATGGCAGGTTACCTGCACGATGGGGTGAACCGTGGCTTTGTGCAGATCTTGCTGCGAGGGCTCCTGGACCAGGCTGGAGGCCACGAAACTGAATCCTCTAAACAGATGATGGGCGTTGGCGCTGGGGGGTACGCCGGGCGAGTCTGCAGGTAACAACCAGAGAATCAGCCTTCCAGGGGAGCTGAGCCACGACATGGTGCAGAAACCTTGTGAGTGTGTGTGCGTAGGTGTGAGGTGTGTGTGCACAGGGGTGTGTGTGTGTGTGTTAGATGAGGAGGTAAAACCGAGATCAGAGAAGCTGAGCTGTAAGAAACCACACTTTATTTTGTGGCTCAGCTGGTAAAGAATCTGCTTGCAATGCCAGAGACTCAGGTTCGATCCCTGGGTTGGGAAGATCCCATGGAGAAGGGAACAGCCACCAACTCCAGTATTCTGGCCTGGAGAATTCCATGTACTATACAGTCCATGGGGTCACAAAGAGTCGGACACGACTGAGCGATTTTCACTTTCACTACAGCAAAAATACTCAACAAAAACTTCAGGATGATCGTTGATAATAACATATTCGATATTTATTCCGAGCCACAGCCCTTTGCCCTGCCCACTCCAGATGGAGCCCAGAGCCACCAGCAACTTTGGGGTGAGCTGTCACTGTGGGGGCAGGGCCCGGGAGGCCACACCCTGAGTGTCTCAGTTCAGTGGAACTGGGCACAGGGATGCAGGCCCAGCAGGGTGACCCTTCTGTCCCCCGAGGGTCCCCAGGGGCCCACCTGCAGCACACAGGGCACTCTGCTCCCAGACCCTCAGGGAGCCCTTCAGCGCTGACCCCGCTAAGCTCTGTGCATGTGCTCGAAGGCTTGACTGCTGCTGAGATGGGTCCCGTTCCAAGTTCACCATTAAGGAAAACAAAAGGATAAAAGACGGGCAGAGAGAAAAGATCTGCATCGTATGTAACAGACAAAACTCTCCATTATGCAAAAAGCTCCCGGAGACCAGTGAGAAAAGGGGGAAAGGCCCAGGAGAAAAATGGGGGAGGGCACAGATGGGCTGCTACCTGAGAAGGCGCTCGGTCCCTCTAATAGGGGCACGGTGACCGGGGTAACACGCTGCCCGACAAGTCTGCAAAAGCTAACCAGGCACGTGCGGGTTTGGTCAGGGCTGGTACTGCAGTGGTGGGTGGGAGCCCAAGTCGGCAGAATCTTTGCAAGGCTGACGTGGAGCGTCTACCTAAGCATAAATCCACGTGCCTTCTGAAGAGCAGCGGTGATACCCGTACCCCACGGAATTACTTTAAGGTGGTTAGAAATCAACGTGGAAAGTGTTGGTCTTAGCAACATTTGTAACAGCAAAAAACACCCTGGCGACAACCTGGGTATTTATCATCAAGGAAACCAAGCTGCGTCCGTGTTGCAGAAGTGTTGCTGCAACCAACAGAGCTGTGCCCACATCGTCAGGACGCTTGGTCTGGGTGCAGGGACACGAGGAAGACGACGAGGCCCAGGATGAGACGCGGCTGCGCCAACTGACAAAGCAGCTGGTCAAGTGGAAAAAGAGAGAATACGCTGTGGAACATTCCCACCGGGAGAAAAACTCAAAGATACGTATCTTAATATATTCTAAAGCACATGACAATAAAGCCATAAGCGATATAAAACAATAGGGCCCGTCGTGCACTGGGGGCTTCCCAGGCGGTGCTGGTGGTAAAGAACCTCCTGCCAGTGCAGGAGACGTTAGAGACCTGGGTTTGACCCCTGGGTCGGGAAGATCCCCTGGAGAAGGGGATGGCAACCCCCTCCAGTATTCTTGCCTGGAGAATCCCGTAGACAGAGGAGCCTGGCGGGCTACAGTCCATGGGGTCGCACAGAGTCGGACACGACCTGAGCACACCTTTGACTTGGTTTGAATACTTTATTTTGACGTGGAAATAATATATAAACTAAGGCTTTCCTGGTGGAGCCGGGGGTGGGTGGGGGTCAGCTGCTGCAGGAACGTGCATTTTCCTCCTGAGCATTTTATTTTGGGGGAAAGGCAATTGGGGTGTGCCGGGAGCAGGAGCTCCACCCGTAGCAAAGGTCATGAGGAAGGAGGCTCGGCATACGCAAAGGCGGGATCGAGCCTCAGGAGTCCCCCCGGAACTCCTCGAGCATCTACTCCCAAAACCAGAGTCTGCCTACTTTCTGCTTTGTGCTCTCACCTACACCTCTGACTTTACGGGGGGCTGTCCCCCACTACCTCTCTCTGAAAAAAAGAGTTAACTTACAGCTCCAGTTAATAAAGTTCCTGGGTGTGATAGTGTTTCAACCTACAAACTCCTTTGGAAATCCTCTAGCCTGCCTGAATAGGTTTCTCCGGCCACATGTGATTGCTCAGAGCCTCCCAACTGTGAGAGGCATGAGATGTTCTAAACTGTCTAAATACAGATTCCTTTGAGCAGTTAAAAGATTGATTAGAAATTGTATTGGTGAAGGGTTTTTCACTTGTTGGGCCAATGTTTGCTGCTAAGTCTCCATATCCCTTACCTACTGTGTCCCTGGCAGTGTATTGATTAATATAACTGGTGTAAGTAGTAGCTTTAATGTTTGTAACCTTGGACCCTTGAGTTAATTCTTTTTCTTGTTATAGCCCACCACACCTTTGCCCTTTAGGAATGCAACTTTATCTAATGCTTTTGGAGGGTGGCGCCTGACTAATCACCTTTAGAGAAAAATAAGTTTTCTGAAGAAAGGGTCTTAAAATGTTAACAGGCCTCCGGGCCAGAAGATGATGCAAATCACCTAAGCTTTTGCATATGATAAGTTTGCAGGAAGAAAGCCTGGCTTGCTGCATGACTCTACCCCTTCCCCCATTATCCTCTATGCATAACTTAAGGTATAAAAACTACTTTGGAAAATAAAGTGTGGGCCCTGTTCACCAAAACTTGGTCTCCCCATGTCGTTCTTTCTCTCACCTTCTGGCTGAATTATTCAGCCTCTTTTCTCCACTGTATTTCCTCACTGAGCTATCCTTATTTAACCACTCTTTATATCTTTAATTAACGTTTAATTAAGCAATGGTTTCCTGATCCTCCCAGACGCCATCCCCACTTTGAATTCCCTGGATGCACCGGGGCTGGACCCGGCAGGGGTGTTCCTTCCATACCCGGGGGCTAAACCACGAGCTGCGACTGGGCAGCCCACACGGCTCTTCCAGGGAGACCTCGCAAGGTGACAGGGGCTTCGCGGGCTTGTCCCACCCCCTTTCAGCACCTCTGACCACGAGGATGCGGGTCTCAGCCCCTGACGTCTACCTGGCAAAGGGCTCCAGAGTCACCCGAGTGACTGAGATCAAAGCTGACTGCACTTGAAAGCAAGGTGCTAATGCGCTAGACTGGAGAAGCTTAATTAAAAGGCACAAGACTTGCCTGTGGAGTTTCTAGAATTTGGAAATTATGCACCGAGATGGCAGAGGCAGCAAGCGCCTTCCAAAGAGGTTTTGTTCCCGGGCCGGTTTTGACTGTTTTTTCTCTGCAGAGAACTCTGGCTTCGAGGTCTGCCTGCTCTTAAAGTCCCCCAGGTGACGTGTCCTGTGCTAGGTCTGCGCCAAGCACAGGGACACGGCGTCGGTTCAGCCACAGTCAAGCCCAGAGGAGCAGGCTTGGATGGAAGAACTCGAGCCCACGCCAGGATCTCGGGTGAGCCACGTACAGGCTGAAGGACGAATGGATACAGGCTGAGTTACAGCAACTGGGAGTCTGCGTGGGCGGGATGTAGCTTCCTGCAAATTTGAACTGATACACCGTCCCGGGCGAATGGACAAAGTCTGTGGATCAAGTAAGCAAGGACTTCAACCGTCAAAGAGGTATGAAGCCCAGGGCCATGCCTTCTAACACTCGGGATGCCTCTACCTGCTCAGACCCAGGAGAGACCAGCTGAGGTTCACACGGACCTCACGGGAGGTTATCACAGCCAACACTGGTCCGTGTGGCTAGATGTGACCACACGGTAGCGGCAGCCGTGACTTTTAACAGGCTTTACAGTCGGCTAGGGGACACTGACTTCTAGCTCAGTACCAGAAGAAGGGCAAACGTGTGAGTGGGATGAAAGGAAATTTAAAGCTGAGTACAGTCAACCTTCGTTGATCCTAGGAGTGATTTCTGACTTGTTGCAATGTTTGTTGTGCTTTTAAATCTTAGGCTGGCATCTCCCGCGGGTCAGCAGACTCTGAAGGGCAGCTGGTGTGTCGTCAGGGAAAGTCCACCAGCTTTAGCATCAGCTTAAGCTAAAAATGAAAGACTTGAAGACTGCGACAAAAAATTCCGACGGTGCGTCCAAGCCTGACACAGGGCGTGGATTACCCGCTGCTCCAGGGTTACACCGCATCTGCTGCCCTTTCAGTCATGAACTCGAATCACGTGCTCAGAACAGTCTGGTCTCTTTTGAGGATAGAGGGTTATTTTTCTATGTCTTGGCATTTCAATTACTACCCCATCAAAGGCAAACTGGGTCCTTCAGTAAGTACAATTGATCGGAGAAATCCAAACAGTAAGGGGTAAAAAAAGCTATTTCTGGACAGCATTAAAATGCAGTGTCTAATGATGTTTTCCTTTAGCTAGTAATAAAATAAACTTGAATTCTCTACACAAAAGATATATGATATGCTTGAAAAAAAGCCTGCTAACAATACGGGCCAATTAGGTTGGGGTTTAAATTCTTCATGGATAATACAAAAAGCGTGCACAGGTGAGTAATTCAGAGTTGACTGCATTAGCATTTTCTTGCCAGGCAACACAAATCTGGTCTTAATTTCAGGATTTTAAACACAGTTCCCAATGATGGAAACCCTTGGTGAAACCGTGCACCTTTTATTAAGGACCTGGAGGTTGTGAGGGTGCTCGTCACAGGCAGAGTTCTCTGCTGGAGTTAACCCTTTCTGGGCTCCGTGGCGTTTGGGTAAGCCACGGAGGGGGCAGACAGTGACCTGCTCAGGTGAGCTGGGGCACAGCCAGGATGGAATCCCCCTTCCTGCTCCATCTATCCAACCTCTGAGGCCAACAAGTCCACCAGAGTCTGTGAACTGGGTCAGTGCTGCCACGTGAAGGATGGGCCGCCTCTCACCTCCAACACACAGGGACTTCCCGAGGCCACTGAGAGCTGGGTGAGCGCCCAGCCACCTTTCCTAGAGGACCCCCCTGGGTTTCCACCTCCTCCTGAGCAGCCACGCGAATCTCGCAGCAGCGACTGGTCACCCTGACCACAGCTGCAGGCCTCACTAGGGCTCTGGCCCTGAGGACGGTCTTGGTTTTATCTGAGGGCTGCAGGAGGACCCAGAAGAGACCAGTGAGTGTCTGTGCCTTTACTCCCTAATGGATAGCGTCCAGCATCCGCTTCCTTTTGGGTCCAGGAGCCTCCGCTGCGGGGGTCCACAGGCACCGTCCAGGCTCCAAGGACGCCCCCTCCCCACCTCTTTGTTTGCACAGAGCTCACATCCCAAAAGGGCCCCTCTGTGGTGTGGAAATCCAAGTGGATTCTCTGTTGTAACATTATCCACTTGACATGTCGTATTTGACCGTCTATTTTACGATTGTCTTTTTTAACCATAGACAATTTCAGATTCAGTAACAATGAGAGAGGAGCAGGAAACGGCAACCCACTTCAGTATTCCTGCTGGGGAAATCCCATGGACAGACAGAGCCTGGCGGGCCGCAGTCCATGAGGTCACAAAAGAGTCAGGTGACTGAGCAACAACAGTGAGCAAAGTGTGGGAAACCCCGTGCACACAGTGTGGGAAACCCCGTGCGCACAGCACGCAGCCCCGTAGCTACCAACGGGCTGCACGTGTCCCATCCAATCTCCAGAATAAGGCTGCTCGGTCACTCAGTCTGTCCGACTCTTTGCGACCCCGCAGACTGTAGCCTGCCAGGCTTTCTGGAGTGGCTGCCACTTCCTCCTCCAGGGAATCTTCCTGACCCAGGGTTCAAACCCGTGTCTCCTGCATTCCAGACGGATTCTTTACCACTGAGCCACCTGAAGAGTGGGCACAATCTCCAGAAGGGGCTTGTCACGCTTTTTTTTTAGACAAAACCACCGTGTCTTTACCGTGATGAACTGGACTGTGTCCCACAGAATTCCCGTGCTGAAGGCCAGAGTGACTGTACTGGGAGAAGGGGTTTCGAGGGTGTAAGTGAGGTCATAAGGGTGGGGCTCTGATTCAACAGACTGCTGTCCTTACAAGAGGAAGAGGACCCCAGGGACCTCTCTCTCTCTCTTGGATACAGAGTGAGTCCACATGAAGACAGAGGGAAGGCGGCCGTCTGCAGCCCAGGATAGGGCTCTCGTGGGAAACCAAGATAAATTTCTGTAGTTGAAGCTGCCCAGTCTGAGGTATTTTGTTAAGGCCACCTGGGCAGACAAAGAGAATCACCATATTTTTACAAAGTTAATGCGTACTCAGTTGCTCAGTTCCATCAGAATCTTTGAGACCCCATGGACAGTAGCCCACCAGGCTCCTCTGTCCATGGGATTTCCCAGGCAGAATATTGGAGTGGCTTGCCACTAATATCACAGAATGACAACTTTTAAAGGCAGCTGAGAGTTGGACTCTGAAGAAAGCTGAGCACTGCAGACTTGATGCTTTTGAACTGTGGTGTTGGAGAAGACCCTTGAGAGTCCCTTGGACTGCAAGGAGGTCCAACCAGTCCATTCTAAAGGAGATCAGTCCTGGGTGTTCATTGGAAGGACTGATGCTGAAGCTGAAACTTCAATACTTTGGCCACCTCATGCGAAGAGTTGACTCATTGGAAAAGACCCTGATGCTGGGAGGGATTGGGGGCAGGAAGAGAAGGGGACGACAGAGGATGAGATGGCTGGATGGCATCACCGACTCGATGGACGTGAGTTTGAGTAGACTCTGGGAGTTGGTGATGGACAGGGAGGCCTGGCGTGCTGCGATTCATGGGGTCACAAAGAGTTGGACACGACTGAGCCACTGACCTGAACTGAACTGACCAGTTCTGACTGAAGTTGGTAGACCTTAGGAGTAATTCAAGATGCATCGTGGAAGCTAAACTCCCGAGTCCATCTGCTGTGCTGAGCTACAGGAGCTGACGTAACTTTTCAAACAGCTGTTTGGTTTTTTTGCACGAATAAGACCCACAGTTCATGCATTTACAGACTTAGCTGACAGCCTCCCTCTTCCCATAAAACCGCTAATTAAATGAGACTTTCATTGCCTCGAGCTTCTTTTCTCGAATTTTCCAGGGTGAGTCCCTGGAATCGGCAACTCAGGCCCAGAGGGAGCAGGAGGGGCAGGCGTGCCAGGGAGATCCGCAGGCCAGGCGCCCCCGGGGTGGCTGGGAGGCGGCTCCATCACAGCCGAACAGAGAAACGAGAACAAACAGCCCTGAGGGTGACTTCCCCTGGAGGCGCCCTTGAACGTGGGGCTCTCTGACTCCGGGGTGCCTGGCCCTACCTGGCCGGGCTAGAGGACCCCGTGGGAAAGTAGCCCAGGCCACCCCACCCCGGCCTGCACACACCTGTAGGCGTCCTCGCTGTGAACTCGGGGTCGAAGTGGAAGGTGTCCTCTGGCCTGCCCACCGCTGGCTTGAAGGGCGGCTTGATCTCCTTCCTGTACAGCTTCTGCAGGGAGGGCAGGATGGAGCGGGGGCTGAGGGCCAGCAGGGGGATGCAGGGGAGGGGCCGCTCATGCCCCCTCCCCCCTCTGCCAGGGCACCGCGGCCCCGCCCCCAGCTCTGACACGTGCAGGAGCACCCCGAGAAAGTTACGATGAGGACAGCACACAGCCGCATCGTCTACAAGCAGACGTCGAAGCCGCGGCTCCAGGGAAAAGGCTTTGGGGACATCTAAACACTCTGATTTTAGCGCGACAGTCTCGATCATTTCTGCGCAGTAGAATCTGCTTCAAGTAGCATCTGACAGGTCAGTCACGTCTGCCCCCCCAGGTACCAGCAGCAAGAGCCCTGCTCCTCTGCACCGTCGCCCCGTCCCCAGGACTGGGAGCCAGCAGCTCAGATGCCGCCGGTTGCCGGGGACACCGACCCCACCCGCGTCCCCTCACCCGCACTGCAGGGACTTTGCACCTCCTGGGCACCTATTCCGGCTGCTCCCAGATTCGGGCCTCAGACCCCTCTGTTCAAGCCCAGGGGCTGAGTCGGGCTTTGCGGTTGGTATACACGTTTTTGCGCTCTTGAACAGGCGCTCGGAGCGCCTGTCAGAGAGCCGGCCGCTTCTGGGGTCTGACTCAGTCTCACGGTGACTGCCTTGGACAGGGTTCAAGGACACACCCTCACGTACGTTGTTCCAAGCCTGACTTCTCCCCAGTTCCTTTCAAGGAGCAACACAAGGCCGTTCAAAGCCGGGCGGAACAACATGATGATGCTGAGGTGTGGGGGGAGGTAGGGAGAGGGAAGGGGGCGGCCCCAGGGCCCGGGATGCCCGTCCGAGGAGGGAGGTGGGCACTGGACCAGCACGGCCTGGTGATGCCAGGTGCGGGCCAGGGGTTCCATCCAGGCAGACTTGGGAATGGGAGGCCTGGGTTCAGTCAGCTCGCCCTGGGAACAGGCAGCAGCTGGCGTCAATCGTGGAGAGCCGTGCACCCCGCGGCAGGGTATGGGAACCAGGAGGAGTGTCTGGCTGCAATCCGTCAGCTCGCGTTCTAGCCAGCCTACCTCACCGGCGGGCCCCCAGGCCCCGGCTGGGAACACAGGGCCCTTCCCGGGGCCCTGGGGTCACCAGGCCTGGATTCAGGGCCCCAGACAGGTGGGTCTGCAGACGGATGCAGCGGACTGCCTGGATCTGCTTCCAGTCTCTCAAGGACTCGAGAAAGCAGATTTATCACCAATTCTACAGACGAGAAAACTGAAGCTATGATAGGTTAGGTACAACCCCCTCCAGGGTCAAGGGTGACGAAGGCACAGGCGGGGGGTGGGCCTGGGTCTCCAGACTCTTCCCGCCTCAGCGGAGACCCCGCTGGAGCATACCCTGCAAAAGGCGTTGTCCGCACAGACAGCTGACCGCTGACCGCTGGGCTCCCTCTCGGGTTCAGAGGGCCTTGGCCACGCGTGCACGCTTGGAGCTGGGGTGTGCACTCGGGAGCCCTCGGAGGAGAAGTGAGCTAATCCAGCCTCCCGTTACTTGGTCGTTCCCAGCCCTCAGTGAGGAGATTTCATTAGGAACTGAGTTACCCTTTCCAGAAATGGGAAGATGCTGCTTTCTGTGCTCACGCACTGGCGGGGTGTGTGTGTGTGTGTGTGTGTGTGTGCGTGTGTGTGTGCTGCCCTGATGCAGGCTCTGGTCAGGGGAAATCTAATACGCAGGGTGAGCTCTGCGCTCTGGTTAAAACATGCACCGTTACCAAGCCTGCCGGCCGCCCAGCCTGGCCGCCCCCGCCACCGGCCGTTCTCCCTGGGGTGTCTGCGCTGGGCCAGTCACCAAACATTTGTCCTCCTGCTGCTTCCCAGAGGACGGGGAGGAGGGCGGGGAGGGAGGGGCCTCCAGCAGAGCCCGGTCTCCCACTTCCACGACGGGGGGGCATTTGTTTACACAAGAGATTTCCACAAAAGAGAACCACACGCGTGGTGGCCAGGGGTGGGAGGGGGTTCTGGTGGCTGAAACGGGTGAGGATCTCCAGTTCACAATGGATAAGTCCTGGGGAGGTTCTGTACCGCATACTGACTACGGATCAGAAGACTGGTGCATGTTTAAAGTTGCTTAAAGAGGAGATCCTGAGAGTTCTCATCCGAAGGAAAAAGCTCACAACTACGTGTGGTGATCGATTTCAACTAGATTCACTGTGGTGACCACGTCACGTCACAAAGAGCAAACTATGATGTTGTAACGCTGAAACTAATACACGTCAACTGTATCTCAGTAAACACACACACGCAGAACGGATCGTCATTTCATGCAAAGGAGAGCTCTTGCACCTGGGGGCTGAAGCCCAGTCATTTCGGCTCCTCCCCTCACTCAACACGCAGGCCAAGTCTTCACCTGCCTCCACTGGGAGCCGGGAGGTGGTCCTGGCTGGGAGGCTGACCCCTTGGGAGGAGACGCACAGCCCCACTGGCAAGTCCTCACGTATAAGGAGCAGAGCTCATCGCAATTAGACGTCCCCCAGCAGTGAGCTGTTGCAGCTTCGTCCGCGTGGAGAGCAGCGCGTGTTTTACATGGAAACATTGGGTGATAACTCGGGGATCCAGAGAGGACACGGCCCCCGGGGGTCCCCGCTCCGGGACGGCGCTTGGCTCACACTTGCCCCTGCTCTGCCCTGGGGCAGAATCCCAACTCCAGCACCCACCGCACAGGTTCCAGAAATGGGTCTGCAGCCTGTGCACCCTTGGGCTTCACACGGCAGCGTGTGCAAGCGAGGCCGTGTTCCCACGAACTTTCTGAACGGCCTCTGTAAGCTTGTGCATCAGCTGCGGAGAGCCTGACTGACCCGAGACACAGTGTGGGAGAAAGCTCCCTGAGGCTTGCTGGGGAGGCAGCAGGAAGTCCCCCCAAGACCCCTCTTCCCCCGACACTGGGACCTGCAGAGACGGAGCCTGTCAGTGAAATATGCCCCAGATCCCCCGTCTCGGGGGCTTGGTGCAGCCTCATCTTGGTTTTAAGAGGGCAGCAAAAAGCCTCAAAGCCACCGGGGGTATTTGGTCATCCTGCCCTTCCGAGGCCCCCTGGTGTTTGCTGCAGTCTTAAATGTCTTCCTGTCACTGGATAAACATTTTGGAAAGTGCTTTGTTGTCGTTTAGTCGCTGAGTCATTTCTGACTCTTTGCAACCCCAAGGATTGTAGCCCGTCCGGCTCCTCTGTCCATGGAACGCTCCAGGCAAGAACGCCGGAGTGGGGAGTCACTGCCTACTCCAGGGCATCTTCCCGACCCAGGGACCAAGCCTGAGTCTCCTGCATTTGCAGGTGGATTCTTCACCACTGAGCCGCCAGGGAGGCCTGGAAAGCACTAGTGAGTGTCATTCTTATACATGTCTTCTCTTTCCCTGTGTCCAGACCTTGGAGTGGGTTTGAAGATTTAGAGAAAAGGGGAACTTGCTCCTCATTCTGTGAGATCCACTGCTGAGCGCAGGGCCAGGCGGAGAGTGGACAGGCACACAATTTTGTGGAGGCCTTTGAGTTCCTGGTGGTTCAGAGGTTAAAGCGTCTGCCTGCACTGCGGGAGACCAGAGTTCAATCCCTGGGTCAGGAAGATCTCCTGGAGAAGGAAATGGCTGCCCACTCCAGTATTCTTGCCTGGAAAATCCCATGGACGGAGGACCCTGGCGGGCTACAGTCCACAGGGTCGCAAAGAGTCGGACACGACTGAGAGATTTCACTTTCACTTTCTCTTTGAGCTTCCTAATTCTGACCTGGACGCCCCTCTCTGAGCCTCTGGGACAATTCACCTCACACTGATGGGAAGACAGTGGGGTCTCAAGGCCAAGTTCACCAGGCGTCACTTTCAGTCTCAGAGCTTGTCCCGGGATCTTGAGATGACACGAGCTGTAGCAACGACGGAACGGATTTCACATCATATGTACAGACTGGGGCGCTCTGGGCAGGCGCATCTGAATTCTATTTATACCTAAAAGGTGACTAGGGAAGGACAGAGCGAGCGCAACAAAAATAGCAACTCGATAATGGAAGGGAAAACTGATTGCAGTTCGGGGTCACAGACAGAACATCTGTTTTCCACAAGCACTTCTGGCTCCGGGCATTTCAACATTAACACGCTCCAATTAGGCAAAGGGCACCGTGAGAGATGCTTCCTGAAAGAGCAGAAATGACCCAGACAGGACGGGAGGGGGGACAGGAAGAAGCCCAACGGCTCCAGCACAACGTGGGCGGGTCTGGGGTGTCTGGTCCACGCGGCGCACAGCTCTGCCTCCGTGGGAGACCCCACCGGGGGTGTTAGAACCCCGGTGTCTGGGTTTACAAAACCGCTGAGCCAGAGGGTGATCAGTCCTTGAACAGACACCTGTCGGCCCCTTGGAAGGGTGGGTCCTTCTGGGGTATTTAACATGGGGGGCAGATCTAGAGAAATCTCCCAGAGGGCCGTGGAGGGGACCCCGGTACGGCGAGATGCTGAGTGGCAGCTGCGAGCTCCCGGTACCCAGACCCCTGGGGCCTGCCCCTGTGCATAAGCCCCACCGCGCCCGGAGCCCCACTCTGCAGCTGCCGGTCCATGTGCTGCCGGGCCCCCCGGGTCAGAGGGTGCACCTCTCATGCCCCCCAGCCTCAGTCTCCCCCAGGAGTGCCTCCCACCTCACGCGTGACTCTGGCGATGTGCTTCGAAGGGTTTCAGAAAGAAGCCTGACTCCAGCCCTGTTGGGGCGCAGCTGCAATCACAAGGTGTCATGTTACAGGGAGGGTCCTGGGGTGGACGCTTCATCCCGCCCCAGAGGAGCCTGGTGGGGCTGGAGGGCTCCGGCCCGACTCGAGGGCCCGAGGCCGTTTGCTCTGACTAAGCTTATCTGGGGCTTCTGCTCATTTCTGTTCTCAGCGCGGCTCCAGCCAGCAGACAAAGTAGACGCAGCTCCTGTGTCCATGCGCCCATCCCTGTCCACAGAGGCGTGTGGTCCGTCATCAACGCGTAATTTTTCATTTCTTCTGACACGGGGAGTGAGCCTGCAGGGGCAGTGCCCCTGGGCAGCTGTTAGTTGCCAGGCTCTGGGGGTGAGTTGGCGGCAAGGCAGGACAAACGGGGCAGTGACCCCTAAGGGCAGAGATCACGGACTCACTCGGCCCTGCCAGGAAACCAAAGACCCCCGGGGAGAAGACGTGTGGATGACAAGCGTTTACTTAAAAAAAAACAAGAACTTCTGCTGGCAGTTTTGGGTCAGAGAAGGAAGCAGAGGTGAAATCATATCTTTCTATTTCCCAGGCTGGGTGCCGAGGTGGGCTCTGGGTAAAGTCACCGACCAGTCAAGGCGAGGCCTTGTCATTGTCATTCTGAGCGTCTGTCTGGCAGCGGGATGGCCTCTCGGTTTTAACAGTTTTCGCAGAGGGGCCGCCACTGCAGTTTCCAGTTACCGAGGCTGCTGGAAGCAGAGCACAGACCGCCGGACAGACCTGTCCTGCCGCCCGCTGGGACCTGTGCACGTCTTCCTGGAGGTGGGGCTGGTCCCTGGCCTGGGGGTGTGGCTGGGCCTGAGGCTGGCCAGCACACGGTGGCCCCTGCCTGGCTGACTCAGTGCCGCGGGGGCTGCAGAGGACCGCGGCTCCTTGTCCTGGGAGGACCTGGGAGGCTGGACTGAGGCTGCCAGCTCCTCGTCCCGGGGAGGATCTGGGAGGCTGGACTGAGGCCGTGGCCCCCGGAGGTGGGAGGTCTTCGCGGGGACTCCCTCCCTCTTCCTCCGCCCCCGCCACACTCGTCAGCCCCCCTCTGCAGCATCACTGCCCCCTCCCCGACGGGGCGCCCTGCCACAGCCGCCTCTGGCTGGACGATGGACGGCGGTCCCCCCGGGGCTCGGAGTGGCTGGAGGGCGGCGGTATCTTCCCATCACTGTATGCTGGGCACCTGCTCACCTGGACACGGGGGAGCACCCAGTGGTCATGAAACACGGCCGCCTGCACCAAGCGGGGTCTCAGAGTGGGGGGCTCAGGGAGGCCTCTCGGCTGCTCTGGCTCCTGCTAGTCATGCCCCCACCCGCCCCCCAAGACATGAGATGATGGCAGGGAAGTTTGTCTGAGTGCATCAGAGGGCCTTTCTCAAAAACCAAAGCAAACCCAAGTGAAATGAAACACCAAAAGCAGCAAAAGAAGCTTGCCAACCTAACTGCAGCCCAGTTTGCTTTGACGGAACACAGAAGTGCCACCTTCTTGGCACAGGAGTCTGGGAACTCTGCTCCGAGCGTGGGGCCACGGCCAGCCGGGCACCTTGGCCTTGCCCAGGGCTCATGCAGACTTGCAGTCTCGGGGACACATGGAGCCCAGCCTGCAACATCCCCGGCCATCGTGCTGCGAAAACGCCACGTACCCCGAGACGCTGACTTGGCCCCCGTCCCTAGGCAAGCCCCTTCCTCGCCCTGGCAGGAGGTGAGCCTGTCTGCCCGCAGCCCCGGCCAGGCTCGCGTAGGGCGGCCGCTGGTCGCCTCCCAGCACAGTCCCCACCCCGGCAGGGAGGCCTGGATTCCCCAGGCACCTCATCGCCAAGGAGTCAAGGCTCCTCTCTGCTCCCACCTCGGAAACCAGGCCTAACTGTGCCACGTCTCAGCAGAGTCCCAGCTCCAGGTCTGGAACCCCCAGTCTCCCCGGCCAAGCGTTCCTGGGCTCTCGCAGGGCGGAGGGGAGCTGTAGGGGCCTCCTCTTGTTCTGTCCAGTTCCCGCAGGAGTCCCGAGTCAGTCTGACCAACCTCCGCCCTCCACATCTCATCACCTTGGACACTGACCCGGCTCGATCATGACGCCCGCCCCAGCGTGAGTCCTGGCGGGTGGGTTTAGCCGGAACCCCCACCTGGTGATTCCCCTTAATCACCTTCTGCCCGCTGACCCCCAGTCCGTGCCCCTCCTCCCTCCCGAAGGCAGGACCCCCACCCCCGAAGTGGTCCCACACCATTGTGAAGGCCCCCCGAATAAGTCCTCCTTACATCTTTAACAAGCATCACAGACTCCTGTCTCCCCCGGCCGGGGGAACGCTTTTCTGTAACAGCTTCCACAGTAGTGAGAGCTGACTGCAGGCGGGACCCCGACTCCAGGCAGGAAGCTGCCCCCTGTCTGGGCCAATAGGCCCCAGACCCAACACTCCGGGCAGCCGCAAGCAGCCCAGGGTGGCCTTGGCTCGGTCCTCAGGGAGGCTGGAGGGCTGCAGGGCCATGGGGGCCCAGGGTCTCCAACCGGCAAAGGGCTGGACGGATTCCAGGCCTAGAGCCGCAGGGGAGGGCAGCCGGGTCCCTGGCCTGTGCCTGGGAAACGCCCCAAGAGAGCACTCTCCTTCAGGGGACGGGTCTACACTGACCACTGGCCTGTACCCAGCAGCTGCCGTGCCCGCTGCCCCAGCCCCATCTCCCTGCAGTTTCCGTGCAGAAGGGACCCAGGCCGGTAACTTACGTTCCAGTCGATGGTGACGAAGAAAGGGTGGCGCTTGATCTCCTCCACGCCGTCCAGCCCGGCACCTGGGGGGCCAGAGAGTAGAGAGCGTCAGAGCAGAGACGCGACTGCACGCCCTCTGATGTCAGAGCAAAGCCGTGACTGCACGCCCTCTGACGTCAGAGCAAAGCCGTGACTGCACGGCCTCTGACGTCAGAGCAAAGCCGTGACTGCATGCCTTCTGATGCAGCGGTGAGGCGAGTGCTGGGGGCACGTGCAGGGTGGTCCCGACGACCTCCAGGGAGAAGCAGCCCCAGCTGCCCTCTCTCCTGCCAGCCCCTGCCTTGCCCACCTCACAGCCTGCAGAGGCCACCACGCCACCCTGCAGAGCTGTGACCAGCTGAGGGGGGTGGGGGAGGGGCAGACTGGACGCCCCAAGAGGTGGCTGTGAGCTGCCCTGGCAGCTGGGCGAGGACGTGGAGGCCCGGCCCAGCCTCCATCAGAACCAGCAGCGGGCCGGATCTTCCTGAAGGATGAGAGGACACGGTGTCCTGCAGGACAGCAGCCTGGAGACAGGCCAGCAGGGAGCCGCGTCCACCCCGCGAGCACTGCACTGAGTACGATAGAGCTGCCCGTTGCTTATTGCTGCTTCACCTCTGCCCGCTTTGCTGCTGACGTTGTATCCCGAGGCCCGAGGGAGGGGGTACGCGGAGGACTTCAGGGCAGCGGACATACGTTGTCACGGACCCCACACCTCCCAGAGTGAACCCTGCCGGGACCTCCACGTCTCAGGGAGTGAGTAGGTGCTGATCATCAAGACTAACGAAGGCGGGATTTGCCACGGACACGGGAAGGGGTGGCGGGCCGCCTCCAGTGGGCAAGTCCAGCTCCTGCTGCACGTCGAGGGGAAAAAGGCTTTCCAGCTCAAAGGAACAGGCCGTGCAGGAGGCACCCCGAGCGCCAGGGGCCCAGCCCTGCCCCAGTGCAGAACCTCGTCCAGGTCCAGCCCCACTCAGCCGGCCCCCACCCCAACCTGAGGTCTCGTCCTCGGGAGGGAGGCAGGAAGACGTGGAGGACAGATGGCACGTGGCCACCTCAAGCCACTGCGGTCCCTGTGGAGCTCCCAGCCCAGCCTCACCATCCAGCCTGAGGAGCCGAGGGACCCTCCCCCCAGGACGCTGGGGGGTCCCAGGAGACACAGCCTGCTGTGGGCCTCGTCGGGAAGCTGCATCAGGTCATCTCTAGGTGGGCGAGGGTCCAGCTGGCTCCCACCTTGGCCGGGAAGCCTGGCCAGGCCAGCACGGTGGGAAAGAGCCCCTGCCCCTGTCACCACACTAGCCTCCAGGACCTGCCGATCAGCCCTTTGATGTGCAGATGACCAGAGACAGGAGGAAGGGGTCAGACCTGGAATGCTCCCCTCCAGGGACCCGGGAGGCAGACACATCAGAGGGCTTTCCCACTAAGTGAGACACTGCACCCCAGGACCACCAGGGAAGTCCCTCATGTAATCTTTTAGAGCATCCTGTGCAATAAATCAGTAACAGTCACAGGAGCACCTTCCTGAGGTCTGCGATCTGTTCTCTGAATTACCAAAGCTGGTGGGGAGGGGGGTGGTCCTGGGAACCCTGGGTTTACACCTGGTCAGCAGGAAGCACAGCGACGACCTGGGACCCCTGGCTGGTGTCTGAGGTGGGGGGTCTGATGGGAGTGACCGTGACCCTCTGGGGTCCAGGATAACTCAGGTGGTCAGAACTGCGCTGAATCCTAGGACCCAGTGGGTGTCTGCGGAGACAGGGAGAGTCCGTTCATGTGGAAGCCCCGAGCGTCTAGTGCCAGGAGCGTTGTCAGTAGTGGAGAGAAACAGCATTGTCTGAGGACCCTCTGCAAGTCCGTGCCCATCTCCAGAGAAACCCCTGACCTGAGTCTGGAGAGCTCGCCCAGCCTGGACGTCCCCAGCACCTGGCAGTCCTCCCAGGGGCCCAGGCAGCTGCGGGAATGTGTCGACAATGAACGTTCTGGCTTCGTGCCCACCTGCACGCAGGCCTCCTTTGCTGAAGCCCAGGATTCAGGATTGAAAAAGACTTCTGGCCACCATGAGTAAAGCAAAATGAAAAATCACCTCTGATTTGTACTCTTTCAGCTTTTTGGGGGGCTTCCCTGGTGGCTCAGATGGTAAAGAATCCTCCTGCAATGCAAGAGACCCAGATTCGATCCCTGGGTCAGGAAGATCCCCTGAAGGAGGAAGTGGCAACCCACTCCAGGATTCTTGCCTGGAGAATCCCCATGGACAGGGGAGCCTGGCGGGCTACAATCTACAGCCTTTGCGGGGTCGCAAAGAGCTGGACAAGATCGAGTGATAAATGCTTTCATCCGTCTTTTTTGCATGTTTTACCCATTGCATTTCACGCTCATTCATTGTCTGCAAGGACACGCCGCTGGAACCCAAACAAAACAAGACAGACAGGAAATACAGGTGTTGGTATAACTACAAGTCTCTGTTGCACCAGCTGGGTTTCCTTGGGCACATTTTTATCTGCACCTTCTTCTTCCGCTGAGTGAGATTCTGCACCATGTCTGTGCTTCTAGGCCTCAGTAAACACTCGACGGTGAACTGACACTTTGGTTATGACTCAAAAATTATAAGTATTCCAAAGCAGGGAAATGTAAATCAGAGAGTTTCTGCACGCAGCTCTCTGAAGCCTGTGTCAACCTTCCTCGGGGAAGTGGGGTGATTATTTTGGATTCCAGTTCTATTTATCTTCTCTTGAAACACGTTAACATAGTCTACTCTGCACTTGACAACTCCTTTTTGTTTAAACACGCAGTGAGCAGAGATCCATCCTGGGAGAGTCCAGGGGAGTCTGTGCTCGTCGCTGAATCTCAGCTGACTTGCATGGAGTTGTCACCAAATGCACTCAAGTCTCACTCTGTCCCCAGAGGCAAGAAGAAGACACAGAGGCAGGTGCGCATGGATGGAAACATTAAGAACAGAAGAGCAATCTCTAGGCAGTTTAGCGAGTCTTCACTAAGATCCCCGATGCCAGCCAAATACGCAGATTCAAGAATTCACGCTTATCCTCTGCAGCACGAGTAAGTACCACATTTAATTACTTCTGTTGTGATCACTCGAGGGCCGTCTTCCCGAACGTGGCTCTTTGGACCACGTCTGGACTTCTCCGTGCTGGTCCAGTGGTGATGTTATATCCGTGGGAACCGCCTCCACTGGGCGCGGCTGTAGACGCGGCGCTGGGCCTGTGGCCGGGACCTGACCCCTTCTGACCCTGGTCACCTGGAGCCTTCCCCTGCACGTGTTTTAACAAGGCGAGCCTGTTCATTTCCTCCTGGACTTAATCATCAACAAGCTCCCACATTCTCAGTAAATCATCCCTCAAAAGTTCTGAGGATCTGCCAAAAATGTTTTCCTTCGATCTTCCTGGCCATAGAAAGTTCGGGGAAATGTTTAACCCTGGGCCCTTCGTGACTGCTCAACTATCTATCTGGTGCTGGGTCTGTTGTCTGAGAGTCACAGAGTCGCTCTCTAGTTCTTTCGGGCGTGTCCACAATCCGCTCACGTCTGGCTATTTTCCTTGCATACTTTGCGTTCCATCAAACCCGCACACTCCTGGAGGCCAGTCTACAACCGCCCAGGATTTGAACACTAGGTCTCCTTTTTACGTCTTCATCACCCACAGATCATCTACACGTCACCGTCATGGCTGTGAAGTATCTTCGGTCAGCTTGATACTTCATCTGATGCTTAGAATCTTTGCTCAGCCCTGGCTGTATCTCCCAGGGCCCTGTCGACTGAGGGCAGGGCCCCCGAAGATCCCCAGGGCTGGTGTGGAACTGTCAGCTCCCCTTGAGGGGCAGGGTGTTCATCATGACCAAGCCATCAAGGGCCAGCCCAGCACGCGAGGTCTCGGTGGTGCCAGCAGGGCTGGAGGAGATGACAGGAGAGCGGGGTGGCCAGTGTATGAAGCCAGATCAGAAGAGCACAGCCCCTGGAGATGGACTCTGGAAAGGAGACGGAAACCGGAAGAGCAGAACCCTCGAAAGCAGATAGCCCTGCCCCTGTGTTCCCCGGGCAGTCGGTGGTAGCTCACTGGCCATGCTGTTTTATGCTCAGCGGCACGTCTGACTCCAGATCCTGCTGCCTGGTCTTCCAGGAGCCCGGGATGTCCCAGGACTCTCCAGAGAAGCTGCAGATGTTCATAGGGATGAACTAGGGACCCCCGGAGGGTTCTTCTCTAATTCACGACCAGAATGATCAGCAGAAAAACCAGACCCGCCTTGCTGCATCCTCAGAGGGTCCCACCCTGGGGACTGCTCAGCCTGCATGGTCTCCCTGGGCCTCCCCTCGGCCACCTGAGGTCACACGTGCTCTCACGTGCTACAGGATCCTCCATGGCTCTGTGTGCAGTGTTTCTCTGGCCCAGAACCCACGCCCCCCACTGCCCCCCCAGGCTAATACACACACAAGGCTTGGAGATGCACCCCAGGCCCTCAGGCAGCCCTGCCGGGGGGCCCTCCTGACTGCAGCAGCCGGTATATTTTGCGCTTGCTTCCATCACTGAACAAACCACAGTGCGTAATACACAAGGGTGAAGCCCAAATGGTCCAGTCTTCCAGCTGCTGGGTCCATTTGCACCGTGGTTGAAATAGACACACATTTGACTCCATTTTGGACAAATATAAAAGTAAAATCTCTCCACTTATGGCACAGAAAACAACGCTTTTCCTGCTGTCCCATGCACTGGCCACCGAGCCTCCGCCAGGCCTGGCTGGGGGCCTGCCTGCCCCTCCGTCTGCCTGTCCCCCCAGCCCCGCCCTGCCCCTGCCCCTTGCCTCTAGGTACTGCGTCCTACCAGGGGAGGGGGCTCCCTCTGCTGGCTCCTCAGCCTTCTCAGGTCTCAGGGAAAAGGCAGGGGTGAAATCCGCCCGAGATTTCTGGCCTCTTCACCCACATGACCGGGCTTCCCGGGCAGCACCACTGACCTGTGTCCCCAGCACCTGCCACAGCTGTGCGGGGCACCTCACTGGACAGGGCACGCCCATGGCCAGCAGTGGCCAGGGGACCTATACTCGGACTCTTTGGGTGAGGATGTCGTGCCTTCAGGGGACGACAGGGTGGAAACACCATCTCCAGGCTCGGCAGCCACCTCCAGCAGGCGATCTGGGGCAAGGGCCTCAGTCTCGTCACCTGCCAGGTGCGTGACACCAACCAGCTGAACTCCCGCCAATTCTTCCACTGCAGATGCTATGGACTCACTCTCGGAGGTACTGAGCTGTGTTCCTCCAAATTCATGTGGTCAAGTCCTAACCCCAGAACTTCACGGGAAACCTTATTTGGAAATGTGATTAGTTGGGATGAGTTCACCCTGGGGCAAGCCGGCCCCTGACCCCATATGGCTAGGGCCCTGATCAGTTCAGTTCAGTCGCTCAGTCGTGTCCAACTTTTTGTGACTCCATGGACTGCAGCACACCAGGCCTCCCTGTTCATTGCCAACTCCTGGAGCTTGCTCAAACTCATGTCCATCGAGTCGGTGATGCCATCCAGCCATCTCATCCTCTGTTGTCCCCTTCTCCTCCTGCCCTCAATCTTTCCCAGCATCAGGGTCTTTTCCAATGAGTCAGTTCTTTGCATCAGGTGGCCAAAATATTGGAGTTTCAGCTTTAGCATCAGTCTTTCCAATGACTATTCAGGACTGATTTCCTTTAGGATGGACTGGTTGGATCTCTTGCAGTTCAAGGGACTCTCAAGAGTCTTCTTCAACACCACGGTTCAAAAGCATCAATTCTTCGGCGCTCAGCTTTCTTTATAGTCCAACTCTCACATCCATACACGACCACAGGAAAAACCATAGCTTTGACTAGACGGACCTTTGTTGGCGAAGTAATATCTCTGCTTTTTAATATGCTGTCTAGTCTCTGGGGTCACACAGAGTCGGACACGACTGAATCAATTTAGCAGCAGCAGCAGCAGGTTGGTCATAGATGAAGAGCAGAAGTTTGGGCAGAGGGGACCCCTCTACAGTTCAAGGATCAATCGACAGAGATCTGGGCTGACTTGAAGGTGATGGGGTCAAACCACAGATTGACGAGAGGACCCAGGGCTTAGGTGAGATCTTCTGATGTTGACAAACTCACCAAACGGCCAGGGGACTTTGGGGGGTGGGTCAAGAATAAGGCTCAGGGCAATCAAAAGGGGGAAGAAGTCCCAGCCTTCTAATTGAGCTGCCTGTGTAGAGCAAAATTAATCTACACAACATAATTTTCACTTTATAGGCCAAAGATTTAAGGCAATTAAATTTAGCAGCCGACCTGGGTCAAGTTGGGTGAGTAATAATTCCGACTATGATTTCCTCTTTATGTGAGTCTGCACATCCTATGACATTAATATGAAGTGGGCTCGCAGGATGGTCCATAACTCCTGGGCCTTTACAATAATTCACTTTAGAGATCATCAGGAGGGCATTCTCTGGCCATGGATGGGCTGTTTTCCAAGCTGCTACAGGCTCCACTAGGCTAGTGTAATTTGATGATTATCCACCTAAATGAGACCAATCCATCTTTCTCTCTCATCAGGTATGCAAACTAAATAACAGAACAATATTCTGGGTTAGAGAACTATGATTTTTGTGATGTTAAAGTCTAAGACAAAAGTAAATTTAGAAAATTCTTTCCTTTTTCCGAAATAAAGGAAGAACAAATACATTTCCCCTCCCTTTGGTTTGGTCACAGTCGCCCACCAATGCCATGAATTCTCCCCACCAAATACCATGCTATTTGAAAGGAAAGAGGGACTCCCAAACAAAAGTCTTCAATCACTACGAGAGACGAGACTGAGCTGCTTGTTCTGTGTGCTTGAGTGGATAAACGAGCTAATGTCTTCATTTCCAGTTCCTGACTCCAGTTTCTGCCTCTGGGGAGGTTAGGCAGGTGAGACCATACCTGGGCACTGCCCAAGGGCAGAGCAGTTGGGAGTGGAGTTGTGTGCCTGCTACCTAGGAGGCAAGTGCTTTGCACACATGCTCACATACGCATCCCTAACAGAACAGGTGTTCGGAGTTTGTTATGGCACTCACAAATGACAAGGCAGAGACTGGGCCCATTTTCATAACAAAACTTCAGTACTGAAATCAAAGTTTCGATCATCAGCAGATCTACTGGTGGGAGGTTGCGTGATGACTTCTCAGGGTGACAGACCAGAGTGGTCCCTCTTCTCCACCGCTGGTTCTCTCTTGTTCTGCTTCTGGCGTGGACTCAGGACCCAGCCGGGCGCTTCATTCTTCTTTGGTGCTGCCGGCCCTTCTAGAGACAGCCCAACAGTCCCTTGCCCACTCTGCCTTTTTGCAGTGATCTCAGGAAACAGTTTAATAAGACCTGTTAAAACGCACTGCACAGGACGATGGTTTCTTCTGCCAGTAACTGAGCCTTGGACAACTCTATCTGTCCAAGCGGCAGGGAAAGAAAGATGCCCTCCCCACCCCTCAGACCTGTGCACTCCGATTCTCTTTGCTTTCACACGTTCCTTTGTCCAACACACTCGTGTTTCCTATGTGTCAGGTGCCGTGCTGGCTCTGGAGGTCTTCCTCACAACCCTGTGAAGAAGCTCTGCTACGACCCTCGCTTCACAGGTCGGGAACCCAGGCGCAGAGAGGGGCAGCCCTCTGCCGAAGGTTGCACAGCAAGGAAGTGCCGGGTGGGATGGGGTCCTGGTATTCCAGTCCCCCACCTGGCACTGCCACGAGGGCTCCTCCTGAGCTCCGCTCCCCGCTGGGTCACACCTGTGCGTCTTCCACATTCCAATCACCCCCCGGGCAGCCCCGGGTGGCTCAGGGGTCAGGGGGGCTTACCCAGCCGGTTGCAGGGGTTCCGTTTGAAGAGCGCTCTCAGCAGACTCTGGGCCTCCACGCTGAGGAACTGCGGCATGCCTAGCTTGGCTCTGAAAAGCACAGTCATATTTTAGGGGAAGAAAGACGAGCCCAAGGGGGGCCAGAGTTTGCTCCAGTGCTCTGGGTTTCTGCAGTCAGCATCCACAGAGAAATCCAATCAAACCAACGTGACCAGAGCAGCTATTCACAGCAGCTGTTTAATAATTCATTAAAAACAATAAAGCCCCTAAAAATAAACAGCAATGCTCCCATGAACATAAGTAACATTTTAAATGGAAATTAACTATGTTTTCTGAGACAACGCCATCAAAGGCTTTGGAGAGACCAGTGGTGTTGCTGACATTTTGGGAATCTCTCTTGGTTTGATGAGGCAGCTGGATTCTCCCATGAGCCTCCAGTTTAGTCTGTGGCCACATCTGGGAAAGGAGGGCCTCGCAGGCCCCTGGGGTCCTGGACACCCCCTACCTTCAGGAACCACGTGACCACAGTCTGGTGCTGCCCCTTCAGAAATGCTGTCACTCCCAAGTGACAGGCTGTAAGTTCACACCTGGGATTTGCTGTGAGGAAATTATTCTAGCTCCAGAAAAAGGTCTTGTGCCCCCTTAGAATGAAAAGGAGCAGAGACCACCAATGGAAACAGCAGATTGCAGTTACGCCCGTCATCACAGTACAAGGTCCCCTGATACAGGAAACATTGTTCATGGGATGCCTCTTATTATGGGATGCCTCTTATTTATAAAATGACGTGATCTACAAAAATGCAAGGTTTGTAGGTGCCTCTCGGTTTTACAAAAGTTGTGTGTTCACCTGCAAGCAGAGTTTGAGAGAGCTGGTCATGAGGCCAAGCAGCTTCACAGCTTCTCCTGCAGGTGTGGTGAGCAGCCCCCTCCACCGCCCCCCAACCCCCCGAGCAGGGAGAGCTGGAGTGACTTGGAGTCCACCTGTTCCAGGGGCCACTGGCCCGCTCGCGTCTGCCCTCCACCTGCTTCTCTCTCTCCCACAGATTGCTATCTGACATCTGGCTCAGATGACGCCTGTTCACATTTAAGGAGTTACAGCAAGGGACTTCCTGCTGGTCCAGCTGTTAGGAGCTGTTAGGACCTGGTGTTTCCACTGCAGGGAGCGTGGGTTCAATCCCTGGTTGGGGAACTCTGGTGAATCCCAGGAGCCATGCAGTGAAGCCAATAAAACAAAATGATGTTTTAAAAAAAGATACTACAGAAAGACAGGCTCTGTGTTTAGATCTCTTTCTAGGGTTCTAAATGCAAAACCTATTTTCATGGTAAAATATTCTGCGTGAACATTAAGGAGAAAGTTATGTTCACACTCAGTCACATGCTTCCCAGACAACGCTAGTGGTAAAGAACCCACCTGCCAATGCAGAAGACATGAGACAAGGGTTTGATCCCTGGGCTGGCAAGATCCCCTGGAGGAAGAAATGGCGACCCACTCCAGTATTCTTGCCTGGGAAATCCCATGGACAGAGGAGGCTGGTGGGCTATAGTCCATGGGGTCGCAAAGAGTCAGACACGACTGAAGTGACTTAGCATGCACACTCAGTCACACGGGACACACGAGTCCTGCCCATGTCAGGCAGGAGAGCTGAGGCCCCTACATGAGCAGGCGACAGGCAGAGCAGGAGGCTCTCTCGGGAGCTCCTGTGCCCTCTGCCCCTGAGTCTGCGTTTCTGAAGGTCATCCGCCATCACATCTAAAGACCCTGCCACGGGACAACTTTGATGAGCTTCACAAATGGGAAACAGAATCTTCAATAGAAGATTTCATCAGAATCACACCCCACTCGCTTTATCCACTGACAGGGAAATGCTAAGGGTGCTCACTACCATCACTGCCTACTGGACACTCCTGGTTTCGAAGACGGAAGCTCTTGCTATCAGAAGGGGCGAGCAAGTGCTGGGGTGGATCCCACGGTGGGAGTTTGACTCACTTGAGGATGAGGGCCATGGTCTCCTTCCTGTCCTTCCCCTGGAACGGCAGTGACCCCGTGAGCATCTCGAACTGCAGAGCAACACAGAACAGGAGCAAGTGTTCAGACCAACCCCACTGCCCAGTGGAGAGACCCAGACGGGCAGCGTGCGCCCGAGTTCACGCGGCCATTCGAAGTCCTGGTCAAATACGTGCGGGCTGGCCCACGTGGTTGCTTGGAACAGAGCTGCATGGTGGGCTTCAGCGTTCAGTGCAGAGATGGATGGGCGGGCGATCGACAGTCACCAACTCAGCTCCACGACAGGGAGCAGGGGTCAGTGCTGGGACGGGGACCTGCAGGGATGGCAGGATATGGCCACACACCCTCCACGGGGGCGACTGAGGACCCGTCCTTCCCTGGAGGGTGCAGTGGAGCAGCTCAGCGAGGAGGAGGCGGGGGCTGGGGGGGGAGATCTCTCGGTCCAGATCGAATGCGAGGATGCACCTGGACTCTGAGAGCCGTGCAGACTCATCATCATCAGGACAATCCTCCTCCTTCACCCTACTGTGATCACCACCCAGCGGTCATGAGACGCTGAACGGTGGAGCAGACCGGCCCCTAAGCGGGTAATTCAGGACAGAGTGTCCTGCGCCCAAGAGCAGGGTGGCCGGACAGTCCCTGCAGTGAGGACCGCGGCAGACAGCAGGGGCGAGAGGCCAGCCTCTCTGGGCCACTGTCTCCAAAGTTCTGGGCCATTTCCTGGGGCGCAGAGGCGGTGGGGCCGGGGAGCCCAGGTCCGCTCTGCACTCACTGCCTGTGGACCCTCGGGGCCCAGACCTTCCTGGGCTGGGGACCCGTGAAGGTCTCCTCTGCGCCCGGGAGACCCTCACAGAGACAGGTGTTCATGGCACAAGATGAGACGCTTGTGTTCATGAGCCAAGGTGAGGCAAAGCGCCAAGAGGACACAAAGCCCGAGCGCCGCTCCCGCCCTCCTCTCTTCTCGTCTGCCTTTCACGTCTCTTCTCCCGGCTGCTTTTCATTTCATCTTTCTTCTTGTGTCTTCACGGTTCCTTTTTTTCCCCTTTCAGTCTCTCCATTTATTAAACATGCAATGACTTTGACCAGAAAGCAGCATGTAAGGCATATTTTAGATTTTGTGTCTGTTGTCTTAATATATACAGACGTGGGCGAGGTGGACAGCATGGCCCCGCTCCCCCAGAAGCCTCACAGCGCCAACTCCGGGTGGCTCTGCCGCGCGTGGATTTGCGTGCAGTCTTCTGTGCTGTGCTGGCCGCTGAGACGGTCCTTCTCCCCAGGCTCAGGCCGGCCTCGGGCTCTGCCACTGATGAACGTCAGGTACACAGAGACACACGTGGCGTTCTGTGACCTCAGAGCTTCGGGCACGGGCTCCCTGCGGAACCGCTGTGTGGTCTCTGGTGAGGACAGTGTGCACCCTGAGGGCTCGGAGAGTGTAGGGACGGGGTCCAGGCACAGGGGAAAGCCGGGGGGCCTCAGGGAGCCGCCCCACCCCGTGCTTCTCAGGGGGATGGAGGGGCACAGAGGGGGATGGAGGCTGAAGAACTGGAATCGCTTCTGAAGATGCAGAGCTGTGACCTGGGACCAGGAAGCCCATGTCAGGAAGGTGAGACCAAACTTCTGGTAAAATGTGCAGTGAGGGTGCTGACGCCCCACGCCCACCCCCACCGCACACCCTCCAGACAGGGCGACGGGGGAGCACCCACATGGACGGAGGAGGCGGTTACCTTTCAGGGGAGAAGCTAACCTGATGGTCTCACTGATGTGTCTAAAGAGAGACGGCTGGTTGGAAGGGACAGCTGGACGTCCCATCTCAGGGGCCTCCGCCGTGAAGACGGACTGAGTCTCAGCTGAGGCCACTCGCGGTCTAAATAACCAAGAACGCAGCGAGCATCACCAGCCCCTGGCAGCCAGCACTCATGGGGCCGTGTGAGGTCAGCGGCTTGTGCCGATCACCTTGCCTGGATTAACCCGCTTCATTTGCTGTGACTGTTTGGGGAGCAGCCTTCTCATCACAGTTTGACTTCCTTGTGAGTGGCTGGAGGGGAGAAATCACACTGACTCTGGAGGTGGGGGTGCTGCCCAGCACGGCAGGCAGTCTCTTCTGGAAACCCGTGCGCTGGCATCTTGGCTGAGGCCGTGGGAACTGCCCCCTGCCCCCTGAGCTGGTTCAACGTGTCTGCCCTACAGACAGAGGCCGGGGTCTGCACTGACAAGTCCAATCAGCCTGCACTTCTGAGTCTGCGGGGCCAACGACCAGAAGCTAGAGACCAAGTGAGCCTCCTGGGTGCCGGCCGGGAGGCACGTGGGTGACACCCTGCAGGGCAGTGGCCAGAGGTCCTGTGGCCAGGGTGTGAGGCGTCTGCTGGAAAGAGGCAGCTGAACAACCTCTGTGGAATCTCCGAGAACTCCCGTCACTCGGTCTCCTCATTCGTTAGACGCACAAGGAGGAGGGGGCTGGACAACCCGGAGAGGCCACGATGCTTCTCCCATCCAGTGTCAGACCCAAGAACCTCAGAGGTCTGGTTCCTGCTGAGGACTCGCAAGCGTGGAGGGGCTGCCAGCCCAGGGCCCGGTGCAGGGGGGCTGGACGGCGGCAGGGGACGAGGAAGGCTGAGGACGGGAGGACCGCGTGGGCCAGCACCCCTTTTGCCGTGACTACGGGACATCCCGTCTAGAAGGTGTTTGCTGCATGCTCTGCGAACGAAAGATCCGAAGAAAATCCACATTTCTAGACGTAGATGTAAAAATGCTCCACTCGTGTATTTTGGTTCATGGTGACTTTTATGACTAAGTGGAGGGATTCTGTGATTGAAGTAAGAAAAGCATCTTTAATCTGGAAATGACCGCACCCTTTAAAATAACATTAAGAGCGTTAAGGATAAAGAAGGTCTGACTCTTCACACATCTGTATCCTTAGCTGAATCCCAGCTCTGTTTCCCAATGCTGGGAGCCTGGGGAGGATGGAGGGGAGGCTGCCAGGAAATGCCAGGCTCAGGAATGGATGAGTCACACAATGGGCATTGTTTTCCTGGGTTGTTCCCGGATCTCTGCGCTCTGGGGGTGGGTGGGCGCACAGGGCACAGCGTCCCGAGCGCCTGTAGACTGTGGGTGCCCCACCGCGCGCACGCCCTACCACGAGCACGCCCCACCGCGTGCACGCCCTACCACGAGCACGCCCCACCGCGCGCACGCCCTACCATGAGCACGCCGAAGGACCACCAGTCCGCACTCTGCGTGTGGCCCCGCCGGTTCACCACCTCAGGCGCCATGTACTCGATCGTCCCGCAGAAGGAGTAGGCTCTCTTGTCGTGGTCGATGGCCTCTTTACTCAGCCCGAAATCTACAGGGACACACCGCACACAGCGCTCAGTCTCTGGGTGGTGCTCAGACCCCTGGCTGCCCGGCCAGCCCTCCCCACCTCCCTCCCGGGGCCACGCGGCCTGCAGAGGCTGAGCCAGGCCCCGCGCCTCCCCGTGAGATTCTGTCGGGATGAACACGTGCAGGAGTGCTCGCAAGGGTACCAAGAGTCTGTGTTCTGATGCCCGACGCCACTTCCCCAGAGGCCGTTTTTGGCAGGACACCCTGGATGTCGGCGGCCTGGGGAGAGGCTCTGGAGTTGCTCTGATGGACGGGCAGGGAGAGGACCCCTATTCCAAAGGAAGGGACCAGAAAAGGGTCACGGGCACAAGGGTACTCAGGAAGGTGGCCCCCAGTGGTGAGGCAAGAAGCAGAAGACAGACAAGTCTGACGGGGCTTTGGAGCTCCTGCCGTGGGTCACCGTCCCCAGATCTCATCCTCAAAGCCAGCCAAGGGGGCCGTCCTGCCACGCTCCTGTTACTGCACCCAGCGGGTGGGGGACACAGTGAGCCCGCCGGTCCTGAGACTACAGACCCCTCCAGTTCATCATCTGTGAACTTCAGGTTACCTAACCTCCTCCCGGGCGGAGTGAGGACCAAGCGAGCCCGCGGCTAAGACAGCCTCCCCACCACCCCCGTGGGTCTGACACTCACGGCCGAAGCGACTTGCTCTGCACATGAGAGTCTCGGGGGCTTGTCTGTAATTTGTGCCAAAATGACAGATCATGACAAATGACTAACTCAGGGTCACTAATAAATAACAGAGATGGCAACGATTGCATCAGAGGAAGCCAAAATCCTCTGATGAGCCCTGCAGGGCGGCAGGTGTCCAGTGTGCTGCGGGGGAAGAGCAGAGAGACAGCCCCAGAAAGAGCGAAGCGGCTGGGCTGGAGCCGAAGCGATGCCAGTTGTGGATGTGTCTGGAGGTGAAAGTAAAGTCCGAGACTACAAAGAACAGCACTGAATAGGGAACCGGAACGTTAGGTCCATGAACCAAGGCAAATTGGAAGTGGTCAAGCAGGAGATGGCAAGTGTGAACATCAACATTTTAGGAATCAGAGAACTAAAATGGGCCAGAATGGGTGAATTTAACTCAGGTGACCATTATGTCTACTACCGTGGGCAAGAATCCCTTAGAAGAAATGGAGTAGCCGTCATGGTCAACAAAAGGGTCTGAAATGCAGTTTTAGGGTGCAATCTCAAAAATGACAGAATGATCTCTGTTTGTTTCCAAGGCAAACCATTCAGCATCACAGTAATCCAAGTCTGTGCCCCAACTGCTGATGCTGAAGAAGCTGAAGTTCTGAACCATTCAGTTCTATGAAGACCGACAAGACCTTGTAGAACTAACACCAAAATAAAACCCTATGATATGACACATACATTTAATGTGACTGCTCATGCTTATTCCAGCTACCTCTGTACACATGTGTACACGTGGTTTATATAACACATGTGCGCAGTTCCTCACTCAGCAGAGAAACCCGGAAAGGTATTACCAGAACCTAAAATCTCCATGAAACGCCTGGCTGGCACTTCAGAACTGTTTTACCCGGGTGCAGAGTCAGGTTTAGGTTCCAGCTTGTAAGCGTTAGTCTCTTCTGCTGCCCTCTGTGGGCAGCACAGAGGCACCATCAGGTCAGAGTGGGCTCTGCAGCAGCCACACCAGTAGACACTGCAGGCGCCTTCCAACCTGTGGCCCCCTGCCCCTAGGGTGCCTCCTGAAGGGTTTGTCACATTAGTGCCACGTTCTCATGCATAATTCACGAGAAGCTTAAAAAGTCTAACTGTGACATTAGAGAGAAGTTACTGTCAGTTACTCTGTGCTCTGCGCGGGGACGTGGTGGGGCATCAGGAGTGGGGTGAGCCAGCCCAGAGGAGAGAAGAGGCCTCAGGGAGGCCAGAAGGAGCTGCAGCCACGGGGACGCGTGTGCACGCGCTGCTGATGGGGGCCTGGGCTGGTGCCCCGTGTACCAGGGCCGGGACAAAGTCAACACTGGGGGGTAGGGGAGACTTACACACCTGTGATCTTAATATGCCCCTCTTCGTCCAGGAGGATGCTGGAAGAAAGGGGAGGAAAACAGATGCTTTGAGAAGAGACACGGGAGAGGGCACGCGGACACCAGGGGACCCGCCCAGGCTCCGGGGAGCAGTCTCCATGCCAGATAGGGGGTGCCTGCTGGCCCCCCGGCCGCTGCGTCTCTGGTCAGCAGCTTCCGCTGGGTTGGGCGCGCACAGACCCTCGGTGTATGGGGCAGGGGGCACCCCTGTGTCCTTGTACCTGTTTACCAGGCTCGCGGGGGATGGCAGGTCTGAGACCTTCTCAAGCCCGGGGGGACGGTTTGCCCCCCCCGCCCCCAGGACTGCCTGCCCTGTGAGAACAGGGCTGGGATGGGCCAGGAGCGCCTGAGCTGTGCAGACACAGAGCCCCTCAGGGATCTCCTGTCCCCAGGCGGGCGCTGGCTGGCTGGAGCCCACTCCTTCTCCCCGGATCTCCCCGGGAGCCCTGTCCTGGCTCTTGGGACCAGCCCCGAGCTCCAGGGAAACCCGTGAGTTCTCAGGCTGGTCCCCTGGCCCCGGCCCTCGTCGCAGGCACGGGCCACCTGGGAGCCCCACCAGGAGCCCTGTCCTGTCGCCCCCGGCTCTCTGCCGTGGGGCCGGGCTTGCTCCTGCAGGGGGCACGGCGGGGCTGGAGGCAGGCCAGCGCCCTGCGAGGCCCTGCTCCAGGTTGCAGCCCACGGCTCCTGGGGGGCTTCTGGTCACCCCGTCTCGCTCTTTGCTGAAACTAAACCCTGCTCCCCCAGCTCCTGGGAGGTGTCAGCCCAGCTCCAAAGAGACTGGGATGTACACTGTGAGGATTAACATGTGGATCCTTAAACACATTTGGGAAAGGGAGGGAGCTGGGACACAGGTCACCAGGAGGACACTAGGCGGAGGGCAGTGTCGGTCACAGCAGGACGGATGCCGTGTGACCCCACTTGCGTGGGGACCCAGAGCGGTCAGGTCCGTGGAGACGGGGAGTGGAGGGGGGGAGGCAGTGTTTCCACGGGGACAGAGTGTCGGTTTTGCAGGATGGAGAGTTGGGGACGGAGGGTGGTGACGTACAACAGTGTCAGTGCTCTTGACACGACTAACCTGTGCCGTTGCAGATGGTCAAGATGGTCCATTTTATGTTATACTCACCTTGCCACAATTAAAAAACATCAGCCATGGGATTAAAATACCCACTATTTCATGGAAAAGGGCAGGAAAAAGCTACAGCATATAACTGAGGTGACATCTATAATGAAAGAAGCAAATGTTCTCGTCTTTGCTTCCAAGGCACACTTCACCTTTGCCCCAGAAGTGAGCAACTCTCAAGATTAACTCCTAATTCTCGTTCTTCCGCCTGCACTGACGTATTACCACGTCTAACTGTCCGGATCTCTCTGACCCTTAACCAGAGGGAGACTCGGGGTGCTGCCCTCCGGGTGGCCCAGGGCTCAGGGCAGGGGTGATGGTGGCCCCGCGCCCGCGGTGAAGGCGGCGTTTGCCGGGCACGGGGACACCCAGGAGAGGGCCTTTCACGGTTATTCACACATTCATCATTTACACGTGCGGCCAGAGATGCTCTGCCCAGCGGGCGCTCAGGCTGACGCCGGGCGTGGGTGTCAGGCAAACGCGCTTTGTGTCAGAGGCGTTGCCAACATTCCTGGCCTCTGGGCAAACCCGGGTGCTTCCGTCAGTGGCGGCTGCGTCTCAGAGCAGAGTGTGTGCTTTTCTCAGGTCGCGGCAGGTGAAGGAGTAAGGGACGGAGAATAAGGCGGGGAGTTTCACCTCCTGGGCCCTGGGGACCTGGGTTGCCTTTCGCCCCAAGCCTTGGGGTCCCTCCAGGCCCCACCCTATCCAGCGGCAGGCATGGACCTCAGTCTACGGGGGGAGGAGGGGTGGGTTGGGGGGTGTTGTCAACCACTTCAGAGGGTTGAGAAATCACCAACTCTGCAGTAGAGACCACTGAACTTAAAACAGCGCCCTACAGACCCCTCCTTTCCAAGTGGGTCCCTCCTGGACTGTCAGCTCTGCACAGAAAATAGCAGGGAAATGCCTGAAATGAGAATGTTACTATGTGGGGGGACTTTAAAAAAATTTAGACTGGATTAGCAAAATATCGTAGAAACAACATTACAGATGATCGTTGCCAAAGATACAGGAATCTATTTGGGATCTGGGCTGCGAATCTGGTCCACTGTCTTTTAGAAAACCTTGGAGCAGCTCAACTGACTCATCACCTAGAAACGGGCCCGCTGAGGCAGCTGAAGGGCTTCCAGAACCTGGAGGTGGAGGTGGGCCAGAGGCCAGCCTGGAGGAGGAGGTGTGTGGGGGATGGGCCCCTGCAGGACGGGCCCCACCTAAGGGGGACAGCAGGTGTGGTTGGAGGGGCGGAGGGCCGCCTCCAGCCTGCCCAGCCTCCCCTGAACCGCAGGGGTGCAGCCTGGGCAGGAGGTGTTCAGAGGGTCAGGTGGGGAGCGGGGCCATCCCACACGTCTCAGCACAAGCCATGCCTGCGTCTGGCCCCTTCCGGGGGGCAGGCAGGTGGAATCCCCGTGTGCGGGGGTGGCACCGGGACGTCCCCGGCCTCCAGCCTGGTGTGTGCACCCAGGGGAACAGGGACAGAGTGAGGTCTTGGCGGGGCGGGGGGCTGCTCACTTCTCTGGCTTCAGGTCTCTGTAGATGATGCCCAGGCCGTGCAGGTGGTCCAAGGCCAAGGCCAGCTCCGCCAGGTAGAACTTGACGTCCTCCTCCGTGAACATCACCTGCAGGAGACAGAGGAGACTCAGCCTGCTCGGTCCGCTGGGTGTAGAGAGCAGGACGCTGCTCCTGAGGCCTGCCCTGAGCCCTGGGCCCCGAGCTCCGAGTCCTGAGCGTCGAGTCCCAAATCACAGTGCTCAGAGCCCCGAGCACTGAGTACTGAACCCTGATCACTGAGCCCTGAGCCCTGAGCCCCGAGTCCCAAGCGCTGAGCCCCGAGTCCCGAGCACCGAGCCCCAAGTCCCGAGCGCTGAGCCCCGAGTCCTGACCCCTGAGCCCCGAGCACTGAGCACTGAGCCCCGAGTCCTGAGTGCCAAGCCCCGAGTCCCAAGCACTGAGCCCTGAGCCCTGGGCCCTGAGCCCCAAGCACTGAGCACTGAGCCCTGAGTCCTGAGTGCCAAGCCCCGAGTCCCAAGCACTGAGCCCTGAGCCCCAAGCCCAGAGCACTGAGCCCCGAGCACTGAGCGCTGAGCCCTGAGTGCTGAGCCCTGAGCACTGAGCCCCAAGCACTGAGGCCTGAGCACTGAGCCCCGAGCACTGAGCGCTGAGCACTGAGCCCCGAGTCCTGAGCACTGAGCCCCGAGCACTGAGCACTGAGCCCCGAGCACTGAGCACTGAGCCCCGAGTCCCGAGCACTGAGCACTGAGCCCCGAGCACTGAGCACTGAGCCCTGAGTCCTGAGCACTGAGCCCTGAGGGCCGAGCACTGAGCCCTAAGCCCCGAGTCCCGAGCACTGAGCCCCGAGTCCCAAGCACTGAGCCCTGAGCCCTGAGTCCTAGGTGCTGAGCCCCGAGTCCCAAACACTGAGCCCTGAGCACTGAGCCCTGAGCCCTGAGCCCCGAGTCCCAAGCACTGAGCCCTGAGCACTGAGCACTGAGCCCTGAGCCCCGAGCACTGAGCCCTGAGTCCCAAGCACTGAGCCCTGAGCACTGAGCGCTGAGCACTGAGCCCCGAGTCCTGAGCACTGAGCCCCGAGCACTGAGCACTGAGCCCTGAGTCCTGAGCACTGAGCCCTGAGTGCTGAGCACTGAGCCCTAAGCCCCGAGTCCTGAGCACTGAGCCCCGAGTCCCAAGCACTGAGCCCTGAGCCCTGAGTCCTAGGTGCTGAGCCCTGAGTCCCAAACACTGAGCCCTGAGCACTGAGCCCTGAGCACTGAGCCCCGAGTCCCAAGCACTGAGCCCTGAGCCCCGAGCACTGAGCCCTGAGCCCCGAGTCCTGAGCACTGAGCCCTGAGTCCTGAGCACAGAGTGCCAAGCACTGAGCCCTAAGCCCCGAGTCCCAAGCACTGAGTCCCGAGTCCCAAGCACTGAGCCCTGAGCCCCGAGTCCTGAGTGCTGAGCCCTGAGTCCCGAGCACAGAGCCCTGAGCACTGAGCCCTGAGCCCCGAGTCCCAAGCACTGAGCCCCGAGCCCTGAGCCTTGAGCACTGAGCCCCGAGCCCCGAGCCCTGAGCCCTGAGCCTGAGCACTGAGCCCTATGCCCTGAGCACTGACCACTGAGCCCCGAGCACTGAGCCCTGAGCCCTGAGCCCCAAGCACTGAGCCCTGTGCCCCAAGCCCTGAGTACTGAGCACTGAGCCCTGAGCCCCGAGCCCTGTGCCCCGAGCACTGAGCCCTGAGCCTTGAGCCCTGTGCCCTGAGCCCTGAGCCCCAAGCACTGAGCCCTGAGTACTGAGCCCTGAGCCCCGAGCCCTGAGCACTGAGCCCTGAGCCTGAGCACTGAGCCCTGTGCCCCGAGCACTGACCACTGTGCCCCGAGCACTGAGCACTGAGCCCTGAGCCCCAAGCACTGACCCTGAGCCCTGAGCCCCGAGCACTGAGCCCTGAGCCCGAGCACTGAGCCCTGTGCACTGAGCACTGACCACTGAGCCCCAAGCACTGAGCACTGATCCCTGATCCCTGAGCCCCAAGCACTGAGCCCTGTGCCCCAAGCACTGAGTACTGAGCACTGAGCCCCAAGCACTGAGCCCTGAGCACTGAGCCCCAAGCCCCAAGCCCCGAGCACTGAGCCCCGAGCACTGAGCCCTGAGCCCTGAGCCCTGAGCACTGACCACTGAGCCCCGTGCCCTGAGCACTGACCACTGAGCCCCGAGTCCCAAGCACTGAGCCCCGAGCCCTGAGCCTTGAGCACTGAGCCCCGAGCCCCGAGCCCTGAGCCCTGAGCCTGAGCACTGAGCCCTATGCCCTGAGCACTGACCACTGAGCCCCGAGCACTGAGCCCTGAGCCCTGAGCCCCAAGCACTGAGCCCTGTGCCCCAAGCCCTGAGTACTGAGCACTGAGCCCTGAGCCCCGAGCCCTGTGCCCCGAGCACTGAGCCCTGAGCCTTGAGCCCTGTGCCCTGAGCCCTGAGCCCCAAGCACTGAGCCCTGAGTACTGAGCCCTGAGCCCCGAGCCCTGAGCACTGAGCCCTGAGCCTGAGCACTGAGCCCTGTGCCCCGAGCACTGACCACTGTGCCCCGAGCACTGAGCACTGAGCCCTGAGCCCCAAGCACTGACCCTGAGCCCTGAGCCCCGAGCACTGAGCCCTGAGCCCGAGCACTGAGCCCTGTGCACTGAGCACTGACCACTGAGCCCCAAGCACTGAGCACTGATCCCTGATCCCTGAGCCCCAAGCACTGAGCCCTGTGCCCCAAGCACTGAGTACTGAGCACTGAGCCCCAAGCACTGAGCCCTGAGCACTGAGCCCCAAGCCCCAAGCCCTGAGCACTGAGCCCCGAGCACTGAGCCCTGAGCCCTGAGCACTGACCACTGAGCCCCGTGCCCTGAGCACTGACCACTGAGCCCCAAGCACTGAGCACTGATCCCTGATCCCTGAGCCCCAAGCACTGAGCCCTGTGCCCCAAGCACTGAGTACTGAGCACTGAGCCCCAGGCCCTGAGCACTGAGCCCCGAGCACTGAGCACTGAGCCCTGAGCCCTGAGCACTGAGCACTGAGCCCCGAGCCCTGAGCACAGCTCCGCTCTGCAGACCATGGCCCTGACCAGGCTCTTCCGGCTCCTACAACAGAAGCATGAGTTCCCGTTGCAGTTTCAGGACCAGTGAATCTGGGGGCTCTTCTCACAAAGTGACTTGGCTTGTGGGTGGAACACCGGGCTGGGTTCTCTCCTCTGGGCAAGCTTCTCTTGCCCCTCAAACCATGTGGCTTGGGAGTGTGTTTCTGGGTTTATGTTTTAATACAAGTGCCTAGGATGTTCAGTTCAGTTCAGTTCAGTCGCTGAGTTGTGTCTGACTCTTTATGACCCCCTGAACCACAGCACGCCAGGCCTCCCTGTCCATCATCAACTCCCAGAGTTTACTCAGACTCATGTCCATTGAGTCAGTGATGCCATCCAGCCATCTCATCCTCTGTCATCCCCTTCTCCTCCTGCCCTCAATCTTTCCCAGCATCAGGGTCTTTTCAAATGAGTCAGCTCTTCGCATCAGGTGGCCAAAGTATTGGAGTTTCATCTTCAGCATCAGTACTTCCAATGAATATTCGAAGGGCTGATTTCCTTTAGGATGGATTGGTGATTGGTTGGATTTCCTTGCAGTCCAAGGGACTCTCAAGATGTCTTCTCTGCCTGGGATGTACCATTTTATTATAACACAACCATCTAAACCACGCTGTGAAGGTCGATGTAAACAGGCCTGAAAGGTTTCCTGAGACCACGTCTTGAATCTCATTTCTCCTCCTTCAGACCTCACATCTTCCCCCCTCAGGTTATGGACGAGGAGCCGCTGTCTCTCCGAAGCGGACGAGTCCACTAACATGACCCACTCGTGTGGCGTCAGCAGGTGCCCCTCTCGGGGAGGCCAGTGGGAGAGGGATCCTGGCTCAGCTGAAACACACTCAAGGCCACGGCGCCCAGCAGACCTCCAGGTCATTGCCTCCCACGGTCTCCCTGTCCATGGCGGCTGTGAGAACCGGCATGCAATTCTGTAGTCACCTCACCAGCAAGCCAGATGCTACCAGAAAGCGTTCTCTACCTGCACCGTGAGAAGTCAGCGTCACAGACAGCAGAAACCCGTGTCATGGCTGAACTCCCTCTGAAAATCAACACACCATCAGAAGGCTGCACGGGAAGCTGGGGCCAGGATAAGGGTTGTCTGGGGAAACGAACGTGATGACATCAGGCTGGTGCAGGTGGAGCTCGTCCCCTTCACAAAGGGGGTGCCTCCCAGTAGGGCCGGGACATGCGCCCCAAGTCCTGGAGGGAAGCATCAGGGTCCCGCCAACCCTTGCCGCCCCTCCGGCCTCTGGAATCACTTGTTCCGTCTCCACGCTTGACCAGCACCTCCTTCCCTGGCTGGGTCTTTCTTCCCTAAACTGGCCAACACGCTCAGGGGGCTTCTCTGCCATCAGATGCTGCTGGCTGTTGGGTTCCCCTTCGCCTGACCGTCCCCACCTCTGGACATAAGCACACTGGCGTGCCTGCAGTCCAGGCTTACAGTCACCATTTCCTCTTCTTGGCTGTTCTTAGGACTCAGCTCAGGACGGCCTCCAAGTTCAAATGACAGAGTTTCTCTTCGGGAATGAAACACCCACGGATGTGAGTTCTCGAAGGAGTCAGTGCTGAGACCGACACTCACAAGGATGCCATCCAGTGGACTCGGGGAAAACAATGGAAAGAAAATACTTTTTCACGTAGAGTTAGGGTAACGTTCATTTCCCGTGTGTCCGTGAACTCTGAGACCCTGTTGAGCCCACACCGGACAACTTCACTTCAGCTCTGAAATACAGGGTCTTCCAGGAGCCTTACGTGTTCCCACTGGGAGCCACGGTAGGGCTTTTTGCTAACCGTTGTTGCCTTTTTGGTCCAGAAGCCCAGCGACAGCGTGCGTCACAGTGGAGGCAGCCTGACTCTTGCAGACAAGGTCGGGGAGCAGACCAAGAGGCGCCAGGAGAGAAACGCCAGCCTCAACGATCCAGCCTCTCTGGAAACTGAGCTCAGCTGGGAGGCAGGTTGAAGGACCAGAGACCCGCTCCCAGAGAGCTTTTGGAGAACTTGGACCTGATTCTCCAAGCCATGCTTTCAGTCTATATGCAAAGAGCCCGATACATCTGTTGTGCTGTGACCTGGCGGTCCGGTGGGAGATGGAGAGACAGGGCAGCCTGAGGTCTCAGGGACCGCACCCTGCCCCACCGTGACTGACTGCTCACTTCGGAGTGTCATGCAGGGTGGACAGCTCTCCTGCTGTGCCAGTGGGTGGTGAGGAAAGGGAGCGGGCAGCTGAACCCTTTGTTATGGCCAGGAGGAGCCCCACGGCGGGGGCGAGGCTGCATCAGAGGGTCGCAAACCTGCTGGTGCATCGTGACCAACGCTGCCGCCCTCTCTTCTGAGTAAGGGAAACCGCACGCAATCATCAGGACGAAGAGTCCAGAGTCACCCCTGCCTGGAGCAGGAGACTGGGTTTTCCATCCCATGAAGCAGGAGCCAGAGAGCTTCCACGTTGAGCCTCAAGACATTCTAGAAGGTTCCCGTCAGGTACTGGGGGCAAGGAGAAGCCCTGGGGCTGTGAAGTGGCTGGGGTCACGCAGGTCTCCCGCGCGCAGCCCTAACTGGACGCCCCAGACGCCCCTCCCAGGAAGTGTGGTCCCCGTGTTAACAGCATCTTCCTACAGTGGAAACTGATCCCGTGAAATAGTCTTTCCCACGTGACATGACCAAGTTTCCATCTGCTCTACACAAGGGTGGGTGGAGAACTCCACGGGGGTCATGGGAAGCCTCTTTTCTGAAGATCCTTCCCTGGTGGCTCGGTCAGTAAGTAATCTGCCTGCAAGACAGGAGACCTGGGTTCGATCCCTGGGTCAGGAAGATCTCCTGGAGAAGGGCATGGCAACCCACTCCAGTACGCTTGCCTGGGAAATCCATGGACAGAGGAGCCTGGCGGCCTACAGTCATGGGGTCGCCAAGAGTTGGACATCACTGAGTGACGAACGCTTTCTTCGAGGACAACAGATTTCTTCTCCGTGTGACTTGCGAGACTTCTTTAAAACAAGTAATACACCTATACACACGTCATACACACCCCACCACCACACGTGCACACGTATACTGCACACGCACACACACACATGCCACCTGGCACACATACATGTGCATGTATGCACACACACACTCACACACAGCCCCCTCCTGCCACCCCTCTGTGTCCTGCAGACTCTAGGCAGCCACCCACAGCCCCCCAGCCCACACTGTGTACCTCTTTGGAGAGCCGGGTGAAGAGGTCCCCTCCGCGCAGGAAGTCCAGAATCAGGTAGAGTTTCCCCTCGGTCTGGAAGGCTGCAGATGGAGAGAGGTGAGAGCGTTTTTCACAGTGCCTGGGGTGGCCGTCATCCCTTGGGGCCAGCGCTGAGCGCTAGGAGCCCGTCTGTCTTTGGCTCAGACAGCACCGTGTGGTCTCTAACACTGAGTCATTTCAGACGCAGGCCTGGGGCAGGGTGGACAGTGTGGGGGGCAGCGCTCGGGGAGAGGGGGCCCACGGCAAAGAGCTCTGCCTGCGCTTCTCACGAACAGTCTGGAGACTATTTCTTGTCCTCTCCTACCCACTCCCTCCCTTTCTTTCTTTCTCAATCACTAAGGGGATTGAACGACATGCAGGGAAAAGTGTCAGTGGTTCCCCGTGCTCTCACCACCCCTGTGAACACCGGGCCAACTGGGTGTCGTCGGAGAGTCGGCTTTGCTGTGAGCTGCCTGGGGAGGGGCAGGGCGACTGGACCGTCCGGGACCACCCTGCCCTTCTCTGGAGCTGCTTCGGTGCAGCTCAGGGTTCAAGGACGCCACTGCCCGTTCCTCCTTTGAGGACCGCACTGGGGATGGGACAGCCTGGCTACTGCACCCGGTGGCCGTGGGGCTCGTGTCCTCGCTTTGGGCCCCGAGGGCCACAGGTAGGGGCGTGCGGTCTACGGTTCCGCCCCCGCCCACCACGAGCAAGGGCACGCCTCGGTCAGAGGGGTCTGCGGGCACGTGAGGGTCAAGAGAAAGCAATGCCGCGGCCACCGGACAGTCAGTCCAATGCTACCGCTGGCCCATCACGTGGCATCTGTGTCCTACACAGAGCGTCTGGCTGGAGGGGCGCTGACACCCCCACACACTTGGAAACTTCATTTACTGAACGTCAAGGCCAGAGCTTATAATGTTGGGATTTTAGAAACGCAGGGCTTCCCTGGTGGCTCAGCTGGTGAAGAATCTGCCTGCAAGGCGGGAGATCTGGGTTCCATCCCTGGGTTGGGAAGAGCCCCTGGAGTAGGAAATGGCAACCCGCTCCAGTATTCTTTCCTGGAGAAACCCATGGACAGAGGAGCCGGGTGGGCTACAGTCCAGGGGGTCGCAAAGAGTCGGACATGACTGAGCACACACAGACCATAATGAAGCTTTACGATGAAAGGGTGATTCACTTCTGCCAGGATGTCTCTCTCCATCTTTGACCTGACTCGGTCCCGAACTGCAAGACAGAAAAAAATGAAGACTTTCAAAGGCAGGAGTCAGGTTCTGGAGAATGTGGGACACAAAACTTTAGATATAGATAATTTCCCACTTTTTTTTGTCACAAACTTCTCAAACAGATACAGAAGTTTAAAGAGCAGGCTGAATGGCCACTCCTGAAGCCTCCACCTGGATTCAACAACTGCTCACATTCGGACACATTTTCTCTTGCCCTCTCTTCCCCACACATACACACGTTTTAGCCAAAAGTCTGATAATAAATCATCGACACCATGACCTTCCACCCCAAGTGCACTTATAACACACGCAGCATCTCCTAAGAAGAGGACAGTCTCTTACATAACCCGAACACGACTGCCACCCCTGAGGAAACTAACCCTCATTCCATAACATCATCCAGCTCCCCGTCCACATCCCAGTCCTGCCCTAGGTCAGTCACAGCTGCTATTTTCCAGCACAGGGTTCTGTCAAGGTTCACACAGCACCTCTAATGGTTGCATTTCCTTATTCCTTTTGCTTCTGGAATAAAATGGCCCCACATCTTTCTCTCCTTGCGCTTTCTGTGGGCTTTTAGGGTTAAGCCCAGTTTTCTTGTAGATCGTCTCCGGTTGTGACTGATTATTGCCTTACTGGTTGCTATAACTCCCATATTTCTTATGAACCAAGGTTAGGTCTGGAGGCTTTTTAAGGTTGAGGCCAAACATTTTTGGCAAAAACACCTCCGGGGTGACGCTGCAGGCCCCAGGGGCAGTGGGTGGGGCAGGGTGCTGTGCTACCTCTGCTCAGGGCGCTGAACTCCGCTGGGTCAAGGCGGCAGGTCACCCGCCTCCCACTGGAAAGACGCACAGGTCGCTCTGTAAGTAAGCAGTAGCCTGAGGGACGACATTTTAGTACTGAATGGCCTGTGGGTTCCCTTACGATTCTTCATCAGTTAGCTTGCATACGGTCCTTGCTTAGGTCATTTAGGGTCACAAATCAGCCATTTTCTCATTTCCGATGGGACTAGGAATCAAGAGGAACACCCCTTCTCTCACTCTTCCTGGGGATAACTGTGAGCTATGGATTTTAAAACATGAGTCTGTTCTAACAAATCACAGTATCGTTCTTCTCAGTGCTGACACTGTCCAAAGTGTAGCCGTCTGGGAACACAGACGGAATAAGTTTTGAGGCAAAAATAAATGAAAAACAAAGTCACTGCTTGAGAGTAAGAACAATGCCAAGATTCCCACGAGCAAACTGGTACACCCAGGGCAGTGTCCAGGTGACCTCCTACGGCCCCGTGTGTGTGAAGACAGAAACTTCCCTCAGGAATTCCTAAGTGTGGCAAGTATGATGAATGTCACCCTCAGAATCGGGTATTTAAGTCATTCATTCTTTGGCCTTTTGACATGTACTTAAACCTGGGTCTCCTGCACTACAGGCAGATTCTTTACCATCTGAGCCACCAGGGAAGCCCTTTATTTAAGAAGTCCTTCCCAAAGGATGGCTATAATAGGGGGAAAAAACCCACACAAAAAATGGAAAATAACAAGCATGAGTGAGGATGTGGAGAAGCTGGTGGGAGGGCGAAACGGTGCAGCCCCTGTGGAGAACCTCCTGGCAGCTCCTCACAAAGTTAAACACAGAAATACCACAGGACCCAGCGCACCCACTCCCCAAGAACCGAAGCAGAGGTTCCAGCAGATTGCGCACACCCATATCCACAGCAGTGTTAGTCACAAGAGCAAAAGAGACAGAGGCCACCCATGTGCCTACTGATGGATGGCTGAATAAACAAAAGGGGGCGTGGCCACGCGGTGGAATATTACTCAGCCCTGCAAGATAAAATTCGGACACACACTACAGCAGGGATAAGCCCTAGAAACACTATGCTAAGCAAAGTCGGCCAGACAAAAAAGGAGAAGCACCATACGATTCTACTTACACAGGACTGCGGCTGCAAGAGAGGACGCCCTGTGGCAGAATCCGAACGGCTCCATCAGGATGCACCCCCAGCCCAAGCTCACTCACCACCCGGTAGTTCTTTCTTATTTATTTAGTTTTATGAAAGTATGGTTGCCAAGAGGTGGGGGGTGGTGGGGAGGGATGGACTGGGAGCTTGGGGTTAGAACAGGCAAACAAACTGCTTGCAGTTTGCAAACAAACGTCCAGGATGGATACACAACAAGGTCCTGCTGGAGACCGGGTAGCCGTCGTCAAATCCCGAGATAAGCCATAGCAAAAAAGAACATAAAAAAGAACGTGTGTGTGTGTCTAGCTGAATCCCTAATAGTTCTGACCCCGGCTCTGCCGCTGCTCAGGAGAACCAGCGAGGGGACAAGCAAGACAATCCCCGGGGAGACGGTACAAGGAGTCGCTCCATTTCCTGCCTGTCCCGGGTTACAGGCTCCGGTGGCTCCGCCAGTGGCAACACCAAAGGGTTTCGGGAAACAGACCCCGAATCCCTTCCTTCAGTAGAAGACGCAGAGGAGGACGGCTGCAGACCCTGAAGGGCACGTGAGCGGTGGGATCAGGACGATGCCCCTCCACACACCCTCCCAGTCTGAGCAGGAGACCCTGGACGAGACACGTGGAAGGACGGGGGGCCGCACCAGTGCCGGGGGCCAGGGGCTGCCCGCTCCCCAATGAGGGCAGGCAGGACGCCTCTCTGGGCAGCTCCTCGGGGGGAGCCTTGTCTGATGCACTCAGGCTCCTGGGCCGTGTCCTTGACCTCAGGGAGCCAGGCAGACTGGGGAGGGCCACGGGAGACTGCTGTCTGCCCCCCCGGGAAGTCCTCCTCCGGCAGAAGCCCCCTCCCCCCCCCCCCGCCCCCGCCACCAATGATGCGATCCAGAGGAGCAAGCGGCCAGGGAGAGGGGATGCTGTGTTCCTACACCCTCCCTGCCATCTCCTCACAAAGCTCACTCTATGACTCCGGATAGGAAAATCGAAACATTCTCTAAATAGGGCTGATGCTATTATCATTGAGCTCAGATCTCTCTGGAATGAGGAGCACTGCTTAGTCACACAGCTGATGATGGTGTTCGTAACGGAAACCAAAGGTCGTAACAAGCCTGGGGACAGAATCAGAAAAAGACACCTTATATTCAGATTTCTAAGGTTTGTCCAGTGAAAGCGGAAAAATGAATATATATTCCCTCTCTACATTTTACACAATAAATCCCAGGTCTATTAGAGAGGTACGTGTTTTTAAAAGCCATGAAAATGAAAAAAAGATGAATCAAATACTTATCTGAGGTTTGGGTGGGGATTTCTTTATTTTTAAATAAAAGCAATGAAAGAAGTAACATAGGAAAGAGTGAGAGACTCAGTTACAAAACAAGTTTCCATCCGAAAGGTCATAAAAAATCAAAAGGCTAACAAAAAACTTCGAGATTATCTGAAACAAACGGCAAAAGGGCCAGGAGCCTAAATACATCATACTAAACATAATACTCTTACTGTGCTTAAACAAACAGAGGAGAAACCAAGACGCCAGCCCAACAGTGAACTTAACGCAGCGCTGATAAACACGCCCGTCTGGGGACCACGCTTTCACAAACAGGTTTGTGAGACTGGCCCCAGGGCATCAACGGGCGAAACACAACCCATGGGCTCCAAGGCGGCAGGACCAGGGAAAGGCTGGGCAGGCCCACGGCAGGACTGGGCCACTGCAGGCGGCTGACGAGGGGGGCGACTGGGTCGGGCTGACACCACCGGAAGGACAGCTGTGCCACGGACGGCCCTTCAGAGGTGAGACCGTGCGTGGGAGGCCAGCCCTCCGAAGGCGACGAGGGACCTGGGGCTGCACATGCCGGCTTAGCCCTGCAGGGCCCACAGCCCGCCCACTCGGGGTGGTGGCTGTCACTCGGGCCCTCGGTGATGGAGCGAAAGGCCTGGAATGCTGCCTTGGCCACCTGACGGGCAGCTGCAGAGCCGTCCCTCCACCAAGAAAGAAACTGACATGACAGCAAGGGGCTCGCTTCTGATGCTGCCTCTGGAGGCTTAGGATTCCAAGGGGTTTTCAGTCCTAAGACTGAGATGCAGAAGAAAAGAAAGGAGCCCGGAGAGGTGCTTCCTCCATCCTTCCACTGTTACCGAGTCCGCGGGTTACAGAAATGATGAAACACTCACACAGCCTGAGGCGAAATGTCACCCAACCATCTCCTGCTGGGTGGATCTAGACCAGCTCAGCGCCTGGAGCCAGGCCAGCGCCTCCCTGAGATGCCTACTCTCTTGTATCCCACATGTGAGTCCGGAATCGAGTGGGGCTTGACACTGTAGTTGCAAAAAATCCTCATGTTCTAGGCTATTTTGAGATTCACTAATAAATCGTAGGGGCTTCCCAGGTGGCTCTAGTGGTAAAGAATCCGCCTGCCAACGCAGGAGATGTGGGTTCAGTCCCTGGGTCAGGAAGATCCCCTGGAGGAGGAAACGGCAACCCACTCCAGTATTCTTGCCTGGAGAACCCCATGGACAGAAGGGCCTGGCAGGCTATAGTCCACGGGGTCGCAAAGAGTCGGACATGTGACTGAGCACGCACACACACGCCACAAACAGCAGACACTGGGGAGAGATGAGCATCTTTCATACTTCAGACCACCCCCGTGGGCGATTACGACCTGGTTTCCATGGCTGCTTTTGTAACCAACCTCCGTTAATTACGCTGTTTTTACGCTACATTATACATCCTGTCGTATCATATCATTATGTCACATTGTATTCTATTATACAGACACTGTATTTCAAAAGAAAAGGACGGCTGAGATAGAAACAAGTGTGGTCTCTTCAGTCACGGTGAAGATGACAAATGGCCAGGTGGGAGGCGACCTCAGGAAGGCCCGGGTGGCGGGAGATGTTTGCGTGTACAGCAGCACCCCGGGGAGCACAGGGCACGCGAACCTACGTCTCCCGCGGTCACAGGGAGGCCTGAGCCTTTTAACTGGAGCTGGACACCCGGCTGGCAATGAACTCAGCCTCTGCCCGGCTGAGTGACCACACTAACCACCTCCCGGCCCTGTCCTCAAAATCCTGCCGGATCTGAAATTCTGCCCTGAGCAGATCCTGAATGCAGAATAAAAGTCCATCTTCACACAGGATCCTTTAGCCTTCAAAGGTCAAGTTCACAGCACAGAGGGGCTTCCCAGGGGAAGCTGTGCTGCTCATCACACCAGAAAAAAAAGGGAGAAGACCCGAAATGGCGAAAATTTAAGCGTCAACTACGTTGACAATCATATCAGGCACCACTGCTCAAGACTTGCCTTTCCATTTCTCTAAAGCAATCTAGATTGTGGAGCCCAGACTGCCATGGTTACTTGTTACTTAACTAACTTCTTTGCCAGAGACTCTGAGCGTTAAAGTCTTCAGTCTGTTATGCTTTCACATTTACAGGCATTAAAGATGCAAGCAAATGAAAAAACGTATTCCCTACTTTTTATCTACAATGTGAGAAATACAGCTCTGGTAGGAAGGCGCACATCAGGACACCAAGGCATGTCCCAAGCTGAAGCGCTTTGGTCTTAGGTCACCCGTTGGGAAAACAGGTCCCCTGGACAAGGAACACCCCAGGGGCAGCGCAGTGAGGCTTCCTGATGGGGAAACGATACCCTGTGGGTAGGGGGCAAGGCTGGTCCCAGGTGCCCCTCACCTGGGAGGGGATGAACGTGGAACCCAGATGCCACCAGCTCCAAGTCACGCGGTTCTGAGTGTGTGGCTTCACTGCCTTGCGCCTCGACTTCCTCATCATAAAATGCAGCTAACACCATCAGCAAGGGCACTGAACTCGTGGGCTTGGAATCTGCCGACTACCCCCTCCCCCTGCGCCCCCCCCCACCCCCGACGAGGAATCTGCAACCATCCAAAGGTGAATGAAAGGCCAGAAAGGAATCAGCATGAAAATAACGTCTGTTCAGACTCAGGCACTGACTGAAGCTCAGTTTCTAAGGCAGTGCTTTTAAAACAAAGCATCTTAGTGTAAGAGAAAAGGAAATAGAATGGTGCCCGAAACACATTCTGAGGCTTGAAACCCAGTAGGCTAGGCTTCGCGATGTAGTCATCGTGAACAGGATCCACGCATTTCTGTCCTGTACCTGCCGACGCTCCAGGGATGGAGTCAGAGCTCTCCTTGACAAAGGATAGAGGAGGGCCAGCCCTGCGGTCCGAGAGACACCCCGAGAGGCTCAGAAGGCGCCGCTGGGACCTGCCCTCTTCTCTCCTGGCCAGGCTTTTGCTGGAACCTACCTGCAGCTGCCAGGAAACCTACGAGGTGCCCAGGACAGTCTATCAGTTACTTGCTAAACATCGAGATTTTGCCACAATACTTTTTCCTTTAGAATCAAGAGGTCACAAGCCATTTCCTTCAAAGTAGGAAATGTGTATCTCCTCTGGGCTTAGAAAATTGACTTATAGAGAAAAGAGCTGAAAAGTTAGGTGTGAGAACACAGTGAAGTCCTGTCGGAAGACTACCACAGTAAAGACATACCGCATAATAAAAGCTGTCTCCACGTTACGGAGAGATGTTTCATTTCAGTTCAGTTCAGTCGCTCATTGACCCCATGGACTGCAGCACGCCAGGCCTCCCTGTCCATCACCAACTTCTGGAGTTTACTCAAACTCATCAGTTCTCACTAAAATGAGAATTCAACAGGAGGAGCCGTCCTGGGGTGGGTGCTTGTGGTCCCCAGCATGTGCCGGGCATCCTTGGTAACTAACGTGACTTGTGTCGCCCAGCGCCATCACAGGCTCCACACGGAGCTGGGGGAACCAGGACTGAACCCAGACGTTCGTCTTTCTAACCAGATGGCGATGAAGGCTCAACCCGCCTCTTCCTTCCTGCACTCCATCAGACCTAAAGCAAGCCTGGACAAGAAGAGACACACCTCCAAAGCCAGTCTCCAAGGAGAAGAGGCCCAGAAATGAAGGGAGGGACTCTGAACCTTGTGACGGCTGCACTTCGCGCGCGTGGACGAGTTTAACCCTCACATCAGCAGCATTGTAAGGGAGGTGCTGTCGCTGCCATCATCTCAGTTAGGTAGGAGTGGCAGCCAGGAGAGGTTACCCGAGGTGGCACAGCCAGACGGAACCCCAGGGTCCAGTGTTTGCGCTCCCAGCCACCGCGTAATTGTCCCCTCACCGGCGGGGCACAGGGACACCCGTATTCTCATGCCCAGACCACGTCCTGACCTGACTCCAGCGCTCTGTAAGTGTCCCGCAGGGCACTCCAGCCTGTTAGCCTGTTAACCACCTTGTGAACGTGGGTGACATCCCCGCTGGCTGGTCACTACACGGGGGACGGAGACCCATCCTGCTTCATTCTGGGCTCAGGCTTGGGAGCACGTGGTCTTTTAAATCAAATTCCCCTGCAACACCAGGCAGGGTGTTGGCCTCAGGGATTCGTTATTTAGAGCTGTCACCTGTGGTAAGTCAACGTTGAGTCAGGAACACAGACACGCTGTCAATTAGAGACGCCGAACACTCTGAAAGGCTCCTTTAGCAGCCGGGGTGCGAGCAGCACCACCCGCTGGCGGGGCCTGCGGGGGCTGGGGGTGCGGACGGGACGGGGCGGCTCTCCCGCAGGCTTGTCACCCGTCAGCTGCTTCGGCAGTTGACATTTTCCTCAGAAATGGCGTGCTGCCTCGTTACAGAAAGGGGGGCAGGCGCCCGACACCTCCAAACTCATTTAAAGATGAAACAGAACTGTCAGAGACTATTCTCCGCTTGTCAGGTTACTTGGAACCCAAATGACAGCCACGCTCCGTCACGCACACGGAGCAGTCACCTGCGTGCCTGAGACACGATCGGGAGGTCTGCAGTCATTTCCATGAGTTTCCCGGCCTCCTTCCGTTTCCCCCTCTCAAAACAGTTTCGCTCTTCGGGTGCACTTTCCTGGGGTGCTGTCTGCACCCTGGAGGGGGCCCCTGTTACACACGTTGCTTTTCCAACACGTTCTTCTGACTCACTAACGAGCCTGCAAACCGGGGATGCTTTGAGGATATATCGAGAACGGCTTGTGAATATCTGAATCTCTCAGGCTGATGGATGCAGAGGTGTTGGAGCCAAAACAAACCTCAACAGCCCTCTTCCTCCACAGTGAGGGGAAAGGAAGTTCTGGGAAGGTCAGATGCCCCCTCGGTGGCTCAGAGGACTTGGCCACGTGTACCTGGTCTCCCTTTGACGTGTCCAATCACCACCTCACACAAAGGACTGTTTTGTAAAACTTCTATATTTTCTCTTAGGAAAACAAGTTCTGATTGCATGTCTGGGGGAAAAAAAAAAATCTGTTCTTTGGTGATGGGTCATTATGAAAACTCGAGATAGATGACGTAAAATGTTTGGTTTGAAAGCTGGCTTTGAAAGGAGCACAAGAAAGTGGGAAGTTTTTCTGACTTTACGCTTACGTGACCCATTCTCACAATGTAGAAAGAATTTCACAGAGTCAAGCATATTGTTCTGGAATATTACACAAAAAAAACTTCATGTTATACGAAGTCAAACATGTTGTTTGTTGAAAAGTTAAAATACGGAATATAGAGATGAAAATAGAAGCTCTCGATGCTGCTATGGCTGCTTTTGTTTTGGCTCATTTCCTACCTGTATGACATATACTCGCTATTTGTAACACACAGGCATCTACCTGTACTCATGGAGACACTCACGCTTTTATTAACAACAACGTCTCGATTGTTCTGTAACACCATCTCATATCCTGCCTAACCTGTGTAACCTTGGATCAGCAGCACTTTCTCAAGGACACTGAATCGGATTATAAACAAATGTGAATGCACGAGGCTAAAATCACTGAGATGAGTGTTTGCACAGGAGTGAAGAGGTCGAGGCTGAGATCAACGGACGGGCGGAACAAGGAAAGCAGGGTGGATACACAGGTTCCCGTGGCTCCGGTTCCCCGCTGCCTGCCCTTCTTCCTTGGGGGCAGGAGGAAGGACGCGATGGGAAGAAGGAGCAGTCACCACCTGGGAGGGCGGGGAGCAAGGTCAGGTGCTGAGCGCCTGCTGCTGAGGTTAACGGGATGTGCGGATGGGGGGAGATGGCAGGGGACCGCTGGGGTACTCGGCCAGAGGGTGGCCTAGTAAGGCGCCTGCTTCGACCTGCCGTGTCTTCAGCCACAGGGAGCTGCCCGCTCTGTGTATGAGAGAGTGCACCTCTCTGCTTTGAGGATGAAAGTGTGGGTTTTAGCAAGTGGCCATGTCATGCAGCAGCTGACATTTCTAAAAATAGCAGCTTTACTGGGAAACATACACCACTCAATCCCTCCAGCTACAGCGTGCAGCTCAGTGGTTTCCAGAATGTTCGGAGCTGTGCAGCCATCACCACAGTCAGTCATAACACATTTTCATCACCCCTAAAAGAAACCCACGGCCAGTCAGTCATCCTTGTCTCCCTAACCTCCCAGCCCCCAGCAACAATTCAGCTACTTTCCATCCCTGTGGATTCGCCTCTGTGGGATTTTCATCTGAATAGAATCCTGCAACATGAGCAACGCTGTGACTGACTTCTTTTCACCCAGAACCTTGTTTTCAAGGTTCATCTGGGCCAACGATGCATCGGTATTTCATTTCTTTGGATTGCTAAATAATACTCCACTGTATGGACATACCGTACTTTATTTATCCACCAGTGGATGGATATTGGGCATTTGTCCACTTTTTGTCTACTGTGAATTGACTGATGCGGCTATGAACATTCATGTACAAGTTTTTGTGTAGACATATGTTTTCATTTCTGTTGGTTATATACAAAGGATTGGAATAGTTGAGTCATATGCTAACTCTGTTAACTTTTGTGGAAGTGCCAGAGAAGCTGTTCATTTTCTAGACATTCTGATGATCTGGAGTTAAAAAAAGTCTAATCTGACTTTCTACTTCTATGAAACTGCTGTTTGGTGATGAGATTATTTTAAGTGAGGGATAGAAAGTCAAAAGCTGCTTTATTTTCTATACATCTTTTATTAACAATGAATGATTCTTTAAAATTATATTATTATGGAGATCTTGGCCAAGTTCAACTGACAAACAATTTTAGAAATGTTATTACTGCTACAATAAAAAATGTTCACTATAAGTAGCATGGCTTAAATTATGTGGCTGAATTAAAACTCCAGGGTCTAAAATAAACTTGAATGCCTACATCAGAGACCCCAAAACTTCTGTGCACAAAAGAGCTACTGGGGCAGTTTGTTAGAAAAGTCAAACTCGAGGCTCTGCCCCTAAGAGATTATGATTTAGTGGGTCAGGAGTGGGGACTTAGGAATTACTTTTAACGACATTCCTCAAATACGCACAGACGATTCTGATGCAGGCTCTAGTCTGGCCAAAGTGTGCAGTTTCCATATTTTCTTCATGGGCTGTGCTGACAATGTCACCCTGATTCCTGTTTCCTATAAAATACTTTTTAATATATTAAGTCTCACCCACCTTCTAAATCCTTCTTGAATGAAGACTTTCGAAAAACTCTTTTCTTCCTTTCTACCTAAGACATTATATATATATATATATATATAATTTGATCTATGCATTTCCTATCTTATCTTATTGGTTATATGTTGTTCAAAAATATATCTTATTTACCAGCTAGACAGGAAGTGCCCTGAAGGTGAACCAGTGAACCAATGAAGTCGCTCAGCCGTGTCCAACTCTTTGTGACCCCAAAGACTGTAGCTCACCAGGCTCCTCCATCCATGGGATTTCCCAGGCAAGAATACTGGAGTGGGTTGCATTTCCTTCTCCAGGGGATCTCCCCGACCCAGAGATCAAACCCAGTTCTCCCGCATTACAGGCAGACACATTACTGGCTGAGCCGCCAGGGAAGCCCCGCCCTGAAGGTAGAGAATGATATTATTTTGTACTGCCTCCTGCACGCAGGCGCTGAGGACACTGTGATATAAGACCTAAAAATTCAAGAAAGACCTGCTTTGACATCTGTGGGTTTCGTAGGCCCCAAAGTCCTAAGCACAACTTCTCCTGCCTTTGTCTGATGTGCCCCCCACCCTACTGGAAAGCTTCCCAGGTGGCGCTAGTGATAAAGAACCCGCCTGCCAGTGAAGGAAACGTAAGCAACACGGGTTCGGTCCCGGGTCGGGAAGATCCCTGGAGGAGGGCATGGCAACCCCCTCCAGCGTTCTTGCCTGGAGAGTCCCATGGACAGAGGAGCCTGGCGGGCTGCGGTCCACGGGGTCACACAGAGCTGGGAACGGACCACAGGAAAAGGCTCCCGGCCCTGGGATTCCCCACGAGCCGGACTGATGTGCCCCATCTGGTCTTCAGCCTAACGGGTTCACTGCCCTGCCAGCCCACAGAACTGTTCTAACAACCCCCCACATTCTCCCTGGAACCAGGGGTCACCCTGTTCTCTTGTTATTTGTTACACAGCCTGCCCCTCCCAGCCCCTGCGGCCTGCTCCACACCTGCCGGGAGCCCCGTGAGGTCGCACGTGGCGGGCGCCCTCCTGCCCCGTGAAGAGCACGGTGAGTGAGGTCGCACGTGGTGGGCGCCCTCCTGCCCTGTGAACAGCATGGGTGAGTGAGGTCGCGCGTGGTGGGCGCCCTCCTGCCCCGTGAAGAGCACGGTGAGTGAGGTCGCGCGTGGTGGGTGCCCTCCTGCCCCGTGAAGAGCACGGGTGAATACAGACCCCGTCACCTCACCTGTCCAGACCAGGTGCTGTGTGCTCAGCCTTCTCTCACCGTTCAGGACCCGGGATCCCTCCCTCACCCCAGGAGGAGATCAGAGCAGATGGATTTGGTGCTCCGTTCTGCATGTTGTTGCCTACATGACCATGCACTTGGAACAGAAGTTTCAAATAACAGCTTATTTTGACCTGTGTTATGTGCACACTCTTGGCTGGGAGGTGAGGTGGGAGGAGTTCAGAGGGAGGGAATCAGGTGGACTGAATTTCTAAAACCCAGTCCGGGGGATGAAAGAGAAATAAAACAGTCGTGAGTCACATTTTGTTTAAAACTGAGCAATCCAGCCTGATGGACAGATTCAGGCTGCTTTGTCGCCCAATACAGCCGAAGCAACCTGCTTCTGCTCTCCTCCTCAGGGCTCCTTCCCACAAACGGCACGTCACAGCCAAGCATATGTGGAGGGTGGTATTTACACAGTGTGGCTTTCCCTCCGAAGACTGTGCACATTTTTTAGGGAGACGTTAAATACTCAGAGACATGCTTGTATTGTGTATTATCAATCAGAGAGTAATGTGTCAACATACAGGAGTCAAGCAACACTAAAAGGGGGGCTATACTCCCTCATAACAAGCAGAGGGTCAACCACAGTGAGGCGCGTCTTGCCCTCTGCAACCCCTCACCTTTCAAGGTGGCCTTCTTAAGAACCTTCATTGCGTAGAGCTGTCCAGCATCTGACCCCTTGACCTTCCTCACCAAGAACACCTAAGGAAGAGAACACAGGACATCTGCAGCTGTTAAAGACGGCAGACTCATTTTCCTTATTTGATCTGACAAGGGGACACACTAGGGAGTGTGGGAAATCCCAATAAAATAAATATGCTATAGGAAAAACTTAAATGTAACATCTCCTCCAACATCTAAAAAAGTTTCATCTAATTTAGTACAACCCTATGAGGACCCCTGCTATGTGTTCATCTTAACAATTATATTTGTTTTGGGCACCATTCTCTTTTTATGAAACACTACATCAGAGGCAATTGCTGCTGTTGTTCACTTGTTAAGTTGTGTCCGACTTTTTGCAGTCCCATGGACTGCAGCACGCCAGGGTTCCCTGTCCATCACCAGCACCTGGAGCCTGCTCAAACTCATGTCCATTGAGTAGGTGATGCCATCCAACCATCTCATCCTCTGTCATCCCCTTCTCCTCCTGCCCTCGATCTTTCCAAGCATCAGGGTCTTTTCCAATGAGTCAGCTCTTTGCATCAGGTGGCAAAGTACTGGAGCTTCAGCTTCAGCATCAGTCCTTCCAGTGAATATTCAGGGTTGATCTTTAGGATTGACTGGTTTCATCACCGTGCTGTCCAAGGGACTCTCAAGAGTCTTCTCCAGCACAGTTTGACAGCAATCAGTTCTTTGGCACTCAGTGTTCTTCAAGGTCCAACTCTCACATCTGTACACAACTCCTGGAAAAACCACAGCTTTTACTACATGAAAATTTGTCAGCAAAGTGAGGTCTCTGCTTTTTAATGCACCGTCTGGCTTTGTCAGAGCTTCCCTTCCAAGGAGCGAGTGTTTCTAAATTTCATGGCTGCAGTCATCTGCAGTGATTTTGGAGCCCAAGCAAACAAAATATGTCACTGTTTTCATTGTTTCCCCATCTATTTGCCATGAAATGATGGGACCGGATGCCACGATCTTAATTTCCTGAATGTTGAGTTTTAAGCTAGCTTTTTCACTCTCTTCTTTCACCCTCATCAAGAGGCTCTTTAGTTCCTCTTCACTTTCTGCCATTAGAGTTGGTTTCATCTGCATATCTGAGGTTGTTGATATTTCTCCCAGCAATCTTGATTCCAGCTTGTGATTCATCCAGTCTGGCATTTCCTATGATGTACTCTGTATGGAGGTTACATTAGCAGGGTGACAGTATACAGCCTTGATGTACTCCTTTGCCAGTTTTGAACTAGAATAGCACCTTCCTTTGTAAAAACAGAACACTTGTTCAGAAAAGCAAACTCTCTTCAGAAGTTTTCAGGGAGATAGATCACTTGGTTTATTGTAAATATGCCCTGTAAATATCCATAGTGAAGCTACCCTGAGAGTCCCTGCCAGACAACACAGGCCAGACTCTGACCCTCCAGAAGCTAGGTTCTCTAGCTTTCCTCATCCATGTTTTAGCTTTGAGTAGCTGAAATTTACAGACAGAGCTGGTTCTAAATGGCTTTTATATATATTCTCATGTGGACACTTAACAACATTTTCTGGAGCACGTTTTGACATGTTTTGTGAGGGAAAACCAAGAAGAAAAGACAACTGTTTGAGAGGCTAAGCTTAAGAGTCACATTCATAATTGTTGAATGAGGTTAGTGAAAAACCAACCAACCAACCTAGGGTATCCAGTAGGAAAGAAAAGTACATTCTGTGCAGAAAGAAATAACAGTGTCCAATTTTTCTAACAGTACTTCCCAACAGATGAAAAAGCTGCGGGAATGACTGACACCCACACAGAGGGCATGTGTCCGGGAGGCAGGGGTGCTGCCCACGTGTCCCTGACGGGGGCCCTCACCAGCCTTCTGAGACGCATGGGGTTCTGGCTCCAGGAGTCACGCCCAAGTGTGGGGCTGTAGGAGGGGCTGCATCCTCACCCCCAACCCGAGACGGACTCAGGACACGGGGACGAAGGTGGGGGAGCAGGGGCCTGACGGCAGCGCAGACCAGTTTGCCCCGCCCACGGGAGACACGGCCCGGCCCACGGGAGACACGCCCCGCCCCGGGAGACGAGGCCCCGCCCCCGGGAGAGACGGCCCCGCCCCCGGGAGACGTGACCCCGCCCACGGGAGACACCCCAGCCCCCAGGAGGCGCGGCCCCGCCCTTGGGAGACAAACGGCCCCGCCCATGGGAGACTCGGCCCCGCCCACGTGAGACACACCCCGCCCCCGGGAGATGAGGCATGTCAGGAGGTCGGCGTCTGGCAGAGCACCGGGATGCCCTCCTCGCATCAGCTCCTGGGGTCATCGCCTGCCGTTGGGAGCATCAGCTGCCTCCGGACCCGGAACTCCCCACCCTGCCCCTTCGTGACCACTGTCACCCAGAGCCCAGGGGGCACTCAGGCCAGCAGGAACACCCCTTGCCTTCTGCCCAGCAGAAAGGAGGGCAGAGGCGGGCAGGACAGTGTCGCTCCCCGGGACAGACGCTGCCCCTGGGGCTGGGATTCTAGCAAATCTCGGGCAACGAGAAGCAGGCACGCTACTCTCCCGGGTTCTGGACAACAGCGTCCCTGGGAATCTTTACCATGGGAGGCCTGGGCCGTGCCTCTGTGCACGTGTGCATCACACGAGTGTTTGCTTGGCTGCGGGGACCTGGGCCTCTCTGGGCGCCGGGCCTCCTGTCCCAGCCCAGAGAGCTCTGTCTGGGAGCTGGTGAGGAGCCTCCCGACAGGCGGTCAGAGCTGTGGCAGGAGTGCCCAGGGGGCCGAGCGGAGAAACCAGAGCATTCCCGTGGGCCGTGTGGAGAAACCAGAGCATTCCCACTCCCAGGCAAGAATACTGGAGTGGGTTGCCACTTCCTTCTCCAGAGGAGTAGAGAATACCGTCTACTTAAGTCCTTGCTGAACCACATTCACACGGCAGCTGACCACTACGATTCAGTTTGTGTGTGAGTCATCTCTGACTCTCTGTGACCCCGAAGACTGCAGCTCGAAAGGCTCCTCTGTCCATGGGATTCTCCAGGCAAGAGTCCTGCAGTGGGTTGCCATTTCCTTCTCCAGGGGATCTTCCTGACCCAGGGATCCTACCCAGGCCTTCCGCATTGTGGGCAGATTCTTTACAGTCTGAGCCATAGATTCAATTTACAAGATGTCAAAGCTTGCAGAGACCTAGTCACATAAACCTTTGTTTATTGCATTTTAGGTTTTAAAAATGAGATGATGGATGGTAATGGCTATTTATTTTTCTGGGCTCCAAAATCACTGCAGATGGTGATTGCAGTCATGAAATTAAAAGATGCTTACTCCTTGGAAGAAAAGTTATGACCAACATAGATAGCATATTGAAAAGCAGAGACATTACTTTGCCAACAAAGGTCCATCTAGTCAAGGCTATGGTTTTTCCTGTGGTCATGTATGGATGTGAGAGTTGGACTGTGAAGAAGGCTGAGCCCCGAAGGATTGATGCTTTTGAACTGTGGTGTTGGAGAAGACTCTTGAGAGTCCCTTGGACTGCAAGGAGATCCAACCAGTCAATTCTGAAGGAGATCAGCCCTGGGATTTCTTTGGAGGGAATGATGCTGAAGCTGAAACTCCAATACTTTGGCCACCTCATGCGAAGAGTTGACTCATTGGAAAAGACTCTGATGCTGGGAGGGATTGGGGGCAGGAGGAGAAGGGGAAAACAGAGGATGAGATGGCTGGATAGCATCACTGACTCGATGGAAGTGAGTCTGAGTGAACTCTGGGAGTTGGTGATGGACAGGGAGGCCTGGTGTGCTGCATTCATGGGGTCACAAAGAGTCAGACACCACTGAAAGACTAAACTGAATGGCTATTTATAGGGCTTCCCTAGTGGCTCATATGGTAAAGAATCTGCCTGCAAAGCAAGAGATCTGGGTTGGATCCCTGGGTTGGGAAGATCCTCTGGAGAAGGAAATGGCAACCCACTCCAGTATTCTTGCTTGGGGAATCCCATGGACAGAGGAACCCGGAGGGCTGCAATCCAGGAGGCTGCAAAGAGTTGGACACAATTTAGTGACTAAATCACAAACACAAAAATGGCTGTTCATAATTATCTATTTTTAAGAAGACTTCAAAAGACAAGGAAAAAACCTTATTCTCCCAATATTTGTCAGGCTCCTGCCACACACCAGGTCCTAGAAGAAATGTAGCAGGAACGGTCCTATGGCCAGCAGAGTAGCTACCAGGAGACAAACCTCGAGAGAAACAGCAAAAGACAGTAACAATCGACTTAAAAGGTGGAAGTAACAGTGAAGACGTGGGCTCTGTCCGCTCAGGGAGAGCTCTTTTGTCCGCGGCATCCCGGACCTCTCGCCTCTTCCCTCCTTCCTGATTCAGGAACACATTCTGACGCAGGAAAACAAGTTCCCAAACAACCCATCAATCTCAGCAAAGATGGAAGCGGCATCTCTAGCACTTTATCCAGGTGACTCTTCACGACCTCCCTCCTTTTATTTTTAGAACCCCTCTCCAGCAGCTCAGCCGCGACTCTGCAAAGCCCTTCCTCGAGCCACATGGAGACACAGCCACCTCCCACTGAGGCAGACGTACAGCCACTGGCTGAGCTGGGGAATCTGTAGCGGATGAAGGTTAAGCATCTGTAGGAGATGCCACTCAGAGAAGGCAATGGCACCCCACTCCAGTACTCTTGCCTGGAAAATCCCATGGACGGAGGAGCCTGGTAGGCTACAGTCCATGGGGTCGCTAAGAGTCAGACACGACTGCGGGGCTTCACTTTCACTTTTCACTTTCATGCATTGGAGAAGGAAATGGCAACCCACTCCAGTGTTCTTGCCTGGAGAATCCCAGGGACAGTAGGGCCTGATGGGCTGCCGTCTATGGGGTCGCACAGAGTCGGACACGACTGAAGCGACTTAGCAGCAGCAGAAGCAGGAGATGCCACTGCCTCTTCCTTTTATTTCTCTCCATTTACTTGCTTTACTTTTAATCCATTTATCTCTTTATTTATTAATATCAGAAGATATTAATCTTCTACGCTTTACTTGTTTATGTTTCGTATAATCATGGCTTTTTTTCATACTGTTCACGGGTTCTCACGGCAAGAACACTAGAGTGGTTTGCCGTTCCCTCCTCCAGGGGACCACGCTTTGTCGGAACTCTCCACTATGACTCCTCTGTCTCCACTGGTCCTCCATAGCATAGCTAATAGCTTCACTGAGTTACGCAAGCCCCTCTGCCGTGACAAGGCTGTGAAGGAGAACAACAAGGCTGCATATTGCCACCCTGATTATTTAACTTATGCACAGAGTACATCATGCGAAATACTGGGCTGGATGAAGCACAAGCTGGAATCAAGACTGCTGGGAGAAATATCAATAACCTCAGATATACAGATGATGTCAACTCTAATGGCAGAAAGCCAAGAGGAACTAAAGAGCCTCTCAAGGGTGAAAGAGGAGAGTGAAAAAGCTGGCTTGAAACTCAGCATTCAAAAAAGTAAGATCATGGCATCTGGTCCCATCACGTCATGGCAAATAGATGGGGAAACAATGGAAACAGCGACAGACTTTATTTACTTGGGCTCCAAAATCACTGTGGACAGTGACTGCAGCCATGAAATTCAAAGACACTTGCTCCTTGGTAGGAAAGCTCTGACAAATCCAGACAGATTTGTGTGTTAAAAAGCAGAGACATCACTTTGCTGACAAAGGTCCGTAGAGTCAAGGCTGTGGTTTCTCCAGTGGTCATGTATGGATGTGAGACCTGAACCATAGAGAAGACTAAGCACCAAAGAACTGATTGCTTTCAAACCATGGTGCTGGAGAAGACTCTTGAGAATCCCTTTCACTGCAAAGAGATCAAACCAATCAATACTAAAGGAAATAACCCTGAATATTCACTGGAAGGACTGATACTAAAGATGGAGCTCTCATACTTTGGCCACCTGATACAAAGAACTGACTCACTGAAAAAGACCCTGTTGCTGGGGAAGATTGAAGGCAGGAGAAGGGAATTACAGAGGATGAGATGGTTGGATGGCATCACCGACTCAATGGACACGAGTCTGAACAAACTCTGGGAGACAGTGAAGGACAAGGAAGCCTGGAGGGCTGCAGTCCATGGGGTTGCCGAGTTGAACACAACTTAGTGGCTGAACAATAGCAACAACATAATCATAGCTGGGAAGGAAAAGAGTTCAGTGTTAGGCAGATCATCATTCCAAGGGGATTCTGCCTAATACCAGGATTTTACTTGTTTCCCAAAGAATGTTTTTAAAATAAAAATTTGCAGGAAATTGGAAAAGGTGTTTTTTCTGAGGAAGGCATTGTCAACGTAGCTTTTGTTTAGTCGAGTATTGAAAGGACGGGCTCAGATCCATTTTCCTTGACCTCAGAAAGCATCTTCCATCTCTTCTGCTTCTAGACACCTTGAGAATTGGCGGAGGGGTGCTCAGTGAAGTCAGGGTCACACAATAGCCCAGACAGTCAACCACCACCTGCCCAGCAGCCCTGGGCTTGCCTGCGAGGGCGTCCAGGTCTCCATCACCGAGGAGAGAGGATGGAGCTGATGCAGCTGACACTGCGCATCCTTGGGAAGCAAGTGGTGGGCGGCGTGTGTGGTGGGAGCGGCGGGCTCCGTGCCTGTCCATTTCCCTGTCACGGTTCTTTACCCCCCTGCCCCCTGGTGGCTCAGACCGTAAAGTCTGCCTGCAATTCAGGAGACCTGGGTTCGATCCCTGGGTTGGGAAGATCCCCTGGAGAAGGGAATGGCAACCCTCTCCAGTATCCTTGCCTGGAGAATCCCATGGACAGAGGAGCCTGGCGGGCCACACACCATGGCGTTGCAAAGAGCTGGACGTGACTGAAGCAACTGACTCACACACACACTCTCACACACTCTCACACACACTCACACTCTCACACACACACACCCCTTTCCCAACCTTTCTAATTAATGGGAAGACAAACCACAACCACACAAGCAGGTCTGCCTCCATATGTTGGTAACTTTTGACCCCGAGAGACTGAAATCTTCACATTCTTACTTCACTAAAAGCCTAAAAACCATTTGAAATTGCCATTTTTGAAGGTTACCGCATTTTGAATACTGGTAATTTCATATGGTTCAAGCGAACATGTTTGTGGATATACTAGTATTAATACAAATACATGTTGCTACCACATTGCCATGTGGAAAAGAAAAATAAAAATATTCTACCTTTTAAGAATGCCAAAAGGGAGATTTCACAAACAAGCAAATTTCCGTGGTCTGCAAGAGATTATCTAGAACAACATCAACATACTATTAATCCTACATGAAATCAACATGGGCCAGATTTCATCTTGGCACCAAGTCCTAGGAAAAAAGGGGAAATCTGATGAATATCCACATACCATACAGGAAGAAACAGTGACTTCAAAAAGCCAGGACCCTGTCCTGCTTAAACTCTGGGAAAGGCTGGCCTCCTGGTTTATCTCAGGGCCTCATGTTCTAGAAACCGTAAGTCTGTGTAATTTCTAACAGATACACCAAGGATGCAGAGAAATTAGCACGGCCCTGGAACAACTTGCCCAGTCTCGTGAGAGATCTGCTGATATCCTGCTGCATATGGATGTAGTCCTATGTGAACAGACAACTATTTCTTATTTCCTGAGAGGAATCAGTATTCGTTTTAATTTGAAGGTGAAAAAGAAAAGAAATGAACAATTCTTCTTCTTGGCTGCACTGGGCCTTTGGCGCTTGGGTTTGCTCTAGTTGTGGGGCAGGGGCCTCTCCCGCTGCAGAGCACAGGCTTTAGAGTGAGGGCTCAGTCACTGAGACAGGCAGGCTTAGTTGCTCTGAGGCCTGTGGGACCTTAGTCCCCTGCGCAGAGATCGAGCCTGTGTCCCCTGCGTTGGAAGGTGGATTCTTAACCATTGGATCCCCAGGGATGTCCTGAAATGAACAATTCTAGTGCACAGATTCATCACAGCCAATTGCTAGATGGGAGTCATGTGCTATTTAACCCACAGAAGAATTATAGAAAGTAGTTCCTATTATGTCCATTTTACAGGTGGGGAAATCGAGGCTTGGAGAAGCAGAATAACCACACCGTTTACAAGGAGGGTGGGCGGGGACCCAGGCTGCAGGCCCCGTCTCCCTGCCGCCCTGGGTGACAGTTACGGGAGTGGGTCCCAGAGGGCACCGCCTTCTCCACTGCTTTCTTCCCTGTTCTTATTTTTCTTTCTTTTGGAAAAATACCTGTGGAGTGCATACTTCCCAAAGATGTATGGCTCAAGGACCCTCCGCAGCACGGAGATATACTAAAGGCTCGTGGAAGCTACGAGTGGGGAGGTGTGTGCAGCGTTCCCAAGCCCGGCTCCACTGTCTCGGGCTTCCGGCCACGCAGTGAGGCCACGGCCCCTGTGGCCATGGGGCCTGCCAAGTGGGCACTACCTCACTCCATTAGTTTGGACCCACACTTCCCCGGGCTCAGGGGGCACCTCTGCCATCTCTCCTTCGCCCTGACGTGGGGGACCAGCTGCAGCGGAATGAGGCCCACTTGGAGGGAAGCATGGACTCAACTTACCTTTCCGTAGGAGCCTTGTCCCAAAACTTTCAACAGTTCAAACTGGGAAGGGTCGGCCTTCTCAAAGCCCGCTTTGACATGGTGACTGATGTCAATCTCCTTCACAATGCCCTCTTCCTGCAAGAAAAGAACGACAGAAATGCATATCAAGGGGCTCCTCTGGATTCGTCCTCCTCTCAAGTTACCACGAGTTGGGTAGGTTATGGATTTTCAGGATTGGAGTTACGAGCTGTGACATCACGGCGCTCTGCATAATTTGCTTGCTTATTTGTACCAATGATTCTGTTTGTGAGCCTTAAATTGTGTCTTTTCTGCATGGACTTGTGTTGTGTGGTCTTACCAATATCTCCATGAAATCCATCCTCCTTCTTAACAATTTGGGCAAAATTCTGGACAGGGAGGAAGGTGGGGACCACAGAACCAAACGACCCTCTGAGTGTGTGAGTGTCTACACTTCTGTGGCCTGAAGGGCTGTCCACAGGCAGAAGTAGTCTGTGAAACGGGGATTTCTTTTCTCCTTCTCCTTCTTACTACTCTGCTCCCCCTTATATTCTTGCCAGAGCTGATGGTTCATCTCCATCCCAGAGATTATATTTCAGAAGAAGCAGCCAGATAAGACTTTCTTCCAGTTCAGAAGCTTTCCCAGTAGGGAAAAAAGTCCTTGATCTTGAAGTTAAAGCCCTGACAGGAATCACTCCCAATGCTCATCAGAGAGCTTCCTGTCCTGGAGATGCACTGCCCACCTGTCAGGGGCGAGGCTGCCCTGCCAGCACCAGCCATGGGAGACGCGGAAGCTGGAAAGGAGGGGCTTTCCTGGACTGATTTCTGTGCTTCTCCGAGACACCCTTTCCAATCCATCCACCTTCTGATGCTTCATCCACTACTACGGTTTGGGCCTTGGCTACATTCTGAGAACTAGCAGGCCGGGCTGACTGCAAAGCGCATCTGAAACCGCCACAGTAATCGCACGCGTAGAGTGCTCAGGCACTCAGTCTCCGTACATTATTTCTTCCATTTCTTAAAAAACTATCAAGTGAGATGTTATCCTAAGGTTGCCCAGCTGGAAGTATGAGAGCCGGGTTTCTAGTCAAGAGTGACGTTAAAGCCTCGGGCAAATCAAATCGCAACAGTAGTAATCCACAGGACAGTGGTCCCTCTCAGAGATGGATGGAAAACTCAGTTTCTCAGAGTTGTAAACTTTGTGACGAGTATCTCCATGTACCCAATGCAGGACACCTAGAGAAAGCAGAGGAAGGTCGTCTGGGCTGCAAGACAATTGTTTCTCATTTCTTTTTATTCCAGTGGTTAAAGAAACCCTTCAGTCTTCACATCTTCAAGGATTCTTTTCCATTTTTGTAAAAATAATCATGTTTCTGTTTGTGAAAACAAGCAATGGATATACCCCAAATGGATTCTTTTGGGGTCAGTTCACAAAGCTTGTATGTGTGCAGTCAGAACACAAAGAATTTTAAGGTAACTACTCCTTGAATATGGAGAAGGAAATGGCTACCCACTCCAGTATTCTTGTCTGGAGAATCCCATGGACAGAGGAGCCTGGCGGGCTACAGTCCATGGGGTCACAAGAGTCAGACAGACTTAGCAACTAAACCACCAGCATTCCTTGAATATGTCAGAGAGAGAGGACCCTGAGGGCATGGTCCTCCCCCCATGAGTGGAGATGACCTCTGAGTCCCGCTGGAATCCCAGGACCCCTTTAGCTACAGAAAGGGGCACAGCTTCTTCTGTAGGGAAATTGCTTCATTTATGACAGGGAAAAAGTGGAAAGTGTTAGTCACTCAGTCATGTCCAACTCTTTGCGACCCCATGGACCGGGTAGCCCCCAGGCGCCTCTGTCCATGGGATTCTCCAGGAAAGAATACTAGAGTGGGTAACCAATTCCTTCTCCAGGGGATCTTCCTGACCCAGGGACTGAACCCAGGTCTCCTGCATTGTAGGCAGACTCTTTACCAGCTGAGCCACCAGGGAGGAAAGAGGAAAAGGGGTGTCTCGGGTTGCAGGGCAGCACCTGTGTCTTCCCCAAGAAGACCGCACTCATCTGGGTGGTGCCTGCAGACCGATGCCCACTGGGAAGACGAAGCTGAAGTTCAAGGCGCTCGCCAAGTCCTGATGACTGATGCTGCACAGATGCTATCTCCACCTCTACTGACTTATCGACCAAGAAAGAACCTGACGGTCACTGGTCACTGAAGGAAGAATAAAACACCCCCATTCTGTTAACAGGCTTCCCTGGTGGCTCAGCTGGTAAAGAATCCGCCTGCAATGAGGGAGACCTGGGTTCGATCCCTGGGTTGGGAAGATCCCCTAAAGAAGGGAAAGGCTACCCACTCCAGTCTTCTGGCCTGGAGAATTCTGTGGACTGTATAGTCCGTTGGGTCCCAAAGAGTTGGACACAACTGAGCGACTTTCACTGCACTTGACTTTTCCATTAACACACAGCACCTCCCATCCGGCAGGCAGGACGGCACCGAGCCATCCAGTGTCCCCGGCCCCCCGAATGTGGCTCAGTCCTGCAGCCAAGCTAATGCCACTCCCACGGGTCAGCAGGGCTCACCGAGCGCCATCCTCTGTGACTTCGTTTTGGTGCCTGAGCACACCAGCGTTCACGCAGCTAAAGAGAAGGTCACCCTCAACACCGGGGGGGGGGAGTGCCGGCTGGGGCGAGGCCAGGGCCTCGGGGAGATGCCCAGGAGGCAGGTGACCGCTGACCCCGTGGCCCTGCTCCCAGGCCCTTCCGAGTGCACATCACAAACGATTGTGCTGTGCTCCTCCAGGGTCTCCAGGTCATCCCTCTGAGTCCCGGCCTCCGCTCAGAGGAGCATGATGTCAGTCAGCCCCCCGGAGCCCCCTCAGCATACCTGGAGGATCCCCCCCAGGGCCCTGCTTCCCCCACCCCCCAGGAACCAGCAGCCCCAAGCACGCAGCTCTCCCCTGCCCAGCAAAGGCACCAGCCGGCCAGAATTCACCTTCCTGCGTCGTCACCGCCCTGACACTGCAGCTGAAGGCTTAGAAGCAAATCTCTCTGTAACATTTCATTTTGTGGGGATTCTCGCGTTCAAAGTCCTTAGAGCAAATGCACTCAAAGCACACAGCTAAATTCCTCCTCGGGAATGGCCTTAAAACCTCAGGCCTCTCCCTGATAGTACTGTGATGTTTCAATTAACACCAGGGAGGTCTTGAACAGCAAAAATCTCAACCATCCATTGAAAAAGGAACCAAGAGTCCCACATTTTAGATTTTAGCCACTCATAGTAACACTTTGACCTGAACTTGCTTGAGATATGTTGTTTTCCTCTTTCCCAAGAACTTAAAGGACAAAAAAAAAAAAAAAAAAAGAGTCAAGGTCTGGAGACCTGTGCTGAGTGCTGTGTGTACAGGAAACACCCAGACGGGAGCTGGGAAACATGTCTGGGCTTGTCTGCTTCTAACCATGTCCAGACCGGACAGGCGTATTTTCTAAACCATTTTGTGATTACTGCCTTAAAGGGCACCCAGATTTAACATATTATTTATGCCTCATTTAGAAATAAACATCTTTCCCCTCTTATCAGGAAGGTCACTTTTTCTAGAATTCTATGTGGATTTTAACACCGTTCCCTTAAGGACATAAAGTCTGGTCCTGAATGCTCTACAGATAGCACTAACATTTGGTTTCTAGCATAACTCCTATGAAGCGTATTTTTTTTACAAATAACCTGAGAAATTTGGGGGGGGAGCCTGGTATCATGGGCAGGTGTGTGCTCTGCCAGAAAGGACTTCAAAACTGATCCAATGGGAGAGAGAAAAACCAGAGTATGAGTTGTTGAAACAACATCAGTATGTGACCAAGTAACTTTGACCATGGATTCTAGAATCCCCGTCAAGCTGGGCTTGAATTCTGACCGATGGAAGACATTCCCCCACGGGTGTCAGACAGACAGACAGCGAAGGGGCCTGGCCTCAGGCCAGAGGGGATCGGTGAGGTGTCCTCTGAGCCCCGCCCCGCACCAAAGTCACCTTGGCAGGTAATTTCCTCCCTTCTGAATCATCCGCTTTCCACGTCATTAAAGAGAGGCGATTTATGGGAAGTAAATGCAGATGAAAAGTGGTGGAATAGTCACGACGAAAACATAGAAAAGAAAAACTGGGCAAGTGTGAGCTGGGTCTCCACCAAAGCGGGCGGGACCATTCTAGAAATCACTGATTCCTGCGCAGGATATTAATTCCCAGAAAGGGCCAAGAGTAAATTATTAAACAGGTGGCTTATGAAAATGCAGAAAAGAAGAAGGAAATTAGCTAACTCTGACTTGCTCCCAGCAAGTCCTGCCAGGCCAGCCCACCCCACCCCTGTGGCTGATAACAGAGCAGGCGTGTGGGGAGGGGGCCGGGGAACCACGGCCTGGCTCTCAGGGGCCCACTGAGAGCTTGGGTCCGCAGAGGCTGACACCCCCGGGGATCCCCATGGGGCACCGTGGTCCTTCCCCCAGACCCCAAACCAGGCGTGCTCACCCAGGCGTGACACCCTGCTGCAGACGCTGTCAGTGTAGCCACGGTGCCCCAGTATCAGACCTGCCAGGGAAGCTGTTACAAATGCAGATTCCAGGTGCCAGGCCGGGGCTTCAGGACCTGTAATCTCTGAGAAGGTTGAAGGTCAGGGCTCCCTGGGGGAAATCCTGCTCAAGTCTGCCCTCCCCTACCTACCTACCGCTGGCTCCCAGCCGCACGCAAACAGGCTGTCCTGTCTGCATCCTTCTCAGCAAAACACAGACTTTGTTTCGCCCTTCCCCGGACACCTGCCCCACCCAACATGGCTCACAGATTGCTCATCAACGCTCTCCGTGGGGCTGAACCCAGTGGTCAGGCTTCAGTGTCTGCAGGGCCGGGCACCAGCCATCACCCCAGCTTCCTCACTTGGATTCGGGGACATCAGGCCCCCTGGGTCCCCCGACACCTCTCCCACCCTCCCGAGGGCTCTTCCTTTATCTGTCTCCGAACATCTCCCCCAACTTGGTCCCAGCCTTTTCTCCCATGTCGTCACCTCCTTGGGACTTCATCCCATCTGGGGGTTCCGTGTCACCATCTAAATGCTGACGCTCAGGACTGGATCTCCCCCCGGGACCGGCACAGGCGGCTTCCTGGGCGTGCCTGAGGAGACCTTAGGGGCTGCTCGCGCTCCTCCCTGGGGTCTTAGCCTGATGTGGGGGGTGAGAGGAGGCCCCCTGAACTGTGAGCTGCTCTGACACATGGAACGGGCCCTGAGCATCTGCTCTGCCTCCCAGATCATCAGTGCATTTAACTGTTTTTAAAAAGATCTTTCATCCAGACTTTCATTTTCAGGAAGAGGACTCCCCACACCCAGCCCAACATACTGCTAGGAAGGAAGTTCAGAAACGCTTTGAAAGCAGACAGGAGTCAGTGTGTCGCTTGTCTGCTTCCTCCAGGGAGGGCGGATGGAGGACCCTTGAAGAGTCCCTCTAGGGGGCACGTGAGTGTGTGCTCAGTCGATTGGTTTTGTCCGACTCTTTGTGAACCCATAGGCTGTAGCCTGCCAGGCTCCTCTGTCATGGGGTTCTCCAGGCAAGAATACTGGAGTGGGTTGCCATGCCCTCCTCCACGGGATCTTCCCAACCCAGGGATCGAACCCACACCTCCTGCATCTCCTGCATTGGCAGTCGGATTCTTTACTGCTAGGGCCACCTGGGAAGCTCTCTGGGGAGCATAACCCTCCCCCCAAAACAGCCAGAACTAACGACACAGACTGCTCACGACAAAGCCCGCAGGAGGCGGTGGCTGTGCACACATCGTAACACAAGGAGGGAAGGACTGGGCGTGAGCTCCAGACTCCCAGCCAGAAGGAACCCGCTCCTTTCAGCTTCCCAGGTAACCAGGGGCCAAGCCTCGAGCCTCGAGTGCATCTGACCTCCCAGGGCGCCCGGGTGGGAGGTGGACTCCAGGCAGCCTGCCTCCTGCCCGACCCGCCCAAGGAGGCTCCTGAGACGAACGGCTGATGCATCGCAGAGTCTCCTCTGCCCTTTACGTCGCCCTTTTCACGTCTCCGCCCCCGTGTCTGCGCCCGCTGGTGTGAGCAAGTGTGAGATGAAATTACAGGACCAGCTGCACTGGGAAAATACTTCTACAGAAAGCCTCCACTTCGCTTCCAAAGGCTAAATATAAGCTGTGCCATTTAGGATGGCAACACTTCTCCAGCAAGAGTGGGACTCCATGGCTTTTCAGGCACTCGCGGGCCTCCAGACACAGCGAGGACACCCGCCTGAAGAAGAGCACACCCCCCTGAAGTCACAGGAGCGAGGGGACAAGAAGGGAGACCAGAGGTGGGAGTCAGGGGCCCTGAGATGCAGGGAGAAGGCCCGCCTGGTGTCCGAGGTGTGCTTCCCATGGGGCGCTGCTCACAGACCCGCCTGGCCGATGCCCACCGGCCGCCCGAACTCCCCAAGGGACAGGTCACACGGTCCACACAGGGCTCTCTTTTCTCATCCACCCTGGAATGGCATTTTTCCTTTTTTTGACCCAAGAAAGGGACCCAGCACCCAAGGCAGTCACAGGACTAACTCACACCCCGGGGCCAGCAGCCAGATGTGGCCGGCAGCTGAGGGCCACCTCCACCTTCAAAAGGCAACCATGAGCTGCCCCGGAAGCCCCTCAGGGTCTGCACGGGGCCACACTGGGGCTCCTGCATCAGAGCAGCGCAAGGGAAGAGGTCGGAGGAGAGGGGAGGAGAAGCGGCTGAGATGCGTCTCCCGTCCATTTCCTTCCTTTGCCCTCCCACCCAGGCCTCTGCACTCCGCTCCCCCCATCCAAACTTCTATTAATTTTGCTTATTAAGGTAAGATGGGTGTTTCCTTCTGTTTTAAAATGAAAGTGCCTCCCGCCCATGGCTTCTGTCTTTCTTCACCCCCACTGCCTGCCACCCCCTCAAATTATCTTCCCTTCCTTCCTTCTGGAAGCCTTTCAGTCTGCTGGTGTTTTTATAAATCACAGCCTATGCAGATCGCGCCCTGGAAGCTTCTATTATAAATGGTGCCAGGCAGATGGAGCAGCGTCCCTGCAGGGGCCTCCCTGTGGACGGCGGAGCACGCAGGCGTCCCACCAACACGTAGGCTGCAGGCTCCCCGGCTCTGACAACTCGACATCCCTCGGGTGGGTTCACTCTAGTCAGTCCCATCAACCCTCAAGCCCCCTGAGCGGCAATGTTCTGTGGAACATTGCCTGCGAGGTGACAATGGTCTGAGGCCCCAGTGTCTGGATGCCGTGTTTCAAGTGCAGGTTCTATTGGGGCCTGTTGACAAGCTTCATCTCATCTTGAAAGTTACCTTTAAGGAGATGCTTTGCAAAGAGTCGTTTCTCACATGGATGAGAAATTTGTTACTACTGACTTGGGTTTGTCAAGATGCCCTGAGGAATCTAGAAAGAGCCCCAAACCGTGGGTGGACAGGGTGCCAACACGTCCTGCAGAGAGACGTCTGCAGCAGTGGACAGCTGGGCAGTGTCCACCCCGGGGCGGCTGCAGGTGTGAGGACGGGGCTGGTCAGTCTTTATTCTTTAGCACGACTTTAAAGACAGCGCCGAGTGCGGAGGGGGATACGGTGACAGCAGGAGTCACGTATGCTGTGCGCCAAACACAGGCCCAGCACCGTCTCCCTTCTGTCCTCAGACTCAGAGCGCCGTCACGACAGTGCATTGCCCCTCCCCTTCAGTAAGAAAAAAACAATCTGAACACGGAAAGCTGTTTGTCACAATGATTTTCTTTACAAGAGTGAAAAAATGAGAAACACTGTGAATGTCCAAAAAAGCGCGGAAGAATTAAGTGATGACGACATCCGCCAGATGGCATTTTACAAAGGCTTTGAAAGTGGTTATGCCATTTACAGTTGCTCCCAGAGGAATGAGACTGTAGGTGAAAACTACCGAAACACATACGGTGTCTGCGTGCTGAAAACTACAGATGTGCCCGAACGCAACCAAGGAAGAGCTAAACTCCCAGAATAATGAAATATGTAGGTGAAAACTACCGAAACCCATACGGTGTCTGCGTGCTGAAAACTACAGATGTGCCCGAACGCAACCAAAGAAGAGCTAAACGCATGGGAGACACTCATGTTCACAGACCGGAAAACACAGCAGATGGAGCGTAATTCTCCCAATATTGGTCTGCAGGACAATGCAGTTCCCATCAAAAGCTGAGCAGGGCTCCCTATACACAGACAACGTCATTCTAAAATTTACATGGAAATGCAAATGACCCCAAGTCACGAAAACCCATTTTCAAAATAAATAATAAAGTGGGAGGAGTCACTCTACTGTTAAGGCTTACAACGCAGCTACAGTTAGGGACTGAGGGAACGACAGACGCCCAGACTAACGGAACAGAACCGAAAGCCCTGGAGTGAACCTGTTCAGACACACCCAGTGGGTTCTTGAGAGGTGTCAAGGAGAGACTCAGCAGAAGGAGAACATTTTCAACCAACAGTGTTGGAGCACTGGACCTCTGAGGCAAAAAAAGGGCCTCAAATCCCCTGTTTTATACAATGAACTGAAAATGGATCACAGACTTAAATGCAAAACATAAAACTATAAAATTTTTAGGAAAGAAGCTTCAGGACCCAGGTCTAGGGTAAAAATTCTTAGACGTGATCTCCAAAGCTTGATCCAAAGGAGGAAAAATTCTTACACTGAACTTAAAACTTTTGCTCTGCAAAGACGCTGCCAAGAAGATGAAAAGACAAGCTGCACGTCAGGAGAAAACATCTACAAACCGCTGAGGCAACCCTGTGTCGTATCTATAACAGATAAAGGGTTCTCAAAACGCAACAGCAAAATAAAACAAAGAATCCAATCAGAAAGTGGGCAAAAGAGAGAAACGGTCATTTCACCTAAGAAGACCTACAGACGGCAAACCAGCACGTGAAAACACATTCAACATCGGTAGCCGCGAGAGAAAGGCCAAACCACGGCAAGGCATCACTGCACACCTGCCAATGGTTAACACAGAAAAAATACAGTGATAACATCAAATGCTGGCGAGCACGCAGAGGAAGTGGGTCTCCCCTGCATTGCTGGCGGGGATGGAAAATGGCCCAGCCGCTGGAAAACAGCCAGGTGGCATCCTACGAAATGAGACGTGAACTTACCCTACAGCCCAGCAGCCGCATCCTCGCAGCTTCATCCCAGAGAAACGAAGACGAGGTCCGCACAGAAACCTGAGCATATTTCACAGCAGCATTCCTCCCAAACAGGAAACAACCCAGACGTCCTCCAACGTAAATGCTTCAGCAAACTGGGATTCATCATCCGGTGGCAATAAAAAGACAAACCACTGATACACCACACGACAGGAGTGAGCCCCACAGAAGGACACTCAGTACAAAAGCCAGTCCCGAAAGACCACACTGATGCTGAAAATAAAAACTCCGATGTTAAGGCAAGCCAAGAAAAATGTAAACATAAAGCATTTTCTCTGCCCATTTGGGCCTCCTCCCTCCCCTCGAGTCTGCACTGTGCGTCTGCCTTTTGCATTAACCAGACCTCCCCAACGGCCGAAATGCTGGCTCAGCCACAGAGACCAAGGGGTCTCCTGCGTCAGACAGAGCAGGCCTTGCTCAGTCCTGTAAGGGGTCACCCCCACTAGCCTGCTATGTGCAGATGTTTTTGATGGACTTTATGTCCAATGCCAACACATCACTTCCGTTAAAGATGGTGATTGATGCAGAGCCAAAGGGTCAGACGACCTGCGAGACGCTGGACCCCACCTAACGGAAGTCCTTAGTGTAACCACTCGCTTGTATGCTGTGTGTGCTAAGCTGCTTCAGTGGTGTCTGACTCTGCGACTCCATGGACTGTAGCCATGGCTCCTCTGATGGGATTCTCCAGGCAAGAACACTGGAGAGAGTCGCCATGCCCTCCTCCAGGGGAGCGCTCCAGCTCAGGGACTGAAGTCCTGTCTCTTATGTCTCCTGCACGTGTAGGTGGATTCTGTACCACCAGCGCCACCTACTAATTAGCTTTCCCAGCGATATTACTTGCCATCTGCCTCTTTTACAAAAGTATTGGTTCTTGCATTACCAAATCTGTGACTGAGGCTCTGACAAGATGAATGATGATCAGGTGACTTGAAATGACGGATCACACATATAGTCCTTTAAGGTCAACGGTTGTCACAGTGTGACTGTGGGTGTGGGAAGAAGCAGCAGGAGGGAGCCTCCAGGGAACCTTCCTGGGTCAGGAGGGCACAGCGACCCAGTCCTTGCCTGGGGAATCCCACGGACAGAGGAGCCTGGTGGGCTACCGTCCATGGGGTCGCAGAGTCAGACACGACAGAGTGGCTAAGCAACAGCGTGGTTCCAAGAGTTATTCCTAGGGGAGGAACGGGGGAAGGGCAGACAGACCTCTGCACTAGTTTCTGTAACTTTCTGTTGCTCCATAACTATTTCAGAATAAAACACTTTTAAAAAGTGACTTTGAAGTCTACTTGCAATGTTGAAAGAGACTTAAGATTTTAAACTAAAGAAGGCAGTAAATAAGTTTTCTGTCCATGATGGTTATATTCACATTTAAAAGATTTGTAGGAAAAACATTTACGGGAAATACATCAAGATGTAAGCAGTGATAGTGTCCGAGAAATATAAATGACTAATTTTATTTCCTTTACTTTCTGAATTTTTTTATACACAAATGTAAAAATGAGCAAGAAGATGCTGGCATCTATAACAGGAAATTTAAATCAATAAAATCATCTTGCTAACTGTCCACGTGGGATTCCTATATTCATCCACTGCTATGTATCCAATTCTGAAATACAACGGAGAATTTATGCAAAATGAACTGTGAGTTTTGAAAAGCAGATAAGATCAAATAACTTGTCGCAAGAAAACAAAAAGATGGAAGCCAATATGAAACAATTTGGATGCCATTTCTGGATGCGAAGAATAAACCTACCATTTGGTGGAAAAGAAAGGCTCAATATTTTTAAAGCTATTAGAATTTTGAAACTCAACGTGCGAGATTCATCTTGTGGACGAGCATGGCATTTCCAATCAGGGCACAGATGGTAAACGTAAGAACGTGCAGTGCAGAGACCAGTACAAATTTCCCAGCCCGGCGGGTGGCCAGGAGTGAATAGAAGTTTTCCAGAGAGGTGGGCTGTTTGGGGGTGGCTGGTATGAACTTACTGGAAACTGGAAAATTAGAAAAAAATTTAAAAGTGAAATTAGAGATGACTGTCTGCTATGAAATATTAGACAAAACGACTTGTGTGATAAATTCATTCCTCTTAATAGCTTTGTAGACATAAATATAAAGGGTTTACAGCTTTTCTTCAATGGTCATGAGCAGTGATCCAAACACAATCACCTGTGGTCACTTCTGTATTTTGTGTGTGTGTTAGATTGTTGCTGTTCAGTCACTCAGTCGTGTCTGACTCTTTGCGGCCCCATGGACTGCAGCGCATCAGGCCTCCCTGTCCATCACCAACTCCCAGAGCTTGCTCACACTCATGCCCATGGAGTCTGTGATGTCATCCAACCGTCTCATCCTCTGTCATTCCCTTCTCCTCCTGCCCCCAATCCTTCCCAGCATCAGGGTGTTTTCCGAGTCAGTTCTTCGAAGCAGGTGGTCAAAGTAATGGAGCTTCAGCTCAGCTTTAGCATCAGTCCTTCCAATGACTATTCAGGATTAATTTATTTTTAGGATTGACTGGTTTGATCTCCTTACTGTCCAAGGGACTCTCAAGGGTCTTCTCCAACACCAAATTCAAAAGCATCAGTTCTTAGGTGCTCAGCCTTCGTTATGGTCTAATTCTCACATCCATGCACAAGTACTGGAAAAACCATAGCTTTGACTACATGGCCCTTGTTGGCAGTGATTGAATTATCAATCCCTAAATCTAGGGAAGATTCTGCATGAGCGGTGTCCCCCATACAAGGCCAATGCACGAAGGTGACACTCAGGGCAATACATGAGAACACTGCCAACACCCTGGCCCCAGTCATTTCCCCCTAAAGGATCGTCCCAGTATCCTTAGAGAAGACTGCCATCCATCATCAGAGCCTCAGAGTGCAGGCGACCGTCGCCAGGCCCGGCTCTGGTCCCTTATCCTGGAGATTCTTACAAACCAAATCCAAACAGAAAACATTCATGAACTTCAGAATTAAGCTTAAACAATTTCAGTGACAATGTGCTTTCATCAGGTTTCAAAATTTTTGAAAAGGTGAAAGTTTTGGCCAAAACCTCAAAGAAATCAGCTAAATAACCATCCCTCTTCCTTTGTAACCAACTTAGTTGACATTAAAAATAAGTACAAAACATTCTGCTAAATGTTTTCAAATGCCCCCACCAGCCCACCCACATCACACTACCTACCCTCCACCCCCGAGGGTAGAGTTGTCCAAACTCTGCCCCAAATGACCCCCTCAAAAAGCTAACCGGTGAGCTCCACACATATGTCAGCTTTTGCCAATATGAGCCAAAAGTCACAGATTTCCAGACAGTCATGAGCACAGATGAAGCATTTCTAGCAAGCCGATGCACTGAATTGATTCACCCAGGATAGCGGCCTTGACGCCTGAACCCTGCAATCAGCATGGCTGAGGTTTACAAAACACCAAAGACTGACGACCTCAGGTCTGCTGTAGGACCACAGAGGCATCCGGGCGATTACACGTTTCCTCCACTTAGATGGGTTTCCTCGGCCTCAAGGGCTTGCTATCTAATGACCTGCGAGCCTGATCCTGAGAAGCGTCTGTCGCGGAAACACTTCTTGGAGAAATGAGAGATTCTGCACAGGGTGAAGGCAACATCTTTTTCATTCCCAGTTTAACCCACTCTGCGAATACCGTCCTGTTCCCGGTGGTACCCTCCGCCCTCAAAGCGACCTGAACATGGCATTTACTCAATAAGCATTTGCACAGAAGTAAATGAACACCTTGCAGATGGTTTAAGAAAGGTGTATGGAACGCCCAGAGCATGTCTGTAGAACCAGGCTTGTAGCATGACTGAGCCAACCTGCTGAGATCCAATCTCATTCGTGGCGTAAGACAGGCTGGGGGACTTTCCACATTCTCCACGTTCAAGGAGTATGATTTGCATTATATACAATTTTTAAATTCAAAGAAAGTATATTATAAACACTTGCAGAAGTCTAACCTAGCTTGGGGTTTTGCCAGACTGCTTCAGCCCCATCCAGCAAATCCAGATATCTCGTACTTCAGGATCACACACTTTGTCTACAACAGGCTGAAGTGACGCTGGAGAAAAGCCCTAGACATTTCTGAGGCTCTGGCAGAATATGTCAGAAGTTCACTCTTTACACCAGGAAGGGTGATCTGAAGACTTGTTTAGAAAACCCCTTCAGCTGAGGCTATTATTCTGAGCCGCTGAGTAGAAGTTCTCTCATCTCCTACAAACGAGGATGAGTAAGTGTCTATCTGGGGATTCAGCAGTGATGGACCAGCCACTGCACCTAAGCCCTGAACTAGGGGTCAGGCTGGAGGCCTGGCAGCGGGGGCGGGCGTTCTGTGAGTTCTGTGGTCCTGCTGTGGCACGCCGCCTGCCAGCGAGGTCAGCAGCTTCCGATGATGATGTTCTATCGTCATTAACACACGGACTCACTCACACAAAACTGCTGAATTTAAAACCCTCTTGGCAGGCGGAACTCAAGGCCACAGGCACTCACGTTTACTCACACGTTTGTCTTTGCTTGAACTGCTTGATACAGACCATGTTTGGAAGGACCAAGAATCATTTAAACAGAATGGCCCCCATGGGTGATGGGTATTGTCCTGGGCTCCGGAGCAAGGCCCCTCCCCCGGGGACAGCCCTCCCCTCTGCGTTCCCCTCTGGGCCCTGCCCTGATTCAACCTCCACACGTGTGGCTTGTCTCCCTGTCGATGGACGACATTATTCCTGAGCCAAACACCGGGCACAGCTTTACATGGACTTGGCTAATTTCTGCCAGCACTTATACACCGAGCTATTTAAGAAAGACACCCACCGATTATCATCTATTTTCGAATGTTTCCAAACTACTCTCCTTTCCCAGGATGATGGCTCTGCAACAGCCATGCAAACCCACTGAGATGTACATCGTCCTCTTGGAATGACCCGGAGCTGAGCCCCACCGGACAGTCACAGGCTGAGGTCAGAGCCTGCTGCTGGAAAAGGGCATCTGTGTCCAGGAAGGGGCTCTCACCAGCAGGCTGCACCAAACTGCACCCCGTCCTCTGTATGTGCATGTATGTGTGTGTGCACGTGTGTGTGTGCACAGGCACACAGAGCGGCTCCAGGGAATGACCTCGGGCAGCTCCTGGAGTGAGAAGCTCTTCGAATGATCATGGAAGTGGCTGACACAGCGCCCAAGTTCAGCTGTCACGTTCTTCTTCCCACCAGGTGACATGTTGTTCTCATTATCCCTCAAACTTTTCAAATAATGATTCCCCGGGAAATGATTCAAATAATGATTCCCCGGGAAACAACGACTGCCCTTCCTTAAGCAAGAGCTCTGCGAATTTTCACTGGTTTCTGCACATCTGAACTTCTGACTCAAGCCTCAAGACTGCAATATTCCCCGGTTGCCAGGCCTGCTTTATTAGGCTGCATGTGAGAGGAAGCTTAACCTGTCTCTTCTGTTGTGAAAACCGGATACAAAGAACTCATGACTGGACTGGGAGCTGCTGACTGAACACAAATCCCAGAGGGGTTTCTGGGCCCTCCTCCTCCCGACGTGTGCTGGCTGGACGAGGCGGACAAAGGCTGCAGCGCGTGAGGAGGGACGGGCGTGAGAGGTCAAGAGGACAGGCCTCCCCCGGCCGCGGTCACATACGCACGCTGGCCCATAGGACATAAAATCAAGCACCCAAACCACGGCATGGTCGGGAAGAAATGCAGGCTCGCGGGTTTTGGCTGCTCTTTTAAGATAACAGCCTGACCTTCCCCCCTGGATGAAGCTGAGGGGACGCTCGGACCGCACCGCCAGCACCTCTGTTGAGTCTTAAAAATACACAAATTGCATGTATACTCGGGGCCCATCAGATGGAAGGCAGTCATGAGTTTCACAAAGATTTGGTAACTTTAAAGACTTGATTTTGAAGTGAACTTGGTGGTTTTTCGTTCCTCGACCTTTTCGCTGTGTAACTGGACTACTGCCCAAGTGATGACAGAAAACGCCCATCAGCAGACATCGCGAAACGATCCACTTTTTCAGCAATTCGGACTCAAATGCTCTGAAATAGCTTGAGGCAGGAACAGTCCGCCTAAGCACACAAATCTTCTTTCCTCGCAGGCGTGTGGTGGGATCCGTGATGGACAGGTGGGGGGGTCCTTCCCTGCCCTTGTGGTTTCCACGCCTTTCTTTATGAGACGCTCCATCACCTTCAGGACCTGAGCTTTCTCCACTCTGACTGAGGGCAAAGCCTCCTCACGGACCGAAAGCATCCTCTTAGAGAAAAAGAAAGGGACTGAAGGACGCTGGCCTCTGGATAAGGGGCCACAGAGGGCGAAGGCCACAGAGACGCCGCCTTGAGCTGAATGCGTCTCCCCTCAATGCAGAGACCGAAGCCCTAATCCCAGTGTGACGGTGTTAGGAGCTGGGCCTCTGGGAGGCAACGGGTCAGGAGGGTGGGGCCCCACTGGGATGAACGCCCCCACAAAATGGGCCCAGAGCCCCTCCCGCCACATGAGGACGCGGGGAGAAGACACCTTCTACCAACTGGGTCCTCACCGCAGAGGACCGGCCAGCATCGTGACCCTGGATGTCCACCTCCAGAGCCTCCAGAAGTATATCTCTGCGGCATTCAAACCGCCCAGTCCGTGGAGTCTAGTAACGGGAGCCTGGATGGACTAGCACAGACGTGGGACTGTGCGCCTGGGGCTCTCGAGGGGCAGCTGTTGGGACGGCCAGTGCAGGAGGAGGGCCGAGTCCGGAAATCTGGGGGAAAGGAGGTGATCTCGGGTGCTCTTTCTCTGGCGCTCCAGGAACCACCAGTGCGCCCTCCATCCAGAGCGAGCCTCTCTGGCGCTCCAGGAACCACCAGTGCGTCCTCCATCCAGAGCGAGCCTCTCTGGCGCTCCAGGAACCACCAGTGCGTCCTCCATCCAGAGCGAGCCTCCTGGGGGTCCAGGAACCACCAGTGCTTCCTCCATCCAGAGCGAGCCTCCGGGGGTCCCTGGAGCCGTCTGTTCTGTGGGGGTTCTTCCCTCCTCCTCCCCCGTTCCAGGCCTATAGTACGCCAGCAGCGCCGCCCCTCCACAGGGGAGCCCGCCTCAGTCCCCAGGCCTCGGTGTCACCTGCCTGGCCTGAGGAGGAGGGCTGAGGAACTCTGCCCTGCTCAGGAGGTGCTAAATTCACCACATGGGCTCCTTCGTGTCATCATGATTGCATTTTCATTTTGCTTGACTTGTGAGTCCCTGAAGGCTTTCCTCTTAATACCCAGCATTATGGGAAAGACCATTCCTATAGCTGCTGAAAAAGTACCTAAGTGATGAACACTTTTCTCATTAAACACTAGTTAATAACTACACTGTAGTCAGTAAACACATCCCACGTCTAAACACACCACTAACAGACTTGGCTGAGCTTCGGTGATGTGTCCGAGTTAAATGACAACCGAGTTCTCCTAAAGGTTACCAGAGGAAATTTGTGCCTGGACAAACGAGCCATATTTTCCAATGGAGTTTCTTCCAATGGAGTCTGATTAGAAAGTAGAAGAGGTGTGGGCATGAGCTGACAGGACATCAGGTCACAGGGGTCCTTCTGGTCACTGGGCTGCAGGATGCAGAGGAGTCACTCAGACTGACCTGTGCTCAGCTCGGACTTCGGACGCCTCCACACCCGCCGTCACATCTGGACACAGGCCGTCGGTGAGCACACGGACACACACATGTGCCCTATGGATCTGGGGGTAGGGTTGCTAGGTACCGTCCAGTTCCTGGAACCTAAAGCACATATTTCAGGAGCTGCCCTGGTGGCTCAGATGGTAAAGAATCCGCCTGCAGTGCATGAGACTCGGGTTCGATCCCTGGGCCGGGAAGATCCCCTGGAGAAGGGCAAGGCTGGCTTATCCACTTCAGTACTCTTGCCTGGGGAATCCCACGGACAGAGGAGCCTGGCGGGCTACAGTCCATGGGGTCGCCAAGAGTTGGACACGACTGAGCGACTAACACACAATTATTGTGCATTTTATTTCTATTATTACGTCAGGTCCACCTCGGATCACCAGGCATTCGATCCCAGAGACTGGGGGCCCTGCACTAGAGTGTCCACCCCTGTGGCTGTGGACGGCCTCTCCTCAGCAGCCCCGAGTGGCCAGCCCTCCTCTCTGCAGACCTGGGGGGCCCGCAGTGGACAGAGGCCTTGGGACACGTGCTTCCCTGCGTCCAATCCCTCCATGACGCGGCCGTGACGACAGAGGCAGTGACTGAGTCATCCAGGAAGAGCCTGCAGCAGAAAACCAGCAGCTGCCGGATGAGGTGGGGAGGGTCGCTTCTAGAAGAGTTCACCCTCTTGCCGGCTGAGCCCTGCCCGAGTCACAGGAGCCTCCTCACCCATCAAGACTTCAATACCACAGGGTTTTACTAATACGACCTAGAAGCTGTCCCTCGTGCCACAGGGAGCTGGCTTTACTCCTCCCGGGGGCTCCTGGAGTGAACCCCTGATGTTTAAAAGGGAAAAGGAACACGGGATTTCTAACACAATCTCGCCAAAGCCACACTCCACATCCCACGTGAAAAAACCTTTAAGCAGTGCAGTCGAGCTTCAGAGAAGCTGACTTTATGCTCCCACCAAAGTGATTCCAAGCAATGAATCTGGGTTAACAGCTCGCACGGGGCTCTTATAAAAGCTTAACGATCCTAAGACGCCCCGCTCGTCCTGGGCCGGGACACGAAGGCGGGTTAGAAGGACACTCCGCTTGGCCACCTGCCGGGGTCTTTCCGGCTTCCCTGTGCCTCCAACCTCCAGATAATTTAATTTACAGCCAATTCCAAAGCATTCATCCCAGGGGATGGGTCCACTCTTTAACCTGAAAGACCGCCAAGACGACGAGAAGGAAACTGCCTTTCAAAGTCAAAGTTGCGGATTTTCTCTTTTGCATCACACGTCTGCCTTTTCCCCAGCCTGTCCCGGAAGGCTGGTGTGTGCGCTTTACTCTGGCTCACCTGGCTGGAGCTGGCACTAACCCGGGTGATGTGGGTGGCCATCAGGGTCGTGGTGGTCCCGCCCCACAGCCCATCCAGAGGGGCTCCCCCGTGTGCATGTGCCGCCCGACAACAACTGCTCCCCACGCAGGCCTGGCTGGTCCCCGAGTGTGGCCGGCTCCCCGCTCCCCACCTGTACCAGGATTTTGCGGGGGAAGAGTCAGGCCCAGGGGGTTTAGGCTGGAATCCACGGGGGATGCCCTGAGCCTGTGCATCATTGGCCGGACAGGTGGTATAACGGCCTGGGGAGATCCAGCTCAGACCAGGGTAGACTCCCACCCCCTGTTCCCCAAATATTCCCAAAGACAGAGAGCTTGGAGACTCGTGCAGCGACTCAGGACTCCAGGCAGGGCCAGTTGGCTCCGGTAATCTCAGGAGACCACGTCGGTGAGCTCTGCGGGCAGGACACTGGGAGGACGGTCATCCCTCTGGGTGTAAAACCACCACATCGCTCTGAGTTACCTCCCGATGAGACACCTGGCACCTAGGGAGGGACGAAGGACGGGAAGGGTTTCACATTGACCCATTCTGGGACTTAGGGCTTCAGAAGCTACATCTGGGACATGTGACGACCTACCGTCAACGTATCATCCACAAGGTGGGAAGGGACCGTTCCTCCAGTCCTGAGCCTGCGTCCTAGGCCCTGGCGTTGCCATCACCATGACTCGGCCACCGCCCTTCTCAGGAGGAGCCGACCACAGCCTCCCGGCTTCCCTGGGGGCTCAGGGGTAGGAGTCCACTGGCCAACGCAGGAGGTGTGGTTCCGATCCCTAGGTCAAGAAGATCCCCTGGAGGAGGAAATGCCACCCCAGTATTCTTGCCCGGAGAATCCTGTGGACAGAGGAGCCGGGCGGGCTACCGTCTGTGGGGTCTCAGAGTCAGACACGACTGATCAACTACACATCAGCACCGTTTTGGGAATGTTCCCCCAGGGCGTGTTCACCTTCTGTTTCTGAGCATCTGCAAAGGGACCTGCCCACATGCCGGTGTGTGCAGCCCCTGCTCCCCTCCCCGGCCTGACCCCCCAGGGGTCAGTGATGCTCCCTCCCCTCTGTGGCCTCAACAGCGCCCCTGTGGATGCAGAGCGTGCGTCTCAGGTCCAGCCGGAGGCCCCGTCTCAGGATGATGCAGAAGCAGCAGCCCTCGGTCCCCATGAAGCAGAGCTCGCCAGGCGGGGACCACGGCTCTTGTGCAACACTCTGTCTCCTCTGCCCCAAGGCCTCCCCTGCGTCCTGTCTCCTCAGCTTCGGAGCATCGCCCGGCACTGGCCTGGAGTCTCTTCCAGCCCGTCGGGGCACTTCCAGCCCTCAGGCCTCTGGGCGAGGGGCTCCACCCCCTGAGAGGCCGGAAGGACAGCGCTCCGTCCTCCCCCTGCGCCCACCTGGGCCTGGAGAAGTGCAGTGACGGCTCAAGGTCACACGGCGGCCGCTCGGAGGTCAGGGCCAGCAGCGCACAGGCGGTGACGCCACAGAGGGTAGACTGGATCAGAGGGACTCCCCTCAGGCTGCGCTGACTCACAGACGGTCTTGTGTACACAGCACACTGCAAATGTAAAGTTTGCAGGGACGCACTGGCCCCAAGAGCTGGGAGTATGATGAAAACAGCTATTAGAACAGGGTCAGATGGACTAATGGGTGGAGAGATCCATGATGAGCTTTTCAGGCAAGTTAGGAAGGCATTAAAACTTCAGTGGTCCTCTGAACACTCTTCAGTAAATAGCTACCTCACTCTGATTCTTACACTGGGTTGACTCAGGGCCAAGTCCACTGTGGCAGATCTGATGCTCTTGCTAAAGCAGGACTTGAGAAGTGATGCTCCAGGGACTTGCTGGTGACAGCTCGCGTCCCTGGCCACTGGTCTGCAGACTCGGACAAGACCTCAGTCTGTGTCCTCCACACACGGCCTGAGTATGCGTGATTAATAGAAGCTGCAACCAGAAGATTTGTAGTGGTGACTCAAAAACCAGAGCGAAACACGGTGGCCAAGTTAGACAGAGACAAGCAACACCCGAAGGGGAAATAGGAAACGGAGAAATAGCTTTGGTCCATTGCCCGGTGCTCCAATTTAATGTAAGAAGGGGACAAACTGGAAACAGTGACAGATTTTATTTTTTTGGGCTCCAAAATCACTGTGGATGGTGACTGCAGCCACGAAATTAAAAGACGCCGGCTCCTTGGAAGGAAACCTATGACAAACCTACACAGCATGTTAAAAAGCAGAGACATCACTTTGCCAACAAAGGTCCATCTAGTCAAAGTTATGGTTTTTCCAGTAGTCATGTGTGGATGTGAGAGCTGGACCATAAAGAAGGCTGAGCGCCAAAGAATTGATGCTTTTGAATTGTGCTGCTAGAGAAGACTCTTGAGGGTCCCTTGGACTGCAAGGCGACCAAACCAGTCTATCCTAAAGGACTTCAACCTGGAATATTCATTGAAAGGACTGATGCTGAAGCTGAAGCTCTAATACTTTGGCCACCTGATGGGAAGAGCTGACTCACTGGAAAAGACTGATGCTGGGAAAGACTGGGGGCAGGAGAAGGGAACGACAGAGGAGGACATAGTTGGATGGCATCAGCAACTCGATGGACATAAATTTGAGCAAACTCAGGGAGGCAGTGAAGGATAGGGAAGCCTGGCATGTTGCAGTCCATGGGGTCACAAAGAGTCAGACAGAACTTAGTGACTGAATGACAAACAACAGACTTGGGCAGATGAACTACGCAGAAATGCCGACATGCTGACGGTACCGGGTCTCCAAGGAAACCATTTCTGACCAGGAGGCTAGCTCCAAGCAGAGAGAGGGGCATTTGCAGGTGACTGTAATGTGAGGTATGGGGGTCCCAAAGGGACACGGGGACCAGCTCAGACCACGGAGCACAGAAGGTACACCTCTCTCAGGCAATCTGTGAGCGACTGAAATTCACCAAGCGTCTGCTAAAAACTGGCCCAGGGAAACCTCTTTCCATTGTCTTAATCTAAAAGCCAACTTGTCTGGGGAAAGAGCAGCACAGGGAATTCCTCGAGCTGTGGCGTCCGCGTTGGGGCAGGCTCACTCCAGGAACCCCCGGACGGGGTCTCGTCTCCGGTCTGGGGCTGAGGTCACGGGCCCACTGCCCAGCGTGCCTCCACCTGCGGTCCAGGAACCACACCCACCCACCATGGTCGCTCTCCGTCCCCTGTAACCTCCAAAGCCAACCTGGTTGCAGGCGGCCAATCTCAACTTTCCTGGGTGACAGAAATCCTTGAGAACGTGATGAAATTTTGCCCTCCTCTCCCCAGAAAATCATGCAAAAGCGCACACATGGGAAACGTGTCTCAGAATGTCCTGAATTCCCAAGACCATCCGAGCATACAAAGGGGTCACGCCATCTGGTCTCAGCTGCCTTCTGTCCGTTGACCCAAGACAGGAAGGTATCTGGACAGGTCTAACTGTTCAACAGGCAGAAATTAATGTCACCAGTGACAAATGCCTTAATCTTTTTTTCTTGCATTTCATCTGCAAAAACAGAAACACTCCTACCCCAAACTATAGGACTTACAAAAGCACATGTAATTACCATCACTGTTTAACACTCCCTTGGAAATTCTAGAAAATGCAATAAGCACAGAAACAGAAATAAGCACTACAAATGTAGGTCAAAGGCAGTGTGAGAGTATATTTAGCATACTAAAAGCATAAACCAAAATAAATATATTAGATCCAATAATAGAAGGTTTGGACGCAAAGCAAAACACAAAACTCAATTCCATCCTTAAAACCAAGAATGCAACGGGGAAACCAGGTAACATTCAAAGGAGGAATAAAATATTAAAAATAACAACTCAGTGGTATGCAGAAAAGTAGACCAAAATATTACAGAGACACACAGTGGATTTGGAAGAGAAAGAAATGCTGGGAGCCTGGGTGTGGTTAATACTTTTTAGTATCACGGAGACGTCCTGTTTCAGGATGGGAAGACGGAAGGAAGAGGAGGGGGCAAAGCAGAAAGGATGCAAGTGTGGGAAAGGGCACGCGTGTGTGCAAAGTCGCTTCAGTTCTGTCCCACTCTTTGTGACCCTGTATACTGCAGGCTGCCAGGCTCCTCTGTCCATGGGATTCTCCAGGTAAGAACACTGCAGTGGGTTGCCATGCCCTCCTCCAGGGGATCTTCCCAACCCAGGGATCGAACCTTCCTCTCCTGTGTCTTCTGCATTGCAGGAGAATTCTTTACCGCTGAGCCACAGGGGAAGCCCATAAAAGAAACTAAAAGGCAGGGGACAAACCAGGAAAAGCCCTGGAGCCAAAGGAAAAGTTAACGCGTATGTGTGTGCGTGTGTGGGTATGACGTGTGTGTGTGGTGTGTGTCTATGGTGTGCGTGTCTGTGATGTGAGGTGTGTCTGTGTGGTCTATAATTCCTATGTGTGTCTGTGTGATGTATCTGTGGTGTGACCTATGTGTGTGTCTGTGTGTGGGGACTGGCACCCCAAAATTAAAACTGGTCAGTGGAGAGAGAAGACGGTTGACATGTAAGGAAACTAAATATCCAAGAAATTAATTTTTTTCAAGTACCTCACCAGCCTTCACAGAGATACAATTAAACAGATGAGATCTTTTTTTTTTTTTTTTGGTCTATCTGTCAGCCAAGATGCTGAAAATAAAAATATCCAATGTTTGCCAAACTGTAGTGATCACCTACTGGCAACCGTCAGGGTAAACTAAGATGTAACACTTGCTCTGGATGCAGCTTGGCACCTTTGACCAAAAGCCTTAATCGTGAAACAAGTGATTTTGTTTCCAAAATTTGGGGGAGAAATCAGAGGAAGATAGATATTTACCTCTAAGGATGCTGTTTCAGCATGAATTGCAGTGAGACAAGGCCTCCCCAGTGGCTCAGTGCTTGAGAACCCAAGTACAATGCAGGAGCCACGACTTCGATCCCTGGGTTGGGAAGATCCCTTTGAGAAGGAAATGGCAACTGACTCCAGGATTCTTGGCTGAAGAATCCTGCGGTCAGAGGGGCCTGGTGGGCTACAGTCCATGGGGTCGCACAGAGCTGGACACGACTGAGCAACTTAGCATTTATGCACGCACAATGAGACACATTAGGGGAGAAACATCTAATTTAAACACCTAATGTTTAAATAGAGAGAGACAACAGATCTCTATATGTAGAATAAAATCCATTTATGATGATATTTAATGACATGACTTATAAGGTTCAGTCATTTTAAAGGATACCAAGTTCCATGTTCAGAATGATGGCAAGATTATGCAGAGATACACTTCTGAAAGAATTAAAATGTCCCCAGATGTCAAATAGTTAAGCCTGAGTGGTGGGATTTATGAAGATTCTAACTTTCTAGATAGTTTTCTGAATTTCCAGGTAGTGTCTTCCACATATTAGTTAATAAATATTGGTAAAAAGTGTCGCAACTTCTGACACAGGCATGCACAACGACTCATTTTAATTAGGAAGAAACACAGACGTCTCACAGAGCTAAATCAACGGGAACACGGTCAGCGTAAGAGGGCTGTCCTCAGGCAGTGTGATGGCGTGGCCGCAGAGGTGGGCAGTCGGGAGGGCGGAGGGGGGCCCCTCGGTGGGAGTCACAGGAAGGACTCCTCCAGCTCTGCAATAGAGCATCATGGCGAGGGCCTCCCTGACGGGCTGTCCTGGGGGCCTGTCCCCTCGCCTGAGCCCCTGGCCCCCAGGTAGGCTTTTGTGCCTGGGCCGCGGGGTACGGAGCCGGACCTCCTGTCCCTCTGGTTGCCTGGTGCCCAAGGAGCGGCGGGGCTGCTCACTAAGGACTCCACGGGTGTCCCCCACACAGAGGATGCAGAGCAGAGCCCCCAGGGCCCCAGAGCCCCTCCAGTCTGGAGGAGGAACAAGGGGAAGGGAGTGCTCTGGGGCTCAGGGCAGAGGCTGTGGGGTGGGCGAGGGCAGGTGGCTTCTGCACGCATGGCCCTCCGCCCAGGGGACAGTGGTGCCCCAGGTGCCTGGGGCTGTCAGGGACCACTAGCAAGTGCCCCCCGTCTCTGGCGGGGGCAATCTCCCTTATCCTCCGTCCACAAAGCTGCCCCAGACACACAAAGTCTGCTCCGGGGACGAGGCCGGCCCTGCAAAGGCCAGCTGCAAGTCACCGGCTACTGGCCATACACGCCCTGGAGACGCCGCCCCAACCCTGGCCCGTGCCTTGGAGCTTCATGCTCTGTGTGCATGGACGCAGAGCATCGCCCCGTGATCCGCTGCAGGGGAGATGGCAAGGCGTGCAGCGGGCACCTGGCCTTCTCGGGGTCGAGTCCAGCCTGCTGGGTGCACGGCCCCTAGCGCTGGGGGTGGGTAGCTCCTCACCCAGACGGTGCAGCAGCAGACGCCTGCCAGGGAGGCAGCAGGTGCCTCTGAGCGCCCGCGCCGGGAGCACCACCGAGGGCCAGGTGTTTACAGAGTGAGCGAGTCCCATGAAGCTCACATGGGTTTGCTGTATTGACTGTCCTGGTGGAAGTTCTTCCTGAGATTCCCCTGGTCATGACCATAAACACTCAAGTTCTTGGAGAGTCGCAGAGGGAGGGAGACCGACCCAGAATCAATAAGCTGGGCAGGGAAGTGGTCTGGGATTTTGCCAACTTGGAAATAAAATTTAAGATATCTTAAAAATTTTAATGAAGAGTTCAAAGGCAAATGATTTTCAGTTCCATTAAACTCAAAGAAAATAATTTCTATTCAGTCTGATCGATGCAGTTAGGCAACATCACAGGTAATAACGCATCTCACGATCACACAGGTAACACGCAGACTCCCCACGCTCTCCAGGTGTCCCGACACAGCAACCCCCAGGGGCCCGCAAGAGTATTTCAAATATAACTACGTAAGTATGATGGGAAAATGGAGACAAGTACCATACAAATAACTGCAGGAAAACCATGTAAATTCAGCAAGCAGCTTGAAAAGCTGGACTTTCTAAAGTAATAAAATATCCAAGTCATGGCCTCTATAAAAATAAAGCTATTACTTTAAAACGTGGGTCTGTGCGTGCTCACTCACTCAGTCATGTGCAACTTTTTGCCACCCCATAGACTGTAGCCTGCCAGGCTCCTCTGTCCGTGGGATTCTCCAGGCAAAAATACTGGAGTGGGTTGCCATTTCTTACTCCAGGGGATCTTCTTCCAAGGATTGAACCCGCGTCTCCTCTGTCTCCTGCATTGAAGGCAGATTCTTTACCCGCTGAGCCATCGGGGAAGCCCCATTTTAAAATATAACAATCTTATTCAGATGATCAGAAAGACTTCCGAAGTGATCCTATATATATTTTTTAAACAACAGACAAGAATGATTTTAACCTAACAAACCAAGATGGAGCAAACACTTAAAACACCGACGGTTTCTGCAGCAGTGTCGCTCACTCCCCAGCAAGCAGAGGTGCTGCTGTAGCCGAGACCGTGACCGTGAATCACGGGCTGTGCACACGGCTTCTGCTTCCACAAGCTGCCCATCAGTAAAGGCTGCACAACTTCTCAAACCACGCTGGAGGGAAGATTTTTTAATAAATTAAAGAGTGAAGTTAAAATCTGAAGACTTACAATGACTTCTGTGAATTTTTCCACTTTGCATCAAAAAGTCTGAAGCGTGACTCCAGGTTAGTGCCTGGTGGGGGCTGGAGAAGCAGGTACGGACCCTCCCAAACGCTCGGAGAAGAGCCGTCTCCAGCACTGGCTTCGGCATGGAGTCCAGCACGAAGAGGCACCTTATTTGCCAAATGGAAGCACTTCAGAGCAGCAAGTGTTTCCTGTTTAATTTATGTGAGGAGTGGAGCTTTTCGGAGAAGAAAGCCAATTTCTGTTTTTACGCACTGACTGGCCAATGAGTTTGGTGTTAACTTTTTGCTTATTCTCTCTACCTCTGGAAATATGTCAGCATGTAACTTCTTTTTAGGCTTTTTTTTTTTTTTGGTTACTAAACCATTTATCTAAAGAGAGATAAGAGCTCAGAATAACACCCATCCCCTGGATGAACCAAAAAAAAAAAAAAAAATCTGATGGTTTGTTGTTCTCTTTATCAATAAGGATCACCATCTCTTTTTAAAATAGAAATCCCTCCATCGACTGACTTGGAAGAATAAACTTTTCAATTTGGCAAAACTAATACAATTATGTAAAGTTTAAAAATAAAATAAAATTAAAAAAAAAAAAAAACTTTTCAGGCAAAAGGGACCACATCAGGGCATCAGTCATTTTAGATGAAGACATGATCCTCAAGCCGAGAGGGAGACGACGAGAAGTCACAAAGCTGACAAGGCAGGGCAGGAAGCCAGGGTCCCGACCCCAGCATCCACCCAGTGCTCCTTCTACGAGGAAGCTAGTGCCCTGGCCCTTCATTCCCGCCGCAACACACAGACCCTGCACGAAAGGAGTTCATACTTGGAAATCTTGGGATATAAGACACTCCTGAAACAGTGGGTCTGAAAGGCACACCTTAGGAGAGGGAGGCCGCCCACAAGCACAGAACCCCGACGATGCTGGGGGGTGGGCGCCTGCCTGGGTCCAGGCCAGTAGCCTGAGCCGCGTGACCCGGGCAAGCACCCTGGCCGTCCTGCACCTTAATTTTCTGCAGAGCGGCGACCAGGACTGCAACACTGAAGGCTGACTTGTGTTAGATCATTTAGAGCAAAGCAAGTGCGTGAGGAATCTTGGCTCCCGCTCTAACACACTCCTCGCTTCTCTCCAGAAACTTCTGGCTTAGACACGCTCTAAGGAGCATTGCCCTTAGCGCACCCATTGGCCCCTGTGTGCGAATGTTTAGAGGTGAGGTTTTGCACAGCTCTCCTCTGGGGGCAGACGGCATCTGAATCTGCAGGGGTGTTTCCTGAAATACAGGGTGTTCCCCCCATCCCCCCGCCAATGGCACCCTGCCCACCTCTAGCCCAGCCTGGTGAATCGGTTCCTGGCTTCAGCTATGTGGACTTCCCCCAGGAGTCTCTTGCTGTTTGGCTCAAATAAAACTCTTTTCTACTCCACCTACAGATTGTTTATTCATTAGTTCCGTGAACAATTCCCACCAAGGACAGCACACCAACCACCATTCCAGGGAGAGAAAACAGCCCAGCTCCCTGGCCCTGGGGCTCCCTGGCTCTGGGGCTCCCTGGCTCTGGGGGGCCCAAGCCCCTGGGGAGGGAGGGCTGGCTGCTGTGTCTGATGGCGGCAGATCAAGTGGGGATATTAAAATTTCGAGGGTGAAAGACACAAATCACAGCATGTAAATCACCCCATTGTGTACGCACACAGCCTGCAGTTTGTGTGAAAATTCACTCGAGTGTCTGCTCTAGTTTCGATAGCATCTACTTTGGAAAAAACTCTGATGGGGGGAAAGACTGGGGGCAGGAGGAGAAGGGGGTGACAGAGGATGAGATGGCTGGACGGCATCACCGACTCGATGGACGTGGGTTTGGGTGGACTCCGGGAGTTGGTGATGGACAGGGAGGCCCCGCATGCTGCAGTCTGTGGGGTCGCAAAGAGTCGGACACGACTGAGTGACTGAACAACAACTTTTCTCTCCACAGGAACTTTCCCTGGGACACATGTCCCATGAGCATGGACACCAGAGGCCAAGCCATCCCTGAGGGTCCCGTCTGGAGGCCCCTGGGCCTCCCTGGCCTCGGGGCCTTCTCCGCCAGCCCTGGCCCAGCCCCCGCACACCCACCTGGACGCCTGGTCCACTCTGGCCTCCCTGCCACCCCGCCCACAGCGAGGGCGCCGAGGTCTCCACTTGGCACTTTGCCTCCCTTGGGGGAAATCCAGGATTTCCCACAAGCCCAGGAAGAGAGCCGAGCAGGCCAAGCCGTGGACGAGAGGTCAGCCTCCAGCTGGTGGGGTGGCTAGCATCACTGAAGACCTCTCCTCCACCATATTCTTCACAGGGAATTGCGTGGAAGTGGGCATAGAGCGTAGACTTGAACAGCCCTTAGAAACCATCACTAGAATCTCACCTTGACTGAGCAGGTGCAGCTGGGGTGAGACGGTCCACATGCACGAGCCAGGAGAAAGCGGACAGTGTCCAGCTCCACCCGGGGCCATCAAGGGCTACCTGGAGCTGCTAGGCTGGCTTCTAGGGATGTGGGCCTTGTGAAAGAAACTCTTTTTATTTGAACAGGGACACATCCAATAAAACCAACTGTCTAAGGGGAGTGAAAGATGTCTAAATCTACTAACCCATCGCATGGACCGTTCCTAGCAGCTTGGCGCCAGTGGCCTTGTTCACTGGAGTCAGTGAATGTGCAGTGGTCCTACCAACACAACTTCTATTTCATAACTAAACGTGTCACGGAACAAGTCTCATCATACAAAACTCATACAATGAGTTTTTGCCAAATTCATCAATTCAGTTCAGTTTAGTCGCTCGGTTGTGTCCGACTCTTTGCGACCCCATGGACTGCAGCACACCAGGCCTCCCTGTCCATCACCAACTCCTGGAGCTTGCTCAGACTCATGTCCATTGAGTCGGTGATGCCATCCAACCATCTCATCCTCTGTCATCCCCTTCTCCTCCCACCGTCAATCTTTCCCAGCATCAGGGTGTTTTATAACAGAAACACATACAAAATTTAATAGGCTTTTATTTTTCTCTATGGAAAAAAGTGCCAAAAAATAAACAGACAATAATAAAATTTCCACTATGAAAAATGCTAGACGTGATTTCCATCTTAACTGGAAAAGCCAAAATACTTTGAAAGCACCTTTTAGAATTTTTATGTAAACAACATCATTATGCATCCAGTTTACCAAGTAGGGGGAAAAAAACCTTTTAAACAGTAAAAGCTATAAATATTCTGTGTAATTTGATGTGGGGAGTAATTTGAAGGAAAAACACCTCAATATATTTTTGTCCTCCATGCTTTCTTAGAGCCTACTTTCAAATTCATTCAATTTAATTTGATTGTTGATTGTGTTTATTCACAAAAATTAATTTCGGGAAAACAGAATTAAAGCATATACAGATATTGTATATGTACAATACAATATTATATCTGTGCGCCCACTCCCCACACACACAGCAGCTGCTCCTCCAACCACACCCCTCCTCCTGCTCCCTGACCCACAGCCCTTGACCCTGGCCAGCCTCCCCCAACATAGGCCACCAGATGGGCTCCTGAGACCTTCCTCCCCAACCCCATGGCAAAAGGCTGCCTGTGTGCGGCTCATTTCGCTGGGGGTGGAGAGCAGCAGGGTGTACGCTAGACCTTGGACTGGCAAATAGAGGCCTGGGGTGGGGGTGGGGGTCAATGTGCCTCAGTTTCCTCCCCAACAACAATGGGATTTTTATAATATCTGAAAACTGAGGGGACTTCCCTGGTGGCTCAGACAGTAAAGAACCCACCTGCAATGCAGGGAATGTGGGTTCGATCCCTGGGTTGGGAAGATCCCCTGGAGAAGGAAATGGCAACCCTCTTCATGCCTGGAGAATCCCTTGGACAGAGGAGCCTGGTGGGCTACAGTCCATGGGGTTGCAAGAGTTGGACACGACTGAGCGACTGACACCACACACAGATACTGACCTTAGAGAAACCAAAGTGATTCCAACGTCAGTCTAGTTAAGATGCAGCAGCTTCTCCATCCACTTCTCCCATCCCCCGCCCTCCGCGGCTGGCAACTGCCACTCTGCGTTCTGTCTGCAAGCTGGCCTTGCAGTCCACGAACACAGCGTATCCTTCCATTTATTTGTATCTTCAGTTTCTTTCACTAGTGTCTTAGCGTTTTTAATACTTAACTGTAAGTGGGATTATTTTATTTCTCTTTCAATTGTTTAAGTTTTACTTTAACTTCTGTTTTTCAAAGTATCATATTACATAAATTAGTTCCTGGCAATTACCAAATTACTACTTATGAGCTAAAAGCACTGAAAACGTACTTGTTTGGAAAGCTCATGGGACTTCCCAGGTGGTACTACCGGTAAAGAACCCGCCTGCTAGTGCAGGAGACACTAGAGACGTGTGTTTGATCCCTGGGTTGGGAAGATCCCCCTGGAGAAGGAAATGGCAACCCACTCCAGTATTCTTGCCTGGGGAATCCCATGGACAGAGGAGCCTGGTGGGCTACAGTCCATGGGGTTGCAACATGTCGGACATGACGGAGCACACCCGCGGAAAGCACGCAGCTCTCCTCCGTGGGCTGCCCAGCGTCGGGGACCAGGTGTGCGTTTCCACGTCCCGGCGGGACCGTCACATGGTCACCTCTGCCCTGTGACAACGACGTCCTTGAGTTTGTCTCCCACATGGGTGACTACACCTCACACCCCCGAGGAAGGGCTGCATGTGACAGATGCCCTGTGGGACGCAGGCGAAGCTTGTCAAACTCCTTTCGGATGTTTACTAAAACTAAAGGAAACGACAAATATCCTCGGATTCCTGGCTCCCCACTCTGGGTGGCTGCGGACGTTCCTGTCTAGGTTCATTTCCACCTGGGAAGCACCGTGCAAAAATTAATCTGTTTGTAAAGAAATGTGCACGGTTGCTGGTTCTCATATTCTTTTATAGCATTTTATTTCTATTTTATTTCTACGTATGGCATTTTATTTCTACAGGGTCTATTTAACGGTGACATAACTTTACACTTAGACAATCAATACATGTATTTTATTTAGAGTAATTTCATAAGGTCAACCCATTGGTGAGAGAGACGCTCCAATTAGGGGCCAATAAAAGCTTATACTTTAAAATCTATTTTATAACCAAGATACACCACACTGTTACGCCATGAAACACTGTCAATAAATGAAAAATAAGCTAGGCATTCTGTGGGCACCGCAGAGCCCTCCAGTACGCGACATATGTCATATCCTTGCTGTTGTTTAGTGGATAAGTCATGTCTGACTCTGCAACACCATGGACTGTAGTCCCCCAGCCTCCTGCCTCCATGGAATAGTCCTGGCAAGAATACTGGAGTGAGTTGCCATTTCCTTCTCCAGGGGGTTTCCCCAACCCAGGGATCGAACCCACGTCTCCCGCATTGGCAGGCAGATTCTTTACCACGGAGCCACCTGGGAAGCCCGCGACAGCACACGGTGCATCCAGTTAGCTCATTTTTATCTGTGCCTGTGATCACAGCTTTCAGTCTTTTCCACCTTAATTTACAGTGGTTCCAACTGAAAGTTTATATGAGCCAAAGCAGTTAGGCTGCCATGCCAAGTTTTCAGTAAATAAATTCAGGAAAGAGCTGCAGAGACAGAATTCATGACAACAGGACTCGTCTCCCATTGAGTAGATCATGAATGATCTATCTGTAATGTGATGTTGGTCCAAGAAACTCAGAAACACTTGGCGGAACTCAGGGGGTTTACCCAACAACACTGACTAAAGACTCATCTGCAGATATTTTAAGAGCACTGGAGGGGGTGGCGTGTCAGAGAGTCTTAGAGACGGAGCAGATTTCTATGATGGCAACTGTAGGACGCGGGGAGCTGCAGCTCCTTGGCCATCTCTGCCCCGAGTGCCAGCCTCAGGCAGACAGATGTCTACAAGGGCGGGAGCTCTGGATGTCCAGGTTCTTTCCACATTTTTCTTTCGACCCAGAATGTTCTGAAACAGATACAAGTTGACAGGACCCTGGCTGTGTGAGGATGGTAGTGAGTATGAAGGTCAACTCACTCCAGTATCCTCGCCTGGATTATTCCATGGAGAGAGGAGCTTGGTGGACTAGAGTCCACAGATATTATTTCCCTCTTATATTCAACTACAGATTCTTAATAATGAGTGCTTCCCCCAGGAGCGGGGGCTTGGGAAGCACTGGCATATCTGCACTGGTTAGTTACAGGTCTCCATTGTGGCTGGCTGTCAACCCAAGTCCAGACCTGATTCTGAAACTCAGTTATAACTGTGTGTGATTGTCCACAGTGATTTTATGCCATTACAGAGGAAAAGTCAAGCATGATCTCCAAAGACTTTTAATAATGCTTAGGAACTACTTCGGGCTTTCCAGATGACACTAGAGGTAAAGAACCTGCCTGCCAATGCAGGAGACACAAGACATGCGGGTTTGATCCCTGGGTTGGGAAGATCCCTTGGAGTTGGAGATGGCAGCCCACTCCAGTATTCTTGCCTGAAAAATTCCACGGACAGAGGAGCCTGGTGGGTTACAGTTCATGGGGTCACAGAGAGTCAGACACGACTGAGCATGCAAACACTGAGGAACTACTCTGCAGAATTACCAAGGTTTATTCTGAAGTATTGACGAATTTAGTGTAAATGAACTACACGTAGAGGCCTGTGTCCCGGATACCATCGTCACAGAAATCCATCTTCTCCCATCACAGGGCTGCATCGGCAAGGGCCGCTCAGCCCAGGACTACACTTCCCAGCCTTCCCTGTGGCCAGGTGTGGACATGTGACTTGCTCCGGGCAATGGGAGGGAAGCAAGGGGGGCCTTTTAAGAAGCAGCTGCCTCCTTCATCAGTCTCCTGGGGAGGCAGAGCCTTCCCGGGCCCTGGAAGGGGTGAGCCCATAAGACAAGGTGCCTGGAGTCCTACTAATAACTCACCATGTAGAAGAGGCCTGCCCACTGACCAGGAACGAGGACATTTGGCTGATACTTGACTAAGAAGTGAATCCTGCTTTTGTTAACTCACTGCAGGATCACACAGGGCCTGGCACCAACACTCACCACAGTCCAGAGCCCCCGGGTGACCATGCAGCCCGATAAATGCTGGGATAGCTGACACCCTCTGGGCTCGCACGCTGCGGGTCAGGAAGAAACCACTGGAGGATAAACGAGCACCAGCTGGGGTGCCGCCCCACCCCAGCCCGTGACAATCACCGCCATCCTTGGCCAGCACCTTACACTCACTTCCTGCCCCCTCCTCTGTGGAATGGGACGATACCACCTTTATCGCTTATGATAAGAAATAAAGGCGGTAACACACGTAAAGCATTCGCCACAGTACCCGGCAGGTGGTAGGCCCTCAAAATATAACTTGTCATGATCCTGAGTATCTGATACAATGACATAGCGTCTTCCTTGAAAACGTTTGCACTTCTATAGGAGAAGATCAACAAAGCAAATCATCATGAAATAAACACAACATATAAACAAACTTGGAAGCGTAAGATGAAAAGCCTGAATCTCTGAAAAAAAGGACCGTCTTGAGATGACAAAGCGGGAGGTTTGCTCTTGCTGAAATTTTCAGCAGTGTGACCTCCCAGCTCTCATGGTGGTGACAGGGCGCATATGCCATGGTTTCACCAACACTTGTCTCCCGGTAGGGCTGGGGGCACCCACCACCCCCTCCCCCCCGCCGCGGGTGAGTGTCCTGAAGGGGTGAGAGGGAATCCGTCAGGTCCCCTAATTCATGACGGGTCGAGAATTTTAGGACCAGGAACTAAACCTGGACTTCTCCTAAAGAAACAGGAGGCTCTTCCGTTCTGCTCCCCAGTTTAAAAGCCCACGTCAAGGTGTGAAGTCACCCAGGGGTCCCAGAGGAGAACGCGGGAACTCAGCCCCATCCCACAGCACCGCCAGCCTCCGCCACTTTGGGATAAGGTTTGAAAAGAGGTTCATAGACCTCCAAACAGTCTGCTCCACATTCGGAGGGATGAGGGCAGCATAGTCAGATCTCTTGGTGGAGACAGTGCACACGCGTGTGTGCGCGTGTGTGTGCACCAGTGTCTGGACCAAATGAATCTACAACTCAGCACGCGCCCCATTAACCAGCCGTGGACCTTTGGGTAAATCGTTACCCTCCACCCTCAGAGTCTACTTTCTTCCTCAACAGGACAATATGGAAGATAATTTATTTACAGTAAGACTGTTAAGAGAATTAAAAAAAAAGGCAAGTTTTAAAGAAATATTCAAAGCACAATTTATAAGACTTCCCACATGGAAGCTGCTCAAAAAAAGTTGAGTTGCTATTTTCAGATGAGGAAGGAGCAGGTTGCTGCAGCAGAGTGGGTAGGCAGGGAGCTTGGGCAGGGGTGGATCCAGGTCATGGGGCTCCTGGGACTCTGGGCCTGAGGGGACCCCGCTCCCCTGTTGGCTCAGACACCCCTCGCTTCCTTCTCCCCAGGTAGGGCCCCCCAGCCCAGGGCAAGGAAGCTCTGCAGCCTCCAGCCCTCGCCGTGGCCAGGCTGATGGCGCTTATCCTGGGAGCCAGCACCCAGGGCTGATTTCAGCTCTGCACGAGCATGGCTCATATTCCTACAGAAAAGCCATCAGAGGCAGCCTGGACCCTGACACCAGATCCCACAGCTGTCCACTTGGCAGCTCAGGTGCCTGAGGAATACCTGCAGCCCGGGGTTCCGACTCCAGCCCTGATGACGGACCCAGGGCTCCCAGAGCACAGGAGGCAGCCATGCTCGGGAAACACGGCTGTGCATCCAGCCCAGGGCCAGACACAGGCCCTAACTCCGTGTCCACAGGACCAGGAGGCCCTGCACAGAACCCCAGGGGCCCCCACCCGCTAGGGAAGGGGTGGGGTCGCTTCAGCAGGGTGTGTTTATCCACAGGCAAGAAGGCGTGAATGGGTAAGGACATCCAGGAGGTGGGTGGCCGGGGTCAGCCGCTGCAGAACAGGAGGAAAAAAGCTCTCAGGCTTGGATGAATCACGGCTGAAATTAGTAACGTCCCTCCCAAGGACATCGGGCTGTTGCTCCTCTTTCAAAAGTTAAGTGCTTTAAAAAAGGAGGCCAGGTCTTCTAGAAACAGATGGTCAGACTGAAAACGAAAATACTGGCCGCGGGGCCAGTCACCACCTACCACCCGTAAAGCCAAAAGTCCACTGTGGGCATCTTTGCTCAGTTTCACGGGAAGAGAGACAAGGAATGGGTTTGTCTGCAGAACTACTGGATGAAGCGTGTGGTTCTGCAAACACATGTTCCAAATTATCACCTAACGACCCACCCTGGAACCGGGGCTCAGCCAATGTGACTCACTGGCCCCACGTGATCAGAGTCAACTCTTTCTGGCAGGAGGGGCTGTGACTTCAGACTGGAATCCGATGAAACGAGCCATGATTTGTGGACAAACTGCATTCACGATGCCGTCCTGTCCTTAGGGCTTCTGTTTCATCTTTGTTTTTTAAGTCATGGGGATCAGCGCCTGAAGGTGCCTTAGGGGCCCGGGACGTCTCGACTGACAGCTCCGCTCCAGTGCCGACTTCTAGAGGAAACGCAGTCAACAGCGGGCTGTGACTTAGACACACATCTTTTCATTAAAACAGGGAGTGCAATGTCAGGCTCATAAAAGACTCTCATGGAATGTTCAGGCCAACAGGGTATTTGTTAGAAATATTCTGAAAATGTCTAACTCCCCCACTTTGTATACAATGCCAACTAAACTCGAGTCATGTGAACAGAATGGAAAGAGACTTGTAATCTAAGTGGAGAGACAGGATCATCTATCCCCAAGCACAGACATCCACGGTCACAGACATGCAATGTGAGATGCGGGGACAAGGAGAGCTGGAGACGTCAGAGGAGGAATGATGGGCTGGTGGGGCTGGGCCGGCTTACAGGAGGGACGGAAGGTCACGAGGAGACGGCATTCCAGGCAGGCTAGAGCAGCTCAGGCAGAAGACCCGAAGGCTGGAGCTGGCACTGTTCAGACAACAGAGACGATATCTCTCTGGTGAGAACGGGCTTCTTTGTCATTGTTTCGTTTTTACTTTTTTGTGCACAACTTGGAAACAGAGGGAAATGAGATCAGAACTTAAGTTACCAGTTTCCACATCAACGGTCCTTGAGGAGCAAGAAGTGGTAGGAATGAGATGCACGAGCGTCTGGCAGGTACAACATCAACTTAAGATTAGTTTACAGATTCCGTGACGTGACCTCGGTGATTTGGGGGAGAGAGGATCCCGTTTCAGGCCACGGCGCACCCGATAAACGGCTTTCATCTTTAATAGACGGAGGGGACGGAAAGAGATCAGCCCGCTGATCTCGGGGGCTCAGCAAACACGCCAACTGGCCCTCTTCTTCCAGAAAGGACTGAAAGCCTATCAGGTGACATCAAGACACGGAACCAAGCGAAACGCTCGAGGATGGAAAACCTCCGTGTGTGTTAGCAGAATGCTTTCAGACGGGCCACAGCAGGGCTGCTGCTGTGGTCCAAGGGTCATCGGCACGTGCTGCGGGTGGAACTGCGTCCCTTCCAAAAATGTACTGAAGGCCTGGACCCCAGCCCCAGAGAAAGTGCTCTCGGCTGGAAATGGGGGCGCTGCATAGGTCCTTAGCTAAGAGGAGTCAGGCTGCAGGAGGGTGGCCAGGTCCAGTAGGTCCTTGTGAGACGGCCGTGTGGGGACATACACACAGAGGAGAGCAGGTGATGATGGGGGCAGAGGTCAGGGTGACAGGTCTCCAAGCCCAGGGGTCCCTGGAGCCACCAGAGCCTGGAGGAGGCAGGCGGGACCCCTCCCCACCTGGGCTGTAAAGAGAGCTCAGCCCTGCTCACACTGCAAGTTCAGGCCTCTGGTCTCCAGAGCTGCGAGGGTGGATCTCTGATGATTCACCCACAGAAGTCCACACTCAGGTTCCCGGTGTGTCCTGAGAGCCACAGGGAACGGACCCAGCATGCAGCCAGCACTGTGACTCCTCCTAAACCATTGCTGGACATTGATGTCCTGCACCGGCCACTGTGACCACATCCACGTCTGCCTACGTCGTGCCGTGACCAAACCCAAGCCAGCCCAAACCCAAAGCCCTCGCGGATGGAGAACATCTGTGACAGAGGACTACATCAGAGCCTAGAAAACAAGAATGTGATGGAAGTTTCATTTAATAGAAAAGAATCACTCTCAAGCCTGTGCTGGACAACTTGTCAGGGTGCAGCAATGGATGGAAAAGCCTGCAGAAACCCTGAGAGGCTGAAAAGAGGAAACTTTGTACAGCAAATATCTCTGCTGATACTACAACTCGGCAGATCTCTCAAGGGAACAGCAGGATCAGAAATTACAAATAGTAGGTGAAGGTCATGGGGAAATCGACAGGATAACTGACGAGCGTTGTGCAAGGAAGAGCCGGCTTTCAGGGCCTCAGCTGGGTGCTGCCTCCAGTGAAAACCGGAGGACTCTGTCAGACAGTCTCTAGGTCCGTCCACGTCTCTGCAGGTGGCACGATTTTGTTCTTTTTCTGGCTGAGTAATATTCCATTGTGAGTACGTACCGCATCTTCTTTATCCACCCCTCTGCTGACGGACATTTAGGCTGTGCCCACATGTTACCTACTGTGAACAGTGTTGCAGTGAACACCGGGGTGCGTGCATCTTTTTGAATTATGACTTTCTCTGCGCATATGCCTAGGAGTGGGATTTCTGGGTCATATGATAGTTTAATTCCTAATTTCTTAAGGAATCTCCATAATGGCTATATCCATTTACATTCCTACCAGCAATGTAGGAGGGCTTTCTTTTCTCCCCACCGTCTCCAGCATTTACTGTTGGTAGAACTTTTGATGGTAGCCATTCTGACCGATGTAAGGCGGTAGCTTGTTGCAGACGCTGAGCATCTAAAGAGATAACGAATAAGAGCCTGCCGTATACCACAAGGACTTCTGTTCAATGCTCTGTGGTGACCTAAATGTGCAGGCATTCCAAAAAAGAGGAGACACGTATATACGTGCAGCTGACTCACGTCTCTGTGCAGTGGAAACTAACACAACATTGTAAGCAACTGAACCCCAATAAGAGCTCTTTTAAAAAGCCCGAGGACTGCTCCCCGGGGAGAGCAGGAGCGTGGTGTGGGCACTGTGCCCACTGGTGGTGCCAGCTGACCTCAGTGGCCGCCACATGCCAGCTGACCCTCAGGGGCCGCCACGTGCCAGCTGACCTCAGTGGCCGCCACGTGCCAGCTGACCCTCAGGGGCCACCACATGCCAGCTGACCTCAGTGGCCGCCACGTGCCAGCTGACCCTCGGGGCCGCCACGTGCCAGCTGACCCTCAGGGGCCACCACGTGCCAGGCCCTCAGAGCTCCACGTGCACTAACTGGTCAGCATGACCTTGTGCACCAGGCCTGCGCTGTACCTTCAGGTAACTTTGTAATCAAAAGCCCCTCTTCCGCTCTGAAAAACAGAAAGTTGAGATGGTCACAGCTGAGTCAGTTTTGCCACTGAGACGTCAACACACATTTTTATATGTTAGTAACCTCTGGGGATTATAATAACGTCACAAAACACCTAAGGACACTGAGAGTCACACTGCTAAGAAGCTGTCTCCTCAGGAAGCCCACCCCACGTGGTCCAGAGGCCCATCTAATGTGCATTGACGAGACGTTCTGTGGTGACGGGATCTGCTCATTGACAAAGACAGGAAGAAAGAAAGAAGGACGGAAGCGCTTATACCTAATTCAACTGATTATTACCAAATCAACAAACGGGATCCCTTACTGGCTGACCTGATGATCAACCCAACAGATCAAGACCTCTAGACGTGGAATGTTTCTCACAATTGATGGAAATGGTATTCCCATTTTGGCCAGCTTAAAATAAGATAAACTTGGAAGTCTAGAGTGGGGTCTGGATACAGAAATCTCTGAACGGTTACTAGTACCTGACCCTGGAGAAAGGGAAAGCCTCTTGACGAGGTTAAAATCCACGAACGGCACCCTGATGCCAGGGCCACTGCTCTGCAGGTGCGTATGAAGGCTTGGTCACCAGTCACCGTGGGGAGCAGACAAGGTGAGGGCCAGAGGGAAGTATGTAGAAAGTGACCGGGCTGTGGGAGAGGAAGGCTGGAAGGTTTCCGACACTGAGGCTTTCCCTGTGAACAGGAGCGTGGCTGCCCCACCAGCGCACAGAGACATGGGGGAAGAGGGCTTCGGGGGGAACATAGCCTGCCTCCACAGCTGGGCAGCTCGGCAGGGGGGCCTGGTGGGGGCTGCACGGCTGGGGCAGCAAGAGGACGTAACCGGACTATAGGAGCCTAACTGAGGCATCTGCCCGCGCTGGCCAGGGAAGGGAGAGATCCGTGCAGACCTGGCCCAGTGCGTTCTCCACCGCATCTCAGACAGAAAGGAGGGGAAACAAGACAGGCAGGGAGGAGCCGGGGAGTGGAGGTGGTTCCAGATAAGGACGGTGCAACAGTCAAGAAAAGAGGGGGTCTTCAGAGGGGGCTCTAGAAATTACAGCCCGGCGGTGCACGGCTGAAGCTGGAATGCGGCTGGTGAGGGGGAAGGGGGCTGGGAGGAGCAGGTGAGGAGGCCCTAGTCCGAGAAGGGGCAGAGTAAGAAGACAGACAGACACATGCTGGAAGCCGGGACCACCTAGAGAACCCGCCTGCGGCAGGGGTGGCTGGTGATGCAGGAGGGGGGGTGATGCGAAGGAAGGGAGACCCCCAGTGGGAGGAGACGAGGGGCTGGGAAGCTAAGGGAAACTTGCAAGGAGAGAATGAAGACTCTCTCTCCTTCCAGAAAGAGAGGGAGAGATCGGCGTGCAGATAAAGCTATTCAATGAAGACACCAGAGGTTTTAGAAAGGAAATGCAAAGATTTTGAGGATATACAAAACCATAGCTCTAATCAATAACACAGGCTAAACCAAATTCTTCATGGGTTTTTCCTTTGGATTTAACAGTGACATCAAAATGGGCCTTTCAAATAATTAAACCCAAAGAGACAAGCAAACAAAGAGAGAGATAAAGACAAGAGGTACCCAGGGGCAAGGCCCCGTGGAGGACGGAGCAGAGGAGAAACAGGTTCAGAGTCTGCAGACGGGGAAAGCGGTCCAGCGGGCAGGCTCTGCCCTCGGGGGCATCAGCAGCGGTGCACGGCCTGGGCTGGGGTGGCCCTGGGGGGCCCGTCTCCACCAGCGCCTCTCCTGCTGGACTGGGAGCGCCGCGGTCGCGCAGCGGAGCATTGGTGCGAATGGCATTCTTCGGCCTCTCAGGAAGTGCGCCACTGTGTCCCCAGGCAGGGGGCTCAGGAGGCATCTCCAGTCCTGCTCTGTTGCTGCAGGCTCCGGCTTCCCAGGGCCTCACCCTCCTGCTCCCCTCCCCACCCCCGGCCTGGTGGGCGAGGGTCCCGGACACAAACAGCGGGGGCAGACGCACCTTGTTTTATTTCTCATCGGCATGTATGCTCCTACAGGAACAAGTTAGCTTATGGATGGGTAACGGGCTGCAGAACCAAGCGGCCTCCCCATCGGCATGCATGCTCCTACAGGAACAAGCTGGCTTATGGATGGATAACGGGCTGCAGAACCAAGGCCGGCCTCCCCACAGTGGAGACTGGCGGGGCAAACAAAGGCGTGGAGAAGTCAGCACACGCTCAGGATTGATGGGACTTCAGGGCCAACTCTGGGCAGAGAAGTTGGAACCAGATGACCCTCTGAACGTCAGGACTTTTGGTTAAACAACCTGGAGTCTGCTTACCACAAACTACATCCTGGGTGGTTTGTGTGGGTAAAGGCTCCAAACATTTTGGTTCTAAGTGGCTCTGTTTATATGACATTCTTTCCTCTTGCGTCAGGAAAAGGATGCCTGCTTTCTGGTGGAGGACGGAGGCACGGAAGAGCAATCCCGACTCTGTTAGATTCTCCTGTGGTCCAGGAAACAAAAAGGTTTCCTCTGAGCAGCCAGCATCTCTCTTTTCCGTCTCCTTTCTTTTTCCTCCATCCTTGTCCCCCTGGCCCGTGGACCGGGACTCAGCCCCATCAGACACCTCCTTGCCCACCCTTGGATGACCAGATTGATCACCCAGGCCGGGGGGGACGGATGGTTGGAGAGCAGGGGTACAGATACGGCCAGGCCACCTGGATCACTAAGGTACTGAAACCGCAAACCCAGGTGTGTTGACTGCGTCACAGGCCTGTCCCTGGGACACGAAGATCTACTCTTGGTGAGTTTTGAAGAAGATGAGTTGATAGGAAGGACTGAAGACAGGCAAAAGCTTTCAGAAAGGTACGTTCAACCCAAAGCCTGGCTGAATAAATGATCATTCTTTTAACATAAAAGCTGCTGTACCCACCCCATTTTCAGACTAAACGATAAAGCTGAATGTAGGGTTTTTCTTTTTTAAGTGAAATGACATTTCAAACGTGTAGAAATCAGTGAAAAAAAGCTCCTTAGTTCACAAAGTGAAAACAAACGGCAACAGGGCACTCCGCATTTTGAAAACGGTCTTATCAAAATCAGTAGGAAATTAATATTTAAAGCAGAAGCCACTTTTATTACATTAATCCTGTTGAAATCTGTTCCGCTTTTGCCTGTAGACACAGGGGCAACTTACTAAAATGCTTCATGCATCTAGCACTTCTTACGAGAAAAAAAGCAAAAAACCCATTGCCCTCACCTCAAAAAGATGGCAACGAAAAAAAGAAGAGTTAGAAACATGAGACAGACAGCTAACTGGTCTACCTCGAGCCTGACTGACTGACATATCCACTCAGATGATACGTACTGAACACCCACAAGCTATTTGACATATATAGAGAGAGAAAACAGCAGAGATCAGGCACATATCTTTACTTGTAAGCCAGTTACATCCTAGCTGAAACATGGAATACGTACAGTTTTCTTAAATCCATAGAAGTCACAGCATTTCATAGTGTGAATGCTCACAAATTAAACATGTGTAGCGCTCCACTGCTTGTAAAACATCGTATTTAACCAGGAAACAAGTGACTCCACTGAGGTTAGAGACTTACGTCAAGGGCAAACCGTCATCAAGGCTCGTCCTGAGGAGACGGCGTGAAGCCAGGAGGCACTCGCCGACTCGCCATCAAGACACCAAACCAGGTGCAAACGAGCGTGGGCGTGGCACAGGTCAGACACACCGGACAGACACGGACCCAGTCCGCCCCGGGGATCCTGCGATGTGGCCGTGGCCATGCCGTGGAGAAAAGAAGTTCACTTCAACAGGTTGGGCTGAGAAAATGGTTATATTATTTACAAAGACCGGAAACAAAATTAGTTTCCTATACAAAGGCTATAAAATGAATTCATGTCCAGTAGTTAAAGGCCAAAATAAAACTTTATAACTTTTAAATGGAAACAGACTCTCTCTATGACTTCAGAGGAAGGACAGATTTAACAAAGAAAGCAGCAACCATAAAGAAAACGACTAATAAATTCAGCTACATAAAAATGTAAAACTTCTGCATAAAGAGGTTAATAGGTAGGTCACACACTTGGATGCTCTCGACAGTACATCTGATCTCTCAGGTGGCTCAGACAGTAAAGAAACTGCCCACGATGCAGGAGACCCGGGTTCAATCTCTCCAGGAAGATCCCCTGGAGGAGGGCAAGGCAACCCAGTCCAGTATTCTTGCCTGGAAAATCCTATGGACAGAGGAGCCTGGAGGGCTACAGTCCATGGGGTCGCAAAGAGTCGGACACGACTGAGCGACTAACAGGACATCTAACTGATGAAGGATTATTATTCAGAATACATAAACAACTCTCAGAAAGCAACGAAAGAACCAGAGAAAAGGGGAATTTAAAAAGCTACACAAATGGGCAATGCAGGTAGAAACACAGACGACCCCCCGAGAGTCAGAGAGGGTCAGGGACACGGGTCATGGGCCGAACAGTAAGAACCACGGGGAGATGACCCTTCACGTGCATCCCACGGCAGACCTACCTCCCCACACCCTGCTGACCGTAAGGATGAAGACTGGGACACACGTCCATTGCTAGTGCGGGTGTGGGGAAGGAGGGAAGTTTGGTAATATTTGGTAAACTTGGAGATCTTGCGCTCCCCAGCCCAGCAACCTCGCTCCCAAGGAAACGCCCTCCCGCGCATGCTCAAACAGCACCGCGCCGGGTAAAGCCAGAAGGAGACTGCAAGCGCCCACCCACGGGAGAACTGATCATGAATATTCAGAGGGTAGACGGCAAACACCACACGGACGCAGACACAAGGAAACAAGCTACCGGATCGACATGAACGGATCCCAGCAATATCACACTGACAAGCTGCATTAGAATACACGCAGTGATTCCGTTTGTAAAGCACGTGCACTGCGGGAAACCGTGGCTGTGTTTCTATTCACCCAGAAAAATAAGACGTACAGAGGGATGGTGATGTCGCATCCAGGAATGGTAACTACTGGAGGAGAAGGACAGGAATGAGGCTGGGGAGCTGCAAACAAAATTCAGCTGTATTGAAAATGCTTATCTCATTAAGTCGAATTTCGGGTACATAGTATATTGAATGGAGAAGGAAATGGCAACCCACTCCAGTGTTCTTGCCTGGAGAATCCCAGGGATGGGGGAGCCTGGTGGGCTGCCGTCTGTGGGGTCGCATAGAGTCGGACACGACTGAAGTGATTTAGCAGCAGCAGGCCACCTCATGCGGAGAGTTGACTCATTGGAAAAGACTCCGATGCTGGGAGGGATTGGGGGCAGGAGGAGAAGGGGACGACAGAGGATGAGATGGCTGGATGGCATCACTGACTCGATGGACGTGAGTTTGAGTGAACTCCGGGAGTTGGTGATGGACAGGCAGGCCTGGCGTGCTGTGATTCATGGGGTCGCAGAGAGTCGGACACGACTGAGCGACTGAACTGAACTGAACTGAACTGAGGGGTTTATTACGAGGCTTCCCCGGCGGCTCAGTGGGAAAGAAACCTGCTTTGTCAAGAGCATGGGGTCGCAAAGAGTCGGACACGACTGAGCACCTGAACTGAACTGAGGGATAAAGGAGAAGCTCAACAAAGAGGAATGGAATGCTGAGATATTTAAAACGAAGCGATGATGAAAAAACACTTTTAAAAGCTCTGTTCTTACTCATCCTCCATGAAAACATTCCCAAGGAGGAGACTGTCAAAAAGTTTTTAACTGTGAGCAACGCTGTTTAAAGGACGGGGGTACTAACACTTTCCCCTCGCAGACCCTCAGGCGTTGAGACGTGATGGGGACAAAGGGTCTAGGAAATAATTTCTTTAAAATAGGTGTTTGGAAGTCAGAGCTTCACGAAGTGGGAACACCAGAGTGCCCTCGTAAAAAACAGGGAAAGTGTCTTCCTTTCTTCTTAAAACTCTCCCTCAACACAGGTTTGCTCATGTGACCCGTGGCAGGTTTGGAATGACCTTGTGGAAAACTCACAAATAGAGAGAGAGGAGCCAGAAGCAAATAAAGGAATGAACTCCACATTTAATACTGTGTGGTGTGACTGGGGCTCCCTGTGAGAGGTGAATGAGATCGTCCTAAGCTGATTCAGCGAGCGTGTGCACAGCAGGCTGCTGTCAGAGAGGACGGGAGGCCCTTCTGGGCTGGGGGGAGGGCTGGCGGGCACCTGTGGCCCCTGTACCTCCCACCAGTCATGTCATCAGCCTGGTGCCTCCCTTCACGGCCTCCCCTGCAGAGAGAGTTAATCACAGCCCTTCCGCCGAGGGCTGTCTGGAGGATGAGACATAAATATGGAGCCTGCTCGGAACACAGCTTGGACCTGGGGTGTGGGGATGCAAAACCACCAAGAGACACAGAGATTTCATGACAGAGTCACTGTTCACATCCCTCCAGACCGCAGACAAGCCGGGGCATGCCCGCCCCACCTACTGAGCGCAGGCAGGGGCTGGACCACGGGCTCCCCACGCACCCCACGGCTCTGCCACCCTCTTCCCTGGCTCCACGCTCATTCGGAGCACTCTTCCGCTCCCGCGTTCACATCCTACCCGCTCTACCTCTCCAGAACCACCTCCGGTCAGACTGTCTCCAAAGATTCTGGCCAGATATCTTCAGATTTACAACTTGCCACCAAGTCCTCTGCCTGGGTTCTGGGTCCCAAGGGCTGCGAGAGGGGTCAAAACACGTTTGTTACGGCAATGATGCGCTCTGCCCTCAGAGACTTTGCTTTCTTGGAAGGCCACCTGGTCTCACAGTGGATGGATGAGATAAATTACATAATCTGTAATTTATGCCACGCATGCAACAAAATCTTACAGCATTCATAATTAATGCAAGAATATTACTCTTTTCTCCTTAATGAGATTGAAGTGAAGTGAAGTGAAAGTTGCTCAGTTGTGTCTGACGCTTTGCGACTCCATGGACTGTAGTCCATGGAATTCTCTAGGCCAGAAAACTGGAATGGGTAGCTGTTCCTTTCTCCAGGGGATCTTCCCAATGCAGGGACTGAACTCAGGTCTCCTGCATTGCAGGCAGATTCTTTACCAGCTGAGCCACCAGGGAAGCCCAAGAATACTCATGTGGGTAACCTATCTCTTCTCCAGCAAATCTTCCCCATCCAGGAATCAAAACAGGGTCTCCTGCATTGCAGGTGGATTCTTTACCAGCTGCGCTACCAGGGAAGCCCTAAAAGGCAACCCTTGGGTCATCACTTATCCTAAAAAATGAGATGAAATACAAGTTCCTAAATTTCTCGCTTGGAATTAAAATTTGTTTGTTGAGGCTTAATCCAATTAAGATATCAGAATTTATCTTTGTAAGTTTCTAGTAGATAGTCCTATTTAAATTTTAAAATATCATGCTTTCTCTCTAGGCACTTAAAATTTGATATGACATTATAGGAACAAATGAACATACAGGCTCTGATTCTAACTGTGAAAAGGCTGTGGGGGTAGCTGTTTTAGACAGAAATGTACTCAGGAACACCCGTACATTTTCCCTATTATGTATTCAGCTGCGATGTTCCAAAGGTAACATAAAAATAGCATACACATTTTATTGAAAAGAGCAAACTCAAAGATTGCTTTCTGTGGTAATAAGGCCTGAAATGAAAATATGAGATCAATGCTTGAGATATAAAGGTTCTATCTTGCCCAAAACATGACAACCCAAATAAAAAACCTTTTTTACTTTGCAGGCTGATTTGAATTTAGCCTAAGGCACAAAATCACCACCTGTTATCAGATTAGTGGACTCTGGGTCCTGATTCCTACTGCAGGTGTAAAACATCGGTGAGTGTTCACAGGAAGCAAACTCCAGTGCAAGGCTACCTCGTGAAGGGGAGCGTGGGGGCTCCACACGCGAGATTCTTCAGTCCTTTCTGTTAGAGCTACAGCCCGGAGGTATGGTTTCAGCAATTCCTGCCCATTAGAAAATAAGATGGTGGCCCCGGTAGAAGATTATTTAAATAGATTAGATTTCAACCAACTGTACCTTATTTATATTGAGACCCATAGGTCTGAGTGCTTGTAGGAAGTTAAAATGGATTCCTTTGAAACATGCCTGCCTGTTCACAGTGGGAAAACCCCTGCCTTCCTGGCTCTATTACACGAGAAAAGCGAGTGACCCTGGGACTTCCACTCTGCAGAGACATAGCCCAGACACGCCCCCCCGGAATCTGGGTGTCCAAGCAGGGCTGGAAAGGGTCTTCAGAGCGACCACAAGTCACGGTAGGATGGCAGGGTGGATAGAGGTCACCACATTTATGCCGCAAATGATACCATCAAGAAAATGAAAAGACAACCAAGAAAATAGGGGAAGTACCGGCAAATGATCTATCTGGTAGGTGGCTTGTATTCAGAGCATATAAATAACGCTCACAACTCGATAATTTAAACAATCACGTAATATTAAAAAAATGACAAATGACCTGAATAGGGATTTCTCTGAGGAAGATATGGCCAATAAACACATGTAAAGGTGTCCAGTACCGCTAGTCAGGAAACAGCCCAAAGCACAGTGAGACAGACATGACTTCACACCCCGTAGGATGGCTCCACACCCTCTCGGATGGCTCTGGAGCAGCAGCAAGTCTTGCTGAGAAATTGCACCCCTTGGTCTCTGCTGGTGGGAATGTAAAATCTGCAGCCACTTTGGAAAATAGTCTGGAAGTTTCTCAAAAACTTAAACATAGTGTTACCTTGTGATCCAGCAATTTCAGTCCTAGGTATCTACCCAAGAGAAATGAAAACATATCCACACAAAACCCTGTTCACAAAGGTTCACAGCAGCATCAGTCACAATAGTCAAAAAGCAGAGACCACCCACACCAAAGCCTCTGACTGTGGATCACAACAAACTGTGGAAAAATTCTTCAAGAGATGGGAATACCAGACCACCTGACCTGCCTCCTGAAAAATCTGTATGCAGGACAAGAAGCAATAATTGGAACCAGACATGGAACAACAGGCTGGTTCCAAATTGGGAAAGGAGTACATCAAGGCTGTATATTGTCACCCTGCTTATTTAACTTATATGCAGAGTACATCATGAGAAACCCTGGGCTGGATGAAGCACAAGCTGGAATCAAGATTGCTGGGAGAAATATCAATAACCTCAGATACACAGATGACATCACCTTTATGGCAGAAAGTGAAGAACTAAAGAGCCTCTTAATGAAAGTGAAAGAGGAGAGTGAAAAAATTGGCTTAAAACTCAACATTCAAAAAACTAAGTTCATGGCATCTGGTCCTATCACTTCATGGCAAATAGATGGGAAACAATGGAAACAGTGACAGACTTTATTTTGGGAGGCCCCAAAATCACTGCAGATGGTGACTGTAGCCATGAAACTAAAAGACATTTGCTCCTTGGAAGAAAAGCTATGACTAACCTAGAAAGCATATTGAAAAGCAGAGAAATTACTTTGCCGACAAAGGTCCATCTAGTCAAAGCTATGGTTTTTCCAGTGGTCATGTACTGATGTGAGAGTTAGACCATAAAGAAAGCTGAGCCCCGAAGAATTGATGCTTTTGAACTGTGGTGTTGGAGAAGACTCTAGAGAGTCCCTTGGACTGCAAAGAGGTCAAACCAGTCAATTCTAAAGGAAATCAGTCCTGAATATTTATTGGAAAGACTGATACTGAAGCTGAAACTCCAATACTTTGGCCACCTGATGCAAAGAACTAACACCTTGGAAAAGACCCTGATGCTGGGAAAGATTGAAGGCAGGAGGAGAAGGAGATGACAGAGGATAAGATGGTTGGATGCCATCATCGACTCAATGGACATGAGTTTAAGCAAGCTGTGGGAGTTGGTGGTGGACAGGGAAGCCTGGCGTGCTGCGGTCCATGGGGTTGCAAAGAGTCAGACACGACTGAGCAATTGAACTGAATTGAACCAAGAGACCACCTAAATGTCTGTCAGCTGATCCATGGATAATAATATGTGCTATGTCCGTGCAATAGAGTATCTGGTGATTAAGAGAAATATCTGCTACAACACAGATGAACATGAACACATTATGATGAATGAAGGCAGTCACAAAGCATCTTGTATTCTGTGACTCCATTTATAAAAAATGTGCAGAACAGACCAAGCTATAATGACTAAAAGTGATTAGCCATTAACTCAGGCCGTTGGGGGGGGCGATGGATAGAGAAATGGAGGGTCACAGGAAATGGGTTTCTTTTTGGGGTGATGAAAGGTCTAGATTGTGGGGATGGTCATACAGCTCTGTGAATACACTAAAAACTCCGGCACTCCCTGTGTTCTGTGAGGGGGTGAACTGAATGGTATGTGAACTAGATCTCATAAAACTCTGAAAAAACAGGAAAAAAAGTCATAATATTCAAGGGAACTTAGGACAAAACAGCTACTCACACAGGTGATTCAAAGAACTTTCTTGGTGCTTTTCATGAAAATGTAATTTAAAGAATGAAGCAGCGTACATGCTTCTCATGTGTCTGATTTTAATTCTGTGTCAGTTGTCAGGGAAATTTTGGAATTTTTCAAAGACACCCCTCCGCCCGACCCCCGCAAAGACACTAGCAGAATGTATGACAGACAATCGTCCAGGATATTTGCTTCCGGACAACACAAGAGAATTTAGGATGGGCATTTAACACATATTGGAAATGAAGTTTCTGGGGGTATAAACAATGCTCCTTTAGCAAAGGTACAAAGCAACCACACAGGACTTAGAAGTTGGATAACTTTAACTGCATTGCTAACCAGTATCCCTATACCCATGTAAACTGAACTCAATTTGGTACCACAAAAACAGAAAAACGTTTGGCTCAACATCTTCACGTCTAATTTAACAATCTATCAGAATCCCAGGGATGGGGGAGCCTGATGGGCTGCCGTCTCTGGGGTCGTACAGAGCCGGACACGACTGAAGCAACTTAGCAGCAGCAGCAGCAGCAGTGTATGGAAGAAAAAAAATACCTGTAGATTTTAGTTATAGGCTTCAGGATTATTTCTGTCTGTGAGGGAGACAAAATCCAGAGTCACTTTTGAGTCCTGGGGAAACTATACCATTTTTGCTACCGTTTGGACCTACAAGGCATGTGAAAGCAATCTCCCCGGATATGGCGCAGATAGACGCGACTCTGCAGAGCGTGGTAACAGCGCCTGATGACTTCTCCCTGCGAATGGCTCAGAAAGCTCCCAACTCTCTTTCCAGCCCTGTTCTAGGAGCAAAGGCTTTTTCAGTCTCGGGGGCTCTGGGCTGTAGGTGTTTGCTCTGTATCTTCCACAGCTGATACACAGTTGGATACAGAGTCATGTTTATTCCCAGATCCAAACAACCAGGAAGCTAAGGATCTGGTTTAAAAACAGAACTCTTACGAAAGAGAAAAATGAACTAACCATGAATAACTAAACAATTTAAGATTGGTTGGAGATTTACTCTGAAGCATAAGTTCCGGAATATATACTGACGGTAGGGTCAGCCCAAATTCAACCTCATCTCTGCTGAGGGAAGAGGAGAGGGGGGTTTGTCAACTTGCCTGGAGGATTAACCTGTAGATAAAGATAACGAAAGTGTTACTTAGTCTTTTTTCTAGAGTAATTTGGCTTTCAAACTGGGGTTCTCTGGGATCCTGGGGTCCTGTGATCTGGTCAAGACCCATGGGGGACAGGAAGGCCACAGGGAGACCCTCTCATCCTCTCGCAAGCAAACTGGCTCTTCTGCAAAATCTGTTTCACATACTGCAGCTCTGCATGAGATGTTTGAAATAGGGTGCCTGTGTAATAGACACATGGACAAACCTTGATTTGGGTTTACTTTCAGGGTTACTATAAACTGAATGAAGCACAAGCTGGAATCAAGGTTGCCGGGAGAATTATCAATAACCTCAGATATGCAGATAACACCACCCTTATGGTGGAAAGCGAAGAACTAAAGAGCCTCTTGATGAAAGTAAAACAATGGAAACAGTGACAGACTTTATTTTGGGGGGCTCCAAAATCTCTGCAGATGGTGACTGCAGCCATAAAATTAAAAGATGCTTGCTCCTTGGAAGAAAAGCTATGACCAACCTAGACAGCATATTAAAAACCAGAGACATTACTTTGCTGACAAAGGTCCATCTAGTCAAAGCAAAGGTTTTTCCAGTAGTCATGTATGGATGTGAGAGTTGGACTATAAAGAAAGCTGAGCGCTGAAGAATTGCTGCTTTTGAACTGCAGTGCTGGAGAAGGCTCTTTAGAGTCCCCTGGACTGCAAGGAGGACAAACCAGTCAATCCTAAAGGACATCAGTCCTGAATATTCATTGGAAGGACTGATGCTGAAGCTGAAGCCCCAATACTGTGGCCACCTGATGTGAAGAACTGACTCATTGGAAAAGACCCTGATGCTGGGAAAGATTGAAGGCAGGAGAAGGGGACGACAGAGGATGAGATGGTTGGATGGCATCACTGACTCGATGCACATGAGTTTGAGCAAGCTCTGGAAGTTGGTGATGGACAGGGAGGCCTGGTGTTCTGCAGTCCATGGGGTTGCAAAGAGTTCAACATGAATGAGTGACTGAACAGAACTGAGAGACAGGACCCGTTACATTAAATGATTCCATCATTTTTCTATGATATAATATTGCTATAGCTATGGTGCTGAACCACAAGGTTGGATTTTTATACTGAACTAGAAATATGAAAACACTGTATATTCTGAATGATCAAAAGCTTAATTTTATTTAGAAAAGCTTTAGTGTCAAGTGTATTTTGTTAACCGGGGGCTTCCCTAATGGCTTAGCAGGTAAAAAATCCTCCTGCAATACAGGAGGCACAGGTGACACGCGTCTGATCCCTGGGTTGAGAAGGTCCCTTGGAAGAGGGCATGGCAACCCACTCTGGTACTCTTGCCTGAAAAATCCCATGGACAAAGGAGCCTGGTGGGCTACAGTCCATGGGGCACAAAGAGCTGGACACGATTGAGCGACTGAGTACAGCAGCATATTTTATTAATCTGTACTTATTTGGAAATGGGGAATTAACAAACTGGAATATTCATGTAATCAGAAAATACCTGTCTGCCCTATTTCAAGATAAAGGACATTTATTAGCTTTGAATCACTTGCCCTTCTTATTCTTGTTTTCAATTTATTTCTGTACTCCCATCTCCTCTTTATATCTCTTGCTATTTATTTCAACACAATATATTTTGCTACCAAGTAGCTTTGTAGAGGGGCTTCCCAGGTGGCTCAGGGGGGTAAAAAATCCACCTGCAATGCAAGAGATGAAGGCAGACGCGAGTTCGATCCCTGGGTCAAGAAGATCCCCTGAGAAGGGGATGACAACCCACTCCAGTATTCTTGCCTGGAGAATCCCATGGACAGACGAGCTTGATGGGCTCATGGGGTCACAGAGAGTCGGACACAACTGACGTGGCTGAGCACACACCCGCATGAGCTTGCTAGAGATAGAAATACTGGTAAATATACACGAAAAAGGTATTCTGAAATGGCTCTGGGAGCATGATGGCATTTACTACAGAGTGTGGCTTATTATTTAATAAATGCATGAAAGCAAGTCATTTTTCTCCAATTAAGCATGACATCACCACGGAAGTCAATGCAGAAAGCTCTCTCTCGTCCCTGTGAATGGAAAGATAATCAAACCAACGCAAAGAGCGGTGGCAGAACAAGGGACAGAAAATTAACGTGAGTTTCCTGAGTTCTGCCCATCACCTGTAAGCAAAAATCAAGGACACAATTTAAAGGAACGAACTCATGACGGGTGAAGCAGATGAAATCTGAGGCAATCACATTACATGACCCGTGACGCCAAACACTTAGACACGCTTTGAGGACAAAGTCTGGATACTTCCAGGTAGAAACGGCTGCTCGCTCAGGAGTCTTACCAGGCGTATCGTAGTTTTATAGTCTTTTGCTTATGTGAGAAATTCCTTCCAGTAATTTATCAAAACACGATCACTGCAGTCAACAGGGACTGCTGGCAGAGATTCGGGCACAAAAGTGTGAGAAAAATAATGCAAAGAAAACAACGTTACAATGTTTTCACAAAACGCATTCTATAAAGTGAATATACGCATATTCGTTTTTACATAAAATTATAATGCTGGATAAATTTACGAAGTAGGGAGCTAAGTACAATAAATAGAATACTCTTTCTAGAGTCAATACCCACTGCTTTCTTGTTTTGAAACCCTATTTATTTAAATTATTATTTACATAGTCTAGATTTTAGACTGGAGACTTTTGAGAAATAAAAGTAGACAGAAAAGGAACAAAAGGGTTTTTAGACTCACTAAACACACCGAAGGAACGACTGCGAACATAATGTAGTTCAGTTTTTCGCACCAAGAACTATATTCAATATCCCGTGATAAACCATAATGGAGAAAAATATGAAAAAGAAAGTAGACACATATACGGACAATCAAATCACTTTGCTGAACAGCAGAAATGAACAACATTGTAAATCAACTATACGTCAATGAAATAAACCTTTAAAAATGCATCAAGGTTTTAAATGAATAAAAAAGTCATTTTCTCCACTTCCCATCTCAGTTAAACTGGAAAACCTGAAAAAAATGTTTCTACTATGTTTTGAAACATAAATTTAAAGGTATTATTATATTTTCCAAATAATATACATTATAATCCTATTAAGACATGCCCTTAATAGCCTATTAAGACACATCCCTATTCTTTACAAGTAGCCATTTGGCAGAATTCTATCAACATTTGCAAAACTGTTGGATACACTGCATATACCCCTTCATCCAAATGGACGAACAGCCATAAGAGCATTGGCCGGATCCAGCCGCTGCCCGCTTCAGAGATGCCGATAGGCTGTAACTGCCCCTGGGGTCTCTCCGCCTCACCTGTGCTTGCCACCTTCCTTCGGCTCTCGCCAGAAGCTTTGCCTCTGTGGCACACAAAGCGAGCAGGGAGGGAAAGCGAGATGGAGGAGACACCCCTCCTGTGTAATTATAAAAATCAACAGCACTGTGTTTTAATGGGATGACCAGCTCTCTGGGTCTGAAACCCTTTAGCTTTTTAATACAGTTTCTTCATCTATGAAAAGGATATAATTATACTTATTTTAGGATTCTAGTAAATAGTTAATTAGATATAAGTATGTCAGGTTTTACTTGCATTAAAAAAGCCCAAATCAAACTGGCTTAAACAATAAGGGAAACTGGTTGGATCACATAACCAAAACATTCTAAGGCAGTGAGGACTTCAGGCATGGGCTGATCAAGGCTCAACCTCATTTCTCTATGGCTCTGTGTGTCGGTTCCCCTGTAGAATGGGTAACCTCCTGCTCTCAGGAAGCTGCCAGGCTCCATGCCTCCTTGTTCCTCCAGAGCCAATAACAAAGGTCCCAAGTTACAATCCATTTTGACTGTCTTAGACCACATGCTCCACTCTGAGCTAATCACCATGGCCAGGAAACCACCACATGTAGTGTGTGCACACACACACACACACACACACACACAGTTAAAACACACGTTCATATAAACTTAAATATTTATAGAGATCTGATCATTTTAATCTCCAGAGTGTCAAAGTGAGTATTTCACACTGGTCTTTGCTGAGAAAGGAAACTCGTGTTGTTTAGTTTTCAAATAGTTCAGGCGCCTTCACCTTAAAACTTATAAAATGCAAGAAAGACCTGCTGGCTGGAAAAATAATAGTCACTTCAACCCTGGTTTTGTCTCTGCCGTTTTCCTCCCAGGTGGAGAAGCTCTGGGAGTGAGACCTCCGTCACTCTCGCAGTGACAGATGTGTATCTGGAAACATGAAATGCCCGTGAAGGGTAGCCACAGATAGCCACGCCTTTCAAGCTCAAAGGTGAGCTGCTGAAGCTGACATAATACCGTAGAAGAGTGAGATTCATAGATTATGTTGGTTACAAAGGATTCAGGGAAGCAAAACAGAGCCTTGCAATTTCCATTCTGGAGTCTTTCCTCATAGACCCTGAAAACTAGGAAGTCAGTCTTGCGGGCTCCTCACAAGCATTTCCACTGTCGCGTGAATGACAGTACGCTTGTTCAGTCCCCAGGTCGTGTCAGACTGTGCGACCCCATGGACTGCAGCCTGCCAGGCTCCTCTGTCCATGGGATTCTCAAGGCAAGAATACTGGAGAGGGTTACCATGCCCTCCTCCAAGGGATCTTACTGACCCAGGGATCAAACCCGGGTCTCCTGCATTGCAGGCAGATTTTTTACTTTCTGAGCCACCAGGGAAGTCCTACATTTCCATAATGCTTTAAAGAGTTTCCAAAATGCATCAGACCCCACCAGTGGTCAGGGATGTCCCCCTGGGGGGAAAGGTGCAGGGGGAAGGTGAGCCCAGGGATCGGGCCCACCAGGTACAGGAGGGCTGGGGCCCTCAAGTGGTGGTCTTTCAACAGCAGTGCAGGCATGAGCTCCACGGACTTCGAGCCCAGGTGTGGGGCTCGGGTGGGGAGCACCCAGCCAACCCAGCCGGCCGCTGTACCCCTGAGAAAGGTGCCAGAGGTCAGAAGCACAGAGGGATTCCTTCAGAGAACCATGCTGCTCCTGAGAAGGGAAGGAAGAGGAGGGCAACCCGCTTGTCCTGAGTCAGACAGAGGACTTGTAGGCTCTGAAGTGGAATGGTGTATCACAACCACACTCGGAGTTCAAAAGCCTTCAAATGGGACTAGAAATTGCTTTAAGACATCATACAAGCCACCTCCCTGGAATTAAACCTATTCCTAGGTAAGTACTGGCTTTTAAAATAAAAGCCCATTCAACTTTCATCGTTTTAGTTTTTAAAAATTGCTAGCGTTAAAACATTTTGAAATTTCTGAATTTGCTTTTAAAATGTTGGCAGTTTCTCAACCCTTTTAAGACATTTTACTGCTTTAAGAAATTTTAAGTGATGACAGCGTTCGGCTTTTCCATACTTTTTACTGCGGATGACACTCTACCAGCTACACCACGAATGCAGATTAGACGCTTTGCCTGTGGAAGATTCTGAAGCGCCAGGCAGCTGACCGACCGACGGTTCGTAAGCTGGACCTGCAGCGGAAGGCCCGACAGTTCGGGTCCTCCTCAAGCAGATGTGTGGCTTTGCCGTGTTTTCTGAGTGGCTTTAACCTTAGCCACATTATTGGTCTCAGGTCACGGCCATTTTTCCCTACATTTAAACCCTCTGAGCCCAAGTCCTACAGATCATTTCTAGGCACATGGTGAATGTTCAGTTAATACCCGAGACTGTTTTGTTGTTTGTTGTTTTAATTGGTCAGTCATGTCTGACTCTTGCAACCCCAGGGACTGTAGCCCACCAGGCTCCTCCGTCCACGGGATTCTCCAGGCAAGAATACGGGCAGCCATTCCCTTCTCCAGGGGATCTTCCCAACTCAAGGATGGAACCGGCATCTCCTGCATTGGCAGGCGGATTCTTTACTACTAATCAATCCACTGAGGAAGCCCAATACCTAAGAGAGACCTTCCAAAAAGACCTCCACAGACTTCACATGTGTCGCAGGAGATGCGGGCCACAGAGAATACGTGTGTGGGACACAGCAGGACAGTGGTCCTGACAGCCACTCTTGGCTGTTCCTGGACACAGAGCCCCCAGAGCACAGCTCCATGGGTCCCAGATGAGACACAAGTGGGTTCAAGGTTTTATGCAAACTCACGCACAGCCGGGAGGCCCAGAGCTCACACAGAGCGGGGCCCACCTGGAGGACGCCATCAGAGGGGATGGGGGGTCTCCCTACCAGCCGAGGGAGCACCATTTCCCCAGGCCCTGCTGACCCTGCAGGAGCCTCGGTGATCCGGTGAACTTTCTCCAAACCGAGAACTCCTCAGGAATGGGAGGCAGAGCCCAAACCACAGGGAGGGGCTCTGCTCATGGCTTGTCCATCCAGCACCCTCCTCTTGAGATGGGGCGTGGCTCTGAGCAGGGACCACCGCTGCAGACTGGCCCTTGGGCAGCGCGCTCCATGCCACCCTCCATCACACGGCAATGACTCCTTTCCCTGGCTCCCACAGGCTGTCCCTGACCAAACGCAAGCTCTCCAGGGACAGAGTCCTCGCGAGAAAGTGCTGGTCCTGAATCCCAGCCACGGGTCAGCTTCCCTGGGGGAGGCTGGGCCCGGGCGGGGGTGGGAGGGCGTGGCCGACGGCACAGGAGGGAAGGACTGGAGGGAGGACTGACGGCAGAAGGAGCAGGCTGGGGGCGGGGCCGGGAGGAGGGACGTGGATCCCAGAGCAGGTGAGAGGCCTCTGCTAAGCTCCCAGACTCCCGAGATGCTCTGGGCAAATGTCCGTCACCCCTGCTGAGTCGCCCCACCACTGCGTGGGGAGCTCTCAGATGCGCCCCTCCTCCCCCTCCCGCGCGCACGAACGCAGTTGGTTCGTTTCGACAAATCACTGTCACTTTCTTACGCCGATTGTTGGCATTCCGTGGTCCTCAACCGCAACGTCGAGTCAAAGGAAACACAGCGACGTGCTGAGGGAGCCCTCCGGCGGGGGTCTGAGTGCCCAGCCGAGGGCACGCCCAGCCTCCGCAGACCGGCTTCAGCACGGCCCACCAGCCTCAGCGTTTTTATTCACATCTCTGTTGGAGTGAATTCTGCAAAGTCTTGAGTGCCTCACACATCCAAATCCATGTGTTCTCTCTGCTGAGATCTAGAAACACAAAAGTCACGCCCAGCCTCACGCTGTTTCTCGGGGTTCTCTGGGATGAAGGCAGGTAGCAAGCATCGCTCCCTTATTCCGGCAGCCCACCTGCCCTCTTCCTGAGCTGCAAACTAAAGCAGAAAGCCAGAAGCCAAGGATGATCTAAAAATGTGTTCTTTTCTGCTTTATCTGGTTGTTTTTTTTTTTTTTTCCTTTACTTAATCTTCAAAGTCAACCAAACAGAGCAGCAAGGCATACAGCAACAGTGTCTCCGCGATTGGCCCCTTTCCACACTGGCCGTGCGGACGCTCGCCTGCCCGCCCCACCTGGCCCCTCAGCCTCCTCCCGGCAGGTGCCCCCCTCCCACACGCCCCCTTCCTGTGCAAGCTGTCCACAGAGCGCCCTCCCCAGTGCATGTTCTACTCACGGCTCACAATAAGAAGCTTTCTCCGTTTTCCATTCTTAGAGATCATCCACACTGTCCTTTGGATGTAAAACATATATCTGAAACGATGTATCTAATCTTAGCTGCAGAAACTTTGCAACTATCCTGGGCCAAAAGTGTTAAAACTGAGACCTGACCAAGCAATCTGCTCAATAGTCACTAGTGCATTTCCAACACAACTACTCCAAAAGGGAGTCTTTCAAAGTAAAATCCCTCCATCCCTGTTCCTTAAAGATTCCACCGCACATTTTAACAGCCATATGTTTTAATAACCGCGCGTTTTAACAAGTAAAAGCTGCCTCCGGGCAGACAGTGTGGCCGGGTGTCCCAACACAGAGAATGTCACGGCTCACGCTGACTGCAGACACCCAAGCTGACCAATCCTCCTCTAACGTGTGGGTTTTCTTTCGGTCACGCCAAGTGGCATGTGGGATCTCAAGTTCCCACTCCAGGGATCGAACCCGAGTCCCCTGCAGTGGAAGCGGGGAGTCTTACCCACTGGCCCACCAGGAAGTCCTCTGATCTGTGTCTTTGAATCTCCCTAATTTAATACAGGAGGGCAGAAGAGCCAAAATAAAAAACAGTTCTTGTTCCTGAGAAGTCAGACCATCTCCACCGGCTCCTGAGCCCCACGCTAGCGAGCTGACGCCAGGAATGGTGGGAGCCTCTCTGCTCTGCCAGAGCCACTACTTCCCTGAATTACGTTTAAAATGACAGCGACCGGGCCGAGAGCGTTGCTGCCAGCAGCCTCGCGCAGCTCGGCCCAGGGAAGCAGGCTTCGTGGGGACAGGGCTGACTGGGAGCGGGCAAGTCCTCAGAAGGGCAGGGAGGAGAGGCTGGCTCAGGAGGACAACCTCTCCTCCCCACAACGACACACTGACCCCCTTCCAGACGGGGTCCATCACAGCCAGCTGTGGGCAACGCCACAGAGCCCAAGGGCAGACGCTTCCCTCACCGGGCACATCCAACCTGCCGGTCATTTAATAACCGGAGGGCAGCCTCGCCACCCGTGCGGCCAACAGCGGGAGGGAGAAGGACATGCCCAGGCCGGCAAGACCCAGCACAGCCAGCGGGGGGAGCAGGGGACCTCTGGTCAGGGAGGGGGTCGGGGCGAGGGGACAGCACCCCTGCCTGGCTCTCTGTCACCCCTGCCACCCTCTCCTGTCCCTGAATGGCACAGGAGCTGACTCCTGGGGCTCTCAGGGTGGGGCAGCCTGCAGACCCTTGGAGTGAAAGTGAAGCTCGCTCAGTCATGTCCCCTCTTTGTGACCCCAGGGACTATACAGTCCATGGAATTCTCCAGGCCAGAATACTGGAGTGGGTAGCCTATCCCTCCTCCAGGGGATTTTCCCAACCCAGGGATCAAACCTAGGTCTCCTGCTTTGCAGGCAGATTCTTTATCAGCTGAGCCACTAGGGAAGCCCAAGAGCACTGGAGTGGGTAGCCTATCCCTTCTCCAGTGGATCTTCCCAATCCATGAATCGAACCGGGGGTCTCCTGCATTATAGGCAGATTCCTTACCAACTGAGCTATCAGGGCAGCCTTGGGAGCCGGCAAACCAAAGCTTGTGGAAAAGATCGGGTACCGAGTGTGTGCTGGCTGGACTAGGTCAGGGCTGTCTGATCAGTGGTGTTCCTGGGACCCCCTTTAAGAGATATCGAGGCACACAAGCAGATTTCTAACAATAACAGGTACTGCTCAAGAAAAATGATTCTGGCACTTGCTAGAGACGATGAGGAAGACGTTATTCAAGGGACCACTGCCATGGGTTTGCCGCAGGGGACCGAGATGGAGCTCCATCCCGAAAGAGGAGGGCGGGGGGTGATCTGCAGCCCAGGGGCAGGTGGGTGGCCGGTGGGGGCAGGACAATTCTTTGTAAACTGAGCTGAAGGCGGGTCAGGGTTGCCACACCTTGCCTGGGGTCGTGGGGGTGAGGAGCTGGACCACAGGCCAAGGGTGGTCAAACACTGAGGCTAGCCGAGGGTCCTATCTGAATCGACACAGCAGGATTCTTGCTGAAACCAGGCGCGGTGGGCCCACCTAGGACGACACAGAAGCCCAAGGTCCGGCCAGCGGGAAAGAAGGGCTGGGAGAGCCGGGCTCACGTCTGAAGGGGGAGAGCTCTTGTCGGCACGTGGTTCCAGACTCTGCCTCTTGCCGGCCTGGGGATCAGCCACAGTGATCAGACTGTGAGAAGCAGGCTCACAGCCACCACAGTCATCTCTACCCCCGGGGTGCAGGCTCCCGGGGTTTAATTACACCTGCACCACCATGACAGCTCCTGAGCCAACTCACTGGCAGGGAAGACTTCCTACACCGCTGTAAGTCAGATATGACGAACAATATTTTATACTGAATGTATCTGAGCCGCTTGCTTGATTAAATCACACTGTAGCTTTACAGACTATCTGCTGGTAATTCCTACTTGAGTTTAATTTACTAGCTTTTACCAGTGAAAATACATCAGCTGACACGTGATGCTGCTGGGGGAAAAATACAACACAAGCCAGCGTCATTGGAAATAATAGCAGTGCATGCTAGAGAATGCTTTTAGCTACACTGGCTTGCTTACTTAACACACACGGAAGCTTGGACCAAAGGTGAAGAGCCTTTCTGGCTGAACTACTGGTTCCCAGCTGGACTCACACTGAACACGGTCACCCCCAGTCTCCCCATATCTGAAAGGGCACTGCCCACTGGAGCCCTGTAGGGACTAGTCCACACCTGGGCTCTTGTGCAGACATCACTCTTTATCTCCTGCTCCAGCTCCTGTCTCAGAGTGCCAGCACCTCCAACCCACTTATTAACTTGGCTCATCTAAGAAACTGTCCACCTGACATGCAAGAAACAGCATGCAATCCAGGGTAATTGGCAAAGCAGTTGACGTGGACAGATATGCCGTTTTTTGCTTAGTGTGTTTTATTTCATTCCTGCACTTCTAAATGCGTGAAAAATATACAGAAATAGTCTTGGCGAGGGCTCCCCCAGTAGCTCAGATTGTAAAGCATCCACCTGCAATGCAGGAGACCCAGCTTCGATCCCTGGGTCGGGAAGATTTCCCTGGAGGACGAAATGGCAACCCTTTCCAGTATCCTTGCCTGGAGAATCCGATGGACAGAGGAGCCTGGTGGGCTACAGTCCATGGGGTCACAAAGAGGTGGGCACAGCTGAGTGACTAACACACAAGTCTTGGCTACATCAGGGTAGTGGAGGACGCTCAGTGAATAGGTCAAAGAGGTCGAAAAAAAGGAGTGAATCTACAAAGCAGACGCACAGACGCAGAAACAGCCTCGTAACCACCGCCAAGCGGGCGGAGAGCGGGGGAGGGATGGATGGGCCACGCAAACTCTTACATACAGGGTGGATAAACAAGGTCCGACTGTAAAGCACGGGGAATTGTATTCAATATCCTGAGATAAACCACAATGGAAAAGAATATGAAAATGAATGTGTGTATATATATGCATAGCTGAATCACTCTGCTGTACAGTAGAAACTAACACAGCACCGTAAGCCAGCTATTACTGTTCAGTCGCGGAGTCGTGTCCGACTCTTCTGTGACCCCATGGACCGTAGCCCTGCAGGCTCCTCTGTCGATGGGACTCTCCAGGCAATTACACTGGCCATTTCCTTCTCCAGGGGAGCTTCCTGCCCCAGGGATCAAACCCTCATGTCCTGTTTGGCAGACAAATTCTTTACTGCTGAGCCCCCTGGGAAGCCCAAGCCAACTATACTTCAATCAAACAATTTTTTTTAAGGGGTGAAATCTAAATATTTTTAGTTGTCTTTTCACATATTTTTGAATAAGAAACAATACTTTGGGGGTATTTTCCTGGATGTAAGGAAAGAAAGTGTGTACTGAAATTGCAAAGATAAGCCGACCACAAATAAGGAATTAAGTCTAGTGTCTTCAAAATGGAACAAAGCATAAATAAGTAAAACAATAAGCAAATTAAGTATTCACTAAAACAGACTTCCCCAATGGCTCAGCAGTTAAGGAGTCTGCCTGCAATGCAGGAGACCCAGGAGACAAGATCCTCTGGAGAAGGAAATGGCATTCCACTCCAGTATTCTTCCCTGGAAAATCCTATCAAAAGAGGAGCCTGGGAAGTTACCGTCTATAGGGTCCCAAAGAGTCGGACAGGCCAAAGCACATGCTGAGGCTGAAAATGGACTACTTCTGTGGTCCCACTGACCTGCTGTTGCTGCTGTCCAAAAGCCCAATAAAACAAAGATTAACATAGGATTTCTTTGGGTGCATTTACTGAAACTACCTGACAATTATTTTAATTACAAATGGTTTTCCTGGAAACCTCCCAATATCAAGAAGAGCTTACCAATCAAGGATCAAGAATAAGTTTGAATGCTTTAACTTTCCAGGAAGTTTTCTTTTTTTTCCCCCAGAATGGAGCCAACATTGCTATAGTTGCTAACAGCCCCTTAACTTTTACTTTATGAGGATACCAGGTTTCCTTTAAAAAGGGTAAGTAAAATGTATCCATATGTGCACATGGATAATGATTGATTATCTGTGAGCGTTGGAAATGGGAACAAATTGACAATTGATGTAATTAGACCACTGAACTCCAAAGACGCCAGTGATTTCACAGGACTTACACCCTACACAGCAGTTTCCATGTGTCTTTGCCTCTCTCACCAGATGTTACATTCACTGAGGGCAGGGATCAGACGTTCATCTCTCAACAGCTTAGCACAGGGCACACGGAATGTGTAGATAATTGAGCAAATAAATAAGTGAATGAAGCTCTTCTCCACTCGAGTTTACCACTATCAATACCCCAGGGAGTGCGTGTGTGCGTGCTAAGTCACTTCAGTCGTGTCCGACTCTGTGGGACCCTCCGGACTGCAGCCTGCCAGGCTCCTCTGTCCATGGGATTCTCCAAGCAAGAACACTGGAGTGGGCTGCCACGCCCTCCTCCAGAGGATCTTCCTGACCCAGGGATCACACTTGCCTCTCTGATGTCTCCTGCTTTACCACTAGTGCCACTTGCGAAGCCCCACCCCAGGGAGAGGACTTGCCTTTTGTCCTTCTCATTCATCCCCAACTGTCTTTCAGTAAAAACGTCAAAGTCAGGTGAAATGACAAAGAGAACCAAATTCCTGGCTTTGCTAACCCCAAGCAAAAGAAGTGTTCCCTAAATGAACCGACCTTGAATACTGATCCATTTAGCAAACTGGTAGATAAATCTTACCCCGAGTAAACAATACCCCTTTTCATTAATCAAAGCCCAGTATTCTCTCCAGAACATTTCCTGGTCAACCTTTCTGAACCTGACCGAGCCCTGAACCATGCTCTGCACACACTTGGAAGGTTTCCTAGGGTACTGAGGGGTGCTGGGCAGGCTTCTTTCCCCAAGATCTGCTAGGTCAGCGAAGCGATGGCAGGGCGGTTTCTGATCTAGAACCCGCCTGAGCTCTGGGTGCCTCGGCTTCAGGACCTGCGCTGTAATGCATTCCTGGACCCCAGGTGACAGGCAAGATAAGGACGAGGAACAGCGGCATCCCAGCCAGACGACGGGAGCTCCATCTTAGCCAGTGGGGCCACTGTTATCGAATGAATCAGGCTGGAATACAGTCTGCGAGAACTGATCTCTGCCTTTCCTTCCCCAGGGTGCTCAGAACAGCATCTCAACGATTAATTAATTACCAGGCTGGGACACAGCAGAAGCCATGGGATCTGTAGGCCCTGGGGGAGATGGTGGTGAGGGGGGTGTCCAATCTCAGGTTCAGACAGAACCGGTAGACATTCAACAATACAAAAAACATCAACAAGCCTGGGAAATACTTTATCAATATCCATAGCTAACAATGATTGATTACTGATTTTATCTTCCAGTCTCCATGTTAAACCTTTATGTATAGTAGCTCGGAATCATCATATAAAGCCCATGAGGTAGGAGTCACCATCATCCCCATTTCACAAAGGAGAAAAATGAGGCTGGGAGAGTTGAAGGAACTGCCCTGCTATGAGAGGTAAAAGTGAGACTCTAATTTCAGTGGCTCTACTGCGAAGCCCACCGAGAACTCCCAACTTCCAGAAAAGGTTCTCTAGGATAATTTTAGGTTATGGAGCACATTCCAAAAATATCCCCTAGAGTAGCTTTCTTTTAAAAAATGAAAATAGCCTTCATCTGTGCATCTTCTAATCCATGGTAAACTCCAAAAAACACACAACCAGAAATGGCTAAAATTAATAAGAGACAGCACACACTCTCATAGTAAGAACTTCCTGTCAAACACGTTAGAAGCACAAGCAAGTCATTTTGCTTCCCTGGGCCCCATTTTCTCAACTATAAAATGGACAGTTAGACGAGGCAATAGTCACACCTTCTAGAAGTGCTGTGGCTCTTAGGCAATGCTGCCAGTGGCCTCAGATCAGCGCTTTCTTGGGGTTGAGGGTTTGGCAGATGCTGAGCCCTGAAGCCTTTCTAGGGTATGCACACAGAAATAGATTCAAGATCTCCAAGTTCCATTTAGAAGCCCCCAAAATCATCCTTGCCAGTCAATGATTTAGCCAACTCAGCTGGCACAATGCTGACACACTCTAAAAACATTTAAGCTGTAATTTATAAACTGATTCCAAATCTTATATTAAGCAACCTGGCTTCTCTGTTCATTAGAGTTTACCAAATGCTGAGTTCTAAACCTAAAAGTCAAGTCAAATGTAAAAGCAAGTATGAAACACCAAGTCTCTCCCCAGGAGCCTTTTTGATAAAGATGATACTGTTTCAATCTCCAAATATAATAACTACTGTTACTTTCCTGTTAATATCACTAGATACTGAATTTAAACAAAACAAACTTTTCAGTCTGTCTATTTTAAAATATAAATTTCACTGAAAAAATAAAAAAATAAGTTTTTTTACAAAATGAGCTATTTTTTTCATTAGTCCAGAGGAAATATACATCCGTGTTAAGTACTTTATACGTCCTATTTCTCAACCTCAAATAACTGACAAACCTCCTTCTCAAATTTCACATTTTTTGGTGAGTGGTTCTTGGTCTCTAATCTGTAACTGAATGAATGAATGGTGGTGGTGATTTAGTCACTAAATCGTGTCCGACTCCTGCAACCCCAGGGAATATAGCTCACCAGGCTCCCCTATCCATGGGATTCTCCAGGCAAGAATACTGGAGTGGGTTGCCATTTCCTTCTCCAGAGGATCTTCCCAACCCAAGAATCAACCCCAGGTCTCCTGCACTGCAGGCAGATTCTTTACCGACTGAACTACTGAATAGACAGGATCCTTTGGGGAACACTGGAAGGCAGTCGGGCAGGAATATGGGATTTACTGGACTGAAGCACAGGTCAGCACTCAACAGATCCCCCACCAGGCGGAGGCACCATGAGGCCAGGACGGCTACGTCCTGGGTATTTTGGATCTACAATGCCCAAAACAGGACTGTGCGTGCACACAGCAGGATCTCAGTTAACACTTGCAGAATGATTTGCTTAAGTTTTCAGCAGGATTCTCAGGTTTTGCTCTCATGGTTTTTCCTCCCTAGCAGTACAATGAGGGCAGTAACACACGTCTACCTGGATTTTCACAGGGATCAACTATGAGCAGCTGCTGAGAGCGTCTGCAGAGACCGGAGCACTGAATCAGCGCTGGGCATCTTTATCAGCACTTCTGTCCACCTCCAGACAGGGTACCTGGCTCACACGAACTGCTCACTGATCACGTGCTGACAGGATACATTTCTTCCTCATCCGCTTGACCTTCTGCATGTCTGATGGTTTATTTATAGTTTTATTTTGTGTACAGAAATTTTATTTTCACACCGAAGCAACATCACTTCTCTGTCCCCACTCCCCACTCGGTTCCTATTGTATTCTTTTGAGGCACTTCCACAGCCCAGAACACCAGTGGTAACTGTATTGTGCCCACAGGACTCCTGACATCCAGGAGGGCCAGTGTTTAGGCCCCTTTACCTAAACGACACCGGAGTTCACTGCCTCCCCTTGGCAAGGACACGAATGGAGGGAGACAAGAAGCTGTGTAATAAACTTGGCATTTAGGTATGAAGGGAAATACTCTTCTGAGTTTCTATTCTTGTCTACTTTGGTGTTTTTTAAAAGCCTGACATCCAGTAAGATGACTTATCCCAATGAACTTATGCTTCATCTGTCAGCATGAGGTTTAAAGGAAGCCCTCCTCCATTATTGAATTATTGAATGAATAGTTGTATTTGAAAGATATGTTTTATCCACGGAAACCAGTCACAAAGATCCTACCTAGTCCTTAAAATTCTGATTTAGTGATTTCATAACAGAAACTTTTAAAACAAGTACTTCTCTGTTGCTTTCATTTCAACTCCTGAGCTTCGCTTAAAGATCTCTTGTTACAGAACCCATGCCTGTATCTAATATCATGGCAGCCAGGACAAAGAAACCCAAGATGAAAAATGTGACATTGTTCCCACTGATGTGACTTCATTAGAAGCAAACACATCAAAACCTCCATAGGTGCCAGCCTTGTGGCAAAGGCGAGGACAATGTCAAAAGAAATCTCTAGGTTGTGTCCACTAGCTCCACCCACCCCCCCCCCCAAAAAAAAAAAACCCCACAATGTCCTTTTTTTCACTTAAACATGCTTCACAGTTTGGTCATCTATATATTCAACCATGTAGTTTGGACACTGGAATGCAAAGAATAAGATGTGATTGTTGAAATACAAAACACATTAGAGAACCGTGCACAGACCACTTGGAAACCCTAAGATGACAAGATGCAGGACCGGAGAAAAGGGTCCTCTGGGTTTCAGAATGAATCCATATCACACCCAGAGGCACAGGGCTATTGCATCAGGCACTTTACTATGGAGCACCATTTCAGACTAGTCCAGGTGGATTGTGGTGCTGCCCTAAAAAAAAAAAAAAAAAAATTCCCTTTTGTCAGTTCTACACTGATTTCAAATTCACGAACCATCTACACTACACGGTAGTATCTGTGTGGCTTTGGTCTCTGTAAAATAAACCTGATCAACACCAGCCCAGGGTGGGGCTGGGGAAGCTGTGTACTTGGGACTTCTGAGGTGCCACACCGAACGGCACAGGCTGAAACCCTCTCCACCCACCCGGGGTGGGCACCCGGGGTGACTACCCCAAATCCTGCACAGAGCGTGGAACAAAACTGGTTAGAGATTCAACGCGGGCAGAGCTTAGTTTCCGCTGAGGATCCGAAGACTCGTCCAAGGATTTACTAAGTCCCGACAATAACATTCGGTTTTAGGAAGATCGGAGAGGTTCTCAACTTTAGCTCCCTGACACGGGTCGCAGGGTGACCGTGCATCTGACAATCGGAAAGGCTCGCGACTGCCCCAAGACCCGCAGCCTCCTCCAGGGCGCGGCGGGGACAGGAGTACTTGCGCGCTCAGAGGCGAGGGCATTTACCTCGAGTCGGCTAAGACTGGAGCTCTTGGAGCGCGACTTCTTGCGCAGGTACACGGAGAAGAACCTGCGCACCGTGAACTTCTTCATGCTCAGCTCCATCGCCCGGAGCCCAGCCGCGAGGAGCCGCAGGGCCGGAGGACGCGCATCCCCGACGCATCCCAGGCGCGCGGGGTCAGGTCCGCTCGCGGGCGCGAGCGGCCGGGGAGCCCGGCACGGCGGCCATCGGCGCGGGGCGCGGGCGGCGGGCACAAAGGGCAGGCCGAGCCGGCCACAGCGGCCGGGGGCCCAGCGCTCCCGCCTCCTCCCTCCTCCTCCTCCTCCTTCTCCTCCTGGTCCAGCCTGCGAGGACCAGCCCCAGGCAGCCCCGCCCCCCGCGCCCCGCCCACGGCCACTACCGCCAATCAGCGCCCGTCGCTCCGCCCGGCCTCCGCCACTACGACCAATCAGAGTCTGCTGCCCCGGGCTCTCCCCTCCCTCTCCTCCTCCTCCTCCTCCTCCTCCTGGTCCAGCCTGCGAGGACCTGCCCCGGGGAGCCCCGCCCCTCTGTGCCCCGCCCACAGCCACTACCGCCAATCAAAACCCGCCGCCACTCCCGGCCCTCCGCCACTGCGGCCAATCAGAACCTGTCGTCCCGAGCTCTCCCCTCCCCCTCCTCCTCCTCCTCCTTCTGGTCCAACCTGCGAGGTCCAGCCCCGGGCAGCCCCGCCCTCCATCGCCCCGCCCACAGCCACTATCGCCAATCAGAGCCCGCCGCAACGCCCGGCCCTCCGCTACTACGGCCAATCAGAGCCTGCCGCCCCGGGCTCTCCCCTCCCCCTCCTCCTACTCCTCCTCCTCCTCCAGCCCGGGAGAACCAGCCCCGGACAGCCCCTCCCCTCGTTCCCCGCCACTACCACCAATCAGCGCCCAGCGCCCCACTGCCCCAGGCTCTCGCTTCTTCTCCCCGCCCCGTCCTTCCGCGTACGCGCTCGCTGTGGCTCCGCCCCCACCGCCCCTTCCACCAATCAGCGCTCTCGACGGCGCATCCCTAATGAGCCCGCGGAGGGGACCGCGGCGCCAAGCGGGGAGAGCTGCGCGGCTGCTCGGCAGCTACTGTCGCTGTCTCTCTCTCTCTCTCTCTTTGGTTGGCCTGCTGGGCTGTTTTCCTAGCTTGGGATGTCATTATGTTTTCTTTCCTTAAAGCATCCATATAAGGACTTGGCTCTCATGCGTTTCTGTGCTGGACAAAACTTTGCTGATTAGCAAACACTTCTAGAAAACAGAACAAAACGGGGTGGAGGGTGCTCCAGGAGCTGCACAAGTGATCTACACCGCTCTTCTCCCCTTGGCCCCAGCGGCCCTCCCCATGAGCGCGTCCCCGCAGCCCGGGCGCCCGACCTGGGGGTCCGCCAGTCTTTGCCCGGTGATGAGTGGACCCCAGCGCAGCCCAGGGCGGCCGCACCCAGCTGGGGAAGCCTCCGCGGCTGTGTTTGGAGAACAAAGACACACATCCGTTCTCCATGACCTCCGACTCCATATATAGAAAATTACCCAAACGGATGATTTACCGGGTGTCCTGAGTGTCCTAACTCAGGGCCCTCAGAAACCAGCTGCTGGCTGTAGGGCTGCAGGGGATTTGCCCTAAAGGGGAACACAGTTTCCCGCCCCCCAACCCCCCCCCCCCCCCCCAGAAATGCTCATCAGAGGGCTGGAGTCCGGGCCAAATTTGTGACCTTTGGACTTTGTGCAGCCTTTTCTGTTTTCTTTTTGTGCATTGTCCACGTATTTTTGTTTAAAACACGGACCAGACAATCTCATTAACAATCTACCACCACGCCCTGAAAAGTCCAGAAGCATCCGTGCACGCGGCGCTGTGTGACGAGTACTGCTTTGCCAGGCAGATTGTGAAAAATCTACCTGTCATATGATCCCCTGGCTTAATCAAAGGCTGCATTAATAATACTGGTGTCAGGCTATCTTTGCTACAGCGAGTAAACAGCGGAGGCTCCCAGAAAAGAACTGGTAAGTTCATGCTACATCTGGGTCAGCAGGTGAGGTCAGACACTCTCTGGGGTTTAACGAGGGTAAGCACAGTCAGTTTAGCATCAAGATGCTGGCACTGCCGTTTCCTTGCCGATGAGCCTGAGCACACTTGCACATTCTGTGTTCCCACTGTGCATCTCTAAGATGAAAACAGGCCCCGAACCGGGTCCTGCTTCCTGCAAGGATTCTGCTCGGGGCCATTATCCCTACTCTGCAGAGGAGCTTCCTACCACCCAGTGTCCCCCGACAGCACCACTCAGGCATCCCAGCTCTAAACAAACAAAGACAGGCCAGGGCTGTGCCATGTGGCTGCTCTGGCAAAGAGAGCACTTGATGGACAGCAGACATCAGGCTTGTCACCGGCTCCAGGAGTGAGGAAGGGGCCAGCTGTGGGTAGATGATGCAACTAGTCAGACACGGGATTATGGCTTGCCAGCGATGCTAGCTCAAGGGCACCCTGTGCAAGACAAACACCTTGGGGTAGGTCCAGATCAAGGCTTGTGCTTCACCAACAAGAGCATCTGACCTGTTGTAACAAGACAGGAAAGACATTGTCTCTGGGACGTTCAGGATCCCCCATGTTCGAATGCTACAAAATGGCTCTGTTGAACTTGGACATCTCAAAAGAAAAATGAAAGTAGCTTTCATATTTCAGCTGAGGAATTTATTTCATTGCTAGAATAAGTCTGTTTGCTTTTGTCCCGGTAAAAGAGAGATATATAAAAATCTCTAGCGATCATTGTCCACCACTGTGTGTGCTAATGCAACCAAATCCTCCAGATCAGCACATCTTGGGTAGGTATCAGGGCCCACTTTAACCTGACTCCAAACGATCCCTAGCAAATATTGGGAAAGAAAAGATGAGCTTAATAAAGGCTGGTGCCCAGATGATAGAGTGGGGAGGCTTGGAGAGAAGACCAAGAACTCAGAGACCCCTGATTATCCTGAGTTTCTTCCTGACTTAAGCACGATCCATCTGGGACTGAATTCAATAGCTACTGCTGCTTCTAAAAGAGGACCAGACTGGTCGGTGTGCATTCATATGGGTTGAACACAGGATTACAGAGCTCCTCTGAGTACCTGGCCCTGTGCTTGACATGCGGAAGCACAACATGATTACAACATGGCCCCTGACCTCCAGAAGTTCACAGCTGTGTGCTAGAGAAGCAAAGTGAATAGACAAATCTGATGTAGGTTTTACATAATGTTGAAGAAACATGTAAAAAAAATGCTCCATGAACAGAGATGAACGAAGAGTCGACCCTAACTGGAGAAGCCGAGGAGGAGGGAGCTTTGGGGTGAACTCTGGGGACGAGGAGACGTGTTCTGTGCAGACAGAGGAGGTGGGGTCCCAGGCTGTGGAAGAATAAGGTTATTGGGAACTTGGAACAAATACAATCTCATGATTGATTAATGAAAACTAAAGTTTGTACCAAGTCCCAAAAACACAGAAGGCAAAGGATTTGAGAATCCCAAGGATGATAACAGGGAGCTGTCCTTCTCGCCCTGGGCAGGAAGGGGAGACAGGCTTTTGTCAGGAAGGTAACTGGCAAACTCCGTGCCCTCCCACCTTGCTTTCCCTCCCTTCAGAGGGCTTTCAGGGATTGGGAGGATTCCCCCTCCTTTATTTCAAGCCCCACCATGAGAGCTGTGATGTCTGGGGGTCAGGATTCTACAGGAGGGAGCAGGGCAGCCCCAGCCGCAGGGAGGCCCCAGGAGCGGCTGTTCACAGAGTGGCCTGCGTCCCAGGGCGCCGAGCAGAAAGGATGTAGCTATGTCTGCTACACATGGTGGCCCAACAGTGAAGAACCTGCCTGCCAACTCAGGAGATGTGCGTTTGATTCCTGAGCTGGGAAGATCCTCTGGAAGAGGAAATGACAACCCACTCCAGTACTCTTGCCTGGAGAATTCCATGGACAGACGAGCCTGGCAGGCTACAGTCGTTGGGGTCACAAAGAGTGGAACGGGACTGAAAACAACAACAGATCAGGGTGGCCGGCATGAGATCTCTAAGTACCCCCAAAACAAGAGGCTGCTCTCCTGTGAGTGGGCTCCAGCCTGGTGGACTGGGGTTCTCTGGCCATAGTAACCTCAGAAGAAGACAAGATGGCTGTCCATGAGAGAAGGGGCCAGGCCGGGTCCGGAGAGCAAGGTCAGCTGGGCCAGGAGCAGATCAAATCCCTTATGATTATACAGTGGAAGTGAGAAATAGATTTAAGGGCCTAGATCTGATAGATAGAGTGCCTGATGAGCTATGGAATGAGGTTCGTGACATTGTACAGGAGACAGGGATCAAGACCATTCCCATAGAAAAGAAATGCAAAAAAGCAAAATGGCTGTCTGGGGAGGCCTTACAAATAGCTGTGAAAAGAAGAGAAGCGAAAAGCAAAGAGAAAAGGAAAGATACAAACATCTGAATGCAGAGTTCCAAAGAATAGCAAGAAGAGATAAGAAAGCCTTCTTCAGTGATTAATGCAAAGAAATAGAGGAAAACAACAGAATGGGAAAGACTAGGGATCTCTTCAAAAAAATCAGAGATACCAAAGGAACATTTCATGCAAAGATGAGCTCAATAAAGGACAGAAATGGTATGGACCTAACAGAAGCAGAAGATATTAAGAAGAGATGGCAAGAATACACAGAAGAACTGTACAAAAAAGATCTTCACGACCCAGATAATCACAATGGTGTGATCACTGTCCTAGAGCCAGACATCCTGGAATGTGAAGTCAAGTGGGCCTTAGAAAGCATCACTACGAACAAAGCTAGTGGAGGTGATGGAATTCCAGTTGAACTATTCCAAATCCTGAAAGATGATGCTGTGAAAGTGCTGCACTCAATATGCCAGCAAACTTGGAAAACTCAGCAGTGGCCACAGGACTGGAAAAGGTCAGTTTTCATTCCAATCCCAAAGAAAGGCAATTCCAAAGAATGCTCAAACTACCGCACAATTGCACTCATCTCACACGCTAGTAAAGTAATGCTCAAAATTCTCCAAGCCAGGCTTCAGCAATATGTGAACCGTGAACTTCCTGATGTGCAAGCTGGTTTTAGAAAAGGCAGAGGAACCAGAGATCAAATTGCCAACATCTGCTGGATCATAGAAAAAGCAAGAGCGTTCCAGAAAAACATCTATTTCTGCTTTATTGACTATGCCAAAGCCTTTGACTGTGTGGATCACAATAAACTGTAGAAAATTCTTCAAGATATGGGAATACCAGACCACCTGATCTGCCTCTTGAGAAATTTGTATGCAGGTCAGGAAGCAACAGTTAGAACTGGACATGGAACAACAGACTGGTTCCAAATAGGAAAAGGAGTTCGTCAAGGCTGTATATTGTCACCCTGTTTATTTAACTTATATGCAGAGTACATCATGGGAAACACTGGACTAGAAGAAACATAAACTGGAATCAAGATTGCCGGGAGAAATCTCAATAACCTCAGATATGCAGATGACACCACCCTTATGGCAGAAAGTGAAGAGGAACTCAAAAGCCTCTTGATGAAAGTGAAAGTGGAGAGTGAAAAAGTTGGCTTAAAGCTCAACATTCAGAAAATGAAGATCATGGCATTTGGTCCCACCACTTCATGGGAAATAGATAGGGAAACAGTGGAAACAGTGTCAGACTTTATTTTTCTGGGCTCCAAAATCACTACAGATGGTGACTGCAGCCATGAAATTAAAAGACGCTTACTCCTTGGAAGGAAAGTTATGACCAACCTAGAAAGCATATTCAAAAGCAGAGACATTACTTTGCCAACAAAGGTTCGTCTAGTCAAGGCTATGGTTTTTCCTGTGGTCATGTATGGATGTGAGAGTTGGACTGTGAAGAAGGCTGAGCGCTGAAGAATTGATGCCTTTGAACTCTGGTGTTGGAGAAGACTCCTGAGAGTCCCTTGGACTGCAAGGAGATCCAACCAGTCCATTCTGAAGGAGATCAGCCCTGGGATTTCTTTGGAAGGAATGATGCTAAAGCTGAAACTCTAGTACTTTGGCCACCTCATGCGAAGAGTTGACTCATTGGAAAAGACTCTGATGCTGGGAGGGATTGGGGGTAGGAGGAGAAGGGGACGACGGAGGATGAGATGGCTGGATGGCATCACTGACTCGATGGACATGAGTTTGAGTGAACTCCAGGAGCTGGTGATGGACAGGGAGGCCTGGTGTGCTGCGATTGATGGGGTCGCAAAGAGTCAGACACGACTGAGTGACTGATCTGATCTGATCTGATCTTGTCTCTCCTCTCCTCCTGCTCTGACCCTGAAAGGAATACTGTGGCTTCCAGTGGGATGGACACTCAAGCCAGGCAAAGAGAAGGTCTCAGTTTGATCAGCCCTTAGGTAGTGAGACACTAACTTCTTCGTCAGGTTTGAAACCTAAAGTGAACGTCGTCGTCTCTTGTTCAAGAAGGGGAAGAAAAGCCATGAAACCTGCCAGCCGCCTTCCACTGTTCACTTTTTGAACAAAGAATGGAAGGGGTGTGATGGCCCAAGCACAAGCCAGGTCTGTGCAACAGACCAGCTACAAGGGGTCTGCTCAGAGCCAAGTCAGCAATTCAGGGTCGAACTCCGAGATTCAGATTCGACCTGTGATCACCATGGAAGTCAGAAGCCCACCCACCAGGGTGGGGGGTGGCAGCACTCTGCCTTCACTCTGAAGTGGACTAAATACCCCTACCTTGCAGACAAGGAGGACAGAGAAGGACAAGTCTCCCCTTAGACATTATGAGCACAGCCATCTCTGACATAGGCTGTGGTCCTAATTCACTCTCTGTGTAACCTAAAAACAGCAACGAAAATTCAAGTTGAGAATTTAAAGTGGTCTCATGGAGAAGGAAATGACAACTCACTCACTTGCCTGGAGAATACCATGGACAGAGGAGCCTGGTGGGCTACAGTCCATGGGGCCACTAAGAGTTGGACAGGACTGAGCGACTTCACTCACTATAGAGTGCTTACGAGGTACCAAGAGATTGTCATGGATTTTGTATTTATTGTGAATAATCATGAGATTTCTTTTATTATCCTCATTTACAGTTAATAAAGTTCAGAAGCAAAAAAATAAATAAAGTGGTCTCAGATGGTTCTTTGCTGTGGTAAGGAATCTGCCTTCCAACGCAGGAGATGCAGGTTCGATTCCTGGGTCAGGAAGATCCCCTGAAGGAGGAAATAGCAACCCACTCCAGTGTTCTTGCCTGGAGAATCCCATGGACAGAGGAGCCTGGTGGGCTACAGTTCATGGGGTCACAAGTCGGACATAACTTAGTGACTAAGTTACCACCACCGGTATTCTTGCCTGGAAAACTCCATGGACTGAGGAGCCTGGCAGGCTGTAGTCCATGCGGTCACAAAGAGTCAGACACAGCTGGGCAACTGAGCGCACACAGGCGGTTCTTAGCCCAGGGGCCTAACAGAAACCTCAGAAATGCTCTCTAGAGAAATCCATGTTAAACCCAGGAATCAAAGAATTCTTTGCATGCAGCTTCCAGGAGCTCACAGCCACTGAACAGGGACACGGCGGGGTCAGCAAAGTCAGCAAGACAGCCAACTATAGAATCAGCCGTGCGGACTTCGGCTCTTGGACTTAGCCAGGTGTTGGACATAAAATCAAATCTAATAAGTTTAAGGAAATAAAAGAAATGAAAATTTGATCAACAGGACTTCCCTGGTAGTCCAGTGGTTGAGAATCTGCCTGCCAGTTCAGGGTACACGGGTTTGATCCCTGGTCTGGGAAGATCCCACATGCTGTGAGGCAGCTAAGCCCGTGTGCTGTACAACTACTGAGCCTGTTCTCTGGAGCCCACTCTCCCCAACAAGAGAAGCCACTGCAATAAGAAGCCTGAGCACCGCGCCTAGAGAGTAGCCCCCGCTTGCCGCTACTAAAGAAAGGCTACAGGAAGCAGTGAAGATCCAGTGCAGCCCAAAATTAAATAAATACGTAAATATATATTTTTAAAAAGAAAATATGATTAACAAGCGAGAGACTCTAAAAACGAACAAAGTACTTCTGGAAATGAGATGATGCAGTCCTGGACACCAAACAGGTACAGCTGAATATAAACATCCTCTTTATCAGAGAGCAAATTCAACGTGGCTGTGGCGAGGTGTGCGTGATCTTAAGATGCCACAGTGAGAAGCGCTGCGTTGTGGAATGTACATCAGAAAGGGAAACATCTGGAATGACGTTCCTACTCGCTCTTCCGATTATGACTGTGTCAAAATCCTCCGAACCTCTAGAACTGGGGCTGACTTTGTCAAGGGGTATAGCTGGCAATGTCTGGGGACATTCTGGAGTCTCACAACTGGGGGTGACGGGAAGGCTGCTGCTGGCATCTCGAGGGCAGAGGCTGGGGGTGCTGGTGAATCTCTGCAGCACCCAGGACATCCCCACAGAGGATGACCCCATGCAGCACTCACCAGTGCCGAGGTGAGAAAGACCCCTCTGTGAAACTGTCTACCTTCCTCACAAGCTCATCACTGCAAAATCAGCAATCCACACAGGGAAACCAAAATGAGAAAGTGCTCTGTAAACTGTAAAGTGCCCGAAAGACGCTATTTGTTAAAATCCTAGAGTTCCACCCAGGAAGATCAATGACATGCCCGGGAAAGCAGGAGCCCCCCACTCCATGTTCTAGAATGCTGATCTGGAAGCTTGCTCCATCAGTCTGTGTCATCCGGCGTAGGGCACGGCCAGTCACCCCATCACCCGAACCAGAGATGAGCCCACCAGCACTGTGTCACGCGTGGGTTCCGTGTGCAGTGACTCCGACTTGCCGTGATACCGTCTCCACGGTGTTCCTGTCTCCCTCTTTTCCAGCTGTTCTCACCAGAGTGTGGTGCTTCCGAGCTCAAGGCCACGCCCCCTAAGTCATCTGCAGTCTGCCGACCGATGTGACCTTTTTAGAAGCAGAGCCCGAGGGGTGGGGAGTGTATTCTCCTGCACGAAGCACCTCTGCTCCTGGGCCCGCCGCGCTCACACCTGGGTGAATGGGAGCGTCCAGCCTCCGTGGGGCCACAGCCACTGCCAGGGCGTCCTTCCTGCCCTTCCCACCTCCTCAAGATTCAGCATTGCTCCGGGAGGCCTACTGAAAATCTGTGCCCCACAGGCGGTGCCAGGGCGCCCTCGCCAGGGTTCTCGTTTTCCTTACGTGCTAGATAACCACCGCTGGCCTCTGTTAGCCTCTCACACCCACGTGGACACACTCAGGATGGCCACTGTGCACAGCACTCTGACACACTGGCCTAAAGGGATTTGGTGAGGAAGACCTGGGCCTGCATTATCATTCCATCTCTGTGATACACTGTGAACGCTATGAACCAGACACAGAGAACCCATTTACGAGGTGGAGACACAGGCCCAGGGAGGTGAACCGACCATCCAAACTTATACAACAGGACAAGAAGAATTCAGACAAGGTCTGTGTGTGCAGGTCCTCACAGATTCACAGCACTACACTAGCTTGGTGTCAGAAGAAGCCACAGGAAGGGCTGGCCACCAGGGGAGACAGGCCAGGGTCGTCCTTTCCCTGGACACCCGCCCTTAACCGAGAAACGCCCCTGGGGCCGAGATTCCGGTGTCAGAGCGTCTCCCAGACCAGCTTTGGTGGCGGCCTCCAGGGACTTCCTTACGGCCTTGGGGACACACCGCACGTGTGTCCTTGGCGGCAGGACGCGTGCCCTGGGAGCAGGGAGGCCAGGTGTCCTTGTAAAAAGCCAGCTTACTCCTGAGGCCGTGGAGGGACGCCAGGGTGAGGCTCTGACCACGTGCGCGAGCCGGGGCAGGGCGTTTGAAACCATTAACGTACACGCGCTCACTGGGTCTTCTCTGATTTTCAGTTTTAAAGCGGGGAGGGGCGGCCTTGCGCTCACTGGGAGGGGCCGGCATCTGTAGGACTTCCGGGTTTGCGCTTCGCTGCGGTTTCCACGTGGCTACGGGCTGGGTCGCGTCCCCCCTAAAAACGTACGTTAAAAGTCTGACCCCCAGAACCTCAGACTGTGGCTTTGTGTGGAGAATAGGGTCACAGCACGTGTAACTGGGAAGACGAGGTCGTGCTGGAGCAGGGAGGGCCTCAAAAGAAGGGCCGCGTGGAGGCAGAGAGAGCGGAGGAGGCCGCAGGGACGCGGAGGCGGAGGCGGGAGCGGGGCGGTCCCAGCCGGGAGTGAGGAGAGGCGGGGAGGTTCCGAGCGGCTGGGCCCTGCACCCCGACCTTGGCCTTCAGGCCTTCGGACCCGTCAGACAGCACGTGTGTGCCGTTGGAAGCTCTGGTTTGTGGGGAGGCAAACACACTCCCCATCCCACAAATCTGCAGTGACTTTCCTGACGAAGACGGCCAGTGGGGAGGCTCACGACCAAACGGAGAATTTGGACAGAAACGGTGTATGAGGAGACTGGGCTGTGAACAGAGGAATAAGGGGCTTTTTCTTGTCAACCCAAGCCCATACATAAACTAGAGAGGAACTTTGAAAGGAAGGGAGCTCAAAGGAAAGAGGAAACAGGTTAAAACTATAGCAGGAAGGATTTTTGTAACTTAAAAAGGAAAAAAAAAAACAACACCCTCTAATAATAGAAAAGTTTCTCAAGACCTGGGTTGGGTACAAAGGAGAATGCAAATTCCTTGCCAGAATGTTTTTTAGCAAGAAATCTTTTTTTTTACTTAAAAAATTTTTTTATTTTTAATTGGAGGATAATTTCTGCTGTACGTCAACCTGAATCAGCCACAGGTGCACGTATCTCCCCTCCCTGTTGAACCTCCCCCCGACCTCCCCCCACACCCCACCTCCCCCCACACCCCACCCCTCTACAGCCTTTCAGGCACGAAACATTTATATTAGCAATGAGAACTAGACAAGCACATCAAAAATATGCAGGGGCACTGAAAACAGAACAACAGAGCTTGAGGCTGCACAGCGTGTTGTGTCCTGTGGTCCATCCCTCACCCTCTTCATCAGAAGGACACAGGACCAGGCTGGGCGGTGGGGGAGGGCGTTCTTGGCAATATGGTGGGTTACATATACAGAGGGGATTTCCTGAGACACAGAAAACAAAGGGAAATTCCCCTTATTTTTTTTCAGAGCATGGCTGAGCCAACAGTGAGCAGGGGAAAACAAATTCAGACCAAGAATAAGAAAATGTTCTCCCAAGGTAAGTGGTGTTATGGGCGGCCTTTGTCCTGGAGCCTGTGACAATTCCTGTGGTCTAGACCTGAGGTCTTAACAGGATCTGGAGAATGGGTGGGACTCGGGGGGTGGGGGGAGGGTGGGGACTGCAGAAAGCCTGGGTCATGCAGGGCAGGTCAGACCCACCCTGAAGTCAGGACCCCATTGGGGCAGACTGTAAGGTGAGCTGGGAAATTCTCTCCCTGCAGGAGGAGAGATGCTTTTATAGGTGTGAGCGCTGGAAAGAGGAAGAGAAAAGAACTCTCCTCTCTGGTTTCTGAAGCTCCCACACATGACAGCTGAGGACAAAACATACACTCCGAGCGCAACCTGAAAAACTCCAAGCCAGAAACCTCCTTCTTAAAGATCCCAGTTCATAGCAGCGAAAGGGCCATGTGGAAGCAAATGTAAGTTTTCTGGAGGAACATTCTTCAAACATGTCTCAAAGCTTAATCACAGAGAAAATTGTAAGGAATATGAGCTCGCAGTCATCAGTTGCTAAATTCACGAGGAGATAGGTCACCAGGAGCAAGAGGGAGTAGAGATAACAAGCTGCAGAATCAGACAGTGTAGAGACTACAGGAACTGAAGCCTTTGTATGAATTATATAAAGTGTGTTTGCTTAATATGTTTAAAAAACAAAAGGGGGATTGAAGGCATTACAAGGAAATTAGAGATTATAAAATGATAAGGCAGATTTGTAAACAAAAGTAGAACTTTGCAAATAGAACTATAATAATGTAAATTTACAACAGATATTATTTTCCTGGGCTCCAAAGTCACTGTGTACACTGGCTGCAGCCATGAAATTAAAAGACACTTGCTCCTTGGAAGGAAAGCTATGACAAACCTAGACGACGTGTTAAAAAGCAGAGGCGTCACTTTGTCAACAAAGGTCCATCTAGTCAAAGCTATGGTTTTTCCAGTAGTCATGTACGGATGTGAGATTTGGAACATAAAGAAAACTGAGCGCCGAAGAACTGATGCTTTTAAACTGTGGTGCTGGAGAAGACTCTTGAGAGTTCCCTGGACTGCAAGGAGATCAAATCAGTCAAACCTAAAGGAAATCAGGCCTGAATATTCATTGGAAGGACTGATACTGAAGCTCCAATATTTTGGCCACCCAGTGAGAGGAGCTGACTCATTGGAAAAGACCCTGATCCTGGGAAAGATTGAAGGCAGGAGGAGAAGAGGGCGGCAGAGGATGAGATGGTTGGATGGCATCACTGACTCAAAGGACATGAGTTTGAGCAAGCTCCAGGAGATGGTGAAGGACAGGGACATCCTTGCATGCTGCAGTCCATGGGTCGCAAAGACTTGGACATAACTTAGTGATTGAACAGCAACAACAATAAGATTAAACAATAGTGGACAAAGTCCAATCGAGAGTTGACAAAGGAAAAGTTAGATCTGCTGAAAATCGACAGAGTGCAGATCAGAGACACTTCTAGGTCAAGAACCTGAGAAAGTTCACGACCAGTGAAAATACCACATGGAGAGCTGAACACTCATGGCCAGCAAGGAAATAAAAATCAAGTTAGAAATGAAGTCTTGATTGAAAAAATAGCACAGCAGAAGGAGGGTGGTCAATTACAGCCTTTTAATGTCCTTGTACTTTTTCTGTATGTCAGTAAAGACGCAGATTACTTTTAGACTAAATTAAACATACGTGCTAAAATTTCTAGAGTAACCAATAAAAAAGTAAAAATTCACTGTGTCCAGTTGTCCATTGCTATCCATGAACCAGCTCCCAAGAACCCCTCGGATACCAGAATCCACAGATGCTCCGTCTCTTATATAAAATGCAGTGTTACCACTGCTGGGTCCAAGGTTGGTTGAATCCAAGGATGTGGAACCCAGGGATATGGGAGAGCCAACTGTACCTGCTAAACTAATAGAGTCAAAAGTACAGAACAAGAAAATATTCCAGAAGGAAATATAGGAATTCAGAAAAAGCAGAATGAATGGAAAGCAGAAGCTGTTGGGAGTGGACACGTCTCTGCATTCCTCATCCATTCATGCTGGCCACACTCTTAACCCATTTCTCAGGGTTGTGTTTGCAGTGAGCAGTGTTGGGGGATGAGGTAGCGTTTTCCTCTAGGACAAAGAGCAAGCTTGCTGACCCCTTGTTGTAAACACAAGGTCCCCAAGCTCAGCGACGCTTGCCTGGGATGCAGGTTCACTGTGAGCACAGCGTCCATCTGGCCCCTGCAATGCCCCTTTGCGTGTTCGGGGGCAAAGGAAACCAGTGGAAATAGGTACTCATGCCACTTGAGTGAGGAAGTCCTTTCTCTCTGATCTGGAAGCTTGTGTCTTCCTCCAACATCCCCGAAATAGGAACATGCTAATTATTAGATTCTAAGTAGGCAGAGTCAAAACCTATACCTTTTGCATAAACTAAAAGTGTAGAAAGAAATGAATACATATCAAAAATTGCAATCAATGTGAATGGGCTGAACTCTCCAGTCAACAGACAAAAAAAGCCAAATTGTTTTAAAATAGATTTAGCTACAGAGATATTTCTAAAACAAGAGACACAGAAAACTTGAAATAAAAGAATGGGAAAGATATGTCATGCAAACACTAATAAAGGGAAAGATGATGAAGCAACATTAATGTCATACAAATGACAAGCATGTGAAGATATAAAAAAAGTCACTATATATTCAGAAGTTCCAGTTCACCAGGAAGACATAATAATACATATTATGCATGTACCACATAATAAAGCTTAAAAATATATTCATCAAAATTTGGCAGGATCAAGAAGAGAAATAGACAAGTCCATTATCATTTGGAGGAATGCCCAACACATGTCTCAATAAATGAAAAATCAAGCAGAGGAACAAAAATCTGTAAATATTTGAATAATTAAACAATACATTTAAGAAAGTTGACTTAAGGAACGAGTACATATATCCAGCCACTTCAGACTGTGCATTCTTTACAAGTTCACATGAAATATTTACAAAAAATTGACCACATTATAATCTAGGCACAAAGTATAAAGCAGTAATTAAGAATTAATTTCCAAAAAATAAAGTGAAAATTAATTTCACAAGTGCTTGTTACCACATAGATTGGTTTTTCTTATCATACCACAAGGATCAATTTTATTTCAGTAATAACCCCATAAGATTGGAAAACTTTTTAAATACAATTTAAATAGTATTCCCATGTATAGAAACTGATGATCTATCAGAGGCTTTGTGAAACAGCCATGTTTTGGCAAACATCTCAAAGCTATTCCCAGATCAGTGTCTCGGGCTGGCTTTCTTTTCCTACAAAGCCAAGTGAGTATGCTGGTCCTCACGCAGATCTGTGGGAACAGCCTGTTGTAAACACCTGAACTGAGCTCGGTCCTTCCCACCGTCTCCCCACACTCCCCCTCCTGCTCCTGGGCTCCAGCCACATGCCCTTCTCTGAGCTCCTAGGTGGGCCCCACTCCTGAGTGTCTCGAAACCACTGCACAGCCACTAATCCCCATCTGGGCCACACGGTGACCCCCCCTCCCTCGCAAGGTTAGAGTCCACCTGCAGCTCTCATACCCAACACCTGTGCTTCAGGACGCTTTCCACGAACCCGAGAATCAGTCAGGCTCCTGATGAGATGCTCTCAAGGCAATGGCAGTTATCTAAATGATTTAGATTGGAATACTCAGCTGTATGCATGTGACCATTCGATTAATGCTTTTCTTCCCGATGGGCTTCCCTGCGGGCTCAGACAGTAAAGAATCTGCCTGCTGCTGCGAGAGACACAGGAGACCGGAGTTCAATCCCTGGGTCAGGAAGATCCCCTGGAAATGGCACATGCTCCAATATTCTTGCCTGGAGAAATTCCATGGACAAAGGAGCCTAGCGGGTTACAGTCTGTAGGGTTGCGGAGAGTCAGACACGACTGACGTGACTGAGCACGCACATGCGCCCAGGTGTGTGTGTGTGACCCTTTGATTAATGCTTTTCTTCCTGATGGACTGTAGACTCCACAAGGGCAGGAACTGTGTCTGTTTTGCAAACCACTAGCCTCAGTGCCTGTCGTGATGCCTGAACATGCAAAGCAAAAATTTGCTGAGTGGATAGACACGTGAATCGGCCAGTGGACTGCCAGGCAGAGAGCCACCGTGGCTTTTCAGCACAATGTGCTTTGTGATGTGGGACAGAGGAAAGAATGAGTGGACTCGGAGAGATCAGCTGCCCACCCCCTCCTCTCCCTCCCGCTTCCTCTCTTTCATCCAGTAATTAGCACATCACCTCCCGAAACTAGGGGCCAATCAGTTATATGCTGAGGAATATGACATCTACTTTCCCAAAAAAGAGAATTCTTTAGCAGGGAACAGATGTTAGGTTCACAATGGTACATCCTGAAGTTCAAAGCTGTGCACAGACCACACTCCTGAGCCAAGCCCCACCCCCATCTCCTGTGCCTGCCACCCCCTACCCCCAGCCCATGACATCACTGCTTCCGGTTATTCTTGTGACTATGCTTCCTTCCTGGGATAGCGGCGAGGGGCAGGCTGGTGACTTTTCAGGAAGTCTGAGTCTCTGATCCTGCCACCCTTCCCCGGGAGCAACTGCTTCAGCTCATCTCCCCGACTTCTCAGGAAGGATTAGACTGAAGTTGCAAGCATGAAAGCATATTGCAAAAGCATTATCACTTGGGAACATTTTAAACGGCGGTCTGGAAATGTGAAAACCCTGGGAATCTGTCATTTTCATGGAGGATTAACCTGACTGGGGGTGTGGTTTGTGTCTGCCAAAAGGTCGTTTGAAGTCCCAACCCGCAGAGCTATGAATGAGACTTTATTTGGAGATAGGGTCTTTGCAAGTGCAGTGAGGTCAAGATGCAGGCACAGCTGGACGACGGTTGCCCCTAAATCCAGTGTTGGGTGTCCTTGTAAGAGACACACTGTCGGAGAAGAACACCGTGCTGTGATGGAGACAGGGACTGGAGCAATGCGTCTCAACTCCAAGGGACACCAAGAACCGCCAGCACCGGCTGGTGGAGATGGGTTCACCAGAGCCTTCAGAGAGCAGAGCCCTGCCAACGCTGCGGAGGGGCTCGGGGGCACCGTGAGCGCTGGGGGCTTCGGGGTCACTTCTTTGGTACAAGCTCTGGTACCAGAAGCCCCCCTGGAGGCAGAATTAGGGTCCCTGAGAGCAGCACTGAGTCCCAGGCGACCCCACCCTCCCTGGTACTGCTGGTGAGCCAGGAGGGCGTGAACCAGTGATTCTCACTCAGGGGCTCAGCGTTTGAGCATTTTCATCTATCACCTTCAGTTTAGTTCAGTCGCTCAGTCATGTCCGATTCTTTGCCTCCTTGTCCATTGCCAACTCCCGGAGTTTACTCAAACTCATGTCCATTGAGTTGGTGATGGCATCCAACCATTTCATCCTCTGTCGTCCCCTTCTCCTCCTGCCCTCAATCTTTCCCAGCATCAGGGGCTTTTCCAGTGAGTCAGCTGTTCGCATCAGGTGACCAAAATATTGAAGCTTCAGCTTCAACATCAGTCCTTCCAATGAATATTCAGGACTGATTTCCTTTAGGATGGACTGGTTGGATCTCCTTGCAGTCTAAGGCACTCTCAAGAGTCTTCTCCAACACCACAGTTCAAAAGCATCAAGTCTTCGGTGCTCAGCTTTCTTTATAGTCTAACTCTCATATCCATACATGACTACTGGAAAAACCAAAGCTTTGACTAGACAGACCTTTGTTGGTAAAATGTCTCTGCTTTTGAATATGCTATTTAGGTTGGTCATAGCTTTTCTTCCAAGGAGCAAATGTCTTTTAATTTCATGGCTGCAGTCACCATCTGCAGTGATTTTGGAGCCCCCCCAAATAAAGTCTGTCACTGTTTCCACTGTTTCCTCATCTATTTGCCATGAAGTGATGGGACCAGATGCCATGATCTTAGTTTTCTCAATGTTGAGTTTTAAGGCAACTTTTTCACTCTCATCAAGAGGCTCTTTAGTTCTTCACTTTCTACCGTCTATCACCTTAACACAGCTGATTTCTAACCCTATTTCCTGGCTCCAATGCTCTCAGTAGCCCTGATCTCGGATTTATAGCTGTCTGCTGGATGGCTCCATCTGGATTCTCCAATCTGTGTTTATAAGACTTACTCCCACACCAGGGGCTTCCTTGGTGGCTCAGATGGTAACGAATCTGCCAGCAATGTGGGAGACCTGAGTTTGATCCCTGTGTGGGGAAGATCCCCTGGAGAAGGGCATGGCAACCCACTCCAGTATTCTTGTCTGGAGATTCCCATGGACAGAGGCGCCTGGAGGGCTACAGTCCGTGGGGTCACAAAGAGTTGGACACGACTGAGCAACTAACACTAAGGAACCCACCCCTGCCTCTCCTTGGGGCCCTTACCTTTGTGATGGCATCACCCGTCTCCGGCTCACAAAGCACGGACTCAGGACGGGGGTGCCAGGCAGTGGCACACGTTCACTCTTTCCTCTGCACCACACCTTGGCATCCCATCAACAGCCAGGCCTGCGGGATTCGCCTGTGCCATGGTGCAAAGGTTCACTTGCCCCTTGGGCATCTCTGCCCCCGGGTCTAAGCGCTCCTGTCCACCTCCTTCCCCAGCTTCACCCCCAGCCGTCCTTCACTAACAGACTCGGCCTCACGCTGCTCAGCCCCCCACCTCCTGGGGCAGCAGTGCTAAGGGAACCAGCCCCACGCTGCCTCTCAGGACAGCCACCACGTGTCTCCACCAGCCCTCAAGCCCCTCTCCCCCCAGCCCACCTGGACCAGCCAGCCTCTCCACAGCTGCCCTCAGGCCTGGGGCTGCTCCCCTTCCCTCTCCTGCCTCTCTGCCTGCAAGCATTCCCGACACCCTGTTTTTCCGTGCTGGTCTATTTTACTGATCAAATTCAACATTTATAAAATCAATGCACACCATTCATTCATGTGTGTGTGTGCATGTGTGTTTCTGTGTATGTGAACTTTGCCCCCTGATTTTACACGCTCAAAATACATAAATGAGCTTCCCTTTGCTCCTAGGAAAATGCTCAAAGCACAGGTGGGCACTCACGTGGTCACCCGGCAGGATTAGAAACCAAGGCTGTGCAAAGCCGGGGTGTACTTGCCCACCTCTGTCTGTCAAGGCCAAACTCAAACAGAACCTCTTGTTCACGGGTTTGCTTTCCACGGTGGAGAAGACGTCTTTCTTCTCGGAAACCCTCGGCGCTTTGGAACTCTCACGTCATCTGATGTTCCAGCTTGTGCTCTAGTTCCAGGCAGACCTCCGCTGACTGCGCTTCGCAGACACCGCGGTTCTCACACACCGCGTTCCGTGACCGCCCCACGCCCAGCGAGGCTGCCGGTGCCATTTCCCTCACCGCGTTTGCTCACTTTCAGGTCCCCATGCTGCCTTTGGGTCATTCTCACAGCTTTCTCGAGCTTTTCATTGTCACTGCATGTGTTCTGGTGATCTCTGATCTCTGACGTCATTACTAAGACTAGCTGAAGGTCAGATGATGGCTGGCTGTTGTTAGCCATACGGTATTTTTAATTAAGATGTGTACTTTTTAAAGACATGATGCTACAGCACACTTAATAGACTACAGTGTGGTGTACACGCGACTTTTCTGAGCACTGGAACCAAACAGTGCACACCGCTGGCTTTGCAGGACACTCCTTTATTGCGGTGGTTGGGCTCCCCTGGTGGCTCAGCTGGTAAAGAATCCGCCTGCAGTGCAAGAGACCTGGGTTCGATCCCTGGGTTGGGAAGAACCCCGGAGAGGGGAATAGCTCCCCACTCCATATTCTGGCCTGGAGAACTCCATGGACGGTATAGTCTATGGGGTCGCAGACAAGTCGGACACAACTGAGCGACTTTCACTTTAACTGCACCCAGACGCGGAGTGTCTGCGGGGCTCCTGTGCGATCCTTCCCGAGATGATTGTACGCTTCTCATGTCACATATGCGGGGGGAAACCTTACAGAACTCCTCCAGCAGCTCCACTTTGAGGACAGCATCCCGCATGAAGCAGGTGGTGAGTAAGGGATTAGGGCTTGGGGCTGGACTGCAGACGCTGGGGTGGGGTGATGCTGGCAGAGTCCCCACCCCTGATCAGGCACATAGGCCGGGTCGAGGGTAAGTCAGGGCCAGGGGGACATCCCTGGTGATTGGTGCTCCCAGAAACTTGGGGTGGGAATTCCCTGGGGGTCCAGTGGTTAGGATTCTGCGTCCAATGCCGGGGGCGCTGGTTCAATCCCTGATCTGAGAACACAGGAGCCCTGTGTTCCTGCTAACTTCCCCAACAACAGGCCCCCAGCACGGGGTTCAGAACTGTGTGTCAGGCCCTCGTTGACAGTAGTGGTCACCATGAGGGCAGAAAGATGATGGTCTTTAAACTATTCTTGTTTTAAAAAGATCTCTGTTACCCTTGAAAGAATATCAGCCTCAAGGCTGAAACGTAATTCGGACTAGCACGATGGCAGATTTATATTCTACGAGGAAGATTCCGTCAACATCATGCTCGTTTGTTTTGCTGGGAATTACCCAAAACGCATGATTTACTCACTCCCCAGGCAGCCGAGCCAGATTTCCTTTCTCCTCTGTGGGAATGAGACAGGTTCCCCGGGCTTTCTATTTTGGGGTCCCCGCAGGAAGTCTTCCATCACTGTGTCCCTACTCACAGACACTGAATCAACACAACGCCCACTGTGCAGCAGGGACCAGGAGCCCGACAAGAAGGGAGATGCCCCTGCTGCCCAGAGGCGCTGGGGGGTAGAGGTGGGGGGAAGGGTCAGTGTGATTGTCCCCCTTCTGCCATCATCCCTCGAGGATCAAGACAAGATGACTTCTTTCTGCACCCGTGTCCCGCACGCCCACCCGCTTGCCGCAGACAGAGTCTTAACGCATCAGTGCTCCTGTAGAGCTGGGTGTCGGGGAACCTGACCCAGGCGTGTGAGCGTGGGTGATATCCCATGGGTCGGGGAGTGGAATGTGTTGGCCACATACTCACCCAGTTCCCTCCCTCTCTCTCTCCTTCCCTCTCTCTCTCTCTCTGATGTCTCAGCTAAAATTCTAAATGATGCTGACCCTCAGATCAATCTATAGAAAGGGCCACCCGCCTGCCACCCCGCTCCCCACGCTGAGGACTGGAGACGGTACGGCAGGACTCATCTTCGTTGGGTGGCTTCTTGAGGTGTGAGGAGGTGCATAAGCTGGGGAGGCTCAGGTTGGTTTGTGGCTAACCCTGGAGGAGGAAATCGTGACTCACTTCAGCATTCCTGCCTGGAGAACTCCATGGACAGAGGACCCTGGTGGGCTACAGTCCATAAGGTCCCGAAGAATCTGATAGGACCGAGTGACTAACACTTTGACTTTCAATCCCTGGACAGGTCGTCTGTTTGTCTGTTTCCAACACCTAAAACCAAGTCCCACGGGTGGCTCCGTGCAGAGGTCCCCTGCCTGCAGGAACTGCCCCTGCTGAGACCCCATTACAGACCCTCACCCACACCTCCTCCGAGAGCTGCGGACACCTGCCTCCCAGGAAGCATCAGTGCTTTGCTCAGGATCACGTTTTGGGTTAGAACCCAGACCTCTTGGCTCACTCTATTCCTTTCTCTGCTCTGTCTCAGAGCTACATCTTCTTATTTTCTTGGTGAACAGCAGACCATGTCTTCTTCTAATAGACCATCTGCAACCATTTGCGCAGCTCAGCAAGTACAGAAAAGTGTTGTATCGTGTGGGCAGTGATTCAAAGATTTTTTTTAAAACCAGATTATGCAATTATCTCAATGCACAGCCTTATGTAAGTGGGCCTGAAAAATGGGCCTTTGCAAGCAATCAAATGAGAGATGTACACTTGATTCACTGCCGTCGTATTTCTAAACCTTCGGGAGGAGTTGTGATGCCCGCTAGGCTACTTCTCTGCTCAGTGAGAACCCTTTATCAATAGGAGACAGTTCTTCCCAGAATGACAAAAGGAATCCAAGGAAAAGTATGAATGCTTTAATCTTACGGAAGGGAGAAGACAAATGTCGTCCTCGAAGCCCTTCACACTGTCACTTTGAAATCCTGGTGACAGCAGATGTGCCAGCAGTCACTCAGCTCGCTTAGAATCCGTAGAGATGCCGACGACCCTTACTCAGGGTTCTTAAAGGTCATGTCTTACTGGCCGGTGGAATGATGACGTCACGTATGCAGTGATGTGTGGTTTCAGGGGCGTGAAAGTGCGGCTGTCAGCAGGTGAGTACATCCTGAGAACTTGCTCCCTGGTCCTATTGGAAAGCACTCTCTCCCGAGGAACCCACATGTGAGCTGATGCTCTGTGTTATCTCGGGCACCCGCGTTACCTCAGGCCAGACCAGTCCTCACCGTCCTGCTCCGAGTGCTGACAAGGCGCCGATTTCAGGGGCAGGAGGCCTTTTGAAGGCATGTTCTCGTGACTGCTACACTTTCACTAGCGTGCATGTACGCTAAGTCGCTTCAGTCGTGTCAGACTCTTTGCAACCCAAAGGACGGCAGCCTGCCAGGCTCCTCTGTCCATGGAATGCCATGTAAGAACACTGGAGGGGGGTGCTGTGCCCGCCTCCAGGGGGTCTTCCCAGCCCAGGGATCGCGCTTGCGTCTCACTGCCTCCGCACAGGCAGGCGGGCTCTTCACCACTAGCGCCGCCTGCGAGGGCCCACTTTCACCAGATTTTCGTTAATTGCTGCTGCTGGGTTTTCAAGACCACTGGTGCTAAAAGACTTTAAGAATGGTTAAAGGTTACGATAGAGACTCCAGAAGAATACTGCCCTTGGAACACCTTCTCTACACGGAACATAGAAGTTGGAGGGCTAGCGAGCGCTGCGGACTGCCCCAGAGAGAAACTCTGAAAAGTGCTGGTAGCAAAGGCCATTTGGGGTATTACATCCTTTCATCTCTACTTGCTATTTTTAAAAAACCGTCTGGCCAGAAACTTATTATTATGTGCATTTTACATTCCAATTTTCTTCCCAACTTCAAGAATGTTTTACAGCTAACTCATCTTGGGAAATTCACACCAACTGGGGTTACTCGAAGGACGGTTGAAAAGGCTTGGTCTTCAACATATGAGACATTAGTTTGCTTTCCTTTCAACATAACCAGATGGAGTTTAACCCTCTTCACCTTGTGATCTTTGAGGAACTTGGCCAAAGGCACCGGAGATGGCTTTCAGACAATGCAGCCATGATCCCGACACTGTTTCTTGACTTAACCGAGTTCTCCCCTCTCTGCTCCTGACGACCTGCTTCACGTCCTTGATAAGCAGCCCGCCCCCGTGGCGGAAGGTGGTCACCCAATAATGCACTAGGCACCTTATTCTGAACCCCGGAGCGGCCGCTCAGCTCGGGGTCAGAGCACGGTCCGCTGGCGCCTGGAGCTGCTCCGGGGTTTTCCAGCCCCATCGCGGTCCCTGTCCTGGTCAGTGGAGACCATGGTCACTGCCTTTGATTAAACAGGTAAGCACTGTGCTTACACTCTCCTTCCGTGGGCCACACGAGGCACTCACAGTACACCAGCCTCCCCAAGGATACACAGGCCTCCGAGGCCTTGGTTACACCTGCTCCCACAGGGCTGCGTGTGGCCAGGACAGTGGGCAGTGGGGCTCCATTCCCCAGAACCTGCCACCATGCTGTTCACTCTCCACTCTTTTCTCCAAAGGCTTTTCTGAGGAGGTAAGTCATTCCCATCAAATCAGCAGGCCCAGTTTTGGTCTGAGCTCCAATCCAGCCAGGCCCCTCTGTTCCTGAATCAGGCAAGAGAACAGAATCCATGTTGTCATCAGCACCGGAAAGGCTGGAAGGCCTTGCATCAACCACCTTCTCTTCCTAGAGAAACACAGATGTTTTCCCGGATTTCCTATTAATAGCCAGGCGTGCAGAATATAGAACGACCCAACCTTGCAGAGATTTCCCATGGCTTGATGAAAATAGCTAATGGCATTTTATTTGTGATTCTTGGTTCATATTTATGAACTAAATGGAGAAAGAAATGATAAATGACATTAGATCTAAGAGGCGCTATGCAACTTCCTCGTTTATAGTAAGAACAGAAACAAATGGAGTGGCACCAAACAGAAACACATTTTCAAATGCTTACTATTGTGGATTGTAATGCTTTGCCAAATTCATGAATAGTCTCAATCTGTGTCACACAGACATCCTCCCCACCAGTCACTGGGACACTGAGCAGAACCCTCGTAGGAAAAAATCTATTGTGAAATGAGGTTGTATTTTTATAAATTGAATTATTCTTCAACCATATTAGTCAAGTTTTCAAAAACACTTCCCCATACTCAGGGGTAAAAAGGTTGTTAATATCCTCTAATTTAGCAAGTGTTTGCCTCCAAACTACTAAAAGGGAAAAAAGAGTTAATCATAGAAAATAACGCACCCACTACTGTATTTCACTCTTCTGAAAACTAGATGTTTTTCTGCAGATGTTACAGAACTGCAATGAGGATCGCCACAAGCTTCACACCGCGTGCTGAACGTGGAAGTGGCACCCTTGCTGGCTGTGCGAAGTGTGACAGAGCCGCGTCCCGTCTGTGAGCCCTGGGAGTCACAGCATGCCTTCGTGCAGATGCAGGCCTTTGCACACTCACAGACCTCACGGACACAGGAGGTGGGAAGAGGTGCGGCGGTGAGGCTGAGGTTAGGGTGGGACCAGCAGCCGGGTTCTGCGTTTACGACCTTAGACGGCTCGCTTCCTCACGCGCGGCCTTGCAGCCTCTGTGAAGTCACGGTGTTTTACTGGATGAGCTCAGAGATCATTCTGCACACATCATGACCAAAGAATCTCATTTTCTTAAGAGAGGAAATCACCGGAATTGGTGAAGTGCGGTCCGTCAGGATGTTTCCCCGATGGACCTTCTTCCGCATGGCTTTTCCTCTCCACGTCGCCGAGAGCCACATGCAGGGGTAGGAGGGCGGGCAGAGCTGCGGCGGACGCCGACGCCGCGGGGCGCGGAGCGCAGGGGCAGGCTCCACACCTTCTGCTCTGCGTGTGTCGCCCTGTGACTCGGACATGTGGTCAGAGACCCTCAGACCTACGAGCGCCAGAGCCCAGTCCCTCCAGGCCGTCCGCCTGCAGGGGGTCAGCGCAGGGCTGGAGAAGCAGTCCCTCCCAGAAGAGGGCAAGTCCAGGGGTGACGTCACTTATTTCCCCCAGCCAGCACTGCTCTCGTTAGATCGTTTAAAACGCCTCTTTGTTACCATCTTTCTAAATTCCATATATATGCGTTAGTATACTGTATTGGTGTTTTTATTTCTGGCTTACTTCACTCTGTATAATAGGCTCCAGTTTCATCCACCTCATTAGAACTGATTCAAATGTGTTCTTTTTAATGGCTGAGTAATACTCCATTGTGTATGTTGATATATGGCAAAAACAATACAATATTGTAAAGTTAAAAAATAAAATTAAATTAAAAAAAATAAAATGCCTCTTTGTCCTTCAAGGGCTGTTACTTTGCCACTGCGTTTTTTTTTCTTTTTACTCATCTTTTTATTCTGAAAAACTTAAAACCTTTAGTTAGGTTAAATAAAGGAAATTAAGAGAGAAAAAAATGAGATCAAATCCCCAAATATGTTATTTTAATATATAGTATATATTTATTTGCCAATCATTTTAGGTAGACTAGGGCTTCCCCGAGAGCTCAGTTGGTAAAGAATCCACCTGCAATGCAAGAGACCCCAGTTAGATTCCTGGGTCGGGAAGATCCCCTGGAGAAGGGATAGGCTACCCACTCCAGTACTCCTGGGCTTCCCCGGTGGCTCAGCTGGTAAAGAATCCACCTGCAATGCGGAAGACTTGCATTTGACCCCTGGGTTGGAAAGATCCCCTGGAGAATGGAAAGGCTACCCACTCCAGTATTCTGGCCTGGAGAATTCCATGGACTGCATAGTCTATGGGGTCGCAAGAGTCGGACACGACTGAGCAACTTTGACCCAGGTAGACTAATGAATGTGGGTCCATTTTTCTCTTTGGCTAAACCATCCCCCCCACACACTGGACCGTGACAGGGTATTTCCAGTTGTAAGCCATTCAAGCTGACTTAAGCAATAACAGATCCCTTATTTTGAGTAACTGGGGCTCCGAGGGTTAATGTTGCTTCAACTTGTGGCCAGCAGGTCTGCAGTTCAAGGTCTTGGCTCCTTCCCACTCTCTCAGGGAATCTACAAGATCTGCCCAATGTAAAGGCGTCTCTCCTGAGTCCTAAGTGAACCAGGGCTCTATCCGTTAATGTGAAAAGTGGGAACTTGCCCCCATTATGGAGTCCTGTGCCTCATCTCCTGGAAGATGCTACCCACCCTAAGATGCGTTCCACGTTCAATGGTCTTAACGTGTAAAAAATGTGCATCTCAGCACGGAGTACATAGCGGGGAATTTTACCCTCAGTTTAATAAGCCAGTTTAGGTCACAGGCTCATCCCTGGACCAACAACTGTAAGAGAAAGTCAGGGGCCAACGAGCTGCTGCCCCCACAGAGCGGGGAGCAGGGCTCAGCGTGGGGTCTGGGTTGGGCTCAAGTCCCACTCTCCTGGAACACGAGGGTGGAGAGATGAGAGGAGAACACCAGAGTGAAGCCAGCGTCCTGGGAGACGAGTGTGCTTTCCCCAGTAGTTTCCAGCACCCAGAGATCTCCAGGTATGATTCTCAAAGTAGAAGAGGGGAATTTTTCTTAACGTTCTATTTTATTGGAGTAGGAAACGGCAATCATTCCAGTAATCTTGGCTGGAAAATCCTATGGACAGAGGACCTGGAGGACAATAGTCCATGGGGTCGCAAAGAGATGGATATGACTGAGCGGCTGAGCATACATCACAGCAGATTTCCAAATCCTTGGCAGTTTCAGGTGGACAGCAAAGGGACTCAGCCGTATGTCTACACGTATTCATTCTCCCCAAGAACAGAATGGCGGAGAATTTCAACTAACTTTGCAAAGCACCCCCAGGGCAAATTGCAGTTCTCCTCCCCAGATTTTACAGGTGTCTCACGCAACCCTTTCAGGAGCAGTTCTCATTTCTGTTCATTCGTGTTGGCTGTTTCCAGAGTATTGAATTTACCTTCCATAGACAAGGCTTTCTTGTCTCTCTACTCCAAGTTCACTCGTTTGTGGTAATCAACTATCGCAGCTCATGAACCTCAGGTAACACTGATTGCATGGGGCACTGTTATTTCCAGCCCACCATGAACGGAAACACGCTGCCCACTCAATGTGACACCGTGTTACTATAAGAAGCGTCAGATTTCAGGGACAGTGTCCACACCTACAGTAAGCAAAGCCGAGCGTATGAGCAGCGCTGACAGGTTAGGGAGCCAGTGCGGGTGGCTTTCGGGAAGCTGGTCAGTTCACTGGTGGGGCTGAGCCACACCAGCCTGCTGGACAATTCCACCCTGGCCCTGGCCCTGGCCGTGCAGCCTGGAGCTGTGGACTGACTCCATGCCCTGCAGAAGGGCCAGGACCGAGTGCCAGTTAGACTGGTGGGCGGGTGATGGGAGGCTGGACAAGAGAGATTCTGTTTGTTATTAACTTCACACAAGTGAGCATGTAAAAAATCAAAACTCTCCAAACGATCCATATTTCTTTCTTACTATAATTTAAAACTGCTCACAGCTATTCATATCCTGCTTGCACTCAGGGTTGGCAAGAATGCTGAACAACTGGCCGATAAGAGAGTCAACTGGCACGACAAGTCTGGAAAGCAAGCACCCCGTGGCTCAGGACCTTGGACCACGTCCGCCATATAGAATGTGATGCTCAGAGACAAGCTCAGGAAGTCGCCTGGTGCTGGAAACGACCTGTCATGGTGGAAGGAACAAGGAGCATACACCCCGGGGCAAAGCAGACAGGAGAGCAACAGAGGGAACAGGAAGCATCAACCAGGCACAGTGACCCGGAGACCCTTATATTATGTAAGGATAAGCAAGAGCAGAGAGCCCTCACAGCAAGGGCTCAGGTGGTCTCTACTGACATGAACCCCAGAAACAGGCGCAACGCTTCTTGCTTTAAGGCACTCAGTGCTCAGGGTGTCCATGGCCTGTGGGAGGGGAGGGGGGCTGGCCGGCCTGAGTGGGTGTCTCATCCTTTCTTTATCAGTATGCTTGTCCTCCAGGTGCCCTCTATTTCAACCTAACAAGAGATGCTGTTCTTCCCAGCGTAGGTGGCTCCTCCATGGTCCACAGTGCGGTGAGCCCAGGTGCAACTCGCTCACCCCACACCTTCCAAGGTGTGACTCAGACATGGTGTGTGTCCCCTGATTATGTGCTTCCTGAATTAGAGGCTGCAAGTTGCTTAAAATAGAGCCACGCACAGGAGGCTGAACTCAGCAAATGTGTATTGATCGGCACAGAACGGAGCAGTTCAATCAGCGCTCACGTAATGCACCCTAGGCCCAGCACCCCGGCTTGGTGATCAGGAGAAAGGCTGGGAGACAGTATTGTGATGCTTGATTTCACAGAGCTCTGGATTTAGGCTGAGAGGAGAACAAGCCATTTGCACCCCCAGCTGAAGCCCAGCGTACCACGATGTCCAGAACAGGCCGCAGAGAACATCACCTCTGCTCATCCCTGGACGCAGCTCAGCGTGGAGCCAGGCAGGATGCACAGGAGGGTGGTCCTGACCCAGAACACAGGCTCTGGCACAGGCTGGAACATTCCAGAACCTCACAACCCTCTTTGTCCAAGAAGATACAGCCCCTCCCAAGAGCTGCTGACCGATATCCAATGGTGTGGGTAAATGCCCTGGTGACAGATGGTGCTCAGAGCTCCTCTTGTTAGCGTGTGCTTGGTGAGACCTTGACTGAGTAAAAAAAGAGGGTGGGACAGCTGCTCTGCTCTTAGGACCAGGATCTGAGTCACTAACTCCTTCCCTGACTTCTGGCAAGAGTCGCAAAGCTTCAAGTTTCTGCTTTCTCACCTGCACCATGGGGATAATCGCCTCGTAGCGGGAGGGGATGAGCCAATGAGACAACAGACAGACGTGGGGCTCGAGGCTGCAAAGCAGTGCCATCGGGCCCTGGGCCTCAGGAGTCATCACTGCCGGGCAGAAGGCCTAAATAGACATTTCTCCAAAGAAGGCAGACAGGTGGCCAGTAGGCAAACAAAAAGATGCTCAATGTCGCCAATTATTAGAGAAATGCAAATCAAAACTATGAGGTATCACCTCCCACTAGTCAGAATGGCCAGCATCAAAAAAGTCTACAAACAATAAATGCTGGAGAGGATGTGGAGAAAAGGGAACCCTCTCTGGTGGCTTAGATAGTAAAGAACCTGCCTGCAATGTGGGAGACAGGAGCTTGATCCCTGGGTTGGGAAAATCCCCTGGAGGAGGGCATGGCAACCCACTCCAGTATTCTTGCCTGGGAAATCCCATGGACAGAAGAGCCTGGCGGGCTACAGTCCACGGGGTCGAAAAGACTTGAACACAACTGAGCCACCTTCAATTTCACTTTACTCTGTTGGTGGGAATGTAAATTGATGCCATCACTAAGGAAAACGACACGGAGGTTCCTTGGTTCCTTAAAAAACTAAAAAGAGTTGCCTTATGATCCAGCAATAACACTCCCAGGCATGTATCCAGACAAAACTATAATTTGGAAAGATACACGTATATCGCAGCACTGTTCACAATGGCCAAGGCAAAACAAACAACCTAAATGTCCATCGACAGACGAATGGATAAAGATGTGGGATATATATACACAATGGAACATTACTCAGTCATGAAAAGGAGTGAGACAATGCCGTCTGCAGCGACGCGGGCGGACCTCGAGGTCACTCTAAGTGAAGTCAGTCAGAGAGACACGTGTCTTAGGATATCACTCACAGGCGCAATCTGAGATAACGGCACCAACGAATGTGTCTATAAAACAGATTCACAGACGCGTGGTTGCCACGGGGGAAATGTGGAGAGGAGAGGGTGTTGGGAGTTTGGGATTAGCAGACGCAAAGTATTACATGTAGGATGGATAAACACCAAGCTCCTACTCCATAGCATGGAAACTGTGTTCAATACCCTGCGATGAACCACGATGGAGAAGAATATGAAAAAGAGTGTGTATACACAACTGAATCACTTCTCTTACAGCAGAAATTAAACACAACATTGTTGATCAACTACACTTGAATATAATTTTTAAAGAAGTCATCACGGGATATGAAATGCACCGCACGGGCAAGGCTGTCACCTCCAGTTTAGAGAAACAGAACACGGAGCGGGCTAGGCCATGGCAACGCCTGATGAGAAACAGTGTGTCCCACAACTGCAGATTTTCTGGAAAAAACAACCCTAGGGAAGCTTTAAATATATACTAGGAGAGACAAATACATTTCAACAGTAAAAAATGTCAGTTCACCAAATGATGGCATAGATGAGGCTCCAGTATGCATAACGATAATAGTCTTCATTTCCTGTGCCGAAAGACTGCACCTTGGGAGCTGTAGGAAGGCCCTGGGAGCTCACAGCAAGGGACCCCGGGTTGGGAACCACACACAGAGCTGCGTCCTGTCGGAAAAGGGTGTGCACACGGGGGTCAGGAGGAAGAAATGGATCTTTAAGCAGATTCCATCCCTAAAGGACACGGGGAAAGGCAGGTTTTGAGGCAAGAAGTCACGCAGACTCCTATGAGATCTCTTACAACAGAGAACGCCAGAACCAGGAAGCAGTTCAGCCAAAGGCCGGACGGGAAGAACTGACTCCTCTCACCAAGGCTGATTTCTGACTCGAGTGTAATTTGTGACAGACAAGGAGCAACAAAGAAGGTTGCCCCAGATTTGTTGTTCTGTTGCTCGGTCGTGTCCAACTCTTTGCGACCCCATGGACTGCAGCACGCCAGGCCTCCCTGTCGGTCACCAACTCCTGGAGTCCACCCAAACCTATGTCCATTGAATCAGTGATGCCATCCACCCATCTCATCCTCCGTTGCCCTCTTCTCCTCCTGTCCTCAACCTTTCCCAGCGTCAGATTAACCCGTCTCAGATGAACCACATGTAGCAACACTGGGTATCTGCTCTGTGTCCATCACTCTGCTAACAGCTCATGTAGAGTCTCACCAATTCTCCCAGCAGGCCCTGGCACGCAGGGGACCGAGGCCTCGGGGGTTTAAGCTGAAGACTTGGGGACCAGGCCCCCTCCCAGCACCATCCAGGCATCATCACACTCACTGTGTCTCAGGACCGATCACGTTACTCCTGCTCCAGACAAGACTCGTCGCTGTGACTCAGAGTCTGCTTTAAAGTGATGAGCTGTCAGAGCCTGCTTTAAAGTGATGAGCTGAAGGTGGTCTAGACAAAGAGGGCACACTGCTTAGGAGAAGCGCCATCAACCTGAGGCTGTGCCTTGAAACCCTGACAGAACCACCCAGGGGCTCTGGCAGCGGACAACGCTGGGAAGCTTCCTGAGCAGGAGCCGCGGGGCTTCCCCACATGGTTTGGGAGCGGCTGTGGCTTTCATGTGGCTGATCCTGACCTCCAGCATCTCAGGGGGTTTGTTGAGCCCCTCAACGCAAGGCCCTAAGTCTCCCCATCCCCACAGCAGGGGAGAAGACACCAGCGTAGAGCTGTGGTCAGAACTTGTCCTTGGGGCCTGGAGGGGACAGACTCGGACCCCCTGCGCCCTCGGACGTGGACCCGCCGCGTGCTCTGGAGTGGAGGCTGCCCCTAGGACGGAGAAGCAGTGAGGCATCGACTGGGCTGGGGCCGCGTCAGCTCCGCCGGCTCCGCCGTTTCCCGTCTGCCCGTCCCGAACACTGGTCAGCACGCGATGCAGGCGCGCTCAGACGAAGACAGGAATGGCTGGAAACAGGCCTCGTAGCCCCGATGTTACATCCCTGACGTTGAACCAAGCAGTTAAACCTCCTGGAAAGAAGATATGCAAAGCCGCCCCCTTGGCCCGCATCGCGCCCCCCGGCCCTTCCAGGATCACGGGGAGTCTCCCGTGAAGCCCCACCCCTTCACGTGAGCATCTGTGTTCCCTCCTCACCCCCAGCGCGCGTGACCATAACAACCTCACCACCAAAGCCCTTTGTGGGGATCGCGGCGGGGACCACGCGTCATCAGCTGAAGATATGGACTGGACAGACGTCGGAGACGAAGCGCTAACGACGCAGGAAGGAAACAAGTCAAATATGCCGAATGTATTAGGGCCAAAAGTGCCATTTCCCAATTCCAGCCCTATTAATTAAAAACCGAAGGTGAAATTAAGTCAGACCAGTCATGAAGCCTTTGTTTTAAACACAGGCCGACAAGACTAATCGCACTGGAAACTTCCCCCAGCGGCTCCCGCCGCCCAGCACCGTCCCGGGCTGTCTCCCCGAGATGCCGTCAGCACAAAGCTCGCAGAAGGGCAGAGCTGAGCTCCTGCAGAGGCCACGCATTTATTTCTCTGTCTTCACCACCCTGGAGACCAAGTCCTGGCTTCCAGGCTTTGTCTTCTTTCCTAAACGGGCACTAGGGCCGTGGATACGCCTCTCACTTCCTGCCAGTGCGATGGGTTCTTAGTTCCAGGGCTGTGGGTGGAAGCAGGAGGGTGGGTCGGCACCGCGGGCCCAAGGCAGGGTGGGACCGCTCTGGGGTGAGCGTCCAGACTGAGCTCCCTGTCTGGGTCCTGCTGCCCGCCTCCCCACCCCCGGCTCTTATACCAACCCTGTGACCAGGGCCCAGTCTTCCTGGATCCCAGCTCCTTCATGGGAACACGCCGGGGGAGGGGGGCTGTGCTCTCATCTTAGAGACTGAATCAAAGGAATCAGGGGATGAAGAGTATTCAGAAGTTGGCTTTATACACTGGGAAGCACTAGATAAGGGCAGTGGGTTAATATCTGCCACTAGGAGAATCCAGGAACTCCACTCTCAGCTCCTTTACAGGATTGATAATGGGTAAATTGTTTCATAAGTTGGATGTAAACAGAATGTGGGCTTCTCTGGTAGCTCAGCTGGTAAAGAATCCACCTGCAGTGCAGGAGACCCCAGTTTGATTCCTGGGTCAGAAGATCTGCCGGAGAAGGCAACAGCTACCCACTCCCGTAGGTAAAATCATAATGCCATTTCTTTTAAGTAAAGAATTTTACTTATATAACTAGTACTATTATTTTGATTTATTCTCTTCCAATGTGTGGGAGTAAGTCTGCCTACATCTCACTGTGTGTGTATGTGTATGTGTCTGTCAGAGAGAAAGAGAGAGATCATTGAACAAATACTTGTGTCTGCCTAACACACAACAGAGCATGCTGGGAATATCCTTACTGGGGGTACAAGGAAAATACACACAGTCCCCAGCTCAAGAACATACATTCTGGAGGAGAAGCATGAACAATTATCTTCTCTATCGATGGTTTCATCACAAAAGAGTAAGTGTTGCAAAGATTAATTTGGATGACGTGAGTGTATAATAGGAGAACACTCACCAAACTGAGAATGTACAGGATGTTCAGATCTAAACCCGATGGTGTACCAGGCATTTCCACGGGCTTTCCAACGGTTGCATCTGACCGTTGCATAGCCTCGTGGTGTGGGGTAGTTTGATCATTTCCCCATTGTCATATTTCTTAAGTTAAAAAATAATACTGTAAGGAGTTCTCAAACATAGACCATTAACAAATGTCTTATTTCCTGTGAATATGTTCCTACCAGTTGGAATACTGAGTTAAGAGTCGCAAAAACTTTGAGGTTAATAATGCATCTCAAGTCATTTTCCCAAAGCAGAATCAATTCCACTCCCTAGTAGAGTGAAAGCCCATCAGTCAGTGAGCACCTACTAGTAGGAAGTATTGCCCTTAAAAAGGGGCCAATTTGCACTATCAGAAATCACTTACTGTTTTAATTTGCATTTATTTCAGTATTGAAAGCGAAAAAGTGTTAGTCATTCAGTTGTGTCCAACTCTTTGCAACCCCATGAACTATAACTCTCCAGGCTCCTCTGTCCAAGGAATTCTCCAGGCAAGAATACTGGAGTGGGTTGCCATTTCCTTCTCCAGGGGATCTTCCCAACCCAGGGATCAAACCCATGTCTCCCTCATTGCAGCCAAATTCTTTAGCATCTGAGCCACCCAGGGAAGACTGGTGTATTAGTAGTATCAGTATTACTGGTGCTTAAAAAATTTGGTGGTTTGTAATTTTTTAAAGTATATGGCATATAATTGGGCCATTTTTTTCTCTTGGAGAGTTAGTATTTGCCTATTATTTTCCAAGAGTCCCTTATATATTAAGGAACTATCCCTTTATTAAAGTTTATATATGTATATTTTCCTAGGCTACTGCTTTATCATTTTATTTATAAAATTTAACATATAATATCAAATTATTCAGGAATCCCAGGTGGTGCTAGTGGTAAAGAACCCAGCTGCCAATGCAGGACACATAAGAGATGTGGGTTCAATCTCTGGGTCGGGAAGAGATGCCCTGAAGGAGGGCATGGCAACCCACTGCAGTATTCTTGCCTGGAGACTCCCATGGACAGAGGAGCTGATGGACTACAGTTTGTAGGGTCGCAAAGTCAGGCACAACTGAAGCGACTTAGCACGCATAGCACGTCAGATTATTCAGTTCTCAATATTGTAGTAAGTCAAATTAAATGACTTCTTTTTGTGAGATTATTCTTTCCTTGACTTACGGGCTTAGAAAGCCTTTTCCCATTCTGAAATATTGGTTAAATATTTAACCATATCTTCTCCCATCTCTTTATGACTCGGTCGTTTCTATTTAACCTCAGCCTGCCTGGAGTTGGTTTTGGAGCACATCGTAAAGTGAGGGTCTTCATGACTCATCCCCCGCTTCCAGCATGACTTGATTGTACACATCGCCCCCAGTTTTGAGGATTCCTTGACTGCGCACTAAGGATTAAAGCACTCCTTCGGGCTGTTTTCCTCCTGCAACGTCTCACCAGCAGGCATCCTTAACGGGGCGGGTGGCCATCAGCCTCGTTCCTGACTGAATGTAAGTGCTGCTTAAGTGAGTAGAGGTAGACTTTCTTTATCATCTCACCGATAATTCTGTTTCAAAGTATTCGCTACCTAAAAATCAGAAATGCCTTAGGTCTTACCAGATTACTTTTTTCTCTTTTAAGATTATCAGAGGCATACAAATCATTGCTTCACGTGAATTTAATTCTTTGGTCCTCCTCTTTCTGGAAGGGGGCACTCTAACATGTGCTGCAAAGGTGGGGCGATAGCCTTTGGGGGACATGATATAGCCTTCAGTTGGCAGGCAAGGGGCATGTCGGATGCAGGGGAGGTGAGAGGTGGTTTGCACTGGAGGTACGGAGACGCGTCAGATTGCAAGTGGCAGGGCTCCAGTGGGTTGTCTGCCTTCTGGGGTTGTCGGCACGGCTCTGCCTGCAAGCCCAATCCCATGTTTCCATGTTGAGAAAGGTTACCTCAGCATTATGAGTTGTTTATGTATCAACATCAATTAATTAACACCAGTTCTGAGGATGCAGAAATATGGAAAGATCCAAACGTGAAATACAAGAGAAGACTGAGTTCTTAATGGAAGGACAACAGGTGAATAACTATTCCACCCGGAGCCCGCCCATCCCTGTGCAGAACCACCTGAGCTGCCCGACTCGCTGAACTCAGTATAAATGTGAAGACAAATAGGAAATTGGGGTAACACTGGGCATCACTGAGTGCAAGTGCATGTAACCAGACACCGTGTCAGGGGCACATCAATGTGACTCGGGTAGCATACCTGGGCCCTCTGATTTAGCATATAAATCCAACGTTTCATCAAACGCATTAAACGAAATTAACTGTTATGGGCTTAATTGTGCCCATCCCTCAAATGCACATGGTAAGGCTCTAACTCTCAGGTCCTCAGAATGTGAGTATATTTGGAGACCGAGTCTTTAAAGAGGTGACTGAGTTAAAATGAGGCCCCTAGGGTGGGCCTGACCCCACCTGCCCGGTGTCCTTAGAGGAAGAGGGAATTTGGGCCCAGACACTAGGGATGCTGGCACATCGAGGGACACGTGTGTAAAGAGTCAGCAAGAAGACGGCCGTGCGCACGCCGAGGAGAGAGGCCTCAGGAGAAACCCGCCCGCTGACGTCTCAGTCTTGGACTCGCAGCCCCTGGAACTGGAGAAAATAAAACCTGCTGTTTTATCCACCCAGTCGAAGGCATTCTGCTATGGCAGCCAGAGGAGAGTAGAATTCAGCACATTAACAGAAAGGCACCATGTCCACCGCTTCCTTCCAGGCATCTGAACCGAAATACTGTCAAGAAATGAAAACCGACGGACCACCACCCTCTCTGGACTTGCCCACAAGACTGAAGTCTTCACTCTGGGATGCGAGGATTCGCTGGGGAGCTACTGGGGGCAGGAGGCACCTCTGGGTCTGCAGCCGCGATGCTCAGAGGCCCTGCCGCTCACCCCTCCAAACTCGAGGTCATCCCTGCAGACGCAGAGGCAAGGCAGCTTCCCCACCACATTGAGGGGCGCTCCAGGGGTGCCCTGGAGAATGGGAGGCACGAAAGGGGCACACCCCTTGCCACAGCTGCTCCAAAACGGGAACCTCCTCTCTGGGCGGTTAGAATAATGATTCCCATGGTCCCTCAAGGAACCTGGGTCACCCAGAGTAGAACCTGGTGGAGAAGCCAGTGCTGGGGGTCCTCACCTCCTCCTGGAAGGACTTTGAATGGCAGGCCCAGGGCGGAGGGTCCTGCAGACAGGGCTGGGACAAGGCCAGGCGACAGGCTTGAGGGTCCAGGAAACCAGCGGGTGGGTGCAGTTGCTGCTGGAGGGAAGAATCTGGCACCAGAAGAGTGGCTGGAGATTCTGTGTCCAGGCCCGCGTTTAAGCTCTGAGCTGGTGGTCCGTGAGCAGTGGGTCTTTAAATGCACCGCTTGGATGAATGATGAGGCAGTTTTATTGCCTGTAAAGCAGAACAAGCTCCATCCAACTTGCAGATTTTCTGGAAAGTTCAGTAATGGTTGAAAATGCTTTGTAAACTTTGTGGACAAAACTTGTTAGGACTCTTGGCGTCTCACTTGTCCATCTGCGCGCAGCACATGGCCCAGGCCACTCTTTAGCATCGCGCTTGAACTGCATTCAAGTTCCCTCGTTCGCTCAGCTTCCGAGGCCGCAGTGAACATCACGATGCTTCGGTTTTCGTCTCTACCTGCTGTTACTGAGTAAACTGTGGCAACAAAGAAGCATCGTGCTCTTCCTACCAAGGCCAGTGCCCCCAGAAAACGGAAAATAAACAGAATTTAGAAGAAGTTGGTCGTGGCCAGTGTTTGGAGTGTTCACTCAAGAATGAAATGTTCTTAGAACCACTCATACAGATGTTCAGGATCAAAAGTGAGCTTTAAAACTGTTTCCAGGCCTGTCCTCGAGGTATTGAGGACACACACACACTCACACAGACTCACACACACATACACAAACACACACACACACTCTCACACACGCACACACACACACACTCACAAAGACACACACACTTGCACACACACACACTCTCTCACACTCACACAGACACATACACATAAACGCGCACACATACACACATACACAAACACACACACACACTCACATACACACACAAGCACACACACATACACTATACACAACTCACACACACATACATACACACAAGCACACACATATGCACTCACACGTGCACACACACACTCACACTCACACACACACACACACACGCATGCGCACACACACACAGTCACACACACTCTCACACACACACACACACACACACACACACACACACACACACTCAAATATTTATGCACACACCCACCCACTTCTGTTTATTTTGTTTCATTGTGTTTTATTTGTTTATTTAAGAACAGGAATTGCAAGGCTGTAGGTAATTTTGAACGGGATAAAAATTATCAGGCTGAGTCACATTAAATTCCCCAAAGTTTGACTATTTCTAAATAAAAATTACAATTTTGTGTATTATACTAGAGCCCACAGAATAAGGAAATAAGTCTGTTCCATGGTATTTGTGGGAGGTTATTCCCGTGGCGGCTGGGCTAGAAAAAGAGAAAACATTCCCGCTGACAACACATGCCAGATGCGGGGGGCACACGGCAGGCTCCTCTCTCCTTAAACCACAGAATTCTCACACCCGCCCCAGGGTCGGAGGCTTCACTTCCCAGAGCAGGAAGTGGAGACTAAGAGAAAGTGAGTCACTTCACAGTTAGTAAATGCAAAGTCAGGACTCAAATGCTGATCTGATTCTAAAGCCAGATTTCGGCTGAAGATCCAAGACTTTGAACCGGTGGGGTTGGGAGGGTCGTCAGGAAAAGGAGAGATGCCGGGTTTGGTCACGGACTTGCCTGGCAAAGAGGGTTTCCCTTCGCTGCTGCAGCGTCACATCTGTCCTGCCACAGACGGGAACTCAGGTCACAGGCTTCACCGACCTTCACGGCCTCACAGAGCAGCCTGCGGGGCTGGGACCCGCTCACGTCGCCCCCAGGACCTAGAGAGCGCTGGGTTCCAGCAAGGATGCTCCTCCTGACGGGTCTCAGGGCGAGCATCTCCCCTCTCTCCGCCAAGCATGCTGTGGGGTGTTCACGGCCCACTCTCCTGCCACTGGGCTGGACTGCGAGGCCTCTGACCCCCCAGCTGGGCTGGGACAACACTTCCCAGAGCCCTGGGTGCCCAGGGGTTGTGGTGGGCGTGGGGGCACCTGGCTTGTCCCGGCATTTCTGCTTCCTCTGGGCCACACGCACCTCGCTGGCCGCGCTCGGCCGAGGAAGGCAGGGCCAAAGGGTCACCACCTCATGGCCACCCAGTGACCCGGTGCTGGCTGCGAAGGTCCAGGCCAGCAGCCTCAAGGAGCTCTTTAATGCAAGAGAGCTTGCTTGGCTCAGACCCGGAGGGAACCAGACGGTCTGGGAGCAGCACTGGGCCAACGCAGCAGCAAAGCGGCACAGAGCAAACGCGTCTGTGTTTAGAACACTGCGCGGGTCCCGGGTTGGTCACCGACGCAGGCAAGCCGTGTCCAACGTGGCAAGTCAACCGTGCACTCAAGGCTGCAGCGTGGTCCCCTCTAGCTAAGGCATGCGCCCATCAGTTTCCAACAGACCTTTCCACGCCTGCGGACGTCTGGAGCATGGACTCCCCCTTCATCCCCAGAGCCCCACTATCCACATAAAAAAACTCAGTGAAGTCTAGCTTTTTTGGCTTCTTCTATAGCTGTATATTGTCACCCTGTTTATTTAACTTATATGCAGAGTACATCATGAGAAACGCTGGACTGGAAGAAACACAAACTGGAATCAAGATTGCCGGGAGAAATCTCAATAACCTCAGATATGCAGATGATACCACCCTTATGGCAGAAAGTGAAGAGGAACTCAAAAGCCTCTTGATGAAAGTGAAAGAGGAGAGTGAAAAACTTGGCTTAAAGCTCAACATTCAGAAAATGAAGATCATGGCATCTGGTCCCATCACTTCATGGGAAATAGATGGGGAAACAGTGGAAACAGTGTCAGACTTTATTTTTCTGGGCTCCAAAATCACTACAGATGGTGATTGCAGTCATGAAATTAAAAGACGCTTACTCCTTGGAAGGAAAGTTATGACCAACCTAGATAGCATATTCAAAAGCAGAGACATTACTTTGCCAACAAAGGTTCGTCTAGTCAAGGCTATGGTTTTTCCTGTGGTCATGTATGGATGTGAGAGTTGGACTGTGAAGAAGCTGAGCGCCGAAGAATTGATGCTTTTGAACTGTGGTGTTGGAGAAGACTCTTGAGAGTCCCTTGGACTGCAAGGAGATCCAACCAGTCCATTCTGAAGGAGATCAGCCCTGGGATTTCTTTGGAAGGAATGATGCTAAAGCTGAAACTCCAGTACTTTGGCCACCTCATGCGAAGAGTTGACTCATTGGAAAAGACTCTGATGCTGGGAGGGATTGGGGGCAGGAGGAGAAGGGGATGACAGAGGATGAGATGGCTGGATAGCATCACTGACTCGATGGACGTGAGTCTGAGTGAACTCCGGGAGTTGGTGAGGGACAGGGAGGCCTGGCGTGCTGCGATTCATGGGGTCGCAAAGAGTCGGACACAGCTGAGCGACTGATCTGATCTGATCTGATAGCAAATAGCAGGTGTACTAAAAAAGGCAGTAAATGAATAGAAATCATGGACTGTTACCAAGGTCTAGTCACGGTCCAGCCACACAGCAGTGTGACCTTGACAAGCCGGGACTTCTCTGGGTCTTCATGTCCTCCCTGTAGGGCTGGGGTCATTCCTGACTCACGAGCTATGGGATTCCACATCCGACAGGGAACAAAGGCTCCATTTTAATCCTCAGTGGAACAAACCTGAGCCAGAGCGCCCACTCTTCCATGACAACGGTATAAGGTTACCACCCCTAGACGCCTGGCGCTCTTCATTCACATTCCTCAGCAGCCCTTCCCTGATTGAGCACAAAGCCCTCATTATAACATCATCCCCCGCCCCATCTGCAAGAACCGGAGCCTGCCCCTCCCCCACCCGCCCCTCCCCCACCCCGTCCTGCCCCGAGGGCTCAGACAAGCTCGCCCGGACGAGGCACTCGGTGCTTATTGTTTCGTCTGACGTTCTAGCTTCTGTTTTTGGCACAGCCTCTCCCAACCACAGCCGGTGCACGTCTCCGAGGCCCACTCTCCTCGGCCTCCAGGCCCTGCTCGTGCCGTCACATGTGCTGTCCCGTGGGTCTCCTGACACAGCCACACCAGGGGCACAGAGAAACCGGCCCCGACGAGACCGGCAGGTGAAGCAGATCCCTGGGGTCTGTCCTCAGGCACACACGCCACGGGCACGTTTATGGGGCACGCAAGTCAGGGCGTCCCACAGGTGCTGCAGAAGATTCTTGAGAGTCCCTTGGACTGCGAGGAGATCCAACCAGTCCATCCTAAAGGAGATCAGTCCTGGGTGTTCACTGGAAGGCCTGATGCTAAAGCTGAAACTCCAGTACTTTGGCCACCTCATGCAAAGAGTTTACTCATTGGAAAAGACCCCGATGCTGGGAAAGATTGAAGGCAGGAGGAGAAGGGGACGACAGAGGATGAGATGGCTGGATATGGCATCACCGACTCAATGGACATGAACTTGGGCAAACTTCGGGAGATGGTGAGGGACAGGGAGGCCTGGCAAGCTGCAGTCCATGGGGTTGCAGAGAGTCGGACACGACCAAGTAACTAAACTACAACACACAAAGTAAAGGGTTAAAAGACTCACAGTGTATTATAAAACCCTTGCAGCGGCACTGGGCTTCTTCTTACGCATCTACACCCACGATTATCAAACCTAAAGAACACTCCAGACAAAACCTCCAGCAAAAACTCCAGGACCTCAGTCCTGCCTCTCCTCTGAGAAGGCCTCCAGGTAGCCATCCTCATCCAGGAGAGAATCAGACTAAACATGTGGGAAGAACTGAGTGCTGAAACCAAGCAGAAGCACAGACGCATTCAGAACCACATTTACAGTGTAGACCCCAGGACTGGCCCAGCCCGCATTCAGAACAAGGCCAGAGACATGCAGTTCCTTTCAGAAATCACCCGGTCAGCTGGAGGCATGCAGAGTGACGTGACAAGTACCTCCCTCAGGACGCATTCCCAGCCTTGAAGGTGAACGTGCTGGTTTGTGAGCTGCTCAGTCGCGCCTGACTCTGCAGCCCCTGGGACTGGGGCCTGCTAGGCTCCTCTGTCCATGGGATTCTCCAGGCAGGAATCTGGAGTGGGTTGCCATTCCCTTCTCCAGGGGAGCTTCCCAACCCAGGGATCAAACCCAGGTCTCCTGCAATGCAGGCAGATTCTTCACCGTTTGAGCCACCAGGGAAGCCCTGTTCCCAGCCTCGCTTGGGGACTAACTTGGTTTTGTCCCCAGGTCAGCAGAGGAAGCTGAGTGAGGAAGGAAGGGGCCTCTGCAGAAGCAGAGCGAGTAGAACAGAGCCAGTGAGGCCGTGCGGCTGGGGCAGCCTGGCTGCCGCTGGGGAAAACTCAGAGACGAAATACCCAGTCCCGAGGATCTGCCTTGTCAGGGTGCTGCGCCTGACTGCACGCGTACGGCTCAAATCAGAGTGAGACACTTCAAGAGGGCTCATGTCCACTGCATCCTCCCATGGGCCTGTGAGCTGGAGAGAGCAGTGATTAGTGACCCCAAAATAGAAAAGTTATTGAAAGGTAATCTTCTTCCAGCTGATTGATCCAGAAACAACAGAAGGAAAAGGCTGGACTCTGGTCAGAGGTTCTGTCTAAAATTGCAGACTCACTGCATGAGGCACGCCTGGGTCACCCTCATCCACTACAGCTCAGCATGGTCTCCTGTGAGTCAGAGACAGAAGGTCATGGGGCATCCTCCCGGGGACAGGGGCCAAGAGGGCACTCTTTAAATGCTGCCCACGGTTTCCGAACCAACCCACCTTCCTGCTGACGTCAGTAATGTTCCATTTAGTGGCCGGTCAAGTATCTGAATCTGACATTTGTCAGATCTCTAGAAACGCTAGAAAATACTATTTTAAAATGCCAGTAGGTTTTGTTTTTGTTTGTGAGATATGAGGATAAATTTTCTAAAGAAGACGTAGAAACGGCTAAACAAGAGCATAAAAAGATGCTTGACGTCATTAATCATTAGAGAAATGTTAGTCAAAGCCACACCGGAAGCCCCACCTCACACCTGCTGGAATGGCTATAAAAAGAACAGGCAACTATGGCACTGGTGACGATGCAGAGAAGCTGGAGCTCCCGTGCAGAACCGGGGGGCGTAAAACGGTCCAGCTGCCCTGGAAACGGCATGGAAGTTACCAAAAAAAGTGAAACGTAGAATCATACGATCCAGAAATCCCACTTCAGGATATATACCCTCAAAGAACTGAAAGCGGAGTTCCAAAGGACATCTGCTCGCCCACGTGCATAGCAGTTATTTACAGTAGTCAAAAGGGGGAAGCCACGCATGCCCACGGACAGGGGGTGGGTGAAAAGGGGGGAAGCCACGCATGCCCACGGACGGGGGGGTGGGTGAAAAAGGGGGAAGCCACGCATGCCCACGGACGGGGGGTGAAGCCACACATGCCCACGGACGGGGGGTGGGTGAACAAAAGCGCGTCCAGTGGGCGGTTATTCAGCCTCAAAAAGGAAGGAAATTCTGACACCTGTTGCAACATGGATGACCACTGGGGACGTTACTCTCAGTGAAGGCAATCCATCACAGAAGGGCAGAAACCCTGTGGCCCCACCTGTGTGAAGAGCCGTCAGCTTCAGAGACACAAGCAGAGGGTGCTGCCGGGCCTGGGGGAGGGAGATGGTGGGTAACGGTCTAAAAGGTGCAGAGATTCAGTTCTGCCTGCGGAAAGGATGCCCGAGGAAAGGGTGGGGACCTTGGTTGTACAGCCGTATGGATACCACTAACTCAGCAGTGGCCACAGGACTGGAAAAGGTCAGTCTTCATTCCAGTCCCAAAGAAAGGCAATGCCAAAGAATGTTCAAACTGCCGCACAATTGCACTTATCTCACATGTTAGAAAAGTAATGCTCAAAATTCTCCAAGCCAGGCTTCAGCAATACGTGAACCATGGACTTCCAGATGTTCAAGCTGGATTTAGAAAAGGCAGAGGAACCATAGATCAAATTGCCATCATCTGCTGGATCATTGATAAAGCAAGAGAATTTCAGAAGAACATTTACTTCTGCTTTATGGACTACTCAAAAGCCTTTGACTGTGTGGATCACAACAAACTGTGGAAAATTCTGAAAGAGATGGGGATACCAGACCACCTGACCTGCCTCTTGAGAAATCTGTATGCAGGTCAAGAAGCAACAGAACTGGACATGGAACAACAGACTGGTTCCAAATCGGGAAAGGACTATGACAAGGCTGTATATTGTCACCCTGCTTATTTAACTTATATGCAGAGTACATCATGGCAAATGCCAGGATGGATGAAGCACAAGCTGGAATCAAGATTGCCGGGAGAAATATCAATAACCTCAGATATGCAGATGACACCACCCTTATGGCAGAAAGCGAAGAAGAACTAAAGAGCCTCTTGATGAAAGTGAAAGAGGAGAGTGAAAAAGTTGGCTTAAAGCTCAACATTCAGAAAACTAAGATCATGCCATGCGGTCCCATCACTTCATGGCAAATAGATGGGGAAACAGTAGAAAGAGCGACAGATTTTATTTTGGGGGGCTCCAAAATCACTACAGATGGTAACTGCAGCCATGAAAATAAAAGACGCTTACTCCTTGGAAGAAAAGTTATGATCAACCTAGACAGCATATTAACAAGCAGAGACATTACTTTGCCAACAGATGTCTGTCTAGTCAAATCTATGGTTTTTCCATTAGTCATGTATGGATGTGAGAGTTGGACCATAAAGAAGGCTAAGCACCAAAGAATTGATGCTTTTGAACTGTGGTGTTGGAGAAGACTCTTGAGAGTCCCTTGGACTGCAAGGAGATCCAACCAGTCCATCCTACAGGAAATCAGTCCTGGGTGTTCATTGGAAGGACTTATTCTGAAGCTGAAACTCCAATACTTTGGCCACCTGATGCGGAGAGCTGGCTCATTTGAAAAGACCCTGATGCTGGGAAAGATTGAAGGCAAGAGAAGAAGCGGAGGACAAAAGATGAGTTGGTTGAATGGCATCACTGACTCAAAGGCTATGAGTTTGAGTAAACTCTGGGAGTTGGTGATGGACAGGGAGGCCTGGTGTGCTGCAGTCCATGGGGTCGCAAAGAGTCGGACACGTCTGAGTGACTGAACTCAAGTGAATGCCACTGAATTCTATACTTAAAAATGGTTAAGACAGTAAATTTTGTTGTTTGTTGTTTAGTTGCTAAGTTGTGTCAGTCTTTCTGTGACCCCATGGACTGCAGCACGCTGGGCATCTCTGTCCTCCACTGTCTCCCAGATTTCATTCAAACCCATGTCTATTGAGTCGGTGATGCCATCCAACCATCTCATCTTCTGCGTCCCCCTTCTCTTCCTGCCCACAATCTTTCCCAGCATCAAGGTCTTATCCAATGAGTCGACTCTTTGAATCAGGTGGCCAAAGCATTGTCAAATTTTATGTTATGTGTATTTTACCACATTAAAAGTTTTTAATATTAGGATTAAAAACTGCTGAAGATACACACTCAAGGAAAATAGCTTGTTGTCCTGTTATTCTGTTTTAATAAAATAAGTTGAATTTATTAATAATATGGGTTTCCCTGGTGGCTCAATAGGTAAAGAGTCTGCCTGCAGTGTGGGAGAGCTGTGATTGATCCCTGGCTTGGGAAGATGTCCTGGAGGAGGAAATGGCAACCCACTCCAGTATTCTTGCCTGGAGAATCCCATGGACAGAGGAGCCTGGCGGGCTACAGTCCATGGGGTCACAGAGAGTCGGACACGACCGAGTGACTAAGACTATCACTATACACTATTAGTGATATACATTAAAATGTTAATACAAGTTGAATTTGTTAATAATATATAGTAACATCTTTTGCGGTGCGTGCATTTGTGTAAAATCTAAAACCCTCAGACCTCTTCACAGAATAGCACACAGGTCAGATCTCACATCACTGAGTCAACCAAATATATCAGAGGAATGCACAGTACTTTATGGGTGGGTCAAGAAAAGCTCACTGCTGTCCTGCCACTGTGAAAATGCAGAAGCATGTGCTCAAGAGAGAGGCCGACTTAGCAGCTCGTCACAAACAGCTCTTGGGGGAACCACACCTTCCACTCCATTGGTGAATGTGATGACCTTCAGAAGGTCCTGATGCGGAATCCAGAGCACTTGGTGTGAACCCCGCAGGATCTTCCGTGGGAGTCGGGGAGATGTCTGGGACGTGAGTGACCAACCCACCGAACACTGACGGACGGACACAGACGGCGCTCGGGAGGTGGGGCCCCAGAGGGCCAGAGGGACACAGACAGATTTGGAGGACGGATCCCGGAACGTGAGACCACAGTCCACCATGAAGGGCTCCCGGAGCAGCTGGACAAACTGCAGAAGACAGAGAGAGAGGAGGCCGCCCACAGCCCGGGACAGAAAATAGCGATACAAATGCCCCCCAGTTTCCTGCTGCCTCTGGGCCCCTCCAACTTCGCCCCAGGTCCGCAGGCTGGTTCAGCCCCGAGAAGCCACTGTTCCCAGCCTGACCGTGGCTGTTTTCGCCCCAGGTCACTGAGTGTCCGAACACGAGCCATCTCGCACTGGGCGCAGTCTGGGCATCTGGACGCCGCCGGGCCAACAGGACACTAGAAATCACACCAGCTACTCTAACAGAAAGTGTTTACGATAGGGACTGACCTGCTCCTTCCAGTGAACATTCCTGGGACTCTGCTCCCAGGGGCACCCGCCTCCGGGGCATGGCCCAGTCTGGGGCCCCCCTCACGCCTGCCGGCCGAACCTCAGCCTTCTGGGTGGCTCACACGCACCGAGCCCACGGACAGGCAGACCAAGGCACCAGCACCTTGATGTGCAATGGAGAACACACACTCCCAGGAGACTCGAGTTCCAGGCTCACCACCCGGAAGGGTGACTTGCCCGGTTCTTCCCCAAGGCCTGCACGTGGCCACATCCCCTGCAGCCCACCCGTCCCCGCGGAGTCAGTGGGCCACTGGCCGACCTGGCGCTCATGGGACGGAGCTTCTCCGTCACCTCCTCCCTCACTCACTCTGTCTGCGCTGGGGGGTGAGCTGTGCGCCTTCCCCTCCAGGTCTGACCAGAGAGGAAAGCCCTCCCCACACGTTCTGGCTCGATCAAGACACCATGGAGTTTCCTGAGGGGGTTTGGGATGGGAATGAGAAGAGGAAAACAGTGTATTGTGGGAACTGAATTTGTGGGCAGCCCTCGCTAACTTGGGCGGAACAGACTCAGAGCAGACTAAACTGGTTTAAAGGAATTTCCTAAAATGACATTTCTTACATCCACGCTATTATTGTAAAAAAAAAAAAAAAATCCATGCCTACTACAGAAAGACCCAGGCAATGGTGAATATTAACCTCCATAATATCTGAAATTTGCTTATAGAATCTGTGATTCAGGAATGGTCTAAAAAAGCATCTTTTCCAGTCTCATGCCCCTAAATTTTCACAACACTGACACAATAGCAATAATCTCACTCCCCATCAAAAAAAAAAAAAAACAAGCAAAAAACACCATGGAAACATGATTTCTAAGGAAGATGTCAGCTGTGATCTTTCTTCCTCTCCTCTTTCCCCATGAAATTATTAATTCCCGTCTTAAGCAGGAGTTCCCCGGGCAGCCTCTGAGGGGCCTCCAATGATCGCTGTCCCTTGGCACTTACCTGCTCATATAAGCCCCTCCCCTTGCTTCCGGCTGGACCTAGTGAGGTGCCTTCAACAGATAGGAGCCAGCGCAGAGAACACGGCAGAAGTGATGGGGTGTGAATCGCAGAAAGACCGCGGCTTCCGTCCCGGTGCCTCCTCGCTACCCTCAGGCGGCTCCCTGGGGGCAGAGGCGGCTCCCAGGCTGTAACTCAGGCCTGGAGACCAGCCCCTGTGTTGAGGGACCAAGGCCTAGAGTCCCCTGAGCAACTTCAGAAAGACTTAGTTCCTTACCAGGCAGGCCTTCAGTGAGACCACGCAGTCCTGACCACAGGCACCCAGCTCAGCTGCAGCCCCCTTACTGACTCACAGCAACTCTTAGATAGTAAATGCTCTTTTTTTTTTTACTCCAATAAGTTTTGGGGTAAATTGCTAACCATCAAAAGGTAATTAATACAGAGGGTAAAAAGCTGAGATAACAACTCCCAAATTTTGAGATGATTAGTTCTTAATGCTTATTCCTCTTTAAGCAAAAGAATAATCTTAACACCTTAAGGCAATCAAGATTGCCCAAGGAAAGAAGGCAATTGTGTACCATGTAAAAGCTCAGAGATGTGAGCTCTGAGAGCCTTCTATTCACGATTTTACCTGCACTTTTGAAATGTGGCAACTTATAGTTTCTAAAGATGATAGAAATGAAAGGCATTTCTCTACAGTTTCACTAAGGGTCCAAAGTGTTACTTAAATGAAAACATCCTGTTTCCTTTTTTGAGAGACGCTGCTGAGTGAAATGTCACAGAGGTTTGAATCAAGTACAGTGACGCCTGTGAGACTCGAAGCAACTCAGCTGGTAAAACTCAGGCAGAGGGAACACCCATCACTCTGTCCCTTCTATCCCCTCCATCCACCACTCAGCCCCTCTCTCCGTGTCACACTGAAGCTTGTGTGTCCGGTAACCATCTCTATGTAAAGTTGGACACAACACACTGATCTGCAGCTGCATGAGGTAGAAGGCTTTTCTTATTAACAACTGCAGTTTCTGGGTGTGAAATCCTGAGGCAGGCAGTATTGCTCCCAGCGGCGTGTGGACGGTGGAGGAACGACCACCCCAGAGCACAAGGCTCCTCAACGTGGAAAGACAGACCTTCACGCTGGGTTGTACCAGCCCAGCTGAGCTGTCACAGTGGAGAAAAGGCATCCCCAGCCTCAGGATGCTACGTCAGCATCATCAGCATCTGCCTTTGTCTCTGGGGTCTGAGGTCAACCGAGTGAAGGGAGAAATGGGAAGTCTGGGGGAAGACACAGGCTAAACAGGAGACGCTGCCCAGCAAGGCAGAGTCAGAGCTGGACCTGCCCGTGCGGGAACCTCAGGGGTGAGCTGGGTTTTCTAACTGCACATGTGTGAGCCAGCAGCCCCCAACATCTGAGCCAGGGTAAGAGTTCTCCAAGGCTCAGACTTACAGGGAGATGCAGCGGAATCAGGAAGGTCGATCCTCAGGACAGAGGTTGATGCTGAGGGTCTGAAATCAGCCTCAGCCTCCTCCTGGTCTGTAATTGGAGCTGTGACTGCAGGTCCTGATCTCTGGAGGGTCCGGCCAACTGATGGGTTATAGGCTGTCTGCATATTTGGAAGTCTATTGGGAAAGAATATATTAAAGCAAAGAAAACAACTGTTTTGAGAGATAATTGATGGAGACTAAAGACACATGGGGTGACGACGAGGAGGACCTGCCTTGGCGGGGGCCTGGGGATCGGGGCCTGGAGATCCGGGGGCCTGGAGATCCGGGGCCTGGGGATCGGGGGCCTGGGGATCGGGACCTGGGGATCGGAGGCCTAGAGATCCGGGGCCTGGGGATTGGGGGCCTGGGGATCGGGTGCCTGGGGATTGGGGGCCTGGGAATCGGGGGCTTGGAGAGGGGCTGGGGATTGGGGCCTGGGGATCCGGGGCTTGGAATCGGGGGCCTGGGGATTGGGGGCCTGGGGATCGGGTGCCTGGGGATTAGGGGCCTGGGGATTGGGGCAGGATGGAAGAGGAGACATGCCCCGTGTAAACCCTGCAGGAATCCCGAACCCAAGGGAGATTTCTCCCGCATTCAGAGCAGGGAAGGAAAGTCAGCTGATAACCCTAGTCTGTTATTAACAGTTTCATACCAGACAATAAGTATTGTTGATTAACCCACAGGCCTTAAATAGTAAGAGACCGAATCCCTGTATTTCCTGAATTCCTCTGTTAACAGGCAAAGAACTGGCAGATCTCTGTCTCAGTTCTCTGAGGACAGTGGAGCAAGAGCGACCTTTGATTTTCGGACAATGATTCCAACGGGATCTCGCTGCGTCTTTTCCTTGATCCCAGATAAGAGAAGTGGAAACTGCTCGCTCCTCTAAATGATCTGTTGTGATTGTGAGGGGAGCGAGCTGCACCCTCGGAAAGAGGCAGGGTGGGGCAGCACCAGACAGCCCCCCTCCCCACCTCCTCCCACCTCCCATCAGCTGTCAGACGCTCTTACTATCTGGGCTCCCGTGGGGCCTTGGCCACGTGGGGCCTGGGCCCAGGACCCCCTTCACCAGCCTGTGCTCTGCCTCCCTCACACTTAGGACCCCTGGGAGTCGGCCTGAGAGCCGGACGCTGGGCTGGGAAAGGCCCGGGAAACACCGTCCCTGGTGCTGGAGCCTCGTCCCCTTTCACCAAACCAGGGGTGCAGCACAGGGAACCCGCTCCCTGCTGTGCCCTGGCCGCCTGACCCCCCGACAGGGACCCTGGACTCACAGCTCTGGAGGGACTCCCCATGTTTCCAGCCCCTCCGCCCGGGTCTGCCGCCCCTACTTCCCGGGCACCCACATGGCCGCTGGGCAGGGTGCACGCTGGCCTAGCTAGCACACAAGCAGAGGGTGTGAGGCTCGAGCAGGCGTCCAAGGCAGGCAGCGCCATTTGCTTTCCGTTTGTGCTGAAAATAGCCTTGATGGGCCCACTGGGACCTAATGTGCTTGTCCTAAAAGGTCGCCACCAGGTCAAGAAAACCACCCCGAGGGTCCTCGCCCCGGACGACGCGTGCTGTGGCCTCCTGTCCACGAGGGGTGCCTGTGGGCACCGAGCAGAGGTGCCTCTCGGGGACAGAGCGCTGGTCAACCCCAGGCCTTCTTTCTGATAAAGACAATCGGGCACCAGAGCTCTCACAGCCCTGAGCCCAAAACCAGAAAGGTTGCGAGTCCCTCTCCAAGACAACCTTTTGTAGATCCAGGTCAATAAAGAGATGGACAACCTTTTGTAGCATCCAGGTCAATAAAGAGATGGCTTTGTTGTTGTTGTTGTTGTTTTTTAAAGAAAGCAACGTCATGTGTTCAGGGAATTATTTCTGGGGAGCAGGAAAGCTCTGTATTGAAGATGTGTTGCCTCTGATCAGGGACAATGGTGCTTTGAACACACAGGAGCATGGGCTCTCGGGGGGACCCCTGCCCGGCCAGGCCCCGGGGGGGCGGCTGGTGGGGGGGTAGACACCTCACTTCCATCCCTTCCAGGGAGGCAGGGAGATGCCAGCTGTCCATGTGCCGAGTCTGAGGGGACAGCGGCCATGGAGCCCACCGGGCACAGGACAGTGGGCCGCGGGGGGAGCAGGAGGTGGCGGAGGAGAGGGGCTGGGAGTTAGGAAATGCTGCGTGAGCAGTCTAGGGGCCGCTCAGGAGTTATTTAGGGAAGCAGATCTCCCCCTCGAGAGAAGCAGGCCGTGAACCAGGAATGAGCACCATGCCTCCAAAGAAGACTGCTGGAACTCGAGTTTCTGCAAAGCACTCTGACGCAAACAGACACAGGGAAAGAGCCTGCGGCTAACAGAGAAGCCAGCCCCGGGGGTCCAGAGCTCCTCCTCTGCTCCGGGACCCCGGTCCCTCCCAGCTCCCTAGGGTCAGCACCCACCTCCTCCTTGGGAAAGGACTCGGGAAGAAACACAGCGCCCCCACTCCTGGGCCGGCCCGGGGAGCCCGGCCCCTCACTGTACCCGGGGACGGGGACCCGGCTCCAGCCGCCCAGCACCTGTAGCCCTGAGCCCCCCAGCCTCGCCTCCCAGCCCTGCTCCAAGGTCACCCCGTGCTTCCCCAGTCTCCCCATACGCCCCAGCACCTCCCCTGGGCCTGCGTCACCAGGCTCTGGTTTCAGCCCTGCTGGGCAATTCCCTCTACAGATGTGGACAGGTCCCTTCCTTCTCGGTGAGTCAAGAATGCCGTGGACTCACCGACATGGCAGGGAAGATGTAATGAACTTTCTTCTCCTTCAATCACACTTTTCTGTCTGTCTTTTCTTCATGGTAGGTGAGCTCCTCAGCATTGCCCTACTTTTTCTGTTTTTTTTTCCCCCCCAGCAAATGTTTTAAGTCTAAAAGAACGCTTTCTCCTCCCTCAATTAGTCCTTCTTCATTCCATCCCATTTAGTTATGCCTTTGGTGCCACATTTCCTCAAATCTCTCTCAAGGCCTCATCTGTTCCCTGAGCCCATCTGCTTCTCTGAGGTCACTGTTTGGTTTTCTTTCCAGGAAAGGACAGAAAGCTGAGTGCAAACTGGCTCCCGCTCCGTCAGGGAATTCACTGCTCACAGAGGACACCTCCAGGGTGGGCCAGCTTCAGACAGTCCTCCTCCACGTCTTCTCTCCAGAGGTTTTCAAACATCCGTCCCTGGTCTGCCCTGTGGAACAGGGCAGACGAGTCTCCTGAAGTGCAGTTCGATCCCGGTTCTTCTTCTCCTTGAATCTTCAGTGTCTCCCTGCCTGTATCACTTCCTAATTCCTCATCCTCACCTACTCACCACCTGTGGCCTTGGGGTGTGAACACCGCTCAGAGTCTACACGGCTGCTCCCAATCAGATTCAAGCTCCGTCAGTGCAACCTTTGCGGGCTCCCTGCACCCCTGAGCACGATCAAGGCCAAGGCTGATCACCACGACGCAACTATGCCTCCCATCGCCTCCACCTTTGGGTCATGGGCTGGGACAGACCCTGGAACCCTGGTGGGCTTCTTCCCCAGTCCAGCACGCGAGAAAACGGAGCTAGAACTTCTAGTGGAACTTTAGTTAACTTGGGGAAAAGCTCTCCTATCATAAACGGACTCAATTCTCCCAAACTCGGGGGAATTTCCACATGGTTGCTTGCCTAGGGTGAGAATGTATAACCTGCTGCAGACAGGACCCCTGGGAATCTCAACAGTACTTCCCTGGGGAGCCGGGTCAGTGCCGAGGTTGGGCACAGTCGGCGCCAGCTGCCCTCACTGGAGAACCACCTCGTGCCTGGCTGGATTTTACACACAGGAGGCAGGACCTCCGTGAGCAGAGAGACGGGGACCCGCAGGAGGGACGCACAGGAGGAGGGACGAGGTCTCATCAGAGAGAACGTTTACCAAGCTCGAGTAGGTGCTGGCTTCCCTGGCGGCTCAGCGGTACACAATGCACCCGCGGGTGCAGGAGACGTGGCTTGGATCTCTGATTCAGGAAGATCCCACACGCCGAAGGGCTACCAAGCCCAAGGGTTACAAGTACGGAGGCTGTGCTCTAGGGCCCGAGAGTTGTAACCACTGAGCCCGTGCTCTGCGGTAAGAGAAGCCACCGCGGGGAGGAGCTCGAGCTCGGCAACTAGAGAGAAGCCCTCGCGCGCCACAACCAGTGAAAAGCCCTCGCCGCAGTGAAGACCCAGCAGAGCGAAAAACAGATAAATAAAAATAAATGTTAAAGGAAACAGAGTGCAGTTCTCGGTGCCGGCACGAGGGCCTTTCGATCAGCCATCAGAGTGCGGCCTTTCACCCCAGCTGCCCGTGTCTGCTGCTGCAGCCCCTGCCCACCGTGGTCACCACATGCAGCACACAAGCGCCCAGGAAACGTTGGGTGACGGCAAAGGAATCTCTCAAGTGCGGCAAAACAGCGTGAAACTCTAGGACTGCGTACATTTGGAGGTCTTTTCCACAAGTGAGTTTATTATTCATTAGAATAAATTTTTGGATCATTGCCAGCAGTACATAAAGGCATAATTTTTTTTACCATAAATATTAATTCTATAGGATTTAGTTCATATTATAAACCTTGGCTGAGCAACTACCAGCACAAACAGCTAACAAAATAGTAAGTGTGGAGAATAAAACTGCAAACAAAAAGACAATCAAGTGGGAGACATTGCTTTTAAAATCATAACACGACAAACATGTAGTATGCTCTACCCTCCTATCCGTGCATTGTGCACCCTTGGGTTCAGCCAGCCGACTGTGGATTAAAAATACTAAAAAAAAAATTCCAGAAAGTTCCCAAAATGAAAACTTGGATTTGCAGAGTGTTGGCAGCTATTTACATCGCATTTACATTGTATTATTATGAGTAACCTAGAGGTGACGTAAAGTATACGGCAGGACGCGTGTAGGTGATATGCAACTCTTGCACCATTTTAGACAACAGGTTTGAGCATCCACCAACTTTGGTGTGAGCAGGGGTTGTGGAAACAATCTCCTACAGAGATGGAGAGATGATATAAATATTTTCACCTAGACTTGCCATCTAAGACAATGCAAACCTAGAAAATCTGAGACAACATGCAGGACAGAGCCAAAAAGAGTGAAAAAGTAACACGGGACACTCTGCAACCCGCATGCTGGCCAAGCTTCTCCAGCGGAAAATCAGAAATGCTCCAGCCTCGGGGCACTTTCCTCCTGTCCCTAATTACGGGAGGCTCGTCTGGGCCGACTCAGCAGTTCTGGAACCAGGAGTGTTCTCCCCTGTCGGTTACTTGTCTCCTCTGTCTCTTCTTACCTGTTGCTGCTCTAAGTAAGTCTTTGTTCCACAGTTAAGACTAAAGACAGGAGGGGAGTGAAAGAGAAAAGCCAGAAGTGAGCACAGAGCAAGAACACAAGAATCTGCAGGGTTCCCAGGTGGCTCAGCGGAAAGGAAGCCGCCTGCCAGTGCAGGAGACCTGGGCTCAGGCCCTGGGTCAGGAAGACCCCCTGGAGAAGGAAATGACTTCCCAGGTGGCTCGGCGGAAAGGAAGCCGCCTGCCAGTGCAGGAGACCTGGGCTCAGGCCCTGGGTCAGGACCTGGCAGCCCACTCCAGTCCTCTTGCCTGGAGAATCCCATGGACCGGAGAGCCTGGCGGGCTACAGTCCCTGGGGTCACAGAGAGTCAGACATGGCTTACAACAGCAGTTGTCTACTGACTAACACAACAACAAAATAATCTATTCCATGAAATATCTACCAGATTCAGAGAAACCGGAAGATGTACAAGCAACACTCTGCAGCTCACGGTCCTGCAGTTGAAAGAATCATCTGAGGACAAGAAATAGGCACCACATTCCAAGACAAGAAGATTCCGTGGGCCCGCATGCTGGACTTTCGCCGACCCTAACACAAAGGACCCTCTTTGCCCAGCAGAGCGAGGTGCGCCTGGCAGCCTGGGCGGCAGTGGTGTACGCCGAGTCCTTGCCCCATGGAAGCCAGGCCCCCGTCCAGGCTCTGTCTTGATGCAGGCGCCAAGCCCCCATCAAGCTGCCCGTCCCCCGCCTGGCGGGGCTAAGCTCAATTCCTCGCTCACACCTGCCCCCTGGCGCTGCCCTGGCCTTCTTGCTGCTGTTTACACCTGGGCTTCTGGGCACCCAAGAGGGACCCATCCTGCATGGCGCCCGGCCCCTCCTCATGAGACTCCAGGTCGTGGCTGCTCAGCTTCTGCTCCAGGGTTGCTCCTTTGTCCCAGAGACAAAAGTTCCATCCTGACCCCCAGGAGCTGGGGACACCCACCACCGCTCCAGGGCCCCTGGCTAGAGGTCCCGGGAGGGACTCTGCACCCACTTCCTGCTGCGTGCCTCTCGCCCCACCAGGCCATTCTCTCAGGTTGGGGCTCAGGTTTAAATCTTAGATGATAAATAAGACCATAGAAGAAAAGTGGCCTATGCAGTGTACTGTTTAATTATGAGATTCTGCTCATCCTTAAGTAAAGTTCTAAGCACTTTCAGATGCTGACATACGTGTAACCTGTGGCTATTTACCCCCGGAATACGTTCCAGAGTAAACCTCCACTGAACAAACACAGGCAATGAAGCGTGCAGCCTCTCCTCTTCCTTCAGTAACGAGCTGGAGAACATACAAGCACGATTAAACGTAAAGCGCATCACCACCTCGTCCTTCTTTCAGCCCCGTTAATTTAATGACGCACTGTGGCCGAGAGGCCGCCGGACAACCATGAGCATCGCTGCCCACGGCTGACCCTCAGCTCATGCCATCAGAGCCAGCGCATCATCTCCCCTCCGCTGGAGCACAGGGCTCTGCAGCCCCCACCCGAATGCCGGCCCTGCATGGACGAGGCCAGGAGAGCCGGCGACAGCGGGCAGGGAAGGCGGGCTCCGGAGGCAGGGCCAGAGCACAGGGCCTTGGGGCTCCCCTGGAGTCTGTCTCAGTGAGAGAGAGAGAACGGGGCTCAGTGATCAGCTGGGGAATAAACGAGACCCCGAGATTAAGCCAGGTGGGGCACGCTGAGAAAAACAGAGTTGACATGAAAGACACCGGGGTCGTTTGACACCTAGAACAAGATACTCTATCAGACGTTCCGAAGTGAAATCAGAAACCAGAAATAAGCCCCTTTGTGGGTCTGTCCTCAGAATGTTCTTTGACCTTCTACTTCAAGAAGAAACACAGCTGTGGTTCCACCCTGTCCTAAGACTCGGCCTTCCGTAACCGACGCTCCTGAAAGGACTTTATCGGGCGCTTGCTTTCTTTGCTGCACGGCAAGGCATGTGGGATCTTAGTTCCCGGACCTGCGATGGAACACATGCCCCCTGCAGTGGACGCCAGACTCCCAACCACTGGACCCCGGGGAAGTCCCTTCTATTGTGGGCTTTACAGCCACATGGCTCTATTTAAAATGTGAACAGATAAATGAGAAAATTCAATGAGGGATCGGGGGGAAGGAAGGCCTGGCGGTGGGTGGACATCCGGCCCAGCCGCTGGTCTGACGAGGCCAGCCCTGAGGTCACTGAGCGGCCCTCCTGCAGAGGGGCCCCCCCGCTCACCGCAGCCCTGTGTCCCTCACCCGCTGGGGGCTCCCTGAGGGCCTCTGTTGGCACCAGCCTCGCAGGTGAGGCTGAACACGGAAGCCAGCACATCCCCCACCAGCACTAACACCGTCAGTCAGTCATGCCGCTCAGTCGTGTCCAACTCTGTGTGACCCCGTGGGCTGCAGCACGCCAGGCCTCCTGTCAATCACCAGCTCCCGGAGGTTCCTCAAACTCATGTCCATCGAGTCGGTGATGCCACCGTGTCTCTATACAAATACACTGCTGCAGATCACGGTCTAGAGCCTCAGGGGGTTTCCATGTACAAATCCTTTTAATTAGGAGAAAGCATTGACAAAGCAGGAAGGGTAACACCATGCTCCAGATCCAGCAAGGGGTGAACAGGGAACAGACATCCACTCACAGAGTCCGTCACAATCTACAGTCCTGGCTCCCTGAGCTCCAGAGATGGGAAGCGCTTCAAACTGTCTCAGTGTTAATGATTATTGAATTTACCATGGTAGCTAGGAAGGTAAAGAATGTGCCTGAAATGCAGGAGAGCCCGGTTCGATCCCTGGGTCGTGAAGATCCTCTGGAGGAGGGCATGGCAACCCACTCCAGTATTCTTGCCTGGGAAAACTCATGGACAGAGGAGCCTCATGGGCTAGAGTCCACGGGGTCACAAACAGTCAGATACGACTGAGCAACTAACACTTTCACAATGACTTAAGGGGCTTCCAAGGTGGCGCTAGTGCTAAAGAACCCACCTGCTAATGCAGGGGATGCAAGAAACATGGGTTCGGTCCCTGGGTCGGGAAGATCCCTGGGACAAAGGCATGGTAACCCACTCTGATACTCTTGGCTGGAGAATCCCATGGGGCCACGTGGTGGTGAGTTTCATTTGTGATAAATTGGTGATTCATCAAAGGATGACCCAGGACGAACACACTTCCCTCCATCCATCAATAAAGGTCCTTTTCCAGGCAGTGGGTCCCTGTCAGGAAAATCACTGTCTAAGCAGAAATGCCCCAGAGGGTCTGCGACTGAGAACCACAGAAGGAGAATGCATCCCGGAACCTCGAACCTTCAGGGACAGAGAGACCCAGAGCTCAGATAGGGGAGCAGGCCCCCAGCCCCTGCTAGCCACCAGCTGCCAGGCTGTGGGGGAGCCAGCCGGCGCGGGATGAGCTAGGAGCTGTCCGGGGAGCGCCAGCCGCAACATGGCCTGTGCGGGACGAACTAGGAGCTGTCTGGGGAGCGCCGGCCGCAACCTGGCCTCTGAGGGTCTGCCCTCAGACTGACCTCAGGGTCCAGACACAGACGGGTCCCCTCTTTCCCACAAGCTCCTCCTGCACTTCGGCCTGGAGCCCACTGGGTAGGGTTCCCAGCCAAGGCTGCTGGAGCCTGAGTTTTGCATGAGCAGCCCCCACACATCCTGCAAGGGCCTCACGGGATGGGTGAGCCCACTGTGTGGGACCGCGGGCCAGGGAACCATCCAGGCAGAGCTGGGGTCCCATTGCTCCCTGCCCCAAAGGGCCCAGAGACCCCACCGGGCACCTCCGTCCCCCAGGAAGCCGCATCTCCAGCCCTCCTCAGCTTCACCTCCCATCGCGAACATTTATCCAACACGTTCTCTCCAAACAGCTCCATCGGTTTCCCCAGAGGGGTCCTAGGGGAGAGGAGACGTTGGCGTGGGGCAGAGGCCCCCGCCCCGCAGGGCCTGCTGCTCAGCCCCTGGGAAGATGCCCACGGAGGCTTTAACGCACGGACAGGAAGACAGGGGACCCCGAGGGCCACAGAGGTGAGGGTGCCCTGGTCACCGCCACCATATGCTCCTGCCCCTCCTCCCTCCCTGCTAAGGCCAGAGAGGACAGACCCCAGCCCTGTCTCCCCCCTGTCCTCAGCACACAGCCTGGCCTCCACGTACAGACCCAGGCACACCCACGGCCCCTGGTGCCCCAGCCTGCCTCCTCCTGTGCTCCTGCCTGCTCTCTACTGGCCCATCCCCGTTTCTTCCGTGAGACACACCACTTCTTCCAGGAAGTCTGCCTGGACTGCCGGAGACTCTGCGTCTCTCGTCTGTGTTTCCACCACGTCTACGTTGAGTGGGGAAGGACCGAGAGGCCGCTGCAGGTCACCTCTCAGGGCAGCCCTTCCCTGTGCTGCTGGAACAACCCACGTAGAAGGGAGACAGCCGGCCACGACTCTGCACCACCGGCCCGCCTGTGCACCGCTGCTCGAGGAGAGAGAAAGGGCAGTGCAGCCACTCGCCCCTCCCCTCCCCAACCCCGCAGCCGGCTCTGACACTGTGAAGGCCTCCATCACAACAGCCCTGTCCACTGGGCATCTGGGGGAGCCGTAGCAGGGTGGCCAGGGCCCCAGTCTTATCTCAGCGGAGCCCAACCTCAGGCTGAGAGGCGGGTGCCCTCTTCACGCCTGGCTCTCAGACGAGGGCCATGACGCTGTGGACCCCACCGCACAGCCACATGCTCAGCAGTTTACCCAGTGTAAGCTACTCTTACGGAGGGTAACTCGGGGTTCTTGACAGACCATTCCTGAAAGCCCAGTAGCCCTGTCCCGACCTGGGCATGCCCCCTGCAGCTGCGTGTGTTAGGGCCAGACTCTCAGAGGCCGTGGGATTTCCTGCCTCTAAACTGAAAAGATGGAGGTGGTTTAGAGGGAGTTTCCCAAAAACTTTGAAAAACTGCTGATGTCCAGCTGACGTTACCGTGTTTGTTTTCCCGGGGAGCTAGTTTGCGGGATTGTTTGATTTGCATGAAGCCCAATCACTTTTATTTGCTCAGATGTGGCTTCTCAGACTTTGATTTTCTGTGCTAAGAAGCGAACACAGCACACTCACAGAAACTAAATCTGGGACTGTTGGAAGAGGGCAAGCAGCGTCTCAGCACACGGCAGGAGGCCCTCCCGGCACGAAAGACTGTCCGGGTCTGTGTGAGCGCAGCCGCGAAACCGTGTTCGCCAGCAACATCTCGGAGTGTGGACTGCACGTGTGCTCACCACCAAGGATGCCAGCCTGCACCCGAGGGTCCCGTTAGTGGGAGGGGTTCATCCCTCGTCCAGACCTCCCAGCTTGGGATGAGCCGGCGGGGGGGATGGGTGTGGGGGGATGGAAGGAGGTGGTGGGGGGACTGAACACGAGAGGAGGACGTGGACACGAGAGGAGGACGTGGACCTGGGCTGAGGAGGGAGCGGTGTGCTGGGTGGAGGGGTGATCCCTCTCCTTCTCTGCCCGCCCTTCTGAGCCGCGGTGTCTCCCTGCTCCCCAGGGCTGTGCGCCAGGGCGTCTGGGGGTGGGAAGGACCCTGAGTCTGCTGGAGCCGCTGCACTGGGGGGACCCGGGGCCAGCCCGGGGCAGGCTGCGCCCTCCCCCCATGGTCCCCGCCAGGACACTGCATTCCCACTGGCGAGCCTCGCCCCTGCGGAGGGCAGGGCCTCCTGGAGAGGCTGGCGGTGACCCCTGGTCCGAAGTCAGTGCTCGGGGATCCCCACCACGCCCACTTGTAGCTGCTCAGCAACGGGCAGAAGTGATTATTCACCACTGGGTTTTGAGGGAAGAAAATTGGCTGATCGAGGGGCAGGTGGTGACATGGCACCTGGGCGGGGGTGGGGGGGTGCAGGAGACGCTGGCAGAGTACAGCTGGGTGGCACAGGAAATGCCCGGGTCAGCTGCCCGAAACGATCCTGTACTCGAGGTGAGCTTGGGAACGAGCTTACAGCCACCGACACACTCACCTCGGTTTCCTTATCTGTGAAACGGGAGAGTAATTGTGCGGCCCGCCTGAGAATTAGGAGGAATAGACGAATCATCATGTGGAATGCAGTCAGGACAGTGCCTGGCGCACGGCTAATACCTGTCTTTTAAGTGAGGAATCAGAATTTTAGATCTCTGAGCAACAAGGATTTACTGTATAACACAGGGATTTATACCTGATATGTCGTAATAACCTAAAATGGAATATAATCTGCGAAAACCCCAATTTGATTTTATGTAGCCCTGGAACTAACAATATTCTAAATCAACTATCCATCAATTCAAAAAAAAGAACCTCGGGTTTTACCTCAACTTCACTTTGCAGATACAAAATCTAAGGTCCAAAGAGACTAACTGGCTCTGCTAACATCACAGAGTCAGTGAGTTAGGGCGAGACCTGGGGTGAAGGCGTCCCAGGAGGCGCTAGTGTTAAAGAACCCACCTGCCAGTGCAGGCAGACGTAAGAGACTCGGGTTTGATCCCTGGCTCAGGAAGATCCCCTGGAGGAGGGCATGGCAGCCCACTCCAGTGTTCTTGCCTGGAGAATCCCCATGGACAGAGGAGCCTGGCGGGCTGCAGTCCACAGGGTTGCCAAGAGTAGGACACGACCAAAGCTACTTAGCACACAGCAGCACGTGCTGGGGTGAGAACGTATTTGTCACGAAAGCAGCAAGAGAGAGGTTGGAAGTGAAACGTGGGGAGGGTGTGGACCAGCACAGGGATCAGGGGTCCAGGGAGTGTGAGTTGTGGGTCCCCACTGCACACCTGCATGGACACAGCTGCACACACCTGCACACCCACGCACACATGAGTCCCAGGAAGTCACAGTCATCGACAGAACCTGGGCCTGAGGAAGCAGCTAAGGGCTCATGATGCAGAGGGAACCCCTTCGAGGTGGAGGCCAAAGGCCGAGGAAGATGACCCGACCTGCCAGGCAGACAGAGATGTGTGGTGTGAAGGGCAAGGACGTCACTGGTCTTGCCACTCCAGGAAGGAGGGACCCCAGGCCAAGTGCCCAGTCCAGCCCCTGGGACAGCCCCGGGGGTCCTGAGGGCACCCTGTCCCCCTGCAGACCCCGACCTCCTGCACAGAGAGTGCCCACCTCCCCAGGCCCAGACCCTTCCGGCCCCCTCCTCTGCATGTCTTCCTGAAGAAGAGCTCGCGGGTCGGGGAGCTAAGGCTCTGGGAACACCAAGGAGGCCCCCATGGGCGCCAGTGCCTCCAGATACCGCCGCGCACTGTCACTCTCCATCGCCAGCTCAGGGTGCAATCCCCCAGCATTCACGGGGCTCAGCTCTTTCTGAGCAGACAGGGCCCCTCTGCCCACGGGGCAGCATCTCCCAGCATCCCGTGGCTCACACTCGCAGCACCCCCGATCCCTGTTTCTCCAAGAAGCAGCTGCCAGACGGGCTGCTGCTCACCTCGGCTGTTCCTGTCCAATGACCCACGTTTCCTGAGAAAGGGGCTCTGCCCGGCCGGCCTCCACGGGGGTGTCAGGATGGAGACGAGAGCTTCAGGTGAGCAGACGCAGCTCTCACCTTCTTCGGTCCTAACGCCCGGAACCACTGCAAGGGAAGCCGGCTCCACCCGAGGGCAGCATCTTCCTCTGTGCCCCTCACAAGACCTGCCGGCATCAGAGCCATCCCCAGACTCCACTCTGGGCAGAAAGGCGGCCGCTCCTAAGGCTTCATGCCACAAACCCACTGGTCTCCCCACCCCAGTCCCTCCCGCCTCCGTGTGCATTTACACCATCTCTCCTGCTGCGGGAGGAGTGGTTCCCCTTCTGCAAACAGAACTCACACCTGAATTCAGAGGAAGAGACACTCAGACTTGGGCACCTGGGGTTGAGAACAGAGATCGTGAGGTTTTCAGGGAAATCTCCGACTCAGACCTCCGACACAGACTGCATGCGTCCCCTCCGTCTGATGAGGAAAAGGGCAACACTAATGGGCGCCGTGGGAACACCCACCCCCATCTACTTGGATGAGCAGGTAAAGCAGAGGATGCAGAGGAGGCTGAGGCCGGCCAGCGTCACGGCAGTTCCCCAGGGCGCCTCCCGGGCAGGCCCTTCCCGCTGTGCCCTCCCCTCCCAGACCCTGCGGGAGAGCTGCGGGTGGCAGATACGACCGCTTCAGCTGCTAGGAGCCATGTGCATTCCCTTATCCCCATATTCTTGGGGGCTAAAAGGTGTCGGACAACATCCAACATCCATTTTTAAAACCTGAAGCACACTTGATTTACAATATTACCTCAGTTTCAGACACGCAGCACTGTGATTCAGCTATACATGCATATGTATTTATTCTTCGTCAGATTTTTTCCCCTTGTAGGTTATCATGAAATCCTGAGTGGAGTTCCCTGTGCCATACAATAGATCTTTGTTGGTTATCTATCTTACATATGTGCTCAGTCGCTCAGTCACGTTTGACACTTTGTGACCACCAGGCTCCTCTGTCCATGGGATTCTCCAGGCAAGAATACTGGAGTGGGCTGCCATGCCCTCCTCCAGGGGATCTTCCTGACCCAGGGATCGAACCCAGGTCTTCTGCATTGCAGGCACATTCTTCACCAGCTGAGCCACCAGCAAAGCCCAAGAATACTGGAGTGGGTAGCCTATCCCTTCTCCAGGGGGTCTTCCTGACCCAGGGGTTGAACCTGCATCTCTTGTGTCTCCTGCATGGGCAGGCAGGCTCTTCACCAGCTGAGCTGCCAGGGAAGCCCATCTTATATATAGTAGTGTGTGTGTGTTATGGGCTTCCCAGGAGGCTCAGTGATAAACCACCCGCCTGCCAATGCAGGAGACACAAGAGATGCCGGTTCAATCCCTGGGTCAGGAAGATCCCCTGGAGAAGGGAATGGCAACCCACTGCAGTATTCTTGCCTGGGAAATCCCATGGACAGAGGAGCCTGGCGGGCTACAGTCCATGGGGTCACAAAGAGTCAGACACAACTGAGTGACTGAGCACAGCACCGATATTAATCCCAACCTTCAAATTTATCCCCCTCTGCTCCTTTCTCCTTCAATAACTGTAAGCTTGTTTTCCATGTCTGTAGGTCTGTTTTATAAATCAGTTCAGTTCAGTTCAGTCGCTCAGTTGTGTCCGACTCTTTGTGACGCCATGAATCGCAGCATGCCAGGCCTCCCTGTCCATCACCAACTCCCGGAGTTTACTCAGACTCACGTCCATCGAGTCGGTGATGCCATCCAGCCATCTCATCCTCTGTCGTCCCCTTCTCCTCCTGCCCCCAATCCCTCCCAGCATCAGAGTCTTTTTCAATGAGTCAACTCTTCACATGAGGTGGCCAAAGTACTGGAGTTTCAGCTTTAGCATCATTCCTTCCAATGAACACCCAGGACTGATCTCCTTTAGGATGGACTGGTTGGATCTCCTTGCAGTCCAAGGGACTCTCAAGAGTCTTCTCCAACACCACAGTTCAAAAGCATCAATTCTTCAGCGCTCATCTTTCTTCACAGTCCAACTCTCACATCCATACGTGTTTTATAAATAAGTTCATTTAAATAAGCTCCCCGCATAATTCCTAAACACATATTTGATACCTCTAAAGGAACCATCCACTCATAGCTCAGGGAGCTGGTACCTTCCAGGCCCTCACTGCCAGGGGCTGAGCCCAGGCCCCGGGCAGGGTGCTGGGACGGTGGGTGTCCACCTGCTCTGGAGGACGCCCCCTGCTGCAGAGAGAGGTGGTGACCGGGGAGGCCAGTGCCAAGTTGGTCCTGAGCCTCCAGGCTGACTGACGGGCAGTTGGGGCGGGACCACCAGCACCTCTGCAGCCCTGGTCCAGCTGGCAGAGCCTGGAGTCCTGAGCACGTCCCTCTCTGGGTCTCGGGAGGTGCCCAGTCCAGGGAAGGCCCGAGTGGAGGGGGAGGATAAAGGTGAGACACCGGACAGCCCTGCCCCACGCACGCAACAGCCCGGGTCAGGGACCCCTCCCGCCCGTGGTCACCTCACATCCTGGGCCTGTCATCAGCTCCATCGCTGGCAGCCGTGCCCGGAGGCTGTCACGCACGTTCAGGAAGCACCCAGAGCAGAGCTCTTCCCCGGGTCTGCTCCGGGATGCGGCCCACCCCAGCCACAGGTCTAATGTGCAGACAGATCCGCTGGTGCAGAAGGCCACCGGGGCCCCGGTGTGTGGGGAAAGCAGACGCTGACGAGCCCGGATGCTGTATTATGTGGTGACGGCCATGGACGGCTCTGACGGCCTCAGACCCTCTAAAGACAGACACCTGCCCAGCGTCAGTGGCACAGGCAGCCCGGCGCCCCACCCCTGGAGGCAGTGTCACTGGGCGTGTGGGCATAGCTCCCTTCTCTGTGGGAGGTGGGGGCTTGTCACTGGGGCTGGGCTGCCTGGGCAGGGGTGGGGGGGTCTCTGCCCTGCAGTTTGCCTGTGTGAGCTGCACTCTGGTTTCACCACCATCTGGGTAACCGAGCGACTCACCTCCTCTGGAGAAACCTCCACCTTTTCATCTGTAAAATGGGAGCACAGGCCCTACAGAGTAGACACTGCTCCTTTCCACGGCCAGTCCTCATCTCGGACGTGTGAAGACACACTACACGTGGTGTGGGGAGACACGAGTGGCCCTTTCCCTGCTCTCTGAACATTCCTGCTGTGGACGGATGCTCACAAGCCTTCCCACTTGACTTGCCCATCTCCATGGCTGTGTTTTATAAAGAACGTTAGTTGAAAACATTAAATAAATAGGGGTTCACTTGGTTATAAACAGTGTTCAGTATCGATGATTATCAACAGCATCGTTTATGTGTTTTCTTGGTGGCTTTACACATAATAAGATCCAGGCATCGCCAGTGGGAAGCCTGTCGTCTGTCGTGACAGGCGTGTATGCAGCTCTGACGTGACAGTCATGTGTGTTTTGCGTTTTGCATGCTAAGTCATGTCTGACTCTTTGCGACCCCATGGACAGTAGCCTACCAGGCTCCTCTGTCCATGAGATTTCCCAGGCAAGAATACTGGAGTGGGTGGTCATTTCCTTCTCCGGGGGATCTCTCTGACCCAGGGATTGAACCTGCATCTCCTGCACGGACAGGTGGATTCATTACCGCTGAGCCACCAGGGAAGTCCACTTATTCACAGATTAGAAGAGCAAGAACCACGGGAGGCGGGGAGGAAGCCGCCCAGGCCACCATGGGAGGCAGGGAGGAAGCCGCCCAGGCCACCACGGGAGGCGGGGAGGAAGCTGCCCAGGCCACAGGACCCTGCAGCATTCAAGGTGCTCCAGGAAGCTGTGCTGACCAGTGAAACCATCCCCTTTATCTGGGACCATAACAGGACAGAGAACCACAAATGAGCCGAGAAGCACTTACAGCAAACGACATGTGAGAGGAGGAACTGGAGAGGCAGGTGTGAGGGTCCTGGAGACCAAGCCCCCAGACCAGGCCCAGACCAGCTGACAGTTACCCCCCAGGACCTGCCGTCTTAGGGAAGGGAGCGCAGGGAGGAGAGGAGAAAAGTAGGATAAAACAGGAAAGTAGAGAGAAGTACGGGAGAAACAGAGAAGTGAACACAGCTCCCCCGACCAGATGCTCAAGCTCTAGACAGACTGAAGTCACCCTCACTGGAGTGACACCACGGGACGCCCCCTGCAAGCACGCAGCCCGGGAGCAGGCACACAGGAGCACCCAGGCATGAGCGAGGTTGCGAACAAGATCAAGCAATGGGACAGAGGGCGAACGCTCCGCAGGACGGGCACTCTGGCGAGGGAAAGTGGAAAGGCGAGCAGAAATAATGGGGAATGAGACTGGGCCCAAACGGAGATAAAATGAGAAAAGTGACTGTTTCAGAAATCAGGCTCTCAGTTTCATATCAGATAAAATAAGAAGAGGTGGCAAAAAGGGTTACAAACGTCATGCATGCCTTTGAAAATCCATCACCCTAAGTGACCGGCCGGTTTGGCTCCCAAATAGGACTGGGCATCGTTTTGAAAAGAGAGCCGTGGCCCCTCCCGAGGGCTCCTTCATGACGCAAGCCGGGGTACTTACTAGCAATGCCCCGTAGACTCTGGAGAAGGCTTGCCGCAGGCGGGAGAGCATGTCCCCTCTTGGGAAGGGAGGTCAGCTGTGCCGGGGAGCCACGCAGCCTTCCCCTCAGGCATGTAGGCTCTGACTCCTCCACGTGGCACAGAGTGAACCTCCAAGAGACGTTTGTAAACATTCAGGCCGGTTCTCGGCGGGCATCACCCCAAAGATGGGGGGGTGTAGCGAGGGCACGGCCCTGCTTCCTCAGGGCAGAGTAAGTCAGAACCGCGTTTAGTAACTGACTTAATCAAGCGCCCTGGGGTCATTGCTTAATATAGGGCCTGCTCTTTCCACGGGGTGGCCAGCTCGCCGAGGCTGGTCACCTGCTCTGCTGCCAGCCTGTCCGTCCTGAGCGAGCCACTGGCGTGCAGCCAAGGGGGCGGGCAGCTCGGGGCGGTGGGCACTGGTCCCACCACCACATCCAGTGTCCTGGTCCGTCCTCTCACCCGGGAGGCTGCAAAGCGGCTGCTAAGAAAGGGATTCTTAAAGTCGCTGTTGATACTGTTTCTAGGCATCTTTTTCTTGGAGACGCTGCTCTTGTCATTTTGAAACCGACCTCCTTGCACCCTGGGGAGCGCCTCCCCCGAAGAAATGTAACACGGCGAGGACTCAGCCAGGAGGCCACACAGCTCGACCACGAAGCCATGGAGGATTCCCTGTTCCTCGCGTCCAGGCTGCCCTCCTGAGTCTCCGAGAGCACAGCCTCTCTCCAGATCTGTGGCCACAAGCATCTAATTGTTCACAAAGCGTCCCCAGCAGTTTTGTAACGATATGGTTTTAAAAAAACCAAACCTACACCATTAGCATCGCACCCACCGCCTTGGACCGGACACGGTGGGCTAACTCCACCTCACGGCGTTCTGCTTCCTGGTTAGCACAGCATGTCCACCAGTTTGAAATCTCAGCCACAGCCGCTGTGCTTTGCCAAGAACAGCTTAATCGGTGCAGCAATTTCAGGAGAAAGCAGCAAAATAAAAGCAATTTGAGAGGGAGGGGACATATGTATACCTATGGCTGATTCCTGTTGGTGTTTGGCAGAAACCAACACGATTCTGTAATGCAATTATCCTTCAGTTAAAAAATAAAGAAATTTAAAAGAAACAATAAGGGAATTCATACAATAATTGCTCCTGATGCCGTGGTAAGGGATTTGTGTCACTCCCCTGGGTGTCTGCTTCCAGCCTTCCCCACCTGCTCTTTCCCAAACTTCCCTGGGAAAGCCACTGGGGGGAGCAGACTGGAATTTTTTTTTTTTAGGTCAAGCTGTGTGCCCTGTTGGATCTAGCTCCCCCAGCAAGGGTCAAACCTGCGCCCCCTGCATTGGGAGCACAGTCTTAACCACTGGATCATCGGGGAAGTCCCCAGATAGGAGTTTCAGAAACAATTCTCTCTTTTCCTTCTCATTAGGACGACAGGAAGCGGCCGCGCCTAAGCTGTGCCCTGAGAATGCCTCCCGGGAGCTACTTCCCCTGGACTCGGTCACCCTACCCACTTCATAAGCCCTGGACGCGTCTGACCTCAAGGCTCGTCCTCAACACACCGTCTCCCCCAACCTCTGCTCGGAGGGACCCCTCCCCCCCATCAGCTTTCCCTCGAAGACTCACGGAGCTTCGTGCAGCCGTAGGCCTGCGGCTCTGTCTCCCCGATGAGCGCGTCTCTCTGAATCTGCTAAACGTCCACAGGCGCTTTCTAACCACGACTCACCTCACCACGCAATACGGGCAAAGCCCTGTTACCACCCGTGTTATCGGCCTCGGTTTACTGCCCTCGGAACGCCTGTCCGCAGGCAGGTGTCACAGCTCCACGTGTTGATTAAAACCCCCTTTCCCAATTATGTCATTGCAGGAATATCCAGACATTTTGAAGGTTGCTCATCTTTCTGTGCTATGCTGTGGGCCACGGGGTCGGGGCACAGCTTTGTTTGGACTGACACCCGTATCTTGCACACAGGGTTCAATTCACAAGAACTGAGACCACTACTTATAAATCCAAAGACTGTAAGTATTAACTTCCTGAGGAAGTAAAGAACATGATTTGACCGAGCTGCGGACGGAACTTGGCGACTAGACCGCAGACAACACGCTCATCGGTGGCACAGCCTCAGAGGGGAGTGAGTCTACCGTCAGAGCTGAAGCAGGTCAACTCCGTGTCACAGGAGAAAGGCTGTCCTCCGGAGGGGCCATTGGTCTCAGACCCCGAGTCACACACAGCACATCTTTCCTTCTCAACTATCCCCCTCAGTTGCTCAAAATTTCTTCACGGAAGAAACACAAAGAAGCAGAAAACGTGACACACGGCAGGGAATCAAAGAACCCAGGTTTTGCGTAGAAGGATGCAAAGCTTATTTCCTGTAACTGCAATTCAGAAGAGCTGGCAGCTTCTGACTTCTTTGCTATAATTCAATTAACCTACAGCATACCTTTCTGCTTTAAGGTGTTAATTTTTTCCACTCAAGGAAAAACAAAAGGAGGAAATAAATTACAAGACTAGGAAATGCACCTGATTAAAAACTGGAAGAGCTTGGCGTCTCTTCCTCAGGGAACGTTTGCTTTAGGGATCTGCTTTCCACTCTTCTAGCTGCTGTCTTCGGAAGGACTTTAATTCTGGATATTATTTTCAGCTTTTGGAAGAATTTTGGCTCATGTTTGTCACGATCGAGGAATCGGAAGTTGATTTTACATAAGAGATGAGCGCTGCGTCTGGAAAGAACCACACGCATCCCTCAGATAATTAGGATAAACTCAACCGGATCATAAATAACAGACACAAACGCCCCTCACACTTACAAGAAGATCTACAGCTAGAGGAGCCAGAGCGGGTGTTGCTCACGCACAGTCTGCAGGCAGGGTGGGTCAAGGTCAGCTTCTCTTTCCAGAAGACACGCTGCCAGCATCCCCCACCACCTGGCCTCTACACAAGCAAACGGTGTCTAGACACTTGCAAGCTGCCTGTGAAACACAGCTGGTTTGCTGGGGGCACATGTTTTATAAAATGCAGGTTCTCCGACGGAGCTGGGACTGATGACGTGGGAACATAACATAAAAGCTGCAGTGGGCCCCGGCAAACGTCCCCAGCACACGGCGATTCCAAGTCCCCGCGCTGGACATGGACCCGGGAGAGCAGGGCAGGATGCAGGCGCGCTCCTCTGTAAACGACGCCGTCTGACCCCACGCGGTCCCTCTTGGTCCTGTTTGGTCACGTGTTCAGCTGTGAAAGCGTCTACGTCACAGGGGCCTCCTGGATCTTTGTCAGAGGAAATGGGCAGAGACGGCCCAGCACGCCGCCCCGAGGCCACCCACCTCTGTCCGCGCCTGCAGGGCCAGCCTCCCCACTCCACCCCCCCGCTCGCCCACCAGGTTGCCGTCGCCTTTCTCTTCATTACAGTGAAGTTCCGTGCACACCGCAGCGTTTCATGTATTAGGAATTTAACACGCGTTTCTCCACACAAGGGTTTGTTTACTAGGACTGAGTTTGGGCAGAGGGGTTGTGAAGGGTTAGTGCTCTGGGCTTCCCAGATGGTGCTAGTGGTAAAGAACCTGTCTGCCGATGCAGGAGACATAAGAGATGCAGGCTCAACCCCTGGGTCAGGAAGGTCCCCTGGAGGAGGGCATGGCAACCGACTCCGGTACTCTTGTCTGGAGAATCCCATGGACAGAGGAGCCTGGTGGGCTACAGTCTGTGGGGTCACAGAGAGTCGGACACGACTGAGTGACTGAGCACCTCGTGCTCTGGTTACAAAGATTCCAAGGTTTTGAGTATTCGATCCCAACACTGCATTTCCCCAAATGCTTGCTATTTTCAGCAGATGATTTTGCACGATTCAAGGTTTCTCAAGAACACGTGTTACTTTACAGAGACATAATCCATTCTGGAAAACTTCAAAGGCAAAATAGCTCATTGCATTCAGTGGCTCACTGACTCCAGTTATGGTGGTGGATGTATGGAGTTATAATTCAAGTGCCTAAAATATATTCACTTCTTAATAGTTTGTGTTTGTTACTAAACTCTGAGGAGTTTGTAATGATTCACTTATCTAGACACTTAGGTACAACCGCTACACTTTCGATGCACTGTTTAGCCCTTAGGAAAAAACGTTTCTGCCTGAATGGGAGCCGCTTCAGTTTCCCCTGCAAGACCATCACTTCTGAAAACTGGGTATTCTGATCTTTCCTGGTCATTTCTCACTGTGTCTGATCACGGCTTCTGTTTCTGCTGTTCTGTTTCCTTCCCCCTAGAACATCTAAAATCCTAAAGTTCACACTGGCTTCCCAGGGGTCCCTACCCATCCGCTTTCACTGAAGCCCGAGTCTAGACTGAGCCAGATCCTCCTCTGCTTTGGGTGCCTCTGTGCATCGTCTATGCAGCATCCTATGCTGAGCATCTGGAAGGCATGTCAGTGTGACTTAGGGCAGTCAGCACCTCTTACCGTGTCCCCTGCCCCAATAGTGGTGTCCATCCAGCCATGCAAACCAAGAGCGAGCAGACATCCTGGACCTTCCCGGCCATCCTCCTCCTGCCCTGTCTATCACCAACCCCCACCAGTCTCCCTTTAAGCCATTCTCCAATGACTCATTGCCCTTGTCTCCACCACCACCCACCCTCCTGACACAGGCTGCTGCCTCTAGGACGTGGGCCCCTGCAGAAAACCCTCACTGGACCCTCCAGATGCAGTGGCCAGAGCCACCCCAAAGAAATGGCCCTCTGAGCACGTCACTGTTAGGGGATGCACGCTGACTGAAACCACCCACCCTGGCCAGGCACCATGGTCACCATTTGCATGAGTTGTTTTACGATAGAAGGTCCTGGAAAGGAACACGGAAGTAGTAAGCCTCCACCAACCGGAAGAGTTCAGGAAAAGTCAAAAGGAGACACCACATGCCGACCACCTCCCAGAATCCTTCTCGCTGGCATCCATCTCGGCTGAACAAGGCGTGTGCCACCAGGAAGCACTCTGAGTCAGGATGATTGGCTAAGGACAACCCGGAAACTAATCCCATCACTAGAAAACCCGAGACTGCGAGCCACGTGGCAGAGCAGTCCTCCTGGGTTCCCTCACTCTCCCGCGCTCCACCGGGCGCCCTTTCCCAATAAAGTCTCTGCTTTGTAAGCACGTGTGTCTCCTTGGACAATTCATTTCTGAGTGTTAAGACAAGAGCCCAGGTTCGGGCCCTGAAGGGGTCCCCCTTCCTGCAACACCCTCCACCTAAGCTCTTTCAGAAAACTCAGAGTAGAAGAAAACATCTTCAATGTGGCCACATTCCCAAAACATTGAGCAGATTTCACACTTGGTGGAAAAAACTTAAAATCAGAATCAAGCATTCTCATTAACATGACAACTGTTTAACAAAGGTCCTTACAACACAGTGAGACAAAAGGAGAGCGGGGAGGGTGGGGGGAGGTAGAAAAGACATGAGTGGCAGACTCATTCTGGTTTGGAGGGGGGGAGTTGAAAGAATTCGCAGATTCTTACGGGCAGATGACACGATCCTAACCACAGAAATCCCGATAGAACAGACGGGCTTAAAACTAATGAAAGTCCAAAAAGATTGAGGGATATAAAATCTGCTTAAACATTAATAGCATTTTTCTATGCCTACAATAAACAAAGTCTTTACCAAACTTATATGTCAAAATTTTATCAATTACTTTTTCCGTGTCAGTAATCACATGATGTACTTATCCTACTTAATGTTATTTTACTGAATGTAAAAGACAGAAATCAATCAGGAAATAGAAAAATTATGAAAACAGTTGGGAGCAACAGAAATCTACATGACTAGAAAGCATGACATTCTCATGAATTAAAGACATCCTCAACTCACTACACAGAACATATGACATTTCTCGTCATGAGAAAAAATAGGGAAAGGAGAAAAAAAATCAGGAAAAAAAAAATAAGGAGATGTCACTTTACAACCATCATATAAACTTAAGTGTAACCGCACCAAGAGTTGGTGAGCAGATAACCTGTCACGGCCACGCACACGTCCCCACGTCACCGGGGCCTGTGAACTGGACCTTGTCAAGTGAGGGTGAGGTCCTCAGGGTGGGTCTTGATCCAACAGGCCTGGAGCCTCTTTCTGAATGTTTTCTTCCTCCCGTGTCTCCATCGGGTCTGAGCTGCAGCACCTGGGACCCTCTCTGCGTCACGTGGGATCTTTCACCGTGGCTCACAGGCGCTCCCACTGTGGCCCATGGTTTCAGTGGCCGCAGCGCACGGCCTTAGCTGCTCCCGGCATGTGGGATCTTAGTTCCCCAACCAGGAATGGAACCCGTGTCCCCTGCATTGCAAGGTGAATTCTTAACCACTGGACCACCAGGGAGTCCCTGGACTGGAGTCCTTCTTACAAGCAGAGAGACACAGAAGCAAGACGCCCATGAGACCTCAGGGGCAGAGACCCCAGGGATGCCTGGAACATGGGGGCCAAGGATCATGGGGACAGAAGCTGGAGGATGCCAGGAAGATCCCCCTACAGGTGGCTCAGGAAGCTTGGACCTACCAACACCCTGACTTTGGACCTAAGCTCCAGAACTGCGAGACAATAAATTTGTTTTGGTTTAAGCCAATTAAAAAAAAAAAGTTTGTGAATATGGGGATAAATAAAGAACTTCATGCAGCTCTTCTGGTATACTGCTGTACCGTCTCTGGAGAACATTCTAGCAGTAAAGGAAGTTAAGCATTAGTACAATGTATGGCCCACCCACCCCACGCTGTGCCGCCTGGAGACCCTCCCCGAATGCCTAAGGATAGGTTACAGGGGCAAGGGGTCAACTGCTTAGGTAGGCGGAAGGGAAAGCAAAACCCTGGCCACCTACAGGCGGAAACAACAGGACACACGCCTACGAACGGGGGGTGCAGAAGAGTGTGCGCCCACGGTCAGCAGGGGGTCAGGTGGGGGAGAAACGGTGAAAGGCGAGCAGTTGTGTCTGATTGTTTGCAACCCCAGGGATTGTAGCCCACCAGGCTCCTCTGTCCAGGGGATTCTCCAGGCAAGAATACTGGAGTGGATAGCCATTCCCTCCTCTAGGGGATCTTCAGGGATTGAACCTGGGTCTCCTGCACTGCAGGCAGATTCTGAACCACCAGGGCAGTCCTGGGAAAACTTGGAAAATCACATCAAACCCTTAATGGGCTTGATGGGAGAGAGCCTTGAATCGTAGTAGTGAGACTCTGCATATGAAGTTCTTCAAAATAGCTGAAAGATTAACCGGCAATCTGTAGAATTATTGAGAAGTTCTTCAAAATAGCTGAAAGATTAACCGGCAATCTGTAGAATTATTGAAGGAGTGATGATAGCCATTCAAATGCCTACGTTTAATTTAGGGATTGAGTGTTGCTCAAAGTAGTACAAAGTCTTAGATATCTGCGACTAGTGTTCAGGAACAAGGAAATTATCCAGAAAAGTTGAGGATAAAGGATGCTCAGGAAAGAGAATTGGTAGGAAAAGAGTAAGAAAACTAGGTCTTGACATCTATCGTCTCATAAAATGTTTGCAACAAGCAGGCTGTGTCATTTCTCGACACAGATGGAGAGGGGGCTTCTCTGAAACCAGAGAGCAGGACTGGAGCCCAGTTCTGTCTCACTCAGATAGCTACAGCTCAGGAAAAAGAGAAGAAGCAGTTTCCAAAATGCAGCATTGTTCTTGATATGGACATGTTGATGATTTACTGCGAAAAAGGTAAACAGTAGCTTCTAGACATAATTTCAGTGGAGTGGTAGGGGACAGAGCTGGGCGATGGGTAGAGTGTGATGAAGAGGTGACAAGAGAATTCAAATTATCTTGACTTACATTACAGGTTAGTGAATGTCTGCGCATGTTCAAAATGATGGAAAAATACAGAATAAATATGTTAACAGAAAAAGGGCAACTAGAAAGACAAAGAAGAATCAAGTGGACTAAAGAACTATCTAATTATTATTATTGCTCAGTATCTTTAAAGAAGATAATTTTTCTTTCTAATATTGCATAACCACAGAGGAAAAACAGGACAACATTCCCCAGGGCAATTACATCTACGTACTTACAGTTAAATTCATGTTTAGTTCAGTAAAAATGTTTGTGTTCTTTATTGGATCTGGAAAAAAGCTAATTTAACTCAGTATTCTTTTTGGTCATGACTAATTCTATTGGAAACATAACAGGATTAAACGTGATATCAAATAACAGAGATGAATCACTTTTAAGAATAGTTATTTGGATTTTGGACTTCCCTGGTGGCTCAGACAGTAAAGCGTCTGCCTATAATGTGGGAGACCCAGGTTCAATCCCTGGGTTGGGAAGATCCCCTTGAGAAGGAAATGGCTACCCACTCCAGTATTCTTGCCTGAAAAATCCCATGGGTGGAGGAGCCTGGTAGGCTACAGTCCATGGGGTCCCAAAGAGTCGGACACGACTGAGCGACTTCACTCACTCAGTTGGATTTTACACAGAAAATTTCCATCTCTCAAAAAGCTTAGCTGTACCCAGTAATCTCCTTTATTGCTGCTGCTGCTAAATCGCTTCAGTCGTGTCCAACTCTGTGCGACCCCATAGACGGCAAGAACACTGGAGTGGGTTGCCATTTCCTTCTCCAATGCAGGAAAGTGAAAAGTGAAAGTGAAGTCGCTCAGTCGTGTCCGACTCTTAGCGACCCCATGGACTGCAGCCCACCAGGCTCCTCCATCCATGGGATTCTCCAGGCAAGAGTACTGGAGTGGGGTGCCATCACCTTCTCCGATCTCCTTTATTAGGATGTTGTACATAGGATGTTAAAAAGATGTTAGGATTCTAAAAAATATATAGATTCCGTGTAAACAAAGACTCTCTTGCTCACAGCTCCTATTTTCCCGTCCTGCTGTTTTGGCACAAAGCCGGGAATACAGAAGATGTTGGGTGACATCCTACAGACGGAACATTGCGACGTTCTCACTGGAAGTGCCAGGGATCCGCCGTGTGCTCTGGGAACCCAGGCAGACCTGTGCTGCTGCCAGGCAAGAACACTGGAGTGGGTTGCCATTCCATTTTCCAAGGGATCTTCCTGACCCGGGGACTGAACCTGGGTGTCCTGCATTGCAGGCAGATTCTTTACCATCTGAGCCACCAGGAAAGCCCCTGCTTCAATGATTAGCAGTTGTTAACTTGCTCTACGGTTTTACCATAAGGGCTTCCTTTCCAAAACAACTGAAATCTTTACGTTTTCAACTTTCACTACAAATTGGAATAGGCGACTTCTGAACCGAAGTCCCCACCACTGATGTTCATAAGCAAGTAAAGACAGGATCAATCGTACCACCAAATTAAAATGTGTTGAGTTCTGCAGCTTAAGTCAAGCTAATAATGTGGACAACTTGGGGAAATAAGAGACAGTCCTGAGCCACTTGGTCTGCAGCCTTCATTGAGAAGAGGAGGGGCTGGGGTTACGCATGTGGAAGCCGGGAGCCTGGACTGGGGTCACCCCCGAACCTGCCAGCTGGACGTCAGCGATCCGGATGAAGGCTGTCACCTCTTACTTAAACTTGGGCACAAATCAGACACAGGCCTCCCTGGTCATCATCAGGGCACAATGGGATGTTGCCTGCGGGGTGCCTGTCAAGCTGCGTACAAGTGTGACAAGCTCTCCTGTCATTAAATGGAGGAATAAGAACCGTGGTCCTAGAAGCCGGAAATCAAGACAGGCGTGTACTTAGGGATAAATGCGCGACAGAGAAGGGGAAGGAATAAGAGCCATGGTCCTAGAAGCCGGAAGTCAAGACGGGCAGGTACTTAGGGATAAATGCGCGACAGAGAAGGGGAAGGAATAAGAGCCATGGTCCTAGAAGCTGGAAGTCAAGACGGGCAGGTACTTAGGGATAAATGTGCGACAGAGAAGGGGAAGGAATAAGAACCGTGGTCCTAGAAGCCGGAAATCAAGACAGGCGTGTACTCAGAGATAAACATGAGACAGAGAAGAGGAAGCTGCTTGAGGCTGCTCTGTATTCTACCTTGATCTCCAATCACATTTCCATTTCCAATCACGGCTACTCTTTACATCACCTTGTTCTCACAAAAGTAAGAATCTCGAATGAAACTTAAGAGCCTGACGTGCAGGTGGGTTAAGAGGGTCGGTAAACGTCGAAGAACACAAGAGAAGAAAGGATGAATCCCATCCCGGCCCATCCCTTGGTGAGCTGTATGGAGCCTTTCTGGTCCCCACCACCCCTGGATCGACAGATGCACAAACATACCCTCTCTTCTCCAGAACGGACTGAATTACCGTCAAGCAGCTTTTTTCAAGTAAACACTTCAGTTTCTGCATCTGCCTCTGACTCATCACAGCGGAAAGCAAATTAGGGGTTAAAAAGGTCCGTATCGTGCACACAACGACCCTGATTTTCTAAATGGAGGGATATCTTTAAACATTTGAGAGCTCTTCAATTTTCATATACGCCATATTCTATATTTAACCAGATGTGACAGTGTAATGTTCAAAATACCCGTGGAATACTAATGAAAGCAGTGCAACTTAACTTTAATCATGTTTGTGTCTAAAATCACCATGACCACGCCGTGTCTATTTCTCCTTTCCTTACCAACCTCTTGATTTATTGCTTAAAGATACTCTGTTGGGGCCATGATGGGCATGCCAACTGAAAAATGTACAACTTGAATCTCTGAACATCTGAAAGATCCAGTCCAACTTTGCTCCTAATGTTCAGCCTTGTTTCAAATCTGGGGAATTAAAGGTAAGACTTTAGCCGAAATCCCTGAGGCTTGCTGGGGCTTTAAATCAGCAGTAAGGGACAGATGTCCTTAGACACTGGCCTCAGCACTGTGGCTGTTCCCCCAACAGCACACACTTCGTTCTGTTCTCTTCATACACATTCTTCTAAAACAACATGCACATAGCCTCGCATGAGTGTGCACGTGTGTGTGTGTGTACACAGTCACACACAGTCTCCTTATTGCTTCCTGGAAGTACATATACTACATCTTAGACTTCCGGGAAGACTGAACACATGTTCTTGTCTCTTTTCCTCCCACTTGTTGTTGTTACTCAGTCACTCAGTCGTGTCTGACTCTGTGACCCCATGGACTGTAGCTCACCAGGCTCCTCTGTCCATGGGATTCTCCAGGCAGGAACCCTGGAGTGGGTTGTCATTCCCTTCTCCAGGGGATCTTCCCAACCCAGGGACTGAACCAAGTCTCCTGCATTGCAGGCAGATTCTTTACCATGTGAGCCACCAGGAAGTCCATTGGGAAGAAAAGCATTAATCAAATGGTCACACATGTGCACATACAAAGAAAGGAATTAGTGCATGAATAAATATATAAAAAAAGAAATAATTGGAATTTAAAACAGAAAAGCAACAGAGGTAATCAATGAGAAAACGTGTGTTTTTTAAAGGATCAATAAAACTGACAAACCTCCAACAACACCACAAAACATAAGAGAAGAAAGGGACCACACAGACGACCAATACTGGGAATGATGAGGGACATCACTACAGACCCTGAAGACAGGAAAGAATAACTGAATGATGAGGGACATCACTACAGACCCTGTAGACAGGAAAGAATAACTGGGGGAGCCTAGGGACAACTCGGCAGACACAGACTCGACAGCACTCACGGACTGGACATGGGGTGCTCACACTACTGGCGCAGTCTGCACGGGGTGGATGCCCCCCCAGAGGCCCACAGAGGCTCAAGAAGGAGGCTTGGGGTCGCCAGTGCAGGGAATTCTGGGTCCCAGTCACCTGAGCATGGTCTAGAAGGGAACGTGCATACGCCTAGAGAAGGGCAAGACCAGCCAACACAGTCTGGACGGGCCTCCCAGCACCCAGGGCCCAGACAGGCCTCCTCTTGTCTAGGTCTAAAGACTGTACTGATGGAAGACATTTTTCATGCTGCTGTGAGGGGATGACTGTGAGTCAGATGACAAGGAAGACTACCACGTACTTGGGGCCAGAGTTAACACCCATCATGTAGATTTATATGCAGCTTTGCAGATACACTGTTCATTATTTCAGTTCAGTTCAGTTCAGTCGCTCATTCGTGTCCGACTCTTTGAAACCCCATGGACTGCAGCACACCAGGCCTCCCTGTCCATCACCAACTTCCAGAGCCTACTCAAACTCACGTCGATCGAGTCAGTAATGCCATCCAACCACCTCATCCTCTGTCCTCCCCTTCTCCTCCCACCTTCAATCTTTCCCAGCATCAGGGTCTTTTCCAATGAGTCAGTTCTTCATAACAGGTGGCCAAAGTATTGGACTTTCAGCTTCAGCATCCGTCCTTCCAGAGAATATTCAGGACTGATTTCCTTTAGGATTGATTGGTTGGATCTCATTGCAGTTCAAGGGACTCTGAAGAGACTTCTCCAACACCACAGTTTAAAAGCAGCAATTCTTTGGCAGTCAGCTTTCTTTGTAGTCCAACTCTCACATCCACACATGACTCCTGGAAAAACCATAGCTTTGACTAGAGGGATCTTTGTTGGCAAAGTAATGTCTCTGCTTTTTAATACGCTGTCTAGGTTGGACATAGCTTTTATTCCAAGGAGCAAGCATATTTTAATTTCATAGCTGCAGTCACCATTTGCAGTGATTTTGGAGCCCCCCAAAATTAAGTCACTCACCGTTTCTCCATCTATTTGCCATGAAGTGATGGGACTGGATGCCATGATCTTAGTTTTCTGAATGTTGAGTTTTAAGCCATCTTTTTCACTCTCTTCTTTCACTAAGAGGCTCTTTAGTTCTTTGCTTTCTGCCATAAGGATGGTGTCATCTGCATATCTGAGGTTATTGATATTTCTCCTGGCAATCTTGATTTCAGCTTGTGCTTCTTCCAGCCCAGCATTTCTCATGATGTACTCTGCATATAAGTTAAATAAACAGGGTGACAATATACAGCTTTGATGTACTCCTTTCCCGATTTGGAACGAGTCTGTTGTTCCGTGTCCAGTTCTAACTCTTGCTTCTTGTTCTGCATACAGATTTCTCAGGAGGCAGGTCAGGTGGTCTGGTATTCCCATCTCTTTCAGAATTTTCCAGTTTATTGTGATCCACACAGTCAAAGGCTTTGGCATAATCAATAAAGCAGAAATAGATGTTTTCCTGGAACTCTCTTGCTTTTTCGATGATCCAACGGATGTTGGCAATTTGATCTCTGGTTTCTCTGCCTTTTCTAAAATCAGCTTGAATATCTGGAAGCTCACAGTTCACATACTGTTGAAGCCTAGCATGGAGCATTTTGAGCATTACTTTGCTAGGATGTGAGATGAGTGCAATTGTGCAGTAGTTTGAGCATTCTTTGGCATTGCCTTTCTTTGGGATTGGAATGAAAACTGACCTTTTCCAGTCCTGTGGCCACTGCTGAGTTTTCCAAATTTGCTGGCATATTGAGTGCAGCACTTTCACAGCATCATCTTTCAGGATTTGAAATAGCTCAACTGGAATTCCATCACCTCCACTAGCTTTGTTTGTAGCGATGCTTTCTAAGGCCCACTTGACTTCACATTCCAGGGTGTCTGGCTCTAGGTGAGTGATCACACCATCAAGGTTATCTGGGTCATGAAGATCTTTTTTGTACAGTTCTTCTGTGTATTCTTGCCACCTCTTCTTAATATCTTCTGCTTCTGTTAGGTCCATATCACTTCTGTCCTTTATTGAGTCCATCTTTGCATGAAATGTTCCCTTGGTATCTCTAATTTTCTTGAAGAGATCTCTAGTCTTCCCCATTCTATTGTTTTCCTCTATTTCTTTGCATTGGTCACTGAGGAAGGCTTTCTCATCTCTCCTTTAGAACTCTGCATTCAAATGAGTATATCTTTCCTTTTCTCCTTTGCCTTTAGCCTCTCTCTTCTCTTTTCAGCTATGTGTAAGGCCTCCTCAGGCAACCATTTTGCCTTTTTGCATTTCTTTTCCATGGGGATGGTCTTGATCCCTGTCTCCTGTACAAGGTCACGAACCTCTGTTCATAGTTCTTCAGGCACTCTGTCTATCAGATTGAGTCTATTTGTCACTCCCACTGTATAATCGTAAGGGATTTGATTTAGGTCATACCTGAATGGTCCAGTGGCTTTCCCTACTAGAAAACTAGTTCATTATTTGGTGAGCATTTGTGGATCATTGTAGGAGCTGGGCTACCACAGTCTGGTGGTAGAAAGAGACCCTGGAGGGACCACAAGAGCCTGTAGAGAGAACGCGGCCTGCAGGACTAGCGTGAGCTCCACGCGCCCTGGGAAGGCCCCTGCCGCCCCGCCTCCAGCTCCGTGTGGGCCCACCAAGGTCCTGGCTGTGCTGTGTCCTGCGTGTCTAGAAAAGCGCTGTAGCCAGCAGGCTCTGCCTTTGCAACTGTTGATCCTATACGCTGTCCTGTTCCTGTGGATGGACAAACATCACCTCATTGTCTACTAACACATAAAGTTTATCCCAAGTTCCTTTTTATTGGTAAAGAAGCATTCTCACCGGGGTGGGTTAATTAGAGCACACAATCTGCAGGTTTGGGAGCCGGCGTCTGAGACCTTCACCTGGAGGTATCTCTGTAACAGCTGTTTGCATTTAATTATTCACTCCTCTGCCCTCAGGGGGAGTCCAGGTGCTGCTGGGAAGGGGGAAGGCCCTCCGCGAATGAGGTCTGGAGTTGTGACAGCTTGCTTAGAAATTAAGCCAAAAACCACAGGAACAGATCAAGAAAACGAGTCATAAAATCACTAGAAATCATCTGTCTTTTTCTGAAGCTGTATCATTGGCCACAGTCTCCAGGGCTCATTCCTAGATTGAGTTTCTGATGAGTTTCGGTCCTTTCCCTGAGCTCTCGACCGTCACATCTCGCTGCAGACACTCCGCCTCACCACCTCCACTTCCCTACCACTGGTTCTACTCACCACCCCGGTCTAAGGATAAGCGCTCTTCCTTTTCAAACTGTAGGAACCCTGTATCCACAGACTGACTTTGTGGCCAGTTGGGTTCCTGCAAATCAAAAGAACACAACAAGAGAACGTGTGAGAGCTTTTAAAACATCATACTTGACTGAATGAAATGAGGAGAAAGATACATCTAAGGGATACTGAAAGTAATGAAAGAGAAGAATTTTATGAAAAATTGGTGTAATCTGTGCAGATGGATTGTGCAAGAAAAATACAGAAAACAGAGACTGCCTTTTGCTCTGTTATTTTAAATAACCGATGTCTAGAAATCTGGGTCGCTAAGAGTCGGACACGACTGAGCGACTTCACTTTCACTTCTCACTTTCATGCATTGGAGAAGGAAATGGCAACCACTCCAGTGTTTTTGCCTGGAGAGTCCCAGGGATGGGGAAGCCTGGTGGGCTACCGTTTATGGGGTCACACAGAGTCGGACATGACTGAAGCAACTTAGCAGCAGCAGCAGAAATCTGGGTCACAGCCCTGGGCAGAAATATAAAAACATTCATGCGTGATATGTGGGGAAAACAAAGAATAGGAATATGTAGGAGTGGCTGAAAACACAGGAATGGATGACAAGTCCTAGATTTGAGATTATTTCCGACCCAATGAGTCATTTGTTCAGATTCACTACAGTAGCAAATGAAAGCCACGACACCGACTTTCACGAAAGATTCAGAGTGAAACCAGAGGCAAAAAATAAATGAGACTTTCCTGCGACATCTAAGAGATCAACTTGGGCCATGTTTCTTGTGCCGGCGATGAGTGTCACGGTGTGATGCTCTAAACACAGAGGCATTGGCCAGTGGGTTAGCACATCCGTCACAGCCAAGCAGGCCCCACGTCCTCTTGGTGTTTCTACCAGGTCACTCTGCTGTCACCACATTAACCCCATCCCTGCTGCCATCACCCAGGCCTGAGCCTCATCACACCCTCCTGCCTCAGCCCCGCTGAACTGGTCTGAGCCTGCCTCTCCTTCCCGACATCTCAAGAGCTCTACTGGGCTATCCTCCAGACAGCAGCCCAACTTCGTCCATGCCCCTGGTATCCTTTCTTCCTGACCCATCCCGTCATTCCAGCCCCGCATGGCTATACAGGGTCTCCCCAGCCTCCTGCAGGGGTGGGTGTGGGGGCTGTATTCAAGTTCTGTTTGTGTGTACTGGCTTGAAACACAGATGCACACTCACATGGAAACAACACTGTGCACTGTGTTTGGTTCTGGTGATAAATCACAGAAAACACTTTGACTCGGAGCTGAGCCCTGCACTCCAGGACCAGGTCTCGAGAAGACACAGCCGTGAGATGGAGGCTGGAGGACGAGAAAGAAACTGGATCCCCTTGCGTCCCCAAAATGTATGCGACAATCCCAGCCTCCAGAACCTCTGAGTGTGACTTGCCTCGGAAAGAGGGTCTCTGCGGTTGTAAGCAGTTAGGATCAGGTCATTAGAGGTTGTCATCCGAAAGGACTGGTGTCCTCATAAGACAAGAAGACAGAGATGCACAGAGAAAAGAAGGTCAACACAGAAACGGGTGATGCGACTACAAGCAAGGGGCTCCAAGGACTCCCCACAGCTGCAGAAGCTGAGAGGAAAGCACGGAGGAGAGTCTTCTCCAGAGCTCTTGGAAGAGCCAGCTCTGCGACACTCGCACCTGTGGCCTCAGACTTGTGTCTGTTGTTTAGTTCTAAGTCGTGTCCGATTCTTTGCGACCCCACGGATTGCAAGCTGCCAGGCTTCCCTGTGCTTCACTATCTCCTAGAACTTACTCAAACCCGATGGATATGTGTTTGAACAAGCTCCAGGGGTTGGTGATGGACAGGGGAGCCTGGCGTGCTGCAGTCCATGGGGTCGCAAAGAGTCAGACACAACTAAGCGACTGAACTGAACATGTCCATTGAGTCGGTGATGCCATCCAACCATCTCATTCTCTGTCGTCCTCTTCTCCTCCTGCCTTCAGTCTTTCCGAGCATCAGGGTCTTTTCCAATTAGTTGGCTCTTCACAGCAGGTGGCCAAAGTATTGGAGTTTCAGCTTCAGCATCAATCCCTCCAGTGAATATTTAGGGTTGATCTCCTTTAGGATTGACTAGTTTAATCTCCTTGTGGTCCAAGGGACTCTCAAGAGTCTTGTCCAAAACCACAGTTCAAAAGCAGTAATTCAGGCCTGTGGGAGAATCAATTTCTGCTAAGTCACCTAGTCTGTAGTTCTTCGTGATGCCAGATCCAGGACGCTATTAGCTGTACCTGCACAAATTTTTGTCAAAAGGCACAATTTGACTTCAGCACCAAGCGTGGAGCCCCATGTTCCAGACTGTTCTGCGAGGTCAGAGGGCCCAGGCCTTCCCCTGCCCTGGGCAGGCGTGGAGCGGCCGCCCCCCACCTGGCCTTGAGTCCTGCCACGTGCTTCTCTGGCTGTGGGTCCAGCCGAGGGACACGGTGACATGAACACAAAACCACATCCACACAGCTGCTCCTGAGGAGCCCGGAGGGACCTCCGCGTGGGGACAGCGAGAAGCCGGCAGCAGGGACTCTCGGGAGGGGCTGGCTGTGAGCAGACCCCTACCCACCCTCCTCAGTGCCTGCACCCCAGCCGCGCTCAGGTAAGCTGGCAGGACTCTGCTTTCGGAGGGGGGTGGGGGGCGCGAGACACTCCTGACCCGTAGCCCTGCCACTGGTACAGCTGCGGGTGGGCACGAGAGCTCGGCCCAGGGAGCCCCACGGCCCTACCAGCTGCCTCTGGTTAATTAAAGGAGAATGGGGGGTCGTCACTGCTCTTCAGTCGTCCGACTCTTTGCCATCCCGTGGACTGTAGCCCACCAGGCTCCTCTGTCCGTGGGATTTCCCAGGGAAGAATGCCGGAGTGGGCTGCCATTTCCTTCTCCAGGGGATCTTCCTGACTCAGAAATTGAACCCACGTCTCCTGCTTGGCAAGTGGGAAGCCCAGGTTGCTCAGTGGCAAAGAGCTTGCGTGTAATGGCAGGAGACACAGAGACATGGGTTTGATCCTTGGGTCAGGAATATCCCCTGGAGAAGGGAATGGCAACCCACTGCAGTATTCTTGCCTGGAAAATCCCATGGACAGAGGAGCCTGGTGGGCTACAGTCCACGGGGTCGCAAAGAGTTGGACACAACTGAGTTCACGCGCGCGCGCGCACACACACACACACACACACAAGTTTAGGATCTAAGTGATACTTGCAGTCAGAACAAAAAGCAAAGGTTATAACAAGAAGTGACTGGAGAGGAACAGGTCAGCAGTTTGGAAAAAATTAGTTAAATCCCCAGGATACAACTCACAATCTAAAATGCCAGAAAAATCGTACGTCTAAACGCGAAAAATGTCAACCAAAATGCTAAAATAAAACAAGAGTGAACACTTATGTCATCTTTTGATGGATGCAGACTTTCAAATGAAATCAAGACCAAATTGCAAACTTTGGGGTATCGAAACACCATAGCTAAAATTGAAACAAACTGCAAAAAATTTCACAGCATGTATAACACAGGGTTAACGTGCCATCTAAGGAGTTTGTGCAAATTAGTCAGAGAACAATGAACCTGTTTGTAAGCTGAGAAGGGCCCAGTGAGCGGGCGGGACAGAAATGGGTGGATGGACAAAGTCTGGGAGGAGAGACCAGGGCACAAAGGTGGAGGCTCAAGAAGAGGGTGGGGAGGGGTGGGCGTGGGGACACAGAGCGTATCTGTGTAAGTTCCAGAAGGTCCCGGGGTGCCAACTCGCGGCCTGGAACCGCCCCAGACGTTCCATCAGCAGTGCCTCTCGTAACTAACCTGTGCTTGGGGCAGGTGCCTTCGACAGATTTTTCACTGAGGATGGTTTTATTGGGCATTTTTCTACAAAGACAAAAATAGCTTTGTGAGTCTACCTTCACTTCCCCTTAAAGAGCTCCCTTAGTCACAGGCACAAAGGGAACCAGTGAAGACTGTATCTGCCAGGGGCTGCCAGTCTGCGGGTAGACAGCAGTTATCACAGGCTGGCCTCGGGAGGAAGTCACAGCCGGATGGTTCCTTAGAGAACAGAGCTCAGTCTTATTTATCAGGCTGAACTCCAGTTTACAAGAGGACATCTAAACCAACTCATCAGGAGATGCTAAAAGCCTTTGAAAATAATTTTCCCTTTAAGAAAACTAAGCATTCTGTGTTCTTTTGAATAGCTAATCATCTTAAGACTGTATCAAAATCTAAACCATACATACTGACTTTTTAATCCTACAGTAAAATATCTGAAAATACAAGACAAAAGAGTTTGGACATACATTCCTTTTAAAAAGGTCACAAAACATGGATTAATGAGTATGTGTTTCCAAGAAAGTAGCTAACAGATATTTCCACACAGACGTATCTCAGAATCTCACCCACTGTTGTAAGACATCTTCACCCTCTCACACACACAGGCAGCGTGAACTTGGCAAACAGCATGGTATCAGTTATGTCTCAACAACTGACCTTTGGTTTATGAAAAGTGAGATCCTAATATTTCTAGACACACTGAAGAGTCCTTTGGCTTGTACATAAAAAAACTGGTCAGAGGGGTGAATAAAAGGTTAGCCAGGTTAAAAGTCCAGTCGTTAGGTATTTTTCTTATTTGTATGTATGTCTGTATGTGCATATGTGTATTGATAAATAATTGGACATTCGAAAGTTACTAAGAATCGTGGGAACCCCAAAACTGAGAATTGCCTAATAACCGCAGGGACGAAACCCTCAACGTTCGCCCGAGGCTGACTCTGAGAGTTGGTGGAGTATGGCAGCAGGTGGCAGTCATCCTGCAGCAGGCAGACGGTAAGTACTGCAGGAGCCACGTGGCCTCTGGCACAATCACTCAGCTGTCACCGCTGGGGGAAAACCGCCTCGGACGGACAACAGGTGCATTAGTGAGCGAAGCTGGCTCTGATAATGCTTTCCTTGTGGTTGCTGGAATTTGAATTTCACATTATTTTATGGGTCATGAAATATTCTTTTAATTTTTTCCCCAGCCATGTAAAAATGTAAAACTCTTTCTTAATTTAAAGACCGCACAGACAGGTGGTGGGCAGCGGCTTGACAGCATGGCCGTGGCGCCCCCATCCCTTGAGAGTGAGCGTTTCAGCGATGAAACCGGGAGTGAACGGCGGCCAACCTGTGCGAGGAGCTCCAGGGAGACCAAGAGCAGGGTCCTGTCCCTCCTGGGCAGAGTGCAGCCCTTGCCCACCCCGCGCCCCGCTGCTCTGCTCTGGGGTGGCCTCCAGCGCTGGCCCCTTTCTGGTTAGGTCTTCATTCTTTCTGATCCCTCTCTGACACCTCCTAAAATGGCCCCAGGCACTCTCAGAGCCTTCTTCCTTCTCCAAATGGCACGCGACCAGAATGGAGGTGACCTTGACATCAGGGAGAACCTTGAGCAAGTCTATGCTTGTTTCAATGTCACCTATCTGCTGTCTCACTCTGCCTCCTATCCCATTAATACCTTCACTTGAACAACACATTATCTCATTTCCTCGTGTATTACTTCTGTTTTGAAAGGTTTTCTTAAACCCCATGATAGACATCCTGGGCCCAGTCCACTGATCGATAATATATTGTTAAATATATCAGATGAAGAAATGATTAAATGATGCATCTCAAAATCTGCTCACTTACCCTCAAAACACTCATTAAGTCGCAGATGGCCAACAGGCACATGAAAAGATGCTCAACATCGCTAATCATCAAGGAAATACAAAGACCAAAACCACAGTGAGAAATCACCTCACATCTGTTAGAATGGCCATCGTCAAAAAGAACACAAGTAACAAGTGTTAGTCGGGATGTGGAGAAAGGAGAACCCACGTACACCGTTAGTGCACACGTGTATTGGCACAGCCGCCGTGTGAGACAGGACGAGCCTTCCTCAAAAACTGGAGGCAGAATTAGCAGCATATGACCTAGCAATCCCAGCTGGGCAAATACCTGGGAAAAACAAAAACACTAATTTGAAAAGACACATGCATCCCAGTGTTCATAGCAATTGTTTACAGCTGCCAAGATATGGAAGCAACCTAAGCGTCCATCAACAGATGAATGGATTTTAAAAGCGTGGCCGATATACACAAGGGAATTATACTCGGCCATCAAAAACGAGACTTTGTTATTTGCAACAACATGGGTAGATTTGGAGGGCATTATGCTAAGTGAAATAAGGTAGATAGAGAAAGACAAATACTGCTTGATACCACATATGTGGAATCTAAAAAATACAACAAACTGGTGACTATAACACAAAGAAGCAGACTCACGGATACAGGGAACAAACGGGCGGTTACGAGCGGGACGAGGAGAGCAGGGAGCCACGGCACAGGAGCAGCGGATTGGGAGAAACCGTCACGGGTGACACACGACACGGGGAGTGTAGCCGATATTCTATAATCGATGCAGCTGGGCGAAAGCCTTTAAAAATTGGGAATCGCTATATTGCACGCCTATACCTTACATAATTATTGTACATCAAGTATACTTCAAAAAAGGACAAAAAAGAGAAAAAGGAAAAACACTCATCAAAGAAGAGATCATCAATCTTACCGCTTTTCAGATCGGTCAGTAATTTCAAAGGAGCATAATTATTCATCTTCCATTCTTCTCAATAAACATCATCCTAGCAATGCTGACTAGGGCGGACCTAGGAGATCTGAAGACGTGTGCTCATACCATAATTTGGAAATTCTGCACACCAACACTCACCCATGATCTGCACGAGGGAATTCATGTCAACGTCTGAACTTTCTGACAGCTGCAGGGCGTGTGGGAGAAGGAAGGTAGGTGGACACGCTTGGCTGTTAAATTCCCAGTTTAGAAATCTTCACGCCCCCAGGCCTTATCACTAGCATCTATAAGGCTTTCACCTATATAAACACTTCGTGTTGTTAAGAACTCTAAGTATATTTTAAAATATACACTGAATATAACAAAATACAGGCATTTTTCCATTGCATATCTATTGATGTTTTATTTTCGGTGGCAAGTACTCTGATGTTTGGCAACTCCTGCATAACAGCCGCCACCACTCGGCGAGCTCCTAGTATGTGCCAGGAGCACGACAGGCACACCATAGGCCCTTGGCCTGGGAGCCTGGTATTCACCACAATTTCCATCTTTCAGGCTCACTACAAAGAGGAGGTTTCTAATCCCTACAACGAATGGATGAATACACTAACTCAATAAAACAAGAGAACTCAATAAAAGATATTTGAGAAGATTTTTTTTAAGAAATTGCCTGTTTAATAATAAAGCGTAATTTCTCTGTTATAATAAAGGGTAAAGTTCTGTTATAAAAATTTCACAGAAAAAGGAAGTGACTTTCCCAGCTTGCATGTTTCATAACACCCGAGTTCACACACGGGATTCCACACCGTGGGGCTGGTATGAAAGGAGAATGGTGGCCAGGGAAGCTCAACCAACACCATGGGTTCCAGGTGGGGCTCAGGGGAACTTCCGGAAGCCAATCTGCTTCTGTGCGGACAGAAGCAGCCACTCTGTGAGTTTCCTCATCTTTAAAATGAGGAAGTTACACACATGGGTGGGGTCCTTCCCAGCTCTGAATTTCCCATGCTGTCAACTCTAAGGCTACGGCAGGGCACTCGTTTGGGCCAGTTCGCTGTTAGTGGAACAACAGTCCTGAGATATAAAAGATGTGTCATCTTTTATAATAGAAAAAACCCAAACTCTAAATACCCACCTACAAGGAAAGGACTTGATACACGACGATGCTTGCTTACTGTTGTAGAAAAGGCTAATGGAGAGCTGCCTCCAAGACAGGCTGATGAGGGAAAAAGCAAGTTCCAGTTACAATAATTATATGAGCCCTCTCAAAGTCCTGCTGTATATTTTACGCCACCAAACAGATGTTTCTGCAATAAGGAGAAAACCCACTCTAGAAATGGGTGCGCTTGGCAGGACAAGGGTTTTAGGGCAGGAGGACACTCCATGGTCTAGTAGCCTTTATCGCCTTATCTGTCATGTTTATATTTTTACAAGGACACAATATTCAAATTATCATGAAAAATAAATTGCATCAATGAACATAAATTTGAGCAAACTCCAGGAAATAGTGGAGGCAGAGGAACCCGGTGCACTGTAGCCCACGGGGTCTCAAAGAGTCGGACAGGACTTGACGACCGAACAACAGCAAAGGGCATTCACCCCGTGATCTGAGCCACCCTTGGGCTGCAGTGGTCCGGGTTATCTGGGAGCTGGTCCCGAGGAGGAGGCCTCCCGTTGGGCACTCAGGGTCTGCAGCAGCTTCTCCTCGTGGAGATGGAGCCAGGAGCGGAGGTGGAGCCCAACTGCAGGGACCCAGCCCAGAGGACCCGCTCTGGCCAGCAGGGAGTCCCTGGGGAGGGACAGAACCTGGGTCACCATCAATTAGGGACCCTGAGGCTAGGACAGCGTGCTGACCGGGGCAGAAGGCACTGCAGGGTAGGCCTCCAGGTCTGGAGTGAGGACACCAGCCTGAGCCTCGCCCATGTACTGGAGGGTACATGGCATGGGCTCTCTGAGTGCCAGTATCCGAACCTGGAAAACATGGACAGTCATGCCCACGTCTGTCCTTTATCTGGTAGGTCTGGGAACCAATGAGACAGGAAGATCAGCTGTAGACTACACAGGGTCTAACCGCACATCTGCAACGATACACTGACTTCCCCTAAAGACCCCAGAACGGTCACTGCAGAGAAAAGGGAAGCCAACAAGAAGAGAGATAGCGGATGAGGCCAACGCCCACGTGAGTCCGCCAGGATTACAGGAGAAACGGTGGAGCCGGGCGGGTATCAAAGGGCTAAACCAGCGGTCTCGCAGCCAATGAGAATCTCCCACAGTCTCCACCATGACACGCAGGCAACTGCTCGCAGAGGGCAAGAGAGCAGAGGCTGCAGCCAGATGCTCAGGGTCAAGCTGCACGTCCACCATTAACCAGCTATGTGACCTTGAGCAAGTTACTTAACCCCTCTGTGCTGTAGTTGCTTCCTCTGTGAAATATAGTGATAATCTCATCTCATAAGTCGTTTTGAGGGTTAATGAGTTCATAGCGATGATGTACTTAGAACAGAGCCTGGCAGGAAGCAAGTACCGAATAGTCGTCTGTGAAATGGAGAAACAGGACAAAACGCAGGTCTTCGCGCCTGCCATCGGGATGCCCACTACGGAGACGGTCTGGTCTTTCTCTATGTTCTCTCTGGCCATCGGGATGCCCACTACGGAGACGGTCTGGTCTTTCTTGTAGGTGTCCACGGTGCCCTGCAGCTAATGAAGTGCGTCTACATGCCGCATCCCACGGGCAGCCTGTGCTACTCGTGGCTCCCCGCTGACTGCACGGGCGTCCAGGACTGAGTAAGGCTGAGTTTTAAGGTGCCTTGTGAGAACGTTCATTCATGCATCCACCATTGCGAGGCTCTTTGCAGGGAGCTGCAGAGGACAGAAAGCGGTGGCAGTTACAGCCGTCTTCTTTCTTCTTGGTTGCTCGGTTTTGCGGGATCTTAGTTCCCTGACCAGGGATTGAACCCGAGCCCTCTGCACTGAGAGCACAGTCCTAACCACTAGGCCTCCAGGGACATTGCTATGTGGTTTCCACAGCGTCGATGATGCAGAAAGGCGCTAGGTCATCGGGCAGATATTAATATTACAGTGCTGTACGCCTTCCCTTCGTCAAATCTCTCTCCCCCTCTTTCAAGAGAACGCGATTGGTTTGCACTCGGCAGCACCAGCTTCCAGCTCCGCCTTCATCACCCAGTGAAGACGGGCACCGAGAGGCTGGTGCCCCTGGCCCGCCTCCCTCCCCGCAGGATGTGCACAGGGCCCCTCATGCATCTCTCCTGCCTCCAGTCCCTCTCTCACCAGGAATGTTTTTAAGTGTTTTTCTGTTTTGTTTAAAGAAAAAAAAAAAAATCTTCCAGAAGATCTATCTTTTAACATACAGCTCTTTCTTAAAACAACAGGCTAGGTTTTCTGAGCAGAAATCACAGAAGAACATGCTAGAGTTTCTTAAAAACTGGTACTGCTGGCTGATCCCCAGGGCAGAGCCCCGTGGAGAGCCCAGCTCACTGGGCTTCTTGGGGATATTTCCCTGGCTGGCGACAGAATTAGTGGAAATGGGAGTTCCACTGAACCCACTTCTTCAGCACCTTCGGTCCCTCAGCTGAGCCATTCGCCTTCAGGGGCAGCCGGCTCAGAGGAAGGAGCTGAGAGCCACAGGGCAAGGTTCCTCCAAAAAAATAGCCCTGTTTCTCCCACACGGCTTCCTGCGAGGGTGCCCCTGAAATAGTCAGCCGCCCATTTCCACAGTCGATTTTATCTGGAATGTCACAGTTGAGTAAACATAAAATACAGCAGGAAAATATAATTGAGACAAAATATAATCAGAAACACACACACACACAGATAACTGAAGCAGAATAAATCAGTAGGCGCAGGTTATTTCAGAGCCTGGTTTTGAAACACTGGATTGCCCAGAAGATTGATTTCCATGTTGGGAATCGGTTACATGGAAGCAGGGAACGGTTCAGAGATCCGCACGGCTCATTCCGAATTCCGTCAGGAATTCAAAGTCCTGTCAGGACGCACGTGCACTGGGAGGTCAGAGAGCCCGCTGCCTTCTTCACAGGGAAGGAAGGGCTGAAAACAGATTTAGGTGGAGGAGTGTTTTGGAGGCTCTGGCAAACATTCCACCAAGTGGATAAAGAGGACGAAGAAATGGAGAAGCAGTGGGGACAGGGAGGTCCAGGCAAAGCTCATAGGAAGCCTCGTGACCTTGTGCTCCTGAGGACAGATGGGCCATGGTTCTAAAACACGTCTCCACACCCCAAGGGACCAGCGACCCCCGGGTCTCACTGCTGAGCTCAGCACCATCTGTCAACCACCCAAGGGGAGGAAATGCTCCTTCGGATTTGGGCTCCCCATGCTCTTTTATCATCCTTTCTCCTGAGTTCCAGAAGGAAAACGCCGGGGTGGCTCTCAGCGGGGCCGCCTGAGGCCCACGTGACTCCTCACGACTGCACGCGGCACCAGCTCCTCCCACCTCTGTCCATCCCCAGCCTGGGCGCCTGGGAAGGGCTCTATGCTGACTGTGACCTTCTGGGCCTGGGCTCCCAGGGGGATTAGGGAGAGCGGCTGCAAGATGAACAGCACAAGGGCCTAGAATACTGGGTGAGTAGGGACCGGATAAAGCTGTACAGAAAGCACAGGTGAGTTAGGGCAGATGCACCTTCACGGGTGGCTCAGACGGTGAAAAACCCACCATCAGCGCAGGAGACGTGGGTTCGATCCCTGGGTCAAAGAGCCCCTGAAGAAGGGCATGGCAGCCCACTTCAGTGTCCTTGCCTGGAGAACCCCATGGACAGAGGTGCCTCGTGGGCTACAGTCCATGGTGTCACAAGCGTGGGACACAACTGAGCGACTAATACTTCCACTTTTCCCCTCCAGGAGGATCCACCTGGAGTTAAGAGCCTGGGCCATGGTCGATGGTCCTGTCCCTGGCCCCTTGCAGAATCTCCAAGGTCCTCCTTCTGAAAAGCAAAACCCTAACTCCTCAGGACCAATGAGACACCACATGGGTATATACACACCTACCAGCACACACACGTGTGTACAACATAGATGTGAAGGGATAGACAGACAGAGAAATCCACACTGGAAAACAGACCTACCTGCCTCTCAAGCATCCACAAAGCAGATTAGGGAAACGTTCTCGGATTTTGTCCTCAAAGAAAAGCTCAGTCAGTTCCTGAAAAGAGCTCCAGTTCAGATCATTAGTCTCCGGTCACAGTGGGTTCTCTGATCACAAATAACGCCCTACATCTTTCTTCGTTTATTCCAGCGGCCTCCTTGCAGCACAGAAGCCAGTCCTGTGGGGACTGCTGGCAGTGCCCTGGGCACAGGGTGAAGACAGGTGGATCTGACTTGCTCTGGGGGTGAGGAAGGTGCTGGGGAGACGCATGGACCCCAACAGAGGCCAGGTGAAATGCTGCCGAGTCGTGACTCGGGGAGTCTTTGCTCCTTGGATTTTCTGCAGTTTTTCCTTCATGAACTTTGATGTTGCTCTTTGATTCATGGCTTCATGTCGGTCAGAACTTCACTGTAGATTGTACTTCTGTTGTTATAATTGTTGTTCACTTAGTCGTGTCCGACTGTGTGCAACCCCATGGGCTGCAGCACGCCAGGCTTCGCTGTCCTTCACTATCTCCTGGAGTTTGCTCAAACTCATGTCCGTCGAGTCGGTGATGCCATCCAACCATCTCATCCTCTGTCGTCCCCTTCTCCTCCTGCCCTCAATCTTTCCCAGCATCAGGGTCTTTCCATAATGCGTGTCCTTTAATGCTTTGTTTCCTTCAATTGAACCTTGTTTGTTATGCATCTTTTGCAAATTCTGTTTCCCTTTCCATTTGAAATCTATTTAGTTCAGACTTTCAGTCTTTCCCAGATACATTATTTAGGAGGCATTTTTAAAATACAAATAGGTAGGTTTTGTTCTTCCACTCAGTCTGAGACTGTTTTAGATATGTTTAACCATTTATATTTTTGAAATGAAAACTACACGGGGCCCTAGTCTTGCTGTTATATTTCACACTGTGTCTCTCCATTTGCCTGTCTGCCTTGTTTTCTGTTTTTGCCATCTGGTCTGCTTTCTGAGTTTTGTGTTTTGTGTGACCCTATTCTGTTACCTTGGACCAGCTATAACTCACTTTAATTTAATGGTTTTATGATAAAAGTGAATACTCACTCCTGATTCAGCACCTTTAGGCAGACTTTCTCAGTAACCTAGTTTGAAAGACAAATATTTTGCTTCCTTCCTGCATCTCCTCTTTACTTACCATTTCTGGCTTATTAAATCACAATATTTAATTTTTCCAGTAATTTAATAACTTGTCTCTTGATTTATCAAGTTGAGATCAAGTTGCTCTGAGAGTTGGGGGCGTGCAGAGCTGGGAGGGGGCAGGCTTTTCCCACCTCATCTTCCCCTTCCTCTGTCTTTTCTGATTTTACATGGTTGGAGTCAGTGACATTTCATTCTTTTTTGCAAAATCCCACAGTTATATGGCTTCATTTCTATATTTAAATAGATGCGATATTTTCTATTTTCCGTGGCTTTTCTTTTTATCCCTTGGCTTGCTGGACTTAATTAAAAAAAAAAAAATTAAAGAAAGGCTTAAGGTTGTTTCATTATCTGGTTTTTCCTTTATTTAAAACATGTCTCAATTTTCCTTATCTTTGAAGAAAACTGTGGTTCAGTAGTAAATTTTCATGTGTCATGTTACAAGACATTTTCTTTTTTAATCAGTACATTTGGAAAAACCTATATGTATTGTAGTATCTTAAGGTCTACAACTTACATTTTTAATCTTTATTTATAATATATTAAGATGAACAATTTGGCCACCTCATGTGAAGAGTTGACTCATTGGAAAAGACCCTGATGCTGGGAGGGATTGGGGGCAGGAGGAGAAGGGGACGACAGAGAATGAGATGGCTGGATGGCATTACTGACTCGATGGACGTGAGTCTGGGTGAACTCCGGGAGTTGGTGATGGACAGGGAGGCCTGGCGTGCTGCGATTCACGGGATCGCAAAGAGTCGGACACGACTGAGCGACTGAACTGAACTGAAGAGGAACAACTTGTTGAAAATCATGACTGAAAATCATCTGAGATAACCTGGACATTCAGACAGTGGTTTAAGAATCTTCTACATCAAAAGACAGATATTCAAACTTGCATTTAATTGAAAAAAATGATGGTGAACATGATCAATGCTTGATGTGCTTCAGTGTCCAATTATGAGAGAAATTTGTCTTAGCTTTCTTGAGACCTAGATCCTGTCTTTTAGGTGCTAAAATTGACTTTTATGTCTGACTACGTTACAATCACTTTGAAGGTCTCATCACAGAATTCAGGTAACCGTTCTGAGTAAAACACAATTGAGGATAGTCCAGGCTCCATCAAAGGGTGTGAGCAGAGCCTGGAAAGGAAGCTCTGCTTTCGCAGACAGCGTGTCCTGCAAGCGTGATGAGCTTGGTTGGGACGGGTGTGTCTGTCTCAACGGAGGAGTCGGGGTTTGCTTTTCTACGGATTGTCCTTGCAAGTGTCAAGTTTTTCTACAAGCTCAGAATGCAAGAGCTCTGCTCTTCTGCTGTTGAGCAGCTGAATCAGGAGAGTTAAAGGCGGAAGGCCGGCTCCCGGGGGAGAGCGAGCAGGTGAAGACATCCTGCAAAGTGGTGGGAGTGCTGGCTGAGGGGCCAGGGGTCGACCCTGGAGACAGAAGGCGGCCAGACCTGGGCTGTCCCGCAGGACGCAGGCTGGCGCTAGGGAGGACGGTCCCTTCCGTTATCTGGGCTCAAACATCCCTGAACCCTGCTGGGAGGAGCCTCCTCCCGCGCCGGTCCTCCTGGTGCCGAGAGCTGACCGGGGTCTGCGGGGCTCTCAGCAGGGACGGGCTCTGGGTCCACAGGCAGAGGCCAGAGGGAGGCGCGAGTCTCTCATCATCCACCCGGTCCCGAGCCTTCCCGGCTCCCGGGCCCGCCCTGCCCGCTGTTTCACCCCTCTGGTTCCTCCTGACTCTGCGGCCCGGCCCCCGACCTCAGCCCACCCCTGTCCCTTCCAGGTTAAACCGAGATGGAACACGGCCTTTCCTCCCTAAGCGCCGCCCACTGCCGGGGCGGGTAACCGGGTTCTCCTTGCCCAGTTCAGACTCCCGACCCAAACACAAGGAATCAACAACGCAGCTCCTCACACTGCGGGAAGACGACTGCCCCGCTCTCATGAGCCGTGCCGAGCTGTGCGCAATTAGGAGGATCCAGCCATGCGCTCCTCTACCTGCCGATTAAAAGTCAGTCATTCCGGTAGGGCGTTAAGAGACCTAACAGACTGAAACACAGGTACTCGGGGCCTGAGCCGAGTACACAGGTACAGGGCCGCAGCGGCCGATGGCAGTGTCTTCACATTTGCTCGGCCACAACGAGAGCACGAGAGCACGTGCTGCTGGGCGCCAGGCACCCGGGCCAGACGCTGGGACCGACGCTGAGCCACACTGAGCAAAGCCATCGTCTATTTATACAGCAGTTCCTCCTTCGGGGATATTTAAATATTTCATCAATTTACCCCATGAAGTATTGAACAACTTCACCTTTCCCATGACAGCCTTGTCACACACAGAATGATAAAACAGCACAGATTTGAGAAGTTCCCATCTTCTGGTTAGCGCACTCAGCAGAGCCTTATTCAAACAGAAAGCAGTCTCAGTTTACAGACTCCCAAACTCTGTGCATTATCCTTGTGCAACTTCAGCTTCAGCCTGAGTCTTGGTTCACAGTAAGGTGACCTTGGATTAAATTCCCGTCTAATCTGAAAGAAGTCTGAGAAGCCTTTTGGCTGGTCCACACAGGAGACCCTCGGTAGCGTAACCAGGGCTGGCAATGGCTCTTCTCTGCCCCCAGCCACCCCACCTCTAGGCACACACCACAGACGCACGAGGAAATGTTCGCACAGCAGTGATCTGCAAAGCAAAATAATACCAAACACCAAATAACACCAAAATAACACCAAAAACAGGAAAAACCTTGAATCTCTACAGGTGAGAGAATTGATCATAATACCCTCATGATGGACTGGTCTGCATTTCCAGGGACATTGCAGCAGAGAGCTCAAGAAGTTAAGTAAGAAAGAGGCAGTTGGGACTTTCCTGATGGCCCGGTGGTTAAGAATCCACCTTCCAATGCAAGGGGCACGAGTTAGATCCCACATGCCACATGGCCAAAAAACAGAGGCAGTATAATGTATGTTATGGGTACAAACTGAATCCCACTGTATAACGTACTGATTGTTTTACTAAAAATATGTTCTGTAGGTTCCCAAATGATAAAATTCACAGTAAAACTCCCGGAAACAGCCAGACCCGTCAACAAATGCAGAACAACCCATTTTCCAGTTGCTTACCCCTGAAATGGCACTAAACACATAGATAATTTGGGAGCTACATCTGCATAAGCTACAGTGTCTGCTGCCTTCAGAAAACTCGAGACGCGTGGAGCCGGACGCATTGGTGTTATACGGCCGACACGACAGGGTTAAACATTTGTCTCAAGACTTACTCAGCCCTCTGGCTCATGCTGCTCTGCTCTGTTTTGGACGTTATTTCAAAGCAGTGATCTGCTGAGATTTCTTCTGAAGAGTCACAGGAAATCATTTTCTACAGGAAAGGTGCTGTAAGTGTGCATTGCTTGCTCACTGTTCTCAGATGAGTCCCAAATTAAAATTTCATTTCTTCCACCACGGCCAGCCCAGTCAACAGAACAGACCTTGTAATGTTTTCCCTGTCCTTTCCTTCTCACTCCTCGTCATCTGTCCAGTAAAATTCGTGCAAATACAAAACCGAAGCACCAAATATTCAGGTTGCCTGTAGTGGGGATGGTCGTGTGTGTTAAGTCGCTCAGTCGTGTCCAACTCTTTGTGACCCCATGGACTGTAGCCCACCAGGCTCCTCTGTCCATGGGATTCTCCAAACAAGAATACTGGAGTGGGTTGTCACACCCTCCTCCAGGGGATCTTCCTGACCCAGGGATAGAACTCGCAACTCCTGCATCTTCTGCACTGCAGGCAGATTCTTTACCAGCTGAGCCACCAGGGAAGCCCCATGCTTGGACAATACTCATTTTAAGTTAAAAATATAATTTTTGCTCCATCACTGTCTCCTAATTTGCCTTTCACATTTCATACATATAGATACTTTTTCTTACCAATTAGCATTTCAGTGTCTGTCTTACTGTTGAATATTCCAATTGTGTATTGATGTACAGGATACATGAACGCATTTATATAACCATGTATTGATACTGGCTGTTTCCAGTTCACTATTGTTATAATTAAACTGACAGAAAGGAACATTACAAATCAACAATCCTAAAACCTACTGTTTGGGGAGGAAGTCTCCCAACATTTTAGAAACCCTTCCAGAAAACTTCACAGCTCAGTCTTCCAAACACATTTCTTACTGCAGGGAGGCAGTGGAGGCCAGCTTGGAAGGAGGACTTCGTGCAGGGGAAGGGGAAGGGCCAGAGGCCAAGGCCACTCAAGATCAGAGTCAGATACCAGGCTGGAAGGAGACCAAGGCAGATCTCAGACACAGAGGGCTCCGCCGTGACGGCCAAGGGCAGAGCGCGGTCCCAGCAGCGCTAACACAGGAGTCTCCGTGGCGCCTTTGGGCAGGTGCTGCCTCGTAATCTGGCAGAGTTAACTGTCTTCCGAGCTGGTCTCCAGGGCCCTAGAAGCTATATGAACCAGTACTGGTTCCACTGACACACAAAGAGAACGTGGCCTTCTTGGGTTAAAAAAAATCAACACAATTGGATGCAATGGGATCAGGCAGGGAGATGGCAAACTTTTACCCAGAACTTGGGTGGTCCCAACTGTGGGGTTTCAGAAGAAAAGTCCTGAAGGAGAAATGTCTGATTCCAGCAATGGGATCAGTCAAAAAGAAAATACACAGAGGCTTCAAACGTTATTCATTCCTTTCCTGCCAACGCTCCCACGTGACACTCCTGAGCCTCACACAGGGAGGGATGTTAGTTGCTCAGTCGTGTCTGACTCTTCATGACCCCATGGACAATAGCCTGCCAGGCTCCTCTGTCCATGGAATTTTCCAGGCAAGAATACCGGAGTGGGTTGCCATGCCCTCCTCCAGGGGATCTTCCCAAACCAGGGATTGAACCTGGATCTCCTGCACTGTAGGCAGATTCTTCACCATCCGAGCCACCAGGGAAGCCCCAACACAAACCTCACACAACAGGGGAGTGATTGCAGACCCAATGCACTGCTTTGTATGTTTGCAAGATAAGTATTTGTGAAAACATATAGGCTCTGGAAATGTGAACCGTCTCATACAAACGCCAGCAATACTGCTTCAGTGGAGACTGTAGAAGAAATCAAGAGTTATTTTTAAACAGAGAGGGAAAAAATCCTAACATCAGAAATAAAATTTACAAGCATTTGCAGATATTTATAAAACGCGTGACAAGCTCAGTGTCTGCACTGAGTCACTCAGATTTAACTTGTCTAAACTCACATCTTCACCGACTTTAACATTTCCTCTTTTCCTTGATGTTATTCACGGCGCTGTTTCATATTTAAATAGCTGGAAACCTACAGGCCACTTAAAGCTGTGATGCAAAACAAATCTTTGATCAGATAAACTTAGAGTTACGAACTCCACAAAACTCACTAGGAATAAAGATCCTAAATGGATTACTTAAACACAATTGTTAGGTCAGAAGCATAATCCTACGCATTTATGAAAGTACTCCAGTTTCCAATCAGAGACATCCTTATTAGAGCTTTTCTCTGAAAACTGGCCCTGCCCTTCAGATTAGCCTGGGAGTCCATCTGCTAGAGTTGAACCAGAAAGAAGGCTGAGCACATAAGAACTGATGCTTTCAAACTGTGGTGGTGGAGAAGACTCTTAAGAGTCCATTGGACTGAAAGAAGATCAAACCAGTCAATCCTAAAGCAAATCAGTGCTGAATATTCATTGAAAGGACGGATGCTGAAGCTGAAACTCCAATATTCTGGTCGCCTGTTGTGAAGAGCGGACTCATTGGAAAAGACTCTGATGCTGGGAAAGATTGGGGGCAAAAGGAGCGCAGAGCAGAGGATGAGATGGTCGGATGGCATCACCGACTCAACGGACATGGATTGGAGCAAACTCTGGGAGATGGTGAAGGACAGGGGAGGCTGGTGCGCTGCAGTCCTTGGGATCGCAAAGAGCCAAACATGACTGAGTGACTGAACAACAACACTGTACCTGAGTCAGGTGGCTGACACAGAGCAGGGACCCTGTAAATTCCACACAGGTCAGGGAAAGAGCTTGCTGCTGCTGGATCGAGAGCCTTACGGTGAGGACCCCCGAGGTCACAGAGGACACTCACACTCCTGCACGGCCCTCCCTCTGGCCAGTGCCACACTCCGTGGAACTCCTGAGACAGGACACACATGTCCATGTAGGGGAGTCACCCATCTTGGGAAGCTTCTGGATCCGAGAAGAGCCAAGTGTGAACCGGACCTGCCTCCCCACAGCGTCCACCCACTGGGCCCACAGTGTCCAGAGCCCCTCTCCGCAAAACGGCCAAGTATTTGGAAACCTTCCCTGCGTTCACTTTGTTCTCCCAACGTGTTACAACACCGGCTCCTTCACTGTTTCCTAGGGCACCCGTTCAGAGAACTTATTCACTAAATGCCTACGGAGCATTTACCAGGGCGGGGCCTGCTCCAAGAGCCCAGGGCCCTGTCCGAGGCCCTGCGTTCCAGCGGCTGGGGGAAGGGGGCCCAAGACCTCAACGCGCCTCTCCGGGCTCTGCTCCCTGCTGGGTTAGCGGGTCAGCAGAGCACAGGAACCACTGTGAGCTGCCCCTCCTGGTGCAGAGTCCACGCCTCTTCCTCTGCATCCTAGCAAACAACTTGACTCCAGTTTGGCATTGCTGAAAATTGACTCAGAATAATCACCTGTTCTAGTGCCTATTCAAAAATAATTTTCAGCCCGATGATCTGCTTACTTTCCTGGTGGCCCAGGGGCTCACAGGACCTAAAATGAGCAGAGAGGAAAAGGGACAAAGATGGGCTGTTGAACAGAACCACAGAGAGTAACTGTCTCCCTACAGGGAAAATTAAATTCCTATATCACTGTATACAAAATCAGATTTAGTACAATAATTTCATATTAGAAGAAAAAGGAGACAGTCTTTAGGTTTTTAAGTAGGAAGAATTGTTTAAATGACAGGCAAACAGGAAACAAAAAAATATATTGATTGGTTTGAAGAAATCAAAACCTTATTGCAAAAGATCTCACACAGAGTTAAAGACGACAAGCCATTTGAAGTTATTTGGAGCATTAGTGACAAGGGATTAATGTCTAAAATTTATAAATAACGTCAGGAATCACTAAGGAGAAGACAGATAACCCAACAGAGAAATAAACTCTATGGACCTAACAGAAACAGAAGATATTAAGAAGAGGTGGCAAGAATACACAGACAAACTATGCAAAAAAGATCTTCATGACGCAGATACCCACGACAGTGTGATCACTCACTAGAGCCAGACATCCTGGAATGTGAAGTCAAGTGGGCCTTAGAAAGCATCACTATGAACAAAGCTAGTGGAGGTGATGGAATTCCCGCTGAGCTATTTCAAATCCTAAAAGATGATGCTGTGAAAGTGCTGCAATCAGTATACCAGCAAATCTGGAAAACTCAGCAGTGACCACGTGACTAGAAAAGGTCAGTTTTCATTCCAATCCCAAAGAATGTTCAAACTACTGCACAATTGCACTCATCTCACATGCTAGCAAAATAATGCTCAAAATTCTCCAAGCTAGGCTTCAACAGTCTGCAAACTGAGAACTTCCAGATATTCAAGCTGGACTTAGAAAAGGCAGAGGAACCAGAGATCTAATTGCCAACATCCATTGGATCATATGAAAAAAAAAAAAAAAGAAAATTCCAGAAAAACATTTACCTCTGCTTCATTGACTACACTAAAGCCTTTGACTGTGTGGATCACAACAAACTGTGGAAAATTCTGAAAGAGATGGGAATACCAGACCACCTTACCAGCCTCCTGAGAAACCTGTATGCAGGTCAGGTAGCAACAGTTAGAACCAGACAAGGAACAAGGGACTGGTTCAAAATTGGGAAAGGAGGACGTCAAGGTTGTATATTGTCACCCTGCTTATTTAACTTATATGCAGAGTACATCATGAAAAATGCCGGGCTGGATGAAGCACAAGCTGGAATCAAGATTGCGGGGAGAAATCTCAATAACCTCAGATATGCAGATGATACCACCCTTATGGCAGAAAGTGAAGAAGAACTAAAGAGTCTCTTGATGAAAATGAAAGAGGAGAGTGAAAAAGCTGGCTTAAAGCTCAACATTCAGAAAACTAAGATCATGGCTTCCCATCACTTCATGGGAAATAGATGGGAAAACAATGGAAACAGTAGCTGACTTTATTTTGGCGGGGCTTCAAAATCACTGCAGATGATGATTGCAGCCATGAAATTAAAAGACACTTACTCCTTGGAAGGAAAGTTATGACCAACCTAGACAGCATATTAAAAAGCAGAGACATTACTTTGCCAATAAATGTCCATCTAGTCAAGGCTATGGTTTTTCCAGTAGTCATGTATGGATGTGAGAGTTGGACTATAAAGAAAGCTGAGCACTAATGAATTGATGGTTTTGAACTGTGGTGTTGGAGAAGACTCTTGAGAGTCCCTTGGACTGCAGGGAGATCCAGTCAGTCCATCCTAAAGGAAATCAGTCCTGAATATTCATTGGAAGGAGTGATCCTGAAGCTGAAGCTCCAATACTTCGGCCTCCTAATGGGAAGAGCCAAATCACTAGAAAAGACTGTGATGCTGGGAAAGATTGAAGGAAAAAGGAGAAGGGGGTGGCAGAGGATGAGATGGCTGGATGGCGTCACCGACTGGATGGACATGAGTTTGAGCAAACTCCAGGAAATAGGGAAGGACAGGGAAGCCTGGTGTGCTGCAGCCCATGGGTCGCAAAGAGTCAGACACGACTAGCGACTGAACAACAACATGCAGAGACAATTCACGTGGAAACCAAAACTGTCAACTAAATATTTCATTAAATGTCCAACCTCAGCAGTAACAGAGAAACAAAATGTGTCATGCACTAGTTTGGCAAAATGTTTAAAGAGTCTGAAAACATCCTCCCACTTACTAGAAATTGAAATAGAGAGCAATTACCAACACCTAATAAAACTGAAAATGTACAGACTTCTAGCTGCAATTGCACTTCTGTGGCTGTAACTGCAAGAAACTCAAGATGCCACTGCAGTGATGTCTACCAGCCAAAATTTGGGAATAATATGGGTGTCCGTCCGTGAGGGAAAGAACAAAAAATCAATAACACATTGAAGGAACAGGGCAGTTGCAGAAAAACACGTGTACTGTGATTCTACTGACGAAACTCTGAAAATGCACAGAACAGCTCGACATGCTCTCTGTACACAGACTGATTTCACGTGAGTTTAAAATGTGAAGATGAGAAGGGAGACCATGTGTCAGATTCAGGGCAGCAACTGCCTCTGGCGGGAAAGAGGTAGTGGGTGGGATTGAGGAGGTTTTCAAAGGTGGCACCGGTTGGTTTCAACATGATCTGAAGCAAAGATACTCTGTGTTATTTTGGCGTGGTAGCTACTCAAGCATTATCTCCAAGCTTGGATGCTGAATGTTCAACCATCTTTTATCTGTCCCTAAATTCAATTTCCTCCCAATTGAAAAAGGAAACACACAAACACAAACAGAAGCTGGCACTTTAGTGAATAACTCAGCAGCTCCTAATAAGCACACCACCCAACTGAATCAGGATAATTAGAACCCTCCTGTCATTTAGAAAGGGCTTCCCCGGTGGCTCAGATGCTAAAGAATCTGCCTACAATGAGGGAGACCTGGGTTCGATCCCTGGGTCGGGAAGATCCCAAGGAGAAGGGAGTGGCAACCCAGTCATTTAGAAAGTGCTGGGACGGGCGGAAACCCTCCACGGCCCTGAATTGTCCCCACAACATTTAGTATGGAGCAGAGGACTGCTGTAAAGGAAAGCCAATACGTTTCCCCAAAGACCATTCTGATAAGGAAAGAAGACAAGAAAGATCCATGTGCACTGCCACCCAGGCTAGCTTTTCTGTGCTTTATTTCTGCCTATTTCTCTGAGAAGGCGGGCTGGCCCCAGAGCCTGAGCCAACTACAAGCACCCTTTGGTGAGGGTCTATGCCATCAGTCCCACACTGGAGGCACAGGGAGCCTGGAGGCAGGTCTGAGGACCGAGCCACCAGCTCCAGGAAGGTGCCCAGGACAGCTGATGTCGCAGCATCTCAGATCACAGGTACACAGCGGGCGAGGACCTTCCAGCACCCCCGCGGGCAGCCTCAGTCCACGGGGCAGGATCGGCCCGGCAGGGAGGACCTGGAGAGCAGCCCCCAGGGGGAACCACAGGGCCAGACGCCCAGGCGGAGCGCAGAACAGGCCTGAAGCCAAGCGCTTCCTGAATTTCAGGGCTTCGCTGCGCCCCCGTCCTAAGGCATGTGAGAACTGAACACACAGCAGAAGGCGGAGGCCCCCGGTTGCCATAGCAGCGGCCCTGCTGGGCCTGCTACTCTGCAGAGAGCGTCACTGTGCCCCTGGCACCCAGGAGTCGTCCTGCTCCCTGGGGACCCTCGGGGCAAGGAGACCCCGAGACCGCTGGAGGATCTGATGAGGTTTTAGTCATCGGGCTGATTTGTGTACCGTCCGCGCACACGGACACTGCAGGGGGTCCTCTCCCTGCCCCTCCTCACCTCCCACTGCAGGACCGATACAAACCAGGCTGCCCCTCCTCACCTCCCACTGCAGGACCGATACAAACCAGGCTGCCCCTCCTCACCTCCCCACTGCAGGACCGATACAAACCAGGCTGCCCCTCCTCACCTCCCCACTGCAGGACCGATACAAACCAGGCTGCCCCTCCTCACCTCCCACTGCAGGACCGATACAAACCAGGCTGCCCCTCCTCACCTCCCCACTGCAGGACCGATACAAACCAGGCTGCCCCTCCTCACCTCCCCACTGCAGGACCGATACAAACCAGGCTGCCCCTCCTCACCTCCCACTGCAGGACCGATACAAACCAGGCTGCCCCTCCTCACCTCCCACTGCAGGACCGATACAAACCAGGCTGCCCCTCCTCACCTCCCACTGCAGGACCGATACAAACCAGGCTGCCCCTCCTCACCTCCCCACTGCAGGACCGATACAAACCAGGCTGCCCCTCCTCACCTCCCCACTGCAGGACCGATACAAACCAGGCTGCCCCTCCTCACCTCCCCACTGCAGGACCGATACAAACCAGGCTGCCCCTCCTCACCTCCCACTGCAGGACCGATACAAACCAGGCTGCCCCTCCTCACCTCCCCACTGCAGGACCGATACAAACCAGGCTGCCCCTCCTCACCTCCCCACTGCAGGACCGATACAAACCAGGCTGCCCCTCCTCACCTCCCCACTGCAGGACCGATACAAACCAGGCTGCCCCTCCTCACCTCCCCACTGCAGGACCGATACAAACCAGGCTGCCCCTCCTCACCTCCCCACTGCAGGACCGATACAAACCAGGCTGCCCCTCCTCACCTCCCCACTGCAGGACCGATACAAACCAGGCCCGCACCATGCTGGCCTCCGCCACCCGTCAGAAATCGTGGCGGAAATCCCCAGTGAGAAAGCAGATCTTCAAAGGACAGGAGAGCTTGGGATACTCTCCTTCTTCCACAAGCTCCTGCCCTGTCAGCGCGCCCGTTGCAATGGGACCCTTAGAGGTCACAGCATCGCAAGCCTGGGCATCTGGACCTGTCCCGACACCTGGATTTCTCCATATGGTCCCTGCCCCGCGGTCCAGGAGCAGACGCGGCTGCTCCCTGGCCTGCAGACCCCCGAGCTCAGGAAACGCCAGCCACTGACCTGCAGTTTCCTCTTTACAAAGTCCCTGAGGACACTCACGGCTGCAGCTGCAGTGGCCTCTGCAGGCCTGGGCCGGGGTCCCTCGCCCTCCTCCGGGCAAGCCGGCCGGTCGTGGGCCATGGGGGCCACTGGTGCGAATGCACAGCCACTTGGCAACCAAGATTGGCGAGGTGCCCGGGGAGGCCCCTGGAGTGATCAGGGTCCCTGGGGGTTTCCCTGCCTTTCAAAACACGTGCCTCCAGGACAACAGGCAGGAGAAAGGGCAGGGCAGCCTCGCTGCCCCGTGGGTACCCAGAGCCGCAGGCACAGGGAGCAGGCAGAGAGCGCCCGGGTGACAGACCGGCCGGCACACATGATGGCCCGGACACTGCGGTCCTCAAGGGCGAGGCCACGAACACAGGGAGGGCGGGGTCCGGCCAGCAGCGTGTGGTCCCCACTTACAGGAGGCCACGGGGACATCGATGCAGTGCACTCAGTGGCCGGAGTCCAGCGCACACTCGGCACACAGCACCCTGGGGACAGGGGCCGGCCCCACGCCGCCTCCACTCCGCCTTCCGGCTCAGCCCGCTTCAGTGCCTGAGTCAGTGAGGACCGAGTAACAGCACCCAGTCCAAGGGCTCAGACAGCAGACGTCCGCTTTCACGGGCTGGGGGCCAGACGTCCTCCAGGGCCAGTCTCTCCGGCCCCTCTCCTTGCCCCTCCCCCTGGTCTGCGCACGCCATTCCTCTGCGCATGTCTGTGCCCTGGTCACCTTTCTCATAAGGACGCAACTCATCCGGGATCAGGGCCCACTCTAACGATGTCTCTGTCATCTAATCACGTCTGTGGAGGCCGCTTCTGCAAACACGGTCACATTCTGAGCCCCGGGCAGTCAGGGTCCTCACACGTGGACTTGGAGGACACAGCTTGGTCCCAGCAAGGACGGGATCTGTGTGCTGGGTCTCTACAGGGCCGTTGTTCAGCAGGGCTGCGCGGGCAGCCTGCTCCAGCTACCTCGCCCTGGGGGCTCCTGGCCTGGCAGACTCTCTCAGTTCAGCTCAGTCCCTCAGTCCTGTCGGCCCGCCAGGCCTCCCTGTCCATCACCAACTCCCAGAGTTTACTCAACCTCATGTCCATCACATCGGTGATGCCATCCAACCATCTCATCCTCTGTCACCCCCTTCTCCTCCCGCCTTCAATCTTTCCCAGACTCTCTGGTATGTCACTGTCTAGAATGACCTAACATAAAGTGGACATTACAACCCCTTGTCTCTACAGAAGTGGGGACGCGGGGCCCAAGGGGTGACCATCACTCACATCCCTCCCTCCCCTCACTGGGTCCCCTGTGGTCAGAGCCCAAAGCCCACTCTGGGTCCCCATTTCTCCTGCCCTGCAGGGGATGCTCAGCACACGCTCGAGCCCTAAAGGAGAGCCTGCAGCCGGCATGGGCCTGCGGCCTCAGGGCCCATCCCCACCTGGTGACAGACCCCAGATGCCGACAGCTTCCGAGTGTGTGCCGACTTGAGTCTGAAACAGCGGCGACCCCTGGGCGGAGCTTGGGAAGGATCCACCTGGCCAGGCGCCTGGAGGGAGGTGAGTGTCTCTGAGCTCTGATCTGAGGACACCTGCATTTTCAATTCACGGGCGGGCCCCATAAATTTCTACTTTTTTCTCAAGCCAGTTACAGTGGCTTTTGTATCAGCAGTGGATTCTAACAGCCAATTTGGGGGTTTTATGCAAAGCCAAACGAATGCACAGACTCCTGGAAATCCATAGAACAAGCAGAGTGTATGCTACTCTACAAAAAGAGTAGAACAAACAATCATAGACAAGGAGCAAGGAGAATCCTGAAAGCCAGAAGCCTGTCTTCTCATGAAAAAGAGACCGCGAGGAGCAGAGGGCAGGACCAGGCAGGGTCTGGGCACATCACGGGTCACCAGTTCTCTCCTGTCCAGTCAAAGGGCACTTAGTCTGTACCTGGGTGTTGATATGTTAAAAATCTTGCTCAGAAGCTATATCAATGTGCCTTTATGAGAATCTAGATCAAATCGATGACTATCAGTTTAAATACTTTGCTTTTGTTTTATTGCTCAGTCACTCAATCCTGTCTGACTCTTTGAGACCCTATGGACTGTAGCCCACCAGGCTCCTCTGTCCACAGGATTTCCCAGGCAAGAGTACTGCAGTGGGTTTTTGTTTTATTCATACTTCTTAATAAGCTGTGACCCTCCAGACAGGGCTAGCCTAGTAACCTGGGCAGTACAGTCACCACCTAAGGCCCCTCTGTTCACAGGATGCAGACAACCCGCAGGGCACAGGCTCTGAGTGCTGGGTCTGACGCCTACCCACTGTGTTGAAAGGGAAACTCAAGCACAGACTGTCTTTGAAGACCTCAACCTCAGGTTCAAGAATGGCAGGAGACATTTAAGAAGACAATTTAGAATAAAGGGAGAGAAATCTTGTTTTATGAAGCAGATAGCAAAACTGTAAGCAGATGGCTACTTCAAAAGCTAACACTGATTTAGAATACTGAAGAGTTAGCAAGTATTTAAATTAACTCAAGGACGATGCGTCCGCAGTGAGTGACACCGCTGTAGGAGAGGATGATTCTCGGCCTTGAGCAGCGGTCCCCAACCTTTTTGGCATCATGGACTGATTTGGAGGAAGACAACTTTTTCCAAGGACCAGGGTTGCAGGGGATGGTTTCAGGGTGATATCTAATGTTATCACTGATCTGACAGGAGGCACCAGTCCAGCCTGGAGGTTGGGAACCTCTGGCCTTGGGGATCACTTACTATCTCTTGTGATTACCCACCCCCACATCCTCCCACAGCGGTGTGCTGGCGCTGGTTCACTTCTCGGTGAACTCTGGACCAGACGGCTGGATGCTCTTGGGGACGCTTTACTTGGGGGTTGCCGAGGCCCCATCCCTGACCCCGTAGTGAGTGGTACGTGTTCTGCTGGGAGCTACACATTTCCATCCGCTCACGGCACCTGGCCTGCCTGCCCTGACACACGGGGCCCGTTCCTGGAGTTTACTCCGTGGGTGCAGTCACCGCAGAAGGCAGAAACAAGATGCTATTTCCCTTGTACCTGGCATTAAAAGCAAACTCCTCTCCCCTGCAGTTATGCTACTTCTGTATCCTGTTTCTGAGCATCCTTTATCTAGGGTAAAGGGACTGACTCTCCTGCCAGACCACAAGCTACTAAAGGTAAGCCCACCCATGTAGGGCTGCACCCTGAGCCCCCAGCAGGTGCAAATCAAGAGCCCTGAAAATATTTATGACCGTCATCCTCAGGAAAACCAAAGAGATGTCTTACGGTTTGTAGCAGGACTCTGCTGATCTTCTCAGTCCATTTCCAAGTAAATCTCTTGCAACTAAAACTTTAGTCATAACTTACAAAATAAATCTCTGTAAAGAACCTATAATATACCTGAAAATCTCTGTTATATGTTCCAGTGCAGGGGCCGTCTTAGTATTGATACCGCCCTGCATGACAGAAAGTGGATCCATGGTTCTTTCTACTTTGTTTTCAAAAAGCCACAAACAGGGGGTTTTTAAGGGCTTGAAGCTGTTGGAGTCACACACACGGGAAGAACTGGCAGTTTCTTCCCTGAGATTCTAGCTGCTGACACGCTTAACCCACTCTCCTCAATTTCTCTGCAGCTTCAATTTCTCTGCCATCAGTTTCCTGGGAGCTTAAATTTTCATTGATAACATGGGAGAGAGGATCAATAAAGTGGTGAATGTTTCCTGAACACATTTTCAGACCCCCCTCTCTCCTTGGCCCTTGACATGGTCCATTTATATTTCTGCAGAGACTTTGTTACAATTCTAACAGCAAATGTTTGGGATTGGCTGTCTTCACATAATCTTTAATACAAACTGCTTTTTAAAACTCCTTTATGTTCATGGCTCTTAAATGTGGTGGAAATCTGTTGCAATGTTATGTTTTTAAAACAATACAATTACATTTCTCCTTGCTAATCTGAGCAAGTCAAAACTTTGTTGCTTACACTCTATATCACCAAACAGCCATGTATAATGCCATCAGAAGTTTTCCTCTCATCCTATATTAAACACAGAATGTCCTATACTTATATAAAAATCACCATCTCTGGGTTGACTATTAACCACCCTTCCACAGTGGTTTTTCTCATGGGTTGACTATTAACCACCCTTCCACAGTGGTTTTTCTCATATTGTAAAAACACAAAACATATAGGCTCAGGTGGCTTCAATAATAAAGTCACATCACAGATTAGAAATATATCACAGGGAAACAGAGTAACTGCTGTCATTATGGGAGTTCATCATGTCATTAGAAACCCACTTGGACTGCTACTTATTCAGTCTGCATTAATGTGCGTGTGGTTTTCACAAAGCTCCTCTGACTATGACAGGTGGTGTGGCTGTTAAACGGTCCTCAGTATCTACAAAACTGAGAAAATATCAGGACTGCTTGCCAAGGGCTCTCAAGGGTTAAAACGCTGACGCTGGATAAAGAAGATGTGGTACATATGCTCAATAGAAAATTACTCAGCCATGAAAAGGAACAAAATTGGGTCATTTGTCGAGGTGTAGATGGAACCAGAGACTGTCATACAGGGTGAAATGAGTCAGAAAGAGAAAGACAGATACTGCACAGTAACTCGTAAACGTGGAATCTGAAGACAATCTTATGTACAGAGCAGAAAGAGAGACACAGACACAGAGAACACACGTACGGATACCCGGGCGTTGGGGGAGGGAGGCAGGCAGGGTGAATGGGACCGGGGTTGCCATACACACACTATTGATAGTATAAAGGAGATAACTAATGAGCGTGTCTAGAGTGTTCGTCGCTCAGTCGTGCCCGACTCTTTGCAACCCCGTGGACTGCAGCCCACCAGGCTCCTCTGTTTATGGGATTTTCCAGGCAAGGATGCTGGAGTGGGTTGCCACGCCCTCTTCCAGGGGATCTTCCCAACCCAGGGATCGAACCCGGGTCTCCTGCACTGCAGGCGGATTCTTTACCAGCTGAGCCACCAGGGAAGGCCTGACTGCCGAGAACCTTCTGTATAGATTAGGAAACGCCACTCAGTGCTCCGTGTGACCTAAATGGGAAGGAAATCCAAAAAAGAGGGGATGTATGTATACTGTGGCCACCTGATGCGAAAAACTCACTCACTGGAAAAGACCCTGATCCTGGGAAAGATTGAAGGTGGGAGGAGAAGGTGACGACAGAGGATGAGATGGTTGGATGGCATCTCGATGGACATGAGTTTGGGTGGACTCCAGGAGTTGGTGATGGACAGGGAGGCCTGGCGTGCTGCGGTTCTTGGGGTTGCAAAGAGTCAGACAGGACTGAGTGACTGAACTGAACCGAATATGCACACGTGTGGCTGGTCCACTTTGCTGTACGGCAGAAACTGGCACGACATTGTAAGGCAACTACATTCCAATAAAAGACTTTAAAAAAAAACAACCCCACAGAGGGAGGGGACCCTGGGTGTGCTGGTTTGTATACAGGAAGTACCCTCCTGAGTAAGTGATACGGAATTAGCATTAGCTAGCTGGGAATGAGGGGCATCGCTCTGGAGTCAGCAGCCCCGCGACAGAGTCAACACGGGCCGGTGGGGACACATAGTCACACCTCCGGCGGCCCTGCTGAGCCCACCCCACCGTGGGATAAAGCGCAGAGCTCTGGGTGGGTGTCCGGAGCTTCCAGTCTGGCCCCAGCTCTGCCACTCGCCCAACATGTCAGCTCCTCAGACCCTTGGGCTCTTCATCTAAAAGGTGACGGATACTGGCTGTGTGGTTTCTGAGACCTCTTCCAGCACCCAAATGTTATGACTCCCTCCTTGTAACCTATAATATAGAGAATCTGCATTCCTGTACATGTCAAGGAACCCAAATTAAATCCTAACGAAACTTATGGATTTCCTACCCAAAGTCACAGAGAACTGTGCTATGACACCCAGATGCCTTCCAACATCCCTGCCCAGGGCAGCTCTCAGAGGGCTGTTCACAAGGACCACACAAGCAGACTCTGGATGGAAGTGATTTTCTGCTATTTTCTGCTTTGTATTTTGGTCTGACTGCCTCTGCTTGCAATCCACAGCATCACAAAAGGCATCAGTGAGAAACGCACCGCACTTAAGAGAGGCTGCCCTTGGGTATACTGCTCACTGCTCCGACGTGGTGCCCGCTTTAGGAGAACCTGCGGGAGACTTCTCTCTGGGCTCAGGGACAGAAAGAAAAGTGTCTGTCTGAACAACAGGGCATGGGCTTTTGTCTGTGGTTTGAGCTTACGCTGAGTCCACCCCCCCGGGCAGCCAGCAAGCTCTAGCTGGCCACCAGCCTGCCTTGCCTTCCGACCTCGCCTCTGCCTTCACATCCAGTTTCTACCTTCTTTGCTTTGCCTCCATATTGGCACTTACTCATTTTTAAATCTCATATTGAAAATATTTGCCAACCTTATTGACATCTTCGGAAATAAGACGGGGTATCAAGAAGGGAATACTCCCAGAAATGTGAGGTTCAGAGCAAAAGCCTACAGGGGAATGACAATGAGGCTGTCGCAGACCTAAGGGCTGCTGCCGGCGAAGGGCTGCGACCGGGGGCTGCAGCTTTCACGTGTGGATCTGTCCAGGCTTCTGAAAGCGGACCCATGCCTGGTTCCCTAAGGCCTCAGTTCTCTTAACTCCAAAAGTAGGAGGAGATGACTTTCATTCCCAGTGTAAAATCATTAGAAATACTCTTTTAGGAGTGACTTTAAAGTGAAACATACATTTTCATGCATTTAGAGCTACAAATGAAAAACATTTATCAACAGCAAATTTGCATATCATGCATACGCACACTTAGAGATGTTCACTAAAACAAGAGAATCAGACTATTTCTTGTCCAAATTAAACAAAATTACATGCACATTGTTGGAAACTCACAGATTCTCTTCAAAAAAGTGCTATGACTCACAGTCCTAATATCCCTGGTATGTCAGTGATTTATAAAACCCTTTTGTAAAGGCAGTATGTGAGATACAATCGAAAGCAACCTCTCTAAGAAGTCCAAGGGACAGACTGCAGGAGCTGTTCTGCGTGACCCGGTTTGGACTGCAGTCTGATGCATGCTTATCACACATGACTACTGTGTGTTTGCATTATTTCACTTTAAAATGGGAAAGCTCAGCAGGGGGCAGGAGGACTGGGGAGTCATTTAAAGGGGACAGAGTTTCAGTTTGGGGAGATGAAAGCCTTCTGGAGATGGGCAGTGGTAATGACTGCCCAGCAATGTGGAGGAAACATGCAATGCTGCCGAAAGTGGTTAAAATCGCAAGCCTTCCGTCATGTGTGTGCACGCGTGCGTTAGTCGCTCAGTCGTATACGACTCTCTGCAACCCTATGGACGGTAGCCCGCCAGGCTCCTCCATCCATGGGATTCTCCAGGCTAGAATACTGGAGTGGGTTAACATTCCCTTCTCCAAGGGGTCTTCCCGACCCAAGGATCGAACCCAGACCTCCTGAATTGCAGGCAGATTTTTTTTACTGTCTGAACCACTGCTGCTGCTGCTAAGTCGCTTCAGTCATGTCCGACTCTGTGTGACCCCATAGACGGCAGCCCACCAGGCTCCCCCGTCCCTGGGGTTCTCCAGGCAAGAACACTGGAGTGGGTTGCCATTTCCTTCTCCAATGCATGAACATGAAAAGTGAAAGTGAAGTCGCTCAGTCCTGTCCGACTCTTAGCGACCCCCTGAACTGCAGCCCACCAAGCTCCTCCGTCCATGGGATTTTCCAGGCGAGAGTACTGGCGTGGGGTGCCACTGCCTTCTCCACTAGGGAAGCTCTATGTTGTACATATTTTACTACAACTTTTAAAAGTTCTAGAAAAAAATGTTTTAAGAGAAAACTGCTAAATCTGATTCTCTTCACCTAAAACTTTACCTTTCAGTTACAGTTGCGATAAACATCAACTTTGTCACATTTTTCTCCCCTTCATTTCTAAAACTGCAGGAAAACGACTGAGTGGCCCCGGTTCCCCTTGACTGCGAACACACACTGAAGAGCGGTGTTGAATCCATTCCGGCTGTAACGCGACCGCAGAAACAGGACGAACTGAAAACGGCAACAGCTTTCAGTCCAGCTTCTGACCTGCTCTTTGCGTCCACCCGTGACCTGTGACCCTTTCACAGAATTTCCTTCTGTCCCGGAAAACAGAGCCCACTTGCCCTTTCCCGGCAAAGATCTGTCACTGTAGCAGGTTCCCAGCAGCAAACAGAAAACGCTGGTTCTCTCCTGGAACTGGAACCCGCCCGTTCCAGCGCGAGGGCTTGCCTACCTTTCCGAGAAACAGTTTCTGCAGCTTCTGGCGCGGCAGCCCGAGCATCCTCCGACCCGCGTCGGGGGCCATCGCGCGCTGCGCAGCCGGGCCACCTCCTCCTCCCGCGGCTTTCGGGACCACGCCCCCGCGGGGCGGGCCGGGCTCGGGCCGGGCCGGCCGCGGTCCTCCGCCCGCCGCACTCGCCCACCGCGGGAGGGGCGCGGAGGACCAGCACCGGCCGTGCGGTCAGTCCGCGCAGAGTCACCCGCGGCGCTCGGAGCCCCAGCAGGCGGTTCGCGGGATCCGGCCAGAGTCCACGTGGACCGGGTCAAGTGTCCAACACTGCCCTAAGAGTCAGAGGAGCCCCGAGGGCGGGCTGTGGCCCTCTCCGCAGCACACCTGCTCCCACCCGCAAGGGCCGTCTGTCATTTACACTGAGAGGGGGAGACATGGGGGGCCGCTAGGGGGCTAGAAATGATGCCTTGTCTTTTCAGGTGGCCCCAGGTCAACTACACGCACTGATTATGCACGAATCACCTTATCCGGTTTTAGTCCTTTGAGTAATCCCTGCACATGCATGCACAGACACACACGGGCACACACACGCACACACACACACGCACGTGCACAGCACTCACGTATGCACCAGCTCGCACAGCTCCGCAGGTGCACACTCTCCCCTGCACTCCCACTTTCTCTCCCCACCTACTGCAGGCCAGCTTGGAGTTGTCCCATCTGAGAAACAGGAAAACCTGCTCTGCTGTCTCTGCAAACTGAGTCCCCAGCTTCCCCCGGAAGAGTCAGCCCTTTGTGGCTGGCATCAGGCTTTGTCTCGGTGAAGCCGGAAGCATGCCCAGTCCAGCGTTAGAGCCGCCTTGGAGGGCAGGGCAGCTGGTCAGAGGTGCACCTTTGCAGGTTAAGAGTTTCCTTTTTGAGCTTCTTTTTAATACATAAACAGGCTCCTCCTCTGAAGACCTAAACATGCGATACGAAAAAATCCACCAACTAACAAATAGCTTTTTTAAAAAGTCAAGTGTTAGTCACTCAGTTGTGTCCGACTCTTTGGGACCCCTTGGATGGTAGCCTGCCAGGCTTTTCTGTTCATGGGATTTTTCAGGCAAGGATACTGGAGTGGGTTGCCATTTCCTTCTCCAGGGGATCTTCCTGACCCAGGGATAGAACCCAGGTCTCCTGAATTGCAGGCAGGGTCTTTACCATCTGAGCCACCAGGGATGCTTTATGTGACAGATAATAGATGTCATGGTAAAGGATGTGGATATGGAAATATATTGGTATAAAATTATAGGGCATGAAAAGAAGGAATCAAAGACAACAAGGAAATTCAAGACTGAAATGGACCAAAATTGCCCGATTTGGGACAGCCCACATGATATAGTCCTGTCCATCTCTTCCCTTCTCTAAAATGCTAAACATGTCTTTTCCAATAAGTGAAAATAGTTGAAGTACAGTTGCTGTTTCTCAAGAAGTTACTATTCCAGAAAAATTTGTTTTTCCAAAACAATTTTGCATTCATTTCATGGCTTCTGGAGCTGTATGTTCTTTTTCTTGAATAAATTAACATGCATTTATCCATGTCAATGTCATATTTATGTGTAAGTGTACAGAAGTGTGTATACACATACATATTTATTTCAGATAAACAACACAGGAGAGAGTTTTGGGAGAGTCACCACTAGGTCAGCCCTCTGGAGGGGCATTCTAAGGTGTGATATTTACTAATCATACCTTTCATTAGAAAAACTGCTGCTGCTGCTAAGTCGCTTCAGTCGTGTCCGACTCTGTGCGACCCCACAGACGGCAGCCCACCAGGCTCCCCCGTCCCTGGGATTCTCCAGGCAAGAACACTGGAGTGGGTTGCCATTTCCTTTTCCAGTGCATGAAAGTGAAAAGTGAATGTGAAGTCACTCAGTCGTGTCCGACTCTTTGAGACCCCATCGACTGCAGCCTACCAGGCTCCTCCATCCATGGGATTTTCCAGGCGAGAGTACTGGAGTGGGCTGCCATTGCCTTCTCCCTCCTATTCTGGAGCCACCGGCAATTAATGCAGTCTAAGGGGGGGAAATCACATATTGAGCTGTGACTTTGGGAACAAAGCAGGGCTGGTTTCATGAGCTCATCATGGCAACAGAGGAAAAGGCCGCTTTTTAAAACTCAATCATTGGTTTGCCCCTGAACACGGGCACAAAATAGGGGAATTAATAGAAACCGGCGTTCGTCCTATTCTCACCAAATTTCTTGTCTCTTTTTTTTATGGGACTAGGCAACCCCTCACATTTCAGTCTTGAATTCTCCTTTTGTCAAATTGTCAGAAATGTAAAAGAAATCCAGTTGTATGCCTTTTCCCTAAAATCAATCCACATCTCACCCCTTGGAAAAGTCCTGGATCTTGACATCTACTTGCCATCGCTCACAGGAATGAGTGATTTTTCTTGGGAGGTACAAGAAAGTGAAGTTATTCTTCCCTAACAGAAGACCCAGCTCACACCGCTGAGAAGACCACTGCCCAGCCCTGGCCCTCTCGGTGGCCGCTGCGGCCCCCCAAGAACAGGGGAAAGAGAAGGTTACGTGTCGTCAAACCCTCCTCGCTGGCGTTTGGGGATGGTGAAGGAGGAAATTAAACCCGACTCTCTGGTCCTTCATTAACATTTTGTTTCGATGTTTGTAATAGTCCTTTTCTTTTTAACAACCAGGCTTGATTGGAACTTAGAAATTGTTACTGAATTTTTGTGTGGGGGTGTGTGAGGCTCCAGTGTTATCTCAAACACATCAGACTACAACTGGAAAACTAATTTTCAGTGTCTGCATCCTATCCAAGCCCTCGAAAAAGATGCTTATCTCGCATGAGAGTGTATTCAGCATAGCCAACATCAGGGTCACCTGGGTGTGGTTATCCGGAGAAAGAAAAGTGAGCTCATTTGAGGCACAGAACGTTCTCAGATTATTTTCTGTGCAGAATAAGATCAAAGGCTTAAGAAATGTGTAAACATCTGCTTCTAAGGGTACATCTATCTGGTGTGTTACCTGAAAGTAGACACCCCAAGAGTTAAACAAGAAGCACCTCAACAGCATGAAAACAGCCCACCAGAGCCCCTCCATGCTGCATGCACTCAGTTTAGTTGCGTCCGACTCTGCGACTCCCTGGACTGCAGCCCTCAGGCTCCTCTGTCCACGGGATTCTCCAGGCAAGGGCACTGCAGTGGCTTGCCATGCCCTCCTCCAGGGGATCTTCCTGACCCAGGGATCAGATCCGCGTCTCCTACGTCTCCTGCACTGGCAGGCGGGTTCTTTACCACTAGCGCCTCCTGGGAAGCCCCCAAGGGTGACAAAGTGACTCCTCAGCACCCGGCCTGGTCGTCGGTTACACGGAGCATGAGGGCTGCCCTGGGCCTCCTGCGAGGAGGAGTCAAGCCCAGGTTAGATGAAGTTAAGCCACAGCGGGGCAGGGAAACAGCCCAATGAGAAGATGTCATCTTCCCTGCACCACACACTTTCCCCGAAATGCCTGACACAGTGCGCTTGTGGACAAGCCTCGCCCCCTGTCGTCTCTGGGCGCGGCGTGCCCAGGCACTGAGAGAGAGAGAGAACGGGGCAGGAGGAAGGAAGCTGAGGGCCTGTCCAAACTCCCCCACCTAAAACCATCAGGCTTTTCGTCACAGTATTTTGGGGTATCCCAACTGCCATTCAATTCAAACTTCCAGGGGAATTAAAAGGTAATTATCTCAGGCTTAGTCCTTTGGAAATACGTTAACAAAAAGATAGGGTCTTTGATCTGTGGCTCAGTCACGGTTGTGTTAGATCCAGTGGCTTGTTTCAGTAAAAAGCTTTCATTGTTGATAGAATTTCATTGCAGGTATATGTAAGTACGTGAACTGAATGTTGTCATGGTGACTGTGGCAATGAATTGCCTTTTATTTTGTGCCATGGAAGACTGTCATGACAGTCTTGGCTTATTCATCTTCCAAATACATTCTTAAAAGAAATTATTTTGAAAAAGAGCTATCACTGTTTGCTGGTCCCTGCTTGAAAGGAATTGTCAGACGGGCCTCTATCTTCCAGCAGCAAAGCCAAAACGCGGAGACAATCAGGCCCAGGAAGTAAACCACCACCAGCACCCCTACAGAGCAGCCGTTTCCCGTTTCAGCAACACCATAATGTCAGCTTTGCAGCACTGGGCCCTGTCTTCCTCTGTAAAACCTGGAATTCCACTCCTCTGGGCCCCCGTGGGATCAGACAGACCGTCTCAGAGCTGAAGTGTCCGAAAGCATCCGATGTGTCCAGCTCACGACCAGCAGGTGCCTGGAGCCGGGCGTGGGTCTTGGGTGATGGTCATGCACCATGGGATCACGTCGGGGCACGGGGCTCCCTAAGCACCCCGGCTGGAGGGTCACTATACTTTGAAAAATGCAGTGGAAAGCCTTGATCATGAATGAGCCCCTTTTAATAACATGAGGGAAAAGTCTGTGAAAAGAATCTGGAGACCACAAGTGACAGATCCATGTGTATCCTCATGAATGTACATGTGTGTGCTACATGTGTGTGTTTATGTCGTATGTACATGTGTGTGCTACACATGTGTATTTACGTCGTATGTACATGTGTGCTACACGTGTGTTTATGTCGTATGTACATGTGTGTGCTACACGTGTGTATTTATGTCGCATGTACACGTGTGTGCCACATGTGTTTATGTCGTATGTACATGTGTGTGCCACACGTGTGTGTTTATGTCGTATGTACATGTGTGTGCTACACGTGTGTATTTATGTCGCATGTACACGTGTGCTACACGTGTGTATTTATGTCATATGTACATGTGTGTGCTACACGTGTGTATTTATGTCGTATGTGTGTGTGTTTATATGTACGTATAAACATATATAAGGAAGAAAAATCTGCTGAGACGATCTGATGGTTTACCTCCGATAAAGGATGATGGTCCCATCCTTTCAGCAGCCGCCCAGCCGGGTGACCTGGCCTAACTGAGGTCACTTCACCGAGTGGCCAGGCGGGGCGCGGGGAGGGCCTCGGCCCAGGCCGTCTGCCGTCTTCGGATCCCAGTACACGACCGCCCTCCTAGTCAAAGTCAGTGCTGGCTCAGACGGTATAAACGACGGTCACTGTATTCTCAGGGAGGAAGACGTCCCCAGGTGAAGTCACGTGAGAGGGATCCCAGTAGGAGGGCGGCATTACGTCTACGAGAGAGGAGCACGGAGGCCTCGTCCTGTGGAAGCGGCGGTGGGTGCTGGCACCGTGAAGGCTGGGGCGTCCCTACACCGGCCGGCCATGTTCCCAGGCTGTGGGCCGCAGAGAGCCGGGGGCAGCTCCCGGGTGGGACTGGTCAGCCAAGCAGCTCCCCCTCTGACATGCTAATCCCCCCTCGTGGAGATGAAACGGCACTCCTGACTGCATCTTTAGGTCCTGGGTGGGAGCAGACGCGTTAACATGGAGTCTCACATGAGGCCAACTCATAATAGGAATAGTAACAAAAATAGCAGCTTTGTTTAATGTTTTGTAGACTATGAAGGCCACAGCTTCCCATGGTTTAGAACATGCTGCCCTAAACTGCAGTAGAAGGTGTGAGACAGTGAGCTGGAGCTCATAAGAGAGAACTGAAAAGCCTTCTGCTTGCTTGAAAGACACAGAACTACGCATCACCTTCTGCTGCACGCCAAAGCGAAGGGCTTCATTTCTTTCCGCCTTCAGTTCCTCGTCTACGAGAGCAGTGACGACAGGAAGGAACAGTGACCCCGGGGAACTGGCTGGCCAAGGGCAGGTGCTCAGCTCTGATACGTGGAGGGAGCAAGTGGGAAGTGAGGGTGCCGGCCGCCACCTCGGCCTGTTAAAAATAGAGCACTTCCTGCTTCTCCAGTTCACTGGAGGTGTGTCACAGTGGCCATGATTATGACTGAGACGTTTACAAGGTGAGCTACAAACGCCGAACAAATCTCAAACCTTTTGGGCTTCTCGGGTGTATAATTATGGTGACATCACTTATGCTGCATTGCAGACTGCAATGACTTGTCAGTTAATGAATTGACTACTTCTTTTCATGCTACTTGTCACTACAGGCCATTAAATGCCCCCTTCGGTTGGTGAAATTATCTAAGACATTCAGTTCTGTTCAGTTCAGTCGCTCAGTCGTGTCCGACTCTTTGCAACCCCATGAACCGCAGCACGCCAGGCCTCCCTGTTCTTCACCAACTCCAAGAGTTCACCCAAACCCATGTCCCTTGAGTCGGTGATGCCATCCAGCCATCTCATCCTCTGTCGTCCCCTTCTCCTCCTGCCCCCATTCCCTCCCAGCATCAGGGTCTTTTCCAATGAGTCAACTCTTCTCATGAGGTGGCCAAAATATTGGAATTTCAGCTTTAGCATCAGTCCTTCCAATGAGCACCCAGGACTGATCTCCTTTAGGATGGACTGGTTGGATCTCCTTGCAGTCCAAGGGACTCTCAAGAGCCTTCTCCAACACCACAGTTCTAAAGCATCAATTCTTTGGTGCTCAGCTTTCTTCACAGTCCAACTCTCACATCCATACATGACCACTGGAAGAACCATAGCCTTGACTAGATGGACTTTTGCTGGCAAAGTAATATCTCTGCTTTTTAATATGCTGTCTAGGTTGGTCATAACCTTCCTTCCATGGAGTAGGCGTCTTTTCATTTTGGAACCCCCCCAAAATAAAGTCTGACACTGTTTCCACAGTTTCCCCATCTATTTCCCATGAAGTGATGGGACCAGATGCCATGATCTTAGTTTTCTGAATCTAAGACATTAGAGTTATCCATCTGTTATTAAATTCCAGACATCTGTAATATAGTCACCCAATGATTACAGTTATTTTAATATTTTAGGATGACTTGAGTCTTAACTATTTCTTAAAATGTGATTATTGATTAGTAGCTTAGATTTTTTTAGAAATTACAGAAACGTATGAAGAAAAAAAAATCACCTTGGATCCTAGAACTGAACAAACCCTAAGAATTTTGGGATTTTTTTTTTTCCTATAAATCTTTTCTGTTTTGGCTGGGGAGAGAGAAGTAAGCTACACTAAAATTTGGGGTCAGCTTTCTCCCCTAAGGTTAATGCTTAATTTTTCTCCAGATACCCCAAAAGGAAATTTACAGTTATGACCTCGATCAAAGGATTTCCTTAGCTCCACATTTGCCTCTGAGTGGTTGCCACTGAAGCACTACATGCAGACTGGGAAAGACCAACAATTACAGAAACATAGGCAGGAGGCTGTATTTGACTCAAGAAGGGAGACAAGTGCAGAGGCCGCACTGTGCTGCTTTTTAGATGCAGGCGTCTCCCCTGCTGTTCTGGAACCTTCCATAGGGACCTTGCGAGCCTCAAGAGGATGTCTGCACCCACTCTGCAGTCTGGGCCTGCCCTCCTTATCTGCCCCAGGTCTGCTGGTGGGCAGGGGAGATAACCCGGCCCCACACAGAGATCCACACGTCCCCTGCAGCCGGAATGAGTGAAAAGCCTTAACCAGGAGCTGAGTTATCGGAGGTGGGGGTGGCTCAGCCCCACAGGAGAACTTCTGCCCCTGAAAACAGACTGAAAACCCAGATTTCCGCTTGGGATCCCCTCTGCCCCACCCATCTGTTAACGTCACCCGTCACCTTCACCTTCGGAGAAGGCAATGGCACCCCACTCCAGTACTCTTGCCTGGAAAATCCCATGGACGGAGGAGCCTGGTGGGCTGCAGTCCATGGGGTCGATGAGTCAGACATGACTGAGCGACTTCACTTTCACTTTTCACTTTCATGCATTGGAGAAGGAAATGGCAACCCACTCCAGTGTTCTTGCCTGGAGAATCCCAGGGACGGGGGAGCCTGGTGGGCTGCCGTCTCTGGGGTTGCACAGAGTCGGTCGCGACTGAAGCGACTCGGCAGCAGCAGCAGCAGCACCTTCACCTTATCAACACCATCAACAAGATGCACAGTACTTCTGTGAATACTTTATCAAGTGCCTCAGGATTCAAGGCGGAGGCAAGGAAAGATTGATGAAAAAGACAGTTAAACAGAAAAAAAAGACCCTTATTCCAAGGCTTCAAACCCTCAGAGGATCCATCTGGTCCTGGATGAGCAGATCCAAGCATGGTCACACAAGGCGAGATGGAGAGGAGAAGCCAGCTCGGGCTCCTCCTTCAAGCTCCAGTCAGAGAGCAGGTTTGGAGACTCCGCTGGGGCCGCCTGCCACACAGCGGTCTCTCTCGGGCGCCCTGCTCGCCAGGAACTTCGGAAAAGAGAGCGGCCCGGTTAGTTCACCGAACGGCCGCTGAGTTCCGCGCACAGCCAGCAGCGCTTTGAAAAGTTCCTTTTCAGAGGATTAAGTGTGAGTCACCCCCTTATTTAATTCATTTAATGTGGAGGGATCTGACAAAAGAATGGATTGTTTCTAAGATTATTAGGAATCAACACAAAATAGACACGACACCCACGCCCCGTGCAGTGCGGCCGCTGGCGGAGGTGCGCGCGGGGCGCGATCTGCGCTCGGTCCACCTCGGCCTCGCCCTCCACCGTCAGCCTCGTCTTCCCCACCCCTCCCCGGACCCGCCAGGCCTCAAGTCCTGCCCGGTGCCCCCGGAGAGGCCTTGTTCCTCGGCTGCAACAGGGGGGCAACCGTCGGAGCAGTAGCTTCTCTTTATTTGTAAAGTTCCCCTGAATCAGAGGCTCACTGAACAACGCCACTGTCTGAAAAGGGCATTTGGTTCATTCCAAAGCAATGAAAAAAAAAAAAAAAAAACAAAAACAGAAAGAAGAGGGAAGGACCCCAGACAGCCCTTGCAGGGGCAGAAGCCGCTCTAAACGCCCTTCTGTCCTGTGAAGGGTGAGTGCTGGCCCCAAGAAGCCTCCCTGCTCTGGAATTTTAACCTCCTCTGTCTTCTTTTTTAAAATTGCTTCTTATAATCCTCTTGTCAATGCAGGAGACACAGGTGCAGTTCCTGGGCCAGGAAGATTCCACGTGTCTCAGGACAACGAAGCCCGTGCCCCACAGCTACTGTGCTCTAGAGCCAGGAGCCACAACCAGTGAGTCCCACACACCTAGAACCCAGGAGTCCCGAGCCCAGGAGCCACAACCACGGAGGCCGGCACACCTCGGGCCCTGCTCCCTCACCAGAGAAGCCAGCGCAGTGAGAAGCCCGCGCCCCGCAGCTGGAGAGCAGCCCCCATCATCGTAACTAGAGAAACAAACAGCCAGGAAGACCCAGCTCGGCCAAAACTAAATCAATGAAGAGCTTCCTGTGCAATCAAATGAAGAGTGAAACCATAATAGAAAAGGAGGAAATGCAATCGGCCGTCACGCTGGAGGCCGCGAGCAGGTTTATCCTGTGAAACACGTTAAGGACGAGGGGCTCTGTGCCCATCAGCATTTCCCTGACACCCGCCTGGTAAAATATCATGCTTCCAGTCGAAGTCATGAGCGGCACCTGCTCACGGTCCGACAGCTGAATCTGCATTAGGGTTTTAAACAGGAGACCCCATAATGCTCCCAGTTGGGGTAACAATCTAATGTAAAGTTTTGGAAGGTCTTATCAAAAGTACACGTGGAGAGAGAGGGGGAGAGAAGGGAAAGGCAGACTTGTCACTCACGGCTGTCCGCGCACTTTCTCCATACTCTCGGGGTGTGCCCAGGGGATGCTGTGTGAGCTCTGATTTGTGGGTTCTGTCCTCAATGGGGCTTCCCAGGTGATGCAGTGGTAAAGAATGCACTTGCCAATGCAGGAGACGTGGGTATGATCCCTGGGTCGGGAAGATCTCCTGGAGAGGGAATGGCAACTCACTCCATTATTCTAGCCTGGAGAATTTCACGGACAGAGGAGGCTGCGGGCTACTCCATGGGTTGCAACTGAATATGACTTAGCGACTGAACAACAGTCCTCAATATAAGAAGGAATTTCTGCTCATCGTACCCAGGGTGGATCTGAAAACACAGGCAACCGTTTTCACCCACTCAGGGGCCAAGAGCCCCAGAGGGGCCCTGGCCACCCAGAAAGCCGCTCCTAGGCGCCCGGGAGCCTCAACTTTGGATGTGATCCAGGCCTGATAGAAACAGCCTCCTTGAAGAGCGTTCAGGTCCTGCCTTCGGCTCTTGCAGGTCACACCTCATGGGCCTGGCTGCCGACTGCTGAGGAAACGGTTCACAAAGGGCCCCGAACCTCCGTCTGTCTGGACCCTGAAGCCCAGGACTCCGTCTGTCACCCACCAGGCTCCTTTTCTTTGCCTTCGTTCATTTCTACGAGTGAGAAGAATCACTGCTGTTCGGTGTGGCTGGTCTAAACATGGAGCGTGATAAAGTGTGAACAATGAGCTCGGTTTTCCAGCAGACACACACTTCCCGGTGCATCCCTGGGCTTCCCTATAAAGTCGAATAAAAGTTTTGCTAAGAATCATCGGCTGAAAGTGAAAAGTGAAAGTTGCTCAGTCGGGTCTGACTCTCTGAGACCACGTGGTTTGTAGCCCGCCAGACTCCTCTGTCCATGGGATTCCCCAGACAAGAATACTGGAGTGGGTGGCTGTTCCCTTCTCCAGGGGATCTTCCTGACCCGGGGATCAACGCTGGGTCTTCCGCATGGTAGGTAGATTCTTCACCATCTGAGCCACCAGGGAATTCTTTTCTTGAACAGGTTATAAAATAGACTGAGAAAAGGTTATGAAGAAAGTACGAAAGGCCAATTTCCTGCCACTACAACACATCTCATTTTCTGAGTTTTTTCGAATTCGAAACGGTATAGACATCTGTCTAGTCACTAGGCTAAAAGAATTAGAACCATCTTGAGATTTTATATAGCCAGAGATCATTGATCATTCACTTTTCATTCTACTTACACAATTTTTATGGCTAGTAAGGAAATCTAATTCACACGAGATGATGGTATTAAGGACTTTTTTCCCAACCAAATTCTTCAGATTGGGCTGTTAATAAAAATACAGTGAAACTCAGAGAGAAAACCCTAAGTACACGAAAAGTAAAACGTTGGCATTCAGTGAAAAGCATTGTTTATGTCAGCAAACAAATGCAGGACTGGCCACTCACAGCCCCAGATTCCTCTGCTCCAAGATTACAGGTCCTGGAACACAGGGGCTCCACAGGGCCCGGGGCCCCAGTCCCACAGTGAGTCACCGAGAAGACGTCACTTCTTAGAGCAACTCCCGAACTGCGTGGGTTCTGGTGGCCCACAGCCTTGATAGGGCCAGGAAAGCAGGACTCTTAAGAGAGTCCAACATGCCGACAACCAGGAGCAGTTCTGTCTAGTATGAACAGAACGTGGTTTGATGCATTCATGTAAATTAAATAAGCCTGCCCCGCACCCAGGCTTCTATGACCTGTTTGGAACCCACAGGGATTGGGCTATTGTACCTGCCAAGCCCGTGGAGAATCTATAGGCCGGACGATGAAAGCTGCCCCTGTTCCGTGGGCACAGGTCGAGTTATTATTGCTGGGAGACACAAAAAAGCTGTAAGTCCATCTTATAACATCCCTTATCTATACTGTCAGTATTTCAACCAGACAGCTGCTCAAAATCCTACAAGAAATCTACCTCCACCTAAAACGATTCATTTTAGGCCAGATTCCTGAACTCCGCACACAGTGGAATGCTGAAGCTGGCCGGCTGCCAGCCCGCTGGCCCCTGGGGTGGACAGCGCTGGCTGCCTGGCGTCGCAGCCCTGCCCAGCTGCCCTGATGTCTTATCTGCTCGTTGTGAAGGCAGAGAAAGGAGATTTCAAAGAGGTGCTGTGCATGAGGTCACACGCATCACCTCCCCAGTGGCCTCGGATTCAGAATAAAACTCAGTCTTCCTGGATCGCTGGGTGACATTCCCAGGGCGACGTGCAAGACAGACCCCTGCCGTACAAAGACGTTATTACACAACTCCAGGCAGCTCTGGGTCTCACCCAGAGCATCAGAGAATTCAAATCGTACTGCGGGGAGGTTTCCGCTCTTTCAAAAGCACACCACAGCTGGCTCTGCTGGCCTTCGGGCAGCGTAAAGTAACCCCAAAGTGAAAAAGACTTCATGTTAAACGTTTTTTTAAAAATGTAACTGATATTCGTGTGGAGAAAACCAAGCCACGGCGGTGTCACTTACCTCGGCCGACGCAGCTGTCTTCGTCTTGAGCGAGGGCGGGTCACCCTTGTCCTGTGGGGGCAGAGAGTGAAGAAAAGTCCTTTAAGTCACAGGATGTCCTGGACAGTCGCTGCTCGGAGGGGACTGCTGCATGGACACTCACCAAGGCTGGCGGCTTTTTGTTTCTGAACATGAGTCTCCACATGGCTGTCAATAACTTGAGGAGTTTCCCCAGCTCTCAGAAAGCCCGTGAGTATAAACACCGAAAGAAGGGAACTTGCAAACTTTTGTGCAACTTTTACATTCAGCCAAAGGAAGTGATGTCCCATCCCCAACCTCAAAGTGTAACCGAAAAAAAAAAGTCACTCATTAATCTCCAGACACACAGCCTTCGGCTGAGCAGCTGTGGTTATCACTGGGGGCCGGCCAGCATCTTAGGGTGACCTTGAGGCCCTCTGTCCTACGGAAGGTGCTCATTCAGTTGCAGCAGGCAAGGCTTCTAACCTGTAAATAGGCTAACGGACACCTGATTAAAATTCCAATCACGTTAGGCCATAGGGGTTCGGCCTGGAGACGCACACAGCTCCCTGCCTCCCCTTGTCTGGACTCAAAACTCCCATCACCTGAAGACTTTACTTAGCACCACAACTTGAGGTCTCGAGAACAGAAACCACAGCTGTGCCTGCCTCTGCACACGGCATCCTGGGGGCACGCTTGTCATTTTCTGCTGTAGGCCTCATTTCTCCTCTGTTCTCTGTTCCGAGGCTCAAATCCACTGAAACGTGAGCTGGAGAAAGTGGGCACACGTCTCTTTCACGCTTGACTAGTAACTGTGGCTCAAGGATCAGAAGACAGAGGGGCTGGATTCCCCCCCCCCACGACCTAACCGGCTGTAGGAAGGGAGCCCGTGGGGACCACAGCTCGAGAGAAATCCGCGGCCATCGCACCGCAGCTCACCCGCACTGCCGGCGTGTCTTCACACCGGCGACGGGGCAGGTACCGGCCAGACCTCTAGTTCCTTTATGTCCCTGCCTCTCCATGGTGGATGGAGTTTTACAGACTCCCAGATCCGGTAACACAGAGCATCTGGACACAGAACCCCAGCCCATCAGCGCCCGCATCACCTCCAGGAGCGGCCAAGGCCATGAGCCCCGCGCCACGTCCATCTGTCCTTGCTCTCCGACCCCCAGCTGGACGGTGAACATTGAACGGCAGGAACACGCTTCCTTCTACGTGACTGCTCGTTTCTGCAGCTCCTACACCGGGCTTCGCTGCACACGGCATTAGGGACAAACGTCTGTGGTCTCTCTCCCCCTAGTTTCTCCCTCCTTGGCAAATGTCCCCTTTCCTCCTGTGGGAAGCAGATTCCACGCAGGCTGGTGAAAGTGACCCCACCGCTGCAATCCCCCACCACGGGCAGGGGCGTGACTAGGGCCCCGTCATTTGCTGGGTGCAGTGCCCAGCATGGAACCAAGGCCAGGGAAGGCCTATCCAGGCAGGAGCCACAGGGCCACTTTGCAGATGCTATGGAGTTTGTTGGCCCAGAAATGGGCCTGGGATCAAAGAGGGAAACAGAGTCAGCGTCCTGCTGACAGTTTCAGGACAGCTGGATTCAAAGCTGCCAGAAGCCATCTCTGTTCAATGACAGGAGGAGAAAAACTGCCAGTCTGAGCAGCCAGACAGCTTCAGCCAGTTTGAGCTGGTTTCTGCAACTCGAAAAGGAACCCTAAGGACACGGAAGTGGTGCGTTTACAAATAAATGCCTAATAACGACAAATGGGGGCCCCCAAAGCCCCACAACCCCATGTGTCCACCCACTACCTTTCTCAACTCACAGCCAACCCCCAAAGGAACACCTTCTCGTACGCGATTCACCCTGCAGAGTCTCCTGGCCTGGCCATCTGGAAACCCAGGGACTGTGCACACGGAGCCCGCAATATCTGGCACTCTCCCTGAAAAAGATTTGCTAAATTTTGCATAGCCCTCCTGTAGTCATCGGTCCTCTTTCCGTCTGCTTTTCTTGGTCTCCAGTTTGCAGATAAGATTCAGAGAATGGACAGGGAAACCAGTGATGACTGAAGATGAAGCGACAACTCTCGTCGTTCTGCAGACACACCGGCCCCCGTCGTCCCCTTCTCTCCCTCCGGCTGCCCCCCAGTCGGTCCCTCCACTCCACGGGCAGCCAGACCCAAGCGCGGGCACGTGGGGCAGGGGCTTTTCCAACTGCAGAGTGAAGCCCGGGGTCCTCCTACTCCGGCCCCATCCCTGGGATGCTGGACAGCACAGGGCGCCCTCCCCATCCCACCTCTGCCCGAGCAGGAGAGCTGGGGGCAGGTGTGGAGGAGCCAGAGACGGTAGGGGGCGGACAGGCCGCTCCTCTGGTCCGGCAGGAAGTCCTGCCTCTAAGTCGGCCCCTCTCAGCTCCTCCATCCTTCCCAGCCCCTCCCGTCACATCGCCGCCTCGCTCTCATCACAGTGCCTCTGCGTGATTTCAAGGCCGTCACGCTAGCCCACGAGGCAGAACAAACTAGAGGGGATACGCTGTAAGACCGCTCTCAGAGCAGACTGAACTCCAGGTGTATCTCGTGAAGAGCAAACTGGTCAAACAAACCGGGGCAAGCAAATATCTTGTGCTTTGTGGATTTGAAATAAAATACCAGTGTTTTCTAAGCCAAGGATCAATGACCATTTGGGGAGAACTATGGCTTGAATATCTTCATAAAGCCCCAGAAAGCAGTCATGTGCCACGGGACACGCACGAGGGGCATGTGCTCTGTGTTCACTGCTGGGGTTTCTGGTCTGGGTGGTGAAGCTTCCTTTGATGCTTGAAGGTCTTCTCAATGTCCAGCTTTAAGTATATAAAGCTGACAGTCCAATTTTATAATGTAAGGTCAGGCTCATTCCCAGAGTCCCAGTTTCCTGGAAGACTTTGTGCACAGTCCTTAGATGCTGAGTTTTGACAGGCAAGCAGTTGATTGAATATGCTCTTAATTCCCAAATGAAATTAGTTCATGGGGTTGATTCTTGGAAAGCCAGGGTTTGCCTGGAGGGTCACTGGTGTCCTGAATTCACAAATGTGCACAGAATTGATGGCTGCTAGTCTCGTAGAAAGCTGGGGCTCCCGCTCCGGCCTGGCCCCTCTCCAGCCGGCACTGCTGACCTTCCAGGAGAGGCAGCCGCCGAGGGCTGGCACCCAGGCTGTGGGACAGCAAGCCAGAGTGAGGTTCCAGGCACCAGGCGCTGGGCAAGGCACTCAACCACTGTGCCTGGGTTTCCGTGTTTGCAAAGATGAGGTGAGGTGGCGTTAGGGAGCCCAGAGAAACGAGCTATACATGTTAGACGTCTGGCATGCAGGAGCCTCGAGCAGAGTTGAGCTTGGGGATGAGGCAGGAAGAGGAAGGGGTCCCCCAGGTGGAGCAGTAAAGAGGAGCCCCAAGACAGCCCACCCTGCTCTGAGAGCACTGGCCGTGCGTTTGTGATCCCCAGGAGTCGACCTCCAGGGGCTTGACTAGATCTAAAAAGTTGGCTTAAAGCTCAACATTCAGAAAACTAAGATCATGGCATCCAGTCCCATCATTTCATGGCAAATAGATGGGGAAACAGTGGAAACAGTAGCTGACTTTATTTTGGGGGGCTCCAAAATCAGTGCAGTTGGTGACTGCAGCCATGAAATTAAAAGACACATACTCCTTGGAAGGAAAATTATGACCAACCTAGACAGCATATTAAAAAGCAGAGACATTACTTTGCCAGCAAAGGTCCATCTAGTCAAGGCTATGGTTTTTCCAGTAGTCATGTATGGATGTGAGAGTTGGACTATAAAGAAAGCTGAGCACAGAAGAATTGATGCTTTTGAACTGTGGTGTTGGAGAATACTCTTGACAGTCCCTTGGACTGCAAGGAGATCCAACCAGTCCATCCTAAAGGAAATCAGTCCTGAATATTCATTGGAAGGACTGATGCTGAAGCTGAAATTCCAAGACTTTGGCCACCTGATACGAAGAGTTGACTCACTGGAAAAGACTCTGATGCTGGGAAAGATTGAGGGCAAGAGGAGAAGGGGACGACAGAGGACGAGATGGCTGGGTGGCATCACTGACTCAGTGGACATGAGTTTGGGTGAACTCTGGGAGTTGGTGATGGACAGGGAGGCCTGGTGTGCTGCGGTCCATGGGGTTGCAAAGAGTCGGACACGACTGAGCGACTGAAGTGAACTGAACTGAAAGGTCCTTTATTCCACCTGCCAGCTCATGAGGTGGGAGAGCAGAGCAGAGACAGCAGAGGGCAGCAGAGACACGGGCGTGCAGGGCTGTCCGGCTTGACCCGAAGACCACACTGGACGCCGCCCGAGGCCTACTGCTTATAAAGAAGCCATAGATCAATTTAAGGCTCTGTCATTTGGAAACATTTAGAGATTACCAAAACAGCACCCTGACCCTGTTGGGCTTATCTGGCAGACCCTCTGCTGTACTCAGTCATAAACGTCTTCGGATGGTGGCGGCGTGGACGCCCACCACCGCCCCCACCTCCCACTGCCCTGCCGCGGGGCTGCCACACATGGTCAGTCTGCCCTCCTGTCCGCGCCGCAGCGGCTTCCCCGCCCAACCTTAATTATCCACCAGGGGGCAGCAGAGGACGCAGCCTGGGAGAGGGCCCCGCCCCCCCCCCCCCCCCCCCACCGCCCCGGACACGTGTGGCTGGACAGTCTGCTCCGGAGGCCTCACTGATGCGCCCCTGGGAATAAGGCGCTGCCTTCACGCGGAGACCGACTGGAGGAAGGCGGGCTTGTTCTCCACAGCCTCCCCTTGCCAGACTCTGCTCTCCCCCTCCCCTGGGGACCCAAAGCTCCAGAGGTCCATGGGCTGTCGGGCTTTTCGGAGACCCCAGTGGGCTAATGCTTCCCTGATGTAGCTCACACAGTAAGAATCCGCCTGAAACACGGGAGACCCAGGTTCGATCCCTGGGTTGGGAAGATCCCCTGGAGGAGGGTATTGCAACCCACTCCAGCATCCTTGCCTGGAGAATCCCATGGACAGAGGAGCCTGGTGGGTTGCAGTCCAGGGGGTCAGACAGAGCCAGACAGGACTGAGCGACTAAGCACGCGCAGTGGGTTCATGGGCGTGTCACAGCCTCAGCCGTCGAGAAGCCCGCCCTCTTCAGTGGGGGCTGGTTTCGGGGCTGCGCCCTGTGTCCTTTCCAGATAAAACGAGCCAAGGCGTGTGTGGCCGGTCCCAGGGGAGGCCACGCCTGTTCCGAACGGGTGCCCCTCCTCGCGGGTCACCTCTCCTTCTCCTTCTCCCCCGTCACCGGGGCCGGGCTGGGCCGTGATAACTTGGAGGAGAACAGCTCAGAGCACATCTCCCCCCAACTAGGCTGCAGATAAAGGCGCCTGAGGACTATCCCACCGCGCACGTTCAGAGGGGACGGGGAGACAGGTGGCCCAGTGAATAAATGAACTGTGAGGAGGAAGGAAGGAGGCGAGAACCCCCAGGGGCTAAAGGGGGGGCCGGGGTGGACCACCACTGGGGAGGGTGCGCACAGCAGGGGATTAAGCATTTAGAACGTCTAATTCGATGGTGTTTACTGCATTCATGGTGTTGGGTAGGGCTTCCCAGGAGGCCCAGTGGTAAAGAATCTGCCTGCAGTCCCTGGGTCGGGAAGATCCCCTGGAGGAGGGCATGGCAACCCACTCCAGTATTCTTGCCTGGAGAATCCCATGGACAGAGGAGCCTGGCGGGCTGCAGTCCACAGGGCGGCAAAGAGTCGGACATGACAGCAATTTAGCATGCAGTGTTGTGTAACCATCACCACTATCTATCCCAAAATAAGTTGATCACTTTGGCAGAAAACCCCGTATACGTTAGGCAGCCGCTCCCCACTCTCCCCCAGCCCCAACCTGGCCCAGGCCCTGGCAATGCAGTCTACACTCTGTCTCTGTGGATGTCCCCTCTGGAAGCTTCTCATCAGGGGAGTCAAAATGCAGATTAAAAACACACCTACTAACATCATTGATAAACACGAACTGTTGAGGGCTGAATCGAGCTCCCTGGGAGACTGAAGCTCTAGCCCTGGTGCCTTAGAAGGTGACTGTGGGGGCCACGTGGTCTTCACAGAGGCGATTATGGCAAATGAGGTCACGCGGCTGCCCAAGTCGCATATCAGGGGAGACTAGGGACGCCTGCCTGCGGACACAGGGAGATGCCAGCCATCTGCAAGGCTGGGAAACACGTCTTAGGAGAAACCATTCTGCCGACACCTTGATCTCGGGCTTCCAGCCTCCAGAACAGAGAGGAACTAACTTTCTGCTTTTCCAGCTGCCCAGTCAAGGCCTTTGTCACAGCGCTTCTAGCTGCCTGAACAGCCTCAGAAGCCAGAGCATTCCTTTGTGGGTCCACCCAGAACAGCCGGGGAACCAGATCAAAATAGCCATAGAGCGTTTAAACAATCGCAGTAATTAGACTTGAAATATAAGCCAACCCCAGACACTGAAGAGTCCGCTGGGTTATTTTATGGACATTTTAACACACTACTTATGCCTTTCTCTGCACCTGCAGAAAATACGCACTTATCTTAAATTGAGACTCTAGTGTCCTCAACATTGCAAAGCAAATCAGTCCAGTGTGGTCAACAAACCCAGGCTGGACCCTTTTCCTGACTCTGAAACGCTCTGTGCCAAGCTGTGGACACAGCTCGGGCAGTAACACATGTGGCCTGTGGCCATCTTGTCCAAATGACAACTGAATCCGAGCAGAACGTCAAGGTCCTCTCCCAACCTTTGCAGACCAGAACTCTGTCCAAAGAAGCAGTATGGCAGACCACAGTTCAGAGGGAACATTAACCATCTCGTTCCTTCCTCTCTGCCTCCGTTTAAGAAGGCCACCAGAATAAAGCGGGACTGGTTCCCAGTCCCGGGGAGCAGGGCCGGCTGCCTTGACCCCCCTCCACCCCCAGCACAGGCTGGGTCCCTCCAGGCCTGATCAGGTCAGAGGAAAGGGGATACACAGCCGAGGCACATCTCAGACCCGCCAGCGCCCCAGCCGTGTGAGCCAGGTCCTTAGGATAAACGTCTGTCCTATCTCACTCAGCCTGTCTGTCTAAGAGACATGGGGTCGATCCCTGGGTCAGGAAGATCCCCTGGAGGAGGGCATGGCAACCCACTCCAGTATCCTTGCCTGGAGAATCCATGGACAGAGGAGCCTGGTGGGCTACAGTCCATGGGGTCACAAAGAGTCGGACACGACTCTGTTTCATTGGTGGGCTACAGTCCATGGGGTCACAAAGAGTCGGACACGACTCTGTTTCATTGGAGAACCCTGACCAGTTCAGGGCCTTTCGTTCATAACGATGGCTCTCACTTCTGAAGACAGGAGAGTCTCCCAGTCCTTGTAATACTGAAACCTTCCCGCTTGATGTAAAGCCTCTCCCTGCCCAGGAAGCAGGGGTGGGACCTGGGCCTTTTCTCTTCGACCCTCCATGTGGCGCCACCCTCGAGGCTGCCTGGGCAGCTCAGCCCAACTCTGGGGGCCTGTGGTCGGAGAAACAGGAATTGCTCTGCTGGTTTCTGGGAGCTATGGCTCTTTTCTCCTACTTACTATTAGGTTGACTGTTTCTAAAGTACACCTTCTGTACACAGTGTTCCAGAAAACATCTGAAGAACAGCAGTTTAGACGCCTGCCTCCCTCGGCCCCCACGGTAACTCCATGAGGCATAAACTCCATGCTTCTTATGACGAGACTAACAAAGGCAGAGGGTTGGGAAGTTTCCCAAAATCGCATGCCTGATAGAGCTGGGATTGAAACTGAAATCCAAAGCCTATGTTCTTACCATTATAATTTGCTTCCAATCATTTTGCTTTTTAAAAGCACTTACGAAAAAGGGGGGGAAAAGCAGTTATGGTTTTACTCCCTCAATCTGGTGTATAAGAGATTTCAGTCACTCAAATGTGTTTTTAGAATGTGTTAGATATTTTGCCAGGAGAAGTCTATCTCTCTTCCCCTTTGTTCAAGAAGGTCAATAATCTGCCCTTATGTTAGTCTGACCTAATAATCTGACCTCAGTTAATAACTGAGCACATAAAAGTTGTCTTGCTTTTTAGCTCTCAGACCAAAAGAATTTTGACCAATGTGACCAGGAAAATATGCAGTTTCTTCCCCAATAATTCCTGATGAGCACTTCGTATGATCTGAGGAAACCAGGATATATACCATCATCACCTGATCCATTCAGCAGCGAGGAAAGCTGATGTCACTGCTAACTTCTCCTTCCCGTGGCGAAGCATCTCCGTTTCTGTCGTTAGTCACTGTGGACCAGGGCTTCCCAGATGGTGCTAGTGGTAAAGAACCCACCTGCCGAACGCAGGAAATGTAAGAGACCCAGGTTCGACCCCTGGGTGGGGGAGGATCCCCTGGAGAAGGGAATGGCCACCTACTCCAGTATTCTTGCCTGGAGAATCTCATGGACAGAGGAGCCTGGTGGGCTACAGTCCATGGGGTCATGACTGAAACATCGTAACACGCATGCACGCGGGCCAGGACAAGACAAGAACATGTGAGTGGCCGTGGGATGCGTTTGCTGACTCCCCCACGCCCCCTGGGGCGGGAGGGCTTGCATTGCTGGGGGTCGTGGGGTGGTCTCCAGCCCCTCTCTAAGCGTGGCTCTCTCTGGCAACCCCCCAGTGAGTCCACGTCCCACCCGCCTGAGCCTGTCCTCCACGTGGCTCTTAGCGCTTCCTGACCTTAGCTGCGCCTCCCCTGATGGAGACCGTCCAGTGTGGGAGGAGGCTGGAGCAGTAACACTGCTGAGCGTGTGTCTGGGGGCACAGCCTGAGGAAGCGAGCGATGGATCAAGCATCTGGCAACTGACACCCAGGCCGGCCTGAGGAGCTTTCCCGGCACAGACTCTTCCAGCGGTCCAGCTAGCGCAGTGTGCCGGTCAGAGCTGGGCACCTGGACCTTCTGAGCTGGGGACCCACGCTCGTGTGCTAGCCACAGGGGCAGCTGTAAAAGTGGGTGCTCAGGACCACGCAGTCACCACAGAGATGCTTCAAGAGAAGGCAGCCCAGTCAGGGGACCTCCCAGTAGCTGCCTGGTCTCGTCAAACGCACCAGGGAGAAGAGCAAACAGCAACACCACTGGCATGTCTTTAATTTTCATTCTAAAGCTCTAATTTTTAATCACACACAGCACTAAACTGAAGACAAAGCTAGAGCTCTCAGTGAAATAAGCTGAGAGCTTTAAGTCTATGTGAAGAAGAACGTGCTCGCTACATTTAACTTCCCAGCGGGGGCAAAACACTGATTCATTGCTTTGGAAAATCAAATTTAAAGAGTAAACAGGGTCTTTCCTGGGAATCCACTCTAAAAAAAAAAAAAAAAAGAAGAAGAAGAATCCACCTTGATTGCAGAGGACACGGGTTCAATCTCTGATCTGGGAACTAAGATCTCACACGTGTGTGTGCACGCCAAGTCGCTCAGTCATGTCCGACTCTTTGTGACTCTATGGACTGTAGCCCACCAGACTCCTCTGTCCATGGGATTCTCCAGGCAAGAATACTGGAGTGGGTTGCCATGGCCTCCTCCGGGGGATCTTCCCGACACAGGGATCGAAGCCACATCTCTGACTTCTCCTGCGTTGGCAGGCAGGTTCTTTACCACTAGAGCCACCTGGGAAGCTCAACTCAGCCCACCTGCCACATCTACAGAGCTCCCAGGCCACAACCAGCACGTCCATGCGCCGCAAGTCTCCCACAATGCAACAAAGACCCCGAGTACCGCAACCGAGGCTCGATGCAGCCAAATACATAAAATTAAATTTTTTTAAAAAGTAAAGAAAATTTCCCTAGAATTCAGACAAAAAGAATAAAGACATTAAAATAACTGTGGGGAAAAAAGAAACTCTCATGGATCGTTCACGAGATGCAGTGTAGGGTAAAAAGCATTTCAGAAGCAAGAATCAAAGGAAGAGTTGATTAAAACTCCCCGTCTTGGGCTGAAGCCTCCAGTGTTCAGACTAGAAGGTCTCGTTTAGGGCGGGCCCCGGAGGAGACGAGCCACCTGCGGAGACGGAAACGGGAGCGCTCAGGAGGCTTTAGCGGCGAGCTGTCCTCTTGCTGTGCCCTCGGGTGGCAGGAAGAGGGCGAGGGCGTGCTCTGGGGTCTCATTTAAGGGCATTAACCCCACATATGAACCTGGGGCGCTGTCCCTGTCACTCACACGCTGACTTTCCCATCACCTTCTTATATTTAACAATTATCGAATAAAAATATTTTGTTTTAATCAACTGTATACCAAAAATTGCAATAATTCAAAGGAAACGTTAGTCTTGTGGTTACAGAAAACGAAATTTAAAGATCAATTTCAATTTATGAACAGATTTTTTTTTCTGCAAGAATATATAAGGTGATGTGCTCAGTCATGCCCAACTCTCTTTGACCTCATGGACTGTAGCCCTACAGGGTCCTCTGTCCGTGGGATTCTCCAGGCAAGAATACTGGAGTGGGTTGCCATTCCCTTCTCCAATAAGGTGACGAATGGACGACTTTTTATCAAATACCCATGTTTATCACATTAGAATAACATCCTAAGGGACAAGTGGAAGGGAAAGCCGAATTCAAGGATCAAAGAGTCACAAAAATTTATGCCTGTTCAGCAAAAAGCATTTTCATGTATTTTTTAGCAAAATGCTGGTGGGTTATCCAATTGCTACAGTATTTAGATTCCAGGGGAAACATTTCAGAGTGTTACAGTAGCTTTATTTTGAAATGTCAACATGTTTAAATGCTAGAGCACTTCCCCTTTGTAATTAAAAAAGCTTTGATGCAAAAAGGCATTAGCTGCTGGGGGCCCTGCCCCTCACCTGCGCTGAGAAGACCCCTGTGTCTGTTTTGGGGGGCAGGGAAGCAGCCACAGGGATGAGGGGGCGGCTCCCTGTTACAAATCAGGCACTTGTTCTGCTTCTTGCAGTCTGGCAGTCAGTCCCTGGTGAGATGAACTTATTTACATTCTGGAAAACACTGTTTCAATTAGGCCAGCTCCTCGGGAGGTCTAGAAGAATAAGTCAGTTAGTTCTCGGAGTCCCAGATGACAGTGAACCCTGGGGCCATCAGGCCCACAGAGCAGGAGTCCAGGCAGAGAGTCTTCTGTGATTCCGACCCGTCCGTGCCAGCGTCTGCCCTCAGGCGCACAGATCACAGGCCGGGGTGAGATGCAGGTCTGTGACTCGGTCCTTCTCCACGCCCTGGTCCCCTGTCTGGATGAGGTCTTTAAAAGAAGGGGTTGGGGAGGGTATGAAGGAGCTAACCAGCCTAACTGAGCTTGTATGTATCAGTGTGGTGGGCATTCCTTCACTGGAGATGATTTCAAATCCCAAGGGCCTTCACTTTATCGTCTGTCCCAGGGAAGCGATTTTATTTCATGAGAGGCACTGGAAAGGCGAGGCTTCACTCTGCCCTTAACTGCAAAGAACATTTACAATGTAAAGCAACTGACATACGATAAAGGCATAAAATGCCTCATTTTAGCTTTCAAAACAGGAAGAATCCAGAAGGAATGAAACTTGGACTCTACAAAAGGATCTGGATAAATGCCAAGAGTTTAGATACACCAGAAAGGAGAGTGAGAGGGAGCCTTGTCGAGCCCCTCGGGGACTCGGTGTTCCTGCAGAAGAAGACAGGGAAAACGCTGTGAGCCGTGGCACTGCCACTTCCACGAGGGTGTCTCAGAAGTGTTGGCATCAGTTTGGTAATAGCTTACCTGTGTATCTTTAAAGGACGCTAATCATGTGCTTTGAAAGAAATTTAAAGTGTTCAGAAGGATCTGATATGCTCGACTTTTGGAAAGCATAACTGATAGTTATGGATCCAAAGGAAAACCACAGAGGACCCAGAGAAAACAAAAATGAAATAGAAGGGGCTGGCAGAGGGGGGAGTAAAGGGAAAAGAAAGGTTTGTATGACTCCTGACAAAGCGTTTTATTTTTATAATTATTTGAAACTTTTAAGCTCTAAAAATATTTTATATTAAAAATGTTTCACATACACATACACATAATTTTAAATCGATGAGTATATGTGGATGCAAACGTTTACTATTTTGAGAAATCACATTTACATTTATGTCCTATCACTTAACTATATAAACAGTTTATGACTGATTAGAGGGAAATGATTAGGAGGAATAATTAAATAGTCTTAAAGGTGTGCCGTTGCAAAAAGCCAGGGTGGGTGGGGTCAGGGAGATTTTACAAAATATTTTTTAAAATCCCTCCCTAGACCTCAGCAAACACAAAAGAGAAGTGAATGACTTCTGGTCAGTTACAGGGACTCTTATGTTAACTTATTCATGAAAACATACTGGAAAATAGACTACATAATAAAATAGGGCTCAAAATAAGGTAGAAATCTGACACCAGGGCATGGGGGCAGTCCCACAGCAAAGCCACCACCTCCGCTGAGTGACACCAGGTGCCAGGCAGGACGTGGGTGTTTTCAGGTCACCCCTCGGTGGGGAGGGGCTACAGCAGACACCCCCACTCCCAGATGGAGAAACTGAGGCACAAGAATTGGGAGAACTTTCCAGGTGCACCCAGCCCACCAGTGACCCAGAATATTCCCTGGACTAAATTACACTGAAGTTCAACCAGTGGTTGGAAGCTTTACTAAGAAATAGAGAAAATCAGACAAGCTACCTTATTAATAAAAATGAAATAATTGACTCAAGGGTAACCATAAGGTTAAAATGCACTTATAGTTACTACTTTCAAAGTGATCGTCTCTGCGCTCCAGTGACAGACAGTCCATAACATGTTTATAAAATGACAAAATGAGAGCAAGTGAAACAATTTCTAAAGCCTGCATCGATTTTATGTCATTCCTTTTAACCAGTACTCCTTAAACACTGCATCCTAAGTCTGTCTCTTTGACCCTGAGGCTTCGTACAAACTAATTAGCGCCTTAAAAAAAAAAAGAATATCCAGAAAGGAGACCCAGAAATTATTGAGCAGCTTCACTAAATATTCTCCAAAAGGAAAATCAAAAGTATTTGAGAAACAAACTCCCACTGATGACGCGTGCGTGTGGGCATGCTAAATCACTCAGTCGTGTCCAACTCTGTGTGACCCCACGGACTGTAGCCTGTCAGGCTCCTCTGTCCACGGGATTCTCTAGGCAAGAGTCCTGGAGTGGGCTGCCATGCCCTCCTCCAGGGCATCTTCCCAACCCAGGGATCAAACCCAGGTCCTGATGTCTCCTGCATTAGCAGGCCGTTTCTTTACCACTGGTGCCACCTGGGAAGCCTCTGGTGAAGTATATGGGGGCTGTTTTTAAACCCGGGGAGTGTTACCTGGACAGGTTTTAATAAGATGTGTTTGCACGTGCAGCCCAAGTGTAACAAAAGGCAGTGAGTGCTTGGTCACCCACAGTTCACAATGCGCCCCCCCACGCTGAGACGTGGACGGGAGGGCCAAGTGACAGCCTTCTGCTTTGGACATGGTTCTGTTTGGGTGACATCACAGGTATGGGGCCTTAAGCCCTGCTCTCCTGGTCGGTCTGTGAGGTGCCCGACCAGCTGGGGTGTGCTGCCCTTCACCCTGGATCTGGCCACGCTGCAGGTCAGAGACGTGGGGCACAGATGAAAATCCGCTAAGAAGGGAAAGCCTCCTGGGGTGGGTGTCCTGCCCCAGCACAGGGTCCTGGGCCCTCCTGAACCCCAGGAGAACTGGGGCTAAGCGCCAGCACTCACAGAGAAGAAAGGAGGTGCTAAGGGAGCAAGAGAAAGAAGGCCTCTGGTCCTGAGCCCCACACAGCAGGCGCCCCTCAAGGTCTGAGTCACGTGGATCCCAGGGCAGGGGTCATCCCAACAGGTCAGGCAACAAGCCCTGAACCACAGACCCAGCCGGGCCCACCAGGAGCCAAATGCTCCTGCATTGCCTGGATTTCCTTGAAACTGCGTCCCACACTTGGACTTTCCCGGGATCTGGGTCTCGGACCCGCAGGGAGGGGTTCTGCTCCCCTCTGCTGCAGTCACGGCAGAGCGAGAAGCTGGGAGGCGGGGGATGTTTCATTTTCCATAACATCTAGAAAACAGCCTTGAATTTTCCAGCTGCATTTCTAAGCCATCTTCTCAAATTCAAACATTGAAACCCCCATGGGGATGAGCAAACAAGGCTGCAAATTGCTTCTAAGATGTTCGAGGATGACTAAACACAAGGCTGCTGAAAACCGCCTCTGAAACCGCCGCCCATTTCCAGTCTGGGCTTGTGGGTCCCACATTGTGCACACAGGAGCCTCTGAGAATCTTCCTCTTGAAATTCTCTCAGGTTGATGAAGTCTCTGAGGATTTTGGTGATGGTTTTGATCATGCTTCTGATCTCCATAATTGGTTTTCAAGAGTTAAGCGCTACAATGAGAAATATTAAATACGACTAAAACCCAGACAGCATATTAAAAAGCGGGGACGTCTAGTCAAGCCTATGGTTTTCCCAGTGGCCGTGTATGGATGTGAGAGTTGGACTGTGAAGAGGGCTGAGCGCCAAAGAATTGATGCTTTTGAACCGTAGTGTTGGAGAAGACTCTTGAGAGTCCCTTGGACTGCAAGGAGATCCAAACAGTCCATTCTAAAGGAGATCAGCCCTGAATATTCATTGGAAGGACTGATGTTGAAGCTGAAAGTCCAATACTTTGGCCATCTGGTGTGAAGGGCTGACTTATTTGAAAAGCCCTTGATGCTGGGAAAGGTTGAAGGCAGGACGAGAAGGGGACAACAGAAGATGAGATGGTTGGATGGCATCACCGACTCGATGGACATGGGTTTGAGTAAGCTCCTGGAGTTGGTGATGGACAGGGAGGCCTGGCGTGCTGCAATCCATGGGGTCACAGAGTCGGGCACGACTGAGCAACAACCGGAAGATACTACGTGGACATGAAAGTAAGCCAGTGAATAAGCTGCAGCTGGCATAAAGTTTCCCATCTCGAGATAAATTATGACCTCAGAGCTTGATGAAAGGTCCAGGCGTTACTGACAGGATTTTATATTTACATATAAGGATCCTCTATTTGTGTGTTTTGTCCTCTTCTTTGTTATTATTCATTAGTCTTACAAATTCTGTCAAAGATGTAAGCATTCCGTGCACTCCTGTTCTCCGGCGGGGGGGACGCCGAAGCTGCTCTCCCTCTGGCCGTCCGTGATTTGAGCATCTGCACCGACAGGAGGCTGATGTGCGGCTGGGAGGCGAGAAGCGCCCGGTCCTCAGGCTTCCATCAGAGATAACGGACGCAGCGCATGCGCAGGGGCGAACAGTGCGCCAGCCGCCCGGCAGCGGTCTGACCCTTCCCCTCTGCTCCTGAGACCGCGTCCTCATCAACAAGAACAAGAAATGCGCCTCCCTGCTGCAGCGTGGCCGCCGTAAACGCAGCCAGTTTACAGTCTAGTGGATTCTTGGGCCCCGGGTCAGCTGTGTCCGGCACCTCCTGGCTCCCCAGCCTGCCCCACGCGTGAGCGCAGAGCCGCTGGCTGGCCCCGAGCATCACCCGCTTCCTCAGCTGCGCGGCCCACCGCGCACCGTCACAGGGGCACGGCCTGTGGGCTGTGTGCTCGAACCACGGCCTGGGTCCCTTCCTGAATCTAAAACTGGGCTTCCTTCTGTTGCTCGGGGAAATGCACAGAAATCCTGTCTAGCAATTTCATTTCTCCCTGGTCCCATCAAAGGCTCTTTTCCCGAGAGAGCCGCCCCAGCTGCAGTTTGGGGGAGCCCTGTGGTGTCGACTCATCCCCTGCTCAGTCAGGGCCACCTCGGTCAGTGAACCCAGAGGCCCCGGGCTCACCACCCCCAAAGTGTGGGAGTGGTCGCAAGGAGGAAATTAAAATCCAGAGGAGAACTCTGCAGAAATGCATATGAACCGGTGTGAAGCCAGCACTTCCAGACCCGCCCACAGAAGGGCCACACTGACCGGGCACCATGTCACCTGCACAGGATGTGACCCTTCATCTGGAGACACTGATAGCCTCACAGGCTAATTCAGGGGCCCCATGACAGGTAGGGGCTCCCCCGGTGCCTCAGTGGTAAAAACCCGCCTGCCAATGCAGCAGACACAGGAGGCTGGGGTCCAATCCCTGGGCCAGGAAGATCCTCTGGAGGAGGAAATGGCAATCCACTCCAGTATTCTTGCCTGGAGAACCCCACGGACAGAGGAACCTGGCAGGCTACAGTCCTTGGGTTTGCAAAGGGCTGGACATGACTGAGCGCAGCACCACATGACAGGTCAGTAAGGTTGCCCGAGCTGAGTTCTCATAAAAATAAACCACACGTCTCTAATCCAGCTGCAAATACGGTGACAAGAAGTCCTCCTTCACAGCCACCAAAAGCACGACCCCCAGGCCCTGACTGAGCAGAGGGCGCGCAGGCCCAGAGGGGCCCCAGGGCAGGGCTGGGACCCAGGGTCCCGGGCAAGGGTACTCAGTTCCCGTGGCCCCTCTTCCCACTGGAGCGTCGGAACTGAGCCGGGAGGGCACTTCTTCCGCGGCCTGCCCTGCTTTCCCGTCCCCGTTCTGCTGTGTCTCATCGCCAAGCCTCTGGAAGGCACGCCCCGGCCGCTCTCCACGGTGCTGAGCTCAGCAGGCCCTGCTAGGTCTCCGCTGCCTCAGCACCTGGATCCTTCCCTTCCCGAAACCCTCCTCACTCAGGCTTCAGCACCACAAACTCCTCCTCAGCCACACCCAGTATCTCAGAAAACGTCCTCAGCTCTGTCTGCCTTCCACGTGTGGCCACAGCAGGACCTCGCCTTACAACTTCCCTGTCTAACCTTTGCTCTGGTCCAAGCAGTCATGGGCTCTCACGTGGACAAGTGCAGAATTGTCCAACACAGCAGCCAGGGTGACCAGTGGGCACTCGAGGTGCGTGTCACGAGACCCCAGAGGTTTCCACCAGCTGAATCTCAGAGCCCCGTCCTTACCAAGATTCTGGAAGGACCCTCCCCTGCACGCCCCCCACGTCCTCCCCACACTCACTCTGTGCCACCTCCCGGCCACCCCACTGTTTGGTGCTGTCTCTGCACGGCCGGTGCCCTCCTGTCTGCTGAGCCGCTGCCAGGCCCTCGTCCTCCCCACCTTTATTCACGAGGCCCTCCCTGGCCACACTGGCCACACTGGCTCCACTTCTGGCTCCCAGTTCCCTCCCCCATTCTCAGCCCTGGCCACCTTCCACCGACGTGGCGGCCACGTTTGCGCTGGGCTCTCACCTCCAGCTGGAGGCACACTGGACCAGGGCCCAGCTGGTTCCCACTGGGAACACATCCAGTCCTTAGCCACTCTCTCCTCACCCGCTCTGTGGTCTCTGCGCTCCCTCCCTGTAAATCTGTTTCATGTCTAACCCTGTCTCTGGGTCAGCTCTACCCTCTCCTTTCATCAGTGGTTTGGGAAACCTGGATCAACACAGAAGGAACGTAGAGTCAGATTCCTAGCATCACTACAGGTAGTGACAGAGTCACCAAAAATCAAAGAGCTGAAAGTGGAAGATTAAACCATAAGCTTGTGGAAGGTGAACAGAGGAGGAGTAAACGTCTGTGGCTCCAGGATGGATAAAGCGGTTTAAACGAAAAAGATCCCCCAAGGCTTAAACCATAAGGCCGTAAAGGAACGTGGATTTGAAAATAACACCTTTATTATTTTGATCCACTAAAGGACAGAGTTACTGTACAGTGGATATATCAGAACATGAAACAGGTTTTTAACTTACAAGGAACAAACATCAGGAATAAATAAGGACATGGGCTTCCCATGTGGCTCAGCTGGCCAAGAATCCGCCTGCAATGCAGAAGACCTGGGTTCGATCCCTGGGTTGGAAAGATCCCCTGGAGAAGGGAAAGGCTACCCACTCCAGTATCCTGGGCTGGAGAAGTCCATGGACTGTATGTATAGTCCATGGGGTTGCGAAGAGTCAGACATGGATTTCACCGAATCCAAAGAAAAAGACAAAAATTCAAACTCAGAAATGGGCAAACAGTATGAACAAGTGATTCTCAGAAGAGAAAACCCAAGTGGATACCAAGCTTATGATGAAGCTTAAATTGTTATTAATTATAGATGTGCAAGTTAGGTCAACAAGATTCCCCGGTATGCGGCTTGGTGAGGCTGAATGCTGGGCAGTGCCAGCGGTCGTGGAGAGGGCTCTGTGCGTGGCAGGGGTGTGGACGGGCACAGCGCGGTCCAGGTGCTGTCAGTGTCACCCAGGGACGTCCTCTCCACTGGGATTCCACACAAATGTCTAAATATACCTGAAGTTGGTTGTGAAATAAACCAATGTGCCCACCAGCTGTGGGGGTGCTTGTTCAGGGGAAGAAACCTCACACCGTGTGCACGGCGATGACCAACAGATTAGGGGGGAGGGCACACACGTCACCAGGATGGCTGGACTCACTCCAGCACGTGGAATGGGGCATGGTGAGCAGGTACGAGGCTCCCCTTGCTCCCGTTGTAAATGGAGAGAAACAGCCGTGGGAATTTCCCGACGCCTCGTCTCCAGTGTGCACCTACACAGCCCTGATGGGGCCCCAGGGCGTCTGTTAATGGCCCCAGATCAAAACCCACAGTGCCTGGCGCTCATACTGGGGGACGTTTGCACGAACTTTTGACCCCCTAAAAGCAGAACACTCTGAGGATGTACTGAATCAATATTTACTCTAAAATCAATGTTTACTAATTTAGAAAGATAGCTTACATGTTCAAAAATTCTCCTTAATCCTTGGATCAAAGGCAGGCATCCCTTGACTTTTCAAAATAAATCCAGAATAGCAGTTTTGGAAATCTGAATCCAGCCTGCAAGCTACCATTACATCATCAAGCAATGAAAAGTCTTGGCTAATTGTTCTTCTGAATCAAGTTATCATATATATAATTATCATATATATAATTGCTCTCAAAGATTAAAATTCACTTAACAAGAAAATTGCCTGGAACATAATGCAGTCTTTCTTTCTCAGGGGTTCCAAAGTCATCTCTGATATTTCAGTACCTGTTTCAGGATGTTAATTATGAAGCTGAACAATAGTCACCAGTTCACTGTAGACTTTGAATTGTGCAGAGGGAATGTCTTATAAGGGCTTCCTAGGTGGTGCTGGTGGTAAAGAACCTGCTTGCCAATGCAAGAGACACGGGTCCAATCCCTGGGTCAGGAAGATCTCCCGGAGGAGGAAATGGCAACCCACTCCAGTATTCTTGCCTGAAGAACCCCATGGACAGAGGAGCCCAGCGGGCTACAGTCTGTGGGGTTGCAGAGCTGGACACGACTGAGCATGCACACGTTTTATAAACCCTCATCACACTGCATCTTGGAAGATGGGGGGATGAAAGCAGGTCTCAGGGTCTCACAGGGGGCCCCCCACCTGCAGCCCCTGCCCTCCGAGCCCACAGCCCCCTCTGCCTTCAGTTCAAACAGCCCTTTAAGAGAGCTCCCCAAGACAGCATGGTGGAGAGGGGTCCCCAGTTCCTATGATGCCCTGCCAGGCCTGCAGCGTCCTCTGCATCTCTTTTCATGAAGGAAACCCTGACGCCATGTGTGTTTAACACCTGGCCCCCTTGCCATGCTCGATGGTGGACAGGGAGGAGTTCAGGGAACCTGCTCCCAGCAGCCCCTGGGGAGGCACTGCCCCATTCCAGTAGCTGCAACCCCTCGGTTTAGGAACAATTTTAAAGTACAAACTTCAACACCTTCAAAGCCCCCACCCGCCCAGCTGCCTGTTTTCGAGTCGTCTAGTGAGTGAGTGGTTTAACAGCATCACGTGTTTTCTGCCTCTCAGCGCTACCACTGTGCCGAGAAACAGGCCAAGAAGCGTTTGGGGGGTTATAAATTCAGTGATCCTGTTCAAAATTAAACAGCACCTGGATAAAGAGTCCTGCCCTATAAGTCAAAAAACTCTCCTACAGAAAATAACTGTAGACAATTTAGAGGAAAAACAGTTTCATAGGCTGGACTTTCAAACGAATGAAACCAAAGGATGAGGCCCTGGCGTGGGCATCCCTGTGTTCTCTGGGTCCCGTTCTGTGCTCTCCACCCTCCAGGGGCCGAGGGGATGTGCAGGGTTTCAGAGCAGGGACAAGGAGCGCCCCCGAGAAGCCCCCTCCCCGCTCCTGCCGACCAGACCCGCATCACCTCCCGACCAGCTTGCTACAACCAGCCAAACCTGGAAAGTGATTCTGCTGAAACTAGGCTTGACTATACTGAGCGCTGATAAGATTAAAGGGAATTTATTCTATATTCTATAATTCATTTTCTGAGTGTATTTGTAGTATATTTATTCGTCTCTGAGGGCTGCCATAGCAGAGCTCACAAACTCGGTGACCGAAAACAAGACACCCTCCTGTCTCACAGCCTGGAGGCAGGGAGTCTGAGGTCAATGTGCCGGCAGGGCCCCATCCCTCTGAAAGCTCCAGGGAGCATCATTCATCGTCTCTTCCGGCTCCCGGCATGGCTGGCAAGGCGCGGTGTCCCTTGGCTTGAGGACAGTCACCCAGACCCTCCTCCATCATCACAAGTACATCTGTGTCTCTTCTCCACTCTATGTAAGGACACCAGTCACACTGGATCAGGGCCCACCCTGAAGACCTCACCTTCCTGCTCACTTCGGCAGAGTCTGTGTTTCCATATAGGGTCCTGTTCACAGACCTCCTACAGCTCTCCCCAAGATGGCTCAAGTCAACCTGTGACTGTACTGGAACATTTACCTTCATTATAAAGAAAACCCTTTGGGAAATATTTTCCCAAAGGAAGTGTAGTAAATTATGGCTGAATTTAGAGTACGTTATGGAGTAATAACATGGGAAATAGACTAGAGTTTTATCAATATTTCACCTTCCACCAACACATTATGGTGGGTATTTAAGTTGAATTGTCTTGTGCCTCAAAAGCATAGGGATTAGTGGTACCTCGTCTTCTATTTGGCCCACAGCAGGCACTAAATAAACACTGACCAGTAGGTTGATAGTTACTGATCGACTCCATGTTCCTGGTGTGCACACATCTTGGAATAATAAACACGGAATATGCTTAAATCTTCCCACAGACACTGAGTGGCTTCATCCCTAAGCCTTCTCATTTCACCCGAATCATCCCTACTGGGATACCACATCATATTTTTTAAAAAGATTATCTGTAAAACCAATTATAATCAAGAACCATTTTCAAATGTTGGCTATGCTAACCAGTAAAGAACACAGAGAAAATGTTTCAAGAATCTAATCTAAAAATCACATGAGCTCTTTTATTTAAGGCATGGTAGAGCAGAGATAAATATCTTCCTTTCCAATTGCTCATTATTATTCACTGAAGCTCAAGGAAAATATCTTGGCGACATGTGCCAATGCTTTCTGAGAAAGCCTTTAAAGCTGGAAATATCTGAGCCCAGCATCTGAGAGAGCTCCAAGAGATGTGCCTTTTCTTGGGCATGACCTATGAAAGGGACAGTGATCAAAAATCACTTCTTCTGACTGTGAGACCTGAGATTATGAATGATTCTGCAGCCCCATCCCACACAGACCAGGACTTCCATCACTTCCATCTCCCCCTCTGACTGTGGTCTGCCAGGCGCACCAGGTGTGGGGGGCTGCCTGACTGAGGTGTTTGGTCCCGGCTCACTGCCTGCGAAGACCGCCCACCAAACGCCTCACTGGGTGTGATGTGGGGAGAGACACATACTTCCTCCAACTGCCGAGCTACTAGGGTAGTTTGCCACTTTTCAGCCTCTCTCGATTCCTAATTGCTAACATACAATATCCTGACAACCTACCTACTATGGAAACCTAATTCAAACTAATATCCTTTTCCAAAATTGTATCATCTAGCCTGCAACTTAAGACCTACAGACTCTAATGAATTTAGGAGACAGTGCAGTGCTTGGAAAAATTCCCACTGAGAACTGACGCTGCCTTAGACGGTCCATTCCCATCTCTCCTCCCCCTTCAACCACTGGGACAGGCGTTTCAGGGAGGCAGTGAGGGTCTGAGATGTATCCATGGCAACAGAATCAGACTGGAAGAGACAGGAAAAAGCAAAGCTCAAAGGAATGGCTGAGTGACTATGCAGGCAATATCGCAGAAGTTTATAGCGCGAGTGAGGAGGCTTCAGCACCATGGACAGGGACGTGGTCCTACCTCCTAGTGTCTTATCTGCACTAATTCGTTCTACAAACGCAGGGAGGGAATAAAAACCACAGTGAAGCTCACAGAGGGCACTGCTTGTTTCTCCGTAGCTCCAAGCCGTTAAGAGGGCTTTCAGTAGTTTTTAAAAAATAATGCTGCTGATATGGATGCCTCTTCTGAAGATGTCAAAAACAAAAAAGTGTAAAAATTATGCCGTGATTTTTAAAACATGAATATGGATGACAGATATTTGAAAGACTGTGCTGAGATGTTAAATCAGGTAAAAATCCTTCTACAACGTTACATGGAAAATCCTGCTTCGTGTTCCGCAGCCACACACCGCATCTCCGTGTCCAGGTCTTACAGGGTCTATGATTTCTTAGGGCCCCCAGTGTTCACTGTAAGACACTATTGAAGTGAGCTGAATTGGAAAATGGTAGGAACCCGTTACTTGTTCTCTGAGGAAAATAAGCGATAAGTGGGTATAAAACGACTCAGTCTGATTTCAAAATATTTGAGACCAGAATTTCTTGTATATGTTACTCGGTGAAACTCAGTGCAAGTATGAAGCAAATTAGGGTCAAAATATCTCTCAGGAGGTTATCAAATGGGCAACAAGGAGGAACAAAAGCAAAGCTTTAATTTCATACATACTCACACACTTCTCTCCTAGACAGATTAACTGTCTAAAAAAAGAAGCCGCAAGGCACTGCTCTGCAGAGCGGTGATGCTCTGACGAACACTGGGTGGGACACGTGTCAGGATCACTAGGCCTCACACACCCAGGGGTCCACACCCAGAACACAAACACACAGCCTCCCTCTGGATGGGGCTGCAGTAACCTAGCCCAGGTTTCTAACAGAGAAGGCAGCCTCCTATTTGTACAAGAATAGGATGAAATACGTCAGCTGTTGGGAGAAAAGCGTCTAGCAGCATCTAATAAAAGTCACAAATTTGACCTGAACATCACAAAGCTGCACGCTTCCTTTTCCTGTGCCTCTGTCTTAGCACCGTGATTTAAGCACCGAAACCGAAAACGTCACCAGGGGCCGTGATAATAACCAACCACAAAATTCAGGGCCACTCCTGGAGGCTCAGGGCGGCATGCACAGACCACTCCTCTATGGTCAGAGGGGAGCTCCCAGTGCAGGGGCACAGGGTCAATCCCTGGTCAGGGAGCTAGATCCCACACGCCACAGCTAAAGATCCCGCGTGCCACAACCAAGATGAGGTACAGCCAAATAAAACATGTTTACGCTGCCTTCTGGCTACTGTGACCCCCTTTGAGATCTGCTGAGAGTCTAGCATGCAGTCACCTTTTCCTCCAAATGTTCTACATTAAACAACTACAAACCTATAGAAAGGCGGACAGGACAACAAACATCATGAGTTCTTTGCTTTAGTTCACCAATGTCTACCTTTTTGCAATATTTCTGTCATTTCTCTCTATATAATTTATACAACGTTTTTGGCCAAACTTCTCAAAAGTAACTTCCAAGTGAGTTGACATTTCACTTCTCAATATTTCAGCACGTTCTTCGAAGGTCCAGGTTGTTCTCTATGGTCACAAAAATACTATCAAAGCTGAGAAATTTAACATTAATGTAATGATATTACTAAATATTTAAATTTCTCTAACTGTCCCTAATATGTCTTGGCAGCATGGTTTTAAGCCAGGATCAAAGTGTCGATTATACGGCACTGTGCTGTCACACCTCTTTAGTCCAATTAAATCTAGAAAAACCCTCACCTTTCAGCTCTGAAGAGCCCAGGCTAGTTACATCGCAGGCTCCTCCACAACCTGAAGTCTTCTGTTTGCTCTTGTTGGAATCAGACCAGACCCCCTGGCGAGAGCCTGCAGAAGTGGTGCAGTGGCATTTTCCTCTGCCTCACACCTGGAGGATGTTACCGCTGGCGCCGTGTTTGATCAGCCAGTTAAGGAGGTGCACGCCAGGCCTCTCCCTGCTGAACTGCCTTCCCGAGTCCCGGGCACCAGAGGTTTGTGTGGCTGCCCTACCCCCAGCCTCTCACCCAGCGGTTTCAGTGTCCACCCGAGAGCCTTGCCCGTATTCCTGAGTAGCTGGAAGTTGAAATAGTGATTTCCTAGTTCTACCACTCCTTTATCATTTATTAAATAACTTCCTTCTATTAAGAAAAGAAGGGAATGCAAACGGGCACAGCAATACGGAGAGCGGCGTGGAGCTGCCTTAAAAAAGGAAAAATCGGACCATCGTGTGATCCAGTAACCCCAATTTGGGCATTAAAAACCCATAATTTGAAAAGATACATACATCCTAATGTTCAGAGCAGCACTGTTTACAATAGCCAAGACACGGAAGCAACCTAAGTATCCATCAACAGATGGATGAATAAAGACACGTAGTGTCTATATACCGGAGAAGGCACCGGCACCGCACTCAGTGCTCTTGCCTGGAAAATCCCTGGATGGAGGAGCCTGGTGGGCTGCAGTCCATGGGGTCTCGGAGAGTCGGACACGACTGCGAGACTGCACTTTCACTTTTCACTTTCCTGCATTGGAGAAGGAAATGGCAACACACTCCAGTGTTCCTGCCTGGAGAATCCCAGGGACCGGGGAGCCTGGTGGGCTGCCGTCTGTGGGGTCGCACAGAGTCGGACGTGACTGAAGCGACTTAGCAGCAGCAGCAGCAGTATCTACATACAATGGAATACTACTCAGCCATAAAAAGAATGAAATAATGGCATTCGCAGTACGTGGATGGACCTAGAGACGTTCATATTACGTGAAGTGAGCCAGACAGAGAAAGGCAAATATCTTATGATATCACTTATATGTGACATCTTTAAAAAATGATACGAACGAATTTATTCACAAAAGAAAACAGACACACAGACATAGAAAGCAACCTTATGATTACCAAAGGGGAAGGATGGGGAGGGATAAATTAGGAGTTTGAGATTAACACAGATACATATTACTGTGGCTCAGATGGTGAAAGTGTCTGCCTGCAATGCAGGAGACCCGGGTCTGATCCCTGGGTCGGGAAGATCCCCTGAAGAAGGAAATGGCCACCCATTCCAGTACTCTTGCCTGGAGAAGTCCATGGATGGAAGAGCCTCGTAGGCTACAGTCCACGGGGTACTCTTTGTCTGTGGGCAAAGAGTCGGACACGACTGAGCCACTTCACTTTACACGCTGTACATGTGTAAAATAAACATCAAGAGGCTACAGCACAGGGAACTATAATCAACATTTTACAACTACCCATAAGGGAAAAGAATCTGAAAAAGCACATCACACTGCTATGTACTTGAAAGCACCATAACACCGTAAATCAACTATACTTCTATCTTTAAAAACTGGGGGAAAAGAGCTCACTCTTTTTTTTTTTCTTTTCATGTCACAATAAATTCATCAATTTTTAAAATTCTAAGTTTGATAACCTGTTGCCACTGTGGCTTGTTTTGTTGTGCAATTTTTCAGAATTTGGCTAAGAAGGCCTCTTTGAAAGGCTCCATGTCCCACCAGCATCTGAGCACATGGACAGAATGCCCAGGCTCACCTGCACTCTGCCTGCTCCAGCCCTGGAACCATCCACGGCTCCAAGCATCCTCTGACCGCTCAGGGAGGACACGACTCAGAAACAGGACGGGGTGCAGGTCTTCTCGTGCCTACTGCGGTGTCCTCCTGGAAAGCCCTGTCCTTGGACAAAGTCAGGAATTTATGGTTGCTGATACATAAACACACTGTTTAAAAGGAATTTGAAAATTACCTATATTGAAAGCATCTGAGAAGCCTCGCTCTAATCCTCACCCTTCCTGTCCCATCCCTACTCCAGATTCACTTTTGCTGCATATCATCTGGGTGGTGTCTGTTTTCACCAAATAAGCAACTATTTATCTTTATGCTTAATACTTATGAATATTCTGAAGAAACATGTATATCTGAAGTTTCCCTCACTTCTCACACAAAAGGCATGTCTATAACATACCATATACAGATGGTACTTTATAAAGTCTTTTAGTGAAACTTAAAAAGTCAGCCTTGGAGCTCAGCCCCACAACATTCCCCAGAGATCGTTCCCGCTCTTTTTCAGGCTGCCTAGCACCCCGGTCTGGATGCCCCACGGTTTATTCAGTAGGCCACCTACAGAGGGCAGTTAGGCTGCTTGCAGTGACTGGCCACCCAAACGACCGCGCGAGGCGTCATCTTTCCTCATGAAGGATTTTCCGGGCTTCCTTCCTCTCTCCCAGCCTGACAGTGCATTCAGTGCCTCCTCCTGGAGCCCCTGCAATCCGTTTGAACTTGGTTTGGACGCTCAGGCTGTGTCAGTGGGTTTAAGGAGACGCCTGAGCAGCAGAGCTTTGCCTCAGGAGCATGAAACCCCGGGCCGGTCAAAGACGGAGGACGTTCACATGCCTGTTAGGGTCAGAGCGAGTCCTCCGTTTCGTTGCTGTAAGGACTGTGTTTCCCTCTGCTGCGAGAACAAGAGCCCTTCTGATATATATATATATATATATATTGAAAGGTTTGCTCCGTGACTCCAACAACAGCCGACTTGTACCCCAGAATTGTACACGTGTTATAGGAAACCACACTCCTCAGATTTGTAGTAAAGAGTTGTGCTTGTGAAGTTTTAAACTGTATTTGTCATGAGAGTTAATTGCCTCCTTAACGAAAAATAATTAAGCCACTTATGATAGCCCTAAATTATTTTTGTTTCATTATAATGAAGTGATTGCTGCTTTAAAAGTCCTGTTAATTGCTAGTTTAGAAACATTCTTTGAAGCCGCTCCTCCCTGCCTAAATTCTATGCAAGCGAAAGTCAGTTAAGTGTCACAAACAGATAAATTTTTAGACATAACACAAAACAGTACATTATCACAGAGGGAGCTGGAGCCCAGAGCTATTAAGATTTAAGCGTCTTCAATGAGAGAACTTTATCTGTAGTCACAGGCCAGCTAAGTATGAGTTCTATGTATTGATTAAGATGAAATGGTGTCAACTGAGGACATGTGCAGTGTTATTCAAACTGTTAAATGATTTCATTTTTTCATTTTTTAAAGCATAGATGTGACCACAGAACACCTAGACAGGCATTTCTTAAGCCCTGTTTCCACCAGAAACACCTAGAAATGACAAGTGACAGCCACATGACATGGATTCAAGGAAGACTGGGTTGGAGTGAACTGAGAATGTCTCCTATTATGCAGACGACCCTGAATCCACCCTAGTGTGAAAAGTAAAGGAAATCATTTGTAAGTCCTGGGGAAGGAACAAGATGGCACCTCTCTGCAGCTGAAGACAAGCTGATGAATTCAGGCCGATTTGCTAGACAACGATCAGATCAACCCCAGCAGGGCTCCTAAATCCTTCAAACGACTTGGTATGTTTATATTTAGAAGCTGTCTGTCTCTTTTTTCCCTACAAACCAGGAAAGGGTTTGTCACATCAGCCCCGAGTGGACAAGACAGGCCACGTGGTCTCTGTGAAATTCTCCTTCTCAGAAGGGGAGAGCGGGCCTGCGATGCTGCTGTGAACGCTCGACAGGCCGCCCTTTCCCACGGGTGATGCACTCTCTCAAGAAGGAATCAGGAAAACCCACCACGCACAAGGCTGGGCACGGCGGGGTCTGGAGGCAGGCTGGGCGGCAAGACCGGCCCTGGAGCGCAGAGGAGGGGCGCGGGGCTCAGACCAGAGGGGCAGACAGGGGGGACCGGAGGGGTGCGAACCACGAGGAGGCGTTTCCGCTGAGGATCCGCAACACGCTCCCCTTCCGGAGACCTCCCTCTGGGCGCATCCCCGGGGTCTCTGCCCGCTCATGATGGGCACCTTGAACTCAGCGTGGTCAAGCCACAGCTCTGGAAGACTCCTCGCAAACAGACCTCACCCCTCTGTCCCCTTCTCTGCCCACAGTGTGGGCGCCGGCCTGGGCCCTGCTCTTGGTCCATCAGAGCACCCGCCAGGCCGGGGCCCACCGTCTCCCGCCGCCGGGACCGGCCGTCCTTCCCCGTGGAGCCGCGGGGAACTCCCGGCCTGCCTCGGACTTGTCAGTTGTAGAGCAAAGCGGATCATAGCTGTCCCCTGCTCGACATTTCCTCTGGTCTTCGGGGCTGACGGGGACCTAACTCCCCAGACCTCAGAATGTGCGTGGATTTGGAAATAAGAGTCTTCAATGGGTAGTTCAGGCCGAATGGGGTCGTGAGGGTGGTCCGATCCGGAGGGGCTGGAGTCCTTAGGGGAGGAGGAGGCGAGGACAGACTGAGAGAGGCACGGGCACCCTGCGTGCAGAGGACGCCCGCACCCACACCCGGGCAGAGAGGCTCCCAGAGCCCCACCTGCCGGCGCCCTGGCCCTGAGACCCGGGAGAGGTGGGCTTCTGCTGCTCAGCCTCTGCCCAGACGGTGACGCGTGTCTGTGGAGCTGGAGCACACCCCACAGACGGCTTGCAGGGCCGCCAGCCTGCATCCCGCGCCGGGTCCTAGGCTCTCTTTCTGGGCCCAGGGCGGTGCCAGCGCAGCCCCCACCACGCCTTCGAGCTGCCCACCAGGAGCTCAGAGCAACAGCATCCTTTGTCTGCCTGCTCACCTGTGTCCCCGCCCCAGAGGCAGCCCTGAGCTCGCAGGGACTCTGGGGTATTTTCAGAAGAATGAAGGAACGAGTCGGGACAGGCCCCATGCCGCCAGATCTCACAACTTTCCAAAAGGAACTTTGTATTTAAGCCAAAGGTATGGTTCTTAAATCAAACAGCTACGGGCAGAACAGCCCCCTTTGCTGGGTGACTAACGCCATTTTTCTTGGCAGAATTTTAAATTTCCTTTGAGTCTTCTGGCTGGAAAATGAAGAAAAAGCGCTAGGATCAGGGTTTCACTATTTTACGCTTCCTGTTGGATGTCTGGATCTAGGCAGTCATTGATAATAAAGGATAAAAATCACGAAAAGAGAGACGACTGGTTGTCAAGCATCCCCGATAAGAACACAGACCCCCCACTTGTGAGGTCTTCACAACAGATGAGAAAATCAAACCAGGATATCAGTGAGATTCACAATCCAACTTACAAATTACAGAAAACACGGGGGACAGAGGAACACATTCAAGGGCACCATCACGAGCAAGATTCAGTACTTTGGAAACAGGACAAGTGATCCAGATTCTCTAGCAAAGAAGCAGACAAGAAAGACAACAGATGGGAAAGAGATTACAAATTAAGTGAGACTTGAGAGACCTGTCCCCTTCATGGATCACTGCCTCGTGGTGGTGAAGGGGCTTGTGTAACTTGGTGAAGCTACGAGCCATGCCCTGTAGGGCCACCTGAGACGGACAGGTCGCAGTGCAGAGGTCGGACAAAACATGATCCACTGGAGGAGGGGATGCAAAACACCCCAGGATACTTGCCGGAAGACCCTCATGAACTGTAAAAAGACAAAAAAATATGACACCGAAAGATGAGTCCCCCAGGTTGGAGGTGTCTGATAAGCTACTGGGGGAGAGTGGAGGACACCTGCTAAGAGCCTAGAAAGGATGCTGGGACGACTGAAGGCGGGAGGAGAAGGGGCAACAGAGCACGAGATGGTTGGGTGGCATCACCCGCTTAACGGAGATGAGGTTGAGCAGACTCCAGGAGAAGGTGAGGACAGGGAAGCCTGGCGTGCTGCAGTCCACGGGGTGGCAAAGAGTCGAACACGACTGAGCGACTGAACAGCAACGACAACAAGAGACCGTCAGCCGGTCACAAGATGCGACCTCACCTGAACCCTAATCCAAGCAAGCTGTTAAAAGCCAGATAACCGGGAAAAGCTGAAGACTTGACATTCGATGATACTTACAAATTATAAGTTTTCATTCACTAGGCTGGTCTTGTGGTTATATGCACACGTGTGTGAGTGTTTTTAAAGAGTGACCTTATGTTTAGAGACACTTCCTGCAACAGCTGTAGCTGAAATGATGTGGCAGTGACTCTGTTCAAAACGACCTGAAGAAGCTGGGCTCAGGAGCGGGGTGGGGCGTCAACAAGGTCTCCTGTGAGTCATGTTTGCTGAAGCTGGGCCGCGGGTCAGAGAGGTCCACTACACTGGTCCCCTGACTTTGCAACCACTTAAAATCTTCCTGAGTAAATTTCTATATAAAAACAAACTATGCAGCACAGAGGACAGGAAGAGGCATCTCACCGGAGAGACTTTTGTGGCCACTAAACATACAGAGTGAGGTGAACTTTGTTTGACTGAGAAATGCAATTTCTACCTATGTAATTGGCAAAAAAATTAGAAGTCTGACTATACCAAGCATGGGAGAGTGTGAAGAGCCCCAGTATCTCCTGTGCCTTGATCTTGGTGTATAGACCAGCACAGGGGGCTTGGAAGATGGTGTGGTGTTTGTCCTAAAGAACAACCGCATTCTCCATGTACACGCTGTCCAGCAATTCCACCTCAGGTAGAGTGTGTGTCAGTGTGAGTGTGTGTGACTGTGTGTGTGTGTGTGCACCCACGTACTTGCACACACACATCAACACATCCAGGAGAAACTTTTGTGCAGAAGCTCTGGGAGTTGTGTACAGAATGTTTATAGAAAATAAATAAATCAATAAATAAGTCACAAGTGCTGTGCATGGAGCAGTGACCGAAGTGCAGCTTCAACCAAAACAAACCTGCTTTGGAACAAGGGCCGCCTCTGCCACTAAGTAGATGAGCCCACAGCCCATCCAGCCAGGGAGCCCTGGGCCGCGTCAGCAGGAAGAACCAGAGTTTCACTCTGTAAGATCAGTTTTCATTCTAATCCCAAAGAATGCTCAAACTGCTGCACAATTGCACTCATCTCACACGCTAGTATAGTAATGCTAAAAATTCTCTAAGCCAGGCTTCAGCAATATGTGAACCATGAACTTCCAGATGTTCAAGCTGGTTTTAGAAAAGGCAGAGGAACCAGAGATCAAATTGCCAACATCTGTTGGATCATCAAAAAAGCAAGAGAGTTCCAGAAAAACATCTATTTCTGCTTTACTGACTATGCCAAAGCCTTTGACTGTGTGGATCACAATAAACTGTGGAAAATTCTGAGATGGGCATATCAGACCACCTGACCTGCCTCTTGAGACACCTGTGTACAGATTAGGAAGCAACAGTTAAAACTGGACATGGAACAACAGACTGATTCCAAATAGGAAAAGGAGTACATCAAGGCTGTATGTTGTCACCCTACTTATTTAAATTATATGCAGAGTACATCATGAGAAACGCTGGGCTGGAAGACGCACAAGCTGGAATCAAGATTGCCAGGATAAATATCAATAATCTCAGATATGCAGATGACACCACCCTTATGGCAGAAAGTGAAGAACTAAAGAGCCTCTTGATGAAGGTAAAAGTGGAGAGTGAAAAAGTTGGCTTAAAGCTCAACCTTCGGAAAACGAAGATCATGGCATCCGGTCCCATCACTTTATGGCAAATAGATGGGGAAACAGTGTCAGACTTTATTTTTCTGGGCTCCAAAATCACTGCGGATGGTGATTGCAGACATGAAATTAAAAGATGCTTGCTCCTTGGAAGGAAAGTTATGACCAACCTAGACAGCATATTAAAAAGCAGAGACATTACTTTGCCAACAAAGGTGTGTCTAGTCAAGGCTATGATTTTTCCAGTGGTCACGTATGGATGTGAGAGTTGGACTATAAAGAAAGCTGAGCACCGAAGAATGGATGCTTTTGAACTGTGGTGTTGGAGAAGACTCTTGAAAGTCCCCTGGACTGCAAGGAGATCCAACCAGTAATCCTAAAGGAGACCAGTCCTGGGTGTTCATTGGAAGGACTGATGTTGAAACTGAAACTCCAATACTTTGGCCACCTGATGAAGAGTTGACTCACTGGAAAAGACTCTGATGCTGGGAAAGATTGAGGGCAGGAGGAGAAAGGGATGACAGAGGATGAGATGGCTGGATGGCATCATTGCCTTGATGGACATGGGTTTGGGTGGACTCGGAGTGATGGATAGGGAGGCCTGGCGTGCTGCAGTTCATGGGGTCGCAAAGAGTCGGACACAACTGAGCGACTGAATTGAACTGAACTGAAGATGCTCCAGGGACATATTTCCTGACCACACTTGAAATGGAACTTACTTAATCTGGTTTCAAGTCAAGTCTCTCTGGGTGTGTGTGCACCTGTGTGTGCCTGTGAACCCGTCCCATTTGCACAGTGATAAACCAAAGCAGCACTCACGTTGCACCATCAGCTGCCTGGTGGTCCCACCGCCCCGGGCCCTCGCAGCCTGCCGACCTGCTGCACCTCCAAGTGGGTGGGGAAGCCTGCGCTGGAGGACCTGGGTGGACCCCGGAAAGCTGTGCGCACCTGCCGACCTGGGAAGGGAGGAGCCCAGACCCAGGGAACAGAAGCCAAGGTGAGCCCACTGCTTTCCGTGCAGCCCCCACCCCTGAGTCCAGGGAGCCGGCACCGTGCAGAAGGCAGAGTTTTCCACAAGGAGGTAACCTGGAACTCCTATTTCAGGTGGAGTGTGGGTGAAGAGACCCCCCAGCCCTGGACTCAGTCAGACTTCACCTTGGTGTCAGGGGAGGCACCCCAGACCCTGCAAAGGAAACCTTCCAGCAAGAAAGACCAGAGCCCTTGGCACGGCTGCCACCCTCTTGTCCTGCCTTTAACAATCTTGAGTAGAAAACAAAGAAATCAGAATTAAATTAACCTGAAAGAATGAATCAAGGCAAATACAACAATGAGTCATTAATAACACTTTGGACATAAATAGATGCTCTCTTTGGCAAATGTTCTAGGTTGCTGGGTATTTTAAGTTTTAACGAGGAAAACAGATGTAAATGCTATTAAGTGGCTGGAATAAGTGGAGCGTAGCCCATTTTTCTCTTGTTTGCTCCAAATCAACTCCACGTCAATCTGTATTTATCTTTGTGATTTCTGTCTGTTCTGCGGAAACAGAAAAAACTAGTTTTTGTCAAGGACCTGTTGACAGTCACCACAGCTCTGATACACTCAGGATGCTCAGTCCATATAATATTACAACATTCCATAAAGACAAATAGAACTTATATTGGTGTGGTTACTGTGTCCTGAGCAGGGTGCTAACACCATGGGGAACCTGAGCCCATGTCCTCAGAAAGGAAGGTCAAGGATTCGAGTCAGGTGTGCACGATTCAGCAAGGACTCTGCCACCCTCCTGCATGCACGGAACTCTGGCTCTTACAGAAGCTTAGCGGGTAAGTCCCATTCCTCAGAGATGGCCGGAAATGTGTTCCACCCACGCACTGTTCCACAAGATATGAAGTTGCCCCTGAATTCGGTTGGCATTATTAATACCACAGGCCTGACCGCATGAAACTGTTCACTGACCTCTGTTTCTCTATACATTCTCAGATTATATCTATAGATACTGCAGGAAGGATGTATAGAGAATTCAACGCTATCTTCACTGTGGGGGTTTACCTCTGAGCATGACCTCCACTGCCTTACGCAGGACACCCTTGATGGGCGTGAGAAGGAAGAGTTACCCTCAGCCACGGCTCTGAGCAAGGCTGTGTTCTTGCCCACGCCTGTGTTTTGATGTGTAGATGCTGTGAATTGCATCACTGGTCATGTCTCCCTTTTTGCCTCAACCTCCAGCCTTCCCTGGTGGCTCAGACAGTAAAGAATCTGCCCGCAATGCAGGAGACCCCAGTTCAATCCCTGGGTCGGGGAGATCCCCTGGAGTAGGAAATGGCAACCGGCTCCAACATTCTTGCCTGGAGAATCCCCTGGACAGAGGAGCCTGGTGGGCTGTAGTCCGTGGGGCTGCAAAGAGTCGGACACAAATAAGCAACTAGCGCATTTTGCAGGAAGCTCAGTGTTGAATTCCAAGCCCACCTTTCAGAGTTGGGAAGACGGCTGGTACATATTTATCTTTTGTTTCTCTCTCTGCTGTCATTTCCCCATCACCTCAATCTGGTTGATAGTTTCAGGTTAATGAGGTGTAGACGCCTCCCCTTCCCCCCACTGCCCCGCCCACTGACCAAAGAAAAGGGATCAACTTTACACAAAATGAGAGCAAAGCCCCTTGAACTGACCCCCTTGCTTTTCTCTGCGTCTCCTGACGGGGGGGTGGGGGGTGGGCTTCCTCCAACAGAAGAAGCGTCATCCTTCCCGGTGGGAGCCCCCTCAGAGCACGCATTCTCTTTGCTCTGTCCCTGCGATGTTCACCCTCGTCTTCCAATGCCTAGTCAAGTAGCTAAAGGCCATAGAGAGAAACTCCAAAACTGAGAATGGCAACTGCAACAGAAAACATTTCAAGCAAACTGTATTCCACCATGTACACACACATGAAGACACAGCCTCATAAATATGTGGTTACCTGTGGGTGGTTCGGTAGATGATAGACTGATATATAGATAAATAGGTGGACAGATGAAAGGATGGGTAGCTAGATAGATACTCAAGTGAAGATAATATATAGATAATGGATGGAGAGATAAATAATAGATACACAGATAGATAACAGATGATGGACAGATTGATGGAGAGACACATAGATAGATGGACAGACAGACCGTGTATGTGCACACAGTCGCATCTGACTCTTTGTGACCCCGTGGACCATAGCTCCTCCATCCATGGGGTTCTCCAGGCAAGAATACTGGAGTGGGTTGCCATTTCCTTCTCCAGGGGATCTTCTCGAACCAAGGTTCACACCCACGTCTCCTGCATTGGTAGGTGGATTCTTTATCGCTGAACCACCAGGGAAGCCCAGTTGGAAACTTAGATCCATACAAACTCCACACACCATGTTTATGGCAACTTTATTCATAATGGCCAGAATTTGGAAGCATCCAAGGTGTCCTTCAGTAGGTGAATGGGTAAGTGAACTGTGGCCCATCCAGACAATAGACTATTATTCAGCGCCAAAAACAAACCATCAAGTCATGCAAAGATATGGAGGAGGCTTGCATGTATATTACTGAATGAAACAAGCCAACCTGAAAAGGCTGCTTTCTGTGTGATTCCAACTACATGATATTCTGGAAAAGGGAACACTATGGAGACTTACTCCTTGGAAGGAAAGTTATGACCAACCTAGACAGCATATTAAAAAGCAGAGAAAAAGCATTAAAAAGCAGAGAGATTACTTTGTCAACAAAGGTCCATCTAGTCAAGGCTAGATATGAGAGTTGGACTATAAAGAAAGCTGAGCGCTGAAGAATTGATGCTTTTGAACTGTGGTGTTGGAGAAGACTCTTGAGAGGCCCTTGGACTGCAAGGAGATCCAACCAGTCCATCCTAAAGGAGACCAGTCCTGGGTGTTCATTGGAAGGAATGATGCTAAAGCTGAAACTCCAATACTTTGGCCACCTGATGCGAAGAGCTGACTCATTGGAAAAGACTCTGATGCTGGGAAATATTGGGGGTAGGAGGAGAAGGGGATGACAGAGGATGAGATGGCTGGATGGCATCACCGACTCAATGGACGTGGGTTTGGGTGGACTCTGGGAGCTGGTGATGGACAGGGAGGCCTGGCGTGCTGCAGTTCATGGGGTCGCAAAGAGTTGGACACGACTGAGTGACTGAACTGAACTGATGGAGACAATAAAAAAATCAGTGGTTGCCAGGGGTGAGCGGGGAGGGAGGGATGGGTAGTCAGAGCACACAGGATCATCAGGGCCGTGAAAACACTCTGTGTGATACAGGGATGAGTACGTCTCACTTTACATTTCACATTATCTTCCAAGTCCACAGAATGTAAACACCAAAAGTGAACCCTAATGCAAACTGGATTTGGGGGTGATTGGGACATGCCCGAGTAGGCTCATCACTGTAACAATGTCCCCCTCTGATGGGGGGTGTTGATAGTGGGGGTGCTGTGCATGTGGGTGGGGGAGGAGGTATTTAGGGACGCTGTACTCTGTGCTCAATTTTGCTGTGATCCTAAAACTGCTCTAAAAAATAAATTTTATTTAAAAGAGGAAAAACCTGGGATTTCAGTTGGTATTGCATTGCATCTCAAAATCACTTTGGAAAATGAACACCTTAATATGGAGTCTTCTTGTCCATGAATGTAGTATACCCCTTCATCATTTTAGTTTTATTTAATCTCTCAACAGTGTTTTATTGTTCTCAGGGCCTTCCCACACCTAGTAGTAAAGAACCTGCCTGCCAATGCAGGAGACATAAAGGACGCAGGTTAGATCCCTGGGTCAGGAAGAACACTTGGAGGAAAAAATGGCAACTCCAGTATCCTTGCCTGGGAAATCCCATGGACAGAAGAGCCTGGCGAGGTACCGTCCACAGGGTTGCAAAGAGTTGGACACGACTGAAGTGACTTAGCGTGCACATACAAACCCTGCATGTATTTTGCTGGATTTATCCCTCTGTGTTACAGGGTTGGGATGCATGATATATAATTTTAATTTCTATCCAATTTTTATTGCCAGTGTACTGAAGTTGGAGCAGGGAGGAGCTCCTGACCCTCTCACAGAGCTGCTGGCTACAGCTTCTGTGTTTTCCCACACGCAGGTCCTGCCAGGGCCAGGGTGTAGGAGGACTTCCTTCCCATTCCCAGGGGCTGAGGCTCCTGCATCAGGAGCTGGGTGGGGGGTTGTGCTGTGCACACTGAGGGGCTCCCTAAAGGCAGGCCCGGACCCTCACACACCTCCAGTGAAGGCCCTGGGGAGGACGCGAGCACAGAGTGGGCGCCCTGACCCTCACACACCTCCAGGGAAGGCCTGGGGAGGACGCGAATGCAGAGTGGGCTCCAGGACCCTCACACACCTCCAGGGAAGGCCTGGGGAGGATGCGAGCACAGAGTGGGCGCCCTGACCCTCACACACCTCCAGGGAAGGCCTGGGGAGGACGCGCACGCAGAGTGGGCTCCCAGGCCCTCACATACCTCCAGCGAAGGCCCTGGGGAGGACGCGAGCACAGAGTGGGCTCCCAGACCCTGACACACCTCCAGGGAAGGCCCTGGGGAGGACGCACGCGCAGAGTGGGCGCCCTGACCTCAGGCTGGCGCATGAGCCCATACTCAGCTGTTTGTTTTCACCCATTTTCACGGTGGCTGCTGCTGCATCTTCTACCTTTTCCGGGTAGGTAGAATAGGTAGCAGATCATGCCCCCACCCTCCTGGAATGGGCCTGTCATCCTTCGGGTGCCTTGCCACAGGCTGCCTTGCGCTCTGATGGGTTCAAGGAAAGCCAGGACTTTGCAGGTTACCTAGCTTTCCCTCATTGTCGGCAACGTTCTCTATGCTTTTCTACATCGTAGGTGGAATGAGGTCCAAGCCCTTCACTGTTGATTTTTGGCTTGCTTGCCTTTTACCAATAATCTATCCAAGTGATTCTCCCTTCAGAATTAAATAAACCTTGCATGTAAGAACTGACAGTCGAAAAGCAGAATTTGTCCGACTTCACAGTTAGATCAAGAGCTAGGTTTTACTTTTGCTTTCAAGGCACACAAACCAGCGCTGACTCTGCAAGAGCAGGAACTCTGGGCAAAGGCTCTAGGTCACAAACCCCAACTTCCTACGCGGTAAACACGGAGGCCTGATTCATGGGCTGCGCAGCTCTGTCTTAAAAAGCCTCCTGTGAGGTCAGCAGCTAACCCTCTTTGTTAAAATTAACAGGTAGAAATCAATGCCCTGTCCAACAGAGGTACAATTTAGCTAGATTGATTTTTTCAAGGAAGCAAAATCACATGGAGAGAAGGGTGGGTAGCTTTTAACTTATAAAATGAAGTGCTTTTGACCTTCCTAAATCAATGGTTTTGGGGAAGGCAGGATGAAAGCATCAACCTGCCAGTCACAACGGGTGATGTGTTTACATAGGAAAACATTCTTGTTCTTGAGAGAGGCACATTGAAATATTTGAGTGAAATGCATGGTTTACATACTTCACCTAAAAACACTTTAGCAAAAAAGAGTAACAAAAAAATTAACCAAAAAAATTAACAGAATTGTTACCTAGTCCACATTCAAAATCACCTAATTGTCCCAAGAAATATGTTTTAGAGTCGGTTTCTTCAAATCAGGACCCAAGCTAGAAGTGTGCATTACATCCGTTGCTACGTCCCTTATGTAGACCCACAGGCTTCTGTTTCAGATCTGGGGGCTACCAGGCCAGCTGTCCCACAGGGGTGCCACCAGGGTGGCCAGAATAATGGCACCCCAAGATTCCCATGAGGTAAGTAAGCCCCAGAGCTGGACATGTGCCCTTCCAGGCAAAAGGGACTTTGAAGATGTGTTTAAGTCGAGGATCCTGAAGTGGGGTGAGTACCTTGGATCATGTGAATGGTTTATACCATCGCGAGGGTCCTTGTGGGGTGGTGGGAGGGTCAGGTCAGAGAAAGAGCGATGCCATTGCTGAGGGGCAACACGCCAAGGAGCTCAGGTGTCTCCAGAGGCTAGAAGAGATGGTGCGATGGCATCACTGACTCCACGGACATGAGTCTGAGCAAACTCTGGGAGACAGTGAAGGCCAGGGAGGCCCGGCGTCCTGCCGTCCTTGGGGTCGCAAAGGGTCGGACACAACTGAGCAACTACACAACGAGCATAGGCTAGAAAAGCAAGGACGCTGATTCTGGAAACGGAACACGGCCCTGCCAACACCTAGACTGTAGGACTTCTGACCTCCAGGATGGTACAGTAATAAATCCATGGTGCTTGCAGCCTCCAAGTTTGTGGTCACTTGTTACCGCAGCAACCGGAAGCTGACACAGCCATCTGCCGGAGCTGCTTGAGCGCCAAGTCCCAGCGTTCTTTCACTTGTGTCTTTATTTTTTATTCCCCTGTGACTCAGTAGTTACGTTTACAGTAACTTTCTGCATCGTTTTCATCAATATATCACTGTATATTCTGTATTGTGGTTATCAATTCTCCTAAACAAACAAAACCACAGCAAAGTGTTCTCTGCTCCCAAACTAGGCGCCCCCAGCACTGCGAGGTCGGGGTGGCCCAAGTCTTGGGGGCTCTGGTGCCCTTGCGCAGCAAGTCTCAGAAGCAACCCAGAGTCCCCTGCATGGAAGCGTGTGGAGGCGGAGCACAGTAGATGGGGACTCAGCACACGGCCTGGCCAGGGTCTGAGCGGAGACGGCTACGGAAATCCAGTCCCCGTGCATTTTGTGTGTTTATGTCTTGATTGAAAAAGCAGGGTTTCTGGCAAAGACTTGGACCAGACACAGCAGACCAACGAAACTGAGTGTCCCGAGTATATTTGTTATGGGTTGAAACTTGTCGCCCAGAGATCTGTCGAAGCCCAAACCCCAGTGACTTAAGACGTGCCCTTGTGTGGAAACAGGGTCTCTGTGGGTGTCATTAGATGGGACAAGAGTCATCAGGGTGGGCCCAGATCTGAAATGATTGGTGTTCTCAGGAGAAGACGGCCAGGTGAGACGCCCATGGGGAGAGGCCACGTGAAGACGGAGGCAGAAACCTGAGATGCGTCCACGAGTCCCAGAACCCCACGGACCGGGGCAGCCCGCAGGGTCTGGGGCAGAGGCCTGGGGGAATTCGCCCTCCCCGCCTCGGGAGGAACCAGCCCGCTGATACCCTGACCTGATTTCCAGCCGCCAAAACTGCAGGAAACTAAACATCAGTTGTGCAAGCCGCAGCATCCGTGGAACCTCCCCCGCGGCCCAGGAGAGGAGCCCGCGATACAGCGGGCAGAGGAGGCTCAGCAGGAACTCGGTGCCAGCCGTGGGCCCTGCGCCCAGACACCACCACCTTTCGCGGGGCCCCTGCCGCCTCCTAACCCGGCTCCCTGACCTCACTCTTTCCCCCAAACTCCCTGCTTCCTGACCAACAACCAGAGAGAGTGTGCTTGAAAAACCTCAATGCCAACGCACCACTTTCCTGCTCAGGAGTCACCAGTGCCGTCCCAGAGAAACTGTAATGAAGTCCGGAGACCTGCGGGCCTCCGCGCCCCCTCCCAGCACCGCCTGCTCCCTCAGCCCCTGTCCGCCCAGACCTCCTCGGCCTTGAATCATCTGCCTTCGGTTCGGGTAGGGGCTGGTCTCTAACGTCATTTACCTCCTAACCTCAACCCCACCTGCTGGGCGAGGTCCTCCCTAACCCGTGCTCCCACCCCGGCGCTCTGTACGTCTGCTCCGGTTCTCCACAGCCCCCGCCGCCACGCGGAACGCCCCGTTAGCTAGCTGTTTACTTGCAGGAACACTAGAGCGTAAGGTGCAGAGATTCTCGTCTGCCTCGCTCACGTGAGTCCCTGAATCACTGGAGCCGGCCCGGCGCCAGGCACAGAGCTGTTGCTCAGCAGACGCTCGCGGAGATAACCGAGATGGGGGAGGGCGGGGTGGGGGCGGGGGCTGGCCGGGAGAGTATCCCGGGGGCTGTGATGCCAGAGGCGGCCTGCCCCACCCGCCTGGGTACGCCTGAGACCTCCCATCTTCCCAGGAGGACGCTAGAAAGCACCCCCTTGTATTTATCCCGTTGTTGTGAAAACAGGCATCTGTGTGTCTGCATCTTCAAATCCAGACTCAAAATCCTTTCGGCTTCTCTGCTTATGTTACCTGCCCTCGCTCCGTTCATTCTGCCGGAGACGGAAGGTGAGACCTGACTCAGGGTCGGAGGGTCTGGGCCCCTGGGGGAGTCCTCCCCACCCTCCCTCCCAGGAGCCAGGAAGAGGGACTGTGGGGGAGGAGTCTCCCGCAAGGAGCCAGGCGCTCACTCAACATTCACTTGGCACTGTGGGCTGTTTTGGTACCACATCTCAGAAAAAAATGGTCTTAATGATTCCCTGGAGATTTTTATGACTCACACGAATTGCAGTCTGTGTCTCCACACCCAGTTCCCAGCTGCATCTGTGTTACAAAAGTAAGCGTTTTGGGGGATTTGTTTGACTTTTTATTTCTTCAAAATATCCAAAGGATAAGAAGCGACATGATTTTCTCTCTGATACTTTGAACCTTACCCACACATGTACAGCATTATCAAGGAGGAAAATTCACTCTCTCTCTCTATATATATATCCTCTCTTACTGTAATTATTTAAATGATCCATTTGATATCAATAAAGTACAAGAAACTTCTGTGATTCATTAAGTCAGTAATGCATCCCACCCATGACAGAGATATCAGCCAAAAAAGCAGAGATAGGGTGTGTATCTTTCAACAGCACCTCTGGCTCAAGTTCCCCCATGCTTTTCATGCACACAAAAAAAGAACAAGTTTTGTATTTTCCTAGTTTGAAGAGATTTGGAAGGTCTAATATTTTGGCCAACGTAGCCAAATGCAAAAAGCAGACTCATTGGATAGATTGAGGGCAAGAGAAGAAGGGGACCACAGAGAATGAGATGGTTGGATGGCATCCCTGACTCAATGGACAGGAGTTTGAGCAAACTCTGGGACCTGGCGTGCTGTGGTCCATGGGGTCGCAGAGAGTTGGACACGAATGAGCAAATGAGCAACCGCAGCAAATTGAAGGGAGGAGAGAGAATTTTAAAAAGAGAAAAAGAGAGAGAAGCCCAGTGACAGGGCATGGTGACACAGTCTCTGACCCCAGTGTGGCCACAGAAAAGAGACGCGGGCAGGGTTCCCAACGCACCTGTAACCTTGCTTTAAACCCAGAGGACAGGACGGAGCAAAGCCTTTGACCCCCGGGCCCTTAGTCCATCAGCCAAAAACCCACCACCTAACCTCTGAGATTTAGGAAGAGAAAATAAGTCAGCAGAAAGAGTTTGGTTTGAAATTCCCTTTTTCGTTGGTTCTCTGCTATAATAAGCAAATTACATCATCTCTGATACCTCAATTTCACCACCTGAAAAACGGGGAAAATAACAGACTTGCCACCCACTTCTTGGTCTTAGGAAGATGGAAGATGACATCAGTCAGATACACCAAAAGCAGGGCTCTTATTTCAGCACATCCTCGGGTTTCCTCTGCAGGCAGAGGTGCACCATCATTCCTCGGGGGATAAGACACAGGAGGCCCTAAAGGACTCCCCAAGGCGACCCCAGAGCTTCCTCCAGCCCCACTGCTGTGTGTTCAACCACATGGAGAGGGCGGCTTTGACTTCCCCGGTAACTCAGACGGTAAAGTGTCTGCCTGCAATGCAGGAGACCCAGGTTCAATCCTGGGACGGGAAGATCCCCTGGAGAAGGAAGTGACAACCCACTCCAATACTCTCTGGAAGATCCCATGGACAGAGGAGCCTAGTGGGCTACAGTCCATGGGGTCACAAAGAGTAGGACACGACTGAGTGACTTCAATTTTGCTTCATGATTCAGCAACCATCTCAACACATGACCAGGTGGGCACCTTCTCCTGGTGAGACCACCCATGAAGTCACTGTGCTGGCAGGAAATACCCTGGCCCCCGGGCGGTCAGGAAGCTGCAGATGGCTGGCTGGTTCACAGGGCCAGAGCCCACGCCCTGAATGGTGTGAACAATTTGCTCTGCAGGACTATGTACCCCACCAATCCACTGTTCTCAGACAGCAGAACAGGGCCCCATGCGTGCCCAGGGTTCTAGATGACGTCAGCACGAACTAAGTAATCAGTTTGTTCCCAGAGAGGCAGTACTCGGAAGCGCACTTCTGCTGACTTTGCTACAGAAGCAGAAAGACGAGGATCGCAGAAACCGAAAATAGCTGCAAGCTGTCCTCTGTGTCCGACAGAGATCGCGGCAAACGCTTCAGAGATGATGTGATAACCGAAGGGACCCATGGCTGCTGACAATGGGAGCTGGGCTTCTTGTCTCGTGTCGATCCTTGCAAATAATTACCACTGACACATCAAACACGCTCTACCAACGTTCATCCCCAAATCTCACCGTTTCCTTCGTGTCTGCCCCAGTAGGTGCTGACGCTTGGTGAAGCCAACGGTACTGTTACCACCGCGCAGGGCATTTAAATGCCCATGGGAACTGCAGAGGCTTAGTCACGTTAGCCTTTCTTCCAAATGCATTATGCTTATAATGCTCTTCTCTAGAATTCCTGTAAGGATGAGAGTTCCTGCCTTCTTCTGGACAAATCTGAATGGTGACGTAGCCAACGTGCCTTCGCCAACTCCAGCTTCGGAGACAGGTGGGTTCTGTAAAGACACATTGATGGCAGGTAACAAGCAGGCTGGGAAGATCGACTCATCCATCTCTTTTCAAACTCCCAGCTATCTTTTCAAGCTGTAATTGCACTGCTTGTAATTGCTTTATCAGTTCTGAGCCTTCATTATTCTTCTTGTCTCACTTCTATTCAATCCAGTTTGGATTGTTTTTTCTTTTTTTTAAGGAACAATGAAACTGTCTAGATTCTCAGGGCAGGACAAGAGGTAAGAGGCCATCTGTCGACGTCTGCGGGTGACCCGGGCACAGGTGGCTGAACCCTGACCTGGGCAAGAGCCTGCTGCTACCGTGACTTAGTCCCAAGGGCTCTGAAAACACTCTTGGCTTGTCTCTCCTTCAAGATTGAAGGGCTCCCCGAAATTTCACCCCTGCCTTGCTTCTCACCCCTCGCCCCTGGCTGAGAACTGGGGACGTCCAAGCTACAGCTGTTGGGAAATCAGGAGGCTGGTCACTGAAGGAGTTCACGTTGACAGATGCTAGGGATTCGAAGAACACCTGCCTGGAGGCGGTCCCGTTGGTCCCCTGGCTCCTGGGGAGATGCCGGGGCCGGGCCGCTGGTGCCCCATCTTCCAGCATCCTCACTGGGCCGAGAGCTGTCATCCCCCTGCCGATCCCTCAGGGCAGGTCTCTATGCTCCCTGCAGAGTGCTCTCCTGCCAACTGAGGCTGGCAGCAGGGCTGCCGCCCTCCCGGCTCTGTTTTGCCTCAGAGGTGCCAGAATCATCTCTGCTGTGAAAACCCAGCACAGTTTCAGCGGGAGAGGCGAACACCCCAAGAGTCACAAGGAAATAAGGGGAAACCACGATAATGCTGGGGGTGGCTTCTCTGGACCTGGTTTCTAAAGATCAACCAGACAAGAAAATGACCGTTATTAATAAACAGAACCCTGAAATCAAAGCACTTTAAAAAATATATACACGTTCTAGTGTTTTCCACAGGGCATTCTGTGAAGTCAGAAACTCGCCTAAACCGCCCCCTGCCACCCCCCCCCCCCGCCCCCCGTGTGTCTGCAGCACCTGGACACAGAGGTCAGGGATGGAGCAGGGATACAGGGGCTGCTGCTGACCTCGGCTCAGAGGCTCATCCTGGATACTCCACGTCCTTCCCCCAGATGACTGATGGGGCCTGCGTGCAGGTCAGGAGGCTACGGTCACCCCTGGTCTCACCCTCCAGAGGCCCCCGCTCCGTACCACAGTGCCCAGCCCAGCGAGGCAGGTGCTTCTTCCTTAAGCCCTGACTCTCTCTGGGGTCCTCATTTCCCAGCATTTCCACGGTCCTGCTGCACACACCAGGCCAAAAGCAGCAAGGCACAGGACCACCAGACCCCGAAGAGCAGGGGCCTCGGTTCGGTTCAGTTGAGTCCGAGTCTTTGCAACCCCATGGGCGGCAGCACGCCAGGCCTCCCTGCCCATCACCAACTCCCGGAGTGTTCTTGCTGACAAGCCCCTTCCAGGAACCCCTCAAACAGCAGCTGACGGGGTATTTCCTAGTGGGATCTGCTGAGGCAGTTTGGTTTCGTTTTTCTTTTGCTTTTCTCCAGGACACAAAGGCTGACGGCCTCTGATGTGTCACGTGGACTCTCATGAAGAGTCACCTTCCTTTGAGTTTATACAGAGCCCCCGCAAGACCTCGGAGACAGGAGGTCTTCCCTCGGCAGAGCTGAGGAGAAGGTAGGTCGCAGACGCTCCCAGCTTCTGATGCCGACTCCCTGTCTTGATTTCAATCTTTGATCTCGACCTTCACCAGAGCCCTTCTTCCAGAGGTTGGACGGAACCAGGGCGTGAGGTACAACTGGACACGAGTCACCTCTGAAGACACCTGTGCGTTTGCTGCTGTTGTTCAGTCGCTCAGTCGTGTCCGACTCTGCAAGCCCACAGGCTGCAGCACTCCAGGCTTCCCTGTCCTTCACCAACTCCTGGAGCTTGCTCACACTCATGTCCGTCGAGCCAGGGATGCCATTCAACCATCTCATCCTCTTTCATTCCCTTCTCCTCCTAGCTTCAATCTTTCCCAGCAACAGGGTCTTTTCCAATGAGTTGGCTCTTCAAATCAGGTGTCCAAAGTATTGGAGCTTCCAGCTTCAGCATCCGTCCTTCCAGTGAACACCCAGGACTGATCTCCTTTAGGATGGACTGGTTGGGTCTCCTTGCAGTCCAAAGGACTCTCAAGAGTCTTCTCCAACACCACAGTTCAAAAGCGTCAATTCTTTGGTGCTCAGCCTTCTTTATGGTCAAGCTCTCACATACATACATGACCACTGGAAAAACCATAGTTTTGACTAGATGGACTTTTGCATAAAATGTCCCACATTTTTGCATAAAATGTCCTACACTTTACACACACACACACACACACACACACACACGTGAAGAACATTCCACACGTAAGAACTGTATCAGTAAAAGGCGCAGCAAGGCTGGGGCCATCACAGACAGTCCTGCTCATCTGCTCCTCCTTCCATGCAAGGCATGAGGTCTTACCCACAGGCCACCAGTAAACATTCTTGATTGACTGAATGAACAAACTGTTGTGGAGGTGGATATTTTTTCCGAAATAAGACTTTTTTAGTCATCACACACGTTCAGACTGGCAAGGAGTGTGAGGCCCTCATGCCCAACTCTGTTGCCATCTGATTTCATTTATCTGAGCCAAGGATCTTTTGCTCTGAAGGCTGAGGAGGACGTACGCGGGAAACCTGGCCCCAGAAAACGTCAGACACCCGCTCAGGACCCCTGGGTCACTTCCCCGCTGCTGGATTGGAGCCTGGGGTTTTCAGCATCATCTCTCAGAAGCAGCCACTGACAGGCTGGGCCCAGTGTCTTTCCGTTTCCCCACAAACTTTACAAATGCATCCACTCATCAGCCTGTGTCCTGCAGATACTCCCAGTGAAGTGAAGTCACTCAGTCGTGCCCGACTCTTTTCGACCCCATGGACAGTAGCCTGCACCAGGCTCCTCCATCCATGGGATTTTCTAGGCAAGAACACTGGAGTGGGTTGCCATTTCCTTCTCCAGGGAATCTTCCCAATCCAGGGATCGAACCCAGGTCTCCCACATTGTAGACAGATGCTTTACCATCTGAGCCACAAGGGCTTCAAGGAGGCAGACACTCCTAACCACTCTTCATTTACTAAGAGTCACAGGCAGGCTGCCTTTCTGTCATTTGGACAAGGTGACACCGGGAAACAGGAAACATTCCTCTACCTCATGTTCTGTTATCAAAAGTAACTTCAAGAGCTCAGTCGACTTTCCTGCACTCCTGCAACAACTTAGCACCTACATTTGCATCAGAAGTGCTGCTACTACTACTGCTAAGTCACTTCAGTCGTGTCCGACTCTGTGCGACCCCAGAGACGGCAGCCCACCAGGCTCCCCTGCCCCTGGGACTCTCCAGGCAAGAACACTGGAGTGGGTTGCCATTTCCTTCTCCAATGCATAAAAGTGAAAAGTGAAAGGGAAGTCGCTCAGTCATGTCGGACTCTTTGCGACCCCATGGACTGCAGCCCACCAGGCTCCTCCATCCACGGGATTTTCCAGGCAAGAGTACTGGAGTGGGATGCCATTGCCTTCTCCGCGGAAGTGCTGAGGATAAGACAGTTTGAGACCAGGAGACCTTAGGAAGTAACTACAGTTAGTGATGTAACAGGTTCTGTGAGTTACCAAGCCCTTCGAGGGGATCCTGGTGCACAGTCAGTCGTGGTGCCAGTTTGGCTGCCACCGTGAGCACCCTGGAGCCTGTCTCCTGAAGCTGACGACTGAAGGGCCTCAGCAATCTCCCTGCCGGAAATACACCAAAGATTCCCTGGACGTCAGAGTCCAGGCGCCCCCAGCACCCCGTCACTCCACCCCGGCCCCACCCAGTGCCCCATTGCTCCTCTCCGCTCTCCCCAGCGCCTCAGCCCAGCGCCCCATGGCTCTGCCCCGCCCTGCCCCACCCCACACAGCGCCCATTGCTCCTCCCCAACCCCCAGCACCCCATCGCTCTGCCCCCACCTTTCAGCACCCCATCACTCTGCCCCGGCCCCACCCAGTACCCCATCGCTCCTCTCCGCTCCCCCCAGCGCCCCAGCCCAGCACCCCATCACTCTGCCCTGCCCCACCCCACCAGCGCCCATCACTCCTCCCCAACCCCCCCAGCGCCCCATCGCTCCTCCCCAGCCCCTCCCAGTGCCCCATTACTCCTCCCTGGCCCCGCCCAGCACCCCAATCGCTCCTCCCCCCAGCCCTGCCCAGCTCTCCATCGCTCCTCCCCCAGCACCCCATTGCTCCGCCCCCAGCCCCGCCCAGCACCCCATCGCTCTGACCCAGGACCCACTCGGCCCTCGGTCCTCGGCCCAGGCGTCCCCCGCCTGCTCCCACCCGGCTGCAGAGGGATCCACCTTCTCCCATGGCCCCAACAACACCTCCCAAACAACACCTCCCAGATGTTCTAAGAGGCTATGTGACATGACCTCTGGCAGGTGAGAGTGATCCCTCACTTCTCTATTTTCCCTGCGTGTCTTAATTGATAATGACTTGTCATTTCTCCTTTAAAAAGTCCACACGAGAAGACTCTAAATCTCACCTTGGGTGGTAATTTTTCTTCCTGTGTTCTAAGTATCCCTTTTGCGGGAAATTATTGACTATAATATGTACACAACCCATATGGGTACGTGTGTGTGTGTACATGTATGTATATACACACATTTCACTAAAATACCACTAATTTCAAGCTTTCATTTCCTCCTTCCACCCACCCTCCTCCCCAAATAGTAAAACACTCACAGTCACTTCTTCCACAGCGTCTTCTGTGGGCTCTGCGTCTAGATTTAGGTCCTCTTCGGTGGTCTGACAACAAGAGAGACACGTGAAGCGCAGTTAGCCAGTGTTCTTGTAAACAGCATCATGCAGGCGATCAATGCAGAGGACGAACTAGATGCTCGGTACTGGACCCTAGGACCCGGAAAGGGCATCAGGGCCCCTCTCCACCTGAATTTAATTGAAACTCTACGAGGCTTCATGCCAGAGACAGACCCTTTATGTAACAGGAGGCAAATGAGGCAGTGAGTGTTTATATCCACAATGACAAATCACCAGATCAGCCAACTGTGCACGTCTGACACCACAACCGAAAGGAGAAGCAGGTGGTTTATATAACTCCCTGACCAGCACGGCGAGGGTGTGCATTTACACGGCCCCGAAAGTCTCGGGCGTGAGGACAGAAACAGGTCACAGGGAGGCTTTGTAGCCAGCCCGTGAGAGTGGAACAAAACCACAGTCTCGAGCCAAAGCTTAGAGAGCGAATTAAACCAGAGAGAGCCAAGTCCCAAATCATAAAATCATAGTGTCGTGTTTCTGCAGGGTAGGCCTTGAACAGAAAGGTCTGTGTCTGAGCTTTGCCTCCCACTTAATGACTTCAGGCAAATTGCTTAACCCAAACCTCAGTTTCCCCATACAGAAAATCAGGGACATAAGTATATCTGCTTCTTGGAGACACAGACAGAATTCAGGGAAATAAGACCTCACAGCAGTCCGCCCCAGCTCTGGCGTGTGGCGGGTGCTCAGAGTTGGCTGCTGTCAAACCATTTCTAGTTTCATTTCCAGCCCAGCAGCCATGAGATCATCGTCACTGTACAAGCTAGGCTGGGAACTTCAGGAGTCATGTTTGATCTGCATTGCTGAAAAACAGGGTTTCTCCTCTCTCTAACGCGTGATGACACCTCGGAAGGAAAAATCTCGTTGGGTCCTCTGAAGGACAAACCAGATGGTTTGGCTGGGCCTCCTGGGCTGGTGCTGCCCTGCCTTCCCCACCGCACCCAAGTCCTCACTCCCCAGCCACACCCCGTCCCCTGGAGCCCACCCTGGGCACGGTACCCCTGCTGACAGCAGTGATGGAAAAGTCCTGCTCTGAAGATGTGTGTGTGTCTAACTTGCTGACACACCATTCACACAATCCGCTCAGTTCAGTCTCTCAGTCGTGTCCGACTCTCCGCGACCCCATGAACTGCAGCACGCCAGGCCTCCCTGTCCATCACCAACTGCCGGAGTCCACCCAAATCCATGTGCATTGAGTCGGTGGTGCCATCCAGCCATCTCATCCTCCGTCGTCCCCTCTCCTCCTGTTCACACAATACTTTGTGCTTATCTCGGGGCCAGCTTCTTCTGGGGTTTTATAGAGGGCCCAGTTTTTTAACTAGCACATGTTTCCTTGTCAACATGCCTCATTCATGGGCAAAACACGCCTTCCAAATACCTCAAAACAATTCATAAACCACAAACACTTTTCTTAGACAGTCAAATGAACTTCCCCTGGTTTGTGTGCTGAAGCAGGGTCGATTTTTATAAGGACATATAGGGATTCTACATAAGGATTTTTATAAAGATTCTCTAGTCCAGTGACCCTCAAATCCAACTTAGTTCAGTTCCCTCTCACTGCAGATGAGAAAAGAGATTAGAGGGGAAGTAACTCATGAAGGCAGGAAAAACCTAGAATCAAAACCTAGAGCATTGATCACTACCCCCGGAAAACCAACATCTGGTTCTGTTAAATGGTGTAAAAGCAAACAACGCAAGCACTGGCATCATATAGCAATTTCCTCATAGAAAATCACACCTTTTATGCAAGGATTTTGTGACACTTGGAGTTCAGAGGTCAAATGGACTCCATCTAGTTTTGCCCAATCCCTTGATGTGGGAGTTTTTTTAGTATCACACAGCATAAAACATGTGCCAAACTGGGAAACAAAATCAGCCTCTGGGTCCAAAATAGATCTCACGCTTTCCTGACACCGTGAAATATCTCAGGGTTAATATTTCAGGGTTAATCTTTCTGTAGAAAGAGCTCTCACTTCTGGGTCCCAAATAAACAGAGATTGAATGCTCTGTCTTAACTTCCTCAGGGTTTACAATCCCAAGACATTCACCCAGGAAGCCTGAAGAAAATTTCTTTTGCTTCAGGACCTTTAAATTTATCCGATTTTTATTATTTGTTGTTGCATATACATGAACCTCAAAGACTTCTATAAAGGTGCCCTCTCTGTGGGGTGGCGAGGCCATGCAGTCTCTCAACCAACGGTGCTTCGGATTATTCCAGATTGCAAGCTTTTTCTAAGATCATGTTATATATATTTCTAATAATGTGAGTATATTTATTGCTGGTGTATTTTCAATTTTAGAAACATCTAAAGCACAAGCTGCTGTCCAGAGCTTGGGTCACTGGCCACAATACAGTGTCCAGAGTCCCAGAAGATGTGCTCCAAGCCTCCTCCACTCCTCACTGCGTTCTAAGCCCCCTGACTAACCCTCCCCCGACAGAAAGGCTTCCTCCGTGGGGCTCGGATGTTGAGGGGCACCAGCTGGGCCCCCCCACCACCACGAACAGAGTTCAGGTAACCAGGAGGGGCTCAGAAAGCAACCAGAGATAGGAATGGGCCTTTTGGTCCATCATTAATTCAAGTCATTAGTTCAACTTGTTAAAAACCCAAACCTTTCTCAAAAGAAAAAATAAACTTGATTTGGCAGCCTGCTGAGTGAGAGGTTCTTTCTAAGGTATTGCTGTCACTGCTGAGAACAGTCTCGTGTGCAGAAAGAATAATCAATAGCCTTGACCCATGGGGTCATCGCCTCTCACTTAGGTGCTCCATCGAAGAACTGGCCTTCATATCTGTGCCAGGCTTGACAAGCTCCTCTGACCAATATACACACCCCAGGCATTAATAAGTTAGTGTGGCTTCCAAAAAAGCATTAAATATAAAATATTAACTAAATTCTCTTCTGAAACAGAATCTCTCTTTCTGTTCAAAATTACGTTAATGTCTCAACACATAGTATATATATATATAAATAATATATTTATAAAACACGTAAACCAGGAAGAATTGAACTTACAGACACGATGCAGGATGTACGAGATAAGGCAAAAGTTAAAGGCTGGATTTTGTAAAGGTTTGGTCAGTTACTAAAATTCACCATTTATAAATGTGATTTGAGTTGCTGTAAACACAGCACAGGTATATTAAATAATTCAATAGACTTAATAACTTTGGGGAACTTTCTCTTCCAGGAAAAATATACGTTGATGTTCTAGAATTCAAACTAAACAAACGAAATTCCAAGAAAGGAGAGCTCTGCGTCCCTAGGGTAGCACAAGTCAAGCAGAACCACACCTGCCTCCCACCTGCCAGGCAGCCCTGTGGGCGGGCCGCTGACATGTGCATTTCATTATCTTTTCATCCTCAGTCTCTCCTCTTTATTCAAACACGCACCCGGTTAAGGTTGCATCATCTACGCCTTGTGTTTTAAAGCAGAGCTCATCACTTGCTTCGCCTTCTGGTTTCATCCTTCACTGTAGCAGTTGGAGGGCTTATAATTTAAAGCCACTTGTTGAAGGAAATAAACTGATGTAGCTTAGTCTGAAAGCAGGGAGACTCTTTTAAGGCACACACTCTAAGATGCATCCTGAAGTTTGGCTGAAGAGCAGCCATTTTTTTCTTCATTCATTTTCATTCATGTATTTACACCACACACACGCCTTGTGTGGGTGTGTGTGCACACACATATGTACAGTTTATATGTGTATATAAACACAACACACACACCTATACTAATTAAACATCCCAGACTCTACCACATAGTAGTCGCTCAATAAATATGATTTCTTTAGAGTACACAGACTGCCCACTGGCCGCAGAGTTAGGGTTTTTAAGGATACTGTAGAAAAAGTACCACACTTTCCTTCTCTGGACTCACCTCTATTTCCATGGGCTCCACCTCTATCTTTTTCCATAGCTCCAGCAACTGTGCAATGGGCATGTTTGAAAACTTTCCCTCCGATCAAGATCAAGTATGGACAGGAAGAAAGCAAATGACCGGAGGCGCCAAGCAGTGCAGAGATCCAGACAGGATGCCGGAGCGCAGGCAGAGGCGGGCGGCGCTGGAAGAAGGGAGCCGGCGAGGACGCAGTCCTGCTGGGACGGCCGCGGGCGCCGGTCCCGGTCCTCGGGCCCGGGGGCTGGGGAGGGAGCCGGGGGTCTTCAGTGTGGCTGCTCCGCCGGCGTGTCCTCGCCCCCGACGGTCGTCACGCCACCCCTGGGCTGCTCCAGGGGCTCGGCCGCTTCCCGCTGGCCGGCGCTGCGAGCCGGAGGAGGAGGCAGGCTGCAGCCTCGGGATGCGCGCTGCGACTTTCCCGGAGTGCGCGCCGGCTCGGCCTCAGATTGGACTCGCTGCCTCGCCCCCTCCCCGGAGCGGCCACTCCCCCTCCCCCCACCATTTTACCTTAATTGGCTTTAAACGACGGGTGAAAGTTGGGTCTGAGGATGCTGCTGCCATAGAAACCGCATAGCAACGAGGGCTGGGGGAGGAGGGGTGGCGAGGAGGGGGCCGTGCGGCAGGTTCTGCCCTCTCCCTCCCCTCGCACGCGCGCGTGCACACGCGTGCACACACCCCTCCCTTCGCCAAGGACTGCGCTGAGCCCCCTACAACCACCTGCAGCCAGCGGGGACCCTAGGGGCGTCCAAGGCCAGAGGCCAGGTGCTCGCGAGCTGCTTCTCCTGCACCAGCGTTTCAGAGACTCTGCATTAGAGAACTGCCGCTGGAGGGGCAACTGGGGCAGCACCTCGGCCTGGGTGCCCCCCCTCGACCCCCCAAGCATCAGGGAAGCACTCCCTCTCCAGGGAAAAGGAAAGGAGGTGGGGCTGGGGGGGCCGGGGCCGCGGCTTGCGGCTAGTCCTGCTCCAGCCAAGGCCGTCCTGGGGCAGGCCGGCGGCCTCCGCACCTCGGGAGCTGGCAGCCCTGCTGGTCTTGGGAGACAGGATGAGAAGTGCTGGGCGGGTCAACTCCCAGGCGAGGGGCTCAGAACAAGGATCCTGCTGGACTCGGAACAAGGACTGGGGAGAGGGGCGGTTACACACATCAGACGTTTGCTAAGTTGCAGGGAGGACGCTCTGTGCACCGAGAACAGCGTCTTGTTTAATGTCCTATGTGATGCGGATTTCACCATCCCGTCTGGTAGACGAGAAAACCCTGAGGCTCAGAGAGAAGGACCGAGCCCAGAGTCACACGGCCCCCAGTGGCAGAACCGGAAGTGAAGTCCGGCTGAGTCAGCTGGGGCTCTGTGATCCCAGTTTCCTGCAGAAGGGAAGCCAGGAGTGCGATTTTCTAAGGGAACATTTCCCTCCTTTGGGTCTCTCTTTTTTTCTCATTTTGGTCTTTGTACTTTTCCTCACACCGTCTCTGTCTTAGAATAAAAGATATCAGCACGTGGAAATACATTCATCTCTCCAGATTTCTAAGGCTAATGTGATTTTTGGTTTCCTCCTTTGGGAAATGGTGGTAAAGTCTAATACAATTTAATGTTGCTTCTGGAATAAGTATTCATTTCTATAGCAAATTACTATTACTATTACATTACTATAGCAAATTACTCTGGGGAAAAAATATCTAAGAAATGCCTTACTGCTTCCAAAACTTACCAATAATATCTTTGTCCTTTTCATCATTATAAAAATCACAAAGAAATCCAATTCGTTAGAAAAACAAAAAACCAACAATAACCACTCATTCAGTTGTGTCTGACTCTGCAAATCGTGGACTGTAGCCCACCAGGCTCCTCTGTCCATGGGATTCTCCAGGCAAGAGTACTGGAGTGGGTTGCCGTTCCCTTTTCCAGGGGATCTCCCCGACCCAGGGGTTGAACCCACGTCTCCTGCACTGAAGGCAGAGTGTTTACCATTTGAACCACTAGGGAAGCCCCAACAATGACCACAAACTAGCTCAAATTCCAGACCCTGCATGTTTCAGAGGGAAAATATAGTCCGAATTAACAGAAAAGTTTCCATTCTTAGTGTGAATTTACAAAAGTCACTTTATCTTTCTTCATAATTGGGCCAGTAAGTATTTTTACTCAAAATAAAAGTAATAGCAGTATTGTCTATCTTCAGAGGTGACATTCACTGATGGATGGAGAGAGTGAAGGCTTCCAATGTGTTCACCAATTAAGGTAATTTGGGGCATAACTTAAAAGGTCACGGTTGTTGTTGCTCAGTCGCTAAACCATGTCCCACTCTTTTCGACCCGGTGGACTGCAGCATGCCAGGCTCCCTGTCCTCCACTATCTCCAAGAGTTTGCTCAGGTTCATATCCACTGAGTCAGTGATGCCATCCAACCATCTCATCCTCTGTCATCCCCTTCTCCTCCTGCCCTCAATCTTTCCCAGCATCAGGGTCTTTTCCAATGAGTTGACTCTTCGCATGAGGTGGACAAAGTATTGGAGTTTCAGCTTCAACATCAGCGCTTCCAATGAACACTCAGGACTGATCTCCTTTTGGATGGACTGGTTGGATCTCCTTGCAGTCCAAGGGACTCTCAAGAGTTTCTCCAACACCACAGTTCAAAAGCATCAGTTCTTTGGTGCTTAGCCTTCTTTATGGTCCAACTCTCACATCCATACATGACTACTGGAAAAACCATAGCTTTGACTAGACGGACCTTTGTCAGCAAAGTGATGTCTCTGCGTTTTAATAGGTCAAGATTTTTTAAAATTCAAGATTAATAACAGGTGAACCGAAATGGGGTTTGTGTAATAAAGAAAAGGAAATCATTGGTATAAAAAGTAGTGCTAAAGAGATGTCGGGACTTTTCCGTCTGAAGGACTGAGCACAGCAAGCTCTGGAAGCCGAGTTGCGGGGAGAAAATGAAGTGGGCTTCCTTACTGGGAGTTCATAAAACCTCCACTTTCTGGAATTTTCCATGAGTATTCTGAGAGGGGGCAGACAGAAGGGAAGCGCTGGTCTTTTCACCTGGGGGAGGAACAAGGAAGAAAAGGACAGGGGGTGGGACCTCTGGTGAGGGACCAGCCACCTGCGTCCTGGGGCGAGGGGCTGGAACCACACAGGTCAGACCAGCTGTCTGCAGACACAGAGGAGCTCGTATCACAGGCACAGCTAGGAGTCTGATGGGTGAATGCTGAAAATATGGCTCATCGTTTAGATGGCGTCTCCTTTTAAATGATGCAAATGTGACACTAATAAAGAGACGGAAGTCTATTCAGCAGCTTCGAAGGTGAAGCAGAGGAGCAGGGAGGAGTCAAGTGATGAATCGAGGGGGCGGGACGGGTTCTGCACCCGGGACCCCGTGTCCCACTCTCTGCACCACTGCCTCTGAAACACACCTTCACGGATGCCACCTGCCAGACTTGGTACCTGGCGTGCTGGATGGACAGGAAAGAAGAACAGACTCCATAGAAACCAAAATGTAAAAAACAGTTTAAAAGACAACTTTCAAACAGATGTATTGGTGCAGTAAAAGATCACCCCGCTTGCAAATCTCAAATTAGGAGATCCAACAATGAGACATGGACTAGTTCTCCAAACAAAGAAGGGATGTTCAGTCGCTTCGATGGTGTCTGACTCTTTACAGCCCCGTGGACTGTAGCTCACCAGGTTCCTCTGTCCTTGGGATTCTCCCAGGCAAGAATACTGGAGTAGGTTGCCATACCCTCCTCCAGGGGATCTTCCTGACCCAGGGATTGACCCGCGTCTCCTGTGGCTGCTGTATTGCAGGTGGATTCTTTACCGCTGAGCCACTGGGGAAGCCTAAAGGAAGTGATGATCCCATCCAGATACCTAAGAGGATAAAGGCCCACATAGAGGGAAAAGAAACCGTGTCCTCAGTCCCAGAAGACTTGAACGACTTTGTCAACAAGAACACAAGCATCAGTTTCCAAGGAGAAAAAGCCGTTGGCGCATCCTTGCAGAAGTGGGTCTGTAACGAAGCAAACCCTGCAGACGGAAAGCAGCGGGAGCGTCCCCAGAGCCACCGTCATTCTTGGTCACGGACACTGTGACAGGAAGCGTGCGAGCTGATCTCAGAGTCCCAGAAGCCAGCCCCCAGCCAAACCCCTCACCGCCCCGCAAATCTTAAAATTGCGAGACTGGTAACGTGGGTGTAAGGGTGTCTCGTGACCCAAGGGGAGGGCCCGAGGCTGATGCCGAGTCAGCCAGTGCTTGAGATGACAAGACGGGCTTGACTCCCTGGAGAAATGACCCGGCGGTATACCCTGGGCTGTTCTGTCTGGCTGGTTGCCATGACCAGAGAATTCGGGAAAGTGAAGAGAATTACTCATTTCTAGGGAAGTGACCACCAGCCTTGGTATTTCACTCTCCAGGTTTCACGCATCTCTCCAAACACACCAAAACCAAATCCGTTTTCATTTTAACAAACGGGCACAGTTTCCGTTGTCACAGGCTGAAGTGTCCTTTCCCCAGCCCCCTCCGCCACACGGCTTACACACTGAAGTGCAAATGCGACCTTGGCTGGAAGGAGGACCTTTGTAGTTGTCGTCGGTGAAGATGAGTTCACAGGGGGAGTAGGGTGGCCCTAATCCAACATCCTTACAAAAGGTGGAGATGTGGGGGGCTTCCCTGGTGCTCCAGGTGCTAGGACTCTGTGCTTCCAACACAGGGGGCCCGAGTTCGATCCCTGGTCAGGGAACTAGATCCCACCTGCCACAGCTAAGACCCAATACAGCCAAATAAGTAAAAATAAACATTTTTTAAAAGTTGTAAAGCAGGGTAGATGTGGACACATATGGGCCTGGGGAGAAGGCCCGGGGACGCTTGGTCCTGCGGCCACAGCCAGGGAACCGGCAGAACCAGAGAACAGCCTGGGACAGGCCCTCTCTGGGGCCCTGCCGACACCTGGACCTCAGCCCCAGCCCCCAGAACGGTCAGATGAGACACTTCTACTGTCTAAGGCCCCCATCTGTGGTCGTTTGTGTGGCAGTGAAGCTAGCACACCCCCAGGAGACCGGGGAGAGTCTAACGATGAATCCGGAGGTCCCCAGGCACCGGGACCCAGAGAGGGCCCTCATGCCACCGGGACCCAGAGAGGGACCCCAGCCACCGGGACCCAGAGAGGGTCCACGCCCACCGGGACCCAGAGGTCCAGGGAGACTGGGCCCAGGAGGCCCTGGTCCACACCTGCCTTCTTCAGGGAGGGGCTGGGGCACAGGGGACAGCGTTTCGGATGGAGACTCAGACCCCCAGAGAGGCTTCCAGAACCCTCTTTATGTACTAACATCCTGCAGTTTGGTCCAGAAGGACACGAAAGGTCTTCAGAACCCAAACCAGCCAAGTCCTATCTCCAGTACTACAGAGCCATGTCGCCGCACCAGAAGGGCGGCTTCTTTTCACCAGAAGTTATTCACAAGGAAGAAAAAAACTGGCTGAGTACAAAATAAACAGCGTCTCTGTATTATGAAAAGTAAATTATTGCAGGCTTCCCAACTAACATTCCATCTCTGCTGGGGAAAGTGCATGGGATCCCGACGGCGGGAGCTCTGCTAATCCCAGAGAGGCCTCCGCCCTTCTGGACAGAAACACAGCCCTGGACAGACACCTGCTGACTCCAGTAGCATGAATGTCATTTGTAAGAAAGAACACGCACACACCAAATGCAGAGGATGGTAGAAATTATGAAAATCAACAGGGACCTTTTCATTCCGCTTGCCCCCTTTGCCCATAAATAACGCTTCGCAGGAGTTAGACAGTCTCGTAAAAACACTAGCTGGTGGTTACCAGCCTTCCCGGTTGGGAGTCTTACTAATTTGCTAATTCAGCATGCTGCTGCTGCCAAGTCACTTCAGTCGTGTCCAACTCTGGGCGACCCCATAGACGGCAGCCCACCAGGCTCCCCCATCCCTGGGTTTCTCCAGGCAAGAACGCTGAAGTGGGTTGCCATTTCCTTCTCCAATGCATGAAAGCGAAAAGGGAAAGTGAAGACGCTCAGTCGTGTCTGACTCTTCACGACCCCATGGACTGCAGCCCACCAGGCTCCTCCATCCATGGGATTTTCCAGGCAAGAGTACTGGAGTGGGGTGCCATTGCCTTCTCTGCTAATTCAGCATACTCTGCAGCAATTGTCAAGTAATTTTCAGGGATGTATTTAATTGGGCTTCCAAAATTTATTCCAACTTTCATAAGGCTAGCCACAGAGCACATCCACAGGAAGGAAACATCACGTGAAGATGGGCCCTGTGCCGTCGCCCCTCAGCCAGGCCTCACGTGGAAGATCCCAGCATCACTGGGCATTTCCGCTGGGATTGACAGGAGTGACCGTGGCCTTCAAGAAGGAAAGGTAAACGAAAATAAATATATTTCTAGATTTTTTTTTTTAAAAAAAAGCATTCCCTGTTGGACCAACTCAAGTTCCTTCTGAAAACAAAAATAACAACATTGATATCTAGAAGCTGAACACATGGCATGCCTTTTTAAAAGACAGTGTGACGTCTAAGGAGCCTGTAGACACAGCGTCCGGCCTTGAGGAGAAACGAAGAGGGTCAGGACCCAGCCCGGGTGGCTGATTTAGAACCCCTCGCCCGTCCTCCTGTGGCTGATGATCTACAGGTGTTGGCTGTTGCTATTATCACTGTTCACTTAAGCTTTCTAAACATTTTTACTGGGGGATAATTGCTTTACAGTCTTGTGTTTGCGTCAAGTATACAGCAAAATGAATCAGTCACACACACACACTCACACACACACACACACTCACACTCACACACGCACATTCACGCACACACACTCACACACGCACACACTCGTGCGCACACACACACACTCACACACACACACACACACTCACGCACACGCACACACACACACTCACGCACACACACACACTCACGCACACACACACACTCACGCACACACACACACTCACGCCTTTTTTAGATCCTCCTCCCATGTAGGCTATGACAGAGTCCTGAGTAGCGTCCCCTGGGCTGTATAACAGGTCCTCATTAGTTACCCACCTCACATATAGCAGTGTGTGTATGTCAATCCCAGTCTCCCAGTTTATCCCTTCCCTCCCCTCATCCCTGGGGAACGACTGAGCAATTGAGCACGCACAGCACACAGCTTTAATGATAGTTGAGTCACTTTACCAAGAAAGAAATGACTATCAGTTACTCGGTTAAGAATGGATCAGATCAGATCAGTCACTCAGTCGTGTCCGACTCTTTGCGACCCCATGAATCGCAGCACACCAGGCCTCCCTGTCCATCACCAACTCCCGGAGTTCACTCAGACTCACGTCTATCGAGTCGGTGATGCCATCCAGCCATCTCATCCTCTGTCGTCCCCTTCTCCTCCTGCCCCCAATCCCTCCCAGCATCAGAGTCTTTTCCAATGAGTCAACTCTTCGCATGAGGTGGCCAAAGTACTGGAGTTTCAGCTTTAGCATCATTCCTTCCAAAGAACACCCAGGGCTGATCTCCTTCAGAATGGACTGGTTGGATCTCCTTGCAGTCCAAGGGACTCTCAAGAGTCTCCTCCAACACCACAGTTCAAAAGCATCAATTCTTCGGCACTCAGCCTTCTTCACAGTCCAACTCTCACATCCATACATGACCACAGGAAAAACCATAGCTTTGACTAGACGAAACTTTGTTGGCAAAGTAATGTCTCTGTTTTTAAATATGCTATCTAGGTTGGTCATAACTTTCCTTCCAAGGAGTAAGCGTCTTTTAATTTCATGGCTGCAGTCATCATCTGTAGTGATTTTGGAGCCCAGGAAAATAAAGTCTGACACTGTTTCCACTGTTTCCCCATCTATTTCCCATGAAGTGGTAGGACCGGATGCCATGATCTTCATTTTCTGAATGTTTAGAAGGCAAGAAACAATAAAAATGACTAGAAGCCATAAATAGTGAAACTTAGAAGACCGTGCTGCCCCAGACTCTTTACTAGATTTTGGAAGGAAGTGGTGGTGGTTCAGTCACCAAGTCCTCTGTCCCTGGGATTCTCCAGGCAAGAATACTGGAGTGGGTTGCCGTTTCCTCCTCCAGAAAGAATTGGAACCAGTCGTAATTTTTACTGATGTTAGAAAATTAAGCATATGTACAAATGATAGTTACTTTCTTACAATATAAACAACCAGTAAAAACGTAGGGATCTTCCAAACAATCTTTGGAATCAAGTATCCAGTCCTGGTGAAAGTATTTGGATTGCATGATAATACAGTTATAGAATAATCACTATGTTGGTACGGAATTCTCTTTTATCGGAGAAAGTGGTAGTCAGAAGAGGCATTTGAATCCACAACTGAATTAGACTCCTTGAGACACAGCCCAAGGGCAGGAGTGTTTCCAGCGTGAGACGCACTTTTCCGATCGCAAGAACACAAAGCCAGGGGCCACAAGCCCAACTCTGGCTCCTCTGTTTGCACGGATTTGTTTGTCTCCGTGCTCTCGACTTTCATTTCTACATCCGATTTTTTTTAAAAAGATTAACACATGCTTATCTCGTTAGGAAAATGTCAGAACGCAATGAAGAAGCTAACCTTGACACAGGTCTTACAAGAAGAAAGATTTTCTTTGAAGTGTTTAGTTTAAGGGACGACTGGACCAGTAAAAATGAAGGGCATCTTCTGCATTGAAAATGAAAGGCCATTTCTGCATCAGTGTTTGAGATCTGAAAAGAATCCTGCAAGGTAGAAGCATGGAAAGATATCCTTGGCTAATAAGCTACCAAGGCCAGAGGACTCTCACCACCAGCATGTCCGATGCCATGCTCAGCCGTGCCATGACCCATCTCAAAGGATGCATTAAAGTCCCCCAAACCAGAGGGGTGCACTTGCAGGTTGGGAGGGCCCGGAGTCCGCGAGATGATGATCCAGGGACAGTCTTCCCTGGTCAAGACTGGAGGTGTCATGTGTGTGGACACAGAAGCCTCAGTGTCAGCTGCAGGAAGCCTCTGTCCCTCCTTCAGGAACAAGGTTTCTGTTTATTCACATAAAGCGAAGTGTTAGTAAACCCTAGAGGTCAAGTTAATCTGCGCTCACCAAAGCACCCAGTGCAGCACCGAACACACATTCTTGCTTTACAAATGGTAATTGATTAGTTGCTAAGGGGATTTTTTTCAGGTATCAACAGAATTGTTTGTGTGTGAATATGTGCACATGTAACCCTTGGGTTTCCTGGAAAACAATGAAGCTCCAGGACTGCCTGGCACTCTCTACTCCTTTTAACTGGCTCTTCAATCTTCTGAGCAAAATCCTGTGACTCCTCTGCGGCCCCTCCCCGAGGGCAGGACCCTCGCTTAGCCCGTGAAGTCTCAGCAGACAAGCACAACCCTGGATCCACATTTCATCTTTGCTCAAGTCTCTGCACAGAGTCGGACACGACTGATGCGACTTAGCAGCAGCAGCCGCAGCTGCTGAACAAAGAGATATCCGGGCCTTGGGGGAGGACGTAAAAACCAGGAATAGGGCCCAACACAGTCTGTCTCCCAGGATGCGTGCACTGACTATGATTTTGCTAAAGTTTATAGGGTAGAAGAGGTCTTGTCCTGGGTTTTAAATGCAGATTCTTTAAGTGAGTATTTAATGCATTAGTGAAAGCACTGGGAAAGGAATGATCACAGCAGGACTTTTTTCTTTTTAATGCAAGTGTCCCTTTAGTATTACTAGGTATTTCTTGAGAATAGTTCAGTGTAACCTTGAATTCGCAGACTCACACAGGGAATGAAGTAGCATGTATTTCTTATAAGGACAAAAAAAAAAATCCGAGGAAAAGCTGATTCATGTTCTCCCCCACCCCAAGTCCCCAGGAGGCCGACCTCTCCGGTGATGGCAGACGGAGCTCCTGTGATGGGCTGGGACTCTCCGCCTAAGCAGAGGCTTGGGTCAAGTACCCACGGCTTTAAGAGGCCGTTTGCCCCTAGCACACCCTGCCTTCTGCTCCCAACCTACCCCCCCACCAGGCTCCCAGTTTCCCCATGGATGAGCACAGATGCCCAGGGAGGCAGCTGGACCCAGAGGGACCCGAGACAGCCTTTCTATCCACGGAGCAGTGGGTGACCAGAGTGGACCCCAGTGCTGTTCAGTCATTGCACAACTGGGCGAGACCTCGGGAGTTGCCCCAGGGGTCTGGGGTGATTGGGATTTGACCTCAGAATGCATTCGATTTGCAGAAGAGAAATGTGATTGTTTCTGCACGACTGTTTACAGACTGGTCTTCCAGCATGAGTTAGGCTTTCCCTGTGAGGGGTGGTGGGGGCCAGGGAGGTGGTCTTGCCTTGGACGCTATCCTCCAGCGGCCAGACTTCTGGGCTATTGAACAACATAATCGGGCGTGGAGCTGGGCAAACCTGAACACCCTTGACAATGAAAGAAAATTACTTTGTGCTGCTCTTTCCAGCTATACTGTTTGATCCCCAGCATGCCACGTCCGTAATGTAGCTGAAATCCAAAGTGCTTATTCCAGTCCACGTCCCGCCTCTTCGGGGACCTGCTGGACCCACCCGGGGGCCGAACAGCAGCACGTGAACATCCACACTTTCTGCCGGTGACGTCATCACGTGTCTTCATGTCTTGGCTTCCTGTCATATAAAAATACTGAAGTCTGGGCTATTAAAAGCAAACCAAATAGCCTTCTGATTTATTTCATCCAGCTTTTTTTTGTTGTCTGGCTTGATTTTCTTTAAAAACAGCCTTTTGTCTTGTGTTTTGAATAGGTTTTTCTTCTATGCAGCTGATTACTGCAGCCTTTTTAGATGGCACTTCTGTCAGCTGAGAAAGCTCAGCTAGACTTTTTTTCTTCCTCAGTAAAAATAGATGTTTTCTGATTGGAGCGTATGGAATTTTCTCTGCATTGTCACACGCTGATCACTCATCAATATAAGTCTTTACTGTCTCTTAAGAAATAGTTTCTAAGGGACTTTTTGAGAAGCAGGAAGAGAGAGGCCAATTTCAGGATCTGTAGATCCTGTATCAGTGGTTGTCTGGTAGATGCACTGGGGTTGGGGGGGTGAGGAGGGGGTGGGGAGGACGTGATGGGCAGCTGTCAGCCAGGCCTTCCCCCGAAGGGCAACAGTGGGGCTGACATGTCGGTGTAAGTCTGCAGGGCACGTGTCCACGGAGACCAGTGTGATGCCCACAGCACGGCTCCCTGACCCTCTCTCTATCTGCCTTCTCCCTTCCCATGAACAGACTCATGAGATGCTGGGGGGACCGGAAGTGTGACAGCGGGGACCACTCTCATAGGTAAGGGGCTCCACACCTGCTGGAAAGCAGGAGCCTTTGCAGGCCCGTCCACAGGGAGGGCGAGAGAGGCCTGGGGAAGGTGGGAGGCATGCGGAGGGGCGTGGGGAGGGGCATGGGGGCGTGGGGAGGGTCACAGGGAAGGTGTGGAGAGTGTGGGGGGCGTGGGGAGTGTGGGGGCCATGGGGAGAGTCACGGGGAAGGTGTGGGGAGTGTGGGGGGGCATGGGGAGGGTCACGGGGAAGGTGTGGGGAGTGTGGGGGGTGTGGGAGGGGCGTGGGGGTGTGGGGCGGGTCACGGGGAAGGTGTGGGGAGTGTGGGGGGGCATGGGGAGGGTCAAGGGGAAGGTGTGGGGAGTGTGGGGGGGCATGGGGAGGGTCAAGGGGAAGGTGTGGGGAGTGTGGGGGGGCATGGGGAGGGTCATGGGGAAGGTGTGGGGAGTGTTGGGGGGTGTGGGGAGGGTCATGGGGAAGGTGTGGGGAGTGTCGGGGGGCGTGGGGAGGGTCATGGGGAAGGTGTGGGGGGGCGTGGGAAGGGTCACGGGGAAGGTGTGGGGAGTGTGGGGGGCTGGGGAGGGGCGTGGGGGCGTGGGGAGTGTGGGGGGTGTGGGGAGTGTGGGGCGGCATAGGGAGGGTCATGGGGAAGGTGTGGGGAGTGTGGGGGGCGTGAGGAGGGGTGTCGGGTATGAGGAGGGGCTGTCTTTCTGCAGCGAGACCCTTCCCACCGAACTCACCCAGAGAAGCAGGGCCTTGCAGGGTTTCAGAGGCCGCCCTCAGGAAGCGGCCGGTGCTGTGGGCCCTTTGGGTCAGGACCCGTCCCCCTCCCAGTTTCTCTCGTATCTGTCGGATCCTCAGGCATGAACATAAATGTGCAAAGCTGCAGCGAGCAGGAGCCAAGATAGCCTTTCTATCCTACCGGCAGCCGACAAAGCCCCAGTAAGAGAGGATCTCCAGCACGACAACCCCAGGCCCCGTCGCTGCAGATTCGCTCACAGGTTGTTTCTGAGCTCGGCGCCCCTCCGTGCGGCCCGGGAGCGCACACCCGAACAAGGGAGACACGGCTCCGGGTCGCGGTCACGGTTTAGCTGGAGCAGGGCGACAAGAGACATGTAACTAAGCCCCTGCATCAGTGCCATGAAGGGGCGTGGGGAGCCTGGCAGGGGCTGAAACCCCAGAGGGAACGGTCCGGAAGGTATGGAGGGAGGGGAGGCTGTGCAAAGGCTTGGAGACGGGCCAGGGTGGTGGAGGCCTGAGGCTCGTGTGCTGGGCGTGCACATGTGAGAACAGACAGGAGGGGTCTGGGTGGGGGCGGGCAGGAGGGGAAGGGGGGAAGGCTGCCAGCAGACACTCCGTCCTGCCGTCCTGAACGGCACATGAAAAGTACTTTCCAACATTATTACATCCTCAAGATCATCTGAAATTTCTGTGCAACGTTCCATTGTGTTCACAAACTTTAATCTGTGGAATGGTTCCCCACAGGGGAGCGTTTTTGCTCCAGGTCTATCTTACCGCAGGAAAGATCAGCTTTGCTTCTGGTGAGTGATTTTAAAAGCATCCTAAAATATCTTTACGACTTAAACACAGTTGCCATCTTGGCCAATTTTCATGAAAGCAGATATGGGAACATTAAAAAGATGGACTTACTAACATGAATCAATAAAGTCATATGCCATGTTCCTGACTAGGAAAACTGAAAAATGTGCACAGGTATATTCTGCAAAAATTAATTTTAACTGTATTGTGATTATAGTCAAAAAGCCAGTTGTGATTTATAATTTAAGAAAATAAACAAGAGTTTAAACAAAAAAAGAACAACCCTTGCTATATCAGATACAACATATACTCTGAAGGCACATTAATTAAAGCAGAGTGGGGAATGGGTCAAAAATATATGCATAAACTGTGGATGAGAACAGTTCAGTTAGTAGGTGCAGAAAATATACAGGGACTTAAAATATGATAGAAAAATACTGAACTTCGACTATAGAGGGATAGATTATTTGAGGCTCTTGTGGGGAAATCAACCATTTGGGGAAAAGTTAAAGTCTCACTTCCCAAGTACACAAAATTAGTTAGGGATAATTAAAGTCATTGTGAAATAGGAAATCATAACAACAAAAAGAAACTATAGGTGAATATATATGTGACTTGGTTGGGAAATAGCTTTTTAAGCATAAAAATGGAGTGAATTGCAGAGAGATAGACTAACAGATTTGTCCACATAAAATTTAAAGACTACATTTCATATCCCAAAGTGGATGGTAAAGGTTTTCCACAACCACCATTTCCTAATTCATGCAATTACATCTGAAACAGATGAGCAAACTCACATCTTTGTTAACATGAACATGTATATGAAATCTTCCTTCTCATTTTTTTCTTAGGAACAAAAATTTATGCCTTTCTCCCTATTTGGGGTGGGGGCATCTCTTCAAACATGAAATTGAAGCATTATCCATATATTTTAATACATGTCTATAACACTTTTGATGTTTTCTACTACATTTTAAGGAGCCATCTGTCCAAAACTTATTTTCAAAAATTGAAAAATTAGCAATTGGGCAAATTATAGACTTGTTTATGCTTACATTCTTGGAGGTGATTTAGCAGGTACCACCTGATCTAAATGCTCCGAGTAACGAAGAGGTAATTGCGCCTTTAAAAATAGGACCTCAGACAGGCGGCTACAGAGTCAGGTGAAATCCATGCATGTCCTGAAGGTCACCGCGCTCTTTCCTAGGACCAAGATGCACACACACATCACCGAGAAGCCTCAGGGACGGTTTCCAAGTGGATTCAAACCAAACCAAAACACAAAGCTATATTCCTTTGGGCCAGATCAGGGCAAGAAGAGCAGTGCAAAGCAGTCAGAACATAAAATACAGAAATCAGGAAGCTGGGAAAGCAACAGCCCCTTGAGCAGATGGTGCATTCGTGACCTGAGTGTGAGTGAAGGGAAGGTGCTGAATCCACTGTGGAGAGAACGTGAGTTTGGGCTGAAAAGACCAGAGTCGACGCCCACGCCTGAAGTCCGCCCTGGCTCCGCTGTTTGATCGTGCCGTGACCTGGTTGATGGCTGTGCTGCTCTGAGCTTCAGTGGCTCCACAGCAAGAAGAACAGGGGTCTCAACAAACGCCAGCAACGGCAACCGTACCTTCCGGACACCACACTCACACCAGGCAGACCAGCCAGCCTCCCGGCCCAGGCTGCCAGGAGCTCCTCCCACTTATGTTACAGAGCGTCACGAACCCCGGCCCAGGAGGAAGGGCCACCCCTGAAAGCTGTCCCTGGGTCAGACGGTGAGGGAGCGTCTGGAATAAAGGGGGACATTGGTCCTGCTGCGCTGGGAAAGCGGTGCCTTAGGTGGCTGGTCTTCACGCCTCCATGTACAACGCCACCTCCTGAAGGGAGCAGCAGCTGGGCTTGGAGGGCAGGAACCTTTCGCCTGCATCGGCTTCCCCAAGTTGTCGGGGGATCAAATGTATAAATGCTTGTGGAGGCGTAGAGGTTTTTTTCTGTCACAATCAGCTTCACAAATATTAATGTCTTCTATCATTGTGGGCAAATGATTACTCAAACATCAAGTCTTGCTTCAAACATCTCCCTGAGGCTTTCCTGCATCCTTCCAGGCCCACTGTGTGCCGCTGGGCGGGCGCTGGCTGCACTGCTCGGAGGTGGTGGGGCGCAGGGTCAGGGGGCCACGAATCCTGTCTTGTGCTGCACCCCTGGGCACGTGTCCCTGCTCCCAGCTGCTGCCCCCAATCCTTGTCTTAAATCCACACTGAACTTTGTTACAAGACCTTTACAACCGTGACCTAAGTGTTCCCTGATGCTCCATGCCCACCCGTTCACTCTTCTGACCTAGAATCAAATGATTTGAGACCTTAATTTTTTAACTGAGTGCCTGGCATTTTGCTTACCGTATTAGTAAAATGAATAATTATCAAAAGCTGCTTCTGTCATGGGGTGCTCAAGCCTCACTTCAGCCAGGGCTGTGTCAGGTGGTCCAAGGGCTAGCTCAGGTCAGAGAACAGGCCAGACAGCTGCATGGGTTTGCTGGGAACCTTACAGGTCGGACTGAGCCAGGCCCAGCCAAGAAGAGCCAAGCCATGAGGATGTCTTTACATGGGCTGACAGGATTGAAGGGGTGCTGTCTAAGGGTTAAGTGAGATGTTTTGTTTTCTGAGAGATCGATTTTGGTTAGGCTTCCCAGGTGGTATCGAGGTAAGGGATTCACCTGACAGTGCAGGAGACACGGGTTCAACCCCTGGGTCAGGAAGGTCCCCTGGAGGAGGAAATGGCAACCCCCTCCTGTACTCTCACCTGGGGAATCCCATGGATGGAGGAGCCTGGTGGGTGACAGTCCACGGGGTGGAAAATAGTCACTTGCAACTGAGTACACACACTAACTCTGGTTTGTCCCCCAACAAACCAACCTCCTGAGAGCAACAGTCGCTGACTGTACACAAAATATAAAAACGACTACCTGAACGTTCTGCGAGCAAGCTAAAGCAGGCAGATTTTGGAAGGAAGACAAAATGTGGAAGAAAATAACACATGGTGAGTTTCTTGTTTTATGGTTCTTAGCCGTAGTCACAGTATGGCTCAGCTAAAGACTGATCAAAACCCAGGGAAACTTCTGTTTTCAGCCAGGATGAAGTAACAGGGGCTGCTTTGCCCTCTGTGACTTGAACAGAAAGATATGAAACAAATACAATTTTTAAAATATGTGAAACAATAGATACGAATCATATTCTCCTGTTTGTTTGGCTGGTCATCTGGACTGGACAATGGACATGTTGCAGCTCAGGACACAGATCCCACTGACCACTTGACTGAGAGATGAGAAATATTTTAGATAAAGTGAGCCCTAGGACTTCCCCATATCACTGCCTGGGAAGAGTTTCCTGGTGACAGAGCAAGAAATAGAGTCCAAACAGAGTCTGGTGGTCCCCGTGAATTGAGGAGATATTTGGGATTTGGGAAGATCACAGTGGCTAGAATTTCTGGTTTTAAAACCAATGAAGGGAATTCCCTGGTGGTCCAGTGGTTAGAACTCCGCACATTCATTGTAGGGGGCACTGGTTCAATCCCTGGTCAGGGGAACTAAGATCCCGCAATAAATATAATAAAACCAATGAATATGTATATATATGTAAATATTCAGCCTTAAAAAAAGAATGAAATAATGCCATTTGCAGCAGCATGGATGAATCTAGAAACTGCCGTACTAAATGAAATAAGCCAGACAAAGACAAGTATCACATATCACTTATATACGTACTCTTAAAAAAAGATACAAATGAACTGATATACAAAGCAGAAACAGATCCACAGGCATAGAAAAGAAACTTATGGTTACCAAAGGGGAATGGGGCAGGGACAGAGCAGGAGTTTGGGATTAATATACACATGTTCCTCTGTGTAACACGGTGACCAACAAGGCCCTGCTGTATGGCACACGGAACTGTACTCAATATTTTTTAATAACCTACGAGGGAAAGGAATCTGAAAAAGAATATAGATATATATAAAGTTAAAACAACCTCATTTACAGTTCCATCAGAAACATAAAACATTTAAGAACAGATTGAACGAGATGCACAAACCTCTACACTGAAAACCACAGTGCGTTGTCAAGAGAAATTAAAGGAATTCTAAGTAATGGAGAGACACAGCCACTGATTGGAACGCTCAGTACTGTTACAATGACAGTTCTTCTCAAGCTGATCTGTATATTCAAGTCGATAACTCAGTCACAATCAAAATCTCAGCAGATTTTTAAAATAAAAACTGGCAAGCAGATTCTAACACTTGTGTGGAAATTCAAAGAACCTAGACTCTCTAAAGAAATCCCTTCAGAGGAAAACCAAGTTGGAGAAGTTAAACTACCTGATTTTAGGATTTGTCAAAAACTACAGAAGCCAAGACACAGGATGAAGTGTGATCCAGCAGAAGTGTGGACAGATTGAAGGAGGACGTGGAGACCCCAATAATGATGTCAGAGCCTCACTGACCTCATCACCTGATTTTCAGCAGAGACACCAAAGAAACAACAAGAAAGGACAATCCTTTCAGCAAATAGTGTTGAAATAGCAAGATGACCATTGGTCAGAAGAGATCTTGACTCCTTCTCATACCTACACTGCAGTGATTTGCTTTAGATCACCCTTAAAACCATCCTTTCTGCTTTATTGACTATGCCAAAGCCTTTGACTGTGTGGATCACAATAAACTGCGGAAAATTCTGAAAGAGATGGGAATACCAGACCACCTGACCTGCCTCTTGAGAAACCTACATGCAGGTCAGGAAGCAACAGTTAGAACTGGACATGGAACAACAGACTGATTCCAAATAGGAAAAGAGTACATCAAGGCTGTATATTGTCACCCTGCTTATTTAACTTCTATGCAGAATACATCATGAGAAACGCTGGGCTGGAAGAAGCACAAGCTGGAATCGAGATTGCCGGGAGAAATATCAATAACCTCAGATATGCAGATGACACCACCCTTATGGCAGAAAGTGAAGAAGAACTAAAAAGCCTCTTGAGGAAAGTGAAAGAGGAGAGTGAAAAAGTTGGCTTAAAGCTCAACATTCAGAAAAAGAAGATCATGGCATCTGGTCCCATCACTTCATGGGAAATAGATGTGGAAACTGGAAACAGTGTCAGACTATTTTTTTGGGCTCCAAAATCAGTGCAGATGGTGACTGCAGCCATGAAATTAAAAGACACTTACTCCTTGGAAGGGAACTTATGACCAACCTAGACAGCGTATTCAAAAGCAGAGACATTACTTTGCCAACAAAGGTCCGTCTACTCAAGGCTATGGTTTTTCCAGTGGTGATGTATGGATGTGAGAGTTGGACTGTGAAGAAAGCTGAGCACTGAAGAATTGATGCTTTTGAACTGTGGTTTTGGAGAAGACTCTTGAGAGTCCCTTGGACTGCAAGGAGATCCAACCAGTCCATTCTAAAGGAGATCAGTCTTGGGTGTACTTTGGAAGGAATGATGCTGAAGCTGAAACTCCAGTACTTTGGCCACCTCATGTGAAGAGCTGACTCATTGGAAAAGACTCTGATGCTGGGAGGAGAAGGGGACGACAGAGGATGAGATGGTTGGATGGCATCACCAACTCGACAGACGTGAGTCTGAGTGAACTCCGTGAGTCTGAGTTGGTGATGGACAGGGAGGCCTGGTGTGCTGCAATTCATGGGGTCGCAAAGAGTCAGACGTGACTGAGCGACTGAACTGAACTGAACTGAAAACCATAAGACTTTTAAAAGAAAATATAAGAAATAATGTTTGTGACTTAAGAGTAATCAAATATCTCCTAAATAGGTTACAGAAGGAAATAACCATAAAAAAAAAGATTTTATTCAAATAAAAGCTCCTCAGACTTCCTTAGTGGCCTAGTGGTTAAGAACCTGCCTGCCAGTGCAGGGGACACGAGTTTGATCCCTGGTCCAAAAAGCTTCCGTACGCTGCAAGGCAACTAAGCCCATGAGCCATGACTGTTAGACCCGTGCTCCAGAGCCCAGGAGCTGCAACTACCGAGTCCACGCGTCCCGAGCCTGTGCTCCACAGCAGGAGAGGTCACCGAGATGAGAAGCCCACACAGCACGACTAAGAATGACGCCCGCTCAGCACAACCAGAGAGAGCCGGTGCGCAGCGGCAGAGGCCCGGCACCGCCAAACATAAGTGAAAAAACGGTCCCCACGGAAAATCCAAATAAAAACTCCTCGTCAAAGCGTATCATCAAGGAAATAACTAGGCAAGCTGCAACTTAAAAAAAAAAATACAAAAATACATATAAAATAAGCTCAAAATGGATTAAAGACCTGAATGTAAGCCCAGAAACGATAAAACTCTTAGAGGAAAACAGGCAGAACACTCTTGTCCATAAATCACAGCAGGATCCTCTATGACCCACCTCCCAGAGTAATGAAAATAAAAACAAAAATAAACAAAGGGGACATAGTTAAAAGATTTTGAACAGCAAAATAAACTATAAACAACGTGAAAAGACAGCCCTCAGAATGGGAGAAAATAATAGCAAATCAAACAACTGACAAAGGATTAATCTCCAGAATATACAAGCAGCTCATTCAGCAAAACACTAGAAAACAAACAATCAAAAAGTGAGCAGAAGACCTAAACAGACATTCAGAGAATACATACAGATGGCTAATAAACACATGAAAAGATGCTCAGCGTTGCTCATTATTACAGAAATGCAAGTCAAAACTGCAATGAGGTATCACGTCACACCAGTCAGAATGGCCATCATCAGAAAATCTACAAACAATGCTGGAGAGTGGGTGGAAAAATGGAACCCTCTTGCACTGTTTGGGAATGCAAATTAATACAGCGACTACGGAGGACAGTTAATTCTAGGACTAAAACTATCATAGGACCCAGCAATCCCGCTACTGGGCATATACCCTGAGGAAACCACAGTTGAAAAAGATACACCCCAGTGTTCATCATACAACTATTTACAGTTGCTAGAACTAGATGTCCATTGACAGATGAATGGATAAAGAAGCTGTGGTAAATATATTCAATGGAATATCACTCAGCCATAAAAAGGGACATATTTGACTCAGTTCTAATAAGGTAAAAAGCACTAGAGCCTATTATACAAGTGAAGCAAGTCAGAAAGAGAAAGACAAATATCATTTATTAATGCAGGAAGACGGTACTGAGGAGCCTATTTGCAGGGCAACAGCGGAGACACAGACAGAACAGCCTTGCGGATACAGTGGGGAGGAGAGGGCGGGATGAGCTGAGAAAGCAGCACCTTGCGGATACAGTGGGGAGGAGAGGGCGGGATGAGCTGAGAAAGCAGCAAAAGCAGCACCTTGCGGATACAGTGGGGAGGAGAGGGCGGGATGAGCTGAGAAAGCAGCACCTTGCGGATACAGTGGGGAGGAGAGGGCGGGATGAGCTGAGAAAGCAGCACCTTGCGGATACAGTGGGGAGGAGAGGGCGGGATGAGCTGAGAAAGCAGCACCTTGCGGATACAGTGGGGAGGAGAGGGCGGGATGAGCTGAGAAAGCAGCAAAAGCAGCACCTTGCGGATACAGTGGGGAGGAGAGGGCGGGATGAGCTGAGAAAGCAGCACGGAAACACGCACGTTACCACAGGTGAAGCAGATGGCCAGTGAGAGTTGCCTGTATGATGCAGAGAGCTCGGGCCAAGTGCTCTGTGACAACGCAGAGGCGTGGGATAGGCTGGGAGGTTGAAGGGAGCTTCAAGAGGGAAGGGACATACATATGTCTATGGCTGATTCATGTTGATGTATGGCAGAAACCCACACAATATTGTAAAGCAAGTATCTTCCAATTAAAAATAAATAATTTTTTCTTTTATTTTATTTTATTTATTTATTTATTTTTTTAAATTTCGCCGGCCCAAGCCAGCAGCCTCCAACCAGGCATGGTGAGGCCGGGAGAGCGCAGCCCCTTCACCCTCGGGCGCCCTGCCGCTCGGCTTAGCTTTCAGGGCGCCGCAGCGACCGTATCCCAGTCCTGTGAACTGCCCGGAGCTGTCCCGCAGCCTCAATTTTTTTCTTTTAAAGTACCACTGAATGTTTGCAAAAACGTGGAGCAACCAGGACTCTTACATGTCATTGACAGGAGTGTAAAATAGCCTAACCACTTTGGGAAAAGGCTTGCAATTTAAAAAAATTAAACATATACCTGTTCTCTGGCCCAGCAGTTCCAATACTAGGTATTTACCCAAGAGAAACAGCATATACGCCCATCAGCAGACTTGAACAACAATAATCAAAATGGTTTTACTCGTAATAGCCAACAATGGGGGAAATCCCCACTGTCCATCAACAGAACAGGTGAGCAAACAGTTTTGATAGGAAGCAAAGGAAGGAAGGAAGGAAACACTGATATGAAGAACACAGGGAATCTCAAGACTGTCATACAGATGTGGGCAGACAGAACAGTGCCCCTGAAGACACCCAAGGGGAAGTCTCTGAACCTGTGAGCATGTCAGGGCCCTTAGCAAAGACCAGCTGATCTTAAACGGGGCAATTCTCCTGAATTATCCAGGTGGGCCCAGTGAAATCAACCAGGTCTTTAAAAGTCAAAGAGGGAAGCAGAAAAGAGTGCTGGGACATGAACGCTCGAATGGCCAGGGCTGGATTTGAACATGGAGGAAGGGGTGGAGTATGGTTACCAAAATGGGGCTTGGCGGCTCGAAAGCCGATAAACAGGCAAAGCTGGTGGAAAGGAAAGCTCGCTTCATTTCAGAGGCCAGCAACCTAGTGGGAGGGTGAACTCCTGTCCAAAGGCTTTCTCCCTGCCACTGACAGTCAGAAAAAGAGCTTTTATAAGCAGAAGGAGGGGGCTACATGCAGCAACAGCATGTCCTTTCTGGCAGTGGTCTTGAACTCGGTCATCGATTGTCTGACCATCATCGTGCTGGTGGCTTTAAGTACAGTCAATCTTCCCTTACAGGTTCTTCCATTGCAGATTTAATGATTTGTTCTCATTTCGTTGGGGCTGGTTCTCAGAATGGTGACAGCTTATGGACTTTCCTGGTGGCTCAGTTGGTAAAGAATCCACCTGCAATGCTGGAGACCCAGTTTGATCCCCGGGTTGGGAAGATCCCCTGGAGAAGGGAACAGTTACCCACTCCAGTGTTCCGGCCTGGAGAGGTCCATGGACTGTGTAGTCCATGGGGTCACAGAGTCGGACACGACTGAGCGACTTCCACTTTCACCTTAACCAGTGACTGCTGTCCTTACAAGAAGAGAGAAATGTGGGCACAGGCACTCTGGGGAGAGGCCCAGAGTGAGGTGAGGATGGAGGCAGAGACCAGGGTGACACGGACGCCGGCCAGGAAATGCCCAGAGGAGCAGGAAGCGTCCTCCCCACGGCCCCGAGAAAAGCCACGGCTCTGCCCATGCTCTGATTGTGGACTTCCGGCCTCCGGGCTGGGAGAGAACAAACTGCTGATATTTTCAGCTGCCCAGAATGTGCTAACTTGCTGCGGCAGCGCCAGGAAAGGAATAAAGGAAGACCTCTCATCCCCGCTCCCCCTCCATCCTGCGCGGATCACCAGACCTGCCGTCCCAGCAGGTGACGAGATGGAGCCACAGCCGGAGCCCAGCTCTGGGCAGGTTCCCGCAGCCTCCCTGCATCCCTGGCACTGTGACCAGAGCCCCTCCCCGTGCAGGCAGAGCTGGACATCTGGCCGTGTTTCTCGAGCAGATGACAGGCTGGAAGACAGCCTGTTGCCCAAGGACCAACCCGATCCTTCTGCAGCGACTCCTGAGTGTCAGCAGGTTTGAGCTGGCATCGCCCCTGTGTGGAGGGAGCAGGGACAGACGGTGGTCGTGGGGGCCCGCAGTGGGGGGCTGACATTCTGGAAAGGCCAGAAGACGCTCCTTCTCTTCCCTGGGCCTGCAGTCTGTTGCACAGGCTCCCAGAGTTGGGACACAGGAACCATCTCCCGGTCTGTGTTTCCTGAGCAGAGAAGATACACAGCTTTTTTCCCTCCGCAGCGTCTCTGGCTGGTCCCCGCTCAAGACTGAACTGCCCAGAACTGAGCGGACCTTTGCCAGGTATCACGCAGTAGTAGCAGCTTTGGGTGGATCATGGACAGACCTGAGCAGGTCCTCCAGTTTGTTTTTTTGCAGGATTTGCTTATTTGTCTGGCTGCTCCGGGCCTTGGTTGTGGCACCAGGATCCAGTTCCATGACCAGGGATGGAAGCCGGGCCCCTTGCATTGGGAGTGTACAGTCTTAGCCACGGGACCACCAGGGAAGCCCCAAGTCCCCCAGTTTAATTTTCCCTTCCAGCGTTTAGAGAGCGTATGCCGGGTCCATTACTGAGCGTCTGTGTTTCAGGACACAAGAGACACGAGATACTGAAGCCAGAGACTTATGGTCAGACAGACAGGATTTCCCACGCACGCTTGCTGGACGTGGCCCTGCCCTGGCTCTGGCTGATGGACGTGAGAGGGTCAGTGTCCCTCCCAGCAGAGGCCTGAGAAGAGGCTCTCCCTTTGCTGCCTCTTCCACACTGACTGCTGCCCACAGGTCTGAACCAGAGTCAGAAGTCAAGAGCGTCTGTGAACTCAAATGCCAGAAGAAAGTTACATCTTTATTTGCAAACTCTAGCCAGTCTTTAGCATTTCCTTCAGTTATGAGTACAGGGAAGAAACACAGCTGCACCAGGATGGTGATTTGGCATTAACAGACATCACATGTGGGGGACATCTCTGGTGATGCAGTGGTTAAGACTCCGTCTTCTGAGGCAAGGTGTACAGGTTTGATCCCTGGTTAGGAAGCTAAGATCCCACATGCCTTGCAAACCCTAAGCCCCTCCAAAAAAAACATAAAACAGAAACAATATTGTAGCAAATTCAATATACACTTTAAAAATGGTCTGCATCAAAACAAAAATCTTTAAAGTAAAAGAAATTACATTTTCACATTACATTCTTTGTTATCCTATATGCTTTTTAAAATGTATTTAAAACCATTATTCTGAGGAAAAGCTCATTCACCAGACCACCAAAAGTGGGTCCACGGCATAAATAAAAGGTGAAGCCAGCAATAAGGTGAAAGGGGCCCCCGGAGCCAGCACGCCAGGAGCCTGGCCCCCGAGTCACCGTGGGAACCTGCCCAACAAGAAACGCATGGTGCTGGACGTCCCAAGAGAGAGCCCCTGAAATGCTGCGCTTGTTATTACAGCAGCTAGATCGTCCAGCGAGCGCAGGACACAGCAGACGGTGCGCGGGAGCAGACAGGTCTGCAAGGCGGAGGGCCTGGTTCACCCACCCATGGACTCCACGGTCCGGCTCCCCTCCCTGGCCCACCGCGCCGTCCTGCGGGAGAGGCGGCTCTGCGCCAGCCCCAGTCAGGCTGACGGACTGCTCCTCCAGCGGGTCTGTAGAGCTCGGCCCAGCCCACCCTTCTCCTGGTGAGACTCACTGCCCGCGAGGTTAGGTCATCCCCACTCGGGCCTTGGAAACGAGGCCACAGGTCACGTGGGGCACTGACATCGCGAAGGTTAAGGAGGTGTTGAAATGGCTGTAGAACGACACGCCCTTCCGCAGAGGGATGGGGCTCGGAGCGCTGCGTAACCCGCCGCTCTCGTCCCACCAGGGCGGGTGGGCAGCCGCATCCACGCTGGAACACAGACACGTCCAGGGAATGAGAAAGCACGGAAACTCGGGGCGCAGGGCGTGGGGAGGGGGCCTGGGGGAGGACTGGGCTGCTCCCCCGGCCACCAGGCCCCCAGCTCGTGCCGTCCAAGCCGTTCATCCCTGCCGCGCCTGCCCGTGTCCGCCTCGCAGCGAGGCAAGCGAGTTGGGGACACAGTGCCGCTGGGATGCGGGCCAGGTTCTCCGTCTCTCCTGGACACTCACGACCGCGGGCCCCGCCCTGGGCCTGTTGCTGCTCTCACCAGCCCGGCCCCGTCTGCGCTGCCCGCTCGACACGGCCTCTTCATCGCCGTCTTGGTGGTTGTGAGTGGACGCGGGTCTGGGTCCTGGATCTAGACCGAGTCCTACATCTCCCTGACTGGAGGAGCGTGGGGCAGAGAGGGGACTGCTGGCCCCCTGGGAAGGCTGGAGTGGGGTCACCCAGGCTGTGAGACCGCGCTGCTCCGGGTCCCCCGCTGGTGCGTCTTCTCACTTGCCGCCGAGCGGAGACATCACCCGGGACCCTGCGAAGGTGCAGACTCAGACCAGCAGGCCTACGTGGGGCCTGAGACTCTGCATTTCTAACCAGAGCGAGGCCCACCCTGGAGCGACAGGACCTCCAGGAGCTGTTTTCACATCATTTAACGTGAGATGAGTGCCCTGCTCTGCTCCCCCCGAGGGCTGCTCGGAGGCCCGCTGTGTAACAGCAGCAGGAAACGTGGAGTCACAGAGCGCTGCACACGCCTCAGGGATGTGTTGCTGGAGGGCACGTCTGGGTCCCTGCCGTCATTCCCCGAGGAATCAGAGAGGAGATCTTAGCTCCGAGAGGCTGACAGCAGGGACTGGCTGGCCGCCAGGGAGGAAGCTATGCAGACGGCAGGAGCTGGAGCAGGAGCTGGAGGGGAGGACGCACCCGCGAGACACGACTCCCAGCTGAGCCCTCGTAAGCGCCTCACAGGGCGGCACGATGCCAGTGAGTCCCGGGCGAGCCGCTCGGCCGGCGTAAGATTTCAGGATGAAACAGGTGTGTCACGTGGGGTCTCTCCCTTGCTCCTTGAAGGTAATAACGTCAAATGCGTGTCAGAGCCGCTGAACACCTTCCCACAGGTCCCAGCTGAGGAAGCAATGCCTAGCATCAGCCAGGCCTCCTGGTCTACCCAGCCACGTGGCTCCGTGTGACCACACAGCTGGCAGGGAGCAGCAGGGGCAGGACCAGGACCCGGTGCAAGGATGCAGTGTGCTGACTGTCTGGGGGGGAAACGCCACATTCTAGCCTCAGCCCAGCCAGATGTGGGCATTGCCCTCGGGTCACAGGTCCCCGCGCCGAGATGAAAACGCCTGGTTCGTGGCTCCGAGTTTCCACATCCTGGTACCTCCTCCCTCTGCTCCAGCCACAGCTGGGGAAGGTCCGAGGCTGAGCCGGGTTTCCATGGAGGTGACCCGCTCGGAGTGCTTGGCTCTGGACCCCTGCGAGAGCACCTTATGTAACGCCCGCTGCAGAGGGGCCAAGGACGCCCGGTGGCCTTGACCTTCTGAGAGTCTTCAGGGAGGTCTGGAGAGAGATTGGATTCTGTTCTGTTCTGGAAGCCACAGGGATGGGAGGGGGGCTCTCTCTTGAAGGAATGAGACGCAGTGTGGACACAAAGAGACGGGTGGCGGGGAGACGTCACTGTGGCCGGGGACGGCCCCTGAGGGCCCCCGCCTCCTCCTCTGAGGAGCAGGAAGACGGAGGGGCTGGGCTTCTGCTCCCGTGTGTCTGCAGCCCTGGGCTCACTGCCCCTCACCCGAGCAGCCCGCTCGGTGAACCACTGTTGAATACATGAATTAACAAGCGAATACCACACCGGGTGGGAAGCGCAGAGTGGCAGAGGACAGGGTGACAGACTCTCCCCGGGAAAACATCCGTCACCATAAACAACACGCCCACAGCCCACACATCACGGAGACGTAGAGCACTCCACGTGTACGCCACACACGCCTCCCGCCGCTGAATTCGTGTGTTCTTTTCTTTAGGACAGACGGGACGCTGGTAAGATAACTCACCCAGGAATTAACTGGGTGTCCCAGCAACTCTCAGCTCCATGGCTGCTCGGTCATTCCCAACAGAAGGCGCCCTGGCCCCGGACACCCGCCCGCCCGTGGCCACACTCTCTCCCCCTGCTCCGCAGGCTCCCTGAATGGCTCAGATTCCCCACAGTGGACAGCCATCCACCCCAGCACCAAGTCCAGCCCCGCCCGGCCTGAGTCCCCCGAGCCCCCAGGCGTGGGCACCCATCTCTTCCTCGTCACCTCGCCTCTGTGTCACCTGGTCCCTGAGAGGCTGCCAGCCCCCACCTCCTGCCGGGCATCCCACCCATCCAAGCCAGGTTTCCAGCATGAGGGCTTGCAATCCTCCATCGTTTCCAGCATGAGGGCTTGCAATCCTGATTGCAAGCCCTCATGCTGGAAACCTGGCTTGGATGACACCACTCCCTGCTGAAATCCCAGGACCGGCCGCGTCCAGTCAAGGCCTCTGGTCCCCACGCCGGGCCCGCTCACGCCGCTCGCCCCGCCAGCGGCGACTTCCTCTCCCCATGCACGCCCCACTCTGTGTGGCTGCCCCACCTCTCAGCCAGGTGTGGAGGCCCCCCCTTGCTTCTCCGGCACCCTCCCAACCAGCTCCCGCGCTGGCCGGGGTCTCTCCTTACTCATCGTCTGTACCGTGGAGGGCGTTTCTCAGTCCCTGCCTGTGCAGCTCGGACTTTTCTCCTGAATGCACTATTCACCCAAACACGTATTAAGCTCCTAGAAGTCTGGGACCGAATCTTATCTTCCCTCGTACCAGTCCCTTGAGTCCTTTCCAGTCCCTTAAGACGACGGCCTACGAGATTATTTTATCACGAGGATGCTATGAAGCATTCCCTGGACATATCAGGGCAAAAATATCACGGATTCAATAAACAAAGGGTTAAAGAGGCAGATCACAGGTCTCTCTGCAGTTAGTAAAAGATTCTGAATAGATAACATCACTGCCGGTTAAGGGGGACACAGACATTTAGATGAGGCCTGTTTGCTTGGAGCCTCTTCTGCTTCATTTGTCCTGTGGTTCAACAAGGAGCCCTGGGCAGCCACCCCAGGATGTTGGGGCGCCCCGGGTGGAGAAGCACAGGCACGGGGGCCTCTTTCCACGCCCGCCCCTTGCCCACTGAGTGGCCCGCAGAGCCTTGGCGGTAGGGAGGACGCTGAAGTCAAGGATGGGTCTTGGTGGAGGGCTGGCCACGGCCTCGCGGGGCCTCTGGCGTGTTGCAGGTTCCCTGTTTTCTCTCTCAAGACTCACAAATAAAGCAGCCCCTCCTCCGACTGGCATCTCACAGGGGCAAAACCATCAGAAGGTGATACCCAGTGGGCTCTGACGTCCACTGTGCTGAAACACAGAACTTTTCATTCCCGGAAATTCTCCCTGTGCCTCCTGCTCACGGGGGTTCCTGTGGTCCATCAGAGAGGGGATGGGGAGGCTTGAAAACCAACTCTGCCTGCCGCCCGACACCTTCGGGGGAGACGGCACTGGCTGAGACGTGCGTGGAGGGTGTGGACCCTCCCCGATACAGAGCCACCCTCGGCTGGACACGCTGCGGGCTTCTCTGGCCGGCCTGAGCGCATCTAAGGCAGAGCTGTGGGTGCAGCAATGGGCACTCTCTCCTGCTGGATCAAGGACTTTCTCTCCCTCCTGCTCTCCCAGAAGGGCCCGCCTGCTCCTCCAGCCTTCCCTGGACCCTGAACCGGTTCCCGCCCGCCTCCTCAGGCGGCAAGCTGCCTCTCACAGAGGCTTCCAGAGCCCTGTCTGTCCGGCCCGAGGAGGCCCAGCTCACAGAAGAGCCCTGGTCCCGCCAGCTGTGTCAGCACCAAAGCAGGAGGTGCGGCAACGCGAGCTATTTACACGGGTGTTACCACAGCTTCACAGAACCCCGAACTAGAGACGCCCTCCCACCCGCAGGAAGGGGCGCTCCGTGGACTCAGAGGGCTCGCTGACCGCAGCTGTGTTGCTGGGCTGGGCCTCAGCTCCCTGGGGACACACCTGAGACAGCGTGCGGTCACTTCACCCCTCAGCCAAGCGGGGGACCGTCCTCTGGGCGGGAGCACACGGCAGGTAACTGGGATAGGACTGCTGAGCGTCCCGTTGGAACACTTTTGTTACTGAACACGCATCATCCTCTTCCATCTTATGCTCACATTTGTGTCTTCCGTGAGAATTTTAGTACAAAAACGTGCACATGCGCGGACGGCACGGACTGTAAAGCTGCACCCCGATGCTTGCCAAGGCGGTGAGACTTCCCTCCCTCTCGTTCCCGCTCTTCCCCCGGAAGTGCTGGGATCCGGTGATGAGGACTGGTGGGGGAGGGGATGGGAGGACCACCGAGGCCCAGCCTGGGTTGCCGGTGCTCATGTGGGGGCAGCGTCAGGGTCGGGAGGTGGAGCGATCATACAAGCAAAGATGCTGAGGGTCACGGGAGCCGGGTTTGTGGACGTCAGAGAAAGTTACCACATGGGAAAGGAGAAAGCCGCCGTAAGCTCTCCAGCATTCAGCTGGAATCAGAAGTGTTGGTGTGAACTCATGATTTGCAATACATACGGATCAATACCGAAGCTGAAGTTCCAATACTTTGGCCACCTGATGTGAAGAGCCAACTCATTTGAAAAGACCCTGATGCTGGGAAAGATTGAAGGTGGGAGGAGAGGGGGACGACAGAGGATGAGATGGCTGGATGGCATCACCGACTCGATGACGTGAGTTTGGGTGAACTCCGGGAGTCGGTGATGGACAGGGAGACCTGGCGTGCTGCAGTCCATGGGGCCGCAAAGAGTCGGACACGACTGAGCGACTGAACTGAACTGAACTGGATCGATACAGAAACGTGCAGATGTCAATGGTAGAAGGGCGCTTTTGCTTTCGAGGTAAGGCTGGTTCCAGTGGTGGAAAGCGTGACGTGACGTTTCGTCACACGAGGCTCAGGGCAAAGGGGCCACGTGGAGGACAGAGCCCAGCCAGCAACGCGGTGACTGAGCGGGGCCCCAGGTCAAACTAGACCTGCAGCTGCCGTTTCAGCTACTCAAGCTAATTAACTCCCTTTGTATTTGTAACTGTAAGGGCCGTAACTGATAAGCACACGTGCACATCGAGCTTCTGTGATGGTACGTTTGTATTTGTGTTGTTGAGACATGAATGTGAAAGAAACACCTATAAACGTGACCGTGGATTACTAACACACTCGAGAGCTGATTTTCGCACTTCAGTGATCTTCTACATCTCAGATCTCACATCTGCAGTAGGTGGCACCCCACTGTTCTCCACATTCCCAAATCACTGGGTTTCTAGGTGTTGTCATAGACTAGATCCCCAGTTATAGCAACATTAAATTATGTTCATCGATTTAAATGGAGCACCCTCTCAGGGAGATGCACAGCACTCTGGATGTGCGCCTGCTGAGCCCCTCAGTCGTGTCCGTCTCTTGCGACCCCGTGGACTATAGCCCGCCAGGCTCCTCTGTCCATGAGGTTTCCCAGGCAAGAATACTGGAGTGGGTCAGCATTTCCTACTCCAGGGGATCTTCCCACCCCAGGGACTGAACCCTCGTTTCTTTCATCTTCCGCACTGGCAGGCATGTTCTTTGCCACTGAGCCACCTGGGAAACCTGTCCTGGATGGAACACTCGAATATTTCTTGATGTGGCCATTTTCAGTCTGAGAAAACAACCCAGGTGGTAGTCAAGCCTCTGAGTACGGGGAGCGTGGTGGGCATGGGCTAGATTCCTGCTCTCAGCTGCTAGGTGGCCACTGATGAACGTGGTCATCTTTGATCCACTGCTGTCTTTCCCAGATTCTGGGACTTACTAATTACCTACCACGTCCAAGCTGTGAGGTCACCATGGCTGCAGGGGGACCTCACATCTCCTGGGTTGGGGGGGTGGCAGGGGGGCTGATGTACCCCAGGAACCATATCACCATGGCAGCAGGAGGAGCTCACATCTCGTTGAGGGGGGGCTGGGCGTGGAGGGCCAGATGTACCCCAGTGGCCAGAAGAGCAGAACAAGTGGTGACTGGACCCCCACAACTGTGCTGGTTGACATCTTTGCTGGTAAAAGTGAGTCTATGTTACTCTGTGGACTTAACATCAAAAACGAATAGGAAAAGTTACTGCATCATTTTTTTCCATAAAAAGGGACTGTGAACGTCTGACAGCCGCACAGGTATGAAACGTTCCAGGCAAACCTATGCGTAGTCACTGCAGTTTCACAGCTTCTAAACCTACACACGCCAACCCTCTAACCACCTCCCATCATCTGAGCCTGGGATGTGAATCCTCTCCTTCCTGTCGGCAGTAAATGCAAGGCTCATTATGCTGCTGCTCAGTTGCTAAGTCTTGTTCCACAGCCTTCCCTGTCCTTCACTATCTCCCAGAGTTTGCTCAAACTCATGTCCATCCAGTCGGTGATGCCATCCATCTCATCCCGTCGTCCCCTTCTCCTGCCTTCAATCTTTCCCAGCATCAGGGTCTTTTCCATTGAGACGGCTCTTCGCATCAGATGGCCAAAGTATTGGAGCTTCAGCTTCGCATCAGTCCTTCCAATGAATATTCAGGGTTGATTTCCTTCAGGACTGACTAGTTTGATCTCCCTGCACTCCCAGGGACTCTCAAGAGCCTTGTCCAGCACCACAATTTGAAACATCAGTTCTTGGGTGCTCAGTCTTCTTTATGATCCAACTCTCACATCCGTACATGACTACTGGAAAAACCAGAGCTTTGACTACACTCATTATAGTCACTCAGAAAAACAGAATTTCCATCACAAAATTTATGTAAAATTGCAGCATTTCTCACTGTCTGTTAAAGGTTTTGTCAGGACAAGGAAACCCTAGTTACTGCCACCTCCCTTCTATAGGAAACAGCTCACCCCACAGACAACACAATAGATTTATCTTTCTACAGAAGCACCAAAGTTTATTTAAAACCTGGAACTGTGTCCTGCTAATTTCATTTCCTGAGCCAGAGCTTTCCAGGGAAGTTTTTTTTTCTTATGCTCACTGAAGGGTTTTTCAGCCCTCTGCAGTGATGAATTTAGCCAACAGAGTTAAATTGTGCAAAATCATTTACAGTACAATTTCAATTGCCTTAGGACCTGGATTAAATTTTCATTCCTGGTTGAGAGTTCACAAAACACCCAGAAGGATAAAACAGACAATTAGACCACGTGTGTGTCCTTGTCTGTGCAGGATGCAAGCTGACATGCCCCACAGAGGCCTTGGAGACACGCGTGTCTCTTCCCTCATCAGTCTGATCATTCATTCACACGATGGCTAGGGAACACTGGTCTGGAGCTAACGCCCCTGCGGATGCTCTGGCCGCAGAGGCCTAGGACACACACGCGTCTCTTCCCTCATCAGTCTGATCATTCATTCACACGATGGCTAGAGAACACTGGTCTGGAGCTAACGCCCCTGCAGATGCTCTGGCCGCAGAGGCCTAGGACACACACGCGTCTCTTCCCTCATCAGTCTGATCATTCATTCACACGATGGCTAGGGAACACTGGTCTGGAGCTAACGCCCCTGCGGATGCTCGGGGACTCCAGCAGCACAGGAGCCTTTACAGGTGGAGGTGAACCTCGAGGGCGCTGCTCAGCGCCCGTGGGCCTCGCACACCCGCCTTCCGGCTGTTCTCACACAGGCCTGCTGCTGCCCTGGGCCTCTGCTCTGGCTGCTTCCATCACCAGGAAGGTGCTTCCTCCATGGACTGCAGCCTCATTTCCTTCAGGTCCTTGTTCAAAATCATATTCAGTGATGCCTGCCCAGAAGACCCTGGCTCCTCTGAGGTTCGGGCTCTGAACAGAGACTTCCCTTCTTCTCTGGTCACCCGCAGCCCGGCGCCTGATACTTACCGATTGGACTCAGGTTATCAGCCATGTCATCACTGCTGATTCTGCGCTCGAGGCCACACAGAAATGTTAATAAAAAGCCACGAGCACTGACTGGACGATGATCCTGTTAGGAATTGCTAAGCCTGCTCCTGATTTTATCCCATTCGGTCCACATCCGAAATCTTAGGACCGCTGACATTTTGCTTCATTTCACTCTTCAGCTGCCCTTCATTGTTACACCATCCTGCTCAAGTTTCAGCCTACCCTCAAGAAATGCTCAGATTGAATAATAATAAACACATTTTATTTGAAAAATTATAGCCTATTTAAAAAGCACGCAGGCAAATTTTAGAAAGACTAGTGTCCAAGGAGTATCAGCAGACCACTGTTTTTTTTGATTCTCCAAAGCTGAGAATATTATTATTTTATAATAAATTCAATTCAAATATGAAGCTTTATTTAAATTTACCAGCTCATCCGGAAATAATGAAGTAGAAACCCTAGCCTTGAGCCATGTATTTGCAACATGAGTCAGAAGAAACAACAACCGCCTTTTGAACGTCTCTCCAGGGGACAGAGGCTCGCTCCAGTGAGGCCCGGAGGAGGAGGCGTCGGCCGGCCTGGGCGCAGATGAAGCCTCTGTCATGTTTCCTCCTTCGCCTTTGCTGAGGAGCCAGACGCAAATGAGCAGAGGGAGAAGCAGATGCCCTCGGCCGCCGGGCAACAGGGAAACTCAGGAGACAGAGGTGGGCGGCCTGCGGCGCGTGTGAGCCTGGGGTGCAGGGGAGCCCGGCAGAGGCCGCGTGTGGCCCCAGCCTGGACGTGGAGAGCAGGGTGTCTCTCCCTCCCTTAGGGAAAGAGACGGGCCAAAATCTGACTGGATTTCTGACGCGCCGCTCAGCTCCCTCTGGACGAAGCTTCGCCCATCGCTGGGCACGTTTGTCTTCAGAGCCGCCTGAGCCTGGACGCGCTTCATCGGCGAGAGGGACCCTGCCTCCAGGCAGCACCTCGGGGACACGGACCCGCCCCCGGGGGCCTCCTCAGTCCCAGTGCCTGAGGACCGATGCCGCCTTCCCAGGGAGGAAGGGGGAGCTGCTGGACTGACTGCCCTGCGGGGCTTCCAGTCTGCAGGGAGGGGCACCTATGCCGTGGGGGTGTGTGCTGGCACTCGGCACACATCCAGATTCCCCCCTCCACCCACACACACACAGAGCATCTTGCCTGCCAGCACCAGGGCCCTCAGGGGACACTGGGCCATCCGCACCAGCCCCCCAGGGGAGACACTGGCAGGTGACCGCAGAACAGGAGCCAACAGCCCTGAGGCCCGAGGCAGAGACTCCCTCCAGCACCACCACCCCCACATCTATTTGCAGCCTGGGCGCCTGCTTGAGGGCTGGTCCTGACAGCCCCCAACGTGTCCTCAGAGCTGAGAGACACAGGGATGAGTTCTCCTGAGTCTGCACCACCGGCCCAGGCTCCAAGCGGGCCTGCCTTATTTTCCAAGGAGGTCGCAGAGATTGCCAAAGGAGAGAAAAAGGAAACCAGAGCTTCACTCCAACCACTAGGCAGCCAAGAGGTGGGGATACCCCCTCCCTTCCGGTGCACCCCCTGCTCACCCCACCCTTACAGGGACCACAAGACAACTCCCAGACACGAGGTGCACAGCAGGACGAACAGAAGAGGCCCAGGTGAAGGCGGTGGCGAGCTGCTTTTTAAAAAGCAGTGGTCTGTCAGTTTCTCTTGCTTTTCAAAGTGCAGATTTACAAACCGCAGCATCAGAGTTTGGTCTCGTTGAGCGGAGGGTATAGGACCGGGCCGTCATTGCAGACATGCAGGCCCAGGTTCGGCCAGGCTTCCTGCCTACGGGCCGCCGGCTCCGCAGCATGCGAGCAGTTCTGCAGCTGCAGGTCCTTGGAGAAGCACAGTTCCACCTGCCCGAGGAGCTGCACCTCCTGGCCCTGAAGGGAAGAGCGAAGACGCTTCAGAATGCAAGTGGGGGCATTCTGGAGGTGGTCCCCTCCAGCCCCGCCCCTGAGCCAGCCTGAAATGTACACTTGGACAAAGGTGCGTGCAGTCACACCCACACACACCGTGTCTGCATCACAATCGATAAACAGGTAAACGGCACCCTATCGGTAAATGAATTTAAGACTTCAACAGCTGACAGAGGAAAGGACGACTCATCTGGAAGTGCGACGGAAAACGACAGCTGATGGGACTAACGACGTGGACACCGCACGATACGCCCACGGGCCCTGTCCCTGCCTCACTGCCTTCCGGAACAGGAGCCCCCCTGCTAGGGAGAAGCTGCCGGAACAGCAGCCCGCCCAGCACGGTGTCAAACAACAGCCTGTTATTTCAAAGCACACACACACACACACATGGACATACGCATTTGTACACCTGCACGCACCCTCTCCCCTCACCCCCCAACACACACACAACGCTGCCCCTGGGAACTCCACGGCGAGCACAAGCTCTCAGAAGGCTGCACGGGTGGTCTTGGTAGAGACAGAAGGGATGACAGAGCACAGCATATCTGACCTTCTCTAGCAGAAAACACTGGACTTTGGGCACAACTTTGTACACGGTGACAAGCGCGTCTCTGATGTCTGACACCTGAAATCGGATAAACTGCATTAGAAGTGGGAGGGGCTGGTTTGGGTTCTTTGAAACCAGAGTATAGCTCACGGCTGACGTGACAGCCGGTCGAGGCCAGGCGTCCCCAGTTGGCGGACACGCGTTTGATAAGAAGCCAGAAGCAAGACTTACCTGGTAGTAGTGGTCGGTAGATGGTTCTATCCCCAATTTCTGGAGCATGCTAAATTTTAAAGCAAAAAAAAAAAAAAAAGAAGCTGTATAATGAAGGTCCGATTTCCTTTCTTGTTGCTATCACATTTCATAATAAAAATGAAGACCCTGTTAAAGGGAAGTGTGCAGTTTCACTACCTGGGGCCATAAGTCTGCTGACACAGCGAACATGGGTGAAACCCAGGCCACCCGACCTCCCCTCGCCGTGGGCACACGAGGCCTCATCTGGGCCCCCTTCCAGCACCGGAACCTCTTAGCACCAGTCCTGGTGGCTGCCGCCAACTGGAGTAGGCACCACATAACCACCTACCCGCCATGCCTGTCCTCAAGGACAGCTAGCAGCTGATTCTGGATTCTAGGCTTATCCTAACAACCCCAAATTAAATCAGTTTTTAAAATACTTTCAACGCCTTGAATCGCTTTCTAAAGCACGTGGTTTTAACCTGCTCTTTGTGACCCCATGGAGTGTAGCCCTCCAGGCTCCTCTGTCCATGAGATTCTCCAGGCAAGAACACTGGAGTGGCTCGCCATGCCCTCCTCCAGGGGATCTTCCCAACCCAGGGACTAAACCTGCGTCTCATGTCTCCTGCACTGGCAGGCGGGTCCCCTCCCCGTGCCGCCTGGGAAGCCCAGTGGTTTATAACACAGGGCCAAATAGAAAGGACGTGTTTTGACGCCTAATTTTGTGAGCACTGAGATTTTGTATTTTCCTTGGAGAAGCTGGGAGACTATATGACTTCTCTACAGCAGTTCTACGTAGTCTCCATCAGACACTTGGTGGGCAGGAGTGCCCTTCCTCGGCAGGCCCCAGGGAATGCACCCCAGGGAGGACAGGACTCAGCCTGTCCACCCCTGGGGGCCTGGCTGATGCTCCAGGGGTCCCAGAATTCAGCAACTCTGCACTTGGGCGTGTGTATGGAAAGCCACGCAGATTCAGGAAGGGTAACCAGGAGGTCCTTAGTAAGTAAGTAGTTGTTGGCTGAAGGGACGAATTATTCAAATATTTGACCTTAAAAATTTCAGTATAACCACATATTCTCCTCTTACTGCTGGATTCAATAAAACCTGGGCTGCAGAGTCGGCTGGACTCACACTGCTTGTGAGCCAGGACCGTGAGGTCTGTGCTGGTGAACGGGGGATGCCTTCCTCCCCGGAGGGAGGTGCCCAGGGGTCTCCCGTGCAGGCGACGTCTCCCAGGACCTGCGTGATGAGCCCCTTGAATCTCTGAGTCCGCTCCATGCAGTCAGGCCCCCAGGGGTCTGGAAAGGCTCGTGGGAGGAGGTGTGTGTTTCTCAGCATGACTCCCCTGCCCGGTTCCCGGGACCGTGGTACCCGAGTCAGGGATGCTGCGCCGGGCAACTCGCAGCCGCGTTCATCCCCAGGCCTAGGGTGTGGGTGTGCGGTGACTTGGGAGAGTGGGGTGCAGGAGGCAAGGTTACAGGCCTGGGTCTCCCACCTGGTCAGGGCCAGTGCCTTATACAGATCCAGACTCTTGCCAAAGTACTTCCTCTGGGAATTGAGGGCATCCAGCTGAGCAGCACAGGTCCCGTGCTTCTTCCACTCATGGCTCCTGTAAGGGTGTGTTAAAAAAAAAAAAACAAAACTGGTTAAAAGGTAATGTTGGAGAAGGAAATGGCACCCCACTCCAGTACTCTTGCCTGGAAAACCCCATGGACGGAGGAGCGTGGTGGGCTGTAGTCCATGGCATGGCAAAGAGTCGGACACAACTGAGCGACTTCACTTTTCACTTTAAAAGGTAATACCACCACCTCTCAATAAACCACCTGCACGGCTGCTCGTGCAGGGCATCCGGGCAGGAGGCAGACTGTCGTTTTCACAAAGCGGGAAGGACAGACGTCCTCCTCTCAGCATGGGCCCCAGGCCCCGCCGGACCCAATCGAGCACCGCCAGCCCTTGTCAGTTTTCTTCAGGCCTTCCTCCACCAGGAAGCTCCAACTCACTTTTGAGACTAACAGCAAACCAAACTGAGAAAGAAGCGAATGCTGTAGTTCAGGCCTCACAGGATGACACGGCTCTGGCTGTCCTTCCGGGGAGCCCTGGCTGGACAGCAGGGGATGTGACGGGCGCGGCTGGATGGCCATGCCTCAGCCACTGGCAAGAAAACGCAGGCTCACTCATCACCAGGACGGCCTGAGCCAGTTCCCCATGCTCATTGCAGCATACACGTCATCTACAGAGACGACTGCACGGAAGCAGAAGCCCAGCCAAATGCCCGCAAACAAGCAGCGATTTGTATGGAAGAAAAACACCACTACTGATAATAATTGCTCGCGTTTTATTGAAGATTAAACCAGGTGGCTGTGAAAAGAAGAGACGCGAAAAGCAAAGGAGAAAAGGAAAGATATAAGCATCTGAATGCAGAGTTCCAAAGAATAGCAAGGAGAGATAAGAAAGCCTTCCTCAGTGATCAATGCAAAGAAATAGAGGAAAACAACAGGATGGGAAAGACTAGGGATCTCTTCAAGAAAATTAGAGATACCAAGGGAACATTTCATGCAAAGATGGGCTCGGTAAAGGACAGAAATGGTATGGACCTAACAGAAGCAGAAGATATTCAGAAGAGGTGGCAAGAATACACAGAAGAACTGTATAAAAAAGAGCTTCACGACTCATAATCATGATGATGTGATCACTCACCTAGAGCCAGACATCCTGGAACGTGAAGTCAAGTGGGCCGTAGAAAGCATCATTACGAATAAAGCTAGTGGAGGTGATGGAATTCCAGTTGAGCTATTTCAAATCCTGAAAGATGATGCTGTGAAAGTGCTGCACTCAATATGCGAGCAAATTTGGAAAACTCAGCAGTGGCCACAAGACTGGAAAAGGTCAGTTTTCATTCCAATCCCAAAGAAAGGCAATGCCAAAGAATGCTCAAACTACCGCACAATTGCACTCATCTCACACGCTAGTAAAGTAATGCTCAAAATTCTCCAAGCCAGGCTTCAGCAGTACGTGAACCGTGAACTTCCAGATATTCAAGCTGGTTTTAGAAAAGGCAGAGGAACCAGATATCAAATTGCCAACATCTGCTGGATCATCGAAAAACCAAGAGAGTTCCAGAAAAACGTCTATTTCTGCTTTATTGACTATGCCAAAGCCTTTGACTGTGTGGATCACAATAAACTGTGGAAAATTCTGAAAGAGATGGGAATACCAGACCACCTGACCTGCCTCTTGAGAAATCTATATGCAGGTCAGGAAGCAACAGTTAAAACTGGACATGGAACAACAGACTGGTTCCAAATAGGAAAAGGAGTACATCAAGGCTGTATATTGTCACCCTGCTTATTTAACTTATATGCAGAGTACATCATGAGAAATGCTGGGCTGGAAGAAGCACAAGCTGGAATCAAGACTGCCGGGAGAAATATCAATAAGCTCAGATATGCAGATGACACCACCCTTATGGCAGAAAGTGAAGAGGAACTAAAAAGCCTCTTGATGAAAGTGAAAGAGGAGAGTGAAAAAGTTGGCTTAAAGCTCAACATTCAGAAAACGAAGATCATGGCATCTGGTCCCAGCACTTCATGGGAAATAGACGGGGAAACAGTGGAAATAGTGTCAGATTTTATTTTTCTGGGCTCCAAAATCACTGCAGATGGTGATTGCAGCCATAAAATTAAAAGACACTTACTCTTTGGAAGTAAAGTTATGACCAACCTAGATAGCATATTGAAAAGCAGAGATATTACTTTGCCAACAAAGGTCTGTCTAGTCAAGGCTATGGCTTTTCCAGTGGTCATGTATGGATGTGAGAGTTAGATGGTGAAGAAAGCTGAGAGCCGAAGAACTGATACTTTTGAACTATGGTGTTGGAGAAGACTCTTGAGAGTCCTGTGGACTGCAAGGAGATCCAACCAGTCCATCCTAAAGGAGATCAGTCCTGGGTGTTCATTAGAAGGACTGATGCTGAAGCTGAAGCTCCAATACTTTGGCCACCTGATGGGAAGAGATGACTCACTGGAAAAGACCCTAATGCTGGGAGGGATTGGGGGCAGGAGGAGGACAGAGGATGAGATGCTGGATGGCATCAGTGACTCGACAGACGTGAGTTTGAGTGAACTCTGGGAGTTGGTGATGGACAGGGAGGCCTGGTGTGCTGCGATTCATGGGGTCACAAAGAGTCGGACACGACTGAGTGACTGAACTGAACTGAACTGAAACCAGGTGGCTTGGTGGTGAAGAATCCGCCTCCCAGTACAGGAGACGTGGGTTTGATCCCTGGGTCGGGAAGATCCCCTGGAGAAGGGAATGGCAACCCACTCTAGTATTCTTGCCTGGAGAATTCCACGGACGGAGGATAGGCAGGTTACAGGCCGTGGGGCTGAAAAAGAGTCAGACATGACTGAGCACACATACATGCAATGAAGTTTTACAAAATGTTTTCGCATCCTTCACTTGAGTCTCACAATGCTGCAAAGTGAAAACACAACTGCTGGTTTACCAGTGGGGACACCGAGGCTCACAGGGGCCAGTGAGCAGCCCAGCTTCACGGCTGCCCAGCCAGGCGACCCTGGCCTGCCTCAACCCACGCTCGGGGCCCTTCCGATGCCCTGCGCTGCCAACCAGTCAACTGCCAAACATGGATGGATTGATTTAGAATGATTGACAACTTGTCAACTCAGAAGCTAACCATGGTTAGCATGGAAAAACCACACGGGCATCGGCTGTATCCACGATTAATTCATGAAGATTTAATAACGACAGTCATGCAAGCTCTCAGAAGGCACCCACATGCAGTCTCACGGAAGCACAGCCTAAATGTGCCCTGATTCTTCGGCGGCATCGCCAGGGAGTGGTCCTGAGTGAGGGCAACGGCTGTGAGTCTCCAGTCTCCCGGACCCAGGAAAACCATGAGAGGGAAACGTGAAAGTGAAAGTCGCTCAGTCGTGTCTGACTCTTTACAACCCTATGGACTGTGCAATCCATGGAATTCTCCAGGACAGAATACTAAAGCGGGTATCCCTTCTCTAGCAGATCCTCCTGACCCAGGAATCAAACCAGGGTCTCCTGCACTGCAGGCAGATTCTTTATGAGCTGAGCCATGAGAAAACCATGAGGAGAGATTAAAAACAGATGAATAGTCAACTTTCTTCATCTACAATAGCACCCACACGGAATTATTTCTTAACTTTCTAAATTCTACGAAGTAGAAAAAGGAGACTCTTTTCAACTAGCTGAACGTGAACTGAATTATGGGGGCCTCAGTTTCTGCACAACAGGGACAGTCATTCTAGAATCTCCCACAGAAGGAGCTGGAGAAGTCAGGGGCAGAAGCAGTCACACACGCCCAAGCAGCTCCTGGCGTGTAATAGTCAAGAAACGTCCACTGTTGTTCCTGGAGCAAGTTAACTCAACAGATGTTAGAGATGACCAAACTCTCATTCTTTTTTTTGTCGTTTAGATGCTCAGCTGTGTCCAGCTCTTTGCAACCCCATGGACGGGAGCCCACCAGGCTCCTCTGTTCATGGGATTCTCCAGGGCAAGAATACTGGAATGGGTAGCCATTTCCTCCTCCAGGGGATATTCCCAACCCAGGGGTCAAACCCACATCTCACGCATTAGCAGGCCGATTCTTTACCACTTAACCTCCTGGGAAGTCCTCCTTTTTCTTACAAGAATCAGAAACCAATAACACCCCTGTTTTGCAGATGGTCATGTGCACAGTATTTTTCAGGATGGCTGGTTTTGTTAACAGATTTAATCTTAGGGAACTATCTTGAGCATCAACCAATACCAGGACCCTCTCCTTTGCATATGCAATTCCCATTTGAGATTAAAGAGAAAAGTTTTCTGAAATAAGCCTCTTCCTTAAGGACAGGAGAGGCCAGGACACCTCTGTGGACATTTGATCCAAGATAGCAGGGCGACCTGGGTAACAGCCACCCACGGGCAATAACCAGGGAGCCGGTAGTAACCAGGGAGCTGGTAATAACCCGCGAGCCGGTGAGCGCCCGGCCACACGAGCGCCATCTCCACATCCGAAGGCACGAACGCCACCTCAGTCATTTAGAACGAGTTTCTAAGTGCGTCGTTTACACACCCAAGCGGAAAGGTGAATCCTTTTGCCCTTATTAGACACAAAGCCAAATGTGTGTTCTGCCACATCATCTCATCAGACGCTGAAGGACTCACCCACCGAAGGCCATCTTTGTGTTATGTGTGTGTGTGTGTACAGTCGCTCATTTCGTGTCCAACTCTTTGCAACCCCATGGACTGGAGCCCGCCAGGCTCCTCTGTCCATGGGATTCTCCAGGCAAGAATACTGGAGTGGGTTGCCATGCCCTCCTCCAGGGGATCTTCCTGACCCAGGGATCACACCTGGGTCTCTTTTTGTTCCTGCATTGGCAGGTGGGTTCTTTACCACTGTGCCACCTGGGGAGATGCTTTGTGTGTGTTTAGTGGTATATTTTTAAGCTTTGGCAAAAACCTGACTGATTCTATCTGGAATATTCTAAGTACTGAAATCTCTTCTGTGTAGTCACCAGAGAGTTTTTATTTTTAAGTATACCATGAAGTGCTAGAAGTTTTTTAAATTGTTTTTCACTATTTCAACTCATGTAGGCCACAGTCTGTTCTGAAACCACGTTCCAGACCTCAGGTTGCTCAGAGCCAGCACTGAAGACATGGACTGTTCGTCTCCCAAACCTTTACAGCGTCCGGACCCAGAGCCGTGAGCGAACCACCTCCCAGCCACACGCCCTCGAGTGAACTCGCAAACCGAACACCCACGAACCAGGAGGATAAATGTCATTGTCACTCTGCTTTGTTTCAAAAAGCTTTTCTCCAAAATTTAACTCCTCCAGAAGACTCTTGAGAGTCATTTGGACTGCAAGGAGGTCCAACCTGTCCATCCTAAAGGAGATCAGTCCTGGGTGTTCATTGGAAGGACTGATGCTAAAGCTGAAACTCCAATACTTTGGCCACCTCATGCAAAGAGTTAACTCATTGGAAAAGACCCTGATGCTGGGAGGGATTGGGGGCAGGAGGAGAAGGGGACGACAGAGGATGAAATGGCTGGATGGCATCACCGACTGGATGGATATGAGTTTGAGTGAATTCTGGGAGTTGGTGATGGACAGGGAGGCCCGGCATGCAGCAGTTCATGGGATGGCAAAGAGTCGGACACAACTGAGCCACTGAACTGAACTCAGTGACTGAAGAGTCTACACAAATATACTTCCAAGTTAAGTGAATCACTTTGGCCAAAACCTGATTCACTGTGAGATGAATTATAAATTGCCATCCTGCAGTGAGGGAGGGCTTCCCAGGTGGCATCAGTGGTAAAGAATCCACCCGCCAATGCAGGAGACCCAGGTTTAATCTCTGGGTCCAGAAGAACACCTGCAGGAGGGCATGGCAACCACTCCAGTATTCTTGCCGGGAGAATCCCATGGACAGAGGGGCCTGGCAGGCTACAGTCCATAGAGTCACAAAGAGTCAGACACAATCAAAGTGACTTAGGACGCACACAAAGTGAAAGATATAATGGATTAAAAAGCAAGTTTACAAAGTCACTTCCCCTCGCCCTCATTTTTTATCCACTGGAGGACTGCTCCAAGAGGGCGCGGCACAGGCGAGGCCGCTCCAGCTCCACAGCCTCAGAGCCAGGCTCTCCGTCACCCCCGCTCCCATGGTCCCACCTCACACCTGGGCTCTGGGGCCCGAGACGGGCCTGGGAACTCAGACTCACCAGAACTGGAGGCTGCAGTTGGACGGATGGAGCAGATCGGGCCAGTACATCTTCATGTCTGGCAAAAGGTCCTGCACGTAAAGACAGCAATGATAATAAATCCACGTTAGGCTTGACAACTCAAACCTAGAAGGCAGATCTGATGAACGAACACGTTAAAAAACGAAACGAAACTGAGCTCTGTGAGTTAATAGCGCTCAGGTGAGTAAAACGACTCAGTTTACTTTGCATGACGTGTTTCTTAAGACACACGTAAAAAGTGAAGTCTGGGGAATCGTGAAGGGCTTTGTGAAAATACAAGCTCTGACGGGTGAACGGCTAGACAAATCACGTCCACCCACACAGTGGAGTACTAGTCAGCGTTAAAAAACCACAAAAGTATCAAGCCGTGACACTGGCTTCCTTCTCTCTCCAGCTTGAATGTTTCCAACGACTACGTCTGCATCTTACTCAGCACACAAGCCTTAACCAGCACACAGGACTCTGAGGAACACTGCCCGGGCCCACGGCTCACCCCCAGCCACACTGGCTTCCTCCCAGCTGCTCCAAAGCTCCGTCCTACCCCGGAGCCTTTGCCCACGCTGCTGCCTCTCCTGTCTCTGGTTAAGCTGGATCCCAGCTCACCACTACCTCCTCAGGAGAGCCGGGCCCAGGCCTACCGTCCTCAGCTCTGACTACCCTCCCCTCCAGGCACCCAGAGGGGACGTCTGTCCTGGCTCCCGGCTGCAGGCAGGGTGGGCTGGAGATCACACCTGGTTCTGCCCCGGCCCCCAGCACAGTGCCCGATGCACGGCTGGCACGAGAACCTGTGACTGGTTTGGATGCGATTACCTTATGCTTCTGGGGGCCGTGCAGTCCTGGGAAGGGCCCATAATTCAGGCAAATCCCAAGTCTGCCCCACATTTTCAGAGAGGTCTCAGGAACTCGCAGACCCTGCCCAGTAAGTCCAGGTACGAAGTCACAAGTCTCTGACAGTTGGCCATCACACACGAGGGGTTGTCAGCACCCCGTGGAAAGCTGTGCTCGCATGTGTGTGTGTGTGTGTGTGCACGCGCACGCGCGTGTGCGTGGCCGCTACCAGCTCTCGTAACCTCAGCGCCCAGAGTTACTCTGCAATACAAGTCTTTGTCCTGGAAAGACCCATCCTGTCTTCCTTGCTCACTGGCCCCACTGAGAAACCCATCCACAGCCAGAAAGGACACCCTGGGGGCCACGGCACTCCTGCAAGCCAGGGCGGTACACATGCCTGAGCTCATGCCCAGCTGGCAGGGGTCTCAGACTAGGAACTATGGGCCACGGGCTAGAGCCAGGGCCGGCCTGCTCACCCCTGCTGCCCCTCACACATCGCTGCAGTCCATCGGGCCCAGGGCAGAGGACTTACTGAAACACAGATCGTCCTTAATCCGTGGGGCTGCTTTAGATACCCATGAACGTGGTGAACACACTTCAGACACAGCTTTGAGGGCACACCTAGAGGAGCAGCTAATCTTTTGGGAGACTCTGCGGTGGGAACATTATTAAAGTTAGTACCTTGATCTCATGTGGATTAAAGGGCCAGGATCGGTTACATGCTTCACTTTTATCGGGCCTTGAAATTAGAGTTGAAAAAATAAAGAGAAATTAGTCTTGGTTGGGCTGGTTCCAAATGGCATGAGAAAACACTCGAGTTGTGGTCTGGAGAGAATGAAAGGGGGTGAGTCACGCTTGGGCACAAGCAGGCAATACTAAAGTTCCCTTCAAAGCGGTAAGTTGTCCGAAACTTCAGGCACAGTGCAAACAGGCTTTCCAGCTCAGGAAGCAAATAGACAGCCCAGTAGGGGGCGAGCCAGAGCTGGGTCGGTGGAGATATTTGGCCAGGTTCTGGCGCTTCTCTGGTGGTTCTGTGATCAGAGTCTGTCTGCAATGCAGGAGACCCAGGTTCAACCCCTGGATTGGGAAGATACCCTGGAGAAGGCCATGGCAACCCACTCCAGTATTCTTGCCTGGAGAGTCCCATGAACAGAGGAGCCTGGCGGGCTCCAGTCCATAGGGTTGCAAAGAGTTGGACATGACGGAGCAACCAACACTTTTTGAGTTACTTGCAAACCTCCATTCAACAAGCATAACTTGAGAACAGCAAGAGGTCCCACCTCTTTAAAGGCGATGAGGACCATTGATACAAGGTGCGTGTCGTGCTCAGGACGCACCTGGTGACGACTCAAGGTGGGCTGCGGGAATGTTCTAGCACGGAGCATGTGTCCCTCCACTTGAGCCTGATTCTGTCCTCATGCGTCCAGTTCTGAACGGGTCCACGCTCCGTCCCCACGTGCGGCTTAGATCGCGAGGGACCACACGTGCTTTCTCCAGGGTGGACAGGCCTGCCCAGCCCCGAAACCAGCCCCACTCCCCAGAGCTGGGTGCCGCCCCTCCAGCTGGGCAGCGGCCGAGGGCACCAGTGAAGTCACAGAAACCAGAGGTGGGATGAGGCCCGGTCCTCAGGACCCTGTTTGACCAGCATGCCCCTGACCCTGTCCCTGAGGGACACTGGGGCCAGCAGGAGCCAGGACTGCCCGCCTCTCAAGGGAGGGGGAGACCCGGTCGCTCCCTCTGGACAAACGCACGCACAGTTTAACGTCATGAATACATGCGCACACCACAAAAACCAAAGGAAACGAACTGCAAGCAAAACCGGCAGGAAAAATCCGGTGTCTGTGGAGTATGTATACTGTAGATACAGATCACATATGAATAACGTACATACATTTATTTTTATGCATTTACTTATTGGTTCCAAAAGAAGAAAATGAGAAAATTAAAACTCAGTGATCGAATATGTACCCAGAACCCTTAAATGCATATTTAAACCAGACTGTTATCATTCTACCAAAACAGAACTCAAGGGCAACAGAAGGCAGGTCATGTTAGAAAGGCTAAAGATGTTTCTCAACCAGCTTCTGGCCTGCTCAGTAAACTCCTAACAGAAATCACCAGAATACACGTCTGGACAGAGTGAAGCCAGAACCCCAGGTTGCCAGCTTCTGCGGCTGCTGAAGTTTTAAATGCAGGAAGTACTTGCCATAATCCGTGTATCGTCCAGTAATTCGGAGGGTCTTTGCAATGCCTCGCAACTTCCTATGAAGACAAGACAGGAGACAAGTGGTTTCTTGTTTATTAAATACACTCAGCAACCTTCCTTTCTTTCGACAAACATCAATGAAATCCTAACACAAAATAAATTCTGTGGTAATTTACGATAAACAATGTTCATGACGGTACCACATGGGGCGGGGGCTGGATGTTTTATTTGGAAAAAGGTGAACCAAAACTTTGGAAAACAGAATTTAACAGCTATTTTTTTTTTTCTTTATATGCCTGAAAATTAAGTCTATCTGATGGATGCACTCATAGTTACCCGTGAATAATTTTCTTGTCATGCAATCAAAAAATGAGAACCAGAGGCTGACATGGCACCCAGTCGTATTCAGACCTGTTCAGGTACCAGGTTAAAATGCAATAGTGCAATAATAAGTACTGAGAATCTGGAGCCAACAAAAACGCAAGATGAGAGTAAAATAATTATCATGGAGTTAAAAATCTTCAGTGTAACACTTTACGGGAACCTCCAAATTATTTCGCAAAAATGGATCTTTTCCGAGATAAATAACCATTAAGAAATACGCCTCGACTATCAGGCGGTGGTGTCAGAACTTGGGCCCAGTGCCTGCAGTGGACAAGCGAGGGAACAGTACGCGTTGGGTGTGGTGAGGAGCTGGCTCACCCACAAGCCCTCCTGCTTAGACCCCTTCTGACGTGGGAAGCGCTCCTCTGTATGGCTGGTCTGGAAATAAGGGCAGGCCTGGTTTAGGTGACGGCAATGTCTGATGTCAGAAGGCTCAGACTAGGGGGCAGAGGGCAGGATGACCACCCGTGCCCTGCTCCCATCCCCAAGGAAACACAATCCAAAGCAGGCAGGCTTTTCCGCAGCGCGAGGCAGTGGAGGGCAAAGCCGAGCGCCCACGGGGGCTTCCCTACCCCAGCTCTTCACCCAGTGTATTGGATGATCCTTCGGTGGGGGAAACTGGAGTCAAGGGGCAGCTTTGCAAGGGGGCATGAGCCCGAGGGCCCCTGAGCAGAGGACAGACCTGCTCTGGCATCTGTGACGCCCACCTGGCTCTCGAGGCAGGGCCCCTGGCCCCTCACGCAGGGCCTCCTGGAGGCTCGGTCTCAGCTTGGGAGGGCTCGGCCTCGAGGGGCGGGCAGGCCGGGGGCTCGGTCAGTGAGAGGCGCTGGGGAGCAGCCTGCACGGGACCTCCTCTCCGTGGGCGTCACGGGTCCCCGCAGAACTCACCTGGCACACGGTCGCAGGCCAGTGGTGAACCATGATTAGTTTGCTCCACTCGAGGTCATCACTGCAAAAAGACAAGGGGCTCACTCTGTAACTTGAGTTACAGAAAAATTAATCCATCCATCGATCACTCAATAAACACAGGGTGCCTGCTGCCGGCCAGGCGCTGCTGCTTTTGCTGCTGCTGCTGCTGCTGCTGCGGGGAGGGGTCCATGTCCCTAGGCACTGCTGAGGGCAGGAGGGGGCAGCCGGGTTCCCAGGTGCGGCGGGGAGGGGGTCACTGAGAGGACTGGGGGGCCAAGTCCTTACTCTCTTGCAGCGCACCAGCCAGTGAGGGAGACAATGACCATGGTGACTGAGCAAACGCAGACGGCATGGCCCGGGAACAAGTGGTAACAGGCCTATCCGGTGGGGTGCCTGTCAGTCATGTCCAACTGGACATGACTGGAGTGGGTTGCCATTTCCTTCTCCAGGGGATCCTCCTGACCCAGGGATCCAACCCACATCTCTTGTACCTCCCACACTGGCTGGAAAACTGTTCACCACCGCACCACCTGGGAAGCCTGGCAGGCGGGGAGGGGCTCAGGATTCTGGACCAGGCAACTGGGAAGACTCTGCAGTGAAGGACTGGTCAGAAAGCCCCTTTCTCCTCAGAGGCTCAGGCAGTGCAGACACAGACCAATGAGCCCTTAGCAGCACGTGTGACATCCACAAGCCTGGAAATACAATGGTTCCTATAGCTCACTGGGCCACAGAACAGCACCCAGAGCTGCACAGGGGTTGGCACCACCCCAGCCACTGGGATCTTGTTCTCTGCAGGATGAGTGACTTGGGAGCCTAAGGACTTCTTCCAATGTCCCCATGAAACCCATCTGACCCTAAGACGTTCCATAAGGGGCTGTGGAGTAGCATTCACACATCCCTCAGCAGAAGCTCTTCCACCAGGCTGGCAAGGCTTGGCACACACAGAGATGGGGGCAGAAAGGCTGGCTTGTGGAAATACTCACTTTCCAGATGGAAAACATCAGTAGCAACAGGGCATATAACTCAAGCAGGCATGTCATTCAGGATAGATGAAATTTTATTTTATTAGGATAGATGAAATTTTAGAAGAAGCAAAAGCCAAACAGAAATAAGTTCTTACATAACCGTTTTGTAAATAATTGAGTACTGTTTAAAAAGCAGAGAATTCACAATATTTGAAAACTTTTCTCAGACTGAACTAATAAGCAAATGCTCAGTACAAGAGCATAAGCATTAGTACTCGTGAGCTCACTCATGCTCATGCATGAGCGTTAGTGATGGGAGAAGCGTTAGAAATGCTTTTTTCCCCTAGGTATGAAAACCTTATTTCACAAAGGGGGAAACCGAGGCTGGAAGAGTAGGCAGAGACCAGGAAAACTAGACCAACAGCATGGAGTTTACAATAAAACTCAAGACTCAACAATGTCTGTAATAGTTACCACATACCACCCCGGCTAAAGAGTGCTGTGAGTGTGAGAGAGAGATCCTCTCCAATCGGGAGATGCTGACTGCCCTGTAGAGAGAAAGGCCTCCCAAGCAGAGGCAGAGGGCCTGGGAAAACCCCGCTGAGCCGCGAGGCCCTCAGGTTGAGTCACCCTCGTGGTCTCGAACCCCTGCCTTACTCACCAAGTATCTCAGTTGTGCATGACAAGTACGCCAGACACGTGGACTAAGTTACCTAACTGGATATGTGAACATGTTTGCTTCTTTGGAAGTCCGCAACTTGCAGATCCCTATGGAGGGGGGCTGCTGCATTGATCGCTGTAGGCCAGGCGTGGCTCGGAGCACGGTCGGTACTTTAACTGATGCCTCCTGGCATTGGCGCTAGGAGGCAGGTGCCATCACTCTGGGGACTTCGGGTTGAACGACCTTGGTGGACAGCTCTGGATCACACATCTGGATCTGAGCTAGCAGTTCACACTCAATCCGTACACCACACTACCTCTCTGGTGAACCACTCTTAACTTGAGGGCAATGCTTAGTTATTTAATGCAGCCCGTTTTCAGAAAATAACACTTTCTTGGAAAACTGAAATTTAATGTTACCTTTTAAAGTAAATGATAAAACAACAACGATGGTTCATTAAAAAGGAAAACTGAACTTTTCCCACGCCTACAAGTGAAGTATGAACTCCTTTTATTAACAAGATCATTACCCAAATAAAATAGAAGAAAATTCAAATCTGGTATTCAGATCTCTGTCTCCTCTACAGAAGTATAATGTGAATCCTCTCCCAGAGCCCCTGTTTACCCCTAATTCGTCAGTTGCATAGGAAAGAATGGAAAGAGGGAACGAGGGGGAGGGGAGGGAGGGCGAGAGAAAGAAACCAGGAAAGAGGAACCACGACCACTTTACCAGAATCGCACTGACCCTGGTCGGAATGCGCGCGCGCGCCGTCCCTAGAGCCGCTCGCAAGTTCGGGCGCCCGGGTCCACCCCCGTTCCCCCGCAGACCCGCGCCCCTCGCCCCGCCAGCAGCTCACGTCCTCCAGAGCCCGCGCGCGCCGCCCCGGAGCCACCCCGAAGCTCGGGCACTCGTGTTCCCCCACCCCGCCTATCCCCCGTTCCCCTGCAGACCCGCGCCCCGCGCCCCTTCGGCGGCTCACCTCCTCCAGAACCCATGCGAGCCGCCCAAACAGCTCAGCGCCAGGCACAAGGCGCCCAGGAAGGCCGGGGAAGTCATCCGCCGCACCGGGGAGGACCCTACGGGGTCGCCAAGGCTCAGTCTCCCGAGGGCGCGAGGCCGCGTCCGGCGCCAGGCCCTGCGCTTCCCTGAAAAAGGAACAGACGTCGCTAAGCTGACCGTGCGCCGGGCCAGCGGCCGGCGAGCAGCGTGGCTAACCCCAGCACACCGCCGAGCCCCCTGCGGAGGCCCGGAGGCCTGGGAGCCCAGATCCCCGCAACACAGTGGACTCGCACCCCGCCCACCAACCACCCGGAACCCTGGGGCCCTGCCGCCTCACCAGGTCCGCCAGGCGCACACGACGGCCGGTCAGCTAACTCCCCGACCCTCGCTGCCCGGCGAATCCCGAGGCCTGAGCCTCTACCCGCGCATTTCCGCCCAGATGCCCCAACGCCACGCCCCCGCCCGGGACACGCCCCCGTTTCGGACACGCCCCCAGCCCGGGACACGCCCCTGGGAGACAGGCTGGCGCCGGGCCGGCGAGAAGCCCTGGAGAAGCCCGACGCCACGCCCCTTCTGGAGGACACGCCCCGCCCAGAGGGCACGCCCCGCCCCCGGTCTGTCAGTCTTCCCCTTAGGCTGTTTGCGCTTCACTTTCGGGCTGGTTCCTTCCTGCCTTCCGCCCGGACCCGGGAGGTCGACTTGAAAGCCACCTTCTCTAAAGTCCTGGGAGCCCCGGCTCCTCGTCTCCGCATCGAGCTGCCCGGGAGACGGGGCTTTCGGGGACCAGTAGCCAGTCCGTCAAGGTGTGTGACAGGCGTGCGGAGACAGCGCCGTGGGGCCGCAGGAAAGGGCTGGGAGAAGGCTGCTCCCTCGAGGCCGGGTTGTATTCAAGGAGCTGGGATCCTGGGGACCCAGGCAGGCGGAGAGACTCGTGTCGCGTGTCTTCCCCACCACAGGGCCCCTTAGGGGCAGCCCCTGACCCCCAGACAGTCCTGTCTGTCCAGCGCCAAGACCGCACAGGGCGCCCCTAGGTAACCCCACTTGATTCCGTTGTCTCTGCCCCATTCCCATGATCTCCACCGTTTGCAACTCTTCTGGGACACGGAACAGCAGGACCTTTGGAGCTAAGCCTGCCATCAGGACCATCAGCCTTCCTTGAGATCAAATAGAAAATCAAGGCTGTGACTGTGCACCCACCACCAGCCAGACAGCCTGTGTCCTTCGTCCTAAGAACCTGGGCAGTGAAGATCCACAAGGCAGTGGCCAAGTCAGTGGGCGATGGAGGGAGGCAGGCAGGCGGGGAGGTGGTGGAGGAGGCAGCAGGCTCCTAGACGACGACCAAGTCAGTGGGCCAGTGGGCGATGGAGGGAGGGAGGGAGGCAGGGAGGGAGGGAGGCAGGCGGGGAGGCGGTGGAGGAGGCAGTAGGCTCCCAGCCCCTGCCACCTGCAGCTCAGGCCTTCAGTCCACCTTCCTTCCCCTGTGTCCTCAGGAACTACATCCTCAAAGATGGCCAGTGACCTCCTAACCACAGACAGTGCTTGGTCCCCGGTCCTCTGTGGCTCTGTCCATCTCTCCACTCTGCTGCCAAGAAGTGGTCAAAACATGCAGGGCCGCAGGAGGTCCTCCCAGCCACAATAACGTTTCCATGTCCCCCATTTCTTGCTTGTAGCTAAAGCTCCAGCCTCCTAGACCTTCCCTGAGCTCCAAAGGGCAGATTCAAGCAGTCACCAGGGAACTGAGGGAGTGCAGAACAAAGGGAAAGCAGTCAAGAAAGAGAAGGGCAGCGATAAAGTAGTCCTAACCCAGCCTCAAGGGAGACATATATATTGATATATCTTCTGCAGGAATTAAGGCCCCCACCCAGGTGGAGGATGGTAGCTTCAGGCTGAGCACACAATCCTTGGTGCACCCCCCTGTTACCTCACCAACAACCAAAGACAAGAACTCACACACTCTGAAGTCTATACATTTGCCTGTAAAAATTCTTCTCCAAAAACCACTGGAGAGTTTGGGGTTTTTGAGCCCAAGCCAAAAACCTGTACTCCTTTCTTGGTTCTGCAATAAACATTTCTCTGTTCCAAACTCCCGTGTTTGGGTTTGTTTGGCCTCACTGCGTCAGGCCCTCGAATTTGACAACACTGGCTCTGCAGTTAGGTGTGGATCTAACCAGGTCACTCCCCTGGAAAAACTTTACGGGTCTTCTGGTTGATCTTTGTTTGCTGTTGTTATTGTTATTGGCTTGTTTTGTTTTCCAGCCGTGCAGCAGCTGGGATCTTAGTTTTCCAATCAGGAACTGAACCCTCGCCCCCTGCAATGGAAACAAAGCTTTAACCACCGGTCGCTGTTGTTCAGTCGCTCAGTCGTGTCTGACTCTTTTTGACCCCATGGACCGTAGCGCACCAGGCCTCCCTGCCCATCACCAACTCCCAGAGCTTGCTCAAACTCATGTCCATCGAGTCGGTGATGCCATCCAACCATCTCATCCTCTGTGCTCCCCCTCTCCTCCTGCCTTCAGTCTTTGCTAGCATCAGGGTGTTTTCCAATGAGTTGGCTCTTTGCATCAGGTGGCCAAAGGATTGGAGGTCCACGGAAACCCCTAGAAATAAAGGGGAGATGAGTCACCCTATCACTCTCACGCAAGCAGCATCAGCATTTGCAGGACAGTTTTTCTTGAAGCAAGTGGAAGTTCCCTGACCAGGGGTCGAACCTGTGCTTCCTGCGTTGTGAGCGTGGAGTTTTAATCACAGGACCCCAGAGAAGTCCTCCCCATTCATCTCTGAATGAGCAACAGAATTCTTAGTCTGCTCAGGCCTCAGCCACTCTATGGACTAGCTCACGGTGCACATCCAGTCCAGAGGCCCTGGCTCCACCCCGCTAATACTGGCCTTGTCGTTCCTCAGCCACGGTCTCTCCCAGGGTGCTGCACTCCTTCTGTCCCCTCCCTACATCCCACCCTAGATAATGCCCATTCGTATTTACCTTGTGAGTGAGACTGCAGCTTCCTCAGGCTCCTCTGCCACACGTGATGGTCTCAGTTCAGTTCAGTTCAGTCGCTCAGTCGTGTCCGACTCTTTGCGACCCCATGAATCACAGCACACCAGGCCTCCCTGTCCATCACCAACTCCCAGAGTTTACCCAATGCATGTCCATTGAGTTGGTGATGCCATCCAACCATCCCATCCTCTGTCGTCCCCTTCTCCTCCTGCCTTCAGTCTTTCCTAGCATCAGGGTCTTTTCCAATGAGTCAGCACTTCGCATCAGGTGGCCAAAGTATTGGAGTATCAGCTTCAACATCAGTCCTTCCAATGAACACCCAGGACTGATCTCCTTTAGGATGGACTGGTTACATCTCCTTGCAGTCCAAGGGACTCTCAAGAGTCTTCTCCAACACCACAGTTCAAAAGCATCAATTCTTCGGTGCTCAGCTTTCTTCAAAGTCCAACTCTCACATCCATACATGACTACTGGAAAAACCATAGCCTTGACTAGGTGGACCTTTGTTGACAAAGTAACGTCTCTGCTTTTTAATATGCTAACTAGGTTGGTCATAACTTTCCTTCCAAGGAGTAAGCATCTTAATTTTATGGCTGCATCACCATCTGCAGTGATTTTGGCGTGACGGTCTAGGTGCAGGGTAACACGTCCTGCTGCCTGCCTCTCACCCACAGAGCACTCACACTGTTTGAAATAGAGCGGGTGTGATTACTCTGCTCATGTCTGGCTTCCCCTGCTGCCTGCCTCTCACCCACAGAGCACGCACACTGTTTGAAATAGAGCGGGTGTGATTACTCTGCTCATGTCTGGCTTCCCCTGCTGCCTGCCTCTCACCCACAGAGCACTCACACTGTTTGAAATAGAGCGGGTGTGATTACTCTGCTCATGTCTGGCTTCCCCTGCTGCCTGCCTCTCACCCACAGAGCACTCACACTGTTTGAAATAGAGCGGGTGTGATTACTCTGCTCATGTCTGGCTTCCCCTGCTGCCTGCCTCTCACCCACAGAGCACTCACACTGTTTGAAATAGAGCGGGTGTGATTACTCTGCTCATGTCTGGCTTCCCCTGTAGATTGCAAGTCAACACCCGTATCTAGTTTAGTCACCGCTGAGTCCCCACTACCTGCAAACAGTAGGTGATTGACAAACAGCATCTGTGGGAGGAATGCGCGGGCTCCTCTGTGGTCTGAAGCAGCGTCGTGTCTTTCTGGTCTCCCCCATTTCTCCAACTTCTTACGTTTTCCGGGCTCCTTCAACCACCTCCTCTAAACAACCTAAGCAAACCCCACCATTCTGTCCTCCTGCTTCTCTTTTAGGCTAAAAAGATCCTTTTCTTAAAACAAACCTGCATCCCATGATTCCTAGTTCTCCCTCAAACCACAGTCCATCTGTGTAAGTCTCTGCTCCTCAGGGAGGCCTTTCCTGACCACAGCTGGATAAGAAGAGAATCTGATTTAGACAGAATTTTATTCTTGAGGACCCTGCGGGCTATGGGAGGGGTGGTGAGCGGGGAGGGAGTCTAGTAACAGGAAAAAGCGCTGACTTGAGGAGCTGCAAGCTTCTCCAGGGTTGGGCAAGAGAGGTTTCTTTACAGAGAGGAGTAAACACAGCTAGAAACCACCGCAGTGGGCAGTGGGCTGAGAGGGTGGTTTTGTAGGCCAGGCGGTCAGAGAATGTTCTTCCCGGAGGCACCTGAGCTCAGGACAGTGGTGCCTGCCTGCTCTGGGTGAGGCTGAAGGAAGCAGAGAAGCTGAAACTAAGTTTGGTGAATAAGCTTCCTGTTCCCAATGGCTGGTGAAAGAACTAAGGTGAGGCCAAGAACGGGCATTCGGAGGGTCCCTGTCTGGCCTTGTCCCAGGTAAGGTGGGGGTGGGCGGGGCGGGGGTATCCAGGAACCAGCAGGGGGACTTTTTAACCTTTGCTGTGCTCCAGGACCACAGGCTTAGATAAAATTCAGCATCGTCACCACTGGCAACTTGCCACTGCCTCGCACGGTTCATTTTCAGCAAGGCTCCCTTCATCACCTCTGAGCTTCCTGCTCACTGCTCTCCACCCCCACCCCACCCCCTCTCCCAGGTGTGTAGACCAGGAAGCTGATGAGGGCTCAGCCCCTCACTTGCATGCCTTACCAGTGATTCTTTTTGCATCGTGAAAGCATTCAGAGACAAAGCAGAGAGGTTAAGAAAGTAACATGGGAGTTTATTTAAGCAACGATACACTCTCAGATGGAGAGCAGGCAGGCAGGTGAGGAGGGGCTGCACACCAGGCTTCTTAGGAAGCCAGTTATAAGGGATTTGCAAAGGAAGGGGCGGACAGTCACTGCGGAAGGAGGAGTTTGGGGCTTGTCTTCCCTGATTTTCATCCCTGCTCCATTTTCCCAATGAGAGCAGGGATTTCCGTCCCCATTTAGCCTAGATCAGAAGCATCATGGCGTCACAGCATGATGGGTCTTCTTATCTTCAAGACTAGTCCATCCTAAAGGAGATCAGTCCTGGGTGATCATTGGAGGAACTGATGCTGAAGCTGAAACTCCAGTACTTTGGCCTCCTGATGCAAAGACCTGACTCATTGGAAAAGACCCTGATGCTGGGAAAGATTGAGGGCAGGAGGAGAAGGGGCCGGCAGAGGATGAGATGGTTGTGTTGCAGGAAGGGGGACCCCTTCCAGGGCCCGAACTGGGCTCTTGTCTAACACTCAGAAAAGAATTGTCCGAGGAGACACGTGCTGACAAAGCAAGAGATTTATTGGAAAGGGCGCCCGGGTGGAGAGCAGGAGGGTAAGGGAACACAGGGGAACTGCTCTGCCGCGTGGCTCGCAATCTCCGGTTTTATGGTGATGGGATTAGTTTCCGGGTGGTCTTTGGCGAATCACTCTAATTCAGAGTCTTTCCTGGTGGTGCACGCATCGCTCAGCCAAGATGGATGCTGGCGAGAGGGATTCTGGGACGTGGACGGACACACGGTGTCTCCTTTCGACCTTTCCCGAGCTCTTTCTGTTGGTGGTGGCTCATTAGTTCCGTATTCCTTATCAGGATCTCCTGTCATAAAACAACTCATGCAAATGGTTACTATGGTGCCTGGCCAGGGTGGGCGGTTTCAATCAGTGTGCTTCCCCTAACAGTTGGATGGCATCACCGACTCAATGGACATGGGTTTGGGTGGACTCTGGGAGTTGGTGATGGACAGGGAGGCCTGGTGTGCTGCGGTTCATGGGGTCGCAAAGAGTCGGACACGGCTGAGCGACTGAACTGAACTGAACTGAGTCTTATTATAATGAGAGCACAATGAGCCAAAGGTTACTGCTGGACTCCGGTGATCCCCACCTTTCTTCATCTGCTTGCTGTTGTTCAGTCACTCAGTCGTGCCCCACTCTTTGCGACCCCACGGACTGCAGCAGGCCATGCCTCCCTGTCACCACCTCCCAGAGCTTGCTCAAACTCATGTCCATTGAGTCAGTGATGCCATCCAACCATCTCATCCTCTGTCATCCCCTTCTCGTCCTGCCTTCAATCTTTCCCAGCATCAGGGTCTTTTCCAATGAGTCAGTTCTTCACTGATCAGGTTCACTGATCACAGTTCACTCATCAGGTGGCCAAAGTATTGGAACTTCAGCTTCAGCATTTGCCCTTCCAATGAATATTCAGGACTGATTTCCTTTAGGATTGACTGGTTTGATCTCCTTGCTGTCCAAGAGACTCTCAAGAGTCTTTTCCAACACCACAGTTCAAAAGTGTCAATTCTTTATGGCACTCAGCCTTCTTTATGGTCCAGTTCTCACATCCATACATGACTGCTGGAAAAACCATAGCTCTGACTAGCCAGACTTTTGTCATCAAAGCAATGTGTCTGTTTTTTAATATGATGTCTAGGTTGGTCATAGTTTTTCTTTTAAGGAGCAAACGTCTTTTAATTTCATGGCTGCAGTCACCATCCGCAGTGGTTTTGGAGCCCAAGAAATAAATTCTGTCATTGTTTCCATTGTTTCCCCATCTATTTGTCATAAAGTCATGGGAGCAGAGGTCATGATCTTTTTTTCTGAATGTTCAGTTTTAAGCCAGTTTTTGCACTCTCCTCTTTAACCCTCATCAGGAGGCTCTTTAGTTCCTCTCAGTTTTCTGCCATAAGAGTGGTGTCATCTGCGTAGCTGAGATTATGCATATTTCGCCCTCAATTTCTCTTTGCTACTCAGACCCTTATCACCCTGTGTCCTCTTGGTCTGAAGGTTCTTACTTTCCTTTGTCTGCCCAGGAACCCCCGCTGTTTACAAGAGGCATGACTTCCTGCCACCTGGCCCCTGCCCTATTTCTCTAATCTGACCTATCTACCTGCCTTCCGTAATACATGGGGCTCCAAGTCCCTGTCTCTCATTTTGCCTTCGTGGGTTTTTGTTCTGGTTCTCAGTGAGAGACCTCCAAATCGTGCAAGTTTTCAAACCTAAACCTGGATCTGGACCTGGGACGTCATCTTGTTCAGTGCTGTCCACCTTTCTGTTGTTGTTTTTCAGTCACTAAGTTGCATCCAAGCCTTTGCCACCCCATGGATATTCAGACTGCCTGCTCCCTTTATCGCAAACTTGTATATAGCCTGACTTCCCCTCCTGCCACCTTGGAGCAGTTTTCTCAGAGCTACTGAGATGCTGTCTCCTGGACTCAGAGTCCTAAAAGTTCCTGCCAAATAAATTAACTGTCTACTTTCAGTTTGTGACTATATTTTTTAGTTGACCCAGACAATCCTAAAGGAAATCAAGCCTGTATATTCATAGGAAGGACTGACGCTGAAGCTGAAGCTCCAATACTTTGGCCACCTGATGCGGAGAATCAACATATTGGAAAAGACTCTGATGCTGGGGAAGATTGAGGGCAGGAGGAGAAGGGGTCGACAGTTAGATGGCATCACCAACTCAGTGGACATGAGTTTGAGCAAACTCTGGGAGATAGTGAAGGACAGAGAAGCCATAGGGGTTCGCAGCACCCACTGGATCTCAATTTGGGGAGCCTTCATTCACATTTGGAGTCGGAAATCGCTGATGGCTGACATTTCTTGTTTATTAATATCAGTTCAGTTCAGTTGCTCAGTCGTGTCCAACTCTTTGCGACCCCATGAATCGCAGCACAGCAGGCCTCCCTATCCATTACCAACTCCCGGAGTTCACCCAAACTCATGTCCATCGAGTCGGTGATGCCATACAGCCATCTCATCCTCTGTCATCTCCTTCTCCTCCTGCCCCCAATCCCTCCCAGCATCAGAGTCTTTTCCAGTGAGTCAGCTCTTCACATGAGGTGGCCAAAGTACTGGAGTTTCAGCTTCACCATCAGTCCTTTCAATGAACACCCAGGACTGATCTCCTTTAGAATGGACTGGTTGGATCTCCTTGCAGTCCAAGGGACTCTCAAGAGTCTTCTCCAACACCACAGTTCAAAAGCATCAATTCTTCGGCGCTCAGCTTTCTTCACAGTCCAACTCTCACATCCATACATGACCACTGGAAAAACCATAGCCTTGACTAGACGGACCTTTGTTGGCAAAGTAATGTCTCTGCTTTTCAATATGCTATGTAAGTTGGTCATAACTTTCCTTCCAAGGAGTAAGCATCTTTTAATTTCATGGCTGCAATCACCATCTGCAGTGATTTTGGAGCCCAGAAAAATAAAATCTGACACTGTTTCCACTGTTTCCCCATCTATTTCCCATGAAGTGCTGGGACCAGATGCCATGATCTTCGTTTTCTGAATGTTGAGCTTTAAGCCAGCTTTTTCACTCTCCTCTCTCATTTTCATCAAGAGGTTTTTTAGTTCCTCTTCACTTTCTGCCATAAGGGTGGTGTTGTCTGCATATCTGAGGTTATTGATATTTCTCCTAGCAATCTTGATTCCAGCTTGTGCTTCCTCCAACCCAGCATTTCTCATGATGTACTCTGCATATAAGTTAAATAAGCAGGGTGACAATATACAGCCTTGACATACTCCTTTTCCTATTTGGAACCAGTCTGTTGTTCCATGTCCAGTTCTAACTGTTGCTTCCTGACCTGCATATAGGTTTCTCAAGAGGCAGGTCAGGTGGTCTGGTATTCCCATCTCTTCCAGAATTTTCCACAGTTTATTGTGATCCACACAGTCAAAGGCTTTGGCATAGTCAATAAAGCAGAAATAGATGTTTTTCTGGAACTCTCTTGGTTTTTCGATGATGCAGCAGATGCTGGCAATTTGATCTCTGGTTCCTCTGCCTATGCTAAATCCAGCTTGTACATCTGGAAGTTCTCAGTTCACATACTACTAAAGCCTAGCTTGAAGGATTTTGAGGAACACCTTGCTAGCATGTGAGATGAGTGCAATTGTGCAGTAGTTTGAGCATTCTTTGGCATTGCCTTTCTTTGGGATTGGAATGAAAACTGACCTTTTCCAGTCCTGTGGTCACTGCTGAGTTTTCCAAATTTGCTGGCATATTGAGTGCAGCACTTTCATAGCATCATCTTTTAGGACTTGAAATAGCTCAGCTGGAATTCTATCACCTCCACTAGCTTTGTTCATAATGATGCTTCCTAAGGCCTATTTGACTTAGCATTCCAGGATGTCTGGGTCTGAGTGACCACACCATCGTGGTTAGCCAAGACATTAAAATCCTTTTTGTATAGTTCTTCTGTGTATTCTTGCCACTTCTTTTTCTAATCTCTTCTGGTTCGTTAGGTTCTTACTGTTTCTGTCCTTTATGTCCCCATAACGTGTTCCCATCTTTGCATGAAATGTTCCCTTGGTGTCTCCAGTTTTCTTGAAGAGATCTCTAGTCTTTCCCATTCTGTTGTTTTCCTCTATTTCTTTGCTTTGTTCACTTAAGAAAACTTTCTAATCTGTCCTTTCTATTGTCGGAACTCTGCATTCAGATGGGTATATTTTTCCTTTTCTCCTTTGCCTTTCACTTCTTTTCACAGCTATTTATAAGGCCTCCTCAGACAATCACTTTGCCTTCTTGCACTTCTTTTTCTTTGGCATGGTTTTGGTCATCACCTCCTGTACAATGTTATGAACCTCTGTCCATAGTTCTTCAGGCACATTCTCTATCATATCTAATCCCTTGAATCTATTTGTCACTTCCACTATATACTCATAAGGGATTTGGTTTAGGTCATATCTGAAAGTGGTTTTCCCTACTTTTCTTCAGTTTAAGCCTGAATTTTGCAATAAGGGGCTGATGATCTGAGCCATGGTCAGCTCCAGGTCTTGTTTTTGCTGACTGTATAGTTTTTCCATCTTTGTCTGCAAAGAATATGATTAATCTGATTTTGGGATTGACCATCTGGTGATGTCCATGTGTAAAGTTGTCTGGGAAGCCCGAATAAACTATACTTCAATTTTTTGAAAAAGTGAAAATAAAATAGGGTAGAGGCAGCTGAGGTCTAGGCCAAACTGCAGCTGTGGAAGCTGGCGAGCCCTCACAGGGCAAGTGGGGGTGGCTGTCGCCACAGGAGGTGGGGGAACCCGAGAGGTAAGTTTCTCGGCTCCCACAGTGCAGTGTAAAATAGTACAGATCTTGTGGTTTAAGAGATGGCATTTGCTTGTGAAGAAGCGTGTCTGCATGAGGCAGGGGAGGAGATGGTCACAGCCGTTTCAGTGAACAAGCATCCTGGAATCAGTGCCCCAGCCTCCAACACTAAGGACCTCTTGTTGCTCAGCTTCGCTGATGTAACTCCCTCCGCTGTCCTGTTCCCATCTAGAAACACCACAGGTTACTCTGCGAACACTTCCCAAATCTCAGGGCTTCACTGACTACGTCCGCAAGAGCCCATCTCTGCCGTGCCCCACGCCGGCTGTGGATCAGGTGATTTTCGCTCTGGGACCCAGGCTGCAGGAAGAGTCAGTGCTGGCCTCTGCCCTTCAACCAGCAGGAGCAGGGCCACATCCCGGCTCTGGCCATTCTGTGTCTGATGTCTGTTCCTCTATTCAGATGCTCTGGACTGGAGCCAGTCCCATGGCCAAGTCCATGACAGGGAGGAAGGAAATACACACCTCCCACAGGGGAGGGCATCAGAGCACAGAGCAAATGGAGAACATGTGAGAATGTCAGCAAATAACTGGGGCAAGTTTCCCACCATCAGTAGGGAGGCAGAAGGAAGGCCTGGAGAAGCCAGGCGGGCAAGTGGAGGGGGAGGAGGGGCGGGCCGCGCCTCGGTGCGGGGTTGGGGGCTGTGGGCGGAACCAGGGAGCTGCAGGAGCTTGACTGGGTGCCGCTCTGCTGGTGGAGAGTCGTCAGAGGCAACGCGACAAGCATGAGCACTTGGCTGCAGAAGCAATGTGCCGATGCTGGAGAGCCACGCGGTAGACTGTGATCCTCGTGGGCTGCACTGGCTCTTCCAGGAGCAGACCTGGGGAGCCGGAGGGCCCGTGGTGGCTGGAGATACCCCGGGGTTCCTGCTAGGTGGGGTCAGAGGCCACCTTTACCGGGGTGGTCAAATCACGCCCCGCCCCCCCCACCCCCCTCAGTCCAGGCCAGGGCAGGCTCAGCTGAAGGGGAGGCAGAGGGCAGGTTGGAGGGGAGCTCCAGGTCAGGCATGTCCAGAGGTTGGGAGCAGGCCTGTCTGAGGGCGAGTTCAGACTCTCCACTTATGACCTGTGTGACCTTGATCAGCTAACTGGCTTCCAGAAGCCTCAGCTTCCTCATTTGTGAAACAGGAAAGGAACAAGCTCTAACAACTTGGCGTGATGATTTTAAAAGTGTCCCCAGTGGTTAGTATGAGCCCACTGTGCCGGGCTGTATCAGGAGCTCGGGGCTACTTCATCTTTCACGACAGAGCCTGTGGACTTTCACCCTGGAAGGAAAGACCCCAAGGGCTCCTGGGGGGCTTGGCAATCCTGCCTTAGTCCTGAGCTTGGTGCTGGTTTGGTGGGTATGGTTTTAGACCTTGTGTGTTAAAGCCGTGTCCCCAGGCTCTGTTGTAACCTTTTAGGAGTCTCAGACTCGAAATAGCTCTGTCACACTTTGGCGACGCTTCCCTTAAAACGTCCTTTACATCCTAAATTATTGATACTTTCAGAAAGTTCGGACACTCTGGGTGTTTTCCCTCTGACCTTTCTCCGATTCTCACAGGACGGATACGTGTGGCCAGCCCGGCTACTGTGGTTCCCGTTTGGTGGAACTGCTTTATTCTGAGCTGTGGTTATGACACAACAGGAACAGGAAAGGAACAGAAGAAGATCGGCCACGTGTCCTCGTGGTGTCATTTTCCCTGAAGATTCACTCTGATACTTGGAGCTATAAGGAAGAAAGTTCTGGAAGCAAGAATAAGGCTAAATCAAGTCAAACAACATAATATTCTAAATGTGAAATACAGGAATGTATCACTTCCGGCCTAAAAAAGAAAGAAAAAAGTGAGCTCGCTGACACACACATACACACCCGTGCACAGATCTCCCCCCCTACACCCAGACACACACCTATGTGGATATTAAAAGAGACTGTTTACTTGGATGTTTCTAAAAATTGTTTATCTTTTTTAAAAAAAGGGAGGGGGGATTGAATGAAGGTTGTCAAAAGGTACAAACTTCTAGTCCTAAGATAAGTAGTAAGGCTGTAGTGTACAACATGGTAAATGTAGATGTAGTGAACACTGGTTTCATATATATATATATATCAGATTAGTCGCTCAGTCGTTTGACTCATTGGAAAAGACTCTGATGCTGGGAGGGACTGGGGGCAGGAGGAGAAGGGGACGACAGAGGATGAGATGGTTGGATGGCATCACCGACTCGATGGACGTGAGTCTGAGTGAACTCCGGGAGTTGGTGATGGACAGGGAGGCCTGGCGTGCTGGGATTCATGGGGTCGCAAAGAGTCGGACACAACTGAGTGACTGATCTGATCTATCTATATATATATATGAAAGTTAAGAGAGTAATGCTGAGTTCTCATAACAAGAAAAACAGGTTTTTCTCTTTCTTTAATTTTGTATCTATGTGAGTTTATGGGTCTTCACCAAACTTACCATGGTAATCATTTCAGGGTGTTACAGGAGTCAAATCATTATGCTGTATGCCTTAGATGTAGTCAGGGCTATTGTCGAGTATATCTCAATAAAACTGCAAGAAAGAACAAAAATGGAGCAAACTTCAGAAGTTTTATGACATAACTGAGCTATTTCCCTTTAGATAAGCATTTCTGCCATATAAATGATAGTTGAATATTCATTAACAGTTAATGTAGTGGACTTTCTATTAGTATGTAGTCTTGATCAACAGTGTTCTGTGCTAAGCCGCTTCAGTCGTGTCTGATTCTTTGTGATCCAATGCACTGGAGCCCGCCAGGCTCCTCTGTCCATGGGGACTCTCCAGGCAAGAATACTGGAGTGGGCTGCCATGCCCTCCTCCGGGGGACCTTCCCAACCCTGGGATTGGACCCTCGTCTCTTACATCTGTTGCATCGACAGGTGGGTTCTTTACCACTAGCACCGCCTGGGAAGCTAATATAACTCACAGAACTAATGCTTGAACACAGTAGAAAGAGCTTTGAAGCCAGGCATTGAGGGGCCCAAAAGCTACTGTGCGACCTTGAACAAGTGCTGCTGAGGTTTTGAGCTGTGCCCAGGAGAGGGCCGGGCACCCCACCTGCATCCCTCCTCTGTGTGCCCGGGAGAGGGCCGGGCACCCCACCTGCACCCCTCCTCTGTGTGCCCGGGAGAGGGCCGGGCACCCCACCTGCACCCCTCCTCTGTGTGCCCGGGAGAGGGCCGGGCACCCCACCTGCACCCCTCCTCTGTGTGCCCGGGAGAGGGCCGGGCACCCCACCTGCACCCCTCCTCTGTGTGCCCGGGAGAGGGCCGGGCACCCCACCTGCACCCCTCCTCTGTGTGCCCGGGAGAGGGCCGGGCACCCCACCTGCATCCCTCCTCTGTGTGCCCGGGAGAGGGCCGGGCACCCCACCTGCATCCCTCCTCTGTGTGCCCGGGAGAGGGCCGGGCACCCCACCTGCACCCCTCCTCTGTGTGCCCGGGAGAGGGCCGGGCACCCCACCTGCATCCCTCCTCTGTGTGCCCGGAGAGGGCCGGGCACCCCACCTGCATCCCTCCTCTGTGTGCCCGGGAGAGGGCCGGGCACCCCACCTGCATCCCTCCTCTGTGTGCCCGGGAGAGGGCCGGGCACCCCACCTGCATCCCTCCTCTGTGTGCCCGGGAGAGGGCCGGGCACCCCACCTGCATCCCTCCTCTGTGTGCCCGGGAGAGGGCCGGGCACCCCACCTGCATCCCTCCGCTGAGGGAGGTGGGCCGTGGGGGCCCAAGGCATTCTATAGGAGGCTGCCATGCAGAGAAAAGCTTGTGCAAGCTTGTGCTTGCTGTGACGATAAATCCCAGATAATAACTACCCCTTAGGCAGAAGCACTGACAAGTCAATTTCAAGGAAAAACATTCCAACTTATTCACATGGCATTCCTCTTTCCCCCAGGGTAACTGAGAAGCGTGGGCCTCCCGTGGGCCTTGCTACTTAGCTCTGCCCACTGAAACATCCTGACAAGCACCTCAGAGTAGTCAGACAATTGAGGAGGAATAGTCTCCTTTATAGAATTCCGGGTGAAAAATGAAGAGAGAATAATCGCATTGGAATATTATTATTTTGCAACTCCAAGTAAAACAACCAATCCAGGCAGTGATCATCAACAGAAGCTAAAACAACAGAGGGAAGCTGAGAGGGAAGTTTATAGTGGACAGAACCGTCCAAGGTCGTCAGGAGCCACGGTCAGCACTAATAAGGCATGGAGTCAAGCAGAGGAGACGTCCTGATTTGAAGCGAAGCCTCACCACCTGCAGAGCAGCCACGCCCCACACTAGCATTTCTGTGTGCTTTACTTTTAGGTTAATCGGAGAAGGCAATGGCACCCCACTCCAGTACTCTTGCCTGGAGAATCCCATGGATGGAGGAGCCTGGTGGGCTGCAGTCCATGGGGTCGCTGAGAGTCGGACACGACTGAGCGACTTCACTCTCACTTTTCACTTTCATGCACTGGAGAAGGAAATGGCAGCCCACCCCAGTGTTCTTGCCTGGAGAACCCCAGGGACGGGGGAGCCTGGTGGGCTGCCGTCTATGGGGTCACACAGAGTCGGACACGACTGAAGTGACTGAGCAGCAGCAGCAGCAGCAGCATTGGTATTAGTCGCTCAGTCGTGTCTGACGTTTTGCTACAGTCTGGTGGCCTGTAGCCCGCCAGAATACTTGTAGGTTATTTGGTGCTATAAACTCAGGTTTTCTTTATGCAACTTCCCTTTTATCATTAAAAAAAATCCTTTTTTGTATCATAATATGTTTGCCTCAAATTCCACATTCAGTTCAGTTCAGTTCAGTTGCTCAGTCATGTCCGACTCTTTGCGACGCCATGAATCGCAGCTCACCAGGCCTCCATCACCGACTCCCGGAGTTCACCCAGACTCACATCCATCGAGTCAGTGATGCCATCCAGCCATCTCATCCTCTGTCGTCCCCTTCTCCTCCTGCCCCCAATCCCTCCCAGCATCAGAGTCTTTTCCAATGAGTCAACTCTTCGCATGAGGTGGCCCAAGTACTGGAGTTTCAGCTTCAGCATCATTCCTTCCAAAGAACACCCGGGCTGATCTCCTTAGTGATGCACATGTCGCCACTCCTGCTTTACTTTGTTAAAAGGAACCCTGCTGCTTTTCAGTGGAAATGTGAATTTTGAGGCCATAGTCCTGCTGTTGCCACTGGGTTAGTCGTTGGACTCGGTGCCTTCCAGTGCCCAGGGCTCAGAAGTAACTTTTGTTTGCCCTTTGGTTTTTGTTTGTATTAAAGAAAATAGATCAACAGTTCATTCTGACATTTATGAATCACATTCAGGGTGAAAGAGCTTTCCTGCCTTGCGCCTCCCTTTCATCTCTTTCAGGCATTTGCTTGTTGCTGTTTAGCTGCGAAGTCGTGTCCAACTCTTTGGAATTTCATTGGCTGTAGCCCACCAGGCTCCTCAGTCCATGGGATTTTTCCAGGCAAGGATATTGGAGTGGGTTGTCATTTCCTTCTCCAGGGGAATCTTCCTGGCACAGGGATGGAACCCAGGTCTCCTGCCCTGGCAGGCAGAGTCTTTACCGAGCATTTATTTGGCCATAGCTTAAACAGGGAACTCAGTCTAAATGCTATCTTGCTTTCTAAAAATATAGCTAGTCATTAAAGTACTGTGCCTCTCCCTGGGGCTGCTTTTGGCCTGGGACGCTGATTAAATCACAAAGCAGTTTACCCGGACCAAATTCAGATGGCAACTGCTAACCTGTCTCAACTTGCTCAGAGTAAACCTGATTTCCTCCTCCAGTGGCTTTCATCACGGTCTTAAAAAAGGGGGAGTCCTTTGACACATCATTGCTATTAACCCTTCTTACAGGTCTGTTAACATCAAACACAGCAGGGGAAAGAGTTAAAAGCAGGTCCCAGGAAGGCAGTGGAGGCTGCTTCCTGCTGGACCAGGTGTAGAATTAGAGCCTGGAGAGCCCTGGTCTCAAAGGCAGCCGTGATGTGTGGGCTCAGCGTGCCCGAAGTCACCCCTTCCCCCTCCTCTTCAGCTCCTCCTGTGTTTCATTTTAGTATCTCTGCTGGGACCTGAGGCTCCTCCTGCCCCACAGATCCTCTCTTTTCCTCAAAACACATCTCAATCCTTTTCCTGAAAGTCGACCTCCTTCATCTAATGTCTCCCAGTCCTGATTTCTCCTTTCTCTTGTAGTCTAAAGCCTTTGAAAATATACTCTTGTAGATTGATTTATCCCTCTCCAAGAATTATAATCATACCACCCTTATGGCAGATAGTGAAGAGGAACTAAAAAGCCTCTTGATGAACGTGAAAGAGGAGGGTGAAAAAGTTGGCTTAAAGCTTAACATTCAGAAAATGAAGATCATGGCATCCAGTCCCATCACTTCATGGCAAGTAGATGGGGAAACAGTGGAAACAGTGTCAGACTTTATTTTTCTGGGCTCCAAAATCACTGCAGATGGTGACTGCAGCCATGAAATTAAAAGACTCTTACTCCTTGGAAGGAAAGTTATGACCAATCTAGATAGCATATTCAAAAGCAGAGACATTACTTTGCCAACAAAGGTTCGTCTAGTCAAGGCTATGGTTTTTCCTGTGGTCATGTATGGATGTGAGAGTTAGACTATGAAGAAGGCTGAGCACCGAAGAATTGATGCTTTTGAACTGTGGTGTTCGAGAAGACTCTTGAGAGTCCCTTGGACTGCAAGGAGATCCAACCAGTCCATTCTGAAGGAGATCAGCCCTGGGATTTCTTTGGAAGGAATGATGCTGAAGCTGAAACTCCAGTACTTTGGCCACCTCATGCGAAGAGTTGACTCATTGGAAAAGACTCTGATGCTGGGAGGGATTGGGGGCAGGAGGAGAAGGGGACGACAGAGGATGAGATGGCTGGATGGCATCACCGACTCGATAGACGTGAGTCTGAGTGAACTCCGGGAGTTGGTGATGGACAGGGAGGCCTGGCGTGCTGCAATTCATGGGGTCACAAAGAGTTGGACACGACTGAACTGAGCTGAACTGAGGAATTATAAACTCCTCGGGACAGAGCCGGATCTTTCAATCTTGAGATGTCGCCACTGTGCTGTGACAGAACAAACTTTTAATAGACACTGGCTAAATTACTTTAGTCGCATTTACCCAAAAGCACGTTGTACACGGATGTGCCCCTATATGTGCTAAAAAAAAAAAGCAAAGAAACAAAAAACCTCCAAATCCATCTTATACTTACACAGCGCTTTCTGGATGAGAAAGCATCTTACTTTCATCGGCTCATTCAGTTCTGTAACAGCTCTGATGGTGGGCAGAGCCGCTGTTCATTGCCCTTTTCCCAGAGAGGGAGAGTGAGTCCTGAGGTGCTCAGCGGGTGATGAAGGAGACGAAGCTCCCTGTGGGTGAGCCAAGGGTGGAGCCGGGGGGAATCCCCAGAGGCTTTTCTTCCTCCTGTTCCCTGGCAGTTCCAGAAAGCGTGTTGGGAAGGTTACCCAAAACTTGGCAATAATGCCCTGGATGATTCCAGGGCCTTCCAGCGTCCTCCAGGAACACCACCTCACAGACCCCCAAGGATGCTCTTTTCTCTGCAACAGATCCTAAGCTTTCTGGTCTCAGAATCCCTCATACCTTTAACAATTATTGAGGACTTTTTAAACAAAGACCTTTGGTAAATACCAGTTATAGTAACCAATATTTACCTTATTTGACATTAAAACTGAGGGCATTAAAAAATGTGTTGATTTTTAAAATAATGGCAAACCTACTATGTATTAAAAAATATTTTTAATTAAAACTACCATTTTTCCGAAACAAAACCTTTTTAGTGAGAAAAGTGGCATTGTTTGTACATTTTTGCAAAACTGCCTCATGCCTGGCTTAATGGAAGAAACTTGGGTCCTCACAGTTGCCCGTGTATTCAGTCTCTCATGAAAAGTTACTTGGGTAAAGAAAGTCCAGACCCACGTAGATATGTAGCTGGAAAGGGGAGGGGTATTTTAATCACCTTTTAAAGCTGAACAAAAATTCTAAAATTCTAAAAGGTGAGCTGCAAGGTGGAACCTGAAGCTCGATGCATGAACTTTTCCCACTCTCTACCTCGGAACTCACTGCTCTTTCTGGAACGTTGGAGGCATCTTTTGTCCACGTGCGGGAGGCAGAATAATGACCCCAGAAGGCATCCTTGCCCTACTTCCCCGAGCCCGGGAAATGCGGTAAAAGGGATGCTTGCTGGTGCCGCTGTGGGAACACCGAAAGGGAGGCAGGACAGAAGAGAGTGAGAGAGACGCCCCAGGAAAAGGGCTCTGCCCAGCACTGCTGGTTGCAAATCAGAAGAGAGTGAGAGAGACGCCCCAGGAAAAGGGCTCTGCCCAGCACTGCTGGTTGCAAATCAGAAGAGAGTGAGAGAGACGCCCCAGGAAAAGGGCTCTGCCCAGCACTGCTGGTTGCAAATCAGAAGAGAGTGAGAGAGACGCCCCAGGAAAAGGGCTCTGCCCAGCACTGCTGGTTGCAAATCAGAAGAGAGTGAGAGAGACGCCCCAGGAAAAGGGCTCTACCCAGCACTGCTGGTTGCAAATCAGAAGAGAGTGAGAGAGACGTCCCAGGAAAAGGGCTCTGCCCAGCACTGCTGGTTGCAAAGATGTAAGAAGAGTCCATGAGCCAGGAAATGTGGGGGCCTCTCAAGGCTAGAGGGCTTCCCTGGTGGCCCAGCGGGCAGAGAGCCCACCTGCAACGCAGGAGACCCGGGTTCGATCCCTGGGTGGGGAAGATCCCCTGTAGAAGGAAATGGCAACCCGCTCCAGTACTCTTGCCTGAAAAGTCCCATGGACGGAGGAGCCTGGTGGGCTACAGTCCAAAGGGTGGCAACGAGTTGGACACGACTGAGCACACACATTGTTGGCTCGAGGCGGGAAAGACAAGGACGCAGTTTCTCCCCTGGAGCCTCCAGAGAGGAGCACAGGGAGACCCACATCAGACCTCAGACCCGCAGAAATGCGGGCTCACAAGCTTGCTGTACACGCCCCTGGGTTTGCGGTGGTTTGTTGCCGCAGCAACAGGAAGCTCCATATGGACTTTGTCGTGCTGCGTGCGGTCATTTGGAAAATGATGGTTCCCTGGGTTACGTGCAGAGTTTTCCAATGTCAACATGCTTCCTTACACAGTCCCAAAGAGCCATTGTCATTAATATCATGCTGACTTTGTCAGAAAACTCTTCAATTATTAGGAAGCTTTCAAGTACTCAGGGCAGCTATCCAAAATTTCCACTTGAAAACCCTTATTTTACCATTGGCAACAAATGTGGTCAGCTGCTTCCCTTGAAGCGACAGACTCACTTCATGCGCTTTTGAAAAATGTCTTCTAAATACTGAAGTCTGAAGAGCCAGCTTGTCTCTCGGTGGTTCTTGCAGAAAGTAAACGGGGCTCCAGCTGGATTAACTGAAGGGAACAAAGGAAGACACGGTGGCTCCTCGAGCCTCAGGCTCTTCTTTGTCTCAGGCTCTGACGCCACCTGCCTCCCTTCCTCCTGCCCACATTCGCCACTACACCCTCCACTCCCTCACCCGAATTTCCCGCCAGACTTCCTCTTTTCTCATTTTCCTCCCTCTGAACTTGTCAGAACCCTTCTCTTTAAAATGAGGCCTTCTGACAGACTCCCAGACTTAAAGAATGCATTTACAGTTACCTAGGGAAAGGATGGGGAAAAAGGGAGTTTGGGAAGGTCATGTACACACTGCTATATTTAAAAAGGATAACCAACAAGGACCTACTGTCCAGCACAGGGAGCTCTGCTCAATGCTACGTGGCAGCCTGGATGGGAGGGGAGTTTGGAGGAGAATGGATACATGTATATGCATGGTTGAGTCCCTCTGCTCTCTACCTGAAAATATCACAACGTTGTTAATAGGGTCAACTCCAGTATAAAATAAAAAGCTAAAAATATAATACAATTAAGCCTTCTGAGCATCCAGGGGCCAAACTCTTAATTTTTCATATTCCCTGGGATAAAGCCGAATTATGAGTAGTAGCAAAATATTTTCCCAAAGTAACTGAAGAGCCTCACAGATTTGCAGAAGTATTTAATATAGTCATGCAAACTGATCAACAAGGTTTCCCTGACTTATATCGGCTAGTTCAGATGCTTGTCAGTGAAGGTCAGGCCCAGCATTTGATGAAAACTGCTAATTGGGAAAATCCTGAAAGGTGTCTAGAATTGGGAGACCAGCCCCCTGACTTACTGTATGATCCAGTTCAAGCAATCTCTAGGCAACTTCGCCAAGCAATTCTTAAGACTTTTTCAAAGCCTGTAGACTGGGACCAAGTTTAAGCTTGCACACAAAAATCTGATGGACTGTTCATGATTATTACAATTGACTTCAGAATGTTTCTAAAGAAAACTCTGGCCTTTCTTCAGATGTTGACTCCACCTGGGTAGTTTTAATTCTGTTTATTAATAGGCTGAGCCAAGACCTTTCTGGTACAAAGGACCAAGGTAGAACAGGAGGCCTTGTCCACTCCAGATTTAGTCCATCTGACAAGTCAGCCCTCCCGTATTATGGGTGAGTCACCTCCAAGGAAGACCACCAGAATTCTATTAATAGACCTTCAACTCCAGCAAATGAAGGCTCCTAAACAAAACCCAAACCCTCCTAGTTTCTGCTGTTACTGCAAGAGCCAAGACATTGGAAAAGCGATGGTCACAAATGTAAGCGTGAGAGGTGCCTTCAGCTCTCCAACCAGCCTCTCCAGGGTCCTCCAGCAAAATTAGCTGCACTCCTCACACTGAGGTTCCAACAGACCCCTCAGAATCTCTCCCAAGAATCAACCAACACCTTAGAAGGAAAGAGGCCCTTCAAGACATGCAGCCTGCAGAAGATTGCTAGGCTCAAGGTCTCATTATCCCTTGCCCGAGCTCCTGAAACTCCCATTTTACCACGAGAAAACCTAAAGGCTAAGGGCGGAGGCTTATCCAGGACCTCCGAGCCATAAACATTACTATCCCTTGACACCCTGCTATTTCTAACCCTCATGTGTTACGACATCCATTCCCAATGGAAGGACGTTCTCTTCTGTAACTGATTACCCAGCACCTTCTTTAGAATCAGCTGATGAAGATAGCCAGGGCCTTTTGGCCTTCAATCAGGAAGAAAAACAACTTGCCTGGACAGTAATGCCTCTTTTATTTTGAGGCATTTTACTGAGAGTTTTACTGAGTTTTTCTACTCAGTAAAAAAGCTGAGAGTTTTATGGAGAGTTTTACTGAGAATCCTTCCTATTTCTCACAATTCCGCAGGCTGATCTGGACGATATGAAGTTCCCTAGGGTTCTCCTGTGTTGTAATACATGGATGCTTTGCATCTTTGATCTCTTTCTAAAGCCACCCTGTAAAAAGCATCCTCCTGCCAAAGCTTTGAGGTTTAATCACATCTGAATTCGAGCTGTATGTTAGAGTCCCTTCTTATTTCTCTGCAAAAGGGAGATGGCTTGACTTTGGACTAGAAAAAAAGTTAAAACTAACAGAAATACAGCAGTGTTGAAAATATTTTATGAATTTCCAACTATGTCCAGCAACTTTCTCATATTTAAAACAAGAATAGCATGTGAAGCAATATACACTGAATCAGTTTCATGTATTGAACATTTATTGTATGGAGCAGTGAGCTATGAAAGAATTAAATGTTAAAAATGTAAGTGACCAGATTTTTAAATATTAAATTGAGGGTGAAAAGGCTCAATCGTTTCCACAAGAATGTTCTCCCACAACTGAAGTATGAATTAGTACAATCTTGCCTCAGAATATTTTAATTTTACCCAGTGAAATTAACTGCAGAGTTAATCACTAAGTAGAATGCATCTTTCCTTCTGCGTTTTTAACACATTCTTTTTGGTTAAATTTCAAGAAGCTACAGTCATGTGATTTCATTTGGAAGTAATGTCAGTCTTCATGAGAGGTTTATGCACACGTTCACACACACACACACACACACACAAAGTAATATCTTTTGACAGCAGCTAAAATGCTTCTGTCCATATTTGCTTCTAAACCTAAGTAATTCTCTTTCAAAAAGCAGCCTTATATAAGCTTTTAAAACCCTAATGATGAGCTGGGAAATACAGCTCTGAATTAATTAAATTACATAAAATTGATACAAACCATAAGGTGCAGAGAACTCAATTTTCCTCTCTGTTGGTCAAGGTAACTGTCCTAAAAGTCACTCAAATGTCTAAGCAAACTGGAACAGAAGTAGAAAGGAAAGCTATAAAAATGACCAAGAATGAAAAAAATTCACAGATTTTTCCATTTGTTATCCGTTTTTTCTCACCAAACCTTGCCTATGAGATATACACATGCACACGCTCACACATATATGCACACGCTCACACATATATGCACACGCTCACACATGTATGCACACACTCACACATGTATGCACATGCTCATACATATATGCACACACTCACACATATATGCACATGCACCACTGTGTGTGCTGACTGAAAAATACCCATTCTAAACATTATGACACTGCAGTCATTTCACTTACCTATTTACTCAACAAATTTATTCCCTACTCTGCCAGGTATCCATTTTGGGGAAATAAATACAAAAAGACAATGCTCTCTTTCCTGAAAGTGTTCATGGCCTACTAAGAGACAAACATTTGTAAATTATTTATGAACAATAAATAATTGTAGGATGCAGTAAAGCTTATAATAAAAGTGTGGATTAAGCGCTATGGGGACACAGAAACAAGAGATGGCTGAGTTCCCTATGAGACATAGATGGCTTCTCAGAGTAGACAGCCTTTGAGCTGAATCTTCGAAGGAGAAGTTTCTAGGTGGGTAACTCAAGGGTGTTCTGAGTGGAGGGGACAGAGAGGACTGAAAAATCATGCTGTAATCAGGGCACTTGAGTGACAGCTCAGCATGGCTGAGAGCGGAATTCACACTGAGAATGAAGAGAAATTAGGTGGAAAGGGGCTGTTGACCTGAAACAAATAGACTGCCAGAAGTCTCTCCAGCAAAGATGGGTTTATTCAAGACCAGCAGAGATTTGTAGCTTGGGATCTGCAGCCATGATGTGAGTTGCGGCCACATGCAGGTCCCTGCACAGCTTCCAGAGAGAAAGAAGCTGGTGCTGCAGGCGGGGGTGGGAGGCTGCGCAGTACACAGGGAGCCTGTGGCTTTTTCTTGGCTGAGTCCTCGCCAGGAAGAGAAGGAATCTTTCTCTCCCTCTTGGGCTCAGCCATCAGTCCTCGCAGGAAGTAAGAGCTCCTCCTTCTCGTCTCCCAACCAACAAACTGAGGTTTCTGAGTACTAGTCTTTTACATTTCCCCCATTTGATCAAGATCTTTTTCTGAAAGCGTCACGGGTCAAGAGCCAGGTGCTCTAGTCTCAGGGGATTTTTAGCCGCTGAGTAAATTTTTTATCAGAAAGCACCTTTCAGGGTGTCGGGTCCCAGGTCGGAGAGAAAGTTGCAGAGACTGGAAATGTATAGAGGTCACAACTGAGTGACAAAGACGGCTAGAGGGAGCGAGAACTCTCAGATGCTTTTTATCAAAGTCTGTCTGTCATCAAGGTCATAGGCCCTGGAGATCATCTGTAGCATCATGTCCTCATCGGAGGTTTGGAGATGAACTTCCAACAGGCATGGTCCACATATCCTGGGAAGCCTGCCTCACCAGACGTCTGCTTCCATTCTGGGAAATCTCTGCTTTCAGGGCCCCTGATGATGTGCAGTTCTGGCCAGTGTTCAGTGCTTCTGTTTAGGTGAGCCACACGAACCCAAGTGTCTGCTCTTTGAAGTTTGGTGGCACAAGTGTTGATTAACAATACTTGACAGGGACCTCTCCAGTGAGGGGGGAAAAGAGTTCTTCTGGAGGTATCTTTTCCAATAGACAGAAGCTCCAGGTTGCAACATGGGATGCTTAAAATCTTTGTCTTTTGAGAGCATACTGTGAAGACTGCTTTACCAAAACATGGTATTAGAAGCAATTAGGCCTTTGCGATATTGAAGTATCTCTCCTTTTATCATCTGTGGGTCAAAAGAAGCATCAGGTGTGCTGGGTTCCTGTGACTATCTCAGAGGTTGAGAGGCTATGAATTCCAGAAAGAAGGGATCTGAGATTTGGAAGGACCGGTGGCAAACTTTGGCCACAGCGTATTTTGCTAATTTAGTCTTAGTAATGCCATTAGCACAGTCTGTTAAACCAGAGGATTGAGGGTGGTTGCAGAGCCAGCTGAACAACACAGACTCGTCCAAGCACCTGTCCAGGAAAAGGGGCTCCTCCACCACCGTATAGTCCGAGAGGAGGCCCCTGGTCCGAGAGGAGGCCGCTGGTCTGGGAGGAGGTCCCCTGGTCCGAGAGGAGGCCGCTGGTCCGAGAGGAGGTCCCCTGGTCTGAGACGAGGCCCCTGGTCCAAGAGGAGGCCCCTGGTCCGAGAGGAGGCCGCTGGTCTGGGAGGAGGTCCCCTGGTCTGAGGGGAGGCCCCTGGTCCGAGAGGAGGCCCCCTGGTCTGGGAGGAGGTGTCCTGGTCTGGGAGGAGGTCCCCTGGTCTGAGACGAGGCCCCTGGTCCGAGAGGAGGCCGCTGGTCTGGGAGGAGGTCCCCTGGTCTGAGACGAGGCCCCTGGTCCGAGAGGAGGCCGCTGGTCTGGGAGGAGGTCCCCTGGTCTGAGAGGAGGCCCCTGGTCCGAGAGGAGGCCCCCTGGTCTGAGAGGAGGTGCCCTGGTAGGGACAATCTTTTCTGAAAGGGTTTTAGCAACAGAAGAGGCAGCAGCCTGTCTCAAGGGAAGACTCCAGTCCAGTGTGAAAACACAGACCACGACCAAAACACACTTACGTCCAAGAGACAAGAGAAGTCGTACGAGACCCACTCGCCAGCCCTCGAACGATCATCAGGCAGTTTTAAATGTCCAGGGGCAGTGTGAATGGCTTCCCTTGGATTGTACTTTGGACAAGTGGGACAGGGCGGGGAGGTAGTTTTCAAGACCTTTGTAAGTTTCCCCACCTAGATTAGAACAGACGCCACTTTGCCAGCAGGCCAGTGGTGTGATGCTTGCCCAGTGGCGAGGAGTGAGGATTTTAGAGTCTCCACTTCGCCAGCAGGCCAGTGGTTTGATGCACGCCCAGTGGCGAGGAGTGAGGATTTTAGAGTCTCCACTTTGCCAGCAGGCCAGTGGTTTGATGCATGCCCAGCGGCGAGGAGTGAGAATGGCCAATGGTTTGATGCACGCCCAGCGGCGAGGAGTGAGGATTTTAGAGTCTCCACTTTGCCAGCAGGCCAGTGGCGTGATGCACGCCCAGCGGCGAGGAGTGAGAATGGCCAGTGGTTCGATGCACGCCCAGCGGCGAGGAGTGAGGATTTTAGAGTCTCCGGTAGGACTGGTTGATTTGGTCCAAGCCAGAGCTTTCTTTAGCAGATGAACAACTATTTAGTTTCCAATCTTATTTTTCCTTTTCTAAGGCCACGTATGGGTCTTCTCCAGCCAGTTTTCCTAAGTTGTCATTTGGAGAAGTAGCCCTTTAGGTCATGACCGAGGTTTGGCTTCTGTGTCCTTTTAAGGGAAGCATTCCTTGCAGAAATATTAACAAGGAGATGTCCTCTAGCTTCCGGAGGGTCAGGTGTAGAATGCCCTGGAATCTTAATAATACCCAAAGTGGTAGGTTAAAGTATCGTACTTAATAACTCCTGAGCACAGGGGCCATCTTTAACTTCACTGCCACTTGAGTAAGGAAGCCACATTGCTTTCCAGAATCCAGCGTTTCCAGCGTTTCCAGCGTTCCAGAATCATGACCTGCGTCAAAAGTGCCACCACTCTCAGTGTAGACGTGGCAGTTTTGTCCTTGGCTAAAGCACAATTCAGCCTGTGAGGCTGAAGCAGCCACAGGTACTTGCTCTTGCCACAAACAACATCAACAGCAGCTGTCACGGCACACAGAGCGCAGAACCTGCCTTTATCATCTTTTAAGTAAGAACCATCCAGAGCTAGGGGACATTAACCGGCACTCCGTTGAAATTTCCTGTGGATTATCTCAAGGACTCAGGAGGTAGTCTATTAGCATTGAATGTTCATGACGTACTTTGTCTGTGTAGGAGAGGAGAGAAGTAGCTCAGTTAAGGTTACTTTGACAAAGAATCGTATGTGGGGTAGTTAACAATATGACTCCTTAAGAGGTGAGGGCCGAAAAATGTTGAGTATGGGGAGGATTTAAGAGGGCTTCTGCTACATGGGGTACAACCATGGTTAAAGGGAATCCACTGGGGGTTTTCAGCGGCCTTTACCAAAAGGTAAAGGCAACGACGGCTGTAAGGCAAGGAGGTATTTCCGTTCCAGAGGCTCTAGTTTGAGGCTGTAATAATATTCTGGGTCAACTGATGGTCCCCGTGTTCTCAGTAAGTACCCAAGGGCATTCCCTTCCTTTTCATGTGCAATAAGGAATGTGATAATTGACTGTGTGGATGACAACAAACTGTGGAAAATTCTGAAAGAAATGGGACGACCAGACCACCTGACTTGCTTCCTGAGAAATCTGTATGCAGGTCAAGAAGCAACAGTTAGAACCCGGCATAGAACAATGGACTGACTGGTTCAAAATTGGGAAAGGAGTACATCAAGGCTGTATACTGTCACCCTGCTTATTTAACTTATATGCAGAGTACATCATGTGAAATGCTGGGCTGGATGAGGCACAAACTGGAATCAAGATTGCTGGGAGAAATATCAGTAACCTCAGATATACAGATGACCCTACCCTTATGACAGAAAACAAAGAGGAACTAAAGAGCTTCTTGATGAAACTGAAAGAGGAGAGTGAAAAAGCTGGCTTAAAACGCAAAATTAGAAAAACTAAGATCATGACATCTGGTCCCATCACTTGATGGCAAATAGATGGGAAACAATGGAAACAGTGACAGACTTTATTTTTTGGGGGTCCAAAATCACAGTAGATGCTGACTGCAGCCATGAAATTAAAAGACACTTGCTCCTTGAAAGAAAAGCTATAACCAACCTAGACAACATTTTAAAAAGCAGAGGCATTACTTTGCTGACAAAGGTCTGTATACTCAAAGCTATGGTTTTTCCAGTAGTCGTGTATGGATGTGAGAGTTGGACCATAAAGAAAGCTGAGCACCGAAGAATTGATGCTTTTGAACTGTGGTGTTGGAGAAGACTCTTGAGAGACTCTTGCAAGGAGATCAAATCAGTCAATCCTAAAGGAAATCAATCCTGAATACTCATTGGAAGGACTGAGTTGAAGCTTCAATACTTTGGTCACCTGATGTAAAGAACAGACTCATTGGAAAAGACCCCGATGCTGGGAAAGATTGAAGGCAGGAGGAGAAGGGGGCAACAGAGGATGAGATGGCTGGATGGCATCACCGACTCAATGGACATGAGTTTGAACAAGCTCCAGGAGTTGATGATGGACAGGAAAGCCTGGCATGCTGCAGTCCATGGAGTCGCAAAGCGTCGGACACGACTGAGAGACTGAACTGAACTGAAATGAACTGAACTCAACTGAAGGGTGGGTAGGTTCATCAAACTTTCTTTTAAGGCCTTGAAAGCCATGTCATCCAGTTATTCCCATAAACTTGGGTGGGGGTTGTTATTGTTGAGTAAACATATAGAGGTTTGGATCTAAGAGAGAAATTTGAAATTCAATTTTGGCAATAGCAAACTAGCTCAAGAAAACCCAACAGTTGGCAATTAGCTTTAGGTTTGGGAAAACGTAGGACCCCATGAAATCTATCTGCATCTAGGTGTATGTAGCATGTATCAGAAGCCATAAATATCAAACCCAGGTTCAGGCAAAGTAAGTTTTTCCTTTGCAACCTTATGTCCCTTTATAGTGGGGTTGACCAAATATAAATGATATTCCAGAGGTTCTCTCATTAAGAATGTTTTGCCTTAAATAATGATGTTTTAAATATAGGTGTAAACATATATTTGTATACATAATATATATGTATTGAGAAAAAGCCTAGTGAAAACTCTGAAAAAAATTATTTTATTTATTTTTGAATGTTTTATAATTACCACATGCTACTTTAATAAACAAATACAATTAAAAATTAAAATCTAGAAATACGAAATTTTATCTTTTGTGTTTTTTTTTTTTGGTCAATGTAATTAAATTCACATGTCAGCTCTCCTAGAATACTGGGCACAGTGCTGAAAATCAGGCATAGACTTCTCACCCAAAGTAGAAGTATAATCTCTTCTTGCCTTGTTTAGTCGTTAAGTCAGGTCCGACTCTTTGTGACCTATGGACTGTAGCCCACCAGATTCCTCTGTCCATGGGGTTTCCCATGTAAGAATACTAGTGTGGGTTGCCATTTCCTCCTCCAGGGGATCTTCTGACCCAGGGATCGAACCTGCATCTCCTGATTAGCAGGTGGATTCTTTACCACTGAGCTGCCTGGGTAGCCTATACAAAAATGTTAAATCAACCCCCCAAATTAAAATCTTTCAAGCTGCATGAAACGAATGATTATGTGCCAGACTAATACTCTAAAAAAAAAATAACATTTGGAGGTCAGTGTCTGCCACATGAAATTTACTGCAGAACACATACTAAACATAAGAAGTTAGCAAATTGAAAAGTATAACACTTATTTCATGCATTGCAATAGCTTCATTTAATACAAAACACTTTTAAAGTAAAATGAAAACTAACTTACAGCATATTTTGTCTAATAAAAATACTCATCTTTAAGATTTCTTTTACTTACCATTTTTTAAAGTTATTTTTAATTTTTTCCTAAGTGACTCATGAATAGTTTCCAGAAGTTGCCTCTTTCAACTTCTCTTGCTGTTTCCGCAGATAGTTATCTTCCTCATTCTGACTGTGTTTATACTTACATCTCTCTCTGGGTCACTCTAAGACGTTCTCCGTGGTCACCCAATAACGAAAGATAGAGATTTAATGGCTTATTTAATCATCTTCCCAAATTTTCCTCTTTCCTGCCATGCAGTAAAAATAAAAACAATGCTAACTTACCTTTATACAAAAACATAAGTACTTTTCCCTGTGAGGCAAGTTGCATACCATGATTCTGTTTCTTCTTTCTTTCTTGTCCAACGTCTGCTTTTCCTAGAGTTAAGAATTCAGTAGTCTTCTATCATTTCTTCTTAGGCTCACCAAAAGTATTATGTTTAAAACAAAACCAACTGCTGTTTCCAAATGGCCAAGCCTATCAGCATATTGGATGGTTATTACGTTAGGCTTTCTGGAATCATCTTATCATTCTGTTCCAGGATAAATAGGTATCTTCTTCACCCTTCTGTGCACCTGTTCTCCTGACTTCTGTTTACTTCTCACTTCTGCCATACTCGCATCTTTCTCACTACAGCCAGGACAAATTCTCCACTTTTAAGGATCTGTGTGATTAGACTGTGCTCAGCTACTCAGTAGTGAAGTTGTGACCAAGTCTTTTGTGACTCCATGGACTGTAGCCCACCAGGCTCCTCTGTCCACGGAATTCCCCAGGCAAGAATCCTGGAGTGGGTTGCCATTTCCTCCCCCAGGGGATCTTCCCGACCCAGGGATCAGACCCACATCTCCTGCGGTGCAGGCAGATTGTTTATCACTGAAGCACCTGGGGAGCCTAGTGATCAGATTAAACTCACCCAGCTGATTCAGGATGTTGCGAGGTTTCTAGTTTCACCACCTCTGCTACACAAGGGCCTGTGTGTACACAGGCCCTGCGGGTTTAGTTTGTGGATGACTTCGGGTACCCACTATCCTGGCCACCTTACATATCTTTTAGTATCTATTTTTTCTCACTTCTTTCTCTTAATGCATTATTAGTTCTGTTCATTTGCTCTCGGGTTATTTTTTTTTTTTTAACACATACAAATGTTTAATTCTTCACTGAGTTTGTCACTTCCTTTCTGGGTTTTCTAAATCTGACACATGTTGCTTTCTATATCTTATGCCATTCTTTATGTCTGCTGTTAATCTAAAACAATAAAACAGCCAATTATTTTACCAACAAAACCAGTTTATTCAAGAGCAGCAAAGACTTGCTATTTCAGACAGGCAGCTATGGTGAACCACATGCAAGCCCAGGAAAACAAAGGGGAGAGATCCATTTTCGAGGGAAAGGGAAGTGGGGACTGCAGTAGACAAAAAGTCCCCAGGAGGAAGTTAGCTGGAGGAGAGTGGCTGCTCATTGGCTGAGTCGTGCGAGTCTCTCATTGGCTGAGCTGTTGCCAGGCAAGGGGAGAAATCTTCCTCCTTCCTCTCCGATGCCTGAGATGGCAGGAATGTCTCTTCCCTTGCAGCCTGGGTCGCCCTTGAGCGGTGTGTGCATGAGAGCTCCTCCTCTGGCACCCTACACGTGAGGTGGTGTGGTTTCCCCTGACTAATGTTCACGTTCATTTCTTTAAAAATATCAGATTATCATTCTCACCTATTTTGGGGGCACGACTTTCTGGCTTCTGTGGAGCCAGAGACCCCAGAGAGGAAGGCAGGAGACAGCGCCCTCCTCTAGAGCCCAGCCCCAAGGTCAAACGTCCCGGGTCCCCAGCACCTCGGCTGCACACCCACATTCTTCCTGCTCAGTGTGGGAGGATGACATTAGGGCCGGAGGTGGGGTCCGTGGGGCCATCCTGGAGGATGGCGCCCAGATGCTAGGATTAGGAAAAGTGTAATGAAGTGATGGATAAAGAAGCCGTGGTACCTACATACAATGAAATGTTGCTCAGCCATAAAAAGGAAACGCATTTGAGCCAGTTCTAATGAGGTGGACGCACCTAGAGCCTCTTATACAGAGTGAAGTAAGTCAGAAAGAGAAAAACAAGGATTGTATATTAGCGCATTTATCTGGAATCTAGAATGAATGTGATGAACGTATCTGCAGGGCCGCAGTGGAGATGCAGACACAGAGACCAGACTTGTGGATGTGGGGGTGGGGGGAAGGACAGGGTGGGACGAACGGAAAGAAGAGCACACATTACCACATGTGAAACAGACAGCCGGGGGGACTCGCTCTGTGACACACGGAGTGCAGTCCTGGTGCTCCGCGAGAACCTCCGCGAGAACCTAGCGGGGGCCGGGGGCTTCAGAGGGACCGGGTGTGCGTACACCCATGGACGATCCACGCTGATGTGTGGCAGAAACCAACGCATTCTCGAAAAGCAGTTATCCTCCAACTAAAAATAAATACATTTTAAAAAGTTGAATGAAGACATTTGCACTGCGTAGCCTCATAAAATGCTTATTAGTTACAAGGGCAAGCACAGTAGTTTGACAATGGAGAAGCTCATGAACACCACTAAACCAAGAGCCCTGGTCGGCTCAGGCAGCTGCGACAAAGTCCTGTTGATTGGCTGCTCATCAACGACACTGCCTTTCTCGGGATGAGGGCAGCAGGGTCAGCGCCTGGTGAGATCCTCTCGCACGCCTGGTGGACTGCGTGTGTCTCCCAGCCATCCACGCAGGGCGGGAAGAGAGCTGGAGAGCTCCCTCAGGGCTCCCGTAAGGCACGGCTCCCGTTACCTCCCAAAGGCCCACAGTGGAGGTCAGGATTGCAATGTATGAATCTGGGGAGAAGACACGAACACTCAGACCACCGCACCAAGTGACCAAACTGCATCACCAGTGATGGGACAATCTGACACCACACCTTTTAACATGACGAATTACGTGGTGTTCTTGCCAAAATGCATAATCTAGACCTAAGACGTCATGAATCCTAATTAAAGGGCGTTCTACAGAAGACCTAACCGGTACTCTTCAAACACAGCAATGTCATGACAGACCAGAAAGGCTGGAGCCACTCTGGATAATGGGAGAGCGAGGGGACTTGAGCAGTGATGACTGCGGACTGAATCCTGAGCTGGGAACAATGTCTGCTGCTGGGGATATGTTCGGAGCAGCTGGAAAGTTTGACCGTCAACAGTAGAGGAGGGGCCTGGCTGGCTCACGGCTCACCGTGAAACCTTGAGGAATGCTGAAAACTGGTTGTTGCTGTTGGTAACTTAAAATCAGCCTCGGTGAGCCATACACCACGGAAATTGGCAAATGTTAGGAATTAGGACGGCCCACCCTTCACCCCACCAGCAAGCCAGCAAGACAGCAAGACAGTCGTATGGTAACAACAGTCAGTTTCCTGATCAGAATCTCTCTACTGTGTGGGGCAAAGTTCTTATTCTCGGGAAGTCCACAGTGAAATGTTTGAGGGTAAAGGGACCCAGTGTCTGCCATTCACTCTCAAATGGTTCCGAACAGATCAATGAACTGATCAATATGTAGATATACCCTGATAGGTGATAGATCAATGATACAGTTAATACAAGATGGTGACCATTGGTAAATCTGGGTAAACAGGTCTGTCACATTCTGTAAGTTTTAAGTTGAAAACCGAAACCAGAACCCTCTAGCACTTCATATGCTGTGGGCTGTTAAGTCTCAGATACATGGCTGACTTACCAAGGTCACAGAGGAAGTACATGTTCCGCCTAAGGCTCTCAGAGCAACTTGAAGTGGCCTTTCTTAAAGATTTAACGTTTTCCTCAAAATTTCTTATAATAAAATGAATGTGTGATACCTTTCTATTTTAAAAATAACTTGTTCCACATACATTTTTCTGTCAAAAGCAAAATTATTTTGCTTCCTTTTGGCTTTAGAGTTTCATTGGGCAAAGTTTCATTGGGTTCTGAACACAAAGCTACTAAGAGCTGACAGTGGCTTCGGCACGTGAGAAAGAGGTCTTGTGTTAAGAGGCGAAAGGAATTTAACCTGGACCGAAAGCCTTACAAAGCGTGGGCCGCAAGGTCGGGCACTCGCAGTCATATCACGCTGAGGTCAGGGTGTTGTTCTGCGATGACATTTCTCAACACGGGTTTGACTGATGCTCTGAGCCTGACAACACTTTGCTGTGGGGTGCTCTGGGCACTGAAGGATGTCTCGCAGCGTCCCTGGCCTCCACCCACGGGACCCCAGGAGCAGGGAGCCCTCTTCCCATCAACCAGAATGTTTGCAGATGTCCCCGAGGAGGGCAAAACCGCCAGTTGAGAACCACTATTTTAGAGTCAGAAGTATAAGAAAAGGCAAAAGCGAAAAGAAGAGGTTGGTGTATGTATACAGACACACATATATACGAAGGATATTTTAAGGGGCTAGGATTTCTTTCAGTGAATATATCCTGACCTTTGTATGTTGTGTATGCGTTATTCTTCTTGTGTAGTTTTTAGACTCACCAATTTAATCAGCCTAATTTTCTCTCTCACCCACGTTTAGAGAGTAAATTCACATCCATTTTGGACTTATAATCCTATCAGTGTGTGTGCACACACACACACACTCAGTCATGCCTGACCCTTTGTGACCCCACAGACTGTAACCTGCTGGGCTCCTCTGTCCATGGGATTCTCCAAGTAAGAATACTGGAGTGGGTGGCCCTTTCCTCCTGCAGGGGATCTTCCTGACCCAGGAATTGAACCAGGATCTCTTATGTCTCCTGCATTGGTAGGTGGGTTCTTTAACACTCAGTTCAGTTCAGTCGCTCAGTCGTGTCCAACTCTTTGTGACCCCACGGACTGCTGCACACCAGGCCTCCCTGTCCATCACCATCTCCCACAGCTTGCTCAAACTCATGTCCATCCAGTCAGTGATGCCATCCAACCATCCCATCCTCTGTCATCCCCTTCTCCTCCTGCCTTCAATCTTTTCCCAGCATCTGGGTCTTTTCCAATGAGTCAGTTCTTTGCATCAGGTGGCCAAAGTATTGGAGTTTCAGCTTCAGCACCAGTCCTTCCAATGAATATTCAGGACTAATTTCCTTTAGGATGGACTGGTTTGATCTCCTTGCAGTCCAAGGGACTCTCAAGAGTCTTCTCCAGCACCACAGTTCAAAAGCATCAATTCTTCAGCACTCAGCTTTCTTTATGTCCAATTCTCACATCCATATATGACTACTGGAAAAACCATAGTTTTGACTATATGGGCCTTTGTCGATAAAGTAATGTCTCTGCTTTTTAGTATGCTGTCTGGGTTGGTCATAGCGTTTCTTCCAAGGACCATGTGTCTATTAATTTCAGGGTTGCAGTCACCATCTGCAGTGATTTTGGAGCTCACGAAAGTCTCTCACTGTTTCCACTGTTTACGCATCTGTCTGCCATGAAGTGATGGGAACAGATGCCATGATGTCGAGTTTTAAGCCAGCTTTTTCACTCTCCTCTCTCACTTTCATCAAGAGGCTCTCTAGTTCCTCTTCGCTTTCTGCATATCTGAGGTTATTGATATTTCTCCCTGCAATCTTGATTCCAGCTTGTGTTTCATCCAGCCTGGCATTTTGCATGATGTGCTCTGCATATAAGTTAAATAAGCAGGGTGGCAATATATACAGCCTTGACGTACTCCTTTCCCAGTCTGGGACCAGTCCGTTGTTCCATGTCCAGTTTTAACTTTTGCTTCTTGACCTGCACACATATTTCTCTTTACCATTAGTGACACCTAATTTCTATAATAGTATTAAATTCTGTTTCCTTCAGTTACATCTAATGGTTTTAATTAGTTAATCTTAGCTCTGATATAGTGATCAAATTCTGAACTTCAGCATCAAAGGTATTTAACTAATGGGTTAAAATAATGAATCAAAATAGTAATAACAATTCACAGTAATTTTTAAAAATCTCAACTCTTCAAGAAGCTTCTGAAACACAAAGAATGCAAGTTTCCAAGGTTTGAATGTACTGTACACTGACTGGGTACCATAGCGGTGGCTTTTTGTGTCAACCACTTATTCGCAGACACGCACTTAGCAACAAGATAATTAAATTCATAAAGAGGGCTAAGCATTATAAAGCTAAATTAAAAAACCTGAGAGAAGTCCTGGGGTAGAAGAAAACCACTTTCCTGTTGTTCTCAGTACTGAAGGACATCTAATTAGAAGCCATCAGCTAAGTGGGGAGTCCATTCACTCCCCGTGATAGGCTTAGCTATCATATCTTTGAGTGATTAATGAGCGTGGAAACGGGATCCTCGCAGGTTGTTCTGGCGCACGCCTCCCCCTAGTGGCTGTGGGTGGTAGAGCACCTTTCCTATTGCCTGCGCTCTCGTCTTCTTCATCCAACCATTTTCCTTCTATTTCTTTAATTCCATTTGATTTAATTAAGTTCTGTTATGTAAACATCGAGAGGAGTATTTTCATAAAATATCGTGCAAACCAGGTAGGCTTTAATCGTTCATCTTTGCTGACATATGACTGTGGGCAAGCTGCTTACTTTCTCTTGAGTATTACTTGTCTCATCCATAAAATGAGCTAAAACAAACACAAAAATTAGCTCAGAGGATCAGGGACAAGGGGGCCTCCCTGGTGGCTCCATGCTATAGAATCCACCTGCTAATGCAGGAAACGTGGGTCCGATCCCTGGGCTGGGAAGAACCCCTGGAAAAGGAAATGGGAACCCACTCCAGTTTTCTTGCCTGGGAAATCCCACCGACGGAGGAGCCTGGTGGGCTAAGTCCATGGGGTCACAAAGAGTCAGACATGATTTCGTGGCTAAACAATAATAAATCATGGAAATAAAAATGCCATGAGGCTGTATATAAGCACTAATAATAGTTCATATTCTTATCATGATTTCTGTGTTTCAGACCTTCAGTATGATCTAAGCAATCCTTCTAACTACACATATGCCCACACATGAAGACTTTGACCCTGTTTACAAATCAGAGATCAAGGCACAGAGAGATTAAGGAACACCCCAGTTAGCTCAACTAGTAAGAGATTTGAACTCAACGTGACTTAAAAGTCTATACTTTTAACTATGATGGAAAACCGGTTACTAAATCCTCGTTGAAATATCGAATGAAGTTGCTTCAGTAACATGATGAACATGCCAGGAGGGAAGCCTGGGTTTTCCTTTCCCAGCATGTCAGTGTCTTTTGCACAATCTATGAACCATTTATGAGAGCTTACAGGCCACGAAGCACCGTACTCACCCCCCACCTCTGTCTAAACTATTCCGATTCTTTCAAGCACGGGATGGCTGACCCCGAGAATGAAAGGATGAATGCTCCCAAGTGCAGACGGAAAGAGGATCCCCATGAGCCAATATACATTTTCAATGTTTTAATATTAAAGAAACAGGGACTTTCTATGCCAAGAATTTGCAAGTAGGAAGTCAGGAGGTATTTCCCCTAGTCCAGCCTCCTGAATTTATTATCAGAATCTAATTAAAGGGTGTGTTTCTATAACATATTCACATCTCTCAAGTCCTTCTTCTCTGCAGGCTCAGTTTTTGGGTTTTTTTTTTTGGCTGTATCGCAGCAGGTGGAACTTCCCTGACCAGGGATTGAACCCGTGCCTCCTGCAGTGGAAGTCCAAAGTTTTAACCAGTGAACCACCAGGGAAGTCCCTCTGCACCCTCACCTCTGCACTTCTGAGCCCAAGGTCCTTTTGCACTTTTTTGGTCACACTGTCTTTACTTTTAGGTGTCAGTAAGAAATACAGTGAATAATATATGCTCACACAAAAACTTACACATGAGTGTTTACAGCGGTGTTTTTCATCACAGCCCGAACTAGGAAGCAATCTAAACGCCCCCTGACCGATGAAGAGATAAATGAGTTATGACCATACAAGGCAATGTTACTGCATATTAACAATTATAGGTTATGATTAATAGTAATAGATAAATGAGTTATGACCATACAAGGCAATGTTACTGCATATTAACAGTAATAGGAAGTGGAGTACAGATTCAAGCCACAGCATGGATGAACCTTGAGCAACAAGCCTGTTACAAAAGATGACTCCATCTGTAGAAATTGACCAGAATAGGCTAAATTCAGAAGCCTGAAGTAGATTAGCGGTTCCCTGGGGCTGTTGGGTAGGGTGGAGAGTGACTGCTAATGGATAAAGGGTTTCCTTCAGGGAGGACAGAAATATTCTAAAATTAGGACGTGGTGATGTTGCACAACTCTGCAAATGTCCTAAAATCATTGACTTGTATGATTTAAATGGATGAGTGTATGACATGTGAATTATTTCTCAACAAAGCTGTGAAAAATAATGATAAATTGAATAACTCTTATAAGGAGGTGAATTAAAAAATGCAAATCCATCGACTGTGCACTGGTCTTCTTAAAAAAAACATGGAGGCTAAATGAGTAAGTACAAGAACAAGCTAAATGTGAGATCGACTGTGCACTGGTTTTCTTAAAAAAAACATGGAGGCTAAATGAGTAAGTACAAGAACAAGCTAAATGTGAGCACATAATTACCACATCTAAGGGAATCTTTTTTATCATTTCAAATATTTTTTAGCCTTTTATCCATCAGTTTTGGTGATATGAAAATTAACACATGAATAGCTCTCTTAGCTCCCAAGTCAAGTAAGAATGCATTTCCCATTTCTTTGACCTTAATTTAAGGCTTATTCGGGATATTTAAAAACGTAATAGTATGTTTCCTTCAATTATGAAAATGAACTTTAAGCAGTGAAGCCTGGAGTGCTGTAGTTCATGGGGTCGCAAAAAGTCGGCACAACTTTGCGACTGAACAACAGCATTATTAAAAATCCCAAGTTCACAAATTATAGAGACATTCTCAGCATTAAAGTGCTGAAGGAAATGAATATTTTAACAGAACTTTCACTCTGTGGACTTTACAATAGGAAACACACGTGCGTTTTAAGGCAAATTCCCCCACTGAATAAATGACTCTCTGGGAGCAAGTGAGGAGTTATATTAACTTTTTTGATAGAGTAGTAATCGAAATTGAAGGTAACTTAGAAAGTTACCTTCCAAAGCTGCTCAAAGAATCAAAATGGAGAAGCACAGCTCAGCTGAAACAAAAGCCCCAGGGGCCGACCTAGCCGGGGCCAAATAAAGATGAGCACCGTGGCCGACTGCCTGCCTGCGGCAAGCCCCCTCTGCCCTCGCTCATCCCCACCCCCGCCAACAGGTCAGATCCTCGTCTACAGTATTTTAAATGACAGAAATCTGTGAGGTAGGTTAATGCTCCATAGCTTAGCAAGGCCAGGAGGCCTAGAGAATTAACAAGTGGTAGAAATCCTCAGGCAAAGGAGGAGGAGAAGCGGGCAGCAGAGGATGAGATGGTTGGATGGCATCACCGACTCAACGGACAAGAGTTTGAGAAAACTCTGGGAGATGGTGAGGGACAGGGCAGCCTGGCATGCTGCAGTCCACCGGGTTGCAAAGAGTGGGACACAACTTCGTGGCTTTACGACAACAACCACAATAAATCCTCAGACTCAGGAAACCCAGTGGAGTGAGGGGACGTGCTCGGAAGTGCTGGACAGCTGCTCCCCCTGAGTTCTAACTTAGAGCACTCGCCCGTTTCTGCAGTGTTTCCCACCACAGTGGGCTTCAAGCCACCACAGTGATCTCATGGGCACACACTCTGGGCTGATAGCTGGCTGTCATATTCTTCCTTCAGCATTTTTCTATCATTAAAAAAAAAAAAAACTGACTCCACAATCTTTAAAATTCCCATCGCCCCCACTTCCCCAAATGTTGGAGGGATTGCACAAGTCACACCCCCAGCATGCACCCACTTCCCGCTTGGTCACAGCCACAAAGCTGTGGCACCTTTCCAGGGTTACCACCACCCCGCTTACCACCACAGTGGGTCCTCGCTGCCATCTGACTGATGAGGAACCGAATTCCAGACCCCATCCCTGTGTCTGCTTTGCATGACTCAGTCTGGGGGGACTGTCTTGGTCTGAGGGCCTTGGGAGGGGATCCCAGGAAGCACCAGTGTGAGCAGGGAAACGGGACCTCATAAAGCCTGTTCCCATTTAACTAGAACTTGAAACCGGACGCTGGAAGCTAGTGGGCACACCTGAGATGAACCTGCTGCCCCCAGGGGTGACAGAGCTGGGGGTCCTCACCTATTCACTGTCTGCGATTGCAGACGCTCTCAGGAGGTACAAATCCCCTGGCATCCCAGGTCTTCCCCCAATGCAGGCAGACCAGGCTCTGGTGGCGAAAAAAGCCAAAGCTGGAGGCTGGCCCGGGGGCAGAAAAGGTTCAGCTGAGGGCATATGGGCTCTGCCTACCGACCTGATGCACCCTGAATACTGTGAATGCTGCTGTTTTCCATCAATTACGGACAAAGTCTGAAATGTAATTATAAGTACAGAAGGGAATGCAAGTTCTTGATAGTATAAAAATAAAACTTGAACTAATAACATGGGTGGGAGAGAGTATAGATACACTAACGTCCTCATCTCTCTTTGCAGGGAGCCAATAGGTAATATGTAAATTTATAAATAATGACTTAGGTAAATGATTTAAAACTCATAAAATCTTCCACTGTTAAAAGTATGTAATTTTTAAAATTAGTAGTTGAAAGAAAAGATAAATTTTTATTCTTTGAAAAGATTTTTTTATGGTTGATGGGTCAGGATATATGTTATTTAGACTTAAAAAGAACCAGAAGAACTAAAAAAGAACTAAAAACAAACTTAATTGTATTAATAGCTGGGGGAGACATGGGTTCGATCCCTGGGTTGAGAAGATCCCCTGGAGAAGGGAAAGGCTACCCACTTTAGTATTCTGGCCTGGAGAACTCCATGGACTGTATAGTCCATGGGGTCACAAAGAGTCAGACATAACCGAGTGACTTTCACTTTCACTAGGGTATGGTAACAGGTGAGACCTAGGTGAGTAGGGAGGATGCAGATACTTTTAATATTTTCCGCTTTCTTTTGATTTTAAACCACTGGTATGAGTAACTTTCATAACAGACAAAACAAATGTAAATAAATCAGAGTCTATTATAAAGAATAGCTATGAAACATCCTTAAAGAGAATACTACATAGGAGTTAAAAGACAGAGGCAGAATATACCCGTCAAAAAAATGATCAGGATTTATTGAGTGAAGTTAGTAAATTAAAAAGTAGTCAGCATAGCATCCAAATTAGGGAAGTGAAAAAAGTACTGTGTGTTTGTAACATACCCAAGTGTAAGGCTGTCTGGAAAGGCACATGTCAGTTTGAACAGACCTGCCAGGAAACCGCGCCTTTTCCTTTCTCACTCATTTGTAACCCAGATGGTCACCTGCAGGTCAGCGCGTTGGAGCCCCGGCTCCTGGAGAAAATCGACTCTGAGGATGGGCTGCAGACTCGCCGGGCGGGCGTCGGGGGATTCTAGAATCTACAGCTTTCCCCTGGAAGTGCTAGTGGTTTGGGATCACCTTCCTCCACACGTGACAGAAGAGCTGTGTGAACACGCAGGGTGGAAAACACAGCAACGCAGCGTTTGCACGTCCACACACCCCGCAGTGCACGGCGTGGGGAGGTGTGCGCTCCCGGCGAGCGTGCACACACAGCTGCCCTGCACGCACACTTCGGCCGCACCTTGGGAAGCCACTGGGGGACCCAGGACTTCAGCCCCTCTTCCACAGCAGCGACCCGCAGGCGTGCACCTGACACCTTCCAAACGCCGCTATTTCCGCCTGCCTCCCGACCTAACCCCACTTTCCACCCGGGCCCCACCAAGCCTCTGGCCTCTGCGGACCGCGACGCCCCGCCAACCCTGCGCCGCCCGCGGCCCCGCCCCCCCGCGCCGCCCGCGGCCCCGCCCCCCGCACCGCCCGCGGCCCCGCCCCCCGCACCGCCCGCGGCCCCGCCCCCCGCACCGCCCAAGGCCCCGCCTCCCCCGCACCGCCCGAGGCCCCGCCCCGACGTGACGGCGGGCTGCGCGCCGACGCCGGGGGCGTGGTCTCGGCCGCGCGCCCTGCGGGCTGAGGCGACCGTGGCCGTTGGCGCGGCTTGGGCGGTTGTCTTGGAGAAGCAAGATGGCGGCGACGGCGGCCGCGGTGGTGGCGGAGGAGGACACGGAGCTGCGGGACCTGCTGGTGCAGACGCTGGAGAACAGCGGGGTCCTGAACCGCATCAAGGTGAGGCGGGGGACTGGGAGCTGGCGGGCAGGCGGCGGGCCGCGCTCGCGGGCCGCAGGGCCCGTGTGGACGCGGGCGTCACAAAGGGGCGCGGGGCGCGATGGAGGGGCCGCCCGGGCTGGGGTCCGAGCCGCCGGCCACCTCGGGGGCGGCCCGCGCGGGGGTCCGGGTCAGTCACGGGGAGCCCCGGGCGGTGCGGCAGTGAGCGGACGAAGGGGTCCAGCCGGCTTCAGTCGGAGGAGGCCGACCCCGGCGTCCGGGGTCCAGTCTCCGCAGCCCCCTCTGGTCCCCACTGCACGTTTGGGGTCCAGTTGCTCACTGTCCCCTCTGATGCCCACTGCACGTTTGGGGCTCGTTTGCCCACTGCTCCCCCCGGTCCCCGCCCCGCCTCCGATCGTACAGTCGCCCACAGTCCGGTGGTCGAGTTGCTCCCCACTCCTTGGCTGTCCCCCGCCTCTGGCCTGTGCTGCCGGTCGGCCAGCCCCTCCAGCTTTCTGTAACAAGCGGGGTGCGGATGTCCAACGGCTTGCTTCTTGGCGTGTGTTTCTCATTCATTCACACTACTGGTGGGCATGGTTAAGGATGGAGGTCCCAGCTGAAACCAGAGGCATGGGTGCTGAGAGAGACAGTGCCAGGGGCACGAACAGTGGACTCGAGAGCTTGTGTCATATTCTTCAGAGTGCGTCAGGATGCCCTCTGACCTCTCTCTGCACCTGCCTCCTAAGCGTTGTAATCTTGCTGGTTTTCGTTTTGACTTTGGAAATTTCGGTGTTTGTGCTTCTTGCCATGAAAATTGTCTGGAGATAATTTTTGTTCTTTTCCTCCTCTCCACCCCGCTTTGTAAAGGCTGAACTCCGAGCAGCTGTGTTTTTAGCACTAGAGGAGCAAGAAAAAGTAGAGGTATGAAATCTACAAACTTTAACGACCGTATTCATTTATGTTTAAGTTCTAATTGCTTAAAAGCCATTCTGAGATGCCGTTTATAGTAGTGTATAGCCAGGGATAATTTTGAATTAAAGATTATGCTTCTTTACTGTTAGGGGAGAGTCAAGGTCGTTCTCTTTTCATGTATACTTTAGACTTTTGGAGTAACCTAAAGAAAGTTATCACAGGAACTCTGACGTCAGTACTAAATCTCATAGATACCTTTCCTTAGGGGAAATTGGAAACACTTGAATAAATGGTTTCATAGTCCTTTATGCTCCAGGGATCCTCTAATTCATTAACATTTAAAATCCATTACTATTACATCTAAATTACACCTAAAAATTTCTTTTGCTGCTGTCAGGAACAATCTCCTAACTACTCCCTTACCTGTCTCAGTCCTCACCTTAACAAAAAAACCATTCCTGTAATAATCAGTAGTTACAGAATGGGTTTAACCATGATTTTTTGTGTGACAGTATTTTACTTAATATCTTGCAAAAAAATTAAACTTTGGTCTACATTTTGTAGTGGGGACGAACATGTAACGTTTAATGATATTTCATTTTTTTAACAGAACAAAACTCCTTTAGTCAATGAGAGCCTGAAAAAGTTTTTAAATACAAAGGACGGTAAGATGTTTGTTGTTTATTTTGTCTGTTTCTGAATTTTCGAATCTTGACTCCATTTGAGAGAAGTCAGGAATTTCAGATTATTTTTTGAACTTTCAAATATTAGAAGTTCTCGTTTTAAATTGTATATGATTGGACAACCGTTGGTTTGCTATTGAAAATCCTTGGCTATGGAACATTGTTGGTTAAAGACAGTTTTATTACAGAAAGCTGACTTACTGCAAAAAGTTATAAGCAAATTAGTCTAATCCATTTATGGAACGTCATATTGTCTTATTGTTTCAGACTGACAATCCTAATGAGGGAGACTGAGACATTTATCCCTTAATTGTATTATTCAGAGAGAAGAAATTGTAATTTAAAACCTTGAGAAACTTTATTCCCTATAGCTGTCTTACTTCCAGTGTCGGTGATGAGGCTTTGGTTCCTAAAGATCCTCTCCCACTTTCTCTTTTGCTCTTTGCAGGCCGGCTGGTGGCCAGTCTTGTTGCCGAATTTCTTCAGTTTTTTAATCTTGACTTTACCTTGGCAGTTTTTCAACCTGAAACTAGCACAGTAAGAACGATGCTTTTTAATGTCTGTCCTTGAAGCTGCCTTTGACACAGACGCGTTCGTTACAAGTTGAAAATTAACAAAATTTGACAATGTAGAGTGTCTTGCATAAGGATTGTTTTTATAGCTGATATGTCTTAGTTTCTTAAAAGCCATCTGAGCTGTTAGACAGCTGGCGCCAATGTCCCTGCTTCACAGAACTTGCCAGAATTGTTCTTGCAGAGTTAGTGTGTTCTGGTGTTGGCCTGCGCCTGCTAGGGGGGACTTGAAACGTGGAGATGTGTAATCTTAAAAAATGGAGATTTCATTCATTAGAAAAATGGTGTCTTTGAGTTTAGAGATGCCTTTAAGTTTGAAAATAGTTTTCTTTCACCTCTGAAAATAGTTTTGCTATGTTTTTGTGCATTTCTGTTTTACTTTCTTACATCTTATTTCTTTCCCAGTTTCAAGGTCTTGAAGGTCGAGAGAATTTAGCCCGAGATTTAGGAATTATTGAAGCCGAAGGTACTGTGGGTGGACCCTTATTATTAGAAGTGATCAGACGCTGTCAACAAAAAGAGAAAGCGCTGACCAGTGGGGAAGTGAGTACCGTCCTGTCCTTTGCTATCTGCTCCTGTTTCCAGTCATTGCGTATCCAGGGCGGCCGTGCGGGGTAGTTGACACGTGTTGAGTAAGCTTGAAATAAAAAGAGGCCATTCCTTCAAATCAAACCAGACATACTCAGAGGTTGTATAAATGCACAATTTGATGAAAACTGTAGACGCAGAAGCTCTGAGGCTGCTGCTGTGCCTTTTCTGGGGAGGGACCCTCAAAGCGTGGGGTTCGGACCAGGTGTGTGGAGCCCCTGCCGGCTCCCCCACCAACCAAGTTCGGCCTTGTTCACGCGACTCCCCGCCCGGCTCCTCCTCTGGACGGGGATGGTGGACTCCACTCAGGCCCTGGGAGGCTCACGTGCACGAGTCGGTGCATGAGGGAGACTGAGGACACCCGACGGGTCGCTGGTCGTTATTGTTATTATTGCTTCTAAACGTAGACGGGCTGAACTGTAGGCTTGTTAAAAAGTTTTTGAACTTAAAGTCTTTTTAAAACGAGGCTTAAAACTTTGAACTGTTGATTTTGCAGTTTCTAAACAATTTCATAGTTTAAATTAGCCATTGTATTTCTGATTCTTAGCCTTTCTTTTTAGAAATCATGCTAATGAGATTAATGGTCTGGTTTCCTTTACAAACAATCATATCCCATCAAGATGCTGTTTCACAGACAGACAGCACTGTGATTGTCTCAGGTATCTTGTTGAACAGAGGTGGGCAGGTAGGAACCTGGGAGGCTATGGGCTGTGTGTTTCCCATTAGAATCTTTGAAAATCATTAAAGCGTGACTGAGTACCTATAGCATCAAAGGCATACTAAATAGATTGTTTAATTAAAAGATAAAATATAAGCAAGCCATCTGTTCTGGAGGAGTTGGGAGCTAGTCACGGTGTGCTCACATAAGGAAATGGACATTTCAATTAGGGCTGCCATGGTGGTTCGAATCCACCTACAGTGCAGGACATGGAAGAGACGTGGGTTCCAGTCCTGGATCGGAAAGATCCCCTGGAGAAGGCAATGGCAACCCAGTCCAGTTTTCTTGCCTGGAGAATCTCATGCACAGAGGAGCCTGGCGGGCTACAGTTCATGGGGTTGCAAAGAGACACTACTGAGCAGCCGAGCTCACACAGCCGTCATGGAGGACGGGCGCTGTCATCCATGGTCAGCTCTGCACTCTTTAGGGGCAGTAACCGAGCTCTCACACAGCCATCATGGAGGACAGGCACTGTCATCCATGGTCAGCTCTGCACTTTTTAGGGGCAGTAGCTGAGCTCACACACAGCCGTCATGGAGGACGGGCACTGTCATCCATGGTCAGCTCTGCACTTTTTAGGGGCAGTAGTTTTTAGTTAGAGAGCAGTAGTTGTTTCAGGTTGAAATTTTGTTGAGCTCCGTCTCAGTGTGAGACTGGGGGAGAGTGTGGGAAGGGCATTGGAGAAGGTGGTGAGCCCTGACTGCAGCTCATGCATTGGGGCTCAGTCATTTGTAATATTTGAGCAGTTTTTGGTGTGAACTTACTCCATGAGGCCGTTGTGCCAGCTTCTAGTGAATGAAAAGGTGGCCTTGGTCCCTGCTGTCTCCTGGGCCTCAGTCTGTGGGTGGAGGTGACACGTCTTTTGGCTTCTGGGGCCCAGATTGCTGTCTCTCCACTTGCCCCTTGTGTCTTGTTTCTCTCTGCTCTTGGATTCCCCTTGTGCAGTGGTGGCTGCCCTCTGTCTCTCTGGTTTGCTCTCCCTGCCTTAGCATCCTAGTAGTAACCTGGACTCTGTGGCCAGACTGCTTGGGTGACACCCAGGCTCTGCTCCACCCTGTGTGTGACCCTCTTTGGCCACCTACCCTCCACGTGTCTCAGGCCCAGCACCTGTGAGATGGAGATACTCGGGTGTATCGGTGGTCGCATCGAGGACTAGAAGCTGCCGCGTCATGGAGCTCCGGGAGCCATGCTGGGCAGGCCATGACCACTGTTCCTGTTCCTTCCTTTGCTGTTAGGACTGAACACAGGATTCCCAAGCCCAGCCCAATCGTTTTTACAGGCTTGAGACCAGAATTTCCAGCCTTTCACCTGGTTAACTCACTGGCACGTTTGAATCTTTGTGAAAGAAAACTGACTTTGTTGTCTTTACTTCTGACAGTGAAAGCTGCACCAGAGCAGAAGTGGTCCCCACCCCACACCCGCCCGGCCCCTCCTGCACGTCCCGTCTCGGTTTGCGTAGGTTCTGTCCCTGTGGCTCGGCTCGCCCCGGCCCCGTTTGTCAGTGAGAGTGGTCGCTGTCCCTCCTGGGCCCTGGGGGTTTGGCAGCAGCTCCTGAAAGAAAGGCTGCTTCCTGGGAGCTCTCTATGCCCTCCTTGGCAGGATGTCCGCCTCAAACACAGACACAGTAGTTTTCCTGTCCAGTAGGTTTGATTGGAATCGAGACTCAGTAAATGAGTTTTCAGTCTGTGACTCTTACAGATGGGTCCAGAGCTTCCCACTCAGTTTGCCTGGTTCGTAGGTGAGGTCTGTCGCGTGGACCCGGCCTGGGGTCTCAGTAGCTCCAGAAGGTGATCGTTTCCTCCCTCAGGATGCAGACCCGTTAGGCTGGACGTGTCATCTCTACTTCGTGCTGGTTTTCCACCCTTCATGCCCGGGTGTCTCATTTTAGTAGTTCGTGTATGTACACGCACGCAGTGGATTGATACTTTAAGTAGGGAGCTCACGGTGTCTGCGTGGGCCCTTTTGTCATTTACTAGTCCTTATCACTTAGAGGGGAAACATTCTGTGATTTTTATAATGAAATAAAAAATTGTAGATTTAATTGACCTCATTTTGACTTTTGATTCTGGAGAAGAAAACTAGCTGTGGATTAGCCCACTGAACTCAGAGAAGCTTTCACCCAAAGTGATTCTGTGTGTGTGCGTGTGAAGTTGCTTCAGTCGCCTCTGCGACCCTGTGGACCATAGACTGCTGGGTCCTCTGTCCGTGGGGTTCTCCAGCAAGAGGACTGGAGTAGGCTGCCCTGCCCTCCTCCAGGGGATCCTCCCAACCCAGGGACGGGACCTACGCCTCTTATCCCTCCTGAAATGCAGGCAGGTTCCTTAGCACTAAGGCCACCTGGGAAGCCTCAGAACGTGCGTTTTAAACCTTCCTTAAAACCAGGTTGCTGGATCCACATCTTTTCAGTCTTTTCTGTTCATGATTGCTGAATTAATTCTAAAATTCAGCCCTTTGTCTATTTCTTCCCTCTTTAAACGTTGCAGTGAGTATGGAATGACACTGAATAATCTCCAGGTTCCTCAGCGGTGGGCTTCCCTGGTGGCTCAGCTGGTAAAGAATCTGCCTGCAGTGCGGGAGACCTGGGTTCAATCCCTGGGTTGGGAAGATCCCCTGGAGAAGGGAACAGCTACCCACTCCAGTATTCTTGCCTGGAGAGTTCCTTGGACAGAGGAGTCCATGGGGTCTCAAAGAGTCAGACATGCCTGAGCAACTCTCACTTCCTCAGCTATAAGATCCTGCATGATGTGGTCCCAACCTGGCTTTCTAGCCCCATGCCTGGTTTTGAATCTGGAAGCTCAGAGCGCACCCCAGAGTGGCCTTTGCTTCCTTGCCCTGTCCTTTTTCTCTTCTTTCCGCCTGAAGTGATCCTCTCCCCCACCCAGCTCTGCAGTGTTGCCCTGCACCTTCTCTCTCTTTCCTCTCTCACTCCTGGCAGCCCCTGTAACTGAGGGCCCCATCCCGCATTTTTGAAATAGTTACTTGTTTTTATGAGGGTTTTTTTTGAGACCAAATGAAGTAAAGAAGTCCAGGGAGGGAAGAAAGAGATATGTTTGAGAATCAGAGGACAGTGTTTTTGTGGAGAGCAGGGAAAGCAAAGCGAGAAGGTTCGCTTGGAAAGAACGCTAGGGGCGTATTTATTAATACATGTGGCCTGGGGAGCCTGTCCCAAGTGCTTGAGGGAAACACTCAGCAGGTAATTAGAATCCTAAGTCTGTGTATTTGTGGTAAAATTTGGAGAAAATCTAAGGATATTTATATTAATAGGAAGAAATAAAAATGGCAACATTGTGTAGTGGTTTTAAGTGTTTAAATTCTGTTGAGGTATGACTAGTATTTCATGCTTTGTTCTTAAATGTGTCTTAATTTTCAACCATGTAATATTTCAGGGCGCACTGGACCTGTCTGACGTACATTCTCCACCAAAGTCACCAGAAGGAAAAACAGGCGCACACACTCCTCCCAGCAAGGTGAGCGGGCCAAGGCTCCCGTCTCTAGTCTTGGTACGAGTGTCGTTGTTGTTGAAGGTGCTTTTTATCTTTGGTTGAAGTTTTTATTTATGAGACTCTTCTGAAACTTTAATAAGCCCCTTTGGGACCATTATACAAGTCAGTAGGAAATGCCATGTAAATATGTTCTTAAATTGTTTCATCAGTGATTTATATGCTGAGCCACATGAGATTTGTGTCTTAGTACTATGCACTTTTAAAATGCTAAATTTACTTTTTCTAATCAAAAGTTTTTTTAATTCTTTTGCTTTGTTAATAGTGTTCTGAGTATTGTACCATAGAAAGAAATGTGCTGTTAAATGACAGAATTGTAGGATATTTGCATTCATTTCATACTGTGAACATTTTGTCCAATTGACAGAAGAAGTTTACTGATTTTTCACTTTTAAATTCCTATAATTTCAGAATATTAAGTTCCAGAATGTAAAAGTGTCGTGTTAAATACTGTAGACAGGTGCTCAGATTTGGAATTGTGCATTATGATGATTTTTTATACTGATGAGCTATTTTGAGAGCTTAAAAGAACGTTTATGTACTCTGGTTGTCTTTGTGTGGTGTGCATGCGTATGTGTATGAGTCGTGTGTGTCTCTGCACATGTGTGTGTATGAGGGGTGTGTCTGTACGTGCACGTGTGTATGAGTTGTGTGTCGTGTGTGCATGTGTCTGCACACGTGTGTATGTATGAGTTGTGTATCTGTGTGGGTGCATGTGTATGAAGTGTGTGTGTGTGTGTGTGCACGTGTGTATGAGTTGTGTGTGTGTGTGTGTGAGTTCAAGTTAAGGCCTTCTGACTTCAGGGATTTGGATAATGGAGAAGAAACGGAGTGGGACCGCTGCTGGAATTTAGAATCAGGGCTGCCTGTCCTAGTGGGGTGGATGGAAGGGTGACGGTCAGGAAGGGCATCCTCCCCTGCGCTGGGTGGCGCTGCGCGCGGTGGGCAAGCCCGAGGGTGCTGCCCATGGGGCGTGGGTCTGCTGGTGCCGCGTGAGCGCCTCTGGTGGAGCGCGTCCCCCCGCCCCAGCGGCTCTGGTGCTGTGGTGTTCGTGGTTCCAGCTGTGTCTTTCTGAATCAGGATCGTCTAGAGAGCAGCGGTTACACTGCTAGGTTCCTTTCTTTTCCAGAAGCCTGGGAGTGGGCACCAGTGAATGGTTCCAGTTGTTTGTTGCTGGTTCTTTGATTTTGTGGCTCCTTTTTATTTTTTAAATTTGGGAGTCAGAGGAATGTTGTGCATTATTCGCAACCAGAAATGAGGCCATCATGCTGTTGGTAGCTGTCCTGCTTCCTGAGGTCCAGTTAGCCTTTCCTGGTAGGGAGGTGGGCAGGTGTTGGTCTAGGAAGGATTCTCCTACGATGCTCATCAGGCTGGAACTTCTGTGCAGGGAGAGAGAGGTTGCGAGTCAGTCTGATGCTGTCTTCAGGTGAACTGCCACGCAGAGAGCCACAGGAGAAGAAAGCGTTGCTTCCTGTGACAACACCTGGCTTTGGTGGGATTTAAATTAATGCTGAGTGGTGCCTGTAGCACTGAGCTATTCGGAAGTTCTCTTTTTAGATAGTTTTTCTTAACGCATTTTAGGAATACGGACTTTGCACACACTGTATGTCTTCAGGATGAAATACTAATGTCTGTTACGTATTTCTATTCTCTCTACATAAAAATGTTTTAAGCTCGATCATGAGAATGATCATGAGACTCTTAACTTTTAAGTCAGGAAATGTTGCCGTAAGTACAGAGAAGTGATGGTAAGTTTTAAGGTGAACCTGGAGACACCTGATTGTTTCCAGGTGGTCCCCATCCACTCTGACGGTCTTCAGCTTTGCCTGGGCTCTCCGTCAGCACCTAGGCCTGTGGGGGCAGTGGGCACTTCGGACACCGTAGCTCATCTCTAGTGGGGCTGTTTGGAGACAAGGCATTCTGCTGGCAGTTAAAATGCGGTTCCTCTCTAGTCCTACAGAGTCTTGATTCAGGATCCCAGTACTTCACCTACCCCTTTCTGGCCAGCTTCCTTCTCTCTCTGAGGTCTCTGAATGTCTGGGGCTCTAAGAAGGGCACCTCATCAGCCTGGAGAGCTCTAGGAGTCCCGGGAAGCTGTGGCCAGGCCCAGGGCCAGCCTGGCCCAGACGAGCTCACTCTGCTTCCCCCCGAGAAAGGCGGTTCCTAAAGGAAGCTGCAAGGATGGAAGGCTGGCTTTCTCGGGGTGCCTCTGGCCAGAGCGGGAAGGAGTGAGTCTCACGCGGGGAGCTGGGTGGGGTGAGGTTGTGGGCCCTGTGTGTGACCCCGTGACTGCTGGACATGAACTGTAGCGTGAGTTTAGGAAGAGTGTCAAGAAAAGGCTAAAAAATGTTTAGAATATATTAGACTTTCCATTTTTAAGACATTTTCTGATAGGAATCTTTTTTAGTTTGGTATGAATTAGTTTACTTTTAAAGGTTTCTATTTTGTGTTAAAATGTCATTTCATTCTCATGCTCAGATACCAAGGTATAAAGGACAAGGTAACAAGAAGACAAGCGGGCAGCAGCCTGGTGCCAAGGTAACACGCGGGAGGGCGGGGAGGAGAGCGGCTGGCCGGGCACACCGCCAGCCCCTGCGGGCCTCCCCGGGTGCCCAGTTCCCCTTGGCCTAGGGCTCTGTTTCCTTTTGAAATACCGCTTTCTTTATCTACGAGCAGAATATGCCAAAGTCATGGCGACATAAAAGAAAAAGTAGTTTGACTTCCAGTTTTTACCCAGTGAAAATCATATTATTGTATTTTAAAACTCTGCTCTGTTTGGCCTTGAAAATTCCTTAATTTGTTGGCAACAGAAAAAGTTGAAAATACCTTCCTCTTACTTTACTTTCCTCTTAAGTGGATGGTCACCTGTGTTTTCTTAACCTTCTGATTTTTATCTGAGGTAATTAGAGCATCAGACTACTTTTTGGATAAGCTCTAGTTGGTAACCGAGGAGAAGGCAATGGCACCCCACTCCAGTACTCTTGCCTGGAAAATCCCATGGATGGAGGAGCCTGGTGGGCTACAGTCCATGGGGTCTTGAAGAATCTGACACTGCTGAGCAACTTCACTTTGACTTTTCACTTTCATGCATTGGAGAAGGAAATGGCAATCCACTCCAGTGTTCTTGCCTGGAGAATCCCAGGGACGGGGGAGCCTGGTGGGCTGCCATCTATGGGGTCGCACACAGTCGGACACGACTGAAGCGACTTAGCAGCAGCAGCAATTGGTAACCGAAAGGCCATCCCTGGTATCCTTCAGGACACTCTACTTGTGTTGAACAGCTGTCAGCCCTTTGCGTCCGTTAGCCTTTCTCCAAGCCCTGGCTCTCCAAGCGCCAGCCCACAGTGGACTCGGGGACCCGCTGTGTCACTGCCTTGGCTGCTTTTTTTCCTCCCCAAAAGGTCTCAGACTTTGAATAAGTTTGTAGATATGCTGCTTATGATATTTAAATATTAGAATTCTCAGGAGTAATTATCAATTGCCAATGTAGTTCTTACACTTATTTCGAATAAAATCAAGTTATTTAATGTTTAGTTCTGTGAGAGTCGCTAATCCTTGTTGAGTCTTAGTTTATGTACAGATTTTTTTCACTGAGTTCAAGACTTCCAAAATTTAAGCGTTCTGAAAAATTGTGTTTGCTGTGTTAGCTGGCGTTAGTCCTAGTGGTTTCCATGGTAAGTGCCTGTTATTATATTTGTTCACACTGCTCTTTGTGCACTACTGCATGAGAAGATGTTTTAAAATGTATTGGAGTATATTTACATAGTGAGAGTCTTCAGTGTTAAGTGCTGAGAGCAAGACAGATTAACACAGATCCTCCCTGAAGCAGCTTACGGTCAAATGGCAGAGATGAGACAGACCTTAAGAAAATAATTGAAAGTATAAATTGGAATTTTGTTACAGATGTCCTAAATCAACTTCTCGCCCTTTTTTTAAAGTCTATTTTGTAGTATTGCATTTTAAACTCTTGATGGTGTCATGAGTTTTAAAGACGCTAGAACATTTGAAAGAAGTTGATGTGTAGAACCAGAGCCCCCGGGAGACGCACTTCACTTTGTGCGCTGGTTGCAGCCCTGGGGCCCAGACGTCCTGCTTCCTCTGCTCCAAGCAGGGCTCGCGTGCTCTGAGGGATGACTGGAGAGTCTGTCTGCCCGGATGCTGGAGTTGCAGGCTGCAAGTTCGCCCCTCTTGTTTTGTGATTGTACTCCTGAGCCCAGAGCACTGGCTCAGTCACTTGGAAACAGTTTCCCCTCTCCCTCCTGCTTGCATCTCTGAGTCGCTTTTACGAGGAGCCTGTGCTGTCCCCGTGTTGCCTGCTTCCAGCCTGAGAGATGAGCCTGTTCCTCTCCCGTCCCTGCTTTCTGCTCCGCCCTGTGCACACGGCAGGTGCCCAGTACCTCGAAGTAGCCCGAAACGCTCCACACCTAACAACCAGGACAGCGAGCTGCCTCTGGTCTGGGGTGGCCCACAGCCGGGCCCCAGGGGCAGCCCTTCACACCGGAGGGTGGCACCTTCATCGGGGAGTGCCACCCGGCCGTGAAGAGCCCGAGCCCCGGGCGCCCAGCAGGAAGAGCTGCCCTGCCTTACTGTTTGCTTTGCCTGTGGTAAGGCATAAGTATTAATTACTCATTCAGAAACTTGGCTATTTTCAGAGAAGCTATATTCATATCAGAAATAAACTTTAAAAAATCAGTTATGTGGATAACTAGTTTGTATTTACTACTGTTGTAAACCTGTTAATATACATAGAAAAATCTAAGGTTTTGGACTAATTTAGTAGAAATAAAAGTTACATTCCTGGTTTTGTCATTGTTGTAAAACAGTGAAGGATGGATAGTAGAGGAGGAATGCAAGGTGCAAAAATACTGGATGAGGAGGTGTTTCTTTACTCAGACGTTTTCAGTGTGTACTGACATTTGCAGGGTGTCTGTAATAATCTGTTTAATCGTAAACTGTTCTGTTGTACCAAGCATGGTGCTGGTTGTCTGGAAAAAATAGAAAAAATCACAACAGACTTGGTAGGCTCCACAAAGGTTTTTACCATTCAGATGAAAAAACTGAGTAAGATGTTAGATGGTTTGTTTGTTTTCAACATTAAGCAGTTTCAATCATCACATTAAATGGCGCATCGAAGGTTATCTTTTCTGTTCATAATTGTTTTCAGGTGTTTTAAAACTAATTTTTGTTGAGTTTTTTTTTTTTTGCCTCAAGTTCTCAATAAATGACATTTCTTAATTTGTTCCTTATTTTCAGAATTATGGGATAAGCCCAGCCTTAAGTTGATGTGCCTTCCCAGGTGGCTCAGTGGTGAAGAGTCCGCCTGCTGGCGCCGGAGCAGGAGACACGGGAGTGGGGAGGGGAGCGGAGGCCTGGCACAGGGGAATTAAAACTGGACGGATACTTTGAAATGCTTTGGCAGAGCTGGGATATTCCTTTGGCTTTTATGTTTCTTAAGAACAGTGCAGATTAAGCCTTTAGTGTAGAAAAGTAAGCTTTTAAGACAGGTATTTAAGACAGTCTAATAATTGAGTTTTCAGCTACTGAGAAAAGAGTAATTTCTCTGTGAAACTTCTCTATGGTGCTAATTCTCTGTTAATGTAGAAATGATTAAAGTCTTGACTGTGTAAGTGTTAGTGAAAATGGATCATCACTGAAGTTTTCTTTCCGTTTTGCTGTAGTTTACCTTCAAGTGTGTGAGTCCTGACACTCGCGAAGGGCACTTAGTGACTGCGTGGTGCTGGGCAGTAGGCCTCTCTGTTAAGACAAGACACAACTTCGTTATGTTTCAGATGTTTATTATAAATACCTCTTAGTTCCCAGGGCTGCTGTAACAAAGTCCCCCAGACGTGGTAGCTCAGAGCAGTGGACGTGCATTGTCCCCGGCTCTGGAGGCTGGAGGCTGAGATCAGGGGTGTCTCAGGATTGGCTCCTTCGGAGGTGGGAAGGAGAGTCCTTGCCTGCCTCTCGGCAGCTTCTCATGGGTCCTGGCCCTCCTGCATGCTCTCTAACCTGCATGTCGTGTTCATGGGCAGTCTCCCTGTGTTCACCTGTTCTCTCTCATCAGGACACCAGGGGTATTGTGTTAGGGGCCTACCCTCCTCCTCCATGACCCCCTCATAGCTGGTTACATCTGTAGTGACCCTGTTTGTAAATGAGGGCACATTCTCGAGTCCTGTGCAATAGGCTTACAATGTCCCTTTTTGGGGGACAGTGAAGAATCAGTGGAAAAATAACTCCAGAAGGAATGAAGGGATAGAGCCAAAGCAAAAACAACACCCAGTTGTAGATGTGACTGGTGATAGAAGCAAGGTCTGATGCTGTAAAGAGCAGTATGGTGTAGGAACCTGGAATGTCAGGTCCATGAATCAAGGCAAATTAGAAATGCTCAGACAGGAGATGGCAAGAGTGAACGTCGACATTCTAGGAATCGGCAGACTGAATGGGTGAATTTAACTCAGATGACCATTATATCTACTACTGTGGGCAGGAATCCCTTAGACGAAGTGGAGTAGCCATCATAGTCACCAAAAGAGTCCAAAATGTAGTACTCAGATACAGTCTCAAAAGCGACAGAATGATCTTTGTTCATTTCCAATGCAAACCATTCAGTATCATGGTAATCCAAGTCTGTGCCCCGACTAGTAATGCTAAAGAAGCTGAAGTTGAACAGTTCTATGAAGACCTACAAGACCTTCTAGAACTAACACCCCCAAAAGACGTCCTTTTCATTATAGGGGACTAAATTCAAAAGTAGGAAGTCAAGAAACACCTGGAGTAACAGGCAAATTTGGCCTTGGAGTACAGAATGAAGCAGGGCAAAGGCTAATAGAGTTTTGCCAAGAGAATGCACTGGTCATAGCAAACACCCTCTTCCCACAACACAAGAGAAGATTCTACACGTGGACGTCACCAGATGGTCAGTACCAAAATCAGATTATATTCTTAGCAGCCAAAGATGGAGAAGCTCTATATAGTCAGCAAAAACAAGACCAGAAGCTGACTGTGGCTCAGATCATGAACTCCTTATTGCCAAATTCAGACTGAAATTGAAGAAAGTGGGGAAAACCACTAGACCATTCAGGTATGACCTAAATCAAATCCCTTATGATTACACAGTGGAAGTGAGAAATAGATTTAAGGGACTAGATCTGATAGAGTGCGTGATGAACTATGGACAGAGGTTCGTGACATTGTACAGGAGACAGGGATCAAGACCATCCCCAAGAAAAAGAAGTGCATAAAAGCAAAATGGCTGTCTGAGGAGGCCTTACAAATAGCTGTGAAAAGAAGAGAAGCAAAAAGCAAAGGAGAAAAGGAAAAATATACCCATTTGAATAGAGTTCCAAAGAATACCAAGGAGAGATAAGAAAGCTTTCCTCAGCAATCAGTGCAGAGAAATAGAAGAAGACAATAGATTGGGAAAGACTAGAGATCTCTTCAAGAAAATTAGAGATACCAAGGGAACATTTCATGCAAAGATGGGCTCAATAAAGGACAGAAATGATATGGACCTAACAGAAGCAGAAGATATTTAGAAGAGGTGGCAAGAATATACAGAAGAACTGTACAAAAAAGATCTTAACGACCCAGATAATCAAGATGGTGTGATCACTCACCTAGACCAGACATCCTGGAATGTGAAGTCAGGTGGGCCTTAGGAAGCATCACTATGAACAAAGCAATTGGAGGTGATAAAATTCCAGTTGCTGCTGCTGCTGCAGTCATGTCCAACTGTGCGACCCCATAGACAGCAGCCCACCAGGCTCCCCCATCCCTGGGGAATTCCAGTTGAGCTATTTCAAATCTTGGAAGATGATGCTGTGAAAGTGCTGCACTCAATATGCCAGCAAATTTGGAAAACTCAGCAGTGGCCACAGGACTGGAAAAGGTCGGTTTTCATTCCAGTCCCAAAGAAAGGCAATGCCAAAGAATGGTCAAAGTACTGCACAATTGCACTCATCTCACACGCTAGTAAAGTAATGCTCAAAATTCTCCAAGCCTCAGCAATACGTGAACCGTGAACTTGCAGATATTCAAGGTGGTTTTAGAAAAAGCAGAGGAACCAGAGATCAAATTGCCAACATCCGCTGGATCATGGAAAAAGCAAGAATTCCAGAAAAACATCTATTTCTGCTTTATTGACTATGCCAAAGCGTTTAGACTGTGTGGATCACAATAAACTGTGGAAAATTCTGAAAAAGATGGGAATACCAGACCACTTGACCTGCCTCTTGAGAAACCTATATGCAGGTCCGGAAGCAACGGTTAGAACTGGACATGGACCAACAGACTGGTTTCAAATCGGGAAAGGAGTCCGTCAAGGCTGTATATTATCACCCTGCTTATTTAACTTATATGCAGAGTACATCATGAAAAACGCTGGGCTAGAAGAAGCACAAGCTGGAATCAAGATTGCTGAGAGAAATATCAGTAGCTTCAGATATGCAGATGACACCACCCTTACGGCAGAAAGTGAAGAAGAACTAAAGAGCCTCTTGATGAAAGTGAAAGAGGAGAGTGAAAAAGTTGGCTTAAAGCTCAGCATTCAGAAAACTGAGATCATGGCATCTGGTCCCATCACTTCATGGGAAATAGATGGGGAAACAGTGGCTGACTGTTTTTTTGGGCTCCAAAATCACTGCAGATGGTGACTGCAGTCATGAAATTAAAAGACACTCCTTGGAAGGAAAGTTATGACCAACCTAGACAGCATATTAAAAAGCAGAGACATTACTTTGCCAACAGAGGTCCATCTAGTCGAGGCTGTGGTTTTTCTAGTGGTCATGTATGGATGTGAGAGTTGGACTATAAAGAAAGCTGAGCACAGAAGAATTGATACTTTTGAACTGTAGTGTTGGAGAAGACCCTTGAGAGTCCCTTGGACTGCAAGGAGATCCAACCAGTCCATCGCAAAGGAAATCAGTCTTGAATATTCATTGAAATGGTTGATGCTGGAGCTGAAGCTCTAATACTTTGGCCAGCTGATGCGAAAAGCTGACTCAACTGATGCTGGGAAAGAGTGAAAGCAGGAGGAGAAGGGGACGACAGAGGATGAGATGGTTGGATGGCATCACCGACTCAATGGCCATCGGTTTCAGTGGACTCTGGGAGTTGGTGATGGACAGGGAGGCCTGGCATGCTGTGATTCATGGGGTCGCAAAGAGTCGGACACGACTGAGTGACTGAACTGAACTGAACTGAACCTTGTGTGGGAACACAGTTTAACTCATAATAATCTCCAGGGCCTCTAGGGTAGTCCTGGTATGAATTCTAAACCATTGTCAGAGGATTTTTTTTCTGGTCACACTTTTGCAGTACTTTTGTTTTAATCTACAATATGTTTTGATTAATGTTTCTCCTGTTAATGTGGATTTCTTTTTTTGTTTAATAGTAAAAAATACGTGGAATTAAATTTAATGAATTCATTAGTAACCCAGTTAGATAATGGTCTTTTTGGTAAAAAAAAAAAAAAAAAAAGAGCCAGTTATAAAGTAATGACACATTCCTGTGTGATTTAGAAGTTGATTTTGGGAACACTTCCAAAGAAGTTTCAGTGTTTTTGAGGTTTAATTTTTACTCCATAGACAAATAGAACTATAATTTAGTTTTTAAAAGTATGTTTGTATTATGTTGAACATCATAATGTGCTATGCCATGAAAGTTGTCTTCCTAAAACTAGTCTTTTGTTTCATAGCAAGAATGTTGCTAAAACCTGTCAAAAATAATCACGGCTATATTAGTTACTCAGTTCAGATAATTCATTGTATGAACTTAAGTTATGTTGATGATGTGAGACTTTGAAATGACGATTGTTTTTTGTAATGTGCTTTACATTTGTGTTTGTCTGTTTCAGGTCAGGCATCCTTTTGAGTTTTCTCAGGGGTGTTTTGAAGGGGATACTGTCTCAGTATCTATAGTCATAAATGTGTTTAAATAGCAGAATAATTCAGGGTATTTATTTCCTAATGTATATTCCTTTGAAAATATACAAATCTTTTAAAACATTTGTAAATCAGAAATTATAATGGGCATGAATCTTATTAAGAAATAAGTAAGTGGTTGGTGTGTCTCTGTAACTAATAATAACAGGAAAACCTCAAGAAGGTTGTGAGGAAATTTGAAAAATTGTGTGCTTCTTTGAAAATACCCTATGTTGTCTGAAAGGGAGATAACTTGGTGTTTCTCTCTCCAGACATCTCTTTATACAACCACTTATTTCTCTACGTTAATAACGTACGGAATGCATAGCGTGTGTCTTAGCTGCTGTCGCCTAACCGTGCCTTCTAGCGAGTGTGAAAATGTCAGCGAGTATGTTACTGCACAGTCCCCTGCCACACCCGTGTTAAAAGTGCAGTCGTCCTGGTGTCTCGTGCAGTTATAACACGTGCTGTCACTGCCCTGCTTCGGTAGTCAGCAGCTTTTCCCCAACCGCCTATCCCTTTTTTTCTTCACTCCTTGTGGTAACTTGACTTGGGAAAGACTACTCTGGTTCAGTTTTTGAGAGAATTCATGCCTGAAAACATTAAATTTCTTAAAGCTACATAGTAGTAGAGTACGGGGCCTTCCCTGGTGGCTCAGATGGTAAAGAATCTGCCTGCAATGCAGGAGACCCGGGTTCAATCCCTGGGTCAGGAAGATCCCCTGGAGAAGGGAATGGCAGCCCACTCCAGATTCCTGCCTGGAGAATTCCATGGACAGAGGAGCCTGGCAGGCTACATGGGATCCATGGGGTTGCAAAGTGTCGGGCACAACTGAGCACACACAGAGCAGAGACTGCGTTGCGTATTCGTGCTTCAGGAGAGCAGTCCGCTCACACACCTGGAGCTTACTCAGTGCTGCTCTCTGCAGTGGGAGGGCTGGATCTGACCCATAAGAACTGCAGTTTCCTGTGACTCAGCTGAACAGAGAGCACACGCCTTTCGCATAACCTCTGGAATCAGACTCTGATAGCAGGCCCCTGAGCTCCCGGGAGGCCTGGGCAAGTGACCGAGACGCCTCTGCACCTCCCTTTCCTTGTCGGCAGGGAAGACAGAACCTGTCCGCATACCATAGAGTTACTTTGAGGATTAAAATCAGGCAACCATGGGAGACATTTGAAGGCTTTCCATAAATGATAGCTCCTTTTATTATTGCTAACCTGGCTTTTTGGTTTCATTATTATTTTTATTGTTGTTGACATAGACATGTCTAAAGGCAAAAAGAAGTCTGACCAAGGATAGAATAAAATTTGGTTGTGAAGGATAGGCTGACTGAAAACAAGAAGCACGTTTTGTGCAAACGTCACCAGGTCAGTAGGACAAGAGTAAGAATGAATGCTTGGCAGAGTCGTGCGTGGCTTTAAGGCTGTGGAAATCTGGGACTCTCCTTGTGGCTGAGATGGTAAAGAATCTGCCTGCAATGTGGAGTCTCGAGTTCCATCTCTGAGTGGGGAAGATCCCCTGGAGAATGGAATGGCCATCCACTCCAGTATTCCTGCCTGGATAATTCCACAGACACAGGAGCTGGTGAGCTGCAGTCCATGGAGTCGCGGAGTCGGACATGGCTGAGCGACTAACGCTTTAACTTTCACATAGTAACATACAAATACATGCGTCCATGGGAGTACAAGGAAGGTGTGGGTTAGGAGTCACTGAAAGTCTGAATTGAGTGATGATTTCACTTGCAAAACTTTGGTCTTGATGCCCTTGGTATTTGGCACTGAGTAGAAAATTGTGCATTTTCCTGACGTGTTCTCTGTGTTTCTCCTGGGTTCATTTATGTGATGTACTGATGATGATGCTCCTCCTTGCCTCTTTATTATGCTCTCCATTTGCCATTTGAAAACATATTAAGGTAATTTGTGAAGCAGTGATACATGATGCAGGAGGAAATGGGAGAGTTTGTCCATGAATGGGCTGGGTAAAGATATTCCACGGAGGGAGGGAGGAGAGGAATGGTATAAACAGGTTTGACATTTTCCCCTTCAGAAGTTAGTTAGAAACTAACTCTCATGTCACCAAGAAACTCTTGTCTCTTCCTCTGTCTTCTAGAAGGCCAGCAATGATGCTAGTCACAGCGACACCAGTATCTCATCATCAGAACCGAAGAGCAGAAGTGGTCTTCACTTACTGGCCCATGAAACTAAGATTGGGTCCTTGTTGAGCAACAACAGTCTCGATGTCAACGCCAAAGCGGGTCCCGGTCCAGAAGAAGATGACCTGGAAGGGGATTCTTTCTTTGATGACCCCATTCCTAAACCAGAAGCAGCGTACGGTTGGTGAGTAACCTGTGCTTTTATGTTATCAGACCCGAGGCTTAGAAATGGAGTTTCTACATGTTTTATTTTGTGTATAAGAAAATGAGCACCAATGGTCTGTAATTATTGAATTCATAAATCTGATTTTGTGTCCTTAAAGCCTCTTAGGGCTTAAAGAGTCCAGGTTTTGAAAGACCTGGACATTAACGATTTCAGCAAGTAGGTGTGTGGTGCGTGCCGGCCGCGTGCCAGGCGCAGCAGTGATGAGGCAGGCAGGCTCTGCCTCTGGAAACTCACACTCGGATGGCAGCATCAGCAAGGGCCCGTCAGGCACCGTGTCAGGGCGCAGCCACGTTAGGGAGCTGAGCCGTGAGGGCAGGAGTGCGAGTGTGGAGGGCCGCTGGGCCTTGAGGTGTCGGAGCAGGCCTCAGCCCCAGGGTGGGCTCGTGGAGGGGAGAGGAGGCCACGCGGGCCGCGGTGTGGCGGGCCTGAGGCCCTGGGCCAAGGTGCCTGTCGGAGGTGGACTTGAGCCGGGGGAGCAACACGGCCAGGTCTGGCCCCGCTGTGAGGGTCCCGGAAGCCCGGGGTCTGAGCAGCAGTGACCGGACAGACATGTGCTGTGGTGGGATCTGGCTGCTGCGTCTGCAGACGGAAGCTGTGGGGTGAGCCAGGTGGAAGTGCTGAGGAAAGTTGGTTAAGGATGTGTTCTGAATGTGCATCCAAAGGGGTTTGCTGGTAAGTGTGCGGGAGATAGAGCAGTGTCAGGGCACCTCCAGGGATTCCGGGCTGAGGGACTGGAAGGTTGGCACTGCCGTCACGGAGGTGAAGGGTGGAGAGAGCAAGGCTGGCTGCATGGGGCCGTGGGACCGTCCGGACCGCACTTACCACCCGCTAATTTAAGAAGGTTGCCAACGCGAAGAAGTGTGTTTTCAGGTGTGAGCGTGGGTGTGAAGGCAGAGGTCTGGGCTGGAGGAGACAGGAAAGACTCATCCCTCTAAGCTAAAGGCCCGGTGGGGGAGCTGAAGGGCCCCTGAGGAAGGGCGCTGCGGCGGGAAGGGAACCGGGGAGAGGAGGCCAGGGCAGGCGGCTGAACGCCACACCGTGCTCAGCGCCTGCAGGCCGCTCGGGACCCTCCCGGGCAGTCTGCTCGAGGGTGGTCGGGCCGGGGCGGGTCAGGCTGGGCTTGAGAGCCCGAGGGTGGAGGGCTGTGGGGGCAACTGGTTTCCTGCTGAGTTGACTGTAGGGGGCGCGGAGCACACGGTGGCAGCTGGAGGGGACATAGGGTGAGAAGCGTCACGGTGGGAGACAGCAGCACGCCTGTATGTTGCTGAGAAGAACCAAATGTTAAAGAGGGAAATTGGAAACGAGGTCAGAGAGGGACGGGACTCCTGGAGTGCTGGAGGGGTGAGAGGGCACAGGGTCAGAGTGCACGCAGGCGGGCCAGGCGTGTTGTCAGACGTCCGCGGGAGGCGGGCGGTCCTGGCTCTGAGCAGGGATCAGCTGGTGGGGTCGTCCATGGCCCGGCCCCGGCTCTGAGCAGGGGTCAGCTGGCGGGGTCGTCCATGGCCCGGCCGGCAGGGCCGTGTCCAGAGTGCTGTGCTGTGCTCGTGGGCTCCTGGGCTGTTCCTTGCCTGCATCTCTGGGCCCCCGAAGTGAAAGCACAGACGGTGAGGCTGGTGAGAGGGGCAGGTGCGTTTGGGGGAGAAAATTCTGGAGATAGGCGATAATGTCCTGCATGAATTTGCAGTGATTCTTAGTCTGCTTTGCCTTGCAGGTATGGATTTTGGCTTCAACCTGTGACATGTATATTCTTTAGTTCCCAGCCCCTGCATTGCCTATGAGATGTATTCAAGTTGCTTATGCGTTACAGGCAGCGTGTAAGAACCGCGTTAACTGTGTGCTTGTTTCCCGTCAGGAGAAGTGAACCCAGTAAGCAAGCAGGAAGCCTTGCGTCGCTCTCTGATGCGCCCCCCCTAAAAAGTGGACTCAGCTCCCTTGCTGGAGCCCCTTCGTTGAAAGAGTCTGAAAGTGAGTGTCTGAAAGTTCTAGATTTGCTGATTGAAGACATGTACTTCGCAGGCTGCTGATATTTTTCCTCTAATTGTGTATGATCATTTATTTTTTCAGAAAATATATGTAAAATCATAAGAATAGCCTATAATTTTGCTACTCAGTGATATTTTCTGTTAATATTTTGTTACTGTTAAAATTTGAGTCTGGTCATATCTTCTATACTGTTTTGTATTCTGCTTTTCCTGTGCCATGAAAGTACTTTCAGAAAATTGAGTTTTTAGCTGTCTTATATAATAAATAGACATAATTTTAAGCCATCTCTCTTTTGCTGGACATTTAAAATGATTTATGTAGGATTTAAGTACAATTAATTTTTTAAAGTTTGTGTTAGAGATTCTGTACATACCATAGTAATCATTGTAAGAATGTTAAAATGCTCCTCTGCCTTTGGAGATCTGGATCAGCTGTATGTTTTTGTATGTAGCCAAGATGGGGGTTGTTAGCTCAAAATGGAGTGGCCTTGCTGCACACAGATGGTGATGAGACCCAGGATTTAAAGGCACAGCCTTAAACGTGCAGTTGGAGTACAGATAGATGGGCTTTGTGTGCTGTATCAGAGTAGACCCAGGGTTTAAAGGCACAGCCTTAAGCATGCAGATGGGCTTTGTGTGCTGTATCAGAGTAGATACAGGGTTTAACTGCCAGTGTTTAGAGCATAAATGTGCCTCTGAGTAGATCTTTATTAGGAAATTGCTCTGGGATTTTGCACAATCTTGTAGTGCTCCTAAGCTTCCCAGGTGGCGCTAGAGGTAAAGAACGTGCTTGCCAGTGCAGGTGACGTAACAGATGCAGGTTCAATCCCTGGATCAGGAAGAACCCCTGAAGAAGGAAATGGCAACCCACTCCAGCATTCATGCCTGGAGAATCCCCTGGACTCAGGAGCCTCGCGGGCTACAGTCCATGGGGTGGCACAGAGTCAGACACGACCGCGCACGCACAGAGTGCTGCTGAGCTTTCGTGAGACGTCCCTCCACTGTAGATGAATTCCCCAGGGCACGCACAGGAGGCGGTCTGTGGCTTCTCGCAGCATCTAGTAAACTCGCCACATGTCTGTCAGACTGCCACGCCAGTTCCCCTCCTTTTCTCCTTTCCTGTGGCCTTGTCACCCTCGGGGAAGGAGTCCAGAATGCTATGATCGTGCCCCTCTTGATACTGATTCAGGAGTAGTGACTGAGAGAGGGCATTGAGAACAAGGGTTGAAAAACGAAACTGGCAAGGAGATGAGCTTAGTAAGCAAAATAGCCATTAAATTGAAGCAAAAGGCAGAAGTTTAACAGAAAAATAAAACTGATGAGAACAGTTGTGGTCTGTGAATTCATACCCAGTAGGGCTCCTTATGGTTGGGTAAAAATGGTTTTGATTGCCAAGTTCCAAAAAAGAATATAGTATGGTACAAAAGGCCTGTATGCTATAGTAGCGTGTGGTTAAAGTGGGCATGTGACACATGATGTAAGCATGTTGTATTGTATAATGAATACTGCAGTGTGATTCATAGTTTATTCGTAATTTATAGTCACAATTCGTAATTTACTAGTGTTCAGTTATCATGTGTCAACAGACCCTGAAAAAAAAAGTTGACATGGTTTAGAGACTGTTGTATTCTAACAGACAATTTAATGTGCATATTTTTTCCTGTTCACAGGTAAAAGGGGAAACACAGTTCTAAAAGATCTTAAATTGGTCAACGATAAAATTGGATCACTTGGATTGGGTAACTAAATTTCCAGTTTCAGTATTGATTGCTTTCAGGTGATTGTTTTTTAGAATAAAATCTTCAGTGAAGGGCCAGTTAGCCTATCCGGAGCTCCTTATATTAGACAAAGGCGCTCGGGTTCCCAGATGGGCACTGGGCACGTTTAAAGCACAGGTCGGCAAACTCCGCAGAGGGACAGAGGTGGCGCTTTAGGCCTTGTGGCCACGTGTAGTCTGTGTCAAGAGTTGGTGTTTTTACAGTCACTGAAAACTGTAAAAGTCACTCTCAGCTCACAGGCTGCACGAAACAGGTTGTAGGCAGATTTGGCCTGGGGGTCAGGTGTCCGTAGAACCAGGAGGTCAGCAGCTGATGGCCGGCTCCAGCACGTTATGTGGTGGCTGTTTTGTCCTGGAATCGGCTGAGGAAGCTGGAGGCGAGTGAGGGGGTGGTTAGTTTCCCCAAATCCAAGTGCAGCCCAGCTGTCCCCACTGTGTTAGCTGGGTTTTCACTCTTCACTCTGTCTGCCTTGGGGTAGTGTTTGAAGGAAACATGTATGTCTAATTGTAGATATTATGAGGTGTGTTTTTTATAAATACATATGTATGTTTTTTTAAACTTATCAGGGACTGGAGAAGAAGATGACTATGTTGATGATTTTAATAGGTAAGAAAAATGATTGGACAAGAAATGTATAAATTGTCAACAGTCTCCGAACAGGGCAGATGACAGAATCGCATTTGTGCTTATTTAGTGTCTGTCTTCTCGTTTTTGTGTTGATTGAACGTGAGTTAAAGAGAGCTAATCAAGAACTGTCCCTAGACTTTGAAGCATGTTTTTGATGTCACATTAGAATAAGAACATCTTCATCATGTTCAGGGAGCTTAATGAGAATCAGAAGAGGAACCAGCGTTGAAGAGTGACTCGGGCCCCAAGAGCAGTGTGGGCACGGTTGTCGGTGCTCCTGCCCTTTTCCCGTCTCACTGGTGGGAATTGTCTACAATTGGCGTAAACAAAGTGCCCTCTCAAATTGTTTTTCTGATTGAGATGACATGTCTTGATATTTTGTTTCAAATAACTTTTTTATAAATGTAAAAATAATGTAATCTATGACTTGGTTAATAATTGGGAAGTAGTATTTGTTGTAGATATGATTAGAAATTTTAAATCAGTGTGAGGATTTTATGCAATTGATGGTTTTTCTTGCAATTTAGGATTCATGTTTACTTTGTAACATACAGTATTTTGAGAAAGGAAATTTAAAAAATCTGGGTTTTCTTCTTTGATGCCATGTGACCACAGTCGCCATTGTGAGCCTTAGTTTTCTCATCTGTTAAATGGGTTGGACTGTGCCTGCTGCTGCTTCTAAGTTAGCTTAGGATCAGGTGAGATGGGATGTATGAAACGAATGACAGGTAATATTTTATTGTATTTTATTTAAAGAATTAAGATGCCCGAAACATGAAAGAATGGTAGTTACTCTTTCTAAATGCTTGTAATCAGAGTTCTTATTTTTATTTTTCCCTGAAATTAGTACCAGCCATCGCTCAGAGAAGAGTGAGCTGAGTATTGGGGAAGAGATTGAGGAGGACCTCTCTGTGGAAATGGATGACGTCAACACCAGTGATAAAGTACGAGGCCGCTCCTCCCCGGGGCCTGCCGTCTGTGCCTGTTGCCTTGAGTCACTGGGAGGCTTCAGAAGCTGGGAGAAAAGCAGTTGAAAATTAGCAAAGGTTTATGGTGGGGTTTCCTGCTCCAGATCTGAGAACAACACCTGTCATGAATGTTTTCAGTTATGGCCCGTTTTGCTTGTGAAATGCCTGCGTGTTATTACTGGGACTTCATTGCTGTGGGTGTAGGGCCACTCCAGTGGGTCAGGACTGGAGTCAGAGCCACTGCCTCAGGGTGTGGACGGTGTCGGCAAGGGGTCCTCGTCAGAGAAGCCCCTGTGGGAGGAGGTGGCCGCAGAGGAGCCCCGTGGGTGCCGGGGGAGGAGAGACTGGCTGCAGGTGTCGGCGCGCCCTGAGCAGGCCGGGGAGATCGAACGGACAGGCACTCAGGGGGAAGTCAGGACTCGGTTTTGGAGATGCACACATGAGCTGTCTGTCAGCAGAGAGCAGAGTGCTCAGGTGTGTGCCAGGTGTGAGATGCCAGGTGGCACCTCAGGGTCGGGTGCTGATGCCCACGGTAACCCGAGGGCGGCTGCCTCTCGGGTCAGGGTGGCTCCCACCTGGAGGTGAAACTTGCTTTGCAGAGTGAGGTAGGACTGGCTGTCACAGACTACCACGGGGAAAGGCCTTCGACCAGGCTGCACTGTGTAACGACTCTGGCCCGCCGCCTTCTTCTTTGATGTGTGTTTGCTTCCGCAAGCTCTAGCCTGTGACCCTCAGTTTCTTCATTCCTGAGATGGGGGTGTTATGCCCCCTTACAGGGCTGTTCTGAAGGCTGAGTGATAGTATGTGAGGTGCCTTCTCTGGTCCCTGATACCATGTACTAAGTTTTCTTACCGTTTCACCTTATGTCATCCTAACGAGTCCAGAAAATACTGCTTTAAAGTTACCAAAAGAACTACAAACGGGTGATTTTAGCAGTCAGTCGTCTTGTTAATGTCGAGTTCACCTGGCTGCTCAGCTTCTGTTGTCGTCGCCAATTTCAAAACAGGAAGAAGAAAGTGAGGAAGAGGACTTTAAAAATATATATATACTTGGAGGATAATTGCTTTACAGTGTTGTTTTCTGCTGTGAATCAGCTGTAGGTGTAAATATGTCCCCTCGTTCCCGCCTCCCCCCCGCTCCCACCCCTGTTGGTCATCACGGAGCCTGAGCTGTGCTCCCTGGTCATAGAGCAGATTCCCACTGGCTTGCATCTTAGTGTGGTAATGTATGTGTTTCCACACCAGGACAAGGACTTTTCACTGTGAGTCAGTTTGTAGAGTGTAAGATGGTATTTTAAGTTACAGCAGTATGCTAAGAATCATTTACGACTGTTTTTTTGCTGACACTGATTCTCTTCTTTCTTCTGAACGACCAGCTGGACGACCTGACGCAGGACCTGACCGTGTCCCAGCTCAGTGACGTCGCCGATTACCTGGAAGACGTCGCCTAGGCCCGAGAGAGGCAAGCGCGCTGGTCAGCAAAGGACGGGACTCTGATCAGTTCCTTTTTCCGTCCAGACAATCACTCTTTGCTGGAATGTCTGCTCCCTGTTGGTGCCTTGTGTTTCAAAAGATTACAGATATTTTTAAAAATTAACCTTTCATTATACTAAACAACAATAATTCCTATTTGAGCCCATGTGTGGAAGATTTAATATTCCTAATTTGGTTTAGGTCCATGTTTCTCTATGAAAGTTGATTAGGCTCAAATTCACCACAAGGAGGGAGCTAGTACAATGCCAGTATTAAACACAGCGCGAAGGTGTCAGTAGAGCTGTCGGTCGCAGCTCCGCATGCTGCCTGCGGGGCTCCGGCGTGGCGGCAACAGGAGGGGCGTCTGCAGTCAGAGGGTGCGGTGGTGGGTGGTTCCGCAGGGAGCTGGCCTGTGGCCCGGAAGATCTGCAGCCTGGAGCCCGTCACTGTAAGTTACACTTGATAGGTTGATTCGGCTTTGCATTTCCTTCCATTTGGGAGGTCTTTTAGATCATTAAGGTTATGTTAAAATCCTCGTGTGTCCTTCGTTTTGCTTATTTTAAAGATTGAAATCTGGAGGTGCTTGTGGTTTTTGATTTGTGGAATCAGTTCGTGGAATTGTCCCTGATGTATTTGAGGTCACCACCCTGGTTCCGTGTAAGCAGTTTTATTCACAGGTTCTCCTCATTGCAGTTATAATTTATTATTTGTAAAGATGCTTTGAAACATATTAAATACCAAAATGCATCTGAAACCACGAAGCAGTGCTTTCATTTCAGATCTGTAAGCTGGTTAATTTAAATCCACACTGGACTGAAACGGTGGTCATGGCCTAAGACCAGACCCAGATGACCAGTTTTACACACTGCAGTCTCACTGGGGCCCTTCAGGGTCGAGCCGGGGATGGAGTTTGGTGCAGTCTGGTGTGTGTCTGCCCCCCGTGCTGCTGTCTGTACAGGTGCGGACACCGTGGTCCTGAGTGTTAAAAAGAGCTGCGGGAAGCGAGGCGTGCTTGTTGGTAAGCACAGCTGTGACCGACCGTTAAATTCTGTACTTTTTAATTTCAATTCAGACTTTTTATTAAGAGTCGCCTTTGTTAATAAAAGGAGCAAATTAGAACTTATTGATCTCAAGAAGTGAACAGACTTTGTGGTTTGTATACCAGGTTTTCATTTCATGAGTCTACAGACTTCACACGTGCTTACTGGGCTCTGAGATGCGAAGGGAGATGATAATGTAAGTATTCAGGTTATACGACATTAGAATCTGATTTTATAAAATTTCAGTGAAGCTGAACCATGAACCCCAAGAGGAAGCAAGGCAGAATGAGGGCGAGGGCGGCCTGGAAGCCCCTCTGTCAGCCCCAGCTGTGGGCGCTGGTCTTGGTCAGGCGTGGCTCTCCGAGGTCCGTGTGAGGAAACAGTGCTGATGAAGACCAGTCTGCTCTCAGAAGCCCCCGGTGTGCTTCAGAAAACGTGTCTCTTGGATGTCACGTCTGTGAACAGTCACTTTCTGTAAACATTAGAATTCTGTTCTGGCCCTCTGGAATCTGTCAGATATGTGATTTATTTTTTGTATTGTTCGATAGGAGGTAGATTTCTGTGATTTAAATGATTAAAATCATTTAATTAAATCATTAAATCGTTAAATGATTTAAAATCATTTCAGTGGAATAGTCATTAGGGTGTGGCTCTTTAATCTTGTGGGAAACTTTTGGATAGTACCATATGAAATTTGTCATTTTTCTGTTGCCCCTAGAGTCTGATCTGGGGGAATGGGGAGAAAGATGCTAAATAGGAGACTCTGTCATCACGCGCTGCGTCTGTCTGAGCCAGGAGATTTAGTAGCTTCAAACTCCGCTCTGAAAAAGCTGTTTCCATGTGTGTTCCTTGATTAGACAAAGTTTTGCTTGTGATTAGCATGTTCTTTTTGTTAAGAAATACATGGGAGAATTCCCTGGGTAGAGGAGCCTGGTGGGCTGCAGTCCGTGGGGTCGCAGAATGGTTGGGCCCAACGTAGTGACTAAACAGCAAGAAACACACACTGAAATACTAAGCCAGGAAATAGCGTTTTTACCCTAAAACTTGTATTTTACATTGGAGTTTTTCAAGTGTTTTTTGTCAGATGCCAATAAAAGTCTCGCTTCACTGATGATTGAAGTGCGAGCTCACACTTTCATATTCTTCAGTAACAGTGGCCAAGGCTCCCCCATCCCCACGTTGCCCTTGTCCCGATCTGACCCCCTCCTGCCTCTGGCTGCTTCACCCTGTTCTCACCCTGGCACCTGCCGCCCGAGCCTGTGTGCCACTGCCGGCTGCCCGGTGGTCCTGCTTCGGGGTGTCCTTGCCTCGTTTCCCCAGAGCCCTGTCCCGCTGCCTCATCTCTGTCCTGGTCTTAGAGAAGCTCCCGCTTGGAGGGGAGGCCGTTTTCCCTGCTGCCCTGTCACTTCCTGTTTGCCCTGGGTGCCGCCTCAGTGCTGCCTAAGCTGTGCTGAGTGGGCGTCTGTAAGCTCCGTGGGAGCTGGCCTGCTAACCGGTGTGCCCCGCGGTCCCTGGAGCGGCGTTGAGTCTGCAGACTGTGCTCAGTACGAGGCCAGGGCGGCAGGAGCAGGCTCTCCCAGCTCAGAGCAGGGGCGGAGCAGGCAGTGTGTGGCCGGGCAGCTGCTGCCCGAGGACAGCACTGCGTGGTTTGGCGGGGCAGCTGTCCTTCCCCTAGACCTGCAGGGGCTGCCAGCCTCAAGTCTGAGGAGTGGGCTCGTGTTCAGTAGAGGCGGTCTCCTGGACAGTGGGCCCTGGCTGCCCTCCCGCCTCCAAGGTGCTCTCGAAGGAAATAGCCGTTCTGTCTGTGGCTCAGCGTGGACACTGGCAGAAGAGAAGCAGGGCTCGAGGTGGCCTGACTGACCGCCCGCTGGCCATGCCAGGAGAACAGGCGTTGGAGGACAGTGCTCGCTGGAGAGGCGTGCACCCTGCCGGGCAGCGCTCACCCTGCAGGGTCTGGCCCGGGGCTCGCTGGGCCCCAGCTGGTCTCTCCCTGCACCTCCACCCACCTCACCCGACATGTGTGCACTGCCGGCCCCCGTTGAAGGAAGGGGCAAGCAACGCAGAGGAAGGGAGGGCAGCACCTCCACGCACCATCCACACTGGACCCGGGTCCCCGGCGGGGAGGAAATGAGCAGTGAGGGACAAAGGCTGAGATGAACCGACAAAACGGCTCATCGTAGGGGACACAATTCAAAGAACAAAGAAATTGTAAAAACCTCATTGGAGATTTGAGACCATTTGTACCTAAAAAACTGGTGTGGAAAAGGAACAATCACTGATTTTTGATTAAAAGCTTGTTGGGTCAAATCATTCGGCTGAATGATGGGATAACTTCAACAAAAAGAGGAGCAGCCTGAAAGACAAAGTGCTCTCTGCATGTGTAGCAGAGGTGACCAAGGAGGAAGCAGGACGGTCGTGTCCGTCCACAGGGCTGCAGCTGAGGCAGGAGACGTTGGCAGAAGTGTGCTTCTGTTCAGAGACACGTGAGTGTCTGTGAGTGGAGCCAGGCCCATGGCCATGTGGACCCTGATTAGTGTGGAGAAAAGGCTCCGCCGAGATCATTTGAAAGGAGTGAGAATGAATTTGCCTGACTGCATGCTGGAAGTAATAGAGCAATGACTGCAAAGTTAGGAGGCAAGGTGAATTTTGAACTTAGACTTTCCACCCTGATTGAAAAAAGGAGCCTTCTGCCTGTAGGAAATAGCTCCCACGGCCAGGTGTGAGTGGGTCTGGTGTCTCGGTCTCGTGCCCCTGGGGTGGTGTGTGCTGCTCCTGGCAGTGGGAGAGGACCTGGGGGCCCGCTGCACCTTGTGGAGCACGCGGTGCCCTTGCCACGGCTTTGCCTCTGCAGATGGTGGCGCTGGGTAAAGTCAGCCTGCTTCCCCAGAAACGGGAAGGAGAAGAGATGGCCGGGGGGTCCCTGGCCGGGTCCCTGGCCTGCAGCTCAGGGCGGGTGGAGAGGAAGAGGGACGGGGGGAGCATCAGGATGGCAGAGGCGGGACCCCACCTCGCCTACGGGGCTCGTTCCTGATAGTTTAACCCGAGCTCGTTTCGGCAATTTATGAAATCTTCAGATTTGATGGTGAAGTTAGTTCTCAATGTTAATTTTCAAACACTGAGTTCCTGCAAAGGCCAGTTTGTTTTATCAGTCAGCTACTGGATATGGATACTAACCTTTCTTTTAAGTAGTTTGTAAAACCGAGTGGTAGCTCTTCTGAAATGGGATGTTTTCTTGAATGAGTACCCTTTTCACTTGAAGCATTTAGCATCTCTCTCTCCCTCCTCTCAATCCATGTGGTGTAAATGTTTTTATCTGACTAAGTTTAAATTTTTGGTAGGGAGAGTGCTGTCTGCACCACCACACTGAGTCTGGTGTGGGCCTTGGTGGCAGGAGCTCCTGCAGCCCTGGCATGTTGGTGCTTTGGCTGGGAGCACCACCTTCCCTGACTCCGCTTCCCCATTGCACACACCTGGGCCTCTCCTACCCTTTCTCCTGTCTCAAGGCCCAGTTAGAGGAAGTCAGTGTTTGCTCAGTATACCAGTGTTTACGCCCTGCACGCCCTGTTGCAGGGGAAATAAACCAGTATTCCTATAGATACTGACGGTGCCGGGTGCCAGGCGTGCACAGGTCTCTGCAGTCGGTGACAGAGACTGCGAAACACGTCTGTGCCGCTGCATGCTGAGGGCTGCCACAGGGGCGTCCTGCTCCTGGGCCCTGAGACAGCGTCCCGTGGGACCACCAGAAGGATGGAGCTTGAGATGATCTTGGGTTCCCTGGAAACTGGCGGGCTGCTGGGGTCTGCCCAGGATGGCTGGACTTGGAGTGAGCAGAAGGCCCCCCTGAGGAATGTGTCCCCAGCAAGGTCACGTGCGCATGCGCGATGCCGGGGGCTGCAGTGCCAGGGGGCGGTGGGGCGGGGTTGAGGGCCCTCGCCCAGATCCGGACCCTGGGCGCCTGCTTCCTGGCTGAGTGCTGGCGGGCGGGTTGCCGGCTACCAGCGCTCTCGTGTGCTCACCTGCGCGCGGGGCGAGTGCCTGCCTCCTGACCTCACAGGACAGCTGCTGTGTAAGGAGGGTGACACTTGCAGAGAGCTCGTCAGCATCCTTGGCAAATCGTTAAGTACTCAGTAAATGTGAAATTGTGCTTATTAACTAGGAAGGTAAGAGTCAGGACGTGGTTGAACTTGGATGTTGAGGGAGAGGAGAGGAGAGGATCTTGGGTGATGGCAGATGAATTTCCGTGCCTCCTCCGTGGCCTGGTTTAGAGGTCATTCCCACCCCCTGAGCTGCTCCAGGGGGGCGCGTTCACGGTATGCCCTTTCCTCAGGTCCCTGTCTGTGGTGCCCCGACGTGGGTTTAACTGGCTTCACCACCACTCACAGGAGCCCTGGAGTGGAAGTGGAACGAAACCACCAGGACTGCAAAGTCGTGGTGTGCCATAAAGACCCACATCAGATAGGACCGTAACACCCAAAGCACTGGGATTCCCGTCCCCAGAGAAGCTGTCCGCTCCTAGTGCAGTACAAGCTGAGCTGTGCAGGGCTGGGGCTCAAGCTCAAATTTACAGGGCGAGCCTCTCTATTCAGTCCTGCTGCTAAGGTCTGTGTGATGAGCCTGAGGATGAAACATCAGAAGTTATCTCGACATTAAAAGGTACTTACTGTAACAAAATACTTTTTCAGATTATACCAAAGTGGTAATTCATGAATTAGATTTTGAATACAAATAAATCACTAGGCTATTGTATTGTTTGATAATCCAGTTAATGAAGAGGAGAGAATCATAAACACACTAAAACTATTTAGATTTACTACTGATTTGACATTATTGAAGACCATAGAATACTGTGATATGCCATTTATGACAAGACCATTAATGAAAAACTGGTGAATGAATATAGTTGAGAGCATTGAAATGCTATAAATTCCAAACTCATATGTAAAAAAGAACTTGAAAACGGTTTCCAAAAGATGGCAGCTCTCAAACTTAACACGTATGTCATTTCCAAAATGAATTGTAATTCATCAATCAATGAAACTCTTAAAATACATCAGTAGTTGAAAAAACACTTTGATCAGTCATTCTAGAGTAAAATTATTTTATCATCTCCATAGAGATTTTAAAAAGTCATTCTGATGAAGAGGTGATATCAGCAAGTATGCTGTTAAAGCAATGTAGGAAAAATGTTGTGAAAATACATCAAGCAGTCAATGAAAATATTTTCCTATATTTTGTGATGTTTGTGGTATTCATCAGATTGTTAAATTTTGTAATTTGCTGTGATTTTGTTTTTTATTCAGAGTATGTATATTTATAGCTGGTTTTGCATAAGTAATTTCGGTGTCCCTTCGCTAAAAAGGTACTCCCAAATGTTACAGGCCACTAAACAAGGCCCTGCCTTAGTCGGTAGGCTAGGAGTCTTATCGAAAACAGTGGAAATGGAAAAACAGTTTAAATCTGTTACCAGGCAGCACTGGTCATTGAGAGGACGTCGGCGTCTGAAACGTGAGCAGATTCGGAAGCTCCGACAGCTGAGGCGCGCTGCGAGTTTCCCCGCGAGCCTCGGGTCCTGAGGACCTGTGACGGGGGTCTACGCGTCCGATGCCGCCTGTCTCCTTGCGGGTCCTTGCGGGTCCCCGCCAGCCTGCGGGCGGTGGGCGTGCGGCCTGCGGCGCTCATCCGGCTCATCCGGCGCTCAAACGCTGAGCCCAGCGCCTCTCCGGCTCCAGCCTGCTGCAGGGGCTTCGCAGCGCGGAGGCCCGCGGCCTGCTGTCGTCTGCCGCCGCCTTGGCCTCTGTCGTCGGATGCCGCGCGTCCTGGTTACAAGCTGCAGACTCAGCCTCTCCTCAACTTAGACAGAGATGCAGTTTCTTAGAAAGACCCAGGGGGGAGAATGAGGGGTAAAAGACAGGCAGGAAGCTAGGGAGGCAGGTAGAGAAGGGGCCCCAGGTGCCCCTACAGCAACCCCGACCCAGACGCCCGCCCCCAGGGCCTGGCCCTGGCCCCTCCCACGTGGAGCCCCCGCGGCAGGGCCTCCTGCCCTCCGCCCTGGGCCGGCGTCCAGACTTCGTGGTGGTAAGCTCCGCAGCCCACTGGACAAAGGTGAGAGCGTGGCGGGTGGCCGCACAGGCGCTCCTCTCGGACCTGCACTTGGGGTCCTCTTGAGGGGGAAAAAAAAATGCTCAAACTACCGCACAATTGCACTCATCTCACACGCTAGTAAAGTAATGTTCAAAATTCTCCAAGCCAGGCTTCAGCAATACGTGAACCGTGGACTTACAAATGTTCAAGCTGGTTTTAGGAAAGGCAGAAGAACCAGAGATCAAATTGCCAACATCCACTGGATCATTGAAAAACCAAGAGAGTTCCAGAAAAACATCTATTTCTGCTTTATTTTACTGTGACTGTGTGGATCACAATAAACTGTGGGAAATTCTGAAAGAGATGGGCATACCAGACCACCTACTGCCTCTTAAGAAGCCTGTATACAGGTCAGAAAGCAACAGTTAGAACTGGACATGGAACAACAGACTGGTTCCAAATAGGAAAAGGAGTACATCAAGGCTGTATATTGTCACCCTGTTTATTTAACTTCTATGCAGAGTACATCATGAGAAACGCTGGGCTGGAAGAAACACAAGCTGGCATCAAGATTGCTGGGAGAAATATCAATCACCTCAGATATGCAGATGACACCACCCTTATGGCAGAAAGTGAAAAGAAACTAAAAAGCCTCTTGATGAAAGTAGAAGTGGAGAGCGAAAAAGTTGGCTTAAAGCTCAACATTCAGAAAACTTAAGATCATGGCATCTGGTCCCATCATTTCATGGCAAATAGATGGGAAAACAGTGTCAGACTTTATATTTTGGGGACTCCAAAATCGCTGCAGATGGTGATGCAGCCATGAAATTAAAAGACGCTTACTCCTTGGAAGGAAAGTTATGACCAACCTAGATAGCATATTGAAAAGCAGAGACATTACTTTGCCAACAAAAGTCCGTCTAGTCAAGGCTATGGTTTTTCCTGTGGTCATGTATGGGTGTGAGAGTTGGACTGTGAAGAAAGCTGAGCACCGAAGAATTGATGCTTTTGAACTGTGATGTTGGAGAAGACTCTTGAGAGTCCCGTGGACTGCAAGGAGATCCAACCAGTCCATTCTAAAGGAGATCAGTCCTGGGTGTTCTTTGGAAGGACTGATGGTAAAACGGAAACTCCAATACTTTGGCCACCTCATGTGAAGAGTTGACTCATTGGAAAGGACTCTGATGCTGAGAGGGATTGGGGGCAGGAGGAGAAGGGGACGACAGAGGATGAGATGGCTGGATGGCATCACCGACTCAATGGACATGAGTTTGGGTGAACTCTTGGAGTTGGTGATGGACAGGGAGGCCTGGTGTGCTGCGATTCATGGGGTCGCAAAGAGTCGGACACGACTGAGCGACTGAACTGAACTGAACTGAACTGAGGGGAGAATGCCCCGCCTTATCATGTGTCAGCTGATTTCTGTGCTGCACCCGGATCCGCTGAGCACTTGTGTGTTCTCTGACTCAGCCCTCCTAACTTGATGAGACAGTAAGTCGATGCTGTAATATCTTGTGTCTAAACCCATTGCAGGTTGGTTTTTCGCTGATGTTAAGTCCACCGTGGCCCTGGGTGGCCGTCTCCCATGGGGCAGGTCAGCCCGGCTTCCAGGCACCCAGTAGTGGGTCCGCTCCTCGGTGGCTGCAGGTCGCTGGCCCCTCTGTCTCGGCTCGGTGCCTCGGCAGCTGTCCTGCACCCACTGTCAGCGCTGCAGCTCCCACAGCATCTCTGTTGACCAGACCCCACGGGGACCTGCTGGACTGCAGGGGGGCTGAAGCACTTCTCTGCATGCAGGGGCAGGGGTTGGGAGCTGAGCCAGAAACACTGCTGAGAACTCAGCCGGTCACCACCCTGGGCACTCAGCACGAGGGGCCACCGCAGTCTGGAAAAAGTGGCCCCTGTGTGACCAAACTGGACGCTAATGGGTTCAAGTCCTTTATCAGGTATTTTGCAGATATTTTCTCCCACTTGTGGCTTGCCGTTTTCTTCTATGAGTCTTTCTCAGAAAAGATGTTTTAAATTTGAATTAAGTTCAGATTATGAGATTTTTCTTTTATTTGTATGGGTTGTACTTTTGGTTTTATATCTAAAAACTCATCACCAAACTCAACGTTCATCTAGATTTTCTCCTGTTTTTCTTTACACGATTTGAGATACTGTGATTTACATGTAGCTCTGTGATATGTTTTGAGCTTATTTTTATGAAAGGTGTAAGATCTGTGGCTAGATTTACCTGTTTACGTATGGCTGTTCAGTTGTTCAGCACCATTAGAGAAAGAACTGCCCCTTCTACACTGAATTGCCTTTATTCCTTCGTCAGAAATCAGGTTGTATTAAACTTGTATTAAACTTTATTATAAAGAACCCTCCCCTAAAGTCTCTCTGCCAGCAAGACTGTTCAGTACATATCAGAGAAATTTAAGGAACATTAGATGTATTCTCATTTGTTTTTACCTTGCCTCTTAAAAAAATAATCTGCATTGGGAACTGTTACTAAAATAACTGCGATTCATAGTAGCAGTTGCTTGTGACCACAACCTTCTCGGTTCTCATAGAGGGTTCTCCCAGGAGACGTAAGCTCCATAAGGCAGGTACTTTTTTTCACTGCTGTGTCCTTCCGTCAGAGACAGCTGTTCTCTGTGTGATGCACCCAGCAGCTCGGGGGAAATGGCACATTCCTCACTTACAGGTAAGACTGTGTAAAGTTGCAGAGTGGAGCCTCAGCCTTTCAGACAAGACGTGCAGAACGTACGGCTTCTATACACCAGCAGAACCGGGGTGTACTTCAGAGAGCAGGTTGTGCAGACTGAGAAGTGGGACTGCTCACTGCGGACGGTCAGGTGGTAACTTTGCACTGAAGGTTTGGTTGAACCCTGTGTAGTGGCCTAGACGGGGTTCTGAGGGGGCCAGGGCAGGAGTGGACACGCCCGGCAGTCTTTCCACACCCATGTTTGTCGTGTCGTCCTGAAAGTGCACGTGTGTTTCCTGGGCAGGGACTGACGGTTTCTGAGGGCAGTTACCAGCTTGGTTTCCTTTATTCTAGCTATCCTCTTCCTGCATTGGTGTGGTGAGGGCCAAATTGCCATCACCAAACCCATTTCGGGGGGCTGTATTGTAGGTGAAGTGAAGTACAAGTTGCTCAGTCATGTCCAACCCTTTGCAACACCATGGACCGTACAGTCCGTGGGATTCTCTAGACCGGAACACTGGAGTGGGTATCCATTCCCTTCTCCAGGGGCTCTTCCCAACTCAGGGGTTGAACCCAGGTCTCCCACATTGCAGGCGGATTCTTTACCAGCTGAGCCACCAGGGAAGCCCTATGACACTAAATCGAAGGTATATTCTAGGAAAATTTTTCCTTTAAAGTCGTCTGTGGAGTTTTCCTGCCTGATTCTACTAGAATTTTATATATATATGTTGTTGTTTTCAGAAGCTTTATTGACCCTTTAAACCCTTAGGAGCAAACTGCCCTTAAATTTTTCTAAGGAGAAGGTAGACAGCCGTCCAGAATTTTGCAGCATTGCATCTTTGGCCCCCTTTCTTAAAAAAGATATAGGTTCAAAAAAAAAAAAAAAAGAAGATATAGGTTCAGTTTAATTAACACCGACTTTTTAATTGTGCAAAAATGTACCTCTGCTTTTTTTTTTTAAAGCAAATAAAAGGAAAAATATGGCATCATTCCAGTAATCAAATGCCAATAAAATGGGAACAGTACAAAGAGCTACGCAAATCTAAAATACCTCAGATTCATAATTAGAATAGCATGAAATAATTTTAGCAAGAAAAAACTTAATAATAGGTAAAGGAAACCAAATGACTGTGTGAACTGTAATTAATCTTACAAACTTTCCAGTATCATAACTGCTTGCTTTTGAATAACTAAATGTAAGCCTCATTTTTTAAATTAAATGCCTACTCAGCAAAACTAATTGGAACAAATACATTTCTGCAAATTTACATCCTAGAATACCAGAAAACACAGGAGACGTCAGTCAAGGATGAGTAAGAAAGTTCTGTTCTTTCTCATCATCTGTGTGATCAGGTGGCAAAGGACACGCTTTTCTCTGCGCTTTTCCCAAGCCACTGCTTCCTGCCTCCTCAGGAACCCTCATCTCTTTTTCTGAATCTTTAGGGGACAACCTGAAGAATTCTCCAATTCCTTTTTGCCACTTGGGAGTGGTAGGTGAGAAACCCCCCAAATAAGGATCTGCAGGCTTTATGAACATGGACCTCTCCCCTGAGAGAGGGAAAGGAATTTGATTCCCTCAATATAAATAAATTCTCAGGAAGAAAGGGGGAAAGACTCCTGGGTTCTTGTTCTTTGGAATGTAATTAAATGTCTCCAGGAGGAGAGACCCCTGGAATATCTTCATGGCTCCTGGGTCTCAAACTCTTTTGAAATATAAGCACAGACCACAAGAAAGGCGAATCTCTATGCATTAACTTCTAAGGCACTTTGTCCAAGGTCCCAGTAAAAATTGTTCAGAGAGCCCTAACCATGCAAAATAGAAAAATATTTTCTCTGAAGCCTACAGTCTGATGCCCAGTCATTGGCATAACTCAGCCAAGAAGAAGCTGGCAAGCAGTGGGCTGGAACAGCTGAGACAAACTTTGGGCCAGAGAAAGGGTGGGGTGTGCACCTCAGGCCAGAACACGCCGTAATGCAGGTCCTGGCCTTTCCCCGGGACCAGGATACTCACACACCATGCAAGTCAACCGTCTACTCACAGAGTTGTGCCGCCACCACCATACTCAGTTCAGAAACATTTCCATCTCCGCCAAAAAGAACCTTGTACCCACTGGCAGTCATTTGCCCTTTGACGCACCCTCCAACCTTCCCCCAAGACAGTCACTTCCTGTCTCTCTAGACTTGCCTACTCTGGGCCTTTTTTTTTTTAAAAGTGGAATTAAACAATATGTTAATTTTGTGTGTGTGTGATTGACTCATTTCACTTAGCATAATGTTCTCAAGGTTTATCCGTGTGGTAGCATCTACCTACCTTCTTTTTATTGAGAAGTAATATTCTGCTGTATGGATATATGGATATACCATGTCTGATATGTTAGTTTGTAAGTTGATGGACATTTGAGTTGTTCCCACTTGTTGTTGTTACGAATAATACTGATAGGAGTATTCACCCACTATTCACATGCAAGTTTTCGTGAGGATGTATGTTTTCTCCTGAGGACATACGTGGAAGTGGAATTTCTGGGTCGTATAATAAGCCCATGCTTAGTATTTCGAGGAACTTCTAAACTGCCTTCCAAGTAGCTGCACCATTTGACATCCCTGCCAGTGGTTTCCCAGCATCCTCTCCAGCGCTCATCAGCATCTCTCCGTCTAAACGTAGCCGCTCGGGTGGACGCGGGGTCGTCCTGCACTGCGGTTTGGGCTCACGTTCGGAGCATGGCTCGTGCGCCCTAGGAAGGTGTGTCCTGCTGCTGCTCTACGGCTGTCCTTTAGGTCTAGCTGGTTACTGGTGCTGTTCAGGCTTTCTGTTCCCTTGATCTTAGGTTTTCTGTCCATTACTGGAAACAGGGTCTTGAAATCTCCAGCTATCACTGTTTAGCTATCCGTTTCTTCCTTCCGTTCTCTCATTCGGTCCAGTCGCCTGTGAGCCAGAATTCTTCTTGAGGTGATTGTACATCTTCCGGAATGGATGCCCTTTCATCATAAAATGCCCTTCATCTCTTGCACTTTGTCTTTGTTTGTTTTAAAATCATTTTGCCTGATACCGGTGTAAACTTTCTTGTTCTTATGGCTGTTTGCATGATATGCCTTTTCCTTTCAGCCTGTTTGTATCTCTGAATCTAAATAAGCTGTAACTTTTGCTTGAGTTATTTAATCCGTTCACATTTAGTATTATGATATAATTTGATTTATGGCTACAAGTTGCCCTTGTTTGTTTTTTATATGTCACGAGCTTTTTGTTTTTCTGTTCTTTCTTTCTCTTTCTCTTGCATCAAGTGATTCTTTCCTAGTATAATAATTTAACTCCTTGTTTGCTCGCTGTGTGTGTGGGTGTCTTTTCCACACACGTCACTATGTGAGTCTCAGGTGATCAGCATGATGGTTTATGTCATGTACCATGATTACCACAGTAGGTTTAGGAAACATCCATCCTCTCGTATAGATACAATAAAAAGAAAATTCTTCCTGTGATGAATTACTCTTAGGGTCTACTCAACAACCTCCTATGTGTTATCAGTATCTCTTGAAAGTTATTTTCTTAAGTGGTTGCTCTAGGGCTTACAATGTACTTCTTAACTTATAAGCTTCTTTTTTGGGTTTGTCCTAAATTATTCCCACTGAGATGGCTCTCCTGTACAGTTTTATTACCTCCTCCCTTGTTTTGTTCTGTTACTGTTATTACCTCTGTGCCTGTTACAAATCCAAGAATTACCTATTATAACTTTTACTTTATATCATTTTATGTCTTTTGGATCACCCATGGCCATAAAGTGAGGTGGGGATTCAGAAAAAGCATATGAACAGGGAGCTGTGCCTCTGAGTGGACAGAGTCCCCGGAACTGTTGCTAGAGGGGGCTCTACGAGCTTCTGCTGGGCGACTCTGCAGCGAATGGCACCGCTGCCCGCCTCTGTTAGTCGGCAGCGTGTCCTGCTTCAGCCCTTCCGTTACCAGGCGCTTGTTCCGGGGCAGGGTCGCAGAATGGCTCAGGGCGCGCTTGTTTCTACTGTGCTGACGCTGTCATACACTGTGCTCTGTACTGGGATTTCTCACAACTTGGATACCTCCACTTGAATTTAAATATAGTGTAGGCAGCAACCTTGTATAGCTGTCTGTGATTGTTTAAGAACCCGTGAAATGTCCAAAATGTGATGAAGGTGGTCTGGGGCGTGTGCTGCAAAGACTCGGAGCAGGAGGCAGCGTTGAAACCGAGAGTTGAGTGGTGAGGAGACTTTTGGAGCTTGGTCCCTTGCTCCCTACGCCTCTGGACACATGTTTCTACAGGAGATGAATGCCAACCCTCTGACCTATGTGACGGTTTTGAAATGTCTTTCATGAGTGGAAGCTTCAGTAATTTTATGTGGTTGTACTCTGTATCCGTGGGCCGAGGAGGGGGCAGTGGAAAGCCGCTTCCCCCACCCCCACCCCCAATATACAATCAAGTTCTGAAATTTGAACAATTTTCCTTAACACCTCCCTTGTGGGGAGCTGCTGGCCTGGACGCCTCTGTTGTTGGGGTCAGCATGCTGCCCAGAAGGTGTAACCACCAGGCACAGGAAAGCCACGCTTTGTAAAGAAAGCAGAGGGGACATCTCTGCCATCAGCCAGCATGCTCTGAGGACACATCAGGGGCACACACTATTGCCTAGCAAGTCTTGCTCAGAGTTACTGAGAAGAATTACTGAAATCAATGTGTTAAAAGCAACCTTCTCCCTAAAAAACCCACCCACCTAAACCTGAGTCACGTTTTTCTGTTCGTGTCTAGGTGTTAAGCAGCACCGTCTGTGTGATACGCCCGTAGCAGCACCCAGTCAAACTAGGTCACTCACCCATGTGCGTTTTGAAGTCTTACCACTGGAGCAGGAGGTGGTGTTTATCTGCCGCTATTTCCATTTCTTTGAAAAAGGTAAAAACAATTGCCATGGGCTTATAAAAATATTTGGCAATGGATCTCCTCAGAAACAGCAGAGAACGTTTAAAAAAAATTTTTTTTTTCTGAGCAAATGGAGGATGCAGAAAACTTGGAAATAGAGTGTTTAAGCAAACATTGTTTCTGCTTATTTACAAACATTATTTTGCAAAATTTAAAAGTCTGTAAAATGGCCAACTTTCTAAGAACAGAGAAATATATATCCAGTTGATTCATTATGGTCAAGTAAGTGGGGAGCAGGGGAGTCGGGGGGAGACGAGGGAGAAAGTGGAAAGAGAGGCGGGTCAGGAGAAGGTGTGAAGAGGAGAGGGAGAGAGGGCAGGGCAGGGAGGGCGAGGGCTGGGAGGGCTGGACGTCGGGGGGCGGTGACCGCGTAGGGCCAGTGCTCCCTGCGGTGCAAGAGCTGTGCTCACTGTGCCGCTGGCCTCTGGCCTCTGGCCTCGGGAGCGGATGGATGGTCAGCTGGGGTTCATGTGTCGGCTGTGACCACCACTCAGAGTTCTCTTTTCCATTGGTGACTGACGTTTCTGGATCAACTGGCCACGGAAGCTTCCCGGGAAGAAATGTCCTCGACTGCTGTGGGGTGGACACGTTAGTCTCCTAAGCTGCTGGCTTCCAGCACATTTTCCGTGCTCCAGTTCTGAGGTTACTAGAATACGAAAGGCAGGGAGGGAGGGATGTATTAAGGTATCACGTTGTTTTTACCAGTGATGGCCCCTGCTCATCCTAAGTAATTCTCAAAAAATGAGTTGATTAGAAAAAAATCTTCAAAATTCTCAGAGGTGTATGTTTGTGTATTGAAAAAGAAGTGAAATCTATACTCCTGTAAATATTTTAAATATCTCATTAATATTTAAAGCCTGTCTGTGATATTGAATCCAGAGCCAAAGAGGCAAACTCTTTACAAAAATGTACAGTTTTTTTTTTCATAGAGACTAGCTCTTTAATTGTGTGAATTTTAAGAAGCATTAGAAATATAGGCCACCTTCGAATGCATACCTGAATAGGAAACTTTGCAGAAGATAATTTTGCTATTTCTCTCCAGAGTAGCTGAATTTTCCACTGTGGTTTGGCCTCTGTGGTTTTAGAAATTATTTATACGCTAAGCATGTGTTCAATTATGTAATAGTCACAGTGTAGGTGTGCTTGTCCATCGACCTTTATTCAGCCAAAGTTGTTTGAGGTAAAAACCCACTTAGTAAGATGATTCAGAGGTGGAGTGCTCTTGTTAATTAAGTTTACCTTTATAAAAAAGATATGGAAACTTTAACATAGAAAACGTCTAACGTGTAGATCCACTAGTTAGTGATCTTAATGTTCAGACTAAGACGTCAAAGTGGCCGCTATATAATGCTTCTTGAGTGGAAAGATGGAAATTATCAGCAAAGAAAGAGAAGCAGCAAGGAAAAGTAAATGAAAGTCAGAACTGAAAACTTCAGAAAAGGAAACAAAATACTCACGGAATGGGCTCAGGAGCGGAACAAGGATAACAGAGGCAGTCACTGAACTTGCGAACAGTCCTACAAAATTATCTGGTTTGAACGACAGAGAGAAGACACCGAAAACCAAGAACAAAGTCGGGGACTTGGGGATGTCACCACAATCTGTATCACAGGCATACCAGAGAGACGAGAAAGAGTGCACAGAAAAACATTTGAAAAAAGAATGGCAAAAGCTGACCAAACCTGGCAAAACGTGGAAACCTACAGGTTCAGGAACCTCAGGAGACTTCAGACAGGACAGCCTGCACCTCACACCAAATTCATGTTCTAGACATGTGATGATCAAACTCCTGAGAACTACACGAAAGAAGCCTGGAGAGCAGCCACAGAATGCAGTCCTTGTCGTGGATCAGAGGTTCAAATGCGCGCAGATCTCAGTAGAAGCGATGCCACACACAGCGACAGGGTCTTTCAGGAAGAAAGGCGAAAGGAAGATCACCTCAGATAAAGGACAAACAAGATGTGTTGGTAGGAGACCTGCTCTGAAACACTCGCTAAAGGAAGCTTTTCAGACAAAAAAGATAACAGGATACTGGAGGAAAACATGAAAAACCAGGAGTAAAAGAAACGTCAGAAAAGGCAGTTGTATAAGTAATATAATAGACTAGTCTTTTTGAGGTTTTAAAATGTTTATGATTAAAAACAAAAACTAAAGTCTGTTGGGGTTTAGTGTGTGTGATGTATACAGAGGCAGCTCGGTGGCCACTAGCTTTCTCCACGCAACTTGAAGTGCTGAAAAAAAAACCAAGTTGACAAATTTAGCTAGGTTGACCAAGGAAAAGAGAATATTCAAATTATTAGGTCAGAAATGCAAGAAAGGACATTACTTCTGATTTATAGGGGAAAAAAGGATTGTAAGCAAACATTATGAACAACTGTATGCCAACAAATTAGGTAACCTCAATTAAGTGGGAAGTTTCCTAGAAAAACATTCACAAGACTGACTCAAGAATAGAAAGTCTGAATAGACCTGTAAAAAAATGAAGGGAATGAATTATTAATTTAAAAGAGTACCCAAGAGAAAAATCCAGTCAGGTGGCTTCACCACTGAATTCTACCGCATCGTTTTAAAATTAATAACAATTCTTCACAAACTTCTAAAAAAAGGAAAAGAGGCAAGAACACTTTCCAACTCACCCCATGAGGCCAATTTGCTGACACCAGAGCCAGACGGAGCTCTCACAATGTATGAATACGGAGACGACTGACGGACGCCTCCTGTGAATATGGATGCTAAAACTCTGAGCAAGGGCTTAGTTTTTGTCCAAACTAAATGATTTCTTGATTCTTAGTTAAAAGTAACCATGATAAAAATCGATTTGAGCCCCCATTTTTGAAAGTTTATTCTCCAGCTGAGTCACCTTGTGTTCAGAAAGACAGAGAACAGAATTGGAGGGAAAACTAGTTGTTGTTTAGTTGCTAAGTCATGTCCGACTGTGACCCCTGGACTAGAGCCTGCCAGGCTCCTCTGTCCATGTAATTCTCCAGGCAAGACTGTTGGAGGGGGTTGCCATTTCCCTCTCCAGGGGATCTTGCCAACCCAGGGGTGGAACCTGCATCTCCTACATTGGCAGGCAGATTCTTTACCACTGAGCCACCTGGGCAAATAAAACTTCACCAGTTTATCCAGAAAAGCAGTTACATTTCTAATTTCTCCTTAAAAATACCTGAACACTCTGACTTCAGTCAGATCTGAGAAGGAGACAAAGCAGCTTTGCTCTGGCCTGGGCCTGGCCTTGGGCAGAGAGACAAAGCAGGCGGCTTCCTTCCAGCTCTCTCCAGCGATTCTCCTCCCTAGTCTCCCCCCGCCGTGATCCTCGTGGACAGCTGGCCAGGCTCCGGATCTTTCCAGCAACCCCAGAAAGGCTTGCCTTACCTGTAGTCCCATTCTGAGACCTCTTGGTACGGTCGCACAGGGGAAGAGCCTGTGTCACTTGAAGGGCACGTTTGAGCTGAAATCTAATCCTCATATGCACGGCATGTATTAGGGCCAAGATTAATCTCCCCCCGAGCCTCAGTCTGTGCATCTGTAAAATCAGGGCAGCACCTCGCTGGCAGAAAGGTTGGGAATGCTAAGTGGGAAAGCGGCAGGCAGCGCCCGGTTAGGGTCTCAATACTAACCATCGTCTTCCTCCTCACCTCTGTTTCCTGGGCTCAGTGTCCCCGAGCAGCGTGTGTGGATGGTAACGGAGGTCTCTGGGCTTGCCGCCGTGAAGCCAGCAGCTCTGGGCAGTGCATCTTCCAGACACAGGGTGTGGGGCTGGAGTTAGGGCTTTATGCTGCGAAGACTCTGTTTATTAAGCGCATACAGGAGTCCTGGGGTCCGATCTTCCTGGCCGGGTAAGCGTGGGGTCCGATCTCGTTCCATCGCTTCCTGGCCGGGTAAGCGTGGGGTCCGATCTCGTTCCACCGCTTCCTGGCCGGGTAAGCGTGGGGTCCGATCTCATTCCACCGCTTCCTGGCTGCGTAAGCGTGGGGCTCCTGTCTGTCCTCCTTTGTGACTTTCCCGCCTCCCAGGTGTGTGCGGATCCCAGCGGAGGACCCATGCGAAGTGTTTTCAGCACACTGCTGGTGCAGAGGTCGGCACCCAGAGGTGAGGCCCGAAAGTGAGAGGGCAACCTCCCACACGCTCTGAGAAGTGGAGCCCACTCTCTTCAAAGGCAAGAGGACTGAAACGGCCCTGTTTTTAGCGCCATCGAAACACACCCCTTGAAGAACGGTTCTAAGAAGGTAAAAGTTCATACCGCTTCTCTTTAGGGAAATCTTTGCTTGCCTTTCAAGTTTTTGAAACCTGTCACTGTGGTCAACCAGCCGGATCATGCAGGGTAGGCAAGATTCTGCTGTGTTTCTTGTTTCTCCCAGACCCGTGTCTGTCCCAGGCCTGCCCCACAGCACCCCTGCTCAGGGAGGGAGCTGACCGCCTCCCCCCAGTTTGGAGAAGCTGCACACCAGACCTTAAAAGTCTTGCCCAGAAGTGCCACGGATCTCCAGCTTCTGCGCACTAACTGAGGCAAGGCTTGCCCTGACACCAGGTTGGTGGAGACTTGGCATCTGCTCTGGCCACGTGAGCTGCCGTGAGCCCGAGCAGAGCGTCCGAGCAGCCAGTCCTGTCTGACCCGTTGAAGGACGCTGCCCACCCAGCCACAATGCCCTGTGGGGGAGGGAACGTGGTGCTCTCCCTTTCCCAGAGGAAAACTGCTGATAAGACCTACTGTTTCAGAGTTGAATCTCAAGTGATTTATAGGAACAGCTTTCTCTAGGAACTCATGGTCAGATAAAGATGGATTTGACACCCTATAGACTCAGAGCCTGTGGTTTTATCTAAAAGGAAAACCTGCATATCATTGCTCCTAATAGAAATTATTATATTATTATATCAGTTCAGTTGCTCAGTCGTGTCCTACTCTTTGCGACCCCATGGACTGCAGCACGCCAGGCCTCCATGTCCATCACCAACTCCCGGAATTTACCCAAACTCACGTCCATCAAGTCAGTGATGCCATCCAACCATCTCATCCTCTGTCGTCCCCTTCTCCTCCCGCCTTCAATCTTTCCCAGCATCAGGGTCTTTTCAAATGAGTCACTTCTTTGCATCAGGTAGCCAGAGTATTGGAGTTTCAGCTTCAACATCAGTCCTTCCAATGAATATTCAGGGCTGATTTCCTTTAGGATGGACTGGTTGGATCTCCTTGCAGTCCAAGGGACTCTCAAGAGTCTTCTCCAACACCATAGTTCAAAAGTATCAATTCTTCAGTGCTCATCTTTCTTTATGGTCCAACTCTCACATCCATACATGACCACTGGAAAAACCATAGCCTTGACTAGACGGACCTTTGTTGGCAAAGGAATATCTCTGCTTTTTAATATGCTGTCTAGGTTGGTCATAACTTTTCTTCCAAGGAACAAGCATCTTTTAATTTCATGGCTTCAGTCACCATCTGCAGTGATTTTGGAGCTCCCCAAAATAAAGTCTGACACTGTTTCCACTGTTTCCCCATCTATTTGCCATGAAGTGATGGGACCAGATGCCATGATCTTAGTTTTCTGAATGTTGAGCTTTAAGCCAACTTTTTCACTCTCCTCTTTCACTTTCATCAAGAGGCTCTTTAGTTCTTCACTTTCTGCCATAAAGGTGGTGTCATCTGCATATCTGAGTTATTGATGTTTCTCCTGGCAATCTTGATTCCAGCTTGTGCTTCTTCCAGGCCAGCGTTTCTCATGATGTACTCTGCATATGAGTTAAATAAGCAGGGTGACAATATACAGCCTTGATGTACTCCTTTCCCTATTTGGAACCAGTCTGCTGTTCCATGTCCAGTTCTCACTGTTGCTTCCTGACCTGCATACAGATTTCTCAAGAGGCAAGTCAGGTGGTCTGGTATTCCCATCTCTTGAAGAATTTTCCACAGTTTATTGTGATGCACACAGTCAGGGGCTTTGGCATAGTCAATAAAGCAGCAAGAGATGGATGGATGTTAGACAGAGTTGGACAGCAATAGAAATAGATGAGTATAATATTATTACATTATATTCACCCAGTACTTCAGCCACCTGATGTGAAGAGCTGACTCATTGGGAAAGACCCTGATGCTGGGAAAGATTGAGGGCAAGAAGAAAAGGGGACGACAGAGGATGAGATGGTTGGATGGCATCACCGACTCGATGGACACGAGTTTGAGCTCCGGGAGGCAGTGAAGGACGGGAGCCGGGCTGAACAACAATAGAAGTTAAGTGAGAAGCCGGGCGTGCTGCGGTCCACGGGGTCGCAGAGAGTTGGATGTGGCTGAGCAACAGTAGAAGTTAAGTGAGAAGCCGGGTGTTCTGCGGTCCACGGGGTCACAGAGAGTTGGATGTGGCTGAGCAACAGTAGAAGTTAAGTGAGAAGCCGGGCGTTCTGCGGTCCACGGGGTCGCAGAGAGTTGGACGCGGCTGAACAACAGTAGAAGTTAAGTGTTTAATAGGTAATTTTTGTCACTGGAGTTCTGATAACAAAATTTCTAAGGAAAAGACATCAGGTTCATGTGAACCACATCCCCATTTAAAGCATCAGCAGGAACGTTTTTTGGTGCCAACTTTCATGTTTATCGGGCTTCCCTGACAGCTGAGTTGGTGTAGAACCTACCGGCAATACAGGAGACCCCAGTTCAATTCCTAGGTTGCGAAGATTCACTGGAGAAGGGAAAGGCTACCCACTCCAGTATTCTGGCCTGGAGAACTCCATGGACCATATAATCGTTGGGGTTGCAAAGAGTCGAACACAACTGAGTGACTTTCACTTCACCTTTTCATGCTGAGAGACTTATGACTAAGTGAGACCTCATGAGTTCTGTTGGGGAGCTGGTCTTTCTTAAGATCGTCCTTAAATACATCACGTGTCCCCTGTGTGCACGTCTTCAAGTAAGTGGGAACCCGGGAGACCTCACTGGTAGCAGCGTATGTTATGTCGGTTTTAGCATAAACTGTGTCCCCTGGTGAGATGTCACGTAACAGAGGCGTGCACGCAGCAGAAACACTTGGGCATCGTGAGTAACGGGTGATGAGGACATGCCTACTGCTGGCAGGGTAGGTTCCAGGGGTTAGGGGAAGGATTATGTGCGCAGACAAAGCAGACTGAGGTTTATGAATAGTTGTTGTTCAGTCACTCAGTTGTATCCGATTGTGATCCCATGGACCGCAGCACGCCAGGCCTCCCTGTCCTTCACTGTCTCCCGGAGCTTGCTCAAACTCATGTCCATTGAGTTGGTGATGCCATCCAACCATCTCATCTTCTGCCATCCCCTTCTTCTCCTGGCCTCAATCTTTCCCAGAATCAGGATCTTTTCTAATGAGTCAGCTCTTCACATCAGGTGGCCAGAGTATTGGAGCTTCAATTTTAGCATCAATTCTTCCAGTGAATATTCAGGACTGATCTCTTTTAGGATGGACTGGTTGGATCTCCTTGCAGTCCAAGGCACTCTCAAGAGTCTTCTCCAACACTACAGTTCAAAAGTATCAATTCTTTGGCACTCAGCTTTCTTTATGGTCTAACTCTCACATCCACACCTGACTACTGGAAAAACCAGAGCTTTGACTAGATGGACCATTTTTGGCAAAGTAATGTCTCTGTCTTTCAATATGCTGTCTAGGTTGGTCATAGCTTTTCTTCCAGGGAGCAAGCGTCTTTTGATTTCATGGCTGCAGTCACCGTCTGCAGTGATTTTGGAGCCCAGGAAAATAAAGTCTTTCACTGATTCCATTGTTTCCCTTCCACATGCCATGAAGTGATGGGACTGGATGCCATGATCTTTGTTTTTTGAAAGTTGAGTTTTAAGCCAGCTTTTTCACTCTCATCTTCATCAAGAGACTCTTTAGTTCCTCTTCACTTTCTGCCATAAGGATGGTTTCATCTGCATATCTGAGGTTATTGATATTTATCCTGGCAATCTTAATCCCAGCTTGTGCTTCATCCAGCCCAGCATTTCACATGATGTACTCTGCATATAAGTTAAATAAGCAGGGTGATAATGTACATCCTTGATGTACTCCTTTCCCAATCTTGAACCAGTCTGTTGTTCCATGTCCGGTTCTAAGTGTTGCTTCTTGACCTGCATACAGGTTTCTCAGGAGACAGGCAAGGTGGTCTGGTATTCCCATCTCTTTAAGAATTTTCCGCAGTCTGTTGCGATCCATACAGTCAAAGGTTTTAGGGTAGTCAATGAAGCTGAAACAGATGTTTTTCTGGAATTTTCTTACTTTTCTGATGATCCATCAGATGTTGGCCATTTGACCTCTGGTTCCTCTGCCTTTTCTAAATCCAGCTTGAACGTCTGGAAGTTCTTGGTTCACATCTGTTGAAGCCTGGCTTGGAGGAGTGGGTTTGAATAATGAACAGTGGGTTTGAATTGTGCCCCAGGCTTATGGTAATTCATTCACTTGTTCAGGTTGCACTGGTGCAGAGAAGTAAGTAAATAATGAATCCTGGGGTAGTAACGTAGCTAAAAGTGCTTAGCTTGGTGTCTGGCTCTGGAGTGGGTGCTTGATAAATGCCTGATGGAGCTGCCCTCAGAGCTCTTTGCAGCGCGTTCCTGCTGTCCTGGAAACCCGGGGAAGTCCCAGCCGTGACAGCGAGCCCCTTCTCAAAAGGCTCAGTTTCAGGTCCTCACGTTGAGACATCATCTCAGTCAACCTGTGGGGTTTCTAATTATGCCCTCCTGCCCCTGCCAGAGCTTAATGCGTGGTGAGAGCTGTGGGCTGCCGCCCCTCCCGGCGTGCCCAGGGGGTCCGGATCAGCTCCTGGTCCGTGTTCCGGAACGTTGCCCAACAAGTGGTCCCTGTACGCCGTCAGCGCCGCGTCAGGAGTGCTGACTCTCGGGCCCACGCGGGGCCATTGCACCTGTGTCTGTGCCTCGCAAGACTTGAGGGGATTTACGTGCTCACTAGAGGCTGAGAGGCGCTGGACGTTCAGAATGAGAAACGCTGGTCTTCTGGACTCTCAGTTAAGAACGGGCTGTTACACAGCTACTTGATGCAGACTGCTTCACGAGCCTTGAGCGTGGATCTTCTGGCGGGAGGGGAAATGGCCCGCTTTCTTCCTCGCTTTGATCACTAAAGACGCAGCCAGGACTGCTCGTGGGACAGAGATGGCCCGAGACACCCACATGAGATGCCCTCGTCTCTGCTGCCGGGGCGCGTCTGGAGCCTCCTGCACTGCCGTCCTGGCTCCATCCTGGCTCAGGGTCCGGCCTGAGTAAGGCCAGGGGCTGTGCCCGCCTGCAGCAGCAGTGAGAGGGAGTCCAGCCTGAGGACGCGCCCTTCCTCTAACTGTCTGCTCTGGGGTGTTGCTCTCTGTTTTGTTTTCCCGCTTTATGCAAGTATTTTTAGATGTCTTGATCCCCTGCTCCTACTTTGCGCCTCCCTGTTCCCCTCTTCCCACTGGCAGTCATTGGTTTGTTCTCTGTAGCTGTGGATCTGCTTCTTTTTAAAATAAATATTCATTAGTTTGTTGTAGTTTTTTTAGATTCCACATATAATGATATCATACGGTATTAAAATTTGTCTTTCTCTGTTTCACCTATTTCCCCAGCATAATACCCTCCAAGTGCATTCATACTGCTGCAAATGGCAAAATTTCTGTCTTTTTTTATGGCCAAATAGCATTCCATTGCATGTATGTGCATAATATACATACATACTTATGTGTATATACAGGGGCTTCCCGGGTGGCGCAGTGGTAAAGAATGCACCTGCCAGTACAGGAGACGTGGATTCAATTCCTGGGTTGGGAAGATCCCCTGGAGGAGGGAAGGGCAACCCATTCTAGGTTCTGGCCTGGAGAATCCCACGGACCAGAGGAGCCTGGCGGGCTACAGTCCATGGGGTCAGAGAGTCAGACACGATTGCCCAGCTGAGCATAAGCACAGTGTGTGTGTGTGTGTGTGTGTGTGTCTGTGTGTGTGTCTGTGTGTGTCTGTGTGTTCACATCATGGAGTGGTGTTTGTGTATTCACGTCATGGAGTGGCGTATATACCTACGTCTCCATCTGCTCTCTCGGCTTTTTTCCATGCCTTCGGCCCTGCCCTGGAGAGTCAGTCCCCAGTCTCACCTTCTGCCCGTCTGGACCCCAGCCTCTGCTCACTCTCGTCAGGTGACTCTAGGTGCCCCCAGCTCCACTGGGCTTTGATGCTGGTGCGTTGCTGCCTCAGTCTGGTTAGGGCTGTTCTGCATTTTGCCTGGAGCCCTAAGTGGGGGGATTGGACCTGTTCTTCACATGTGAAGTGGCTGAATGTGTGTGTCCCAGCCTCTGGAGTCAACACGGTGTGCTATAGTAAATGCCAGCTGTTAGAATCCACTTCCTCTCACGACACAGGAAGCCTCAGGAGGGGCTCATTCCCACCGGAGCAGCAAGGAGACCCCAGGTCGTTTATAAAGTCACAGCACTTCTCAAGCTGTCGAAGAGCTCCATGTGCAGGACAGCTCTGCAGCTGAGCCCTACAGAGAGGAGAGCCCGTTGGGCGGGGTGAGCTGGCACGAACCACACCAGACTTGGCAGAGGAGGGGAGAGGCGGCTGCCAGACCATGGCGAAGAGAGGCTGGCGGTAAGGAAGCCAAAGGCCAAGGGTGGGCTGGGGATGGCGAAGAGAGGCTGGCGGTAAGGAAGCTGAAGGCCAAGGATGGGCTGGGGGTCAAGTGCAAACGGCGGGGCCTGGGACATAGGCAGGTTCCGTAGCACCCTCGCCAGGGGCTCTTCTCTGCAGCCTCCCCAGGAGATGGCAGGGGTGTCTAGGGGCAGGACTCTGGGGCGAGCTCCTCTGTGGATGGTCCTCCATGGGGCCCTCGGGCTCTGGGAGGCAGACACAGCTCTTTCTCCTCCCCGTTACCCTTTCCTGCCAGTTAGTAAAAGCCTTAGGCTACGGACAGAAGAGCAGTCCAGCCTCTCAACCAAGGACAAACAATGACCCACTGCAGCTCGGGACAGAACAGGAGACCGTCTCCCACCCGGGACAAACCCCAGCCACGAGGCAGAGCGGGGCTTCCGTGGGAAGAGGGGCAGGAGTGCTTTGAAAACCTTGCGTAAAAGCCCAGATTCATAGGCTGACGCGAGCCTCGGGGCAGCAGAGAATCCCTCATTCCACCGCCAGGAGCTGAGCACGGGGCAGCAACAGCAGCTGCCTGTTTCTGCAGGAGAAACTTTGGAACGAGGAGATGGGCAGGAGCACGGAGAAGAGCCCAGCAGCACTTTGCCCACTGTGGGGCACCGAAAGTCACGCCTGAAAACAGACACCCTGAAACCCAGCTCAAGCCCCGATTAGACAGACGACCTCCTTGCTCCTGGAAGCACATGTTAAATGATTGTTTTATGAACATAAAAGCTACTTACTGTGGTCTCTACTATTTCTTTATGTATAATTTTCAGCAGCCAATCCAAAGCTGATACTTTAACAAGCAAAGCAAAACAAAACCAAATGATTGCCAGCAGATAAAGCGATCAGCAGGACCAGAACTAGTAACGACCCAGACGTTGGAAGGCCAAGGTCGGGACTTGAAAATGACCATGGTAATGACATGAAAGGGTTCCTTTAGCGGGCTTATCAGTAGACTAGTCTCGGCTGAGGAAAGCTAATGAACTTGCAGGTAGATCAGAAATCATAAAAAATGATACACAAAAAAAGAATAAAAGGCTGAAAAAAGCCATAACACAGAACCTAAGATCCTTGGGACAACATCATATAATCTAACACGTTCCATTGGATTCCTAGAATAAAAGTGAAAGAAAGAGCAGAAGAAACGTCTGAACAGACTGTCATCGTTGTGCACCGCTGTCTCGTCCGATTCTTTGCGACCCCGTGGACCGCAGCACTCCAGGCCTCCCTGTCCATCACCGTCTCCTGGAGTCTGCTCAGACTCATGTCCATCGAGTCGGTGGTGCCATCCAGCCATCTCATCCTCTGCCGTCCCCTCCTCCCCCTGCCTTCAATCTCTCCCAGCATCAGGGTCTTTCCCAATGAGTCAGCTCTTCGCATCAGGTGGCCCAAGTATTACAGCTTCAGCTTCAGTCCTTCCAATGAATATTCACGGTTGATTTCCTTTAAGAGTGACCGGTTTGATCTTGCTGTCCAAGGAACTCTCAAGTATCTAAACAGATAGTGGCTAAGAATTTTCCAAAAATAGGGCAAGATAAACTCCAGGTCCACCAAGTTCAGGGAACTCCCAACAGTGTAAATACAAAAATAAACTCCAAAACTGAAGGAAAAAATCCACCTAGACATATCATAAACTTCTAAGACAATATTTTGGAATTAAAAAAAGTTTAAAGAAGCAATTTCAGATTGGTCAGCTCAGATTAATTAGTTCAGGTTAGTTGCTAATATCAGGGACCATTGTTGTACGTGAAGAAGCATAGGACACAAGGGCTAATCTGAAGCTTAAATTTTGAAGGGGAAACAAGCTTGTTGTTTAGTTCAGCGGATCTGGGTTCACGGACACCAGCAGCACTTGGGAGCGTTGAGGATGGAGCTTCCTGGGCACCGTCCCTAAGGGCCTGGTGCTGCGGGCGCTGCAGACCGCCCGAGGCGCGGCTGCCCATTTCACGGGGCCCCTCCCGACCCACACCCCCTGCAGCCCACGGAGGCGACCCTCCGGGGAGGAGGTGCCGCGTCCTCGGTCACGGAGCCGAGGCGGGTGGGCCAGATTCAATCGGGTAAGTGGAGGTCCTCGCTGCTGAGAGACTGTAGCTGGGGCGAATTCCACAAAGCCCCCTCCTTCCCGCGAGGAGCTGTGTTCTTGCAGCGGTCAGTGAGCAGAAATCAGAACCCTGGGGACAGCGGGGCATCCTCGGTAAATGCCTGGACCTCCCACTCCAGGAACTTGGGGGCCACAGAAATTGTGGGCCAGCCTCTCGGCGTGGGGCTCCCTGGGGCTCAGAATAGGAGGCGCTGAGTCACGTGAGCCCTGCCTTCCCGCTGTGGGCAGAGGTCACAGGTCAGCGGGGTCTCCCCGGGACCCGGGGTGGCCGGGCTCATGTGCGGTGTGTTCCCTGGGGCCAGGGTTCCTGAGTCGGCCGTGGCTTTGGTCTGGAGGTGAAGAGGAGGATGGAGCTGCCATCAGAGATGGGTCAAATCAGCAAGAAGCAGGACTGGCCTCCCAGTCCTCAGGAGGAGGACAGCGTTGCAGCTGTGCTGCTGAGGGGGGAGCCGCTCGGACAGGACGGCGGGGAGGGTCCCCCACCTGGACCTCGGGTGGGAGCGGGGTTGGGACTGGCAGGGGAGGGTCTTCCTTCCTCTCCCGGGACGCATGCTCCGGGAGACGGTGATGGACAGGGAGGCCTGGCGTGCTGCCGTCCACAGGGTCACAAGGAGTCGGACACAACTGAGCACCACGCAATAAAGGAATCAGAAGCGTGGAAGCTCCGGCGCCTCCTGAATTAGCCTTTGTTTCCTCCAGGTGACAGGAAGGGGAGCGGCCGCCCCGCCTCTGTGGCTGTTTTGTTTTTCCCTTCTTTTCTGGTCCTCCAAGCCCACTTCCTCCACCTTGGGGGTTCCTGTATGTAAAGCAGGGACAGACATCTCTGCAGCCCTCACACCTGGCTGAGTCGTCTTCCTCCGAACCTTCTACCAGCGGGGTTCCCAGGAGGCGTGGTCGGCCGGCCAGGGGCTGAGGTTCGGGGGCTCAGTGGGAGGTTTTCAGTCCCGGGACAGGTTGGACCAGCAGAAGACTAGACCTGCCATCCATCTCTTACGGTAGCCTGGGCATCACCTACCTGTCCCTCCTCCCCTGAGCCCTTCCCTTGATAAAATGCACCACTTGTCAAATGCTCCCCAGCAAGGCAGCTGCCCCGCCCTCTGTCACACACTCAGGGAGATGACGTGACTTACACAGGGCTCCCAGCTGAGCCCAGCTTCAGATACTGGTCTAAATCCACGGTCTAGAAAGCTCTATTACATTCTCGTCTGGGCAGATGGGAGGGAGGTTCAAAAGGGAGGAAATATATGTATACCTATGGCTGATTCGTGTTGAGGTTTGACAGAAAACAGCAAAATTCTGTAAAATGATTATCCTTCAGTAAAAAATAAAAAGCCTGTGTCCTGGCGTCCCTGCCCCCAGTGGCCCCGCTCACTGCAGTCCCATCCTCCAGGGTCCCACTGGTCCTTTACCTTCTCTCACGTCCTAGGCTTGTAGTCTTTGATAGTTTGACCAGGGGAAAAATTCAGGCTTAAAAGGCAATGCAAAAGCATGGGTCATGTAGCCTGGGCTTCCCTGGTGGCCCAGTGGGAAAGAATTCACCTGCGAAGGTAGGAAACACAGGTTCAATCCCCGGTCTGGGAAGAGCTAGTCTGTGAGCCACAACTACTCCAGGAGCCGCACCTGCTGAAGGCCACGTGCCTGGAGCCCACGCTCTGCGAGGAGAGAAACCAGCGATGAGAAGCCCGCACGCGGCCGTTAGCCGGGAGCGCCTGCTCACTGCAGCCAGAGAAAGCTCCAGGCTGCCGCGGAGGCCCAGCGCAGCCAGGAATAAATACAAATGCATCTTCAGCATAGCCCAGTGTGAGGTTCCAAACATTCCCTCGAGGGGTGTTTGTCCGCTGGCCAGAGCATCCGTGTGTCCCGGCGGAGCAAGGAGCTCCATCCGGCAGGATGCTTTGGCATCCCCTCCGGCAGGGTGGTGGGCGAAGGGTCCAGATGGAGAAGGCCTGAGGGAAGTGGCCGGGCCCTGTGTGCTTCGGGTGAGTGTCCCACATAAAGGCTGCCTGCTTTTATTTCTCTTTCAAGTAGAAACCTCTTCCCCTTTAGAGATGACAAATCACAAGGTCGTCACGCCCCAGATTGCGGTGAGTCCCCCCGTCTGTGCAGCGGTGAGAGGCGGATGATGATCAGGTCTGAAGATGGATGCCTGAGGAGATAAGCTTTGGAAGCCCACACTCCTCAGATTTTCCACGCCCGTCACTACTTCCCTCGCTCGTTCACTCGGCAGGCCCGTAGGCCTTTCTGGAGCACCTGCCCGCTGGGGAGGCGTTCATGGGAGCCAAACAGCAGCTCCGTCTCTGCGGGGCCAGCACGCTGGTGGTCGTAGACAGGAAATGCGGCCCATGGGGAGAGGAAGCAGGGCTGGAGCCCTGGCGAGAGCCCTGTGGGTGGTCAGGGAGGCAGGTGGTCTCTCCCTGGGGTGGGCACCTCAGCGGAGAGCGCCCGCCCCAAGTTGTCTGGGGAGGGCACATCCTTGCAGAGAAGTCCGAGGACAAAGGCTGAGGAATGTGCTGAGCAAACTCCAGGAAAAGGCCGGATGTCAGGGTCCTGGGTGTTAACAATGCAGAGAGGTAAAGCCTGGAGGGGAAGGCGGGGGTAGGGTCCCGGGTGAGCCCTGTAGGTCCCGGTCAGGATGCAGGCTGGGGCCGGGGGCGCCCTGGAGGGTTTCGAACAGAATCCAGACCTGACTTGAACAGTCGTGAAAGTCCCACTGGGCCTGCCGAGTGGAGACAGGAGTGGGGCAGGGCCACCTGGAAGATGCGAGTGGAGGTCCTGGTGATCGGTGGTTGGCAGGGAAGGAGTCAGGCCGTGGGATTCGGGATACAGGGTTCAGGTTAATCCCGAGGACAGAGCCAAGGGGATTCGCTGATGTGCTTGTTGGGGAGCGAGAGAGAATTGGGGCGCCTCCAAGGTCTGTGACTTCCCCGAAGCTCAGATGGTAAAGAATCCACCTGCAATGCAGGAGACCTGGGTTCGCTTCCTGGGTCAGGAAGAGCCTCTGGACAAGGAAATGGCAACCCACTCCAGTATTCTTGCCTGGAGGATTCCATGGGTGAGGATGAGATGGTTGGATGGCATCACCCACTCGATGGACATGAGTTTGAGCAAGCTCCTGGAGTTGGCGATGGACAGGGAGGCCTGGTGTGCTGCAGTCCGTGGGGTCGCAAAGAGATGAGCACGACTGAGTGACTGAACTGAACTGAACCAAGGTCTATGGCCTGAACCACAGGGGTTGAAGGGATTTGGTTGCCTGGTGCTGAAATGAGCTTGTGGATGAGCAACTTTATGGAAGGCAAACAGTTTGATTTTAGACAGGAACTACTTGAGATCCTTGTGAATGTTCTGAGTGGGGGTCTGATGTCTGGGGTTCCAGAGAAGGGTCTGGGCTGGAGACAGAGTTTCACGGTGTAGTTAGTCGAATACAGTCTCACCCAAACTCAGGTCTGCCGGAACCTTAGCACGTGACCTCATCTGGACATGGTCTCTGCAGCGCGCATGCTAAGTTGCTTCAGTCGTGCCTGACTGCAGCCCTATGGTTGCAGCCCGCCAGCCTCCTCTGTCCATAGGACTCTCTGGGGTGGGTTGCCATGCCCTCTCCAGGGGATGTTTCTGGCCGAGGGATTGAACCCTCATCTCTCGTGTCTCCTGCGTTGGCAGGCGGGCTCTTTACCACTAGTGCCATCTGGGAAGCCCCTGTCTCTACAGATTAATAACCAAGTTGAGGGCCTCAGATCATCTTGGCGTGAGGGTGAGATAGGTGCCCACCCCACCCCGCATCAACACCCCTGTAAGAGGAGAGGATTCAGGTGCAGAGAGGTGATATGAAGGTCAGACAGAGAGCAGAGTGGTGCGTCTGTAGGACAAAGCCCCCCAGGGGCTGCAAGCACTGCCCACAGCTGGGAAGGGCCCTGAGGTGGTTTGTATTCAGACCTACAGAGGACCCAGCCCCGATCCCATCCTGCACTTCTGATCTCCCCAACCGTGAGAGGTTAGATACCTGTAGATTAAGTCCTTGTTTTTGTGGAACTTTGGACATCCCCAGGACGCTAACACAGGGCTTCAGGGCAGAGACAGAGCTGAGGTGAGGTCCAGGTGAGTCACGGAGGCCCCTCCCAGGGCGGCCTGATGTCCAGGGAGGGCAGGTGAGGGGCCCAGTACAGGAGCCTGACCCATCTCTCCTCTCATCATTCCAGCAGACCTTCAGTTCAGTTCAGTTCAGTCACTGCGTCGTGTCCAACTCTGACACCCCATGGACTGCAGCATGCCAGGCGTCCCTGTCCATCACTAACTCCTGGAGCTTACTCAAACTCATGCCCATTGAGTTGGTGGTACCATCCAACCATCTCATCCTCTGTCGTCCCCTTCTCCTCCTGCCTTCAATCCTTCTCAGCATCAGGGTCTTTTCTAATGAGTCAGTTCTTCACATCAGGTGGCCAAAGTATTGGAGTTTCAGCTTCAACATCAGTCCTTCCAATGAATATTTAGTATTGATTTCCTTTAGGATGGACTGGTTGGATCTCCTTGCAGTCCAAGGCACTCTCAAGAGTCTTCTCCAACACCACGGTTCAAAAGCATCAATTCTTCGGTGCTCAGCTTTCTCTATGGTCCAACTCTCACACCCATACATGACCATGGAAAAACCATAGCTTTGACTAGACAGACCTTTGTTGGCAAAGTAATGTCTCTGCTTTTTAATATGCTGTCTAGGTTGGTCATAGCTTTTCTTGCAAGGAGCAAGTGTCTTTTAATTTCATGGCTGCAGTCACCATCTGCAGTGATTTTGGAGCCCAAAAAGATAAAGTCTTTCATCAGCAGATCTTAGAGGTAATAATACTGGAAACTGGCAGGGAGAGCCTGGGACAAGTTTGCTGTCGTTCGGACAGACGTTCCAGCCTTGGAATGACGGGCATTAGGTCTCAACCCCACCCCTGGCCCAGACCTTGGAATCAGCCCGCACACACCTCTCCTGCTTGGGAGGGGCATCATGTTTTAAAAAGCCAACTTTATTGAAGTATAATTTACACACCTTCTGAGGGCGACAGAGGATGAGATGGCTGGATAGCATCACGGATTCAACAGACACGAGCCTGGAGAAACTCCGGGAGATGGTGAGGGACAGGGAGGCCTGGCGTGCCGCCGTCCATGGGGTCACGTAGAGTCCAACATGTCTTGGTGACTGAACAACAACAACAGATTTATACACAACAGAAAGCTTTCATGGTCGGGGCTGTTTCAGTGAGTTTTGGCAAATTTACACCAGTGTACTCACAACCACGATGAGAACAGAAAATGTCGCCACCCTCTAAAGGTCCCCGGAGTCCTTTCCTGTCCGTCTCTGCCCCATGCCCCTCCGCCTGACCGCTGACCCACCAGCTGTGGCCGAGTCCCAGCTGATCGTGTTCCCCTGAGCTCGTGTCGTGAAGTCGCCCAGGGCGTCCTCTTCCCGCCTGTTGCTCTCTGAGGCCCCGTGGGCAGTGGCCTTGCACCCGGCTGACCAGGAGGCGCTGCAGCTCTCTTCCTGGGCCCGCGTTCAGTGACATCAGCTTGGCTGCTGGACACTGGCCAGACTGGGATCATTCACGCCACAGGAGTGGGCAGACCTACTCGTCAGGGTTCCTTTAATCCTGGGGGGCTGCTGACAAATGCTTAAGGGTCTGCCATCTGCATGCTGGTTAATAGTCAGAGCTACGTCCGGGTCAGTCTCCCGGACGCTGTCAGGAAGCCCAGCGTCCACTGCTGCCCCTGACCCTCCCTGCTCACCCTGGGAGAACCCTGGGAGCTCACCCGTGATGGCCTGTCCTGCTCCCAAAGGCGCTGCTGAGGAGGACAGGGGGCTCGGATACATCTCCTCCCCAGGAAGGGCAGGGGCGTTTTCTGTTGACACTGCTTCTGTGCCTTGGAGAGTGGGCCTCGAGGTGGGGCAGAGCTGGTGCCCTGCCGTGTTGGTCTAGGACTGTGCCCAAGCCAGAGGGCTCGTCAAAGAATGCGATGCCCTCACCGAGCGAGGGGCACTCCCTGGGCTCCTGCAGGCTTGACTGTCCCCAGGGCACTGAGCGGGTGGGGACCTGTGGACTCGTCTGGTGGGGGGCTGTGAGGCTGCAGCCACTCCTTGGTGAGGGACGCCCTGGCCTGAGACCGATTTCTGCCCCTTCTCCCCAGAGCTTGAGAGTTCTGGAAACCCAGAGTCCAAGAGAAGCCTTGGTGAGCCCCCCCGGCAAGGTCTCCCGAGCTTGCCAGCGTGGCCTGCATTTACGTGGCTTCCGAGAACCAAGGAGGTCTGCTTCAGGGCTCCTTACTCTTTCTGCTGAGACAGAAGGAGACAGTCCACCGTGACGTGACCGTCTCCAGCTCGGTTCCTCCTCCGGCATCCACCGTGGTCACCTTGGATCCGCAGCAGGTCCTGCGAATTCCTCCCAGGTTCCCGGCGTTTGCATCTGCAGGAAACAGGAGCAGGTTGGCGCCACGGCCGCAGGAGCACGGCGACTGCGCCGGGAGCCCAGCACGCGCGGCGGTGTCTCGGGGCTGCGGTCTGGGGGCTGGGCGAACTGCACGGGTCAGCACCCGCAGCCACCTCACCTCCAGTTTGTCTCATCATCCCACGTGACCTCCGGTGCCTTTTCACCCTTTCCCACCGCAGAACAGAGAACCAGACACCGGGCAACGTGGGGCTGCCTCTAACAACTCCGTCTCTGGTTGGAGCCCTCTGCATGTGTGTATGGGCACGAAGCACGTTCCGCGGAGTCCCCGCGAATCAAACAGCCAAAACGCGTGGCTGACCTCGAGAGCTGAGAGCCGAGGGCCCCTCCCACGGCAGCCGTGGGGCCCGCACCGGGATGGGACTCCCCTGACGCAGCCTCCAGCTTCAGTGCTCACCTGCGGCAGGCGAGTTATCCGACTGTAACGATTCTTTCTATTCATTAGAAAGTTCTCCTGGGTGAGCGGGCATCTATGGAAACTTCCCTTCTTCTACTTCTGTCTCTGCATCCGGCCCGGTTCCTGGCATAGAATTAACCCTCAGAAACTCTTTGGGGAACTGAGAACAAGACTCTGCCTTCCCCAGGTTTGCCCTTTACAGTTTGAAGACAGCTCTCGGGGCGTCCGCAGTCTTCTCTCTTTGGAACTGAACACAGAGCGTTCCCGTAAGTCCTGACCAAGGGGCCCAGCCCCACGTGCCCTTCCTGACCGCACCACCTGGCACTTCTAAGACACGGTGCCCAGGCCTGGAAGGAGTGACCCCTGTCTGCTCGGCACACATACCCGTGATGCAGCGCCCGATGGGCCCTGATGACATCAGCACCCCCAGAGATCAGGCTCCAGCATCCCTGGAGTGATGTGATGTGATGTGGTCTCACACACTCCCCACCAGAAGGCAGACTCGGCTTCCTGGCCGGTGAGCCTGCCTTGGCGCACGAGGCGAAGGGACGGAGTGCGGTTCTGAGCCCAGTGCCTGAGATGCCCTGTTGGCAGTGCCCCTCTCCCCGGGGGCGGCTTGGGCCTCACTGGGGAGGATGAGAGAACACGCGGTGTACATACAGATGGGCTGTCCCGGCCGAGGCCATCCTGCACTGGTCAGCGTGGCTGACCTCCTGGCCAGTGCACGAGTGGCTCAGTCACCTCGGCTGTCTGGCCTGGTCAGGAGCCGCCTGGCTCACCTGCGGGCCTGGGAGCAGTACTAAACGGTCAGTGTTTCATCCACTGAGGCTCCAGAGCTGAGTTTTTTAGTGTTATTTTGGCAAGACATAGTTAACACACCATCTGACTAGCATCACCCAGGATTGGATTACCCATCATAGTGGCTTATGTGAAACATGTGATCAGTCACATGTTTTTTCCCTTGGGCTGACCTTGTGGCTCAGCTGGTAAAGAATCTGCCTGCAACGCGGGAGACCTGAGTTCGACCCCTGGGTTGGGAAAATTCCCCTGGAGAAGAAAACGGCTTCCCACTCTAGTATTCTGGCCTGGAGGATTCCACAGACTGTACAGTCCCTGGAGTTGCAAAGAGTTGGACATGACTGAGTGACTTTCACTTTCATATATTTTTTTAGTTTCAGATTTAATGATTTTTTATCATTATTTTAAAAAATTTATTTACTTTTAAGGTCCGTCAGCAGCAGCCAAAGCTATGGTTTTTCCAGTAGTCATGTACAGATGTTGGATAGTAAATTTGGTGAGAGAGTTACTATCCAACAGAGAGTTGGATAGTAAAGAAGGCTGAGTGCTGAAGAATTGATGCTTTCAAACTGGTGTTGGAGAAGACTCTTGAGAGTCCCTTGGACAGCAAAGAGGTCAAATCAGTCAATCCTAAAGGAAATCAACCCTTAATATTCATTGGAAGGACTGATGCTGAAGCTGAAGCTCCAGTACTTTGGCCACCTGATTCAAAGAGCTGACTCACTGAAAAAAATGCAGATGCTGGGAGAGGTTGAAGGCAGGAGGAGAAGGGGTGACTGAGGACGAGACGACTGGATGGCATCACCGACTCAATGGACATGAGTTTGAACAAATTCTGGGAGATAGTGAAGGACAGAGAAGCCTGGTGTGCTTCAGTCCATAGGGTCTCAAAGAGTTGGACACGACTTAGCAACTGAATAACAATTTTTAATTGGAGGATAATTGCTTTACATGAGCAGTTACATTTATTTGATAACTTTTACATACATTGGTTTCTTGACTTGCAGTGGAACATCCGAAGTGTGGTTAGTCTGAATCGAGATGTGCTATAAATATCCAATGAACATATGCTTTTGAAGACTTAGTACAAAAATGATAAAATATTCCATTAATTTTTATATTGGCTACATGTAGGGATAATTATATTTTGGATATACTGAGTTATAAATTTTTTAAAATATTTTTTGATGTGGGCCATTTTTTAAGGCTTTGTTGAATTTGTTACACTATTGCTTCTCTTTTATAGTTTGGTTTTTTGGCCACAAGGCATGTGAGAGCTTCGTTTCTCAACCAGGGGTTGAGCCGGCACACCCCGCAGTGGACGGCAGAGCCCTAACCACTGGACCACTAGGGAAGTCCCTTGAGTTAAAAAGTTTGAAGATTGCTTTTCCCAGTTTCCTTTGACCTTTTTAAGGGTGACTACTAGAAAGATTGAAGTTACATATGTGACTCACATTGTATGGCTACCAGACACCATTGAGGACTGTGGCCTGCAGCCCACGTGCTCATCATTTTCCTCTGTCTTGTTGCTTTCAGTGCAGAATTCCAACCACATGAAATAATATAGAATCTTGAGCATCATCTACACTAGCAGTTACGCATCTCAGATCTTACAATTCAGCAAATTCGGTGTTTCTTTCCTACCCGTATCCAAGTCATTGATTGAAAATAATGCTGAGTGAAAGATCAGTGTATCCCCGTAACATGTCACTAATCGATTGTTTCCACACTGAAAAAAACGATTCCCTCTTTCTAGGTGTACGTGGTGATTCAAAACCTGAGAGTGGTATTCGTTCAGCCTACATTTGACCAGTTCATTCAGAAGGATATTCAAACATTTTGCTAACATCAAGGTCTATTTGAGAAAATCAGGATGTGCACGAAGTAAGATCAAGGTCTGCAGAGAGGGAGGTGTTTCCTGACGCGCCGGCACAGGAGCGGGTAGAGAAGGACAACAGGGCAGGAGCCAGCGCAGGCAGAAACGTTGGAGACTCCCGACTCCTGTCCTTTCGCAGGCACAGCAGACACACAGCTACTCTAGGGTCATTTCCCTTGGAAACAGGTACAGAGACTGGCTGAGGGACGCCTATTCTTTAGGTAAATGAGAACATGCCCACTTCTAATTTGGGAGGAAAGGCAAGAGCCTCTGGCCTTTGGTCCTGGGCCATATGCTCTGGAGGGAGCTCCCACCTCCCACCTTCCCCACGAGGAGCAAAAGGTTTAGATTCCACATCTGGTGCCCCAGTTTCAACACTCCCACCGGAGGGCCAGGCCCCCAAATCAACTAGCTCTGAAAGTCAACAGGACCTGTGCCCTTGAGACCCACAGAACTATAGTGAACAGAGAAGCAATTCTTAACGGGTGAGGAAGGACTCACCTGGCTGTTCACCTGGGCTGAGCACAGAGATCAAGAGAGGAGTAAAGACACAAGGGAATAAAAAACAACCAGGAAATAATTAACGAATGACAGCAGTAAGTCCATATTCATTAATGATTACTTTAAATGTAAATGGATTAAATTCTTCAATCCAAAGACAGAGTGACTGAATGGATTAAAAAAAATAAGGTCCAACTGTATGTTGCTTCCAAGAGACTCATCGCGGCTTTAAGGACAGAAGTAGGGTGAAAGTGAAGGGACAGAAAAAGATATTACAAGCGAATGAAACCTTAGAGGGTTTTATGTATACATATGTCAGAAAAAATAGACATCAAGCCAAAGACTTCAGTGAGATAAAACAGTCGTTATATAATGATAAAGGAGTCAGTTTATCAAGAAGATATAACAGTTATAAATATTTATGCATCTGACATTGGAACAACTAAATATATAAAGCAGATATTAACCGATCTGAAAGGAGAAATGGAGAACAATACAATAATAGCATGCAATACTAATAATATTAGCAATGCCTCACTTTTAACAACAAATAGATCACCCAGACAGAAAATCAATCAATAAATATTGTACTTAAACTACACATTAGACCTAGTGGACCCAAAGGACATATATATCATTAGAACACCTCATCCAATGGCGACAGAATGCACGTTCTTCTCAAGTATGCACGGAGCGTGCTTCAGGACAGATAAATCAACAAGAAAAGCCAGCAAGATAAGAGACTGAAGTTGCATCAAGTATCCTCTCCAACCACAGTGAAATGAGACCGTAAATCAATTACAAGAAGAAAATGGAGGATTCACAAATATATGGAGATTAAATAGCAGGCTACTGAGCAAGAAATGGGTCAAAGGAGAATTAAAAAAAGACATTTTAAAGTGTTTAGAGAAAAATGAAAATGGAAGCACAGCATTCTAAAATGCCTGTGATTTGCAAGCATAGTTCTAAGAGGGAAGTTTATAGCAATAAGAATGTGCATTAAGAAAAAAGACATAATTTCGCAGCAATAAGAGAACAGACTCTGTATGATTTCAGTCTTTAGACCATGAGCTTTTTGCACCTAGCTTTATGTCCCTGATATGTTTCAGTGTCTCCTAGTTTATAGTCTATGGGAACTCAAATAGAATTTGTATCCTACTGCTGCGTGAAAATTGTATAAATCTTAATTATGTTGAACTGGTTCATAGTGCGTCTCAGGTTTGCTATATCCTTCTACTTCTCTGTATATTTATTCTATTAATTTTTGAGTCCTTGATATTGAAACTCCAACTAAAAATCTTAATTTATCTACTTTAAAAATAATTGTACCCAGATGTCTGTCAACAGACAAATGGATAAGAAAGCTGTGGTACATGTACACAATGGAATATTACTCAACCATAAAAAGGACTGCATTTGACTCAGTTCTAATGTGGTGGATGGACCTAGAGCCTATTACATGAGTGAAGTAAATCAGAAAGAGAAAGACAAGTAGTATATATTAATACACACATATATATGGAATCTAGAAAGATGGTATTGATGAGCCTATGTGCAGGGCACCAGTGGAGGCGCAGACACAGACGACAGGCCTGCGGACTCGGAGGGCGGGAGGAGAGGGCAGGGCCATCTGAGGAAGCAGCACGGGAGCCGTGCACCGCCACACGGAAGACAGACAGCTGGTGGGGATCTGCTGCCTGATGCAGGGAATTCAGATCCGGCGCTCTGTGACAACCTAGAGGGGTGGGCTCGGGTGGGAGGTGGGAGGGAGGTTCCAGAGGGAGGGGACATATGTATCAGTTTAGTTCAGTCGCTCAGTCGTGTCTGACTCTTTGCAACCCCATGGACCGCAGCACGCCAGGCCTCCCTGCCCATCACCAACTCCCAGAGTCCACCCAAACCCATGTCCATCGAGTCGGTGATGCCATCCAGCCATCTCATCCTCTGCCGTCCCCTTCTCCTCCTGCCCCCAATCCCTCCCAGCATCAGGGTGTTTTCAAATGAGTTAGCTCTTCGCATCAGGTGGCCCAAGTATTGGAGTTTCAGCTTCAACATCGGTCCCTCCAATAAACATTCAGGCTAATCTCCTTCCGAATGGACTGGTTGGATCTCCTTGCAGTCCAAGGGACTCTCAAGAGTCTTCTCCAACACCACAGTTCAAAAGCATCAAATCTTCGGCACTCAGCTTTCTTTATAGTCCAACTCTCACAACCATACATGACCACTGGAAAAAATATGTATACCTATGGCCAATTCATGTTGATATTTGGCACAAACTAACACAACATTATAAGGCAATTATCCTCCAATTAAAAATAAATAAAATTTTAAAAATCATAATATGTAGTGGAATTATATGTAACTTTATTCTGTGTTTTCCAAGTCTCCTGTAAATGTGTTACCATACTTTCATAACTTAAAATATTAAAAAAAGAAAAAGAAATATTTAAAGTAAACAACTAAATTTACACCTCAAAGAACTTTACACCTCAAGGAACTTTACATCTCAAGCAGAATAAACTAAGCCCAAATTTAGTAGAAGGAAGGAAATAAAGATCAGACCAGACTCGAATTAAATAGAGACTACAAAAATCAGATGGTTCACTGTTGAATTCTATCAGACATTCAGAGAAGAATTAACACCAATCGTCCTCAAACTCTTCCCAAAAAATAGAAACAGGAAGAAATGCTTCCAAATTGATTTTATGAGACCAACATTACCCTGATACCAAAACCAGAAAAAGGCATTACAAGAAAAGAAATCACAGGCCAATATCCTTGCTTAACATAGATGCAAAAATCCTCAGTAAAATACAAGCAAATTCATTTAAAGAATACTTTGAATAGATTACACACCATGATCAAGTGGGATTTTTTTTCAGTAATGTAACAGTGGCTAAACATTGACAGGTTAATTATTGTGAATCATCACATTAGCAGAAATGAATGATAAAGATAATATTGTCACCTCAATTGATGCAGAACAAACATCTGACAAAATTCAACATACTTTTACAACAAAAATTCTCATCCAACTAGGTACAGAGGTAATGTATCTCAATAATAAAGGCCAGGTATGAAAAGCCTACAGCTAACATCATCCTCATGGGTGAAACGCTGAAAGCTTTATCTCAAAGACCAGGAGCACAAACGATGTCCATTCTCACCACTTTTACTCAACATGGTACTGGAAGCCCTGGTCAGAGCAATTAGGCAAGAAAAAGAAATAGAAGGCATCCAAATCAGAAAAGAGGAAGTAAAATTGTTTCCACTTGCAGATAACATGATACTAGACAGAGAAAACCTACAAGAGTCTGCCAAAATAAAGAAAAATGGTTAGAACTAAAAATGCGTGACCGCACCCTCCCCCTTGAGCCCCGGGTAGGCGCGCTGCCTCCATTCCTCATGCAAAGGCTGCAGGAGGAATGGAGAGAGAAACGTTTCTCTCAGAAACAGAGAATGAACCTGTGAGCAGGTCGCGGGGCAGGGGAAGCAGTTACCATCCTGGACGTGTCCTGCGAACGGGGCTGAGACACAGAGACTCGGGCAGCTGGGATGGGCTCTGCGTCTGCCACCAAGAGCAGTGTGGGCAGAGAAAGCCAGCCTGGGAGCAGGACGACCCAGAAGGGCCTGTGGTGTAGGGCCCTCCCGTCAGTGGTGGCAACCAGCATGCTGGGGTTTGGTTGGTTAAAACCACGACCCCCAGGAAGTGAGTGGGGTGACTTGGGGAGTAAATAAGAGACAAAAGCTTTTGTGGAAAAAAAAAAAAGAAGAAGAAGAACAGACTTTGTTTACTGGCCGCTTAGAGAAAGTGTGTGGACAATGACTTTTACTGGTAACAACCAGGATGACTAGTTGTGGACAAAAGCCATTTCTCCCACTTTTGTACGTTCAGGGAAATACCCCAGAAACTGAAGGTCTTGACCCTGGAAGACGTTTTGATTCCAGGGAATGAATGGAAGTCTGGACTTGGAAAAAGCCTAATAAATCTTAATTAAAAAACTCCTATTTTAGTGCCAGGGTCCAGCCCCAGCTGATCCAGGGTATTCGAAGGGGAGACGGCTTGGGCGAGAATCAGGATACAATAGCTTCAATTAGACATTAATTAGAGATGTAAAGAGTAATAGAATAAGGATAGCTCAGTAGGAAAATTCAGTGGAGAAAAGAGGCTGAGTAGCTTGGTTTACACGGGAGACCAATAAAACTTCAAGACAAGAAGCTTGCACCACTTACGTAGGCCGCAGGCGTCCTTCCGTTCTCCCGAAGGAGAGGAGACACTGAGGCCTCCCTGGTCGGATCTTAGAAGCCCAGGCATAATTAGTAAGCATGGCGGGTTCCGCGCTCCAGATGGAGACTCAGCCGAAGTGAGAGAGAGAGAGACATAAGGAGACCAGTATTTTGAGGAACTGATCCCAATTCTTTATTTTCCATGGTCTACCTTTATACACTGAGATGTTATGCAAAAGTCACGTGGGGTCAGCAGTCCTGACTTTTATTAAAGTCAGGTGCTTCATACAAATGTATACAGAGGTCTTAGGGGTGTTACATCATCTTCTGGCCAGGGGGCCTGCTGACAATTTATGACCCTCTCCTTGTGACAGTGGTCAGTCAACCAGAACACTTTTTTCTCCAAGGCTGATTATTCTCAAAACAGACACCACCCAAATAAAGTTACATTCCTACAGGGTGAGGGTGTAGTGGGTTTTAGTTAAGGAAAGAATTTACTTAGCCTAAGGTCTAATGTGATTTATATCAAAGGTTAATACTTATTTCTTCTATATATTCATTAATGTGTGTAAGGGCAGGGGATGTGGAGTCTTAGCAACAAACATTGGCTCAACAAATGAAAAACCCTTCACCAATACAATTTCTAATCAGCCCATTATACTTATACTAATGGTTTTCTAACTTTTCTAAGGAACCTGTTTTTAGAAGGTTTAAAGCATCTCGTGCCTCTCATGGTTGGGAGGCTGTGAGCAATCACATGTGGCCGGACAAGCCTGTCAGGCAGGCTAGAGAACCTTCAGAGGAGTTTGTAGGTTGAAACACTCCTTTCACGCCCAGGAATTATTATTAACTGGAGCTCTAAGTTAACTCCTTCTCTGAAAGAGGTGGTGGGGGACAGCCCCCCGTAAAGTCAGAGGTGTAGGGGAGAGCACAAAGTAGTAAAGCAGGCAGGCTCTGGTTATGGGGGTAGATGCTCGAGAATTTCCAGGGGGACTCCTGAGGCTCGATCCCGCCTTTGCGTATGTCGAGCCTCCTTCCTCATGACCTTTGCCATGGGCGGAGTGCCTCACGCAGGCCCCCAACATTTTAGTGCAAAGCAGCTACTTGGTAAGTATTGGCCAAGTAAGTGAAAGAAAAAGATTTGAGGACAATTTTATTAATTTAAAAATTTTATCAGATGGTTGAGGAAAAACACAGCTCATAAGTTCACTGTTTTAGATATCTCTTCATAAGTGCTGCTATGTTAGTAAATATCTGAAGAAAGTCAAGAAGCCTGGAAAGGAAACTATGGTCCAAGGTGGCAGGTTGAAAAACAGAGACTGTGATCCCTGGAGTTGTGCAGTGTACATCCTGTGCAACTGTGCATAGCAATCTGTACAGAGTCACTTATGTTTGAGTTAGTATTCAAGAGCCGTAGGGAGTTGTGTCTGTGGACACCTGGTACAGAACTCAAATGGGTTAAGGAAGGTGTCTATGTGGGGTGTGGATGGCAACCCAGAGTGGAGTATCAGAACCAAAGCAAGGTGAGGGTAGCTGCTCAGGAGAGCAGCAGTGGCGATGGGAGACTTGTCACACAGAGAGAGGACAGATCAAACTGGTGAATAACCTGACATTATGACCCTGCAGGTCGAAGAAGGAGTTCATGACTGTGGAAAGAGAGAAGACTAGAATGGACCATTCAGTGCTGATTTAAAATTGGAGATATCGGTGGCAGTCATGGCTTCATCATATGCAGAGAGATGTGGACGTGAGTGTTGTGCGTGGGTGTGCGCTCAGTCGTGTCCAGCTCTGTGACTCCATGGACTGTAGCCTGACAGGCTCCTCTGCCCATGAGATTTCCCAGGCAAGAACACTGGAGTGGGTTGACATTCCCTTCTCCAGGGGATCTTTCCAACCCAGGGATCAAACCCAGGTCTCCTGCACTGCAGGCAGATTCTTTATCATCTGAGCCCCCAGGAAATGCAGTGGTACTGCGAGCCCATGTGTTAGTTTCCAGGTAGCTTCTCCACCACAAGGAGCCAAACTTGGAGAAACGGCAGATCCCAGGGCTGGAGCTGGGAAGTTGCAGAGTGGGCTGAAAACAGGAAGTGAAGAAATGCTCAGATGATGATATAATGTCAAAAGGGTGTAGGCTCAACTTGCAAGGGCTCAAGTTGGTCAAACCTGAAGAGACTTTTACATGAAAACAAATATGTTATTATTTTTATTCTTTAATTGGAGGAAGGTTGCTTTACAATGTAATGATGTTACTATTAATGAAAATAATAATAGGTTATTCAGTAACCCACTGAATAAAATAGGAATCCATGAGCCTGTTCTGACATAAGTAAACAGGGAGATGAGAATGCTTCTGGAGGAAGAACAGCAGACAGGTGGATGGCAGCGTGACCATCGGGGGCCCTCACAGTAATAAGTAATCCAGGAAATACCCATGTACGTGGGAACCGGCTCAGGGTCTGATGAGGGTAGACTCTTACAGTCTCAGAGTGTCCCCTCATAAAATTCTCACTCATTACAAAAGGGCAAAGAATGACCTGGCAGTGGGGAAGTCTGGCTGATACCACCTCCATCACATGATCACAGTGAGTACAAGCCAAGGGATGGGGCACCTGTTCGGGGAAGGCACAGCGTCATCTCTGTGACGCTTCTTCCAGAAATGCATGTCCTGTGTTTGGACACGAGGGAACCCAGAGAAACCCAAACGCAAAATAGTTCTCAACCTGAACTGAAAACTAAGTCATCTGAGCGTCTTGGTGTGGACACAGGGGAACACCAGAGAAACCCAAACCCAGAACAGTCCACAGTCTACAGTCATCTGAGCATCTGTGTGTGGACAGAAGGGAACACCAGAGAAACCCAGACCCAGGAGCAGTCCTCAATCTACAGTCATCTGAGCATCTGTGTGTGGACATGAGGAAACACCAGAGAAACCCAGACCCAGGAACAGTCCTCAATCTACAGTCATCTGAGCGTCTGTGTGTGGACACAAGTGAACACCAGAGAAACCCAAACCCAGGAACAGTTCTCAATCTACAGTCATCTGAGCATCTATGTGGACAGGAGGGAACACCGGAGAAACCCAAACCCAGGAACAGTCCACAGTCTACAGTCATCTGAGCATCTGTGTGGACACGAGGAAACACCGGGGAAAACCAAACCCAGGAACAGTCCACAATCTACAGTCATCTGAGCATCTTTGTGTAGACAGGAGGGAACACCAGAGAAACCCAGACCCAGGAACAGTCCTCAATCTACAGTCATCTGAGCGTCTGTGTGTGGACACAAGTGAACACCAGAGAAACCCAGACCCAGGAACAGTCCACAGTCTGCAGTCATCTGAGCGTCTGTGTGTGGGCAGGAGGGAACACCGGAGAAACCCAGACCCAGGAACAGTCCTCAATCTACAGTCATCTGAGATCTGTGTGTGAACACAAGTGAACACCAGAGAAACCCAGACCCAGGAGCAGTCCACAGTCTACAGTCATCTGAGCATCTATGTGGACAGGAGGGAACACTGGAGAAACCCAGACCCAGGAGCAGTCCTCAACCTGCAGTCATGAGTGTCAAGGGGAAGACTGAGATGCTAACCGAAGGTGGAGGAGACTGGGGATGTGAGCGCGGCCTGTGACTCTGGAGCTGACCCGTTTTGCTCTGAACGACCTTACAGGCAAGTGGTAACACTCGAGGATTAGAAGGTGGGCGTGGATCTGGGTGAAGTGCACAGGTTCTGACTCTCCCTGCCTTGGCATTCCATCCATCCCCGCCACTGCTTCCTAAGAGCGCAAATTGGCCACAGAAAGTTTCTTCACATTTTCTGCCCACTTAGAGAGGTAAGACATGATGATGATAAGGAAAATGGTAAAATAGTATGTTCGTAAAGGAGAGAAACATAAAAGAGGGTTTGGAAGAAATTATTTAACAAGAATAGGAGATGAGAGACATATGTTTGTTGGCTGAATGGTACAGCCAGTGGAATCAATATTTTATTTTTATCATCACTGTCTGTTTAATGTCAGACATTACCTTGATTAACCTTTTATTTATTAAAATTTTAATATTTGACACACACTGGTTCTGAAGCACTAACATACAGAAACAAGGAAAACCACTGAAAACCTGGTTCTTGACAGCTCCTGTTGGATGCCCTAATGTGACAGCTGCTTAGAGATTTAATTATAAGAAATAATAAGGTCAAGTGTGGGAGTGGTCAGCTTACTCAGAGTCAAGACCTCAAACCGGCACCTTTTCTTAGGAAGGTGGGAGAGAAAGCAAGCGGATGAAAGATTCAGCCCTTCTTTCTAACAATTGAAACTCTGCTTTTAATTAATAATTCTGGCAATCCCATATGTGATATTAGATGCTGACAGGCAATATTTCTAAATAACTACATCTCGATATGTATTAACAGAAGTAATTGCCATGAATAAATCTTTGTTAGCGTATTCACACTGAATCTCCAAACTCCTGGCATCTGGCTTCACATACTCACCTTCCCAATTCAAATGTACTTTTTTTTTCTATAATAGTTGATGATTCTTATTAAAATATCACCAATTCTACAATATTGTTCTGTTTTGCTCTAGTAGGGAGAAAGTAGATCTACTTTACTCTTTCAGAATAAATGAATTTGTAATTAACATTGGTTTTTCACAACATGCAAGAAGCCTTCTTTCCAAGTAGCTTTTCTGTTTACTGTGCTAGAATCCCACTGGCATCCTTGAAATTGTGTATTTCAACAAACAAGAAGAAAAACATTTAATTGTAAAGTATGTTTCGAAAGTATTAAAAAAATATTTATTAAGGCAGAAGGATACGTTTATCCCAAAATGAAGTTGTGACAATGTTTATGTATTTCATAAGTTCTGTCTTGGTCTGGGGCTCATTAGGAGCACCCTCTGATTCTAGTGGAGGTGTTCTACAGCCTGGTGGGTAGAAGCAGTGAATGTAAAGTAAGTCATCTGGATACAAGAACGTGGGGAAAATCGTGTCACTTGCTACAGCATCTCTTGGTCTTCTGGCTGAATGAATGTTTTATTGGTGATGAAATGTGATTCGTAAATGGACCAGTCTTGCTGTCTTCTTTCAAGCTGAATGTCTTTTTTGGCTCTTACTAATTTTTTTTTCAGCAATGGCAGATATTGTCAAAAGATAATTTACAAGTTTATGATAGTGAAAGATGACCTTGAGACCTCCTTGGAAGGGATATTCCTACGCTGTACAGTTCTCAGTCCTCTTGGAGGGGGTGGAGTGGGAATCAGAACAAAAGGTCTGTTTTTTCTGAATCAGTGTGTGCTCGTCAGTAAAGGAGCACAGTCATGGGGACCTCTCAGGAGGCTGAGCACTAGAGATGAGGTATACACCATGTGCATACAGCAAGCGCCTAATAGATAACCCAGTTACCATCTTTGCAGGCTCTCCCAGTTCCAACATGCATCGTTCTACCCTGATGAAAAATTTCAAAGTTTGAGTGAATTTTGGTTTTAAAGAGGAGGAGACTTGAACATGCATTGACACAGTCTCCCCGCCAGCGGGTTCATCACTGAACCCACGCCGTTACTTCCGGAAGGATACGAGGAATGCGAATGCAGGAACTTCTGAACGTCACGAGTGTCGGGTGTCATGCAGACAGGTGTGTGTCACAGCACGTCTCTACAGAATTGACGCTTCCTGAGAGGAACGTGTCAGCTTGCAGTCTATCTTAGTAGGACTCCCTGCTTCCTGCTTGGTGGGAGGGTTATCGGTTCTCTGGGGAGAGTTTTTAGGAGGTCTGGCTGAAAGACAGATGTGCCATGGGACCTTCACCTGGAGCTGGAGGAGTCCCACAGGGGCACGGGGAAGCACCGCCCTCTCCCTGGGTCCTGACATGGCTCCGAGGCTGACCGACTCCCTTCCAGTGGGTGGGCCCATGGACCTGCCTGGGATGGAGGCAGCCAGGTGAGCGCCCAGGAGCCAGGCAGAGGGTCTCTGAGGGCCCCCTGAGGACGGCTCTGGAGTTAGGAAGTCACTTCTCATAGCAGATTGAGTTCCTACAGCCCTTCAGAGAGCACCCGGGTCCTCTCCATCGGTGCTTTCATGGCCAAGAGCACTCAGAGCGCAGCCAGCTGCATGGCTTTGAAAAGACACGAAGGAGTCGGAGGGTGGGAGGCGAGTCTTCCGCCGTCAGAAGGGCTGTGCTCTTGGCGATGTTCCTGGGCACCCAGGCATCTGGGTTGAAGTTCCTTACCCCAGGGAGGAAGGCCCCACTCTGTCTTGCCTCTCACACATGGCGTAGTGAAAGTGAAAGTCGCTCTATTGTGTCTGACTCTTTGTGACCCCATGGACTGTATATAGTCCATAGAACTCTCCAGGCCAGAATGCTGGACTGGGTAGCCTCTCCCTTCTCCAGTGCATCTTCCCAACCCAGGGATCAAACCCAGGTCTCCCACATTGCAGGCTGATTCTTTACCACCTGAACGATCAGGGACGCTGTTAGAACACAGAAGCCCTTTGAACCTAAGAGGCACACGAGAAGAGTGTGTCGTGATAGAAAAGATAGTGTGGCTTCTCTTGATGGTTGCCAAAATCAATAATTTATTGCCCTGAGATTTGCAGGGGCAAAGTTAGTTTATAAAGAAAAATACAATTTAAATAGGTTTTAGATGTTAAAAACCACCATCAATTTTTAAAGCATACGAGGGTTTTAATTAACCACGCTGTTAAATTTGCACTTGACATCAAGGAGGGCAATTAACATCCCACCGGAATGTCTCCTGGGTACCAATGTCAGAGACACTGAGCACAGAGACCGACGTCAACTGTGTGGTTCAGCAGACCTATGTCTGAAACTCAGTGCTGACCACTATGCTCCATTTCAAGGCATCTGTCTAGGGCCATCCCGGGACCACGTCAGGCTGGAGTGATCTTGGATGGTTAGAAGGCAATGGGACGCTTCTATTGCATAGCCCACTGGCCCTCTGTCTTACTCAGCTGGCTGACCACAGCTCCGGCTGAGCTCGGCTCTCTGCAGCTCTTGTGCCCACACGATGACTGTGCCTAGAAAAGGACGTGTCGTTACTGGTCTCACTTGAAATTCACAGCTGCTCACATGTGCTGTCTGGCGGTCATGCCATTCTCTACCCCGTCTGTTCTCCCTTGCTCCTGGATGGCTGTTCACTCGTCTTCCTCTCTTGTCAAAGCTCTGATGCCTCTTTTTCCATTTTCAGTCTCAGCTGATGACCTGGTTTCCTTTTGTACTGTGAACAAAGGAACAATCAGAAAAGAACTGGCATGAGTGCCCACGGCCACATCGCCTACGTGTGGTGCTCGTGGGTGCTGCTGAGGAAGTCCCTTGCCAGCCCCCAGCCTCCTCTGTCCACACAAAGTGGAGGGGAGTGCTCCTCCCTTCTCCTCCTTGCAGCAATGACATCTCCCTCCTCAGTGGATCATGCCCACCAGTATGTAAAGACCACTCATCTCTCCCATCTTAACAACAGATGTTTGGATTCCAGCGTCATCTCCAGCTCCTGCCCATTTCTCTCGTTCCCCTTGGGCAAGCTCCCTGAAGCGAGGGTTTGCATTCTCTCCTGTCTCCCACTCTCTTCCAGTTAGGCTCCTCTACAGCTCAGAGACCTTACTTTGCCAACAAGGTCCGTCTAGTCAAGGCTATGGTTTTTCCCATGGTCATGTATGGATGTGAGAGTTGGACTGTAAAGAAGGCTAAGTGCTGAAGAATTGATGCTTTTGAACTGTGGTGTTGGAGAAGACTCTTGAGAGTCCCTTGGACTGCAAGGAGATCCAACCAGTCCATTCTGAAGGAGATCAGCCCTGGGATTTCTTTGGAAGGAATGATGCTAAAGCTGAAACTGCAGTACTTTGACCACCTCAAAGCGAAGAGTTGACTCATTGGAAAAGACTCTGATGCTGGGAAGGATTGGGGGCAGGAGGAGAAGGGGACGACAGAGGATGAGATGGCTGGATGGCATCACGGACTCGATGGACGTGAGTCTGAGTGAACTCCGGGAGTTGGTGATGGACAGGGAGGCCTGGCGTGCTGTGATTCATGGGGTCGCGAAGAGTCGGACACAACTGAGCGACTGAACTGAACTGAACTGAACCGCTCAGCAAACACTGTAACGGTTGCAGCGATCGCTGCTGAATCTGGTGCTCACTCCTCTCCGTTCGGGGCTGCTTGGTCTGCTGGCAGGGTTGACACAGTTGATTCATTTCCCCTTCTTGAAATACATATGTGCTTGGCCTCCAGGTCTCAGGCCCCGGACCTCTTCTCTTATCCATCTATGCCCTCTCCCTTGGTGATCTCATCCACCCAAGAGCTCATGGCTCCTAAATTTACTTCTCCAGCCAGCGCTGTCCTCGGAGCTTTATATTCAGGTAAGCAATTATTTGTTGTATTGATGTTTCCGCTGGAATAGTCTAATAGGCATCTCTTACTTCTCAAGCTCCTAATGAGTTTCCTGATATTCTCCTCCACCCTCAACCTGCTTCTTCTGCAATTTTATATAATCAAATCCATCCACGGATGCTTTTGAACTGTGGCATTGGAGAAGACTCTTGAGCGTTCCTTGGACAGAAAGGGGATCAAACCAGTCAACCCTAAAGGAAATCAACTCTGAATATTCACTGGAAGGACTGATGCTGAAGCAGAAGCGCCAGTACTTTGGCCACCTGATGCAAAGAGCCAACTCATTGGAAAAGACCCTGATGCTGGAGAAGATTGAGGGCAGGAGGAGAAGAGGGTGATAGAGGATGAGATGGTTGGATGGTATCACCCACTCAATGGGTATGAGTTTGAGCAAACTCTGGGAGATGGTGAAGGACAGGGAGGCCTGGTGGGCTGCAGTCCATGAGGTCACAAAGAGTTGGACATGACTGAGCGACTGAACAGCAAGAAATCCATAAAGAAGGTTGAGTGCTGAACAATTGATGCTTTCAAATTGTGGTGCTGGGGAAGACTCTTGAGAGTCCCCTGGATAGTGAGGAATCAAACCAGTCAATCCTAAAGGAAATCAACCTGAATATTCATTGGCAGGACTGATGCTGAAGCGGAAACTCCAATACTCTGGCCACCTGATTCGAAGAACTGACCCATTGGAAAAGACCCTGATGCTGGGAGGGATTGGGGGCAGGAGGAGAAGGGGACGACAGAGGATGAGATGGCTGGATGGCATCACCGACTCGATAGACGTGAGTCTGAGCAAGCTCCGGGAGTTGGTGATGGACAGGGAGGCCTGGCATGCTGCAGTCCGTGGGGCTGGACGTGACCTAGTGATGGAAGGGCAGTAATGCTTGACTGTGC